>NC_047658.1:18061517-19261517 GCF_011762505.2 Arvicanthis niloticus | reverse complement strand
AGACCCAAGAGCCAGACCTCAGCGTCCTCCCTCAGACCCAGGAGTGCAGACCCTAGCCACCTCCCTCAGACCTAGAAGTGTAGACTTCAGCCTCCTCCCTCAGACCCAGGAGTGCAGACCCCAGCCTCCTTCCTCAGACTCAGGAGTGCAGACAAGTCCCCTCCCTTAGACCCAGGGCCCCAAATCCCATCTTTCCTCCCCTGAGATGCTGAGGTGAAGATCCCAGCCTCTTCCAGACTCCAACCCTCCTCCCTCAGACCAAGGAGCACAGACCCCAGACTCCTCCCTTAGATTTAGAAGTGCAGACCCCCAACACTCTTCCCCCAAATCCAGGGGTCCATGCCTAACCTTTTTCCCTCAGACCCCTGTTGGAAAGACCCCCCCCCCCCATTGCATCATCCATCCAGGCCGCCCTGGCCACGGTGGAATTCAGGTTCCTGCCAAGTGTGTCAAATATCACGCGTCAGGAGTGGGGAGGGCACGTGGGCGGGCTTGTCTGGGTATAAATTCTGGTATTTCTGCATTCACCAGACAGCCTTAGTGTCTTCTTAGCTGGGGATTCAACACAGGAGAAACAGGCATTCTCTTTGCCTGAGTCCCAGTCTGAACCTGAACCTGCTCTGCTCGGGCACCGGAGTCAGAAGCCAATTCCAGGTGACCTGGCTTCTTAGACGCTTCCCAGGGACTCTCCCTAACGGATCACAGCAATGATGGACTGGATGAAATCTAAAGTTGGGGCCCTGGGACTGTGGGTCCGACTACTGCTGGCTGTCTTCTTGCTGGGGGTCTACCAAGCATACCCCATCCCTGACTCCAGCCCCCTCCTCCAGTTTGGGGGTCAAGTCCGGCAGAGGTACCTCTACACGGATGACGACCAGGACACTGAAGCCCACCTGGAGATCAGGGAGGATGGAACAGTGGTAGGGGCAGCACACCGCAGTCCAGAAAGTGAGTGTGGGATGGGGCCTCACAGAGGTGAGGGGACTAGGCTTCTAGGTTCTCACCTCTGTGGACAGACCCTGAGTGTCTCTGTTTTGCCTCACAGGTCTGCTGGAGCTCAAAGCCTTGAAGCCAGGGGTCATTCAAATCCTGGGTGTCAAGGCCTCCAGGTTTCTTTGCCAACAGCCAGATGGAACTCTATACGGATCGGTGAGTCTCTCTCTGTGGTCCTCTCTCAGAGGCCCCATGCTTAGAGTGTATGTTTAATGCATTCCCCATTGGCTGTGCGCCCATTGTCTCTTCGCAAAACACTGGCTTCGAATCTTGACATATGTGAAGGGCAGACTGGCCCTCAGAGAGGCTGAGTGTCAGGACTGTAATCCTGCACCTGACCTAACCTCTCACAGGTCTTGCTCCTGCTGACAGTGGGGCACTCTGGTACCCAAGACCAATAAATGACATGACTAGAGGTGGTGGGCAGAATGCCAACTGAGGCAGAGAAAGGCTGAGTGAAGAGGCTGGGCCAGAACCTGCTGGTCTGCAGATAGAGAGGGGACTGGAACTTCTGATGTGAATGGAGTTGATCTATGTCTGGACTCCAGGCCTGAAGGAGGAGGCTGGATCTGAGAGAGGCTGAGGCTGGACCTGAATCTGAAGGAGGAGTTTGGGGCTGGACTGGACTGTCAAGGGTTGGCAAATAGAAATGTACTGTGTGTCTCTGACTGTTTTCTCTGTCCTCCAGCTTCACTTTGATCCCGAGGCCTGCAGCTTCCGGGAGCTGCTGCTTGAAGATGGGTACAACGTTTACCAGTCTGAAGCCCATGGCCTGCCCCTGCGTCTGCCCCAGAAGGACTCTCCAAACCAGGATCCAACATCCCGGGGACCTGTGCGTTTCCTGCCCATGCCAGGCCTGCTCCACGAACCCCAAGAGCAACCAGGATTCCTGCCCCCAGAGCCCCCAGATGTGGGCTCCTCTGACCCCCTGAGCATGGTAGAGCCTTTGCAGGGCCGAAGCCCCAGCTATGCATCCTAAGTCCTCCTGCTTCTAGGGATGTTTCTTTTTGAGTTTCCTCTTATTTATTATGGGTATTTATCTTATTTATTTATTTTACATTTTTTCTTACTTGGAATAATAAAGAGTTTGAAAGAAAAATGTGTGTCTGTTAAGAACTGAAATATGTTTCCTGTGTTTCTTTGAACCTGAGGCCCTCCTTAACCTGTCACTCCCCACTGGGTGCCATGTTGGGCTCTGATAAAGCATTCCTGGTACCATGAACTGTGTTAGTGTTTTGAAACTGTTCTTTCCTTTCTTTCTTTCTTTCTTTTTTTTTTTTTTTTTTTTTTTTTTCTGTTTTCTTTTTGGAGACAGAGTCTCACTATGCAGTCCTGGCTGGCTTGTAACTTTGTAGACCAAGCTGGCTTCAAAATCACACTGATCCTCCTGCCTCTGCCTCCCTAGTGCTGGGATGAATGGTGTGCACCACCACATCTGGCTCCTAGTTCTAGATAAAGTCGCATCTATAGTAGCTGAGATCTCAAACCTGGGACAAGCAGCTGAGGGGCTTATTTGACAAATGAGAGAGGACCTGGCCACCAGGTTTTCTCCTAGCATCTCTCAGTCCCTAACTGTTACAGGGCCCTCCTGGCTGGCATATCTGGGACTCTACCCTGACTCTCAAGCCCAGGGGTTGGGCTGCTCTTTCCTATATAATCAACAATTGTGATTACCCCCTCTTTGTACTTTTTGCCTCCTGACTGCTGCTGCACCTAGAACCCTCCCTCTCTCTCCTCTCCCTTTCCCTCCCCTTCTCACATGGCACAACTCGGTCTACTCTGCTTATGTCTGCTCTGGTTATGCTCTCCCATGTGTGTGAGTGTACGTGTGTGTGCGTGTATGTGTGTATGTGTGTATATGTGTGTGTGCATGTATGTGTGTACATGTGTGTGTGTACGTGTGTGTGTGTGTGTGTGTGTGAGATGTGTGTGCACAAGTATGTGTGTGTGTAATAAACTTTCTCCTCCACCATACCCAGGACCACCCATGTTCCTCTCCTTTATTTATTTTTTTTTTTCATTCAATTAGGAAAGTAATGTGAAGGGACACATGCCTTTTTTGTTTCCAGTTCTGAGAATGGAACCATGGGCCGTGTTCCTGCAAAGGCTCAACCACTGCACTATACTGCATCCCTAGCCCCTCACTGGGGAGTTCTAGGCAGGGGCTCTACCACTGAGTCACACCCAGCCCTTCACTGGGGCTTTACTGTTCTGTCACACCACAGCTTTCCATTTTTGCTTTTTATTTTGAGATATAATCTCAACCATGCTGACCTTGAGCTTGTGACCGTCCTGCCTCAACCTCCTCAGTGAGATAACAGACTTGGACCGTTGGGCTGTGCTCCACATAAAGAAGTTCACAAATACACAAACAAAGCAACAATGTCATAAAATACAGTGGTGAACAGTCAGCCATGTGTCACATAACGATTGGGACATGGACAAGGAGAATATAATCTTCACCCCATGGTGAGGCTGTGGGTCCCATACAACCCAATAGATGCATGAAAAGAACTATTAAACTCCATCCTGGCAGATTTTCTTAAGGTTGTGATTAAATACTCTTCATATACCTGGGCACAGTGGTGCATGATTTTAATCCCAGTACTCAGGAGGTAGAAACAGTTGAATCTCTGGGAACTTGAATCCAGCCTGGTCTACATACTGAATTTCCAGGCTGCACAGTGTTACAGTGATACACAGTAAGATCTGTATCAAAAAACAAACAAACAAACAAAAAACAATAAAATAACCAACCCCCTCAAAACAATCAAACAAACAAACAAAAAACCCTAACACTTCACATTAAATTTACCATGTTAACCATAAGTGTACTCACTTAGAAACAGTGAGTAAATTCATATTATTGTGTAATCTCTTTATTTGGTTGGGAGAAAGGTTCTCAGTGTGTGGTTCAGGCTGCCTGGAACCCCTGATCCTCCTGCCTCAGCCTCCTGAGTGCTGAGGTTACAGGTGGACATGCCTCCCAGCTTCAGAACTTTCAAATAGCCCAAGCTGGCCTTAAACTCACAGAAATCCTCCTGCCTCCGGGCTTTAGAGTGCTAAGATTACAGAGATGCGTTCTACCGCCGAAGGCAAGAAATTGGCCCTTTTAGAAAATGGAACCTCAGCCTGCAGTGTACCTGTAAGCTTCTGGGCCAGTCTTCCCAACACCATTTGTTGGAAAGATTGTGGTGAAACTTTTTCACATCTGACTAATGTTTTCTCTGTAGACAAGAACAAGACATGACTATTTGGGTTTTTGTTAATGATCAATTAATTTTTAAAGAATTAACTTTTTCGTTAACAGTCCACAGCCAAACTTCAACATCCAAAAATAGCAAGGCAAGAATTTCACAATTTTTATTTTCTTCAAATATTTGAACATTGTAAGTATAATCAAGAGACTTCTGGGCCGAGACATGGCTCTGTCAGAGTGCTCACTTAGCATGCACTGAGTGTCCCTAGTTCTACTTAAACTGGGAGCTGTGGCTTCTAATAGGCGAAGGCAAGATAAAAGGTCCAGGAGTTCATGGTCATTTCCCACTGTGTAAATTCAGGGCCAGCCTTGGGAAGAGCATGGCATGTTGTTTCACAGTGTACATTTAAAGGTCAGAGGACAACACAGAGGAAGTCAGCTCTCTCCTTCTACTCTGATGATCAAATCCAGGCTGCCAGGCTTTTCAGCAAGCCCCTTTCCCACTGAGCCCTGTTACCAGCCCTGGAAGGTCTTTTAACATTTTTTGAAAGGTTTGTTTTATTTTTATTTTTTTATGTGTGTGTCCCTATCTGGCTATGTACACATTTGTACAGGTGCCTCTGAGGCCAGAAAAGGGTGTCAGACCTCCCAAAGACGAGTTACAGGGGACTGGGAGCTCCTCGACATTGGTGCTGGGAACTGGACTGGTGTGGAAATTTCTGATTGTGTCACGTGATGCAGACTCATGGACTCACACTTCCTTGGCAAACATAGATAGGGAGTGGTGTCCACCACTTAGCTCTGCCCTTTTTTATTTTATTTATTTGGGTTTTTTGTTTGTTTGGTTTTTTTGAGGGAGGAACTCTTGCAGCCCAGGCTAGCCTTGAACTTGCTATATAGATGAGGATGGCCTATTCCAGAGCCTCCTGTGCCCAATATGCAAATGCTGAGACCAATTAGAGTTTCACATCACACTTACAGGGTGTCTATAGTGCTGGAGAAGGAACTAAGGGCTTCACACATGGCAGACGAACAATCTACCACTTATACTACATCTTTAAGACAAAAGAGACTGTGGCAAGCTCCGTGACCTGAGGCCAAAATAAGGTAGCACACTGAACTAAGAAGCCCACTCACTTAACTCAGAGTCTACTACACTTTGGGTCCTTGAAACAGTTCAGGGTCTGCAGGGTCTGGTGACAGGGCCCTCTGGATCTGTGAGGCACTGAGCAATTAGGAGGTCCACACAAATTGGCCTTTGGAATATTCTCACTTTATTCAATCATTCCTTACAATTCAATCAATGTTACATTGTATCATATCAGAGCTCATCTCAGTATCAAATCAGAGCTGGTTTGTTACATAATCAGGGTGAGCTGCTTTATGGCTGGCTCCTTTTGGGCCAACCTGTAGGCTGATGCGAAAGCATCAGGTTAGAGACAGCCTGGGCAACTTAACAAGACCAAGCAAGCAAGGAATGAAAGAACCAGCCAGTTAGCCAGTTAGCCAGTTAGCCAGTTAGCACAAGCCATGCGCCATGTTGTGTTTATTTCCACTTCCTGCCTGGTCCTGGAACTGACCTCAATATTGATTTTGTTAGTTACACAAATCATAATTGGATGCTCCTGTTTCCTTTTGATTTCTACCTGTTCTATTTCCATCTCTTGTTCTACCACAAAATACTATAATGAATAAACATAAAGTATTGACTGTGTGTGATAGTGGCACATGCCTTTGATCCCAGCACTAGGAAGACAGAGGCAAATGGATCTCTGTGAGTTTGAGGCCAAACTGGCCTACACAGTGAGTTCCAGAACAGCCAGGGCTACACAGAGAAACCCTGTATTGAAAAAAAAATGAGAGAGACAGAGGGAGAGAGAGAGAGACAGAGACAGAGACAGAGACAGAGACAGAGAGACAGAGACAGAGAGAGACAGAGAGAAAGAAACACTATACATGGTATATACATGTTGTCAGTTTGAACTCTTACCATCAACCTAGGAACTCATTTGTACACAAAGCCTGTTCTCACTGTTCTCAGATTTTGGGATCTTTCCTGTCTAATAAGCTGATAGAGGCAAGGAGTGTGGTCTCAGTATGCATTTACGTCTATAATAAGTTAGATGGCAGATGTATTCACAGATTTATAAAACATATGGGGTTGGGGCTCTGAAGTAAAGTCCCTGACTAGAATACCCACTAGTGGAGGTTTGGGGGTGTCCATCAGTGCTAAAAAGCCACAAGTGAGGGGCTGGGACATTGCTCAGTAGTAGGGATTTTAAGATCGTGATTTCCAATTCCAGCAAACACAAAAACAACAGGCATAAATGCTGTAATGGTTCCACAAATGAGAAATGCTCCACATAGGATCATGTGTTCAAACACTTGAGCCCCCGTTCACTGGCGCTGCTCTTTAGGAAGGGAATGTGAGCCTGTAGGAAGAGAGCATTACTATATATCCCTGGGGCAGGTTTTGAGAGTTTATACCTCCACTACTTCCTGTTCTCTCTTTCTCTCTGTCTCTCCTCTCTCTCTCTCTCTCCTTCCTCTCTCTTCCTCCCTCTCTCCCTCTTTTTTTTTTTAAGAATTATTTATTTTATTTATATGAGTACACTGTTGCTGTCTTCAGACACACTAGAAAAGGGCATGGAATCCCATTACAGATGGTTGTGAGCCACCTTGTGGTTGCTGGGAATGGAACTCAGGACCTCTGGAAAAGCAGTCAGTGCTCTTATCCTCTGAGCCATCTCTCCAGCCCCCTCCCTCCCTCTTTCTCTCCTTCCTTCCCTCTCTTCCTCCCTCTTTTTCTCCCTCCTTTCCCTCCTTCCCCCTCTCCCTCCATCTCTCCCTTCCTTTCTCCCTCCCTCCTTTCCCTCTCTCTCAGCTAGCTGTGTGTGGAGGCCTTCCTTGCCATGATGTACCTCTATCCCTCTGGAACAGTAAACCAAAATAAATTCTTTCAACCTCGAGTTGTTTTTGGTAATGGTGTTTTATCATAGAAATAGAAAACAAATATAGTTGTTTATACATATATATTAATATCTCGCATATGTGTAGATTCTGCTCCCTGGTACCTTCCCATATTCATACAGTGTCCGGACACCAGCACTCACGGCCTCACTGTGGTGTGAGGTGACACAGGAGGAGTCGTATTCATGAATCCCAAAATACCCACCTTCCACATGCATTGTGATGTGTGCAGTTCCGGGATGCCCGTCTTCACATCTATGTTATTTTGAGAGGGGAAAAGAGTAACTTGGCAGAAGAGAACCAAATCTTATGACAAAATCAAATTTGACTGGGAGGAATGGACACAGAGGCTTACTGAGTCCCGAGATAAGCAAACTGTCATGTTGGTGACTGTGTTGCTATGAAGGAAGTCTCTGACTATAAAAGAACATCAAGACCACACACACCTGGAGGTCTGATAACAGGCCTTTGAGATTAAGGTACACCTCAGGGTTCCGAGAGAAAAGACAGTGGCTGGCCTAAAAGAATAGCTTGTCTTCCTCTGTTTTGTACTGACTTCATTGTGTAGATATTGCTGGGTTTTTATTATTTTATGTTTTATACTATGCTTTGATGTTTTCACAGATATACAACTAATGGGCTGGGGGCAGTGAGAGGCTCAGCAACAGTAAAGGTGCTCACTGGGAGAACCCCACAGTGGCAGTTTGATTCCTGGGCGCCACGCCACGTAGTGAAAGGAAAGAACAGCCTCCTGCAAGCTGTCCTCTGACTTCTATATGTGCGCACTGGTATACCATGGCCATAGTGCACACACATGCACGCACACCACATACACATACACAAATGCACCACACACACATTCATACCACACACAAACACACAAGCGTGCGTTCACACGTGCAAATTTTTAAAAAGTTAGATAACTCCAATATTTAAGAATTTTATTACAGGGCAGCTGATCCCTTCTTCTGGCTTCTATAGACTCTACACTCACATGCAGGCCTAACACACACACACACACACACACACACTAAAAGTGTATAACAAAACACAAGAACATATTATACTTCTAATCCTAGCACTCAGACCACTGAGACGGGGACAGCTAATTTTAGGCCAACATTCATAGCAAAGGCCCAGTGAATGTCATAGTGAGTATAAGCTTGTGCTCACCCGAGCTCATCCCTGGAACCTAGCGAAGCTGAGAACTAGCTATATAAAGATATCTTCTGACCTCCACACTCATGCCATGGTGTACACACATCCATGCACACAGACAGAGTCTCAGTTTGTTGTGACCTGCCTGGTCTGGAATTTGCTATGTAGACCAGGCTGGCCTCAAACACACAGAGATCCACTTACCTCTCCCTCTCCCAGCTGGGACTAACAGTTCATACCCCCATGCCCAGCCCTTGTATCATATTTTCTTTAGTACACACTTCCAAGGGCTGTGACACTGCCTCAATGTATATGCTGTATAAATAGTTCTTGAACTTGTTTAGGGAAAAGGTCTATATGTGTTGAATGCACATAAAATTTTATTCCAACTTGTTTTAAAGTTCAAAGGAAAGTTTATGTAGTGCACTATAAAGAGACCAGTGGCCAAGGCAGTAATAGATCCAAATATCTACAAAAGAGAGGCTGGGGGTGTGGTTCAGGGGTAGGGCTACTGCTTAGAATCCCCCAGTGAGGGGAGCTGGGTGCAGCAACCATTACTGCTTATATAAGTCTGGGGAAGAAGTGGGTAGTGAATTTGGACAGCTTCAAGAACTTCCTGAGCTTTCTGAGTTGGTTTTTTCTCCCTCGATCTTAAGAAGCTTCCCTTTGAAGTTTAAGAGTCTTATTGTTGCCGGGCAGTGGTGGCAGGTAGAGTTTGAGGCCAGCCTGGTCTACACTGAGTTACAGGACAGCCAGAGCTACACAGAGAAGCCCTGTCTCGGAAAAAAAAAGAAGAAGAAGAAAGAAAGAAAGAAAGAAAGAAAGAAAGAAAGAAAGAAAGAAAGAAAGAGTCTTATGGTTTTCCTTTCAAGATATAAATTTTTGTTGTTTTTTTTTTCTTTTTTGTTGGTGATTTTATTTAATTTTATTATTTTTATTTTATGTGCATTGGTGTTTTGCTTGCATGTATGTCTGTGTGAGGGAGCCAGATTCCTTGGAACTGGAGTTACAGACAGTTGTGAAATGCCATGTGGGAATTGAACCCAGGTTATCTGAAAAAACAGGTAGCTGTGCTCTTAACTGCTAATCCATCTTTTCAAGACAGGATTTCTCTGTGTAGCCCTAGCTGTCCTGGAACTCACTCAAACCCAGAGATCCACCGGCCTCTGGTGGAATTAACTGTGGGCCAGCACCCCTGGCTTCAATATGGAACGTTTTAACTCCGAGGAATTTGCCACATGACATGTTTCAGGATTATTAAGCTTACAGCCACGAAGGAGTATATGCTAACTGAAGTGGGAAGACTCAGACTAAAACGAGCAGCACCAATCCCTGTCTCCAGGTCCAGATAACGAGGAGAAGACTATCTGAACACAAGCATCCACTGCCCTCTGCTTCAGCCTCCTTCTCTGTGACCTGTCTGTAACAATGGACTGTACCTTTGAACTGTCAACTAAAATAAATCCTTTTCCCCTCGATCGGCTTTTGCCTCAGCAATAGAAAAAGTAACTGGGAACTGGAGAGATGGAGAGATGGAAGGACATCCACAGACAGATAAATCAATAAACATAATGTTACGTTTCAGAATCCCAGGACAAATGGCTGACTGGGGTGCCTATTAAAGTGGATGCTGGCCAGTTCTCCCAGCATCCCTCAGTACCTGCAGCTCCTCTCAGCTCTTCTCCCCTGTACACACCCTAAACTTCCGCTTCCTAGGACCTTCCACTTCCTTCACCCAGCCTGACTGCTATATAACTCAGCCATTTTGGCTAAGCTGCTCTCTTGGCCTCTTGGCCCAGACCATGTTTCTTGGTTGATGGCTCCTCTATTACCCTCTTTGCCTGTCTCTGTTCTCATGGTCCAGTTTTAGTCTGAAGACCACGTGTGAGGCTAAGCAGGAACAATATACCTTGTAAGTTAATGGGAGACTGAAACAGGAACAATATGCCTTGCATGTTAGGGTTCTGTTTACAATTAAAACACTTATAAAGCCGGGCGGTGGTGGCGCACGCCTTTAATCCCAGCACCTAGGAGGCAGAAGCAGGTGGATTTCTGAGTTCGAGGCCAGCCTGATCTACAGAGTGAGTTCCAGGACAGCCAGGACTACACAGAGAAACCCTGTCTCGAAAAAACCAAAAAAAAAAAAAACACTTATAAAGTTTGCAATCCTGCCAGCAACGGAGGAGTGTTCCTCTTTCTTCACATCCTCACCAGCATCTGCTGTCACCTGAGTTTTTTTGATCTTAGCCATTCTGATTGGTGTAAGGTGGAATCTTGGGGTCATTTTAATTTGAATTTCCCTGATTTAAGTGCTTCTTAGCCATTCAAGATTCCTCTGTTGTGAACTATCTGTTTTGATCTATACCCCAAGTGGAGAGATGGGGTTGCCATCCCACAGTGAAAAGCTCTGACCCAGAATTGTTCCTGTCTGAAGGAACCGCAGGGACAAAAATGGAGAACACCATGAGAGAAAGGAGGTCCAGTGACAGGTCCAAATCAGGATGCAGCTCAAGGGGAGGTCTGGGGCTCTGACACTGTTACTGATGCTGTGGTGTGCTTACAGACAGTGACCTAGCATGGCTGTCCCTGAGAGGCCCAACAAGCAGCTGAGTCAGATGCAGATACTAACACTCAACCAATGGACAGAAGCCCAGGACCCCTGTGGTTAAATCTGGGAAAAGCTGGAAGAATCTGAGGAGTGTGGCCTTATGGGAAGACCAGCAGTCTCAACTGACCTGGACCCCGGAGATCTCTCAGACACTGAGCCACCAACCAGGCAGCATATGCCAGCTGATATGAGGCCCCGGGCACATATACAGCAGAGGACTGCTGGGTCTGGCCTCAGATGCACCTAACCCTCCAGAAACTTGAGGCCCCAGGGAGTGGGGAGACCTGGAGGGAGGGGGGACGGTGAGGACATCCTTTTGGAGACTGGGGGAGGGGAGGAGGTTGGGGGGCAGACTAGGAGGGGGATGAAGTCTGGACTATAAAAAAGGATTAAAGACTAAAAATAAATAAGCATTTTAAAAGGACACTTAAAAAGAAGTTTCTATTTGCCCTGTGTTAAGTCCTTTCAAGTTAAGGTTTCTAACTGCAATTAAGAAGGTCCTGTTTCTTAGATCTGATGTAAACTGCTTGCAATTCCATTCCCTTTTTCCTTCCCTTTCTTTGTATCTTTGTAACAATGTATAGAGGCTGTGTCCTATAGGGGGTAGGGGGTAGTATTTGGAAATCGGCACCCGGTCCGGCTTGTTCCTGGGCAGCCACCATGTTCCCTCTGTTCCTTGGCTATGATGGGAGCTCCAGCTAGCTGGATGTGCAGGCCCTGGCACCCACGAGATGCCAGCATGGGGGATGGCTCTGCCAATCCCCCACGCTGCATCCACAAAGCTCAGCTGAACCCCAGACAATATCTGCCATCCTTGCAGTATCCCGTAGAAATGAGACTCTTTTTGTTGTTGTTGTTGTTGTTGTTGTTGTTGTTGTTGTTGTTGTTTTTGAGACAGGGTTTCTCTGTGTAGCCCTGGCTGTCCTGGAACTCACTCTGTAGACCAGGCTGGCCTCGAACTCAGAAATCCGCCTGCCTCTGCCTCCCAAGTGCTGGGATTAAAGGCGTGCGCCACTACTGCCCGGATGAAATGAGACTCTTAAAGCTTAATGATTATCTAAAGGATTCATATATTTAGAAATGCTCAATTAACAAGACGCCCACACAATTGGAGTTGTTACCCAATATCTAACCTTTCAGTAGAAGTTTGACTCATTTGTGTTTCTCCATGGCTGATAGCCTCCTTTTTCTTCCCTTTCTCTCTTTCTCCCCTCCCCTTCCTCTTTTTCTCCCTCTCCACCTCCTCTCCTACTGCCTAATCACTGAGCTCCACTCCAAATACAATGTAGCAGACTAAATATCCTGCTACAAAGTCCCTCACCCATGGGAACACCTTATCTCTCCTAGAAGAGGGAGTTCAAGAGGCCAAATCCCAACTTAGGGTGAGGTAGCCGCCTGGTTAGTCCAGGGTGCATCCCAAATATAGCTTGCTTTAATTAAACAATCAAGGACTCTGTCTTCTTGCGATTCTCGGGTTCAACGCATGTTCAGCCTGGACACTTGCCTCTGTCTGGTCCCTCCCTTATATCTACAATAAAAATCCTCTCCATACTTGAGGAGTAGACACGTCTTCCACCATTCATTTTATCTTTCTCATTCACATATTAATATGTTTCTAGGGTTTGTTGTTTGATACACATCTCACTCTCTAGCCCAGCCTGGCCTAGAGCTCCCAGCACACTTCTTACCTCGGCAGCAAACCAATCTCCAGTGCCTCCGTTTCTAATCCTCAGGGACCTTTCCCCTGTCTCTGCTTCCCAGATGCCCGAGCCAAACCCAGCATTGGGTACTGCAGCATACAAGGTGAACCCTGTGCACAGCTCTGTGGGTGCAGCACATGACTGTGGCTGTCGTCTTGCATCCAAAGGCCTGCATGGACTACCTGGGCGGGCAGTGTTGCCTGAGGAGGTGGGGGAAATCAACGCCACCCTGGTCCTATTTGAAAAAAAAAAAAAAAAGACTTTGTGGAACCCTCATAGACATGGTTAAGCGCTGTATGCAGCCAGAAATAACTAGAAGATGTATGTATGTATTTTTGAGTGACCCACTCTGTAACCCAGGCTGGCCTCAAACTTATGATCCTTCTGCCTCAGCCTCCTCCTGAATACTGAGATGATGGGTATGTTATGAAATAACATGGTGGAAGGGCACCATGCCAAGGTGTCCCCTGAGAAATCACACCATGGGACAGATCTGGTATAAAGGAAGTTTATTTGGAAGGGAGGGGAGTGAGGGCCTGGAGAGGAGACAGAGCCACAAGGGCAGAGAAAGCAGGGACAGAGAAGGACAGAAAGAGAGGAAGAGAGGCTGGGCAGGAATGCATGTGGACAGAGGGGATGGGGGAGGCAGAGGAGGGGGAGAGAGGGCCGGGGTACTGAGCGGTCCTCTCAGCTGCTGCCAGACCACCTGCATCTGGCAGCAGCAGGTGATGATGCCTATTGCTAGGTCCCTGTGAGGAGCCTAGGCAAATTGTCTGTAAGCCAACAGGGTATGTACCCTGACACTGGGCCCAGGTCACAGTTTATTACAGTTTAATACACTGATGAACACCTACCAAGGTCAGGTTATGGGGCAGAGTCAGGAAAGACAAGGCCTTCCCTGCCTCTCTACCTCCTCAAAGCTCAGTTCAGTAACATCTGCCATCCTTAGAATCTGCGGTCCTGTGATGCTTTCCCAGAGATCCTTCCTGTAGGCGGGGGGGGGGGGGGGGGGGGGGGGGGATATCAGCGGTCCGTGTGATAGTCTTGTTTACCTGGACTGGCCTGAGGCTCAGTGCACTTGCTTCTGTTTAATCTCTCAGTTATTGCCGGAACACTCTTCCATCAAATCATGCCCCAGCCCCTCACTGGGGGATTCTAAGCAGGAACTCTCCCACTGAACCAGCCCCTTCACTCACAGAAGCAGCTGACAGCTATAAAGTTGTGCTTGGTTCCTGAGTGTTAAATGAGCCTTGAATAGCTCGAGTTGCTAGGAGGCGGGGCCTCAAAGCAAGTGCTCTGCAGGGAAGGTTCTTTTGTGTCTCCTCTTCTCCCTTCTATCACAGAGACAAAGGCAGCTCTGCTGCCAGGAGGCTGTGTTTATCTCAGGCCCGGAAAACATGGTAGGAGGCAGCCATGGCCAGAGACTTCTGAAGCCATGTACCCATGTAAACCCTTCTTCCCTAAGCCCCTTAGGAGTCCTTTCACAGTGGGAAACTGCTGCACAGAGATGGGCTTGAGATTCCAGGCTATGAACCCCGCCTTCTCTAACATTGTATTCAATTTGGTTTTTAATTGTTAAAGACAATGTCTATAACAATTTAAAACAAAAGTCTCTAGTTTCATTTCTCTTGCTGTTAGAAAATATCCTGACCAAAGTAACTCAGAGCAGAGAGAAGGTGGTTTGGCTAACGACAGCAGGTCACGGTCCTTCGTGGGGAAGTCAAGACAGGAACTCGAACAGCTGGACACACGGCATCCAGTCAAGAGCAGAGAGAATAAATACATGCATGCCCCCTTCTATGTTTGCTTATGCTCAGCTTGACTGACACAGTTCAGGACCCCATGCCTAGAGAATGGTGCCCCCCCATAGTGGGCTCGGTCTTTTCACATCAATTAATTAAGACAGTACCCTCGAGGATCAACCTAATGTACAAAGTTGGTCCTTGAGATTCTACTCCGGTGATTCTAGGTTGTATCAGGTTGTTAGAGGTTGTATCATCAGGCTGTTAAAGTTAATCATCAAGTGATTTCTATTTACTTTTTGTAGTTGAGATATTGGGGATCAAGCCTCAGGCTTCTAGAATGCTACCTGAACACTCTTCCATCAAACCATGCCCTAGCTTCTCAACAGAGGGTTGGTTCTAGCAGATGCTCAAACATTAAGCCACACCCCCAGTCCCCCAGTGGGATTCTCCACATGGGCCTTATTGCCAAGCTCCTTTTATTGACTAGATTTTGTGTATGTGGAACATGCACATGTGTGATCACACGGAGGTGAGCATTCAGTGTTGGGTCTCTTTCTCAATAGCTCTCCCCCCCCCCCCCCCCCCCCCCCAGATTTAAACAGTTTTAAACTTTTTTTTAAAAAATTTATTATTGGTGTTTATGTGTATGTGCAATATATGTATATGTTTCTATGTATGTATTATGAGTGTGGGCACAGCTGTGTTACTGCATAGGCATGGACATCAGAGGACAACCTTCAGGATTCAGGTCTCTCTTTTCACCACGGTTTCTGGAGATTGAACTCAGTTTGCCAGGCTTACACAGCAAGTGCTGTTATGTGCTGAATCATTGCTCACAGTGGTGTCTCTAAGCTGGCGGGTCAATGACCTCCAAGACTCTGCTAGTCTCCATCCCCTGCGTGCTGGGTGATAGATTCTTGCCTCTGGGCCCAGTGTTCTACACCTGTGGTGGGGATCAAACCCAAGCCCTTTGCCTGCATGCCAGGCACTTTACCCACTGGACTGTACCTCTAGCCCCACCCTTTCTTCAAACAGGGTCTCATCTCACTGAGTTGCCTGGGCTGGCCATGGACTTGTGATCCTCCTGGCCACCCGGCCAAATCTCTTCTGCCCAGCAGGTCATGTGAACATTGATTGTGTTTTGCCTGTGAACATGAAGCTGCAGTAGGCTCACCACCCATCAGCTCCTACTCATGGAGAAACACATAAAGACTTTTGCCCTAAACTGTATCTGTCTGGTCTCTGACACCCATGTCCTCTATAGAGAGGACCTCAGATTTGCTCATAAAGTCAGTCTGTGGTCTGCTCCTGACCCGACCGTCTGTGATGTTCATGGTCACTGCAGACATCAGTCACACCTCCAGGAGCCTTCTTCATCTGAGTCACATGAGGAACTGTCTGGCTATGCTGACGTGTAAAACTGACCATTGCTCTACCTGTCAAGCCACCAAGGTAAATGTCATCAGGATTCGGCCTCAAAGTCCATGGTCTCCACCACTGAGACAGGTTTGCTACAGCTGAAAACACCAGTCACTATGGTTTGTTTGGTACCTTTGAACAGCATGTGTCCTATCCATTAGAAGAGATGGGGTGCATGTACGAAGTGTGTGTGTGTGTGTGTGTGTGTGTGTGTGTGTGTGTGTGTGTGTGTATGCATGCGTGTACATGTGGGGCATGGTGCTCATTCATGTAGGGTGTGTGTCCGTGTGTAGGGTTTAGGTATGTGCATATATGGGGGCGTAGTGAATTACAGTAATGAATACTCTTCACCGACCATCTTTCTGGGTCCTTTGCATGCAAGTCAGTGGGGAGGGAGGAGGCCATATCCATCTACCCCTGCAGGCTTCTGCACCAGTCCATTCAGAAAGCAGCTGCTTGCTTCAATGTCTGTAACTCTGCCTAGTGAGCGGCCATGTCATGCATAGTCAGTGATTGGATTGGATAGAGCTCTCAAAGTTTCTCTGAAGAAATGGACAAGGTAGAGAAGCAGGGAACCCCAAGTAGCTGCCATCTGAGGACTAGGACAGGCAGGAGGAATTAGGGGGATTAACCAAGGATGAAGTGCTCAGGGCTTAATTTTTTTCTCAGGAGTTGAAGTTTAAGGTCAGCCCTGTATATAATTTCCAGGTCAGCCTAGACTACATGAGACTCTGTCTCAAAGAAACAAACAGACACACAGACAGACAGACAGACAGACAGACAGACACACACACACTAACCACCATCTCTACATAGCCCTGGCTGTGCTGGAACTTACTCTGTAGAACTGGATGATCTCAAACTCACAGAGATTCACCTACCTCTGCCTCCCCAGAGTTAGGATTATAGGCGTGTTCCACTATACCCTGGAGCTCGAATATGGTTTCCACAGGGGGTAGCACTATTAGGAGGTGTGGCCTTGTTGGAAGAAGTGTGTCACTTTGGGGGTGGGCTTTGAGACCCTTCACCTAGCTGCCTGGAAACCAGCCTTCTGTTTGCATTTGAACAAGATGCAGAACTCAGCTCCTAAGCAGAGTGTCTGCCTGGATGCTGCCATGATGATAATGGACTGAAAGTCTGAACCTGTGAGCCAGCCCCAATTACATGTTAACCTTTATAAGAGTTGCCTTGGTCATATTGCCTGTTCACAGCAATGGAGACCCTAATTAAGACACATGGTTACTACTACTTTTATTGATTATTATAACTGTTGGTGGACATTTGAGTTGCTTATGCAATTTGTCTATTAACTGCTGTGTACTTTTACATACAATTTTCAATCTGACCTCTGTTTTTAATTCTCTGTAGTGCATGTTTGAGTGTGAGTATATGCCTGTGCGTGTGTGTGTGTGTGTGTGTGTGTGTGTGTGTGAGAGAGAGAGAGAGAGAGAGAGAGAGAGAGAGAGAGGGCACATCAGTTGTCTGGGATCAAATTCACATTAGTCTTGGCAGCTAGTGCCTGTACTTCCGGATATTAACATTAAAAATATGCATAAGGCAGTGGTGGCGCACGCCTTTAATCCCAGCACTTGGGAGGCAGAGGCAGGCGGATTTCTGAGTTCGAGGCCAGCCTGGTCTACAGAGTGAGTTCCAGGACAGCCAGGACTACACAGAGAAACCCTGTCTCGAAAACAAAAAAACCAAAAAAAAAAAAAAACCAAAAAAAAAAAAAAAAGCAAAAGGAGAAAAAACAGTGTCAGACGCCAATGAGAGCCTAGCTGATCGTCACTGTTGTTGTTCTGAAACATGAACTCCCTATGTAGCCCAGAAAAGCTTTGAACCTCTGACCTTCCAGCGTCCACGTGCAGAGTCCTGGGATTACAGTCATGGGATTCCATGCCTAAAGTTGCCCCAGACAGTCAGGGCTACCCAGAGAAATCCTGTCTCAAAAAAAACAAAGCAAAAACAAAAAGTTGTTTGTTAAAAAAAATCACTTAACGTTATTCTTCCAATAATCCCTCATGTACTGTTATACAGGTGTCTTAATCATTAACACATAGGCATTTGTTTTTGGAAGCTCATTCTGTGAACTATTCTTCCTTGGTGCCTTTCTTCCCAACAGACACTGTGTCCTGTACTGGCCTCCAGGTGGCACCAGGCAGCCGCTTCTGATCTGAGAGTTTCCCCAGGGCTGTTACACAGACTTACTAGTGTTTTAAATCTTTGGTTTCTGGCCACTGAGATGACTCTGCAAGTAAAGGCGCTTGCTGTCAAACCTGACGATCTCAATTCCAACTCCTGAACCACACAGTAAAAGGAGAGCATCTTATCTGAAAGGTGTCATCCAATCACAGCAAAAACAGGTGCACACACATAATGGATAAATTAAGAAAAGTTTTGGGGGGCTGGAAAGATGGCTCAGCAGTTAAGAGCACTGACTGCTCTTCCAGAGATTCTGAGTTCAATTCCCAGCAACCACATGGTGGCTCACAGCCATCTGTAATGGGATCTGATGCCCTCTTCTGGTGTGTCTGAAGACAGCAAGAATGTAGTCATATAAATTAAGTGAATAAATAAATCTTTTTTAAAAAGGTTTTCATTTTTCTCTATGTGTGTGTGTATAATATATATGTATGTATAATATATAATCTCTCTACACATATATACAATGTTGTACACATACATACTCACTCATATATAAGACCTGTCCTGCTCCATAGCAAAACACTGATTTAAACAAACAAACAAAACCATTAGGCTGGAGAGATGGATGGGGCACTTTTGAGCCACCACTGGGCACAGGAAATTTACAAAGAACCCAAGTGGCTTTTGTTGAGAACAAGCAAAAGAAACTTCTCAGTACAACTCTTTCATTTTTACACTTCTTTAATCATCAGAACAAAATTCAAGGTCCCAGGCCCTGGGGGAGCTGGGGACTTCCCAACAGCTGAACAGCTTCTGTTGTAAACAGCTGTCTGAGTCCAGACATCTCAAGGACAACTTCTCCATCTCTGGCAGGCTCAGGCTAAGTTCATGTTCCCAGGCCCAGGGACCAACTCCTGTCCTAATTGATGGAAACTCCCTTGCTCAACCCCTTATGCTTAAATAAACAATGTATTCAGCTCCCAAGTCTGATTGATCAGTATCGGCTTCATTACAATGCATTTTTATCATCTACATTGACCTGGTGTTTGAGTTGTGGTGGATTTATGGCTTTCTGCTGTTGATGATGATGATGTACACAATGCTCTGCCTGACTTGTATGCCTGCAGGCCAGAAGGTGGCACCAGATCTTATTCTAGAGGCCTATGAACTACCATGTGGTTCCGGGAATCAAACCCAGGACCTCTGGAAGAGCAGCCAGTGCTCTTACCTCTGAGCCATCTTTCCAACCTAGATTTATGTTGGATTTAAGCAGACCCCGTAACAACTTTGACTACAGCTCATCACACAAACTACAAATGACCTGACAGAAGACCGGGCCAGAAAGTCAGGCCAAGGGAGGAAACAAGAAGGGACAGAGCAGTCACGGGCTCTAGGAACAGGGCTTGGGCACCAATGAAATGGAAGAAGGGAAGAGATCCTGAGAGATCTGGTGTGGCCAACTGTAAGGCTGTACCCAAGACAGGAGTACAGGAAGAATCTAGTGAATGGGTTCAATACTAAAGTACAGAAGGAACCCTCAGGTCAGAGAAGATCTCAAGCTGGGCCCCTGATAATAAAATAAACTAAGCCCCCAGAGTCCCAGGGTAGCACTTAGAGCATGACAGCCAATGTCTTGTTCTTTGGCATTTTATTTCAAAATTGCAGCAAGGACAGAGAGAAAGGGGGTGGGGGGTGGGGGGACACGAAGAGCACCGGGGATCCGGCACAAGAACGGAGATAGAGAAGAAGCTAAGGTTCTCCCTTGAACAACAGGACCCGGAGCAGCTGAGCCGAGACTCAAAATTTGAGGTGGGGTCCAAATTGCATGGGTCCCGCCCTTAAGGCTTTGGAGTGTAACGTCCACACGTGAGGGTGCCAGAGATCCAGCATCTGGGCAGACCTTTCCCTATTGCACTTCTCTTGAGTCTCTGGGAGGCGAGGACGCTGGACTGAACGCAGCAAGTCAGCGGATCCAACCAGGGAGGGCACAGCCCATAGTCACACCGTAAGCATCCAATCGTGGGCACTGGCTCCATACTGCCGGACAACGAAGTTGCGTCAGTGAGACAGCTGCACTAGAACTCCCTGGAGCATCGCAAGCGGACCGCGCGCAGAGCTGTGCCCCGGTGCCTTATGGGAAGTGTAGTCCTTTAACCGGAGACCCACCAACAACTCCAAGGGACCATCGAGGTAGAGAGTTGCAAAGCCTTGAAGGCTCTTGGGAAAGGCATTTTCATCTCAGATATGTTGTGCTAGGTGCCATCATGGGGCCAGGATACCCAGTCACCTCAGGTCCAGCTCACTGGGAAATGAGCCCAGAGGATCTCTTAGAGGTTCTCTGAATTTGGGAATGCACCAGAGGTTTGTGAGAGGAATCCTTCAAGGCCAGGGAGAGGCAAGGGAAAAAGTGTTGCTATGCCAAAGGGACAGCCTAGAACCCCAGAGAGTCTCGGGAGGCCTTTGTGTATGTGTGTGTGTGTGTGTGTGTGTGTGTGTGTGTGGCCAGTATCGTCTCATGAAAAAGGGGGTTCTGTCTTTAGGACCAGAAGCCTCAGAGACTCGTGCAAGGAGCCTACAACTCCCGAAACACAGAAAGTCCCCGTGCTTCTGGCCACAGGGATTCAGAGGAAAGAAGCCATTAATCAGAGCTGCTGCTCTGAAAGCCCGTGAGCTCACCTGAATGGCCTTCAACTCCTTCTGGAATCGCACGATGAGCTCTGGCCCGTTCTCCATGGTAGGAATGTGGAGTTGCTGAGGAAAGGGGCCCATGAGGATGGGGCACTCCCCCTCTTTCTCTCCCACCTACCCTGGCAGCTCTGTCTCACCTTGCCTTCATACAGGATTTGGTGCACCGGGCAGACTTGACAAGCAGTGCCTGAGCCGAAGACTTCTCGCACCCGGCCCTCCTCCAGCGCCCGCTTCAATTCCTTCATAGTGACCTTGCGTTCTACCACCCGGAACTCACCCTGTATAACAAGGGCGCAGAAACTCTCCAGTACCCGACTCTTGCCCTGCTGCAGACCACCATCACTCCCTCCCTAAGGCTCCTGGGAAAGACACAGGCCCAGGGACGAGAGATAGACCCAGAGAAAAGAGGGCTTGGCAGTGGGCCAGGCTTTCACCACGCCACAGCTCAAGACATTTTGGTCCAAAGATTCAGATGACACACAGGCCCTACCCAAGTCCTGGCCAGATCCAGCAGGCTTTGTCGAACTACTCCAGGCAGGATGATGCCATTTAGTGGGGGTGTTGCCAGCTCCAGTACTGTCAGGGATGACAGACAGGCATTACTGCTTCCCACCCTTACATGATCTCCCCTTTCTTTTAGAAGCCACCTGCCCAGGATTCCAAGACCTTGCAACCCGGAAGGAATCAGGCAGGACATCATACAGGGTGTGGGTTGGGACACAAATAGGCTCACCTCCGTCTTCATGAGTCCAGTAGACAAAGATGTTCATGGTGCCCACCTCAGTGAGCTGGTGGTCCGGCCCATACAGCCAGAGGACCTGCTCGCAGCCTTTCTTCTGGGCTTCTTGTTGCACAGCCACAGTGGGTCCATAATTCCTGGAGGGCAGCCTGGTCACACTGGGCAAAGAATTCCCCATACTCCCCACAACAGGAGGAGTCTCCTTCCCCAACTCACAGCCCAGCTGTGGCCCTCTAAACTTGCAGGACGACAGCCTTCTTAACCTAAAAGTTGGGGTCAAGGTTGGGGCCCTGTTTGCTCGGCTCCCTTTTCTGTCTCCAGCCTGCGCCTCCTTTCTTAAAGGCCTGATATTAATTAAGATCACAGGTGTGGCGACACCACACAGCATCACTTGCTCTACTCGACTTTTCTTTTTTTAATTTTAGTTTTTGAGACGGGGGTTTCTCTGTGTGGCCCTGGCTGTCCTGGAACTCACTCTGTAGCCCAGTATGCCCCTGCCTCTGCATTGCTGAGATTAAAGACTTATGTTGGGGCTGGAGAGATGGCTCAGGGGTTAAGAGCACTGAGTGTTCTTCCAGAGTTCAACTCCCAGCAACCACACGGGTGGCTCACAACCATCTGTAATGGGATGCCCTCTTCTGGTGTGTCTGAAGACAGTTATAGTGTACTCATACATAAAATAAATCCTGAAAAGGGGGCGGGATGGCTTGTGTTACCATACCCAGCCGGTCCTTGTTTTGTTTTTTGAGGCAGAATCTCTGGTAGGTGATTGGCCTCAAAATCACCATGCAGCTGAAGCTGGCGTTGAATCCCTGACCCTCATGTCTCCTTCCTCCCAAGTGCTGGGATAACAGCTGTGCTTCTCACTGTAGTGGTTTTAGCCTGCAGTGTGTTAGCCACCCAGACTTTTCTTACTCATTCAAGGCTCCCCGTGTCCTAGGCTGGGATCCTAGCCCATGTTCTGAGCCTTGTGCAAAAACTGTTCTTGTTTCTCTTCCTGTGCCAAGCATGGTCAGAAAGTATCTGCCACATTTTTCTTTGTCTTTGGGTAATGGGGTTTGAACGCAGGATCCCCATATGCTGGGTAAATATTCTTTATCACTAAGCTCCACCCTAACCCCTCTTTAGGAGATTCTAGGCGGGGGCTTGACCACGAAGCCACTCCCAAAGTCCCTCACTGGAGAATTCGAGGCATAAGCTCATTGCTGCTCCACAGCCCGCAGCCTCCTTCCTCCCTCCTTCCTTCCTTCCTTCCTTCCTTCCTCCCTTCCTTCCTTCCTTCCTTCTTTCCTTTCTTTCAAGATTTATTTGTTTATTTTATGTATATGAGTACACTGCCACTGTCTTCAGACATACCAGAAAAGAGCATCAGATCCCATTACAAATGTTTGTGAGCCACCACGTGGTTGCTGGGAATTGAACTCATGACTTCTGGAAGAGCAGTCAGTGCTCTTAACCGCTGAGCCATCTCTCCAGGCCCACCCTACAGCTTTCTCTGTAGCCTTCCTGCCTCACCCTACTGAGGAGCTATGACTATATGACATACATGGCTTCATGCCACCACACCTGGTTTCTCTTACTACCTTTGTAGCCAAGAAACCACAGGTGAAGTGTCACCTCTTCAATGAAGGTTTCACAAGACCCTGTGATTGAGATTGCAGATCTGGACACTAGGGTGCCTTCAGGGGGTGTGGCTGCCTTGGCCTCGTCCCCAAAAGATCTCACAGATGTGTTCTGAGATAACCTGAATAGCCTTCCTGTGTGTCCACACTTCCTTATTTCAACATCCCAGGAGACTTGGCCACCTCCTCACAAGATATTGTGTCAGGGCCTTTGGCAACACAGAATGCTGGGAAGTCCATAGGGTCAGAATGGAGACCCAAGTCATGTTGGGAGAGCTATGCATGGAGACAGTGCAGCACAGATGACCCGGGAAGACCTAAGGGTCATCTTATTTCTATCTTATTTCTAGAGGCTTCCAGTGGGCTCAGTTTTGGTCTTCCCACTGACCCACCCATCTCTGAGCTCATTTGTTCAAATGAAAGGCACCCCAGAGTCCTTTCACCTTTAGTGTCAGGCATCAGGGATGACAAAGGATACAAAGAAAGCCCAGACCCCAACTGCAGAGCCAGTGACAATAGTTTTCCATCCCAGAACCCAGGCCCAGCCCCAACCAGGAAGCACAAGGAGCAGTACGGCTCCAGGGCACAGCTCCCCGGGCATGTGGGAAGTTACTTACCCCCCCAACTTGCAGTCACCAACTCCACCTATCCAGGCTCTGACGAATGTGGGGTCCGCCAGGAGAGAGACAGGTTTCATGGAGTCTCCAGGGAAGTAGGAGCCCACAGGGCACAGAATGACGTACAGGAGGGCTTGTGTGACCACACCGACACCCAGCGAGGGCTATGATGGGCAGAGGGGCAGCATCTGACCAAGGGGTCCTCACTCCATCTTCCTCCTCCCATAGAACTGAGAGTCCAGGCTCAGCCTGTGTGTTCCTCAGACAGAGATGTGCATGTCCCCACGCCAGCAGCTCCACGGCAGCACCTACCTCATTCCCAATCAGCACAGGCCGCACGTAGAGGCTCGTTCCATTGCCGTCGGGAACCCAGTCTTTGTCTACTTCAACGAGCTGGCGGATGCACTCCAACAGCTCCTGCTTGTCAAAGTCCTGGGTGGATTCCGTAGGAGTCAGGGGTCCAGATTCTCTCTACCACCCTCTGCCCTCTCTCCTAGGACAGACTGGCCACTTACTGGCAGGCAGAGGCGCTTTGCAGAACGTAGCATCCTGTCCATGTTGAGCCAGGGCCGGAAGAGGCGTACCTGCTGGTCTCTGCCTTTGTAAGCTTTCAAGCCTTCAAAGAGCTGCAAGGACAGGAAGGGGAGGGGGTGCTCAGGGATGAACCCCATAGCATCGAGATAGCAAGAGACACATCGCTGCACATGGAGACAGAGAAGGGCAAAGTGATAGAGGGAGAGACATGGATATGCCAGAAAGCTCAGGACAAGGCAGGCATGTAAGGCAAGCCTCTTATCTCCACTCCTCAGGGGACAAAGGGAGATCATGCGCAGTTAAGGCCAGCTCGAGGGAAGCCTGGTCTACAGGGGGAGATCCAGTCTCAAAAAACACCTCATGCAAGGGGAAAAAAGGGTTCACTTAATATACGAAGTTCTTCTGCATAGTTTTAAAAATCTATCCTAGGGAGCTAAACAGCTGGCCTAGTGGTTAAGAGCAGTGACTGCTCTTCCAGAGGACCCAGGTTCAATTCCCAGCACCTACATGGTGACCCACAATCATCTGTAACTTAACTCCAGCTCCAAGGGACCTGATGCCCTGCTTGCTCTACAGGAACTGCTTGCATAGTGACATACACACACACACACACTCATACACACTCATACACACACACATATATATGCATATACATACACACACATACACTCTGTGTATACAAACACTCATACACATAAATTAAAAACACAATCTTTTAAAACAAATTGCAGGTTGGTAGAAATCACAGCCCAAGAGACAGTTTAGTTTACAGAAAAGGAAATATCAATAGAACTCTTTTTTTTTTTTTTTAACAATTCTTTGGGAATTTCACACATGCGCAGATCCATGGGTTATATGTTACAGGGCCAACATTATTTACTTTATTCAAAATATTTTTAAGATTTTATTTTCTTTTCAATTTTGCATCTGAGTGTGTGTCTGTGTATGGGTATATGCATATAATTGCAGTGCTCACGGAGACCAGAGGCATCTTCCCCTGGAGTTGAAGTTACAAGTTGGAAACTGCTTGATATGGGTGCTGGGAACTGAACCCAAGTCCTCTCTGCAAGAACAATACATGTTCTTAACTACAGGGCCCCAACATC
Source organism: Arvicanthis niloticus (assembly GCF_011762505.2). Lineage (NCBI taxonomy): Eukaryota > Metazoa > Chordata > Mammalia > Rodentia > Muridae > Arvicanthis > Arvicanthis niloticus. The sequence continues at coordinate 19,236,274 of NC_047658.1, read as the reverse complement.
ATTTGTAATTGGGAGGGGGGTGCAAATTAAAATGCAGTTGAGGATCCCGAGGAGATGGTTGTTAGTAAAGTGCTTGCTGTGCAGTCCTGAGGACCTTAGCTCAGTCCCAACAGCCACAGTAAAAAAATCAAACAAATAAACAAACAATAATAACAAAGCAAGATAAAGATCACTTGAGAAAGACACCCCACTAGCTGTCATCCTCTGCTCACACACACACACACACACACACACACACAGAATTTTTTTTTTAATGGTAGCCCTGGTTGTCCTGGAACTCGATTTGTAGATAAGGCTGGCCTCAAACTCACAGAGATCTGCCTGCCTCTGCCTCCTGAGGGCTGGGATTAAAGGTGTGCATCACACCCACCACTTGGAGAACTTTAAAAAAACTCTATGGCTCTTTGGCAAGGCTTCTTTCTGGAAAACAGGCTTGGCCAAAGAGTGTGGGAACCGATACAAGTCCTAAAGAGAACACTGTAGCAATGCTGTTCAAAGTGGCATGCTTGCCCTTTGACTCACTAGGTAGAAATTGGGCAGAGAGATACACTTGCATACAGAAGAAAAGATAAGAGGACTGGTCTTCATTGCAACTTTTTTTTTTTCTATCTCCAGGCTGAAAGGAACCCAAATGGCCAATAATAGGTGACTATCTAATGAACAGTCCTGACTGTTGCAGTGATATTTTGTACACTGTATAATGTGTAATGTCTCTGTCCTTCCTTGTCTGCCTAAGCACCTTCTGATTGGCGTAAATAAAATCTCTAGGACCTACAGCAAAAGGCAGAATAGTAAAATGGGACTGAGAGAGAGAGAGAGAGACAGAGACAGAGACAGAGAGACAGAGAGACAGAGAGAAAAGACTCTGGGAAGGAGAGAGCCTCCTGCTGTTTTTGGACTAGCTGTTCTAGTGCCTGTAACTTTCCTTTTGTCATAGCCCATTGCTCTACTCAAACGTGTTTGTCAGTTTGCATTTTAGTGGTAGGGCAGCTGGTGCTTCATCAGCAGTGGCTCCCTTATATAAAGTTTAAGAATCAGCCTCTGCTGTATCCTGTTTATGGACAGCCTGGACTGTCCCTGTCTTCAATAACATTTTTTTTCTTTATTAGGAATTTTTCCTCTTCTTTGTATCTAACACTGGAGAAATGTTAATCTGTGCTTCCCCATAGGTTTATGGCTATATTAGCCATATATGACTTTAATCTTCCCGTCTACCTTATGGTCCTAAGCATCCAATCCATTTTAGACCTCATTTTACCTGAGACAATGTCCCAATTTTTAGGAGTTGTGTACCCTCTGAAGTGGCCAGGCTGGATTCCAGGAATCTTGTGAAATTATTGTTACATCTGCTCCTGTATCCACTAAGCCTTCAATCTCAATTCCATCTAACTGCAATTATAACTTTGGGTTCTTATCATTTATAGTAGTTTGGCAAAATATCTGGTTTTTGGCATCTTTAGAATCTCTTGTTTTCTCCATAGGAGCTACTCTATCTCTCTGCTAAATGGTAAGTTTTGAACAGCTGTTTGTACTAGCAGGCTTTGATTTTTCTAGTTTTTTTTTTTTTTTTTCAGAACAGTCTTTCCTTGGTGGACAGGAAATAAATGGCTCATGTTGCTTTTTGTTCAGCTTCAAGACTGACAGTGCTCCAGCATACGTCTCTAGTAAATGAAACAGTTTTGTTTGCATATTAGAAAATAAAGCATATTATAGTTACATTACATGGTCCTATAGGACAAGGAGTTGTAGAAAGATCTAATTGTACTTTAAAAGAAATGTTGAGCTGGGCAGTGGTGGCACACACCTTTAATCCCAGCACTTGGGAGGCAGAGGCAGGCAGATTTCTGAGTTCGAGGCCAGCCTGGTCTACAGAGTGAGTTCCAGGACAGCCAGCGCTACACAGAAAAACCCTGTCTCGAAAAACCAGAGAGGGAGAGAGAGAGAGAGAGAGAGAGAGAGAGAGAGAGAGAGAGAGAGAGAGAGGCTGAATAAACAGAAAGGGGTACCAACGGCCCCCAGAAATAGATAACATAGAGTTTAATGAACTTTACATTTTTAAATGATAATAAACAAAACACAACAGCAGCTGAGAGACATTGGATTATGGGGAAGAAAAACTGCTGAATTAAACCAGTCTGTTTATTTTAGGGATGTCTTAACTTCAGAATGTAAAGCAGGAAATGTGTTGCGTTGGGAAGAGGTTTTGTCTGTGTTTCAGAAGGAGAAGGAAAGCTATGGATTCCTTCAAAATTAATAAAGTTAGATTTGATTAGGGGAAACCTCCTGAAAATCTTGGCTATACACATGAAGAAAGAAACCAAAAGGAACATACAACAGGTAGAATATACGCTGATGCCTCTACAAGGGAACAGCTCTGAGACTGGCTGAGACTGGCTGAGACTGGCTGAGACTAGCTGAGACATGACTGTCTTAAGGCAGCACATCAGCTAAGCATAAATCTTATTTGCTACAGAATCCTCAGGACTAATCCTGCCATCCTTTCAAGTGGCATGGATGGAGATTTATATTGCAGCTTGGTTTTACAGTTCAAACAGACTTGTAAAGCTTGGTACCTTTTGATACCTTCACCTGCTCAAACAGAACAGAGTCATCTTTAACTGACGTGTGGACACTGCACATTCCATACACATGCTAATGAAGAAATGTATATTACCTCTAAAAGTTTTTAGGTCATTTTTGCTCATTCTGTGGGTGACAGATGTTTGTTGTTGTGTGAGGTGGGTTGGTTGCATGTTGCTACTGGTCTTAGTCATGGAGAAATCCAAGAGAGAAGTCGAGATTCAGGGATCTCTTTCTCTCTTTCTTTTCTTTCCTCTATCCTTCTTTCTCTCTTATCTAATGTTAGGGAGAAAAGAGGAGAGAGGAGATGAAAAGAACAGAGGGGAATATAAGAAAAATAGGATTTAAAAACCTAGATTATTAAATCTAATTTTAGAGTAAAGATTATTAATAAGTCAAATATTTCACACTTGGCATGGGTTTTGTATATTCATACAGAATTAGGATTATATTTTGCTACAACACACTGTATATTATGTTTCAATTCTTGATTTAGGTATTATACCTATGCAACTCATTTAAAAACATAATGTCAAGTTCTAGTCCTTAAAAGATACTATTACAAACTGTTTAGGATAAACAAAAAATGTAAACTGGGGGCTGGAGAGATGGCTCATTAGTTAAGAACACTGGCTGCTCCTGCAAAGATCCTGAGTTCAGTTCCCAGCAACCACATGGTGGCTCACAACTATCTGTAATGAAATACAATGTAGTCTTCTGGTGTGTCTGAAGTACAGTGTACTACTCATATACATAAAATAAAGAATTAGTTTTTAAAAATGTAATTTGGTAGTCAGTCAATCAAACTTATGATCATGTTAGGTACTGGTTTAATTAATTACAGGAATAAGCTTTATTTAGCCTTATGCATGTTTCCAAAATTACTTCCTTTTTTTTTTTTTTTTAAGGTTTAAGGCATTCTGCCTGCATGTATGCCTGCAGGCCAGAAGAGGGCACCAACCTCATTATAGATGATTGTGAGTCACCTTGTGGTTGCTGGGCTGGGAATTGAACTCAGGACTTCTAGAAGAGCAGACAGTGCTCTTAACCTGAGTCATTCCTCCAGCCTGTTTCCAAAATTAAACAGATAGTAAATAGCTAGAAACGAGCAATGTTTTCCTACCCAGATATACTTTAGATAGGTAGATGCTCTTTAAAAACCTCAGAGATCTACAGAATATGGCATTTAAAAATGTTTTATGCCAGGCAGTGGTGGCGCAGGCCTTTAATCCCAACACTTGGGAGGCAGAGGCAGGCGGGTTTCTGAGTTTGAGGCCAGCCTGGTCTACAGAGTGAGTTCCAGGACAGCCAGGGCTACACAGAGAAACCCTGTCTCAGGGGGGAAAAAAAAAGATATTTTATTAATATGCAGCTTTTCATGACACTGAGACATGTCTGCCCCTGGCAGCACCTCATTCTACTTCTAAGAAGGTGGTGGGCATCGAAGAACCTCCATATGGAGTTTGCTTCTATGTGGTAAAGTTGCCACCAGGCAAAGGACTGTCTTTGCCTCAATGGCTGATTGCATGCTGTCCAAACTGTGGACAAGCAAGACGCTTGGAAGTCAACAGTCAAACTTTGCCAAGATGAGGTAGGCCAGTCCTTCATAATTCCTGCTTCATAGAAAAGTCTGTCACATGCTGGGCCAGGGTGGAGATGATGCTCCAGTGACACAGTGACATCTTGCGTGACTGTCCAGGTATCCAGCAACCTCTGCCACATCTGTAGTTTTGTAAACTGCTTGCTCTACACTTCCTGTTTACTAAGGTAATATTCATGCATCTTAGGTTTCTGAGGAGCTTGAAGATGAGATAGTTATAGTCTCATAATTACGCTTAAGTTGTTTGAGATTTAGGAAAATAATTTAAGGCCTAAGAAGATATTTTTAGGTTGATAAATGCAAGTTTTGATAGAAAGTGAATTAGGAACAGAAGTCTGGACTCATCAGGACAGGACATATCTAGTACAGTGCTGTCTCCAAGTTTGCCAAACGCACACGGACGGTGAGTGTGATTCTTACCTGACAGTTCTCATAACTGCTCTTACTGTATACAGCTTATAGATTTTAGAGAAAGAACCTTTTATTGGACTAAAACGGGGAGGTGCTGGAGTGATGATTTTTGTACACGGTGTAAAGATGCGTCTCTGTCCTTCCTTGCCTGCCTGAGGCACCTTCTGATTGGTTAAAATAAAAATGCGAAGGTGAATAGCAAAAGGCAGAAAAGTAAGGAGGGACTTCTGGAAAAAGAAAGAACTCCAGGAAAGAGAAAGATGTGGGAGATTTGCCACCCAGAGTCAGGGGAAGCCAGACAGATAAAACCGAAGAGATGTAACTAACCAGCCACATGGCAAACAAAACAGTGTGAACATGTTAAGTTAAGTTAAGAGCTAGTTGAGAAGCAAACCTAAGCTAAGGCCAAAAGCATTGTAGATATAAGCCTCTGTGTCATTATTTGGGAGCTAGAGTGGGCATAGAAGGCTTCGTGGTTACAACCGTCAGAGGGAGATCATGCTGCAGCAATGAAGATGACAAGACTCCTTAAGGATTGTCACAGGCAAATCAAGATTGCTAGACCCTAAGACTCCAGGTTAGGATCTCGTTCCAGAGTCCTGGCTAGCCTCAAAACTGAATCCTCCTGCCTCAACCTCCTGAGTGCTGTAATTACACCACCTCCCACAGGGCTGGAGAAGGCTATATACCCAGGCTGGTCCTGCACCTTTTCAGACTCCTTTTGAGCTTCTCATTTCCTCTGTGGCCCTGTTGACATTCTATGCCTCCTCTGCCACACTGAGACCTCATAGGTCTGCCAACCTAGCTGTACTATCTGTGTAAGCTATTCCTTTGCTGGGAGAACCCCATTTTCTTTCAGAGTTCCGACAAAGTACCATCTGCTCATCTCAGGAACTGTCACCTCATCTGTGTCCCTGAACACAGGCATCTCAGGAAAAGATGACAGAGGAAGAAATGGGCAAAGCAGCCAGAGAGCTGAACTCGGCCAGGTGAAAGCAGAGTGGACGCAGGCACAGAGCAGGGTGAGGAGAGAAGCAGCCAGTCCTACCTGCAGAGAGTAGTGCAGACCGGAGCAGGCTGGGTGTAATGTAAGGTTCTGGAAGGGCTGGATCCTTGGAGGGCCCCAGCCTGCCTTGCTGTTCCACTCCACCATCAGCATGTGGTCTGTGAATGTCTTTCCAAACAGCAGTGGCTGGCTAGGGCCTGGCTTCTTCTGTGGCTCTTTGGTCATTTGAATCTGGAGGTCTGCAGCCTGAGAGAAAACAAAACAAAACAAAAACAAGGAAAAAACCCAACACCTCAGGAGCCTGGAGTCATCAACCTGAGAGATTATAGCTTCCATGGGGCCTCAGCTTCAGACCCACAGAAAAGGAGCAAGTAATCAAGAAATACAGTATTAGCTCTTGACAGCGCCCAACAGTAGACAGATGATCTCTGAGAGAGGCCTACATGCAAGTGAGTCCTGTCCTCCCTCAGACACAGGGCACAGACCCCAGGCTTCCTCCCCCTAGACCCAGGGTCCTCCTTTTACCTTAAAATTGAAAGACACACATCTTCTGGACCCACACAGAAGCCAGGGAACAGGCAGAAGCTTTCGGGTCCAGACCTAGGGTGGAGAGAGAAATAAGTATGACCAAGGTGAGAGCCAGAAAGAACAGAGGTACTGGCACCTGCCTGCCACCTCTTGCTTGAGAGGTTCCTGCAGTCAGCTCTGTCACAATCTCAGTGCATTCTAGACAGCCTGTGCTCTGCCCAAGTCCCCATCAGGATGCCTATCCCTAGAAAATCTAAAGTCAGCTCCAGCCCCTCCACCATCCACCATGCAGGGCAAAGTCGACAGAGGCGTGCCTTCTACTAGAGAACTTTGGCCACAGCTTGTAGACAGCTTAGACGGGACAACGACCAGAGACAGTGAGCAGGTAAGGGAACACTCCTGGCTCGGGGGTGGGGGGCAAAACCAGACGAGAGTTAGAAAAGAATAGGTCCTGTTTATCCCAGAATTCAGCAGCCCAGACCTCAGACCCGGGAACCAGGCTCCTTGACCTCCTCCCTCAGACTCAGGAGTAATGGCCCATGTACTTTTCTATCAAACCCAGAACTTCAGACTCCAGCCCTCCTCCTTCCGACCCAGTGGTCCTCCTTAACCTTCCTCCCTTAGACCCACAACTACAAGACTCCGGCGCCCTTCCTTCAGACAGAGGAATCCTTAGGAATATCAGTCAGCTGGCTGCAACTGCTACAGGCAGCCCAGCCACACAGCTGGAATACCCTCACACTGGGCAGTGACTGCTGTGTCCTTTACTGTCAGCAGCTGAAGGGCAGCCACGTACTAGCCATTGAAAATGCTTATGGTACACATCCCTGCTGACCTTCCCCGAGGTTAGCGTGGAATTCAGGGCTGGTTGTGTACTGAAGGGTGGCCGTTTCCTGATATTTGGGCGACATGCTTTTCTCTGCAGACCATGGAGAGGCAGCTGAGTCCTAAGTTTGAGGAAGCCAGGATAACAGCCTGTTCCCGCTGGGAGAGCTGATAGTGGCCAGTGAGATTGGTGGGTCTTGCAGAGGTCATTGATCGGTGGGTGAGTCTCGGATGTCATATGGATAAATCTGCGCCAGGACACAGGTTTTCTTCCTTCCTTCCTTCCTTCCTTCCTTCCTTCCTTCCTTCCATTTTTGGAGGGGAGAGGGCTTAAGGCAGGGTCTTACTAAGTTGCCCACTGACCTCAAACACACTCTATAGCCTAGTGTGTGAAGTAAGAATCTTCTTGTCTTAGATTCTGCACCAGACAGGATGACAGCCATGTGTGCTATCACACCTGGTTCAGATAAGATCTCTCTGCGTGCACGCATGCTTCCGTCCGTGCAAGTGTGTGTGTGTGTACACGTGCATGCATCATGTGAAAGTGCTTATATGGATTTGTGCATGTGTCTATGGAGGTCAAACTCAGACGTTATTCCTCGGGTGACTTCCACCCTGTTTTTTATTTGGTCATTTTGAGACAGGGTTTTACTATGTAGCCCTGGCTGTACTGGAACTCACTGTGTAGACAAAGCTGGTGGCCTTGATCTCAGAGATCCTCCTGTCTCTGCCTCCCTAGTGCTGCGATTAAAGGCATGTGACCATGTCCCCAGCCCATCCTGTCTTGAGGTAAGGAAGGACTCTGACTGAGTCCTGGAGCCTGCCAGTTTGGTTCAGCTATCTACAATCTCCAGCTCACCAACAATGGTATTTAAGGGTGAGTCACAATGAATGGAGGTGGTGCACACCTTTGGTCCCAGCTCTCAGTAGGCAGAGGCAGATGAATCTCTGAATCTGAGGCCAGCCTGGTCTAGAGAGTAAGTCCCAGGACAGCCAGGACTACACAGAGAAAACTTGTTTTTAAAAAACAAAACAATAACAAACAGACATGAGAGTGAGTCACCGAGTGGGTCTCAGGGATCAGACTCAGGCAGGCCTCCAGGCTTGTCCCACAAGCACCTCACCAACTATGTCCACATGTCCCAGCTCTCAGATGTCGTCTGAATGGTGTGGCACCCAAGGGCTCCTGGGGAGATCTCAGAGTGACGACTCCTTGTCTCTGTGTGGCGACAGGAAGCTTGCCTAACCTGCCGCACCCTGCATCAGACACTCACAGTGTGGGGACAAGACAACCGCCAGGTAGGGCAGCCACCATGGAGGCAGGAGAGCAGAGGGGGCCAAGAATACTTTTTTCTTTTTAGTAGAGTAAGCCAGAAAAGCCAAACAATGCAGAAAAGAGATACTAAGATGATGGAGAAAAAAGATGGAACTGGGGTTGTAGTCAGCTGCAGAATGCTTGCCTGGCGTGCAGGATGCCTGGCGTGCAGGATGCCTGGCGTGCAGGATGCCTGGCGTGCAGGACTCCCTGGGTTTATTTCTTGCCCAGCAGCACACAAACCCTGCAATCCCAGCACGGCGGTGACAGGGAAGAAGGATCAGGACTCCAAGGCCATTCTTGACTATGTAGCAAGTTCAACGCCAGTGTGGCCTATATAAGACCCTGTCATAAGATGATGATGAAATGAGGAATGAGAGACCTGAGGATGGTGGCACACACTTTTAATCCTAGCACTTGGGAGGCAGGAGCATGCAGATCTCTGAGTTCAAGGCCAGCCTGGTCCACATTGTGAGACCCTGTCTCATAACAAAACAAAACAAACAAACAAAAAGAACCAGAGGCTGAGAGATGTCAAGAGAGGACCACTGAGATGACTTATTGGGTAAGGGTAGCCGTCAGCAAGCCTGAAGATCTGAGTCTGATACCTGGGACCCACATACAATAAATAAAAATGTTATGGGGCAGAGGTGGGTAGGTAATACTAGGAGAGGAGAGAAAAGCAGAGAGTCAAAGAAATTCTCAACTGGGTTTGGTAGCACAAACCCATCATCACAGAACTCAGGAGGCTGAAGCAGGAGGATCTCAAGTTCAAGCCCAGCCTGAGCTAAAGAAAGGAGGGAGAAAAATATCATACAGCCTTGAGGCACAGAGAAGGCATTGTGCCAAGGTCCAGAGTCTGAGCTGGCACAAAACTTTGGTGACCTTGGAAGTGCTACCTTTGTCTTCCTGGAGCAATTCTCTAAGGCCAACAGTCTTCTCTTGGCTCAAAGAATACCCCTCCCTCCCCCATCCCATAGGACGGGAATTAAGCCTAAAGCAAGAGGCAGTAAGGCAGAAGGGCTACAGGAAGGCAGTATGAAAGGGTGGAAACAGAATTCAGAGATTAAAGGGGAGTGTGCTGGGCAGGGCGGGGGGGGGGGGGGGGCTGTGTTCCTTTCATATCCCAGCAGCCCTGAACTGAAATACAGTATCCATCAAAATCAGGGTGGTCTTTTTTGGTTTTTCCGAGACAGGGTTTCTCTGTGTAGTCCTGGCTGTCCCTGAACTCACTTTGTAGACCAGGCTGGCCTCGAACTCAGAAATCCGCCTGCCTCTGCCTCCTAAATGCTGGGATTAAAGGCTTGCACCACCACCACCTGGCTATTTTATTTTTATTTTATTTTTATTTTATTTTATTTTCCCCCATGAATCACACGGGAAGAGGGAGAGACAACGGGATTTGAACTTGGGAAGAAGGGCACGGCTGCCTTCTGGAGGTGGCCGCCCAAGGCGTGGGCCACCGCTGGCTTGCTCAGGGTGGTCTTGTCAAAGCTCCACTCTCACATCGAAGGTAAGCAAAGTAATCATCATCATAAGGTGTTGTCCTGTCTCTGGTAACTGTCCCTACACCATGCCATCTCATTAAATTCCAGGGCTTCTCCTCGTATAGCCCCAGGCTGTCCTCTTCATAGGACACACTCTCATCAGATTTGTAGAACTCTAAAGCTCTGAAACAACCGGCCACCTGAGGACCGCCCCTTACAGAGCAATGCAGTGTCCTCACACAGCCCAGGACTGTTCCTGCCCCATCCCAAATATAAGTTCCCCTCTCCAGCCTAGGATTGTCCTTGGCAAATCAAAGCGCTGTTTCTTTCAAACTCAAGAAGTATCCCAATGTCTAGGCTAGTCCCTGCAAGACAGTCCTTGCCAAACCCCAGCCAGCAGGCTCCCTTATACCCCAGAATTTCACTATGTGAACACTCACCACTAGGTACTCATGGCTCTGAGCAGGCTCATGTTCAGAGTGTCTCCGTTACAGGGTAAAATTGTCTTCCTCAGAACCCAGATCTGTCCCATTAGAATTGGAGGTTGGTCCAGTATGGCAAAGCTGAACCCATCCAAGACCAACACACTGTCAGAGCCTAGATTCTTGTCCCTGTCATATTCCAAGACCATCTGCATAGAACATTTCTGTCTGTCACTAAGAACTGGGAGACTTAAATGTTTGTTCAGGAATTCACCAGCCTGGAGTATGAATGTGTGATAATCGGGTGCAAGCTAACAGCGAACGCTTTTTCCCAAGGTTATGACCAGCTGTATGCACACTTACTTATCATGTTCTCTTAAGATCACAGACTCTCAAGCTCTGCAGTGGTGGCCCAGGACTTTAATTCCAGGACTCGGAAGGCAGAGGCAGGCAGAGTTCGAGGCCAACCTGGTCTACAGAGCAACAGGACTCTGCTGCTCGCCACCATCGGTAAGCACTGACGGAAGTACTCGTGTCTGGAGGGTCTTTATCATTTGGGCAGACAGGAGCTTGGCTGGGATTACAACCCAGGTACAGAGAGCCTCAGACACTCCACGCGTCGATATGTGAAATATCGACGAAATAAGATCTTGGGTCCGATTCCCACCCAAGACCCTGTGCCAAGTCATACACTAAGTCCCAGAGGTCCAGTTGTCTAAAGCAACTGGTCCTTAAAACACGCATGCTGCTGCAAGCCCCAGCCACAACTTCCCCGCATCCACTCCACCCTGTACTTCTCCTATTACAGCACTCCTCCATGGCTCCCCACTTCCGACCTCCGGTTCAGGCACCTCTCGCACCCCACTCGTGTCTACCCATTGTACGCCCGTTAAAGCCCCAAACTCCTTTCCAAGGGGCCCATCTGTCTCTGTGTCGGGCAGCGGAACCCGAGGCACAGAGGAATGACGCCAAGCCGGAAAGGCCGCACGCCAGTGGTCCTCCCGGAAGTGCGCCCCCCATCAGGTTCCCCAGAGCCCCCAGCGCCCGTCGGCCACGTACCCACCTGCCCTAGTATGGCTGCAGCCATGATCCCGTGCGGCCAGTAACTGTGCCCGCCTGGGGCGCGGCCTGGTGAAAGGCATTCCGGCCCCGCCCTGCTCACGCCTCCTCCCGCAGATGGCTGCTGTCTGCAAGCCTCACTTCTGCCAGGCCGTTCTTAGTGATAGGACCGCAGGGACCCAGGCTCTGCTGTGAAGAACATACGCTGGAACAGTCCAGAACTGTCCGTACACACTCTCTCTCCTTGCTTCTACCCTGCGGTGCTCTACGACACCCACACTCACGCCCAACCTTTAATTTTTTTTTTTTTTTAACTTATTGCCCGGTATGGTGGCACACGTCCTAATCGCAGCGTTTGGGAGACAGAGGTGGAGGATTTCTGTGAGTTCAATGCCATTCTGATCTATCTAATTAGTTCCAGGCCAGCCAGGGCTATCTGGTAAGACCCTGTCTCAAAACAAAAGGAGGCTGGAAAGAGAGCTCAACAGTTAAAATACTGGGCTGCTCTTCTAGAGGACTGGGCTCGGTTCCTAGCACCCACATAGCTCTTAACTGCCTGTAACTCCAGTTTCAAGGGATCCTGCACCCTCTTCTGAATTCCATAGGCACTAGGCACGCACACGATACACTTACATACATGCAAGCAGCACACAGACACAAAGCTTTTCAAATTTTTCTTTCTCTTATTTATTTGTTTATTTATTTATTTAGAGACAGGGTTCCTCTGTGTAGCCCTGGTTGTCCTGGAACTAGCTCTGTAAACCAGGCTGTCCTCAAACTCACAAAGATCCTCCTGCCTCTGCCTCCCAAGCTGTAATTAAAAGTGTGCCAGCATTGCTTGCTATAAAAAGATTTTCTAAAAATAAAGCAACAACAACACATCTTCACAGGAACTGTCAGCGGTGGCAAAGTGGCCAAAGCAAGGGTCAGACAGCATTGATAAAAAAGGAACATCTCACTGTAAATGCCAGTGGATTGGAGAAAGTGTACTTCAAGCTAGACCTGGGGTACCTGCTTGTGATCCTAGCACCTGGAAAGCTGAGACAGGAGGTTTGCTGCAAATATAAAGGCATCCTAAGTGAGAAAGCTAGACTCTTGTCTTAAACAAATGAGACAAAAAGGACTTTGCAGAAAGAGGATGATGGGTAGGCGATAAGACGCCTCACTCAGCACAAGGAGACAACTAGTTCATTGTAATTCTGAGATAAGCGCTTGTGTGTGTATGTGGGGGGCGGGGTGTCAAGGGCCCATGAATCATTGTGCCTCCTTCAAGTTTCCTAAGACAGTGACGCTCAAAACAATTTCATACATCATTTATTACAGGACTTCACATCAGCCTACAGCAGAGGTGCATGAACCACACCGCTCGTCCGTAGCTCTCCATCTGTAAGGCTTCAGAGGTGGTTAGATCGGTGACAGAAATCATTTAAACACACACACCGAGAGAGAGAGAGAGAGAGAGAGAGAGAGAGAGAGAGAGTGAGAGAGAGAGAGAGAGAGAGAGACGCTGTGTTTATGTAATTCTGCAGAATGTTCTCAGACTCTACAGCCACAACTGCTTCCACCAGACCACTGTTCTACAAAGTGCCCAGAGCACAGTAACTAACACACACCACACACTCCCCAGTCGACATCGCCCACCCCGCCCCCACCTCCCACTCCGTTTCTAAACCCGCCCTCCTCCCTTACTCCTCCAAACAGCAGGGCGGACCGCTCAGAAGCAAACACCCCCGCCGCGGCCAATCAACGATTGCCCCACACCTCTGCCTTGGCCAATCCACGGCGACCTTGCAGTTCCACCCCCTTACCTGGGGTGTGGGGAAGCTGCTGAGCCCCGCGCCAACCTGAGCAGTATCCAGAGCCTGCTCCTCCCCCAGCACACCCCCCGCGGTGTCCTTCAGCTCCAAACTAAGCAATACAAATGCCAGCCTCTTCCCTCTGACCCACATGTCTCAACTCTATGCGGCCCTAAAGCGCTCAAGATTCTTCTGCCAACCACTTGTCACTATTGCACTGGCAAAGAGAGCAAAACTCCTCTTCCCTAAGGGCCAAGAATAAAGGCCGACGCTTTTGCGCCTCCATCATTATCTGCCAGTTACCACTTTATTTAATTCTTCCCAGTGAGCCTTTTAATTAGCACAAAGGTGAAGCGGAACTGTGCTCCCTGGCGACAGGAGTTGGTGCCTCTCGCGCCTGCTGCGTGGCCTCTGGGAGATAGAGTTCTCTGGAGTCAAGAATGCACATGAACTAAATGTAGCTGGGGGGGGGGGGGAAGCAATGCTAGTGTGGACAGACTTGCGTGAAGAACAGGAAATAAATGTCTCCTTTCTGGATGCCAGTTGTTTATATTTTTTGTTATTATATATTTTTTTTTCAAGACAGTGTTTCTCAGCCAGGCAGTGGTGGCACATGCCTTTGATCCCAGCACTTGGGAGGCAGAGACAAGTGGATTTCTGAGTTCCAGGACAGCCTGGTCTAGAGTGAGTTCCAGGACAGCCAGGGCTATACAGAGAAACCCTGTCTTGGGGGGTGGGGGGTAGGGGGAAGACAGTGTTTCTTTTTGTGTAGCCCCGGCTATCCTGGAACTCACTCTAGACCAGGCTGTCCTCGAACTCAGAAATCCGCCTGCCTCTGCCTCCAAGTGCTGGGATTAAAGGTTCGTATCACTACCCAGCTGCCATTTGTTTTCATGAGTGAAGGATGAATGGTAAGTGGGTAGAGAGTCTAAGGTGTTGGGGCTGACGCTGGGAGAAAGATGGGACAGATGGGAATTTGGGGTGGAAAATGCTGGATGAGGAGCCCCTTGTAAGAGGTGGGCATGGCTCACTAGTAGAGCACCTGTTTAGAATTTCCCAGGAAGGTGCCTGAGGTGTCACTCTGGCACAGCCTTGCCTGGAAGGCCCCAGTGAGGGGCTGGAGTTGTGCTTCATGAATGAATGAGGATATGACCACTCCAAGGTACTGCTGGAGTGACAGTTTTTATTGCAGCTATAAGGGAGAGTACAGCCAGAGGCATCTGGAAGAGTCCAGACTAAACTGGAGGGAGGGAGGAGAAAGTAAAAGAAGAGAGAGAAGAAAAAGGGCAAGTGGACCAAGAGAGGAGCCTAAGACTAAGAGTGCACACCTCCAAAACAGCAGGCGTTCATAGGAATCAGAAGCTGGGGAAGGGACGCTAAGTCCCTGGGCTAGAGAGGCCAGGAGCAGGTGCAAGGGAAGCAGACAGGAACCTCAGGTACAGAGAGGGCCTGGCTGTCAGCAGCTAGCTTATCCTGAGTTAAGTGATAGAGCCCCTGCCTAGAATCCTCCAGTGAGACACTGGGGTGTGACTCAGTGGTAAAGCCTCAGCCTAACACACAAGACGTCCTAGGTTTAATCTCCAGTACCACAAAAAGGGAAGGAAGGGAAGAGGTAGGTAGGACATAAGTTAGTGTGAATTAGGGTAGGAGAATGGGGACTTCAACGAGGCTGCTTCTGTTAGCCTTGCGTCCATACCCCAGCTCTGCACCCCCGGTCACAAGAAGCTCAAGCCCTGTACAGAAGGTGGCTTCAGAGGCCAGGAAAACAGCTGCAGCCGCCACCTCGACTGGCTGGCCCATGCGGCCCAGGGGCTGGGGAAGGAAAGGAAGAAAATTAAGAGCAGCCCCCACCCAAAAAAAAACCCACCTGGTAGGCATGTTGGTTCACACCTGTCATCTCAGCAAACAAGAAACATGGTCAAGGGCTCTGCCCTGAGTTCAAAGCCAGCCTGGGCTAGAGAGTAAGACACAGTCACTCAGGGCGAGCGCGCGCACACACACACACACACACATACACACACACACACACACACACACACAGAGAGAGAGAGAGAGAGAGAGAGAGAGAGAGAGAGAGAGAGAATGACTATTGATGGCACATGCCTGTAACACTAGCACTCAAGAAATGGAAACAGAAAAATCAGAAGTCCGAAGTTGTCCCTACCCAGCTATATAGATAGCAAGGTCCAAGCCAGCCTCCATTATATGAAGCTGAGAAAGAGACAGAGATACACAGAGAGACAGGGAGAGGAAGAAGGAAGGGAGGAGAGAGACCCCAACCCTCCCAGCTCCCTCCATCCCTCCCAGCCCTCAGCACCTCCTACCTGGGCCAAGGTGCCTTCTAGAATGGTGGCCCTGGGGTCTGAAGTTGAGGCTGCCAGCTCTCTCCACAGTGGAGTCCAGATGTTTCCTGGGGAGATGCTAGGTGAGGGAGAGAAGGAATGAGAGCCGTGTGTGCTATGTCCAGGCTTCCCCAGCTTCCCTGAGCCTCTGTGTCCACTTTGATCAGCTCACCAGTTGACTCGGACACCATATTGGCTCTCATCTAAGGCCAAAGCCTTGGTCATGGCAGTCACTGCACCCTGCAGAGGCAGAGAGACCAGAGAGGGTTTAGTCTCTGAGGATGGAGTCCCTCTCATCCTCTTCTAGGCAGCGGGCAGCAAGGTGAAGCATCCATGGGATTAGCCTCAACCGTCTTGAAGATATTTCTTGTGCACAAGTTCTGTGCAGGTCAGTTTGTTACCAGCTGCCAGAGTTCAAGACTAAATGAGGAATGCAGTGTAGGATACTCCATGGAACATCTATGACCCCAGACTTGGGAGCTAAGACAGGTGGATTGCCATGAACTCAGTGCTAACCTAGCTATGCTACAGACCGAGACGCTGGCTCAAACAAAATCTAGAAGGGCCTTTCAAGGTGGCTCAGCATTAAAGTCGCTTGCTGCCAAGCTGGGCAACCTGAATTTAATCCCCGGGATCCACAAGGTAGAGGGAGAGAGCTAACTCCATTAAGTTGTCCTCAGAGCCACGTGTGTACACATCAAGAGATACACATAGACAGAGACACGTTAAATAAATAAAAATCAGTGCTGGAGAGATGGCTCGGCAGCTAAGAGCACTGGCTGCTTTTACAAGGGAAACGAGTTCCAGTCCCAGCACCACAGGATGGCCCAGTTCCAAGGGATCAGAATCCCTCTTCTGAACTCAGCATGAGCCAGAAAGGCATCCATCCATACGTGCAGGCAAAACACTCACACACTTAAAATAAACATAAATACATATATTGTAATGACTGTACTGCTCTCTGAGTTCAAGGCCAGCCTGGTCTACAGAGAGAGTTCCAGGATAGCATGTCTCAAAGATTATAAAAGAAATAAAATTGACTGATAAGGATACAGATGTTTGCTGACAAGCCCAGGTTCCTGATTTTGTTCCTGAGACCCATGAGGTAGGAGGGAGCTGACTCCTGCAAGTTGTTCTGTGACTACTACCACCCCACACACACATGCACACGCAGAGAGAGAGAGAGAGAGAGAGAGAGAGAGAGAGAGAGAGAGAGAGAAGAGAGAGAGAAGAGAGAGGGAGGAGGGGGCAGATTACAGGCTCAAAGCTGAGACCCAAACAGAGCTAGGAAAGCTATAAGCACCTAGGGGCAAGGCAGGCCGGTGAGTGAGGTCAGTCCCTCCTGGGAGGATCTCCAAATGCCAGCTTCCACCCACAACCTCACCACCCTAACCATGGGACCTAGCCCAGCCCCTGCCCTACATTGTAAAAAAAAAAAAAAAGTCCAAACTCTAGACTTGAAATCCCACCAACCTCTACCTCGGAAAGCTCCATGACCCCCCAAGCCCCGCAAGAAATCCTATATAAACCCTGTCTTCTGCCCAGTTCTCTCCTGCTTCTCACCAGAGCAGAGGCAGGCTCTTGACTGTCAGGATAGCTTACCAGCCAAGCTGTAACCGTTACACCGACTGCCAGGATACCGTTCCTCTCAGAGCTGTAGCACTTACAAAGGACAGGCGGGAGGAGAGGGGCTGGCCTACCTTGGTAGCTACATAGGTAAGTGCCTGGGACTGGCCAACAGACCCCACCAGGCTGGAGATGTTGATGACGTTTCCTCTGCTCTTCCGCAGGTGGGGGAGGGCAAGCTATGGAGAGGATAGATCGTCATCCACAGCTGGTCCTGGAGAACAGCCACTGGCATCCTCAAGTGTGGGACTTCGACCACTGCCCAGTGGACCTCAATGGGCACAGGCATAGTGCCACATCTATGGTATGCCAAAGCACCTCTCTCTCTCTGCTCTCTCGCTCTCTTTCTCTCTGGCTCTCTCTCTCTCTCTCTCTCTCTCTCTCTGTGTGTGTGTGTGTGTGTGTGTGTGTGTGTGTGTGTCTGTCTGTCTGTCTGTCTGTCTTCTCTCTCCTTTCATCTGCTCTTCCGCCTCCAGCCTTCAAGCTAGGGAAACCTAAATACCATGCAGAACCCTGGCTCTTTGGCCCAACTAGGAGGAAGGTGTTTCATTCAGCAGAGGGAGGTGGTGTATCTGGATTGTATAAAGAACTCTGTGATCAGGATGTGATGCGGGAGCGCCTTGGGATGTGTCCTGCTTTCCACCACCTTCTGCAGCTCTCTGGAGCCCCTCCTCCACGGGTGTGTTCATTCCCTCATGAGCTCAGTCTGTTCTCCATTGCTGTGGGCACTGGAGCTGTTCTTCCCATTACACAGGACCGAGCACAAACAAGCTCCTCAGGAGGCTCCTAGAACAGGAACCTAAGAGGATCCCTACTGTGGTTTACCCCACAACTCTTCCACACACACCCCGCCCCCGAATACAGCCTTCTCCCTTTCCTCCGTGGGTATTGCAGCCTCACAGCCTCTTCCTGGACCACTCTGTCCTTAGAAAGCCACACTGGTCACACAATACCCTCAGTTTGCCTTGGAATAAGAGATCCCTGGGGACAGTCATGGGTTGTCACATGCCCTCCGGTCCTGTAACTGATATTGCAATAGTGAGATCATCTCGAGTACAATGGCACCCTGCCCACTGGGGCCCGTCTTCTCCTCTTAAAGTGGGGGCCAGTGACAGTAAATACGGCTGGATCTCAGGTCGAAAGCCATAAACACATGAGATGAGAAGTTCAGAGGGCTCTGAAGTCTCTGAACCCAGCACTGTGAGGGAGTTCTCTGCTCTCCTCCAGGGGACAGGCTCACCCTCTCCCATCTCACACACATTCTTCCTTACACCCCGGAACCACCGTGTCCCACCCTGTCCCTTATGCCACTCAGCTTCATGTCCTCTCCTCCTTCCAAAATGGCAATCCCTGGTAGGCCCCAGGTATCTTCCTTGGCTATTTTCTTCCTTGTACCAGGTGCAGAGCTATCGATCATAAATGCTTGTCCAATCCCCTGACTCTTTCCTGGATATGTCTGTCCCTGGCTGACAATCTCGCAATGTGACTCTCGCTTTTCCACCTAGTCTATTTTATTCCAGTTTACTCTAGCCTGAACCAGTCCTCCCAAATGTTTGTGTTAGGCATGGGACGTGTGTGTGTGTGTGTGTGTGTGTGTGTGTGTGTGTGTGCACAGTCTTGCTTGCTTACTTGCCTTCACATGTGCATGGATGTTTTCCCTGCATGTATGGCTGTGAACCACATGTGTGCAGTATCTGTGCAGGCCACAAGAGGGCATCAGATCCCCCATAACTGAGACTTCCGGGACTTGACCGGAGGTTCTAGTGAAGAGCACCCAATCCTCCTCCACCTCCTGCATGGTGGGATCACAGGTTGCACCATCATCCTTGGTGCTAGGACGCCAAGCTAGAGCTACACGTGCTGAGCAAACATTCTGCCAGCTGAGCCCCAGCCACACCTTTGGGTTCATCCTTTTTTTGTTTGTTTGTTTTTTGTTTTTTGTTTTTTGTTTTAAGGCAGACTGTCTCTGTGTCGCCCTGGCTGTCCTGAAACTCTCTGTAGACCAGGCTGCCCTGGAACTCAGAAGATCCGCCTGCCTCTGCCTCCTGAGTGCTGGGATCAAAGGTGTGTGCCACCACTGCCCGGTTCATCTCTGGATTCTTAGCATCCTCTTTGCTACATCCAAAAAGGCCTGGAAACCCCTGGAAGACTCTGAGGAGGCTCTAGCTTCCCCGGTGGATGTAGACTGTGTCTGCTTCCTACCTAGGACAGTGATCCCGATTGATTCTCAACCTTCCTAGAGCTGCACCCTTCATGTGGTGGTGACCCCCAACCATAGACTTATCTTCACTGCTACTTCACAACTGCACGTATGCATCTTAATATAGCTATCTGTGTTTTCTGGCTGTCTTGGGCAAGCCCTGTGAAAAGGTCTTCCATTCCAAAGGGGTCACAACCCACAGACTGAGGATAGCTGTGCTATAATGACAGCAAGCCAAGGGGCACAAGCAGTGTGCTCATGATGAACTCAGGGCGCACAGCGGCTGCAGCTGTAACTGTCTCACCTTGATCAAGGTGTATGTCCCCAGGAGGTTCACCTCCAGTAGCCGGCGGAAGCTCTCGGCAGAGGTCTCCTCAGGCAACTGTGGAGGTGGGTCTAAAGGGAAGCAGAGGATGAGGCCTGGGACAGGAAGGTGGGAGGGAAGGAGGAAGGGAGGGAGGGAGGGAGGGAGAGCAGGAATGATGGAGTCAGAGAGGAGGCCAAGGGCGAGGGAGAAAGCCAAGGAAAGAGGCTGCACAGGGCTGAGTACAGCAGCATTCTGCAGGACTCGGCATGCTGGCCAGTGCCTGTCATTCTAGGACTCGGGGGATTGTGGGTAGGTGCTCTGCCGCTGAGCCAGGCCCCAGCTCTCCAGCTGGTATCTGTTCTCCTCACTGTGGAATGTGAATTTCCCTGCTTAGACACCACTCCCCACACAGAATTTGGTACATGACCAGTGTTGGATAAACATCAGCCTAAGGAAAGAAGGTAAGGATGGGCTTCTGGCAACTCTGAATCCTTATGATGTGAAGTAAAGCGGCTAAGACAGGGAGCCCAGTTGGCCAGGGGGCAGTCCTCTTTGGAGGGGATTCAAGAAGGCCTGGGTGTTCCCCGAGCCTTTGTTGCCATGGGGACGCATTGTTCTATAGTGCAGCTGTTGGTCTGATGAAAATTTCCCAGAGTGCCACACCACCTAAAGTCTGATAAGTGTGGCTGGGTGGTCCTTGTCACCAATAAGGCCCCGGGGCCATCAGCCTTCTGCAAGGCAGGAGCTGCCCAGGCTCTGGGATTATCCTGAGGGACAGTGTGGCCTCCTTTATTGAGTACAGCACCCCTAACAGAAAGGGGGATGATTCTTATTTCTAGTTAAGAGCACTGGCTGCTTTTCCAGAGAACTAGGAAAGTTCAATTCCCAGCACCCACATAGTAGCTCAGAACTGTCTGTAACTCTAGTTCCAGGGATCCAAATCCTTCTTCTGGCCTCTGTGGGCACCAGACATGCAAGTAGTGAACAGACATGCATGCAAGATGCAAGTAAATACACACACACACACACACACACACACACACGAGGGAGAGGGCTGTGGCCTGGGTAAGGGGTAAACCGAGGATTGGGGCTGTTGAGATGGTTCAACTGTACCCTTATAGTTACTGCCAAGCCTGATAACCTGGGCTCAATTCCACACGGCGGAAGGAGAGAGCCTATTCCCTCACATTGTACTGGATACCACACAAGCACTGTGCGTGAGTGTGTGCTTGCTTGTGCATACACAAGCACTTTGTAGATAGATAGATAGATAGATAGATAGATAGATAGATAGATAGAAGAGGATAGATAATAGATAGATAGATAGATACATACATACATACATACACACATATAAACAATGATTTTCTGTTTTGTTTTTGTTTTTTTTCGAGACAGGGTTTCTCTGCGTACCCCTGGCTGCCCTGGAACTCACTGTGTAGACCAGGCTGGCCTCGAACTCAGAAATCTGCCTGCCTCTGCCTCTGCCTCCCAAGTGCTGGGATTAAAGGCGTGCGTCACCACCGCTCGGCTGATACAGTGATTTTTTAAGAGGAAGGAATGGGGTATGAGCAGACACCAAGGACACTAGCCCCAAGCCACACAACTTACGGTAGCCAGCATTATTCACTACACAATCCAAGTGGCCAAATCGAGAGAGGGTCTCAGAAATCAGAGCCTGAGGAGAGAAGAAAGAGCAGGTGATGAGCTGAGAGTTGACAGCCTTGGAAAAGCCAGAGGGCCCAAGGCAAGGATGAGCTCAGCTGATGAGGAAGAAAGACAAGGTAGGGCGAGGTGTGAGGGGGAGAGGGAGGACACAGGAAGCCAAGGACTCCAACTAAAAGGACTGAGCGACACAGTGCAGTTCTGTTTGTCAGAGTCAGCATTTCTCTTGCTGTGACACCCACCATGACCAAAAGTGACCTGGAGAGGAGAGGATTTATGTCAGCTTACAGCTCCCAGGTCACAACTCTACCACTGAGGGAAGC
This sequence comes from Arvicanthis niloticus, assembly GCF_011762505.2. Taxonomy (NCBI): domain Eukaryota; kingdom Metazoa; phylum Chordata; class Mammalia; order Rodentia; family Muridae; genus Arvicanthis; species Arvicanthis niloticus. Next base: position 19,214,782 of record NC_047658.1, on the reverse strand, counting down.
CAGTACAGAAGCTCAAGGCAGACACATGAGGCAGAGGCCGCGCACAAGCACTGCTCACGGGCTCCTCTAGCCCATTTTTTTTTTTTTATACTATCCAGGGCCACTTGCCCAGCGATGTCACAACCCTCAGGGAGCTGCGGAAACTCCCACATCAACCTCTAATCAAGAAAATGAACAAAAGGATTGCCCGCATGCCAGTCTGCTGGGGCCATATTCTAGGGAGATTCTTGTGTGGAGTCAATATAACACTAACCAGCACACTGTTTTAGAAGACTTTGGAAGGGTGTGTGTGCAGAAGACAGAGCATCAGAAGGAGGGTCTAGAGACCCAGAGCTTGGTAGGGAGCAGAGAGACTGAGGCAAAGACACACACACAGGCAGACAGGCAGACAGATAGACAGACAGACAGACAGACAGACAGACAGAGATAGAGGCCCAGACTGAGGATAGACCTGGAGGCACATAACAGTTTCTGAGTGCAGGGAAGTCAGAAACTTGTTACAGGAGGCAAGGGTTTCAAGTCCTGTTCATTCCTAAAGACCTAAGGGAAAGCGGGGCAGAGGGACTGAGCTGACAAGGGCACAGATAGCTAGAGAGAGGGACTGGAGATGGAGTGTGGGACAGAAAACACTCACCTGCAAATCTCCTTCCTGGGTCACATCACCAGGGATGAAGACAGTGCCCGAGAGTTCCTGCTCCAGAGCCCGGCCCCCAGCCTCTGCAAGAAAAAGATTCTGGATCTGAGGGAGGAGTGTTGAGGCTTGTACCCCGGAATCTGAGGGTAGAGGGCTGGGGGAGCCCTGGATCTGAGGGAAGAAAGCCAGGGCTTGAACTCCTGAGTCCGAGGGAGGAGAGCTAGACACGGATCCCTTCCTTGATGGAGGCAAGGGAGACTTGAACACTGACTCACTCACCATCCTTGTCACAGAAAACCACTTGAGCCCCACTGTCCACTGTCAAGAGAAAGAGAACAACGTTACCGGCCCTGCAGACTTGCGTCACTGCCTCTGCTGCCCTCTTGTGGCCACCCAAAGCACCTGCCTCTCTGGCGGCTCTTGTGACTGTCTCGTGACAGACCTCTCACAAGACCAGAGCCTTGCTACAAATTACCAGTACTCGCTGCTGCTTGGCCCCCATACTGGATTCTAGAAAAATCCCAAACGTACAAGCAATAATATAAAGCTATAATTTGTAGCTAGGGACCCATCTAGGGAAGAACTTTATTTATTTATTTTTAACTTTTGAGACAGAGTTGCTCTGTTTAGCCCTGGCTATCCTGGAACTCACTCTGTAGACCAGGCTGGCCTCAAATGCAAGAGATCCGCCTGCCTCTGCCTCCCAAGTGCTGGGCTTAAAGGCGTGCTCGAACCACTGCTAGGCCAGTGGCAAAACTTAATGACCAACCTCTCAGCAAAGACCCAACACTTCAAATGGATTCATGTAAGAATGAAACTTAGGGGCTGGAGAGATGGCTCAGTGGTTAAGAGCACTGGCTGCTCTTCCAGAGGTCCCAGGTTCAATTTCCATCACCCACGTGGTGGCTCACAGCTGTCTGTAACTCCAGTTCCAAGGGATCTGACAACCTCACCCAAATATAACAAAAAATGTGCAGAGAAAAATAAAAATAATTTAAGAACAAATAAACCCTAGTCTCTTCTTCCCACCCCACCCCTGGAACCTCCATCAGTCATCCTTTCTCTCCTACAATTCAGACAACAGGCGGGAAGACCCTTACTCACCAAAGGCTCTCACGATCGCAGCCCCGATGCCCCGACTGCCCCCAGTCACCACCACCACCTTCCCAGAATATCGGGTTACTGCAGCCATTCCCAGTTGTGTAGTCTGTATCCCACACCCTCGGGGCCTCTTCCCACCTCCAAAGTCCAGAGAAGCAGTGGGGTGGAACCAGATATACAGGTTGGGTCACTGAAGGCTGACCCTGGGAGGGGGTGTTCCCAGGAAGGCTGACCTGGGAGAACTGAGGAACTCCTTCCTAGTCCTTCTTTCTCAGACCCGGGGACTGACAATCCTCCTTCAGACTCAGGGACCCCCGCCCCAGCTCTGCCCCCTCAGACTGACTCCAGTCCTGTTCCCTTTGACTTGTAAGACCAGCGCCACTTCTGCCTTGATTCAGGATCCAGGCTCCAGCCTCCTCCCTCAGACCCATATTCTGAGATCTAGCTCCCAATTTTGTGTGACTCTAAAGCCCTGACTCTTGTTTGTAAGCACACAATGTCACAACCACAGAGAGAATAGAGCTATTTATTGACTAATAGTTCAAAGTTTTAATCCAAGCTTGGACAGTGTTGGGATAACCGATCTTTGACCATAGCAGCCCCAGCCCTCCTAGAATACACGCTGAAATGAGTCTCTCCTGCGGTCCCGAGTGGTCCCATACCACACGGTTGTGCTTCCAGCTTGTAGCGCCCAGTGCAAAGATGGGAGTCAAAAGCTGGACTGCAGCAGAGTGACTCTCAGGGGCCACGCCCCCTCTTCCTGGGCCACAGCTGGAGGAGCCTTCCCAGGGTCCCACCTGGGCTCCCAGGGGGCCAGGCCTCTCCCGCTACCTTGGCATGAGAACCCTGTGGCAGCAGAGGTAGCCTTGTGAGAAGTTGGGGACGAGGTGACCTGGGGCAGTTCTTCACTGGGAGGCTGTGGGCTTGGCTGGAGACGGTCTCCCCTGGTGTCCGAATTTCTCCCTGGAGAGGCTAAAAACAGAGAACAAGAAGTGTTAACTTAAACATGTGAGGCCCACACTTCCAGGCCTCCTCCCTCAGATGCAGGGGTTCAGAGCCTGGGCACCTCACCTGTCATCAGCCTGTGCCACTGGGAAGCCTCTGTAGCCAGAGCTTGGGAGAGGCTGAGCAGTCGCTCCCGGTGGCCTCCAGATACTGGTGAGTAGGCTGTGGAATGCCTGGGAGTATAGAAAATAAGCTACTGGCATCAAACAGGCCTCCGAGGGTCGCTGGGGGCTCTCTCTAGCTTGTATCTAGAGGACTTTTAAGTGCAGGCTGTTTGCATTTGACCAGCAGTGAGGTCTCCATTATTGGATGAACCACTGGTTATGATACAGGCCATAGAAGTTCCGCAGCTTCTGGCTGGGCATGAGGGGCCTCCTGGCTCTTTTGTAGATACCATAGAAACTCAGGGGACTCGGAGTTTTGGGGACTTGTCTGGTACACAGGAAGCTACGATAACACCACTGCCCCCTGTCTGCATTCAGAACCCCCTCCCATTGGCAGTCCCCGCTCCAGATCCATACCTACTCCACGACCCAGAACTCCTGAGCCATTTCGCAGCTCCTACAATAGGCTGGAAAGGAATTATCGGTTACAATTCTTGTCATGGAGAATGGTCACAAGTTCAAGGTCAGCCTGGTGGACTTGTGTCCAGATGGAAAGAAGAGACGAGAGTTGGGTGGGGGAAAGGAGAGGAGGGGGCAAGGAAAGAAAGAGAAGGGCTGGGGGGTGGGAGATAATTTTGCCATTGAATCCTCTGTTTTCTCTCCCTCCTTCGACACCCTCTCCCTCCCCTTCTTCTCTATCCCCCTCTCCCCACAGACCTACAGGCAGATACTAGAAAGGTCAGAGGACAACAGTAAGTGTCCCCCCTCTGATCCTCTGCTCTTGGTTGAGATAAGATCTACACGGATTCTGAAACTCCCAAGCCAATCACTGAGCGTCTCCCAGGTCCCCCCACCTTTCCCTGCCAGGTTCTTAAGAAATTCAGATTGACTTCTGACTCATTACATAGGTGATGATGGCCTTGAACTCCTGATCCTCCTGCCTCGTCTCCTCAGAGTTGGGATGGGAGCCGGGCAGCAGCCTCACTGGGCTCCCACTTCCTATGTTTATGGTGATGCCAGGGGTGACTCAGATCAAAATGACCTTGAAGAACATCAGGTTCACAAAGTCACACCCACGCCTATGGTTTGTCACTTCCCTACAAAGACTTCTCCGACTTGGATATAAATATCCCCCAAAGGTTTATTTGTCACAAGGTTTGGTCCCCAGGCTTTGGTGCTGCCGGGATGTGACTGGACTATGAGAGGGTTCATCTGACCAATGAATTAACCCAAAGGTGAGTGACAGGCCTGAATCAGGCCACGCCTCCCTGAAGTTCACAACTCAGTAGTCAGTGCTGTGTCTTGACAGCTTACAACCCATGGTACCTGGCTCTTCCATGCTCCCTGTCACATAGGCTACACAGAACTAAATCACACCATACAATCTGGAATTTTCCAGTCTCCTGACAGCCATAACATGTCAGAACTTTGCTTTGTTGGGGATAGACTCTGAGAGGCCCTTTGAGGGTGCTCTCTGAAGGGCTCCTCTGGCCTCCCATCACTCCTCTCGGGTACCTCTCTCACTCCCTCCCTCTAAGGGACCACCAGGGTTAGGCCCACACATGGAGTTGTTTGTCAGCATCTCTCCTTTCACCTCAGCCAGCCACAGCCTTGAGCCTCTTTCCTGATCACCTTCATTGATGAGACTATCGACAGACTTTTTCTCTCCCTCAGTCATGCAGATACAGGCCAGATTAGACCAGAATAAAAGTGGGTAAAAGCAGGTTTACTAGGAGGCAGCTCTGGGGTGGATGGGTTCACCGACCTCACAGGTGAAGGAAGCTGGGATTGTGTCCATACATGGTCAGAAGCTGAGCCCTTGGGCGGGCTCTCATGGGTGCGTGGCCAGAACGTGGAGAGAAGTGACGGCATGTTAGCCCGGAGTTTACTCTGTGTGGGTGGGGTTGAGGGGGAAGGAGGGCAGACGGGGGTTTCCCAGCTTGTGCAGGGGAACAATTGTCTGGCCTAACAATTATAGGTCAGCTTCCTTTAGAACCAGGCAGCCCTCTCTCCAATATCATTACAAGAGTTTACAGCTAACTGTGCTATTAGGAAGCAGGGCCTAGCAGGAGAAGAGGGTGTGGTCAGGAAAGATGATAAATACATACTCAGGCCCCGCCCACCAGGTCACTTTAGTTTGGCATAGCAAGTACAACAGGGAGTGGGGAAGAGAGAGCTGCAGGCAAGCATGGCTTCTTTCAAGCCACGGGACAACTAAGAGCGCCTGAGTCCCAACAGGAAGCAGAGGGAGATGCCTGTTCCCACCTGGTTCATGGCCATTTCCTCTGAACTGAAACATTTGTGGAGGAGAGGGGACAAGCCTGAGCCTGGGAAGAAGCCAGAGACTGAGGCGAAGCATAAACGTCATGTCTGGGAAAGCCTAAAACCTGCTGAGTTACAGTTACAGCTGCTTTTGTGTCATCTCTGGAAGTAACCCCTCACACAGAGCCTGTTAGTGACCCCCAAAACCTCGTTGGTTCGCCAAGCTCGACTTTGGCACAATCATTACTATAGTCTGGTGGCTTCTCTTCCCGGGGTTAGGGAGCCCGTGTATGCTGTATCTCCTCAGGAAAGGTTTCTCCTCCTTGCCTATTTCTGTCCCCTAACTGCAGGAGGAACAGGGTGGGACAAGGAAGTGGGACGAGGCAACAGGGATTGTGACTGTGTCCGATGAAGAGTGTGTTTGCCAGGCATGCGCAGAGCTCTAGGTCCTGCCCCCAGCACTGTTTAAACAGGCATGGTTTGTAACCATGAGGAGGAGGATCCCGAATTCAAGGCCAGCCTTGGCTATGTAGCTAGTTCAAGGCTAGCCTGGGATACATGAGACCCTGCCTCAAAAAGAAAGAAAGAGAGAGACTAGAAAAAGAACGGAACTGAGGAACCTAGAAGCAGAGGATCCCCTCACACCGTGCTCCCCAACCCAAGACCCCATCCTCCTCACCCTCTGCTCCATGTCAGGCTGGCGGGGAGCTGGGGACAGTGTCCTCCCCAGGGTCAGGAGCCTTGGGGAGGTAGGGCGAGGAAGAGGGAGCCCGCATGCTTGGTTTCTACGCATGCGCTCCAGCTGCTCCTGGGCGCTCATTCGGGGCCGTACCAGCGGGGCCTGGGGAGAGACAGACCAAAAATCTAACCTTGGATTTCCTCGGCTTTTTTCTACCCCAGGAACTTCCCCGCAACAGCCTGGCACTTCACAGAGCATTTGTCACAGAGGGGACCCCTGTACACCAGGGGCTGCTGCATCCCCTCCCTAGCACTGGACACTACACAACCAGGTAGCTGAGGACAAAGGCTTCCAGGCCGCGAATGGCCGATTCCTACCATCTCTGGTCTCCTTCCATCACCTGTCCATCCTGCCTTATGGAGAAGGAAGTATCACCATTCCTGGGCATGCCGGCTTCTCCCAGTAACTTGACATTGAGTGAAAAACACCAGCCCGTTTATCTGGATAAGTACTGCCAAATGAACCCAACGCCTGCCGAGCCAGGCCAACTTCACTGTGGAGCCACACCTCCAGCCGCCTCACCGTGGGATTCTACAGAAGACTCTACCACTGAGCCACGCCTCTAACGATTTTATTTTAAATCTCATGCCACTGTGGTAGGCAGTAGCATTCGTGCCATTTCACAGATGAGAAACACGGAGGCTCAGAGGAGCTTAGTGACTACCCGAAATCACAGAGCTTCTTCACATAACCGCTTCCAGTACTTGAGATAAACTGTCTGCTCTGGTGTGGCCTTTGAACTGGCCTCTCCTAGTATAGAGAGGTCAGAGGTGATCAGTGCACAGAGTTACAAGGCAGCCTTAAGGTGTCTCAGAGATGGTCTACCTTAGTTCTCAGCGACGGGGATGAAGGTTGAGGACATTCAGGGCTGGATGTCCGGGAGACCCTTGGAGACCCAACACCTTGAAGGACAGATGGGGACTTAGTCAGAACAAGAACACAGAGAGAGTCCCACCCTACCAGGGTGCTCACCTGACTGAGGGCTGCTGAGGGCTCTGTCACCTCCTGGGGGTCGACCCCAGTCTACCTCAGGGGACTGAGGGGAGCTGAGCTCCAGTGACTCTGAAAGGCTCTGAAAGGGTGGAGTAGGGATCAGATACTGTCATTAACTGAGGCACGGCTTGGAGAAGATTGCAAACCCAGACAGAGACAGATAGGCTGGCTTCAAATTCCATCTCTGTCACTTATTAGCTGTGTGAATTTGAATAAGTTGCTTGACCTCTCTTAACCTCTCAACTTAAACATATTGCTTAACATTTAAAGTATTCAACCTTTGCTATGTAAGGCAGTTAAAGCAGTGTCGGAACATTGACGCAGCGTGAGATTTTTCCCATGAGTGCAACGGGCGCCATGCTATGCTGTGGACCTGGCTGATACGGGGGTCTCTGAGGGACTTCCCAGTGAAGCAGCTGCCTTAGAGTCACACAGCCATGCTTCTGTAATTAGCCCCTACAAACATAGCAGTTTACCAAAGCAGACTTGAGGTTGTCTTTGGTGTTGGTGCCCATTCTGCCTGAGGCGGATGGGAAAGTTAGGTGACAGACAGAATAATGAAGAACAATATATTTACTAAATAAGGGGCTGGTGAGATCTCTCTGCAGATAGGGGTGCTTGCCACCAAGTCTGACGATTTAAGTTCCATCCCAGGGTCTACACAGCAGAAGGAGAGAACCGATCCCCACAAATTACCCCTGACCTCCAGATGACTTTGTGGCATCAGTACACACATGTGCACACACACACACACACACACACACACACACACACACACACACACAATGATCGATGGTAGGGGGACTGTGTAGATTACATTCATTGTAATGGGAAAACCCAGCCTGGCACCATTGCCTGGAGTTGGGTCCTGAGAGCAAACAGAAGAGACATCCCAGTGGTCAGAGGACTGGTTCTTGCACAGAACCCAGGTTCAAGTCCCAGCATCTATATGATGGTGCATCCTACCAGCTCTGGGAAACTCAAAGCCTCTTCTGATGTCAGTGGGGTTGGATAGGTGATCACGGGGAAGGGACAGACCTGGGGGGTTGGGACACTTAGGACAGGTGATAGAGGACCTGGAAATCTCACCTCCCGCTCCGAGGACTCCTCTCCTTGGGGTACAGGGGATGGAGATTTAGGCTCAGTATGTGGGGGCTGTTTCTGGGGGCCACCTAGGCCTGCCAGCGTGTCCTCTACCATCCACAGCTGCTGCTGAGCAGATGCTCGGTCCTGGGGGCAGGAGAGGGATCTGTTCAAGGTGAGAAAATACACGAACGGACGCAGCAGATGGCCTCAGCCAGAAAGCCATCGAATCCAACCAGCTTGACGTTATCTTGGCCGACTGTGGCCTTTTCAAACTCCTTGTACAACTTACCATCCCGATGTCAATCTGCACAGAAAACACCTTCAAAGTGTTCAGGGGTTTGTTGTTGGGTTTTGTTGTTGTTGTTGTTGTTTATCTGTTTGTTTGAGACAGGATTTCTCTATGTAGTCCAGTCAGGCCTCAAGTGATACCTCCGAAGTGCATGTGCCAAAACTGACTGGCTACCTTCCGAGTTTTTTTTTTTTTTTTTTTTTTTTTTGTTGTTGTTGTTGTTGTTGTTGTTGTTGTTGTTGTTTTTTGTTCTTTTCTTTTTAATTTTAATTTTATTTTTTTTTATTTTCCTTCCGAGTTTTTAATTACTTGTGTGTGTGTGTGTGTGTGTGTTTTTGTGCATGAGTGGAGGTCAGGAGATTTGGGGGTTTGTTTCTTTCCTTCCATTATATGGGTCCCAGGGATTGAACCTGAGACATCAGGCTTGGCAACAGGTCCCTTTACCTACTGAGCCTTCTCTCCAGCCCCAAATTTTTAAATGATTATTATATATATTTTTTAAATTCATGTATATGTTTGGCATATGCCATCATGCCTGGCCTCACAAAATATTTTAAGTTAAAAAACGTATTATGAACTGGACATGCCAAAATAAAAATAATAAATTAATAAAAGGCTTGCTGGACTTGCCATAACAGGACAACTCTCAAAAATAAAACAAAAGCAAACAAAAACTCCAGTGGGCTTTATAATGAAATGAGAACCTGAGCACCTAAGGTCAAATGCAGAGACAGATCGGCCGGACATGGCTCTCTGAGAGAGAGAGAACAGTGTGCAACGTCTCTCTGTGTAGGTGATAATAGGTGTGTGACTACTCACTGAGGCCAGGAAAGGGCAACCACACCCTTGGCGCTGGAGTTATAAAGGTTATAAAGGTTGTGAGCTACCGCACGTGGCTGTTCAATCAGAACCGGAGACCTCTGACAGAGCAGTAAGTGCTTGTAACCAATGAGCCATGTCCCAGCCCCGTGCTTTCAACTTCATACAAGAGCCACAGGTCGCACTGGGGAAACCAGTCTGGGGAGCCTGCATCGCACACTGCTCTCTCTCCTGTCCTTGAACTCAGTACATTTCTAGTGATGTCCAGCCTATCCGGCTCAAGATTTGACCTTGGGTGGTGAGTTTCTCATTTCATTATAAAGCCCACTGGAGTTTTTCTTTGCTTTGTTTTGTTTTTGAGAAATGTTCTGTTATGGCAAATCCAGCAAGCCTTTAATTGATTTATTTTTATTTTGACATGTCCTGTTCATAATTCATTTTTTTAACTTAAAAAAAAATTGTGAGGGCAGGCATGATGGCATATACCTTTAATCCCAGCATTTTGGAGGCAGAAGCAGGAGTTTCTCTGTGAATCTGAGGCCAGCCTGGACTACAAAGCAAGTTCCAGGACAGCCTGGGTTATACACAGAGATATCCTGTCTCAAGAAACAAAAGAAGAAACAAATGTAATAACATAAACAAAGCATTGTAGATTTGCTTAAAGAGTGCACATGAGCGAGAGGATGCCAGCATCTTCCCACTTCACTTGTTTTTAAAGAATGTTTATGGACTGGAGACATGGCTCAGTGGTTAAGAGCATTGACTGCTCTTCCAGAGGTCCTGAGTTCAATTCCCAGCAACCACATAGTGGCTCACAACCATCTGTAATGGGATCCAATGCCCTCTTCTGGTGTATCAGAAGACAGTAACAGTGTACTCACATACATAAAATTTTTAAAAAAATCTTTTAAAAAAATGTTTATTTTTATTGTTTTAAATGTGTGTAGCTCTATGTCTATCTGCATGTGTATGTGAGTTGCAGGTACATATGGAGGCCACAAGGGGGCATCAGATCCCCTGAAGTTGGAGTTACAGATGGTTGTGAGCCACCATGTGGGTGCCGGGAACCAAGAGCACTTAACCACTGAGCCATCTCTCCAGCCCTGACTCTGCATCTTGATCCACTGTGATTTGAGAATTCCCAGCCCCTGCTCCTGCCAACATGAACTCTGCCTTACCTTCCATACAGCGAAGATCTCTATCTTCAATCCATACATCAACATACAACCTAACAAAACACATTTCCCTTAATGGCTTCCTGTCAAGTCACATCAAGAAGAAAATCACTAATCCAGTGCGTGGGACTCTGTCTCCTGGGGCAGCACTGGAGTGTCCACAGGCCCAAGGGGAGTGTCCACGGCTCCCAGGTGAAGCTTAGCATCTACGGCTCTGGTGCTGTGGGCAGGGATGGCAGAGATGAGCATGTACCTGGGGAGACCCGAGGTGCAGCAGGTACTCCAGAGTCTCTCTTAAGGTGCCGAGGTCCTGCTCCAAGCCGCTGTATGTGTCCCAAACTCGCTCTCGCTCCTAAAGTCCCAAAGAAGATGGAGATACAAGGTTAGTCTCTCGAACTACCAGATCTTGCCGCAGCTGAGAGGAAGGGCAGCTTCCTCCAGATAGTCCCAGTCCAGACAGGCAGCAACTCCTCTGATCTTCTTTGCTCCAACTACTAGGAACCCCGGTTCATGTGCTACCTGTGATTCCGTGGATATGGACTGGTCCTTAGAGCCACAGAGCCTAGAGATTACATTTTAAGTAGCTATTTATTCATTTCTGTGTTTTGACATGAGCCTCACAAGGGTCATATGAAATAAATACAATTTTTCTTTTTCCTTTCACATTTCTTTGATTTATTTTATATGTATGTTTTGCCTGCATATATGTGTGTGCATCATGCGAATGTCTGGTGTATATGGAGACCAGCAGAGGATGTCAGGGCCCCTGGAACTGGAGTTATGGATGGCTATGAGCCAACATGTGGGTGCTGGAAATTGAACCTAGGTTCTTTGGAAGAGCAACAAGTGCTATAACCACTGAGCCATCTCTCCAGTAAAAATTTTCTTCTTTGTTCTTGTGTTGTTTTGTTTTGTGAGACAGGGTCTCAGTATGTAACTCCAGCTGTCCTGGAACTCACAGAGATACCCTGCCTCTGCCCCTTTCAATCCTATTTTTCTTATCTAGAGAACTTTTTTTGAGGTCACATAGTAACTTTAAGGGAAAGCATATTCAAAGCCAGTGAAAATTACCTAAGGAGAACTATGAAAAGACTCAGGAGGAAAAGGTGCTTACCAGCAAGCCTGAAGACCTGCACTCTATTCCCAGAGCCCACATGGAAGGAGGGCACCAATAAGTTGTCCTCTGACCTCCACCAGCACGCTGGCACATGTAACACAGAACTTATTTTAAGCACTTGTTTTGTTTTGGGTTTTTTTTGTTTTTCGAGACAGGGTTTCTCTGTGTAGTCCTGGCTGTCCTGGAACTCACTCTGTAGACCAGGCTGGCCTCGAACTCAGAAATCCACCTGGCTCTGCCTCCCATGTGCTGGGATTAAAGGTGTGCGCCACCACTGCCCGGCAAGAACTTATTCTTGTGTGTGCAAGCGTGACTGGGAAAGAGTGGTTTGTTGTTGTTTCTTTTCTTTTTTTTTAAGATGTATTTATTTATTATGTATACAGCAGTCTGCCTACATATACATCAGATCCCATTACAGATGGTTCTGAGTCACCATGTGGTTGCTGGGAATTGAACTCAGGACCTCTGGAAGAGCAGCCAGTGCTCTTAACCACTGAGCCATCTCTCCAGCCTGAGTTGTTTCTCTTTATCTGCCATATGGGTCTGAGAATCAGGCCCTGAGGTTTGGGGGCAAATGCTCTGGCCTGCCAAGATGTCATCAAGCCAACAGAATGTGTGATCATGATGGTAGTAAATTATCATCTGGGTTTCACCTTGCAGGGCATGGTGGCTCACACCTCTAATCCCAGCACAAGGGAGACAGAAGCAGGCAGAACTCTGAGTTCCAGGCCAGCTGGGAACATACAGTGAGACTATTAAAAATATAAGATAAAATCCAATCAGATCAGCTTGTAAGTGAAGGCCTGGATTCACATATATGTGTGTGTCCATGTATGTGCACATATATGTCCACATGCACACACACACACATGTATGTATAATAGAAAACACATTTTAAAAATCATTCTCTAGGCCAGGTGTGGTAGCACAAACCTTTCATCCCAGCTATAGAGAATCAGAGGCAGGTGGATCTCTGTGAGTTTGAGATCAGTTTGATCGACATGGTGAGCTCCAGGACAACTGAGGCTACACAGAGAAACTGTCTCAAAACGCCTCTCCCTCAAAACAAAAACAAAATCCAGTGATGTTCATCACCATCCTCAAGCTACTAAATTAAGTTCTGTTACAGCTGAGCTACTTGCCCTTAGTCTCTGTAATGATCAAAATTACGGGTTTGAGGAACCAGTAAGATAGCTCCGTTGTTACAGGGACTTGCTGCCAAGTCTGACGACCTGAGCCTGGTCCCCAGGAACAACAGAAGAGAAGAGACTGACTCCCTCACACTGTCCTCTGGCGCTCACATGGGTGCCCTGGGATACATACATGCGCTCTCACGTGTGCACACATACACATAGACACGTAATAAGAACACATTTTTAAATGATGACAGATTTTGAGTTATGAGTTGGTTTTGTGAGTGCGCTGGCATTTCCAGGACGACCTACAAGCCTGCAGAATCTCCACAACGACCTGCACAAGCCTGTGAGTCTCTTCTCAGATGCTCACCTGAGCCAGGTGACACAGAGCAGCCCTCACATTCACCAGCCGGTCCTGCAGAAGGCGCTGGCGACCCCAGGCCTTCCCAGAAGCTGCAGCCTCCCTGGTAGCTTGGCCCAGCTGCTGCCGGGTCAGCTCCAAGGCGGCCTCTAGCTGCTCCTGCACAGACCACAGTGATTAGACTTCTGAAGCCAAAAGGGCAAATGTCCTCCCCAGGCCCTCCCCAGGGGAAGCATCTTGACTCTGATGAGCGGCTAAGGCACACCCCTCTGTACCTTCTCCTCCTGCCTCTTGTCCAGATCCTCTTGTAGCTGCCTCAGGAGCCGGTCCTGACCACACAGCTTGGTCAACAAAGTCTGGGAGGAAGTTGAGAAGTGTTTATCAATCTTGCCTGCCTTTCCCTGCCCCAGTTCCATCTAGAGCAGTGCTTCTCACACTTCCTAAGGCTGCGACCCTCTAACACAGTTCCTCATGTTGTGGTGACCCCCAACCGTAAAGTTATTTTGTTGCCACTTCATAACTGTAATTTTGCTGTTGTTATGAGTCGTAATGTAAATATCTGACGTGCCACCTCAAAAAGCTCAAGACCTGTAGGTTGAAACTGCTGGTCTAGAACCCTTTTAACTCTGAGAATTCAACCGGGTTTGGATCTGGGAGAACTTACATCTGTCTCCAAGCTCTGATGCAAAGTTGAGTCCACAGGGGGTCCTGGCTAAGGAGGAGAAAATTCCAGGGTCAATGGTGACTGGCAGGTTCTGAGCCCTCTGTCCATGGACAGACAACCATCTCCTGAGTGGCAGCCTTCCAAGCCTTAGAAACCTCTGGAGCCGACAGCAGGAATCTTAGCTTCAGAAAGATTCCAGTAGGCTCACTACTCAAATAACCACAGGCAAAACAGTTGATGGGAAACAGCGTCCGCACAGCTTGCATGCTTTACACATTGAAAACTGGCAAGCTGGGCGTGGAGGTGCACACTTTCTACCCCAGCCCTCGGAAGACAACACAGGAGGATCAGAACAGTCAGGTCAGGGCTGGAGAGATGGCTCAGCCATTAAGAGCACTGTTTGCTCTTTCAGAGGACCTGGGTTCAATTCCCAGAACCCACGTGGTGGCTCACAGCTGTTTTTAATAACAGTTCTAGGGGACCCAATGCCCTCACACAGACATACATGAAGGTAATTTTATGTACACCAATGTACATAAAATAAATTTGGGGGGAAAAGGCACCTGTTGGTCTTACTGAGGCCCAAGGTTCAGGTCCCAGCACCTACCCAGTAGCTTACAATCATCTGTAACTCCAGGTCCAGGAGAGCCCAATGCCTCTTCTGATTTCCCTGAACACTAGGCATGCAGAGGTTACACTGACATACGTGCAAGTAAAACATTTAAATATGTCTATTTAACATAGCAAAGAGGCGCTGGCCCTGACAGACTAGCATTAAGAAGAGTCCTGGCTCCTCTCAGCACTTTTCTCACCCAGTCCCCTAACCTGAATCCATCCAGCCCCTTCGCTTCACTTTCCTGTTCTCTCCCTCGTGTCTACAGTAATAAACTTTCTTGACTATACCTAGGAGTCATGTCCTCATTTTTTTAAATTTAATACCTTGTTCCATCAGCTATGGGAAAATAATAACAGCACCTACCCCGGGTCCTCAGTGGTCAGATCAAGGCTCTTTGGCCGGGAGACAACTCTCCTGGGAGAGGGCAGTGAGGAGGTCAAGCAAGAAATGGATTTCTGATGTCGCAGGAAACCTACCAGCAAAATCATGGAGGCCTGGGTCCCAGGGAGTCTTGGGGGCAGCTGGAGATAAGTGGATGAACCAGAGGAGGCCTGGGTAGACTGAAACAGAAATGCGTAGAAACATCTGGGTGAGCCTAGTGGTGCTGGCCATCGTCTGAGCTAATCTGGGGGCCTGGGCTATAGAGTGAGTTTCACGCCTACCTGGACCACTTAGAGAGCACTGCAGAGTAGGTCAGTGGTAGAGTACTTGCCTGGAACAGCCGGTTTGGAGCACATACACACATATCCCCAACTATACTGGCTACACACACACACACACACACACACACACACAGTATTAATAAATGGGACTAGCAAAGCAAAACCACTAGGGGCTGCTGGAAGTTAGCAACAGATATTCTGCGCTATAAACCCGTGATTCTTAGAGAAACTATCAGGAGGCTGGCTATTTTGAAACAATAACTGGAAGCCAAACTATGCTTTGGCCTCACAGTTTGAAGGAGAGTATTCTGGACTACAATACCCACAATACAAACGAAACAAAACAATCCAGAGACCTGATAGGACATGGAATCACTAGCCTTTGATATTAGAGCTGGGGGGACGGGGGGGGGGGGGGGGGGGGGGGGGGGAGGCGGGGGGGGGCAGTTGCATTGTGAACTCCCCATAATTCCCGGGAGGCATGACTCAATCACTGGCCTGGAAAGCGAGTGATGAACCCTAATGGGAGGGTATCTGCTCCCTCCACGCACCTGTGTTCTATGCTCTGGTGTCCTGGGCTGGGGACTCCTGGGTGGCCGTCCTCCGCCAGCTTCAGAGGAAGGTCCTCTGCGTGAAATGGGAGGTCGGGAGAGGGTCTGTCTTTGGGGTCCCCAATCCAGAGGAGGTCGGACATCTATGCGACTCAAGGGAGTGTGCGGTCGGGCAGGAAATGAAATGTCTCCTGCTGAGAGAGGGGGTCGCCTGGCCGGGGCAGACCGAGGACGGGGAAGGCTCAGAGGGGAGGGAGGACGGGAAAGGGGCGAGAACAGCCTGTGGAAAGGAAAGAATCGGGAAACTGAGTTAGTCTTGTCCCTGCTCCCAGTACACCTCACTACCCAACAATGGTGTCTGGCTTCTCTGAGTCGCACGACCCCTCTCTGCGAGGCAGGGTGGGTGAGTTCCCGTTGGGAATATATGCATCCATTTGCCTGCAATAAATAGACGAAGCCTCGACCCAAGCCTCTTGGGGCCCCATCCTTCCCTTAAGCCACGCCTCCAACTAGCTCCCTCTTTCCTTAGACCTCCAACCGAATGTCCCAGTTCCAACCAGTCCTTCCTCTGCCCTACCACTAGGCCAAACCCCCAAAGGGCTCCTTCTTACTCTGGGCTCCTGGTTCTCCGACTCCAGGTGTCAGGCTGCAGATCAGCTGTACAGCTGGGGTGCATTTCATGTCTGCCAAGACCTCTGGAGAGCCGAGCTATCTCTGGCGATTCTGAGATGCGCCCCTCTTCCCTTCTGCTCACCTCTGGGGGTCCTCCAGGACCCCCGGGACCTTCCCCAGGCCTGGGACGTACAGGTGACCTTGGTAGTCCACTAGCAAGTGGACAAGAAGAGGGATATGTTCCTCATTCCTGCTCCTAACAGGACACTGGGTCTACTGGCACAGGACCCAGTGCCCTGAGGTCTAGGAATTGGGATAGAATGGGAAAGTGCTTGAGATAGTCTGACATTGGGGGGTGATGGTGATGTGGGGGGGGTGTTGTTTGTTTGTTTTTTGAGACAGCATTTCTGTAGCCCAGGCTGTCCTTGAGTTCTTGGTGATTACCTAGCATTAGTCCCCCAAGATCTGGTGTGAACACATTTTTTCAAAACATTTTGTTCACAGGTGCTGGAGAAGATGGCTCAGAGGTTAAGAGTACTGGCTGCTCTTCCAGAGGTTCTGAGTTCAATTCCCAACAACCACATGGTGGCTCACAAACATCTGTACTGGGATCGATGTGCTCTTCTGGTGTGTCTGAAGCCAGTGACAGTATACTCATTTACATAAAATAAATAAATAAATCTTTAAAAAAAATTGGCCCACAATAGGAAGGGCCTAAACTCAAGGCCATCCTGGATGAGTACAAATGGAACCCTTGTCCCCAAAACAGCAATCAGTCAGAGCAAGGTACACACTTTTTAATGCCAGCCCCAGGGAGACAGAGACAGCTGGATCTGAGTTCCAGGCCAATCTGGTTATGTAGTGAAAACCTGTCTCAAAAACGAAAATAACCAACCAACCAAACAGGTAGGCACGGTTCTGAGGGCCTATACCCTAGGAAACTGGGGATCTGAGACAGTTAAGATGCAGAGAGCTTGTAGGCTGGTCAGCTTGATTAATACAGCAAGCTTCCAGCTCAGTGAGAAGACCCTGTCTCATGGTAATAAGGTGGACAGCAGTAGAGAAATTCACCTGATGCCCAGCTCTGGCCTCCACATGCACTGACCCAGGCATATGCACACTCACACGCATTCCTCTCTCTCTCTCTCTTTCTCTCTTTCATTTTAAAAGTAGGGCTGGGGAGGTTGCTCATTGCTAAACAGATGTCTTAAATAAAGTATGAAACCGTGGCTTCAACCCCCAGTAAATAAACAAGAACTGGAGAGTTAGCTCAGTAGTTAAGAGGGCTTGCTGCTCTTTAGAGGACCCAGGTTCAGCTCTTAGCACCTACACTGGGCAGTTCACAATCACCTGTAACTACTTTAGTTCCAGAGCGATCCAACACCTCCTGCATCCACCAGCACCCAAACTCATCTGTGTACATGCACACATAGATACACAACCAAACACAGAATCACACAGGCTCACTGTGGCTTAGTTGGCAGAATGCCTGTCCAGTGATATACAAGAAGTCTGGAGGGCAAGTCCACACACCACTGGGTGTGGCGGCCCACACCTGAATTCTAGTACTTGGAAAGTTGAACCAGTGTGATCAGAAGGTCATCAACTACACAGCCAGTTCTAGGCTGGTCTGAGTGATGTAAAACCTTGTTTAAGAAAAAAAAAAAAAAAAAAGCGGGGGCTGAAAAAAATGACTCAGTGGTTAAGAGAGTTAAGACTGCAACCACATGGTGACTCACAACCATCTGTAATGGGATCCGATGCCCTCTTCTGGTGTGTCTGAAGATGACTACAGTGTACTCACATACATAAAATAAATAAATAAATCTTAAGAAAGGAAGAAAGCCGGGCGGTGGTGGCGCACGCCTTTAATCCCAGCACTTGGGAGGCAGAGGCAGGCGGATTTCTGAGTTCGAGGCTAGCCTGGTCTACAGAGTGAGCTCCAGGACAGCCAGGGCTACACAGAGAAACCCTGTCTCAAAAAAAACAAAACCAAAACAAAAGAAAGAAAGAAAGAAAGAAAGAAAGAAAGAAAGAAAGAAGCAAGCAACTGTAGCTGCCCACGGCCACAAGTCAACTGGGTTCACCTGAAAGGGGGCTGGGAATGAAAGGGGACGGAGTTCCAGGACAGCCAGGGCTACACAGAGAAACCCTATCTCAAAAGAACAAAACAAAACAAAACGAATCTCTGGAAGTTTGAGGCCAATCTAGTTTACATAGCAAGTTCCAGAACAGCCAGGGCTACATAGATCCCTTTTCAAAAAAACAAAAAGTAAAAATAGATAGATAGATAGATAGATAGATAGATAGATAGATTGATTGATTGATTTGCAAACAGTTTTAAATGTGGCCTGGCCCTTGTAGCTGGAGAGAGGGCTCAGGCTAAGAGCTCTTCCAGAACTGCTCTTCCAGAAGATCTGGCTTCAATCCCTAGCACCCTCAAGGCAACTAACAACTACAATTACAATCCCAGGGGACCTGACACCCTCTTCTGGGCTCTGAGAGCACCAGGCCGTGGCACACATACATACATACATGCTAGTAAACACTCATATACACAAAATAAAAAGAAAGAAGTCTTTTTTTAACGATGCAGCATGGCCTCAAAGCTGACTTAGGACACCAGCCAGGAAGTCATCAGAGTGTCTAACTCCTTGGGTGGAGTTGAGAATGTCTGTGGGTACTGAAAGATCAGCTGGACAAAAAGGTAGGCAGATCTTAAAAGAGAACCCCTTTTTGCTATTGGAGGAAGTTCTTTGGGAAGAGGGGTCTTTGAGTGTAGGGTCTACTTAGGAGATAGATAGTAATTGCATATTTGAATGACTGTCCTACAGAGGGAGAAGCTTATGGGGCACATGAAAGCCGGGCTCGAACTCACCAATCTTCCCCCTCTGCACGGGAGGCCCTTCCCAGTGCTCGAAGCCAACCTCTCAGGTCCTCCAATGTGTCAGCTGCAAGGACATAGGTCCTCATGCCTGGGTGCTCTGCCTGCAAGGGACAGAGGCTTGGGACCAGAACTTAGAGGAAGCATGGTAAGACTTTTTTTTTTTTTTTTTTTTTTTTTTTTTTTGGTTTTTTGGTTTTTTGGTTTTTTGAGACAGGGTTTCTCTGTGTAGCCCTGGCTGTCCTGGAACTCACTCTGTAGACCAGGCTAGCCTCGAACTCAGAAATCCGCCTGCCTCTGCCTCCCAAGTGCTGGGATTAAAGGCATTCGCCACCACTGCCCGGCGCATGGTAAGACTTCTTATCTCCAAATTCAGAAACCCCAATGAGTGGTCACATCAAGTTCCCACCTACCAACTAACTAGAACCCACAATTATACTCACTGTGAAGGTGAACCGCCGGCCACGTGGGGCTCCTGGCCCGTCTGGCCTGACACTGTAGCTGGGTAACAATACACTGCCCAGGACACTCTCCTCTCTGCTGTCTGCAGATAGGAGTTAGGTCAGAGGTCAGGAAGGGGTCATGGTACCCAGAAGACCCAGGGAGAAACTGGTGAAGTACCAGCCAGGCACTGACCCTTGTAGTAGAAGAGGCAATGCCCTGAAAGGACGAACCAACGGCGTTTCCACAGCCGGAGGCCTGAGCTGTCCTAGGGAGAGAGACAAGAGGCTGAATACAGAAGAAACCAGATGGAGGAAGTGAACCAGGGGGGCAGAGGGATAGAGACCCTGAGGAGAGATGGGGGCAGAGTCCCAGAGAGAGTCAAGCACTCAAAGTGGGGGGCAGAGGAAAGAGATAGGGACAGAGACACAAAGAGTGTGTTGTGACTGGGGTGGCTGATAGTTTGTGTTGATGTGGTGGATTTCTATGGATGGCTGACAGCTAGGTGCTGTGACGGGTGATGGCACATCTGGTGGCTATTTTTTTTTTTTTCCCCTGGAGTCAGGGTTTCTCTGTGTAGTCCTGGCTGTCCTGGAACTCTGTAGACCAGGCTGGCCTCAAACCTGCCTCTGTCTCCTTAGTGCTGGGCCACCATCCGGCTTGAGTTTGGCCACTTTTAAATGATGCCTTAGAAAGCATTGTGTCTCCCATCTGCCCCATTGGGGTTTGAGAAGCTTCTGGAAGGTTTGGTTGCAGTGAGGCACCACAGAGGTTTCATAGACCGGGACTTGGTGCAAATGTTCAAAGCCTGAGATGTAGGGGGTTCCTCTCATGTGTTTCTTCTCCACAAACCTCCAACAGCCTTTTCAAAGTTGTGTAGGTTTTGTTTTGCTACAAGGTCTCAAGTAGCCCAGGTTGGCTTTGAATTTGCTCTGTAGCTGAGGCTAGCCTTGAAGAGCCTCCAGTCTCTACATCCTTAGCAGTGAGATTGTAGGCCCGTCCATTTACTTATTTACCCACCCATCACACGATTCCTGCCCCACCCTGATTGTTATCTTGTTTTCTTTTGATTTGGTTGAGTATTTTGAGACGGGTCTCTCCATTGCCCTGGCTGTCCTGGGTCTTACTACTGTAGATCATGTTAACCTCACAGAGATCCGCCTGCCTCTGCCTCGAGAGTGGTGGGATTAAAGGCATGTGCCACCATGATCTTAAGTATGGCTTAGGTACTTGTTCATCTGTATAACCTGTGTGGTGACCATTCCTGGTTGTCACCTTGACTATATCTGGAATGAACTACAATCCAGAATTGGAAGGCTCAGCTGTGATCCTGATCTTGAGGCTGGGAGATACCAGATTCTGACCTGGATCTTGGCATGGAGAACTTGAGGCATAGTGGCTATGATTCTCAGGAGACCAAGGCCAGGAGATCTCTGAGTTCAAGGTCATCTGGGACAAAGCAAGTCCCAGGCCCAGGCCTGGTGGCACACACCTTTAATCTGAGCCACACCTTCTGCTGGAGACCTATATAAGGACACTGGAAGAAGGAAGATTCTTCTTTGTCTGCTTGCCTTGTGGGACTGAGTGACTGCTAGATCCTGGGACTTCCATTCACAGCTGCTGACCATTGCTGGGGAGTTGGACTACAGACTGTAAGTCATCAACAAATTCCCTTACTAGATAGAGACTACCCATAATTTCTGTGACTCTAGAGAACCCTGACTAATGACTAATACAATCTGTGTCCTGAGGCCAGGACTGAAACATTCAAAGCACAGGGAAAGAATTGTTCAGATATGGAGGAAACAGTAACAGGTTGGGGGGTGGGGCTGAATGTATCCATTGGGGATGTGAAAGAAAAACTCAGAAACAGGACACAACACCCTCCCTCTAACCTTACCTGCTTATGCAGCCAGCCACGGATGTGGACCGGCAGGTTGGGGTCTCGCCGAAGTGCATTGTTCCTTTTCCCAAAGGCATGGACCTTGTGTACCGCACGAGTAGGCTTCTGAGGTACAGTAGGAACAGAAATGAATGAGGACTTCTGGGACTGGATCCCAAGTGGATTTCTCTCAGAAGGCAGGCAAGGAGGCTGAGGAGGGCGGCACATGCCTGTAAAACCAGCACTTGGGAGATATAGGAGGATCAGAGTCTCAAGGTCATCCTAGCAACACAATGAGTGCCAGGACAGTCAGTGCTGTTTGAGACCGAGTCTTACAACAAACAAAAAAGTAACAAGGGATTTAGTCCGCTCTGTTGGGACCCTGCTCCCTTAACATATAGGAAGCATGTGTTCAAATCCTAGCACTGCATAAACCAAGGGTTTACACTATTCCTGTAATCCTGTCATTTTGGAGGTAGAAGCAGAATTAGAAGTTCAAGGCTGTTGACTGGTGGCATATGCCTTTAAACCCAGCACTTGGGTGGCAGAGGCAGGCCTCTGAGTTCAACACTGGGCTACAGAGGGAGTTCCAGGACAGTCAGGGATACACAGTGGGACCCTGTCTCAAAAAACAACACAAAGTTTTAGGTCATTTTTGGCTACATAGTTCCAAATATGGTGTGGGCTTGAGACCCTGGAGCAGTGTCCCTGACAGGAGCAGGTTCTTTACTGCCACCTTCAGACCTGCCAGAGAACATCTGCAATCCACACCAGGAGGTTCCCCACAGAAGACTTTTCCAGACTGAAGCCATGGTGGACGGATGCCTTTGATGCTGGGATTGGGGAGAGAGGGATTTCTTATCTTTCACTTCCCTCAGAGCGGTCAACTGCGGACCCACAGACTTTACCCACCCCATGTCCAAGCTGTCTTGGATCACCCCCCCTTGGGAATAGGCTGACCAAGGCTGGAAACAAATCTGTTTGGTCTCTGAACTTAAGGGAGTAAGGCAAATTCTGTCCTAGGTGATATTTATATAGCCCAGGCTATCCTCAAATTACTACGTAGCCAAGGTAGACCTTAAACTTCTAATCCTCCTGCTCTTCTTAAATGTTGGAATGTGAGTTATGTATCACTATATACGACCTGGGTTTTGTGTTTCGTTTGCTTGCTTGCTTTTGTTTTTCAAGACAGGGTCTATGTAGCTCTATCTGTCCCAGAACTCACTAAGTAGACAAGGCTGGCCTCAAACCCACCAAGGTCGGCCTGCCTCTGCATTGAGATTAAAGATGTGTGTCGCCGCCGGGCGGTGGTGCACGCCTTTAATCCCAGCACTTGGGAGGCAGAGGCAGGCGGATTTCTGAGTTTGAGGTCAGCCTGGTCTACAGAGTGAATTCCAGGACAGCCAGGTCTATACAGAGAAACCCTGTCTCGAAAAAAAAAAAAAATGTGTCACCATAGCTAGCTCTGGCTTGGGTTCTTGTTTTACATGAGACAGGGTCTCACCTAGCCTCTAACTTTATATGTAGCCGAGGAGAACTTTGAACTTTGGATGTTCCTGCCTCTGCCTGCCCAGATTACAGTTGTGAACCACCACGTGGGGTTGTAAGTGGGTGGGTTTCATGGAAGTCCCCTAGTCCAGTCAAGAATAGTCATCTCCTCTCCCTCCGTCTGGGTTTATTTGTTCTTCTGGCTTAGAATTAGGAAGACTGAGAGGGGTGGGGACAGAGCTGGGAATCTCTCCAAATTCCCGGCTGCAGCTGATGCTCAATTTGGGACCAATCTGGCAAACCCAGTCACTAAGGATCCTCATCCATGACCACTGCAGTCCCTGTGATGGCACAGAACCCACAGCTAGGAAATGGGGTGGGACAGCCCAGAGCCCCCTCCTCCCTATCCCATCCAGAAGCATGGAAGCACCTTGCTGCTCAGGCTGCTCAGAGAGGATACGGTGGAAGCGCTGCTGGCCAGGCTGAGGCTGCTCCGGGGTCGGCCCTGCTCCATCGAGAGCTTGGGGGAAAAAGAAAAAGGGGTCTGTGTCTCTCCACTGATGGAGGCTGAGGACAGAGTTGTTGGGTCATGGCTCAAAGGTCAGAGGAGGCTGAGGAGAAAGAAACTGTTGTTTGGGGACTGAGGGGCTGGGGGAGGCCATGGCCAGGGATCACATACCAAGAGCAGTGCCAAGAGAGGTGGGCGGCTCTGGCAGCTGCGGGGAGGGGGCAGCTGTCTGCAGTCAGGCCATAAGAAGAGGGGCCTCTTTATTCTTGCCCACTGAATACTGGCCAGGAATGTGACCCCCTCTATGCATAGGAATTCCAATTCCTGCCTCCTTCAGGGTGCCTGGGCTGCCTGTCCCTGTCTTCCCTCATGAACCCCCAAACCATCTATGCCCAACTCCCAGGATAAGTCCTAAGACACCAGGAATGGGCATCCAGGCAAATCCCTCCCAGCCCAGCCAGGGACTTACCCAGCTCTGGTGTCCTGGTGACAGGATCTGTCAACACCTTTTTGTGTCTCAGACACTGCCTCTCAGAGTTGGCCTCTCTCCTCAACTATTTGCTTTCTTCTCTCTGTTGTGAGCTCTCTCTCTCTTTTTCTCTCCTCTCTCTTTCCCTCTCTGTCTCCTTCCTGTGTCCCTCTGTCTCTCTGTGTCTCTCTGTCTCCCCCCTGCCTATGTCACCTCTCCCTACCTTACTGCTGCCCCTCCCCCACTCTATCCCACTTCCGCTCTCCACACTCTGTCTCTTCCTCTGTCCCCCTGACCAGACACATCTGTTTCCTTTCCTTTTCGAGTCCTCTTCCTCACTTTCTCTTCCTCTCTCTCCCAGTTTCTCTTTCCTCTCTGCTGGGCTCTCTCTCTGGCAGCCGCCCACACTGCTGTCTCCCCTCCCAATCCTGGCTCTCCCCGCCTCTTCTGGCCTCCCCACTACAACTTGACCCCTGGCTCAGCTGCCCCCCACAGCTAAGGGGAGGGATTGGGCTCCCTTAAGCTGTGGCTGGGATTCCTCTATGTTTGGAGAGGGGCTGGAACCCCAGGGCAGAATGGGTTTGTTGTTACTGAGATTCTAAGCTCCTGACACCTTCAAGAGAGCTGTCCTAGGTCTTCTGAAGAATGGCATCTCCAACTCCCCAAAACCTTGGAAAGCTGGGATAGAGCCTGGCCGGTGGGTACCTGGGAAGGCATGAGCTAGAAATAAGGACTCATGGACTAGTCACCACAGTCACAAGTGTAGCCTTGACCAAATGGGGCAGCGATGGTGCTGAGATGGTCAGCACCGGTCCTGGAAGGAGGAGATAGCCCTAGAAGTGTTGGGTTCTGGCAAGGACAGAGTTAAATGGCCAGTTTGAAGTTTCTCCCTCAGATCAGACTGATAACCCATTATAAGGAAGGTATGGAACCTCACTACATTTAGAGAAAGATAGAGACCAGAGCTCAGAGTTGCTCCCAGAGCGCATTGCCCAGTGAGGTGTGAGGCCCTGGGATCCAGCCCCAGAAACACAACATACAGCACATATAGGCTACATATACACTCTCTCATTTCCTCTCTCTCTCTCTCTCTCTCTCTCTCTCTCTCTCTCTCTCTCTCTCTCTCCACAAACACACACACCAGGAGGAAAAGGCTGGGATTGGATCTCTGGATCTAGATCTGGGATTTGAGCAGAGCCCCACCTCCATGAGAATGTAGGCCAGTCAGAAATTCAAATTATATAAGCAGAACCTTTGTATAAATGCAAACTGCAGATGCCTGCCTGTGAAGACAGAGTCTGCTTAGCAGTGTTCTCCTCACACTATTTGTTGAGGTCATGCTTGTAACCTCCATACTGGGTAGGACTGCTGAGTTCCAGGGCAGCTGGGCCTACACAGGTCGAGTTGGTTCAGCCCAGGTTGCATGGTAAGTTCCAGGCACTCCTGGAATACAATACAGGTCCTGTCAAAAGACAAAAACAAAACAAAGGAAACAGAAACATGTATTTAAAAAAAAAAGGAGGAGGCTCCATAAAGGCAGGCCTTGGGCGGGGTGGCTGCTTCTCTGTACACAGGAGGAAAATTGCCCAAAGACTCTGGCCTGATTACCCTGTAAGTCCTAGGACAGTGTGGACTTACTGTAAGACTTTTCAAAATAAACAGACTGGGCAGGCATGGTGGCACATGCTTTTAATCTCAGCACTCGGGAGGAAGTGGCAGGTAGACTTCTGTGAGTTCGAGACCCAAGAAACACCCTGTCTGAAAACAAGACAAAAACCAGACAGACACAGCAAAAACAACCAAGGGACCAGAAAGACAAGTCAGGGCTTAAACACTTGCTGCTCTTTGCAGAGGACCCAAAGTTTGTTCCCAGAACTCTCCACATGGAGCTTCACAATCATCTCTAACTCCAGTTACACGAGGTTAGATGCCATCTTCTGACTTCCATGTGCATTAACTAACCATTACAGACATGATACACATGGGGGGCAGAAAACATTCACATAAAATAGATTTTAAAAGGTCTCTCTCTCTCTCTCTCTGTCTCTCTCTCTCTCTCTCCTTTTTTGCCCGGGAGCTGCAGGAAAGCAGCCAGTGTTCTTAATCTCAACAGCATGTGATGCATGCCTTTAATCTCAGAGTCTGGAAGCAGAGGCAATCAGATCTCAGTGAGGCCAGCCTAGTGTAAAAAGTGAGTTTCAGGACAGCCAGAACTAGTCTTGGAAAAACAAGCAAACAAACAAGGGATGGTGACATGGCTCAGTGGTTAAGAACACTGGCTGCCCTTCCAGAGGTCCTGAGCTCAATTCTCAGTAACCACAGGGTGGCTCACAACCATCTAAATAGGGATCTGATGCCCTGTTCTGGCATGCAGGTGTAAATGCAGACAAAGCACTCCTACATTAAAAAAATACATAAATAAAAATTTAAAACATTGAGTATTTTGTCTTCTAATAAAAATCCACTGTTAGCAGGGGCGTGGTGGCTCATACCTTTAATCCCAACGCTTGGGAGGCAGAGGCAGGCGGACCATTGAGTTTGAAGTCAGCCTGGTCTACAGAGTGAGTTCAAGACAGCCAGGGATACTCAGAAAAATGCTGTTCCGAATCTCCCCCCCCCCCCCCCACATCACTCCTGCCTGGAGAAAAAAGTCGGAAGTGACGATGCACGCCCTTAGTCCCAGCACTCTGGAAACAGTAGCAGGAGGATTACTGAGGGTTGGAGACCAGTTTCTGTCTTTCAAAGTTCGCGCCCTTGCTCAGAAATCTCTTGATTTGAGCCCAGGACACGCCTGGGAAGCCGCCGTGACCTCACAGAGCCCGGAATCTCCCCGAGTTCAAAGTTGTTTTTCTCTTTCCACCTTTCCCAGGGACTTCCGAAACCCCGCCTCCCTGGTGACGTCAGCACAGCGCTGCGTCTGACTATAAGAGCCGCGATGCCGCTGTTGGCCCAGATCGAGTCAGTTCTCAGTTTGTGGAGTATTACATGCAAGACCCTGCGCGACTTCGAATCCCTTTGCCGGGAAAACCTTTGCTACAGCCTGTGAGACATCGCGTCCCCGAGCCCCACGTCTGAGGACATGAACCCACTGGCTTTGCGAGCAGTCCGGACCCACGACCGCTTTTGGCAACCCGAACCCGCGCTCCAGCCCCCAGGGTGACGTGCAGCCTGCCGGTGAGTGGGGGATGGGGCGGCCTTTGAGGGAGGACTCCGGCGAGGAGGCTAGTTGTGGAATCTGAGGGGGCAAGCTAAGGAGCACCCATGGTTCTGGGGAAAGCACTGAAGCCCAGATGCTTTATTTGGTCTGAGAGAGGAGAGCCCACGTCTACATTCTACCTTTTAAGGGAAGGGGCCCTGGATGCTAGAACGACAGTATCTGTATAGAGCCAAATAAATGGAAGGACGTAGTAATCCTCCTGCCTGGGTCTAAAACGTAGGCAGGGGGAGGTTACAGGCGCATGAACACAAGCTTGAGGAAAGAAAGGTCATTAAAAAGCCAGACTCTTACAGGTCTGAAAAAGGGCTGGCCAGGAACTGTGACTGGGGCTGAGTGTGGGCTCTTGGTACTAAGGATGTACAACTTGGGGGTCGAGAAAAGAACCGAGTGGGGGAGTTGGGTGTGAGCAGTGTTACTAGGAATTTGAGGCAGGGATTCACGTGTCACTACCGTGACTGTGTGTTGCATGACTCAGTGCTATGGCTTGATACTGTTTCCCAGAGCGACTTCTAAACAAATATTCCCCTTTCTAGCCCAGACACATGGCTCCAAGCCCAAGACCCCAACAAATCCTGCACTGGAGGGACGCCCACTCCTTTTACCTCCTGTCCCCACTGATGGGCTTCCTCAGTCGGGCCTGGAGCCGCCTGAGGGGCCCCGAAGTCCCAGAGGCATGGCTGGCAGAAACAGTCGTAGAAGCAGATCAGATAGAGGCTGACGCTTTGCCGACGCCTCCCCCTGTCTCTGGGAACCACCTCCCTCATGGTAATATTGAAGAAAGTGGATCTCCTGAACAGAGTAAAGCAGCCCAGAGGCTCTGCCTTGATGTGGAAGCCAAAAGTTCCCCTCCTGAAACTTGGGGACTTTCAAATGTTGACTATGATTCGAAGCCAGGACAAGATGACCTTAGAGAGCAAGACATGGAGCACACAGATGGCCTGCCTACACTGCTGCCCCCTTGCCTGCCAGGGGCTGATAAGAGGCTTGGGGAGGTGGTGGCTAGAGAAGAGGGTGTGGCTGAGACGACTTATCCCACATCACACGGGGAGGGTGGTCCAGCTGAGGATGAAGAGGATAGAGAAACTGTGAAGGCGGCTTACCAAGCCTCTGCTGCTTCCATAGCTCCAGGATACAGACCCAGCACTTCTGTGTGTTGCCCAGGGGAGGCAGAACATCAAGTCACGGAGGGAAGGGGAACGGAAAATAAGGCTGACCCCTTCGGCTCTTCTCTTTCAGGCTCCCACTCCAGAGCCTGGGAGTACTACTCTAGAGAGAAGCCTAAGCAGGAGGGAGAAGCCGAGCCAGAGCCACCCAGGTCAGGGCAGGGTCACCCTTGTCAGAATGCAGAGGCTGAGGAAGAAGGGTCCGAGACTTCTGTCTGTGCTGGGAATGCCCTCCTGAAGACCTGGGTGTATCGCCCAGGAGAGGACACAGAGGAAGAAAACAGTGATTCTGATTCAGCTGAGGAAGAGACAGCTCAGACCTGTGCCACCCCCCATACAAGTGCCTTCCTGAAGGCCTGGGTGTATCGACCAGGAGAGGACACAGAAGAAGAAAACAGTGATTCTGATTCAGCTGAGGAAGACACAGCTCAGACCTGTGCCACCCCCCATACAAGTGCCTTCCTGAAGGCCTGGGTGTATCGTCCAGGAGAGGACACAGAAGAAGAAAACAGTGATTCTGATTCAGCTGAGGAAGACACAGCTCAGACCTGTGCCACCCCCCATACAAGTGCCTTCCTGAAGGCCTGGGTGTATCGACCAGGAGAGGACACAGAAGATGACACAGAAGAGGAAGAGGATGATAATGAGAATGTGGCTCCAGGTGACTCAGAGACTGCTGACTCAGGCCAGAGTCCCTGCCTTCAACCCCAGCATTGTCTACCAGGAGAGAAGCCCAAGGGACATGGGGAAGCAGAGCCCTCTCTTTTCCGGGTGGCCTTCTATTTACCTGGAGAGAAGCCAGCACCACCTTGGGCTGCTCCTAAGCTGCCCCTTCGACTGCAGAGAAGGCTCAAATTGTTCAAAGCCCCCACCCGAGATCAGGACCCCGAGATTCCTCTAAAGGCTAGGAAGGTAAGTGCTGGGAGCCTAGGTTCTAAGCTGGCTTACTTTGTGGCTCAGGAATTTACAGTCCTAGTGCTGGGATTGCAATAGGATTCCACACTGCCCTTTTTTAATGTATTCAGGGGGCCTGAGTCAGGAGGAGGAAGGAAGGAAGGGACTGGGACCTGAACACCCCTAAGGAAGTGTGCTGGCGGTGCAGACTCCAGGGAACCCATGTGTTGCGGCTTCTTGCATAGGAACTCAGCTGGGAAGGCTGTGTTCACTCTGTTGCAATCTCCTGTAAGAGGCAGGAAGAGTGCTGGCTGTGGCTCATGTGGCCTTGGTCCTCTGTGTCTTCAGTGAGTCAGAAGGGCAGGCAGGTGACTATTCAAATACCAAGCATTTTTACGTGACAGGTCTTTATTGTTTGCCTCTGTCCATCTATCCACAGGTGCACTTCTCTGAGAAAGTCATAGTCCATTTCCTTGCTGTCTGGGCAGGACCAGCCCAGGCTGCCCGTCGCGGTCCCTGGGAACAGTTTGCACGAGATCGAAGCCGATTTGCCCGACGCATTGCCCAAGCTGAGGAGAAGCTGGGTCCCTACCTTACCCCTGCTTTCAGGGCCAGAGCATGGGCACGCCTTAGAAACCCATCCTTTCCTCTGACTGCCACCTCTCTTCCACAGCCTGGGCCTTGCT
This sequence comes from Arvicanthis niloticus, assembly GCF_011762505.2. NCBI lineage: Eukaryota > Metazoa > Chordata > Mammalia > Rodentia > Muridae > Arvicanthis > Arvicanthis niloticus. The sequence continues at coordinate 19,185,224 of NC_047658.1, read as the reverse complement.
CTTCCTCGGAGGCCACTCCCTTGAACCAAGATGTGACCACACCCTCTCCCCTTCCCAGTGAACTCCCTCCCAGCCTGTACTTGGGAGGGAGGCGTGGCTAAGCCCGCAGTGGTTTCCTGTTATTTATTTATTTATTTTAATAATAAAGCCTTTTGATTTGTAGTGAATAAGCTCTAAGTGTGTATTTATGGGTAGCTTCAAGGGAGGCTAAAAATGAGTTGTGTACAAACTGAAGTTTAAGACCAACCTGATCTACATAGTGAGACCGTCTTAAAATACAATCCTGTGTAAGGGACTTTCCTGATGTAAGGTGCCACAAGTAATCTCAGCACTGGGAAGCTGATGCAGGAGATTGGCTTGAGTTCCAAGACAAGCATAACATAGGAGTGAGGTTGTCTCAAAAATAAAAGGGACGAGGAAGGGTGTTAAATACAAGCAAGGTACAACGACGACATCTATGAAAATGTTATAACGAAGCCCATTATTTTGTACACTAACTAAAAAAATTAATCAAAAGATTTATTGTTAAAAGACAAGGCCAGGCACAGAGGTACGTGCGTGCTTGTCATCCCAGTACTTCAGAGGCGGAAGCAGAAGGATCGGATGTTCAAGGCAAGCCTCAGCTACATAGTCGTTGGAGACCAGACTGAGTATCAAAAAACTAAAAAAGAAAGGAGGAGGTATGGCGTGAAGCTTTCTCCAAACGCACAGAACAGAGTTGGTGAGGGACGGTATTTTATTCGGTTACTCACACGCCAGTTTCCCATCGAAACTGGATAAGCAGATGGCGAAGGCTTGGAGCGGGCAAAGAGGATATCGGAAATCCATCGTGAATATGTTTGGGGCCACACGGCCAAACTGGAGCACCAGATGGTCCGCTGAGGAGCAAACCAGGAATTAGTCAAATTCTTTTTTTTTTTTTTTTTTTTTTTTTTTTTTTTTTTTCTCCACAGCCCTGTACCCTTAGCAAGCTAGGAAACGCAAAGGAGCCAAATAAACTACATCTCCCAAGAGGCCTTGCGACAGTGAGGCGCCCGCCCTGCTTAGTTATATTTGAATGCCCGCTTTCGCCCCCATCCCCGATCTTCCGGTTGCTAGGAGCTCACGTTCATCCGGGTGCACTATCTGGAAATTTTTGACCGAAGCCCGCGTGACGCGACCGTGAAAATTAAGTACGTATGCGCCGCTTTCATCGCTCCACGATGGGGCCTTGTTCTGCAGTAGGAGCAGCCCGTGTCTAGCGCCCTTCTGAACACGACTCAATATCGAATCCTGATCCTTGAAGATACAGTAGGGAGCATCGTTTGTTAGCCCACCAGGAGCCTGATGTTTAGTCCAGATGCATATATTTGTTTGTTTTGCTTATTTGAGAATCAGTGTCTCTAGATTGCCAAGTTTACATTTTGTTTCTTGAGACAGGATTTTTTTCTGTGCAGCCATGTGTCCTGGAACTCACTCTGTAAACCAAGCTAAGCTAACCTGGAATTCACAGAGATCCCGAATCCTAGAATTTAATTAATTAATTTATTTTTTTTAAGACAAAGTCTCCCTGTATAGCTCTGGCTGGCCTGAAACTGGATATTTAGACAGGGCTAGACTCCAACTTAGGAGGTCGGCCTTTCCTCTCCAACAGAGAGTAATATATGCTCTGTTAACCACTGAGCCATCTCTCAGCCCTCGACCCAGAGTTTTTGAGTCTCAGGAACTCTGAGATGGGACTCTGGCTGGCAAAGCCATTCAAGTTTCACATGTGACCCGCAAACCCTTGCCCCGCCATCTATGATAAAGTTCTCTATGAGCACTGAGATTTCCAACCTTAAAAACTCACATTTTGTGGCTGGACTTTCACCCTCTGCTTCCGGCTGTCCATCCCCGGAAGGATCACAGTCATTTTCCTAGGCCCCCTGAATCCCAAGACATTGGTCTCCTGGGAAGATAGATTATATTCCAGTTGGTCTGGCTCCTTAGGCTTTACCACTTATTGGCACCCGCATTCTGCCCCTGCCAGAATACTTACATAGCATACAACTCCCAGCTCCTCTCTGATCCGGGCACTGTCTGGAATCCAGTAGCTCCGCTCAGGGTTCACCCCATTATCAAAGATGGTGAATTTCGTGCCCAAGACATTGGATCTGCTCCAGCAGGGTGGTGGACAGAGTAATAATCATGATCGTGAGTGATCATTTTTTTATTTTTTTAAAGATTTATTTAGTTTCTATGAGTGCTGTATCTGCCTTTACACCTATGTGCCAGAAGAGGGCATCTGATCTCATTACAGATGGTTGTGAGTCACCATGTGGTTGCTGGGATTTGAACTCAGGATCTCTGGAAGAACAGCTAATGCTCTTACCCACTAGCCATCTAGCCCCGTGATCATTATTCTTTAAGTGCTTTCCCAAACCCATCCTCTAAGAAAAACCACAGTCACTGTTCCGTTTCTTTGGTGAGTTATCCTAGCCCACATTGACTCTTTAAGAACCCTCTTCCCCCTAGGAGGTAAGAACTCATGCACTCTGGGCCTCTTTCTCCACAGGGACTGAGGGGGTTCCAGGCCCCTGCCTTACAAAAAAAATGTATACATTTTAAATGCTAATCTGTATTCATGGCATTCAAAACTTTCATCTTTTTCCTTTCCAACTGTGGATTTACAACCTGCAGAACTACAAAACCCATCAGGCTTTAGTGTAGGTGTTGTGTTGTGGTTTGAGGCCTGTTGGGAAATGTAGTCAGTTTGCCTGTCTTTCTCCTGTCTTCCTGCCACCTGTTGCCTCACCACATACTTGGAGCACTACAGACCAAGAAGGCTTTACCTACCTAACTTTGCCTACAAAGTTGTTCCCATTGCGAGACATGTCTTTGGGGTCCAGTGAGATGAGATAATTTGAGGTTTTGCTTCTTTTCCTTTTCCGTCCAGCCAGAAGGAAATGCTGCCGATGAGAGGAACAGGCTTCAGGATTGATTTCTGACACCTGTCTTCTATAGAACCAGGGACCTGAACGCAGTTCTGAACACACAGGAAAGGCTTTTTCTGGAGGAGATGGAGGCCACACTGGGAAGGGGCTGGTCAGACCGGTAGGGTTATGGCTTAGCTATAGAATGGAAGGCTTTGAGGAGCCTGGTTTATACCGGATTCTGTGGGGCTTGACTGCCATGGAGACTCATGGGAGGCCAAAGGGACCTATATATCCCAAGGGGGAGGGAGGCATGACAGATATGGACTAACTCTGGAATGGGTAAGGCTTGGCTATAGAGTGGGGAGGACCTAAGCCCCGATGTTTTAGAAGTTTGAAGTTCTGAAGTGGGCAGGGCTTGGAGCGGACGAGTCCTGTGTGACACAGTGCAGAAAAATTGTTTTGTTTTAAGGGTCTCGTTGCTGCCCTGGCTCACCTGGAACTCTATATTAGACAGCGCCGACTTTCAACTTAGAGGTCTGCCTTCCTCTGCTTAACTAGTGAGGCAGGATTAAAGGCATGTGCCACCCTTCTTTATGTATTATTTTTTTTTTTTGGAAACGGGGTGTCATGTTAGCTCAGGAGGCTGGCCTTGAACTCCTTTAGAGCCGAGCCAAGCTGACCTCCTCTCTTATCCCCCTCTGCCCCTATTTCCCAAATATTAGGATTGTCGTACACCACCACATCTGCCTCCAGAAACCTTTAACCTTGTCCTAAAAGGCGACATGTTCCTACTAATTTGGAGTTTGTTTCTCCTCTTATATGTCCCCTCCAGTGTGAGGCCTACCCACCCCCAAAGGGCTGGAGCGTACTGCTACACCATCCTCTGCCTCCAGGTAGAGGTAGTAGGAAGGGAACATGCCCTTGTCCACGCCTTGCTTGTTTCGCACGATGCGACACTGCACCATGTGGTCTCGGGATGCAGGGAGAAACACGTATGCCTCCATGTCCTCTCCAAGCCGAGGGCCTGGAGTACGAGGCAGGGGGCAGGTCATGTTCCAAGCACTGTGGTTACTGGTGTCGCCATCGCCTTGCATAACCTCAGATACCACCAGGGCGTTGTTTGTCTCTGTAGACTCTGTGGCCTCTTTCTCCTTCTCCGGGTCTTCATCCTAATTCAAGTGCAAATCACAAGTTGAGAAGCAGTCAGGCTTGGCCTTGTGGGGCAGATTGGCTATTCCAGCTCAGGGATGACCCTTGAAGACCCAAGACTTTTTCTAGTTAGTCAAGCATAGCAGCTAACCCACCCAACCCAGTTGGCACATCTGTTGATTGGTCAAGTTTGCAACCTAAATCGACTATTGACTCCACAGACCCATAGGATAATCTGTGTGAGACCATCCCTCTAGAACATACAAACATGTTCCTGGAAAAACATGCCGATGAGATTGTGGGAGCATTGCTGAACAGTAGCACCTCTGGCCTAGAATCCTGTGGTGGAGCTCAGGTGTTGCTCAGTGGTAAGAACACTTGCCTAGCAACCATGACGTCATATTGACTACATAATGAGCCTTCCAAATCATGCCCTGTAATCTCTGAGTCGGTATCTGACCAAGGGTTTTTTTGGGGGTGGGGGGTGGGGGAGAGAGGTGGAGAGAGTCTTATGTAGCCCAGATTGGCCTGCTGACTGCTTGAAAACTAGCCTGTTTCACCATGCTGGAGGCTTTCACTTTGACTGTTGCTACGTCACTCAAAACGCCCTGCAGATTCTTAGTGCCACCCTACCCCAATGCCAGAGGCTGTCTCTGCATCATTTTTGACTGTGTTTTCTTCCATCTCACAGGATGCCAAGTCTCCAAGAACTGTATCAGAGTTCACTGTAGGGTCTGGGTCTGGGTCTGGGTCTGGGCTGGGTGTCTTGTCTTCAACTCTGGCATCCTTGGATTCAACCTCTTCCTCTTCACTGATCCCTAAGGGGTAGAAACAACTACAGGTCAGAACATCTGGGTCCTGGTTAGGAGAGGATCATTGTCATCTAGATAAGACAGGAACTCAAGTTCGCAGCTGCCTTACCTGTCTCTTTCACTGACCACACTCTCTGCACTTCATGTGTACATGGAGTCCACAAGGACTCAGACCTACCTCCTGATCTCCCTGACCCATAGGAAGAGGCCAGACTCAGAGTCTCACTGAGAAGCCCAGGCTGGCCTGAAACTAGATTTGTAGACTGGGCTTGCTTTGAACTCAGAGATCACCTGCCTTTGCCTCCCCAGTGGTAAGATTAACGGGATTAAGGTATGTGTCACAACTCCTGCCCCCTCCAAAAGAAAAAAAAAAAAAGCTTTCAAAAACAAATGTGTGGAGGGGCTGGAAGGATAGACTAACAGTCAGGGGCACACATTGCTCTTGTAGAAAACCTGAGTTTGCTTCCAAGCTCTCAAGTCCGATGGCTCACACATGCCTATAACTCCAGCTCCAGTGGATCTGAAAAGTCCTCTTTTGGCCTCCGCGGGAACTGCATTCACATTCACAGATGCACATACATATAACTAAAAAGAATTGTAAGTATAATATGGATGGAGTGCAACACACCGTTAACCCCAGCACTCACGGAGGCAGAGGCAGTGATCTCCATGAGTTCAAGATGTGCCAGGGCCACAAAGAGAGAAGACCCTTTCCTTCTCCAAGTTAATTAAAATAAATACATCTGATGTGAAGTTTTTACATCTGAATTCACTATAACATAGACTAGATAGCCTGACAGATGAAATATGAGACCTAGGAGTTATGCCCCATATAAACCTGTTGTCAAATCAAGGATGACAACTTGTCACGTGAACCAGGGGCCAGATTTTATTCCCTTTCCCCAAATTACCGGGTCCTGGGGAGGCTAGCCAGCCCCTGCGTCGGTTTGCCAGATGTGTCTTGGGAGGTCGGGAGATGACAGGAATGTCCTCCATGGTCACTTCCTCCACATCTGAGTCGGAGCTCTCTGGGAGCCAGCAGAGATGTCGGACCGCAGGGCCGTTGCCCCGAGTGTATACTAGAGAAAGAAGAGTCTCGAATTTAGGATCCTTCGGTGTAAGAGGCAGCAGCTCAGGATCTGACTCCAATGTTAGGAGGAGGGGGTGTGGAATCCTGAACTTCTAAGGGGATTTGTTCTAAATACCAGTGGCCCAAGGTTACCTGCTCCTCTGGGTGACAGTAGGGGGGCCCGCTCACCACTCCCATCTCCAACATAGCTCATGGTGATAAGGGCACTGTGTGCCCCTGAGGGCAGATGCGCCTGTGGTACGTTCTCCTGGAGGAAAGGGCTCCCAAAACCTGGGGGCAAGTTCAGAGAGGCCCATTTGAAAAGGATCTACAGAGTAAGGCAGAAAGATTGCCCCAACTCCTCCAATGCATAACAAGTTCCAGGATAGCCTGTGCTAGCACGAGATGCATTGCACCCCACTCCCCAACCCAAGCCAAAACCTCAGTAATAAGCCACTCGCACTGCCTGGGTGTCACAGAAAGAAAATGTGAAATCCCTGCTTTACTAGAAGCACTCCTGTCTCTGGGTAGTCCCTGTTCCCTTGGACTCTACTAGGTTCTGACAAACCTAGTCACTGGATCTCTTAGGTTTGACCCTCCAGTTTTTCTATGCTTTGCCTGGTACTACCACACGACCGGATAATCTTATTGGCTCCTAAGAAACCCATAACCCAGTCAATCTTCTGCAGAGGGATCCACGAGGCCCCACCTCTGTTCTCTCATAAAGCCACACACTCAAGTAAGCCACGCCCCTATGTGCTACCATATGCTCCCCCAACCCCCATGATGCATTAGGGCCCGGCCCTGACACATTATAAACCAGTCTAACAGTTCCTCCCCTTACCAACTCCTGATCCTAAGCTCCACCCCTATAAATCCATAGGCTCCGCCCTGATACGTCATAGGCCTGACCCTCATCCCCATCCTTGTCCTCAAAGAGGCCCTCTTAGAGGTTCCCCACCACTGATGTCATTAGGACACTTCCTGACATCTGATAGGCCAATCTCTCCTACAGCCAGCACCATCCACCAAGTTGCCGCCCAGGGGCTCACTAAGCTCCACCCTCTAGTGTTCACTAGGTCCTGCCCTCAAGAGCCCCTAAACCCCTTCCACCAGACCAAGGCCCCAGCTGCTGTCACTCTGGAAGCGCTCCTCCCCACGCCTTGGTCGCCGGTGCCTCAGGGAAGCATCAGGATTGGCCTGAACCATGAGGGGCTCCTGGCGTTTCCTGCGCTGCTTCTTCTCAAATAGCTGTCGCTGCAGAAGCAAGAAGGAGGGTATAGTGGGATCCGAAACCAGACTGATAGACAGGAGTGAGGTTGGCCTGGGGGAGTCCAGGTACCCTTCCTCTTAGGGGTCCTAGGTATCCAGTCCCTCAGTGCCCCCAAGTCCTTTCCTGTCAGATCTAATCTACTTCCCCTTCCTCCTCCAAAAACTCTAGAACTTTTGTCCCTTAAAAATTTTCCTCAGCCATCCTGGCAGAGGCATGAGGGCTGCAATTTCCAGACGCACAACTTAGTGAGTCCCTGTTTCAAAATACAAAGGCAGGTATAAAGGCTACAGAATGAGGCCATCTCAGAAAATGACTAATTAGGCTCTGAGAGATGGCTTGGTGGGTAAATAAATGTGCTTGCCATCCCATCAAGCCTGACCACCGGAGTTTGAGTCCTAATGTTGTCAAAAGTAAGACCCTGCTCCTGCAAGTTGTCTCCACATACATGCTGTGTGTGGTGTTCATGTACCCTATCTCAAATGAATGTAATTTAAAACCAAAAATAAAAGCAATGAATAGGAATGTTCACTGTAAACTTCCAGCACCCAAGCTGCAAGTGTGAGACCAGCCAGGGCCAGACAACAAGGTCCTCTCTCAAAATAAAGCTGAATTCCTATTTTCTCATTTCCTAACAAGAGAACCCAAAGTTCAGAGAAAACGAACGTGGGACTGGAGGCTCTGAGCAACCTTCTGGAAAGGTTGGGAAAAATGGAAACATGGGATTCCAGGCCATACCTGTTGTTCTAGCTTCTGCAGCCTCACACCAGAGAATTCATCCTCCAAGGTCCTGAGAGAAACACAAGCTGGTGGCCAAAACTAGCAAGGACAGCTTGCCTGTTTAAGAGCCCCTTCCCTTCACCAATTTGGGTTCTGAGCACCTGTGATGTCACAGTAGGCATGGGACCTGAATTTTCTCAGTCAGTTATCTGCTCTTTCTCCCAGCCCCCCCCCCCCCCCAATTTTCGGACCCCAGCAGAGACCCCAGGTTTTTGCTATCACGGGAGACTCAGAGGTCCTGAGCTCCTTCCTCTCACAGACTTAAGCATTTTCACTTGTATCTATCAAAGAAGGATGTAGGAGTTCAGAAGCCCCCACCCCACACCTTCCTACAAAGTTGACGGTGGTGAGCCTGAAGACAGAGCCCCAAGCTGAGTGTATCCCTAAGGTGCGCATGTAAGTCCTCCCTCTCCCATTAAGTTTCCCTACTCACTCTTTTTTCCACTGTTCATTCTCCTGAGACGTTCTAGAGGATTAGGAAGGCATGATCAAGATCTAGATCCCACACATCTCAAAAGAGACCACTCTCTAATACCTGACCTCAGCCCTCATTGGCCTTAGCAACCCAAATCCCAACTCCTCCCTGCGAGTCAGTAGCTTGTGTTGAGTTTTAAGCACTACTGGGAGCGCAAAAATCCAGTTTTCTACCAAATACCTAAGGCTTGTTCTGCTTCTGAGTATTGGGACTGGCGGCTGGCTTAGGGCCACAAACCCCAAACCCTCGGAATTCACCTGTCTGCAATCTCAGAGGTACCCACCCACCCTAGTGCTAGCTTGGTGATCCCATGGCCTAACCGCAAAGCTGGAACTCTAAACTTATCCGGATTCTCTCAGAAAGGGGATTCCCATGGGCACTTGCCCTCTTGGCCCCTCACGGTCCATGTCCAACAGAGTAATGTCCCAAGCCACCGGGGCAGGCAGATCCCTTGTTCTGGGGATTCCGAATTGGAACCAAGAGTCAATGTTCCTTAAAGGGACCCACGAGTATCTACCTAGCAATATAGTTCTCCATATAGAGTATTTAAGAAATGTATAAGGTCAACGCCCAGTGGCTAATGCCTGTAATTCCTGCACTTGGGAGGTGGGGACGAGTGCCGGGAGTTCAGAGCTTGGAATCTATAAGTCAAGGTGGGCTTGGGACTTACAAAAGCATTTCAGAAAAGAAATAAATAAGTTATATAAAAAAAGTGGGGACTGGGAGTCTTGGCATCTACTTTTTTATATATGGTTTAATGTATTTTAACAGCAAGCTTACAGGAACGGCACAGAAGACAGGCAACATTAAAAACATGGACTTGCATGTAGAACAGTTCAAAAAAGTATAGTGAATGGATGGATTCTACTGTATGATAAAAATGCTACCAAAACCATTTAGTTGCTATCAATAAAAAATTTAGGTTTTTTTTTTTTTTTTTTTTTTTTTTTTTTTTTTTTTTTTTTTTTTTTTTTTTCTCCAGAGAGCTGGAGAGATGGCTCCCTGGTTAAGAGGACTGGCTGCTCTTCCAGAGGTCCTGAGTTCAATTCCCAGCAACCACATGGTGGGTCACAACCATCTGTAATGGGATCTGATGCTCTCTTCTGGTGGGTCTGAAGACAGTTACAGTGTACTTATATAAATAAAGTAAATAAATAAATCTTTTAAAAAAAAATCCAATGCTGGCATCGTCCAGAACATTTTCACAGGTTTATTTTTAATTGTTATAAAGTTGAAGTGTTGAAATGTGTTCACTGAAACATTTTGCTTTCATTAATGGTTTACAGCTTTCATTTATTTTTAAAATTCACACACAAATGAAAGTGGAGAACTGCCAATATGTTCCTTCCAGCATCTAGGGCTTGAAATTGCTCAGGACTTCAAAAGGGGCCTGTGCTTCCAGAGGGCAGATATTGGTGCTTTGCAGCAGGCTAGGGAGGCCTATCTGGTTGGCCTTTTTGAAAATACCAACCTGTGTGCTATCCATGCCAAGTGGGTGACAGTTATGCTAGCACGCTGCATACTCTGAGAACAGGCTTAAGAGTCCACTATGTGGGGCAAACTTCATTTTAAAAAAAAAGTTTTTTTTCCCTCTTTCTCCTGTCATCAGTAGTTTTGAATGTTAGATATCTTTCCCATGTGGTCAAAAGATACCTAAGTAGGGGCTGGAAAGATGGCTCAGTGGGTAAGAGCATCGATTGCTCTACTAACAGTTCTGAGTTCAATTCCCAGCAACCACATGGTGGCCAGGACTGCCTGTAATGGGATCTGATGCTCTCTTCTGGAGTGTCTGACAGCTGCAGTGTACTTGTATACTTAAAATAAGTAAATAAAAAAAATTTTAAAGTTACCCTCAAAGTTTTTTTTTTTTAATAGTTACGTAAGTATATGATTTCCAGTGGAAAACGAGGGGACAGAATCAGGTATTTGCAGCTACTCCACTTTCATTTGTGCGTGGCATCTACTTTTAATCTCAGCACAAGGATCTCTGTAGCCCCTAGGCCAGCCTGGTCTACATAGAGTTCCATCTAGGGATACATAGTGAGACTTTGTTTAAAAAATAATGGTCATAGACTGTGTAGTTTCCTATCAGTAAAGCTCTAACTTGCAAACACTTGTGAAACGAAAATAAATAAAACTACAACTCCCAGGAGACGTCGCGGCAAGATGTCCGCAAAGTTATTCCGTTCCCCCCCCCTTGGCCCCCCAATCCCTGGGCATGCAGGGATTTGAATTGTATTTGAAAACGATACAGGAAATGTTGCGTTAAAGAATGTGAGCTTCCAAGAAAGCAGGAAAGATTTTCAAAACTAAGGAAACCTCATCTGAAAGGGGCGGGGCCGCTAACGCGGGCGGAAGCTCAAAGCCAGCGTGGACCTATGAGTATCCTGGGGGCGGGCTCTCTGCGGGTGGAAAAGTGGGCGTGACTTAGGAGCGAAATCACCAGAAACCTGGCGGAGGTCGCCGGCTGCGAAAACGCCCTCTGCGGTAGAAGAGGTGAGGAGTTGTTCAGAAGCCGAAGGCAGAGGGCTGAGCGCGGGGTACTTGCCCGATGTCAGGCCTCGGGGGTCCCGTGGGAAGGGGAGGTTAGGGGCCTGGAATCACAGCTGGGGAGGATTCCCTACTCAGGGAGCCGGAATGAGGGTCTGCGGACTGCGCTCGGGAAAGGGAGGCTGGAAGGCCTGGCATCCTGGGTTCCAGGTGACTAAACGCATGGAGTCTTCATTTTTGCAAATAGGGTGGTGTGCACACTCGTTTGCCCAACCGGATACCGGGTTGGGCCATCCTTAGCCAGGGATAGTACTACACGCCTGTAATTCCAACGCATGGAAGGGAGAGTCAGGAGGATCAGGAATTCAAGGCCAACCTAGGCTATTTAATACACTTCTCAGAAAACCGTAGCAAAACAAGAAAAACTCATTTTCCATCTCTCCTCACAGACCAACCACGATGCCTACCTCTGTGCCCCGTGGGGCCCCTTTCCTTCTCCTACCACCTCTACTGATGCTGTCTGCTGTGCTGGCAGTGCCCGTGGACCGTGCAGCACCACATCAGGAGGACAGCCAGGCCACTGAGACCCCGGTGAGTAGCTCTGCCCTGTTCTCTGGCGTCTTTGCAGTGGTGCGGCAACGTTTGCCTTCCCCAGGGCCCTGGTGAAAACTCCAGGGAGCCCCTGTTTCTTATGCTGAGGCTTGTGGTTTACCTGCCATCCTTTGTAATAGTGAGTTGGTGAAACAAACAAGCAGTCCTGGGGGCACTGCCCTTTGAGATGTGGAAATCAAGACATCCCAAATGAAAACCTGTGTCACACCCTCATCTAAACCCCTCTGATCCTTAAGCCCCTCTTTAACAAGGAATGAAGAAAACCAAAAGGAAAACCACATTTCCCAGTAGCACCATCGGCAGTTGGACGCTGTTACCTAGCAGGGCATCCCTGCTTCACGGAGCTCACGGGAGGTGGGAGGTGTAGTTTAAATGGGAAAGGAACTCCCATCGTTTAAAATGGGAAAGGGAACTGCTGACTTACTCACTTCAACAAATATTATTGACCCTGTGAAACCTTTGCTCCTAGAGAGCTGGAACTTTCGAACTCCAGGACCTGATATATGGTCTGGTTCTTCCCATAGCTCTCACTAGCAGTGCAAGCTGTGGTTGCCTCCTGAGACAGGTCGTTCCAAGCTCCTGTGTAGCAGGGCCTCCTGCAAAGTGTTAGTACTTTACTCTGAAATCTTGAAGCCTGAAAACCATTGTATCCGAGAAAAATAATAGAGCAGACAAGTTGTAAGTCTTTGCAGGTTCCAGTAGGGAGAGAAAGCCAGGGTTTTTGAGGCAGGTTGAGCACTGTAGGGTAGGTCGTTAAACACACACACACACACACACACACACACACACACACACACACACACGTGTGGGATTCTGAGGAATTGAGTGTCTTGGGATAAGCGTGCTCAGGATTTTGGCTGATACTCAGAGAAGGGAGGGAAGGAAGCATCATGCTTTTGAAATGAGAATTCTGGCCAGGGCTACACAGAAAAACCCTGTCTCGAAAAACAAACAAACAAAAAAAAGAGAAGTCTGAAAAGGTGGCGATTACAGTGATGGAGATCTGCAGTCAGTTACACCTAGGGAGGGGCTTCTGGCCCGGAAGTACCTTATCTCAATAAGATGGCCACGCCCCCATCCTTAGCAGTCTTGAGGTGAATCAGCTTTCTTGAGCAGTGGATTCTTAGTCACGTGACTGAAGGACTAGTCGGGAGGCTCTTGAGGAAGAGGACATTAATAGTATATAATGTTTAGAGCTGTGTAGAACAAGTCCAGACTCCCTTAGTGACCCTTAAGCCTGCCTGTGCTATCTAACATTCCCCCAGGAGAGTTGAGACCCTAAAACTATTTGAGGAGGTTGTAGTGTTTAAGTGTTGAGTTGATCTGACTGTTCACAGCTGAAATGGGGGTTCCACTCACAGTGAGTTTCGGGCCTTGCAGGAAGATCAAAGGGGACAAGATAGATGGAATTAGACTGTCATCCTGTCATCTGAAAGTGGTCCAACTGAAAAGGATAGAAGATAAAATTTTTTTTTTTCTTTTTTTTTCGAGACAGGGTTTCTCTGTATAGCCCTGGCTGTCCTGGAACTCACTCTGTAGACCAGGCTGGCCTCAAACTCAGAAATCCGCCTGCCTCTGCCTCCCAAGTGCTGGGATTAAAGGCTTGCGCCACCACTGCCTTTAATAAAGGCCATTAATAAAGGATAAAATTAAGATAGCAACTCAGTATGAAATAGCCAAAGATAATGGGACCACTCTCTAGGCTGCAATAAACATAAACCATTTTTACCATAAAGATCCACAGATTTAATTCCAAAGCTCTTTGCCCAAAGCATGGAGGTGCCAATGAGATGGCTCAGTTGACTTGGCTTGCCAAGCCTGGCTGTGTTCAATCCCTGGGACCCATGTGGGGAAAGAGGAAAACCATCACCAAGAATTGCTTTGGTCATGGTGTCTGTTCACAGACATAAAACCCCAACTAAGACAGCAGGCCTGCTTGCTACTCCACAGTGTTACCTCTAACCAAGGAACTCACTTTACAGCCAAGAAGTGCAGCAGGAACTGTGGAGGGTGCTGCTGGCTGGCTGGCAGCCAGGTTCATGCTCAGCGAGCTTTCTTATGCAGTCCAAGACACCTGCAAGGACTGGTGCCTCCCATAATGGGCTGGGCCTTCTAAGTCAGTTAATAATCAAGTCGTGCCACTCAGGTGAGCCTGATCTACATGGCTCCTCAGTTGAGGCCATGCCAGTCTGACAGTTGAAGTTTACCAGGATGTCCCTGTATCCTCCTTGGCTCTGGCTCCCAAATTTGGTTATTAAACAACCAGAAAGTCAGTTACATCAGACTGGACAAAGTGCACATATAATTGGTTTTTGCCTTTTACAGAACAGATCTAGTTGAGAGATGCTATTAAAACTTAAATTGGGAGCAGGGCACACCTTTAATCCTAGCACTTGGGAAGCAGAGGCAGGGTGATCTCTGAGTTCAAGACCAGCCGGGTCTACAGAGCTAGTTTCAGGACGTCCAGAGCTACACAGAAAACCCTGTCTTGTAAAGAAATCAGACAAAACATAACTTAAATTGTGCTGGAGAGATGGCTCTGTGCTTACGAGCAAGCACTCACAAACTGTAACTCCTTTGCCAGGCCGGTGATAATACATGTCTTTAATCCTAGCACTCATTAGGCACAGGCAGGCAGATCTCTGAGTTAGTTCAAGACCAGCCTGCTCTACAGAGTGAATTCCAGGACAGCCAGGGCCACATAGAGAAACCCTGCCTCAAAAAATTAAAAACAAAGAATATAGAATTACAGGAGACCATCTGGTGAGGAGAGCGGTTAGAAAAAGAAGCCCCGTCTCAGTCTCATGAAACAAAACAGAGTTCCACATCTGTCTTAGTCAGGGTTTCTGTTGCTGTGATAAAGCATCATGACCAAAAAGCAAGCTGGGGCAGAAGGGGCGGCTTAGACTTCCACGGCACTTTTATTACTGAAGGCAGGACAGGAACTCACACAGGGCAGAAGCCTGGAGGCAAGAGCCAATGTAGAGGCCATGGAGGGGTGTTGCTGACTGTCTTACTTCTGCTGAGTTGCTCAGCCTGCTTTCTTACAGCGCCCAGGACCACCACCCCAGGGATGGCACCACCTACTATGAGCTGGGTCCTCTTCCATTGACCAGTAATTGAGAAAATGTCTTACAACTGAATCTCACTGAGGCATTTCCTCAGCCAAGGCTCCTTCCTCTCTGGTGACACTAGCTTGGCCAAGTTGACACACAGAACCAGCCAGTACACTGTTCTCAGCCCTCGGGAGGGCAGCCCAAGGCTTACTAGAAAAAATGAGGAAACTCCCATTTGTAACCAGGAATGTGAAAAGGTGCCACCTGGGTCTTTGCCTTCCTTCTGCTCCTACACCTTGGTTTTATATGGTGCTGACGGGGCAGGCTGACAGTGGGCCCAGGGCTGGAGAGGTAGCTCAGTGTCAAGGGTTTTGCTGCTCTTCCAGAGGAAGAGTTTAGTTCCCAGCACCCTGACTGGACTGCTGACAACTGCCTGCAAGTCCAGCTCCAGGGGAGCTGATGGTCTCTTCTGGTCTCTGTTGGCACCTGCACACACATGACATACACCAGGCACACACACAAACAAAATAAAAATACACTTTCCTTTTTTTGTTTGTTTGTTTCTCGAGACAGGATTTCTCTGTGTATCCATGGCTGTCTTGGAACTTATTCTATAGATCAGGCTGGCCTCGAACTCACACTCACAGAGATCTCACTGAGATCTGCCTCTGCCTCCTCAGTGCTGAGATTACTGTGTGAGTGAACCATCACCTCCCACAAAATAACTCTTTAAAAAAAAATGGCCCAGTATGTGTCAGTACTGCTGTTGTGGGTCCACATGGAGGGACTGGGAGGGACCTGTGTCCTCTGCTGTGTGCCCCATGTGAAGGCAGCATGGGTGACAGAGGGTCAGTCAGCCAAAGCCCTCAGAATATAAAAACCAGTTAATCCTCAGCAGCCTTGAGTGGCATCTCCATTACATTTAGAATAAGGCAAATGCCGGGGGACCCTGGGATCACATACCAGCGCATACATGGTGCCTGCGTTTTACATTCATTTACATATCTTGTGTGCATATATGGAGGTATTCCTGTATGTGTGGAGTTCAAAGGGCAACTTGCAGGAATCATGTCTTCCTCTTCCATGTCAGTGCCAAGGATCAAAGTCAGGTTGTCAGAGTTGATACAGTCACCCTTCCTTGCTGAGCTGTGCTGCTGCCCCAGCCACCTTGTATTCTGGTCAGAGTCTTGGTTCCCCTCCTATGGCCACGAGCCATAGTGGTACATAGTGAAAGAACATTAAAAAGAAAGCTCATGACTTGTCCCATCAGGCAAAGAGGCCAAGAGAGGAGTGGGAAGGAGGCTTCTTTAGTCCAGGAAGGTGGAGTACTAAAGCCAGGGGACTGTCCAAACGGGAACCTTAGCAAAGGCAAACAGGGTGGGGGCGGGTGTAGAGGGAGGAGAGGGAGGTGCCCTGTGAACTACCAGAAGGACCTCACCTGAGAAGTGGAGTGTTGTCCCCCTCAGACAAGCTTCCTAATGAGTTCCTTTCATGTTGTCAAATGTGTTTTTGGGTATTCAGGGTTTTCTTTCGAGTGTTCTTAGTCTTGTTGATAAAACTAACTTCTTTATCCCAGGGGCCTGCAGAGATGATGACTGCTTTGGAAAAGGACTGGGCTTGGTTCTCAGCACCAACACTGCAGCTAACAACCACCTATAGCTCCAGTTCCAGGGGATCTGATGACTTCTGACCTCTGTGGGTACCAGGCACGCACATAGGTGTGGGCACAACACTTCTACTTGTAAAATTAATCTAAAAACAAACAAACAAACAAACAAACCCAGCAGCTGCTGGGAGAAGGGAAATGGAGAAAAGGAAGAGAACGTTAACACCATTACTATTATTTTAATTCCTGTCAGGTACCATAGGAGGCCAGAGAGTGGGCATCAGGTCCCCTGGAACTGGAGCTATGGGTGGTTGTAAGCCATCTGATAAGAGGGCCTCTGGAGCAGCACTACATGCTCTGAACCAAGGAGCCATCTCCAGCCCTATTTTATGATTTTAAATTAAAAAAAAAGTGTGTGTGTGTGTGTGTGTGTGTGTGTGTGTGTGTGTGTGTGTGACAAAGAGACAGAGGCAGGTTCTCTCTATGTCCTCTGGCTGTCCTAAAATTTACTTTGTGGACCAGCCTGGTCTTTAACTCACAGAGATCCTTCTGCCTTTGCCTCCTGAGTGCTGAGATTAAAGGTGTGTGTCACTATACCTGGCTGTGTTTTTAAATTTTGTATGTGTGTGGGGAGTGTGTGCATGTGAGTGCAGGCACTTGGGGAAGCCAAAGAAGGCATCGGGTCTCCTGGACCTGGCGTTGCAGGCAGTTGTGTGGGGCCGCTGTGGGTCCTTTGCCAGAGCAGTGTGCTTTCTTCATCACTGGGCTGTTTCCCCACCTCAAAGGTGAATGCTTTTTTGAGTGAGAACCCAGAAACATCAGCACCCAACAGTGAGGGTCTGTCAGCACCTGATACTCTGGGGAGTCTTTGCAGCCAGCTCCCCTTTCCGTTCATTTCCAGTCCTGAGGATCTTCGTTGTTTTATTTTGGATTTTTGTGGTTGTTTTAAAGGCAAGATCTCACCCTGTAGCCCAAGCTGGGCTTGAACCTGAGGCAGTCCTCCTGCCTCAGCCCCTGGTGCTAAGATCACAAGCATGTCCCACCAAGCCTGGCTTCTTCTTATGACTTTCTTTTCATCATTATGAAAGTGTGTGTGTTCAGGGTTTTATGCATGTTTATTTATGTGTGTACAGGTGTACATGCATGTTTGCGTGCACAGAGAGGCCGGAGGTGGACCTGTGGTGTTCCTCAGGAGCCGTCTCCCTTGTTTCAAGACAGGGTGTTTTACTGGGACTTGGGATTCACACAGTATGTCAGGGTGTGGGTCCAGTGAGCCCAGAGATGCACCTGTCTCTGCTCTGCAGCTGACATTGCAAGCATGCACTGTCACATTTGGCTTTCCTTTCTAGATTTATTTTTTACTCCTTTCTAAAATGTTTATTTAAAAAGTTATTCATGTGTTATGTTGTGCGTGTGTGTGTGTGTGTGTGTGTGTGTGTGTGTGTGTGCGTGCGCGCGCGCGCGCGTGCGTGTGCGTGTGCGTGTGTACGCACACATGCACGCAGAGGCCAGGAGAGGGCATCATGTCCCCTGCAGCCAGCATCACAGATGGTTGTGAGCTACTGGGGGTGCTGGGAACTGAACTTGGGTCTTCTGCAAGAGCAACAAGAGCTCTTGGCTCCTAAGTTGTGTCTCCACTTCATGCCTGACTCCATCTCAGTCCCTCATGCTTATGCAGAGAGTGTTTTACCCGCCACTGTCTCTTCAGCTCCCCATAGGAGTTTCATTTCTTGTATTGCATAGAAACTTCCAGGAGGTGGGCACTCGCAGAAGGTCAGGGTTGGAGCCTGGGCTAGCCGGCTCTGGCTGGCTCCTGAGTACTCAGCCAGTCAGTACTGCAGGCCTCCTGTTGTGCGTGGAAAGTATATCAGCTGCAAGTTGGGCGCTGAGCTGTAGTCCTGGCTTGGGGAAACTTAGAAGAAAAGGCAGGTGTCTCCATGTCTTCCCTTGTCCCTCAGGACACGGGCCTGTACTATCACCGGTACCTCCAAGAAGTCATCAATGTGCTAGAGACAGATGGGCACTTCCGGGAGAAGCTGCAAGCTGCCAACGCTGAGGACATTAAGGTGCGCTAGGAACAGGCTATGAGGGGTGTGCACAAGGGAGCTTGGGGGTCACAGCTGGGAGGGTGTCTGGGAACTCCTGAAGATGTGTTTAAACATGAACATGAGCTCTCAGCTCTATCAGCTATCAGCTATGGAACCTCAGTTTGCAGTGCCTCAGTTTCCCGTCTGTTAAGCTGTAGCCCTGTTCCTTTCTTGAGTTCTTATCTGCCTCCTCTGATTGGCTTCTGTTTTAGGTTTGTTTGGGTTTTTTTTGTTGTTGTTGTTTTATTTTGTTTTTTGTTGTTTGATTTTTTTTTTTCCTGTGACAAAACAAAAGCAACTTACTGGAGGATTTATCGTTGTTCACAGTTCAAGGGCATCATAGAGTTTGTGGCGGGCGGGCGGGCGGGCGGGCCGGCGGGCCGGCGGGCGGGCCGGCGGGCCGGCGGGCAGGCGGGCGGGCGGGCGGGCGGGCCGGCGGTGCTGTGTCCCAGTCAGATGGATGAATGCTGGTGCTCCCTACCCTTCTCCTTTCCATTCACTTCTGGAGCCCAGTTATGGGACAGTGCTGCCAGCACATAGGGAGGGTCGCCGTGTCCGAATTAACCCTGCCTATAAACCCCCTCTTAGTTATGCTCAAACGTTTGTCCTCTAGGTAATTCTAGATCTTGTCAAGCTCACATTCTTCACTGTCACCAGGGATGTCCATGATGGGAGTGTGTGTAGGGGGTCAGCATCCCAGGGGACAGATCTGGGTTGCAAAAGAAGCTCTCTTGGTGCCTTCAGTGTTTGCTGGCAGCCCCTTGGGGCTGATGAGCAGCAGAGACACTGGTGAGCCCTGGAGTGCTGTGAGCAGGAGAGGCCAGGGTCGGCTCTGCCAGGATGAGAACAGACATAGCCCAGAGATGCATCGGGCTCAGCACTCTGGGTGGGTGGGTGAAGGTGGTGTCTGGAGACGTGTCCTAAGGTGGATGTGCTGTCTCTGTTAAGTATTGAAAGGCAGAATGGAGTGGAAAGAGGTGTCAGGAGAGTTAGTGGTCCTGTGGTGAGAACAGACTTGTGAGTGTGGGTGCTCCCAGTGTGAGTGTGGGTGCTCCCAGTCAGCACTGCTGGGTCTGAGGTGGGGGGGGGGGGTGCTCTCAGTAAGGCTCAGGCTCACTCCAGCTTCCAGGTACCAGGGCAGGCTGCAAGCAGGAAGACGAGAGAGTTCGGTGGTTTGGGGTGTAGGGTGTAGACTGAGGCTTCCCAGCACGTCCCGTCTGTCACCAGCCTGACTGGGGTACCCTCCTCTGTCCTTGAAGAGTGGAAAGCTGAGTCAAGAGCTGGACTTTGTCAGCCACAATGTGCGCACCAAGCTGGATGAGCTCAAGCGGCAGGAGGTCTCACGGCTGCGAATGCTGCTCAAGGCCAAGATGGACGCTCAGCAGGAGCCAAGTGAGCGCAGGGGCGGGGTCCCTGGGGCGCTGCACTGGGGGGCGCTGCACTGGGGGCTGCTGCTGTGGGCTCTTGGGAAAGCAGGTGCAAGTTTTTCAGGGTTTTTCCTTTTCTTGCACATTTTCACATTGACATTATTTATTCTCTCTTCACTTTTTTGTTTATTGGGGGAGGGGTGGAGCGTTTGCCTTTCTGAACCGGGTCTCATATAGCCAGGATAGCCTCACATTTACTATGTAGCCGCCGGGCTGTGGTGGCGCACTCCTTTAATCCCAGCACTTGGGAGGCAGAGGCAGGTGGATTTCTGAGTTCAAGGCCAGCCTGGTCTACAGAGTGAGTTCCAGGACAACCAAGGCTACACAGAGAAACCCTGTCTCGAAAAACCAAAAAAAAAAAAAAAAAATTTACTATGTAGCCAGAGATGACTTTAACTCCTGGTCCTTCTGCATCTACCTCCAGTGTAGGCCACCACATGTTCCTGCATTTTCCTTTAAATAATTTTTTAACTTTTAAAAAATGATTTATTTATTTATTTTATGTATATGAGTGTACCATTGCTCTCTTCAAACACACCAGAAGAGGGCATCAGATCCCATTACAGATGGCTGTGAGTCACCATGTGGTTGCTGGGATTTGAACTCAGGACCTCTGGAAGAGCAGTCAGTGCAACCACTGAGCCGTCTCTCCAGCCCTCAATATCCTTATTGAATTATAAGGGCCTGTGAGATGGGTAAAGGCACTTGCCCCCAAGCCTGATGACCTGAGTTCATGCTGGAGAGGAGACAACCCCTCCACAGAGCAGACCTCTGACCTTCACATACATTCTGTGTACCTGTACCCCCACGTGCACACATGCATGGACACGCACATATAATATAAACCAAGTAACAACAGTGCGCTGCTGAGGCCACCGCCAGCCTCTCCTGAGTGGGCTCCAGGCATGTGCTCCAACACAGCCCCCAGCCCAGACGTACTCTGAACCCAGACAAGCCCAGAACATAAAATCCATCTGTCTCAGTCCACCTAGTAGCCATAATACCATGCCCACCTACATGGGGCACGCGCTTATGCCTGGTAGTGGAGAAGGCCTGTCTCAGCAGATGCCTCAGTATAACACAAAGCTAAGGAAAACAGCACAGTGGCTAAAGGAACAAGTGGCTTCAATGTCTGCCAGCTGTGGGGTGGATAAATAAAATGTGCTGTATCTGCACTGTGAAACATTAGTCAGCCCTAAACAAGGTCTGAGAAACTGGCAGGCAGAACAGTGGAAATAAACCTCAGAAACAGATGCTGTTGGGAGCCGGGCACCAGGCTGTAAGGCTCCTGAAGTGTCCCCAGTGAGCAAGTGCACACACAGGCAGGGATGCCAATAAGTGCCTGCCGACAGCTGGGGAGGAAAAAAAAGGTATGGTTCTTTTGAGAGTGACAACAGTACCCTAAAAGTCATGGTGGTGGTGTTTGTGTGTACCTGTGAACATTCTAAAATCCCATCAAATTGTATGCTGTAAATGAGTGGTTTAGGCTTGGCAAGATGGCTCAGTCAGTAAGGAAGGCACTTGCTGCCCAGGCTTGGCAGCAGCTTGATGAGAGACATACACACTCACCACCGTTGCTACAACAAACCAGTCAGGACTAATCGTGAGCCCGTTATCAGGCTGTGTGACGAGGCACGGACTTGTATTAACTGTTCTGTGAGAGCAGGGCCTGGCATCGCTGTCCTTGTGGTTCCTGTTACTTTTAGTCAGTGGAGGCTTACATCCTCAGACATCCTCCAGGCCCTCGTGCCAGCCTCTTTGCCTGCGTGGCCGGCCTCTGAGGCTTCCCTCTCTGCACTCCTGCTCTCAGTCAGGGCTTCTGACAGAAAGTCGTGATGGTGGTGTTGGTTTGCCTTCCCCTTTCCAGACTTGCAGGTGGACCACATGAACCTCCTGAAGCAGTTTGAACACCTGGACCCTCAGAACCAGCACACATTTGAGGCTCGGGACCTAGAGCTGCTGATCCAGACGGTAGGTGAGGGTGAGGACCAGCTGAGACGATCAGCAGGGGAGGGAGAGGGAACTGGGCCCTGCCTCCTGGTGTAATAAGAAAACTAGTCTGCCATTGACAACTGCCCCTTGCTGCATAGCAGCCTGGGTTGTGCAGCTGTCCCCATAGCAACTGTGAAGTAACTTGAGAAAGTATAAATTTATTGTCTTATAAGAGCTGCTCTGAGCCAGTGTCTTGATATGTAGCCCAGGCTGGTCTAGAATTTCCCATACTCAGGACCTGAGAGATGGCTCAGTGGTTAAGACCCAGGTTCAATTCCCAGCAACCACATGGCAGTTAACATGCATCTATAACTGTAGTTCCAGGGGATATGACACCTTCACACAAACATACATTCAGGCAAAACACACATGCACATGAAATAATTTTTTAAACTATTTAAAAAAAAAAAAAAAAGATTTTGCCATTCTCCTGCCTCAGCCTCCTGAGTGCTGTGATTGCAGGTTGGCTCCTTTCTGGTATGTTCTTGCCTCCCAAGCTGTGGTGCTTTTTCCATGTTAAGCCCACCTCACATGCTATCCCCTGCTCATTCCTGAAATGGCTGGGCTCATGCAGGACTTGAAAGATTGACATCCAAGCCGCTACCGCACAAACGTCATCACTGTGGGAAAGCACCCCAGGGATGCTGTGGACAGAACCAGCCACGGAGACCAAGGAAGTGAGGTCAGGCCAGGTGTCTAAAACACAGGAGGAATGTGACCCTCCTGCCTCTCCACAGGCCACCCGAGACCTCGCCCAGTATGACGCTGCACATCATGAGGAGTTCAAACGCTACGAGATGCTCAAGGAACACGAGAGGAGACGTTACCTGGAGTCTCTGGGGGAGGAGCAGCGGAAGGAGGCCGAGAGGAAGCTCCAAGAGCAACAGCGCAGACACCGGGAGCACCCCAAAGTCAATGTTCCTGTAAGCACCCCATGCATGTCTATCGTGTCCAGCTACTAAGCAGAAACATGAATGTGGATGCAGAACTAGAACTCGCAAGAGTCCTTGAGGCAGAAAGTCCACCTACCTATACGCTGGGAATTGTGGTTCTGGCTCGAGGGGACTAAAGTTAATTGGATGGGCACCTAGGAGTGTGTAACCGGGTACAACGGCTCTCACACTCACTGTTCACAAGGGCCTGCTGCTGTTTTCCACAGGGCAGCCAAGCCCAGCTGAAGGAGGTGTGGGAGGAGCTGGATGGATTGGACCCCAACAGGTTCAACCCCAAGACCTTCTTCATACTGCATGGTAAGGTGGGGAGGGTGTTCCAGACCCAGGCAGATGTGACAGGTTCTGATGGTTCATATCCCGACTAGCCAAATACCCTGCCCCTCCGTGTTGGTAGGCCTGGGATCTTCCATGGCCAAATCTTTTTCTTCAGTATTTTTTTTTCCTCTGTATTCTAACGAATGGCCATATCCTCTAACTGAGCAGACCAGGCTTGAGGAGTGCATAAAGAACTACAACTCCCGCCGCTGGGCGGTGGTGGCGCACGCCTTTAATCCAAGCACTTGGGAGGCAGAGACAGGCGGATTGGAGGATTTCTGAGTTCGAGGCCAGCCTGGTCTACAGAGTGAGTTCCAGGACACCCAGGGCTACACAGAGAAACCCTGTCTCAAAAAAAACAAAAAACAAAAAAAACCTACAACTCCCAAGAGCCATGGAGACAAGGAAATCTTGGTGTCTATATGAAACTGCCATAGGAGGTAGGGGTCTTGGAAAGATGGCTACTCTTCCAGAGGACCCCAGCACTATGTGGTACTTACAACTATCTAATTCCAGGTCGAGGGGATCCAATGCCCTCTTGCCCTCTGAGGTCACTAAGCACATATGTAATACACATAATACATGCAGGCAAAACACCCATACACAATATATATGTATGTGGGTATGCACACGCACACGCACACGCACACGCACACACACGCATTTTTAAATAAAACTGCCACAGGGCTGTTGGGATTGAAGTTTTTAGGCTTGAGAGAATGAAGTTTGTCGGTTGCCATAATAGCCAGAAGCCTGGGGCCCCAGAGCCCTGGCAACCTGAGTTTGCTGTGTGGAGCATACATGTCAGAAGAAGAAAACCAACTCCCATGTTGACCTGTGACCTCTGTGCTGAGTTGTGTCCCAGGCGCACCCACACCCAGGCACACATATGCACTCAAGTTAAACAAAACGTTTTGGTTTTGGGGGTTTTGTTGTTGGTTTGGTTTGGTTTTGATTTTTTGAGACACGGTTTCTCTGTATAGCTCTGGCTGTCCTAGAACTTACTCTGTAGACCAGGCTGGCTTTGAACTCAAATCTGTCTGCCTCTGCCTTCCAGGAGCTGGGGTTAAATAAAGGTGTATTCCACTACATCCATGATACAAGTTTTTTTTTCAAATTTAGGGGATAAGGAAATGGTTCAGTTGGTAAAGCACTTGCCTTATAGGTTCAGTGAACTGGGTTCAGATCCTCAGAACCCACATAGACTAGGTAAGGCACTGCCTCCCTGTATACCCAGTGATGGTGAAGCCAAAGGCAGAGACAGGCAGAGCCCGAGAAGCTCATAGGCCAGCTAGCCAGCCCAACTTCCTGCAGTTCCAGAGAGACCCTGTCTGGAAGAAAACAAGGACAGGGACTTGTGAGGCTGTCTTCTGACCACGGAGCTGTGCCGTGCACACTTGTATCCACGCCAACACAAGTGCACACATAGCACACACCCAGCAGCCGGCAGGCACCTGTAACACACCAGCTCCAGGGGACCCGGTGCCTCTGGCCCTGAAGGCACCTGTACTTCTGTGCACATCCTTATGTGCAGACACATACACATAATCTATTTTTTTATTTAAAAAAAATTATTATTGCAAAACTGGAACTTTAAGCCCTGTATAGTGAAGCTCACAGAGTACCTGAGCAACCCAGGTCCTGACAAGAGACTTAAGAGTTCACCTCATCCACGTGGGCAGTCGGAGGCCACCCTGAGCTGCAGGAGACCCAACATATATTTAAAAAAAAAAAAAAAAAAAACGCTAGGCATCATGGCATATACCTTTAATCCCTGTACTCGGAAGGCAGAAGCAGGCAGAGATCTGAGTTCTAGGCCAGCCTGGTCTACAGAGTAAGTTCCAAGATAACCAAGGATATGCAGAGAAACCCTGTCTCAAAAAGTTTAATGATGATGATGATGATGATGATGATAGTAATAATAAACAACTAGACTCCTGTACTCCCAGACAGCTCCAGTTCCGCCCTCCGTCAGCCCCTCGATTCTATACTGGCACCTGCCATTGTGCTTCCTGTCTGTGCTTTTGGCTCCAGGTGCCCTGAGTAGATGCAGTCTGTGCCACTGAAGTTGGTGTCATTGGAACTTTAGTCCCCCCATGTGACCAGTGGCCACTCAGTTGCAAGGTGTAGTCCCAGAGAGGATACCCATGGGAAAAGTGAGGGTGAAGGGGTTGATGCAGCTGTGTGGTGGAGTGGCGACCCACTCAAGGCCCCCGTGCGGTCTTCAGTGCCGCTGATGACCAGCCTGATGGGCAGAGCTTTGCTGCCACACGGGCAAGAAAAGCAGACGCACAGAGAGCGCTCCACAGCCTCCCGGGGCTGTGGCACACAGAGGATTAGGAGCAGACTGTCACCTTGAAGGGTTGACAGAATCTCTCTCGGCTGTTCTAGACAGTCAGGCAAAGGCCAGACCCAGGAGCCTTGTGAGTGGCCAGAAATGTGGTGGCTGGGGTGTAGGCAGAAAACTGAAGTGGGTCTAAGTGTGCCATCACCTCGAGGGTCAGGCGGGTAGGCAAGGACCGTGTCTCAGGATGCACGGCCCTCCCTAGCCACTGGAATTGGTTTGGACCTGGTTCTCTGAGGAGCAGAGGTCACAGCCGGGACTTCATTCTTAGGTCCCTGTTTGCTGCAGAATGGTTTTGGTTCGTTTGGTTGTGGTTTTGGTTTTGAGACAGGGACTCTATGTAGCCCTAGCTGTGCTGAAACTCACTCTGTAGACCAGGCTAGCCTCAAACTCAAGATTTTTGCCTGGCTGTAACTCAGCCATGCTGGGATTAAGATGTGCACCACCACACCCAGCCAGAATTGGTGCTGATAACAAGTCCTGCTGGTGTACTGGCCATGACCACCATTCTGTTTGTCCTCAGCTGAGAGACCTCACACCCACCCATAATTCCTTCACTAGCTTCTCCTTTGAGGAGCAGACACATTCAGGCCTCTGTTGCTAATGTCTCTCATCTCATCCCCAGACATCAACAGCGATGGTGTCCTAGATGAGCAAGAACTGGAGGCTCTCTTTACCAAGGAGGTACGTGGAAAGGAACCTTTCTGGGCGAGACACACCTTAGCCTAGTGCACCCTAACCTGTCCTCTGGTTTCCTGTCAGTGAGTGCAGGGAAAACTACAACTCCCAGTAGCCCCTAGAAACAAAGAAGCTATTAATAGTAAAGCAAGCCCCACTGGTCCTCTGAGAGGTGGAGTATGTCCACCAGGAGTGACGGTGTTCTGGCCTCTCAGCACTTCACATTTCTCCCTTAACCCTGCAGCTGGAGAAGGTGTACGACCCCAAGAATGAGGAGGATGACATGAGAGAGATGGAGGAAGAACGGCTTCGCATGCGGGAGCACGTGATGAAGAACGTGAGAGAAGCCATGCTGCGTGTGGGCAGTGGGCAGCAGGCTCAGCATGGTCAGTGGCTAACTTTGATCTGGCTCCCCAGGTGGACACCAATCAGGACCGACTTGTGACCCTGGAGGAATTCCTGGCATCCACACAGAGGAAGGAGTTTGGGGACACTGGGGAGGGGTGGAAGGTGAGGACATGGGAAAGATTCGGACCTTAGTGTCTCCCAGGTCCAGCCTTTCCTTCAGCACCTCTGGCTGTTTCCTGTCCTTTCTGGTTCTGATTTCCCCCATTCCCTATCTAGACCCGTGTTCTTCCTTCTGTAATCCTTAGTCAACACTCTACTTCCAGTCAGGTAGCACACACATGCACCCCAGCCTTTCCGCCTCTCCCCCCTCAGTGAGGCTAGGCTTGCCCTAATTGATCTTCTGACCCTGCCCTGTGCCCTGCAGACAGTGGAAATGTATCCAGCCTACACAGAGGAAGAACTGAAGCGTTTTGAAGAGGAGCTTGCTGCCCGGGAGGCTGAGCTGAATGCCAGGGCCCAGCGCCTCAGCCAGGAGACAGAGGCCCTGGGGCGTTCCCAGGACCGCCTAGAGGCTCAGAAGAGAGAGCTGCAGCAGGTGACTAGTGGGGGAATTTGGGCCCATTATCTGGATCTCCTACAGCCTTTTTCTTTATACAAATGGCTGCGTTCAGGGTGGCTTGTAGCTGCCATGTTAATAACTGTAGATACATATGTGCAGGTGACAGCTGCTGTCATTAAAGGGGCAGAGGATTTTTCATGTCTGACTGTGCTGAGGCAGCCATTTTACATGAGAGCAGTGAGGGATGTGAGGCTCAGGAGGAGAGCAGAAGGGTTCAGTGTGGGAGTACCTGGGCCCCGACAGGAGAGAATGGAATCCTAGCTAGTGTGAATCCCAGCTCAGTGACAGAGGAGCCAACCAAGTCCATGGGGAAGAAAAAGGACTGTGGCCACTTACAGTTGGCCATAGGATCTTTCTGGGGCCATAACCTGTCTGTGCATCTGCCTCCTGCAGGCTGTTCTGCAAATGGAGCAAAGGAAGCAGCAGCAGCAGGAACAGAACACTCCGCCTTCCAAACCCGATGGACAGCTGCAGTTCCACGCAGACACAGGTACTGGCTCTACCCTAGGACACTGGGTCTGAAGGAGGAAGACTGGGGCCCAGGCCTCTGTCAGAAGCAGGAAGATTCGTGGCTGAGTCTGAGTCTGAGGGAGGAGGCCTGAGATCCAGTCTCCCATGTTAGGAAATTGTCTGACATCATTTCCCGTTTCCTCTGCAGATGATGCTCCTGTCCCAGCTCCAGCAGGTGACCAGAAAGACATACCTGCTTCTGAAAAGAAGGTCCCAGAGCAGCCCCCTGTGCTGCCACAGCTGGATTCCCAGCACTTATAAGCCCTCAGAGACCCAGCCCTCAAGTCCCCACAGACAGTGATGGAAGCTGGATGAAGTGTCCTTGTGCTTCTCTGGAGACCAAAGCCTTCATGGCCTCCTGGGGAGGAGAATGAGCTACCCTGTTCCTCAGATGCGCTTCTGCCTGAGTCTACCAGTCTCTGCTCTCACAGCCTCTGGATCCCAGTCCTTCCTTCCTTCTTTCTTTCCTTCCTTCCTTCCTTCTTTCTTTCCTTCCTTCCTTCCTTCCTTCCTTCCTTCCTTCCTTCCTTCCTTCTTTCCTTCCTTCCTTCCTTCCTTCCTTCCTTCCCTCCCTTTTACTGTCAGGGACTCAACTGCAGGAGCTGAAGTTACAGGAGACCCTCACCCCACCTGGAGTGCGCACTCCAGGCCTGCCTGCCTTCCCGATTTGCTCTTACCTGTTCCAGGCTCAGCCTCTTGGCTTCCTGAACCTAGTCAAGTGGGTCACAGGAGCTTGGCTTGGGCTCTCTACTCTTTGCCTTGTGTGGGGCCAATGATCTCAATTCCTTTTGGTGACTAAAAGCCACCAGGATGTGGGGTGTCCTTCAAGTAGCTGTCAGCTCTACCTGGGACTCCTGGCCTCCACCACTACCCCACCAGCCTTACCCTAACCTCCTGGGCCCAATACCTATCCCATGGCCCCAGAAGGTACCCAGATATAGCTATACTCCTAGCTGAGGTCCAGCCCTGCTCAGCACCCTATAGGGGCTCCAGAAAATTGGTTCTCCCACTTCCCTGGCTTCAGGCCACACTGCTGTGTCTTGCTCTGTGCCCCAGTTCCATCCAAATATAGCCCGGCACAAATAAACATTAGCGTATCTGTGTGAGTGTACTGCCCTCTTGCAAGTCCCACCTACACACCTGCTCAACTCCCTGGTATCCCAGGGCACATTATTTTTCCCTGCCAGGAGGCTTGGGGCAGCTTTCCGTGTGCTCTTGTCAGAATGGCCTCATTGCTTCATGTTTGCCATGGGAACAGAAAACCCAAACCTGAGCTTGAAACAAAAATTTAGTATCTTAAATAATTAAAAAATATATATATATATAATTAAGGGTCTGTGGATCACTTGGCATACTGCTTCTGTAGCATGGATGAGGCCCTGGATCCCACAAGCCATATAGCTGGAAATAGGGGAAATGCCTGTCATCCTAGCATGTGGGAGGGAGAGGCAGGAAGATCAGGAGTTCACTGTCATCCTGGGCTGCATAACAAGTTGAAAGCCGACCTAGACTATATGATGCCCTGTGCCCAAAGACAAAAAATCAAAACACACAAAAGCCTGGGGGAGGGGGGTCCCCGAGTTCAAGCCAGCCAAGACTACATAGTGAGATCCTATCTGACAACAATGGGCCACAGACATGGCTCAGTTGGAAAAGTGTTTGTGCAAGCATGAGGAGCTCAGTGTGGATTCCTGTCACCCATGTATAGAACAGCTGTGATCCCAGCAGTGAGGCACAACAGGTGGCTCCTTGGGGGTCACTGGGCCACATCTAGGCAATTCAGCAAGCTCCAAACCACAGAGAGGTTCTGTCTCAATAAACATGGCTCTCTGTCCTGCACACACGAAAATGTCTACAACAACCCCAGGGTTATGAGAAAATTTCCCGTTCTATCTGCTGTGTCAGTTACTGGACATTATACTCCCTTCATGGTCCCACGTTGGCTGTGACATCTGCACCAACATCCAGACTTCGTCAGTGGGAGACTGCTCCCCAAAGCACATGCCCACATAGCTTCCTGCTCATGTCCCATTGGTCTTGAGGCCTGTGGCCATGAGAATACCAGGATGGTGGCTACCTGCGGTGCTTTGTCCTTATCGGATAGGGACATTCTCTGAAGAAATTAGGAGGCCTTCATTTATATAAGGGCATTGACCCCCAAATGGCTGCACCCAGACTAAGTCCCACCACATCGCAGGTGATGTCACAGGAGCTACACTATAAAGCCACTCACTGAAGCTTCCACTCTCCATGTTATCTTGAATCTCTCAAATCACTCGAGGCTGCGGTTTCACAAAAAGGAGTGTTGGCTGGAGTCTTAGGGTCTCGTGACTCTTCTATCTACCAGGAAGCACAAGAAGGCCCATTACCATAGACCTAGCTACCACTGGTTAGCTGCCTTGGCTTCTGGGTAAATGTATTCTATTACCCAAGATGGCACCACACATGATTCAGGGGGAGAGAAAAAAACGACCAAACAACACAGTAGCTACACAGCTGAGAAAAAGATATACTACCCCCTCTCTCTCTTTTTATTTTTATTTTATTTATTTTATTTTAATTGTTTTTTGAGACAGGGTTTCTCTGTGTAGCCCTGGCTGTCCTGGAACTCACTCTGTAGACCAGGCTGGCCTCGAACTCAGAAATCCGCCTGCCTCTGCCTCCCAAGTGCTGGGATTAAAGGCGTGTGCCACCACCGCCCGGCTGCACTCTCTCTCTTAATTAACAACTGCCTAGAGATCCTCAGAGGGAAGACTTCTGGGCCCCTCCCACACCAAGGTCCGTTCTGTTTGTTTTGCTTTTTGTTTGTTGAGGCAGGCTGTCACTAAGCAAGCAGCTTTAGCTACCTTGGAACTCTGTGTAGACCAGGCTGGCCTTCAACTCATTGAGATCTACCTGCTTCTGCATTCTATGATTAAAAGTGTGTGCTTCCAAGTCCTGCCTGCATAAAGCCTTTTATTTATTTATTTATTTATTTATTTATTTATTGGTTTTTCGAGACAGGGTTTCTCTGTGTAGTTCTGGCTGTCCTGGAACTCACTCGGTAGACCAGGCTGGCCTTGAACTCAGAAATCTGCCTGCCTCTGCCTCCCAAATGCTGGTATTAAAGGCATGTGCCACCACTGCCTGGCCATAAAGCCTTTTTTAAAAGGTTTATTTTTAGTTCTGAGTATGTGAGTGTCTTTCTGTGTATGCCATAAGAATGCAGGGGCCCACGGAATTCAGCGAGGGTATCAGATCCCCAGGAGCTGGGATTACAGTTGATTGTGAGCAATGTGGATACATGCCGGGAACCAAATGCAGGTCCTCTGCAAGAACAGCACACGTTCCTAACCACTGAGCCATCTCTCCAGTCCCCAGCTACCAAAGTCTTACAGGCAGGGAAATTGGATATCATCTTGGTGAAAGCAGCTTTGCCAACCAGTTAAGAATACGCCATAGAACTATTGCTCCTCTTAAGACTTTCTTGTAAGTGGAAATTGGGGAATTCAGTTTTTCAGAACAGAAAAGTGACCCCCAAAGAGGTCCAGCTCTAAGCCAGGAAGAAATAGAGGGACATGGTAGACAACTCTGTCCCTAACTCCAGGGGTCATAAGAAGCAGGACCAGCTGTCAGGCCTGTGGTCCAGGCCTGACATCCCAGCTGCTTGGGAAGCTGAGGCAGGAGGATTGTTATCTTAAGCATGTATACTTGTGTCACCTGTGTCAGGGAATGCTCTTTCCTGTCAAAGGCTCACATGGAAACGGGAAGGGAAAGCGACCTGAGCCCTGGCTTCCCTTGCTCTAGTCCTGAAGTCACGATTACATAGCCCAATTGGTTCAATGATTAATTAAAAACATGATAACTGATTAAACTCTATGTCTTGCTAAATACGTGACTTGTACCTGGGCACAGTCAGACAACGTTCAATGGATTTGAAGAAAAGAAAAAAATGAAATTATGTTATAAGTGGAGAGGAATTATTACCAATAAGATGCAAATTCTTTTCTCTCTAAACGTTAAGTGAGATAAATCAAGTTCCATCATTACAGAGACTTGTAAAGACATAATTGGGGGTGGAGAGAGAGTTCAGGTTAAGAGTATCTATTGTTATCCCCAGCATCTATATAATGAGCTGCTCACAACCATCTGCAAATCTGGTTCTAAGGAATCCTCCTCTTCTTCCTCTTCCTCCTCTTCCTCCTCCTCCCCCTCCCCTCCTCCTCTTCCCCTCCTCTTCCCCACCTCCTCCTCCCCTCCTCCTCCTCCCCCTCTCTTCCTCCTCCTCCTCTTCTCCTCTCCTCCTCCTCCTCCTCCTCCTCTCCTCCTCCTCCTCCTTTTCTTTCTTTCTTAATTTATTTTATGTGTTTAAGAGTTTTGTCTGTATGAATGCATGTGTAGCATGTGCATGCCTGGTGCCCACAGAGGACAGAAGGCCGCACAGGATCTCTTGGAAGATGGTTTTAAGCTGCCGTGTGGAACGGAACTTGGGTCCTCTTAACTGCTGAGCCATCTCTCCAGCCACTAAAACACCCTCTTTTGACTTCTGAAGGCATAAGACATGCACACAGTACATATACATACATGCAGGCAACACACACACACACACACACACCAAAAACAAAGCCAGTGGGTCCCCCACCCCTTGTCTGTGTCTAGCTGGATTTGACATGGCTGTGCACCCTTCTGCAGAAATAAAACTCTCTGCCTTGTCAGAAATACTTTGGATCCTGTGGTCATTTTCTCGAGATCACAGACTAATTTATAACAATATCAAAATCCTGTCTCAAAATAAAAAGTAAAAGGACACCTTAAAGATAGACACGGTGGCATAAGCCTGTATCAAGGCAATCAAGAAGTTGACGCAGCCTTGGCTATATTCTGAATTGCTGGCCAGCCTGGGCAAGGGAAGGACGGGAGAAGAGGGGAAGGGGGAGAAGGGAGAGAGAAGGTGAGAGAGCACGAGCGAGCTAGAGCGCAAAGCGTTGGAGAAATAACTGTTTCCCCCCCACACACAAGTCCTCAGTCGTGTCCCTAAGGGTCAAAGTGTTAACCTGGGCAGAAGCTCCGGAGAGCGAAATCCTGCTGCGATGACGAAGCGGCTGCGAGGAGCGCGTTGGCCCCACCTCCAGCCCCGCAGGCAGAGGACGTCCAAAATGGCGCTGCGCTGGGGCATCGTGTCGGCTGGCCTAATTGCCAGCGACTTTACCAGCGTGCTGAGCTCGCTGCCTCTCTCGGAGCACCAGGTGCCCCTCGCTCGGAAGACACTGGGTCTGAGGGAAGAGTGGAGCCGTGGGTCTAAGGGAGAATCCCTAGTCCAAGGATCGAGGGAGGAGAGTCCGTAGGTCTAAGACAGAAGGGGACCCTTCTTCTGGTCCCCAAGGCCATAAGAGGCTTGTTTTCAGTTCCCTCTTCCTCTTCACCCCAGTCTTGTAAACTGAGGTGCTTGAGGTTTGCAGGAGGTGGGGTCTCAGCTGCTGAGATACGAAGCCATTGTGCAGTCGGAGACTGAATCCTGGGCTCATTCAGAGACTCCCTTTTCCTTCAGTCTTGCCATGTACCAAGCAAGGCTTTCCACCGTCCATCTGCTTCCCCTCCCTGACAGTAATATCTTCCCGAGCCACCCAGCCGTCTTGGAGGAGGCCAAGCTCCCATTGCCGCCTCCTCCATTGCTTGCGTCTCCCCTACTTTATCTTCCACATCTCTTTTTTTTTTTTTTTTTTTTTGCTTTTTTTTGTTTGTTTTGTTTTTTTTGAGACAGGGTTTCTCTGTATAGCCCTGGCTGCCCTGGAACTTACTCTGTAGACCAGGGTGGCCTCAAACTACATCTCAACCCTTTGAATCCAACACTAGGTGGTAGCGGTAGCTGCGAGGGACCTGAACCGGGCAGAAGAGTTTGCACAGAAATACAACATCCCCAAGGCCTATGGCTCCTATGAGGAACTGGCCAAGGACCCAAATGTGGGTGAGTGCCCTGGATGACGGAGGTGGTCTCACCGTATAGCCCTGGCTGGCTTGAAACTTTACTATGTAGACCAGGCTGGCCTCAGATTCACAGAGATCCACATGCCTTGGTTTCCAGTTTCTAAGGTGTGGGCTAGCATGGCTGGTCTCCAATTGGTGGTCCTCCTGCCTCATGTGTGTGTGTGTGGTCTTATCAGTAGACTACTTCCTGCTGATTATAGGCAAGTTTGATCATCCCTATCAGAATATCTAATTTCGTCTTGTTTCTTCTTTGTGCATGACTACTTAACAACCCTCAACCAACAACCCACCTCTAGGGGCCCTAGTATTTATATCCCCTCTGAAAAGTGGCCAGAATTCCAAATGTCACACAATCACAGAAACTCTCTGCAGCTGGCAAAACCACACACACCTCTGCTAGAGCTCGAGGCAAATCATAGTCAGCGGCTGTGGACAGTCTGAAGCAGCCCCGTATCCCACACCTGGGATTAAAACGAAAACAGATTCTTCTATTTCTAAGTTTTTTAAAGAAACCAAAATTTCTAAATTGTCACTACCCAAAAGCTTGGTAGTCTCTTCCCAATGAGACTACTATTCACAGCCCTGTCCCCGAACACTGGCGGCCTCTTGTTGACAGTGCTGCTGATCTCCTGTCTTCCTTCCTTCCATCTTTCTCCCACAGAGGTGGCCTATATCGCCACCCAGCACCCCCAGCACAAGCCAGTGGTACTGCTCTGCCTGGCAGCAGGCAAGGCAGTCCTTTGCGAGAAACCCATGGGTGTGAATGCAGCAGAAGTTCGGGAGATGGTTGCGACAGCCCGTTCTCAGGGCGTCTTCCTTATGGAGGTAAGCCTGGAGAGCCCCCTCTCATTCTATACAGCACTGTCTGCCAGTACTAAACGTGGTTGCCCACGTTTGCAGCACCATCTGCCAGTACTAAACATGGTTGCTCAGGTTTGTCCACAGTCAAAATACGCCATCACCACCAACACACACACACACACACACACACACACACACACACACACACACATCAGAATCTCTGTGTTGGCCAGGATGTAACTGAATCTACCATCTAGTCACAGACTCAAGTTCATTTCTCTCCACTTGAAGGAAAAGTATTTATTTAGAAAGCAAAAAAACCAAAGAGGACAGAGGCCATTTGCTTAGGGGTTGCTGGCAAGACTTACCTAGGGAGTCATGGGGAGGCGTGTCAGGCAGAGCTCAGGAGAGTCCCATGGCATTGCAGGAGCTCAGCTTCCCAGATGCACCAATGCTGTTACTGCAGGTTACTGCTTGCTCTGTGGACCTAAGGAACCCACAGATAAGAACAGTGACTCAGCCTTTGTAGCCTCCACTCCCAGGAAGAGTTAGACAATGGCACGCAAAAAGCTTCCTTCTCCCGGAGAACAGGAGATATCAGGAGATAGTGAAGGGTTACTTTCTCGGAACTCCATCCCTGATACAGGGGAGGTAACATCCGAGGCAGGGGAGTCTTTAACTCATTACGCGGCTCTGGTCATCTGCGGCAAGGCTAATGGGAGACGCAAAATTTACCACCAAACTGTACGACTTTCAAAATACTGACTTTTAAAAAAGACCCTTTAGCTGGGCAGTGGTGGCGCACGCCTTTAATCCCAGCACTTGGGAGGCAGAGCCAGGCGGATTTCTGAGTTCGAGGCCAGCCTGGTCTACAGAGTGAGTTCCAGGACAGCCAGGGCTACACAGAGAAACCCTGTCTCAACCCCCTCCCCCAAAGACCCTCTATATTAGAGTTACTTATTTGATTTTATTTGCCTTGTATATATTCGGTGCCCACAGAGGTTAGAAGTTGGTGTCAGATGCCCCAGAACTGAAGGGGTTGTGAGTACCATGTGGCTGGCTGGTAGGAGGCAAACCTGGGTCCTCTCCTCTACAGGAACAAGTGCTCTTAAGCACGGAGCTATTCTCTCCAACTCCTGACTAAAGTCAACCAGGAAGAGATCAGGTGTTTAACTGGAGCACTCAGGAGGCAGAGGCAGGTGGTTCTCTCAAGAGTTTGAATCCAGCCTTGTCTACACAGCAAATTTCTGGCCAGCTAGAGCTACACAGTGAGACCTTGTCTCAAAAAGGAAGGAAGGAAGAAGGGAGGGAGGGAGGCAGGCAGGCAGCCAGCCAATCTACCGAGAGGTACTAAAGAGATGCTGGCATGTAACTCAGTGGACAGAGTGCTTGCCTGACATGCAGGAAGCCCTGGGTTCCGTCCCCAAGACCACATGAAGCAGTGTGGTGCTTCACTTCTGTCATCTCACCACTGGGAAGGAGGCAGAGGCAGGAGAACAAGAGTTTGAGGCTGTCCAGCATGGTAGTGAATGCTTTTAATCTTAACACTTGGATATTTCTGTCCTAAGACAGCCAGCCACAGTTTCAAGGTCATGTCGTCTCAAAGAATGTGTGTGTGTGTGTGTGTGTGTGTGTGTGTGAGAGAGAGAGAGAGAGAGAGAGAGAGAGAGAGAGAGAGAGAGAGAGAGAGAGAGAGATGGGAAGGATAGAGGGTTTAAGGCTGGAACTGAAGAGAACACTGGCTGCTCTTCAGAAGACCAGAGTTCAGCTCTCAGCACACACACAGTTCATAGTCATCTGAACTATAGTTTCATGGGGTTTTGACGTCCTCTTCTGACCTTTGGAAGCAGGCACATGTGTATACACAGATTCACAAATAAAACAAAACTTTATTTAAAAGTGCTCTCCAATTCATAAAGAGCTGAATTACATGAATCCCTTTCTCAGAGGAAAAAGAAGTCACCCCAAAGTGAGGTCAGCAGGGTTTCTCAAGGATGGCGCTGTCATACTCCTTAGAGCTCAGCAGGACTCACTCAGACAGTGTGGGACAGACATGCTTTAGCCTTCAGGTTAGATCTTAGGGGAAAGAGAAGAGAGAAGGTTTGGAAAGAGGAAGAGAAGAATTTCTTTTCTTCTTTCTTTTATTTTTTAAATTATTATTATTATTATTATTGTTATTATTATTATTATTGAGATAGTATTGCTCTACTTAGCCCTGGCTCTTGGCTCTCTTGGAACTCGCTATGTAGAAGACCAGGTTGGCCTTCATAAATTCCTAGTGATCCTCCTGCCTCTGTTTCTGTTGGGGGCCAGCCTTGACACAGGATCAGAGTTCTCAACTGGAGCAGCAATATCTGGAAGGCACATAGTAAACAGACACAGACTGCTTTTGGGGTACAAACTGACAGGCAAGTACTCAAGGCTTAAAGTTGCTCTCTCTTCTCTCTCTCTCTGTCCTCTTTCTCGCTCATTCACTTGCAGCTTGAGGCTGCACGCACACACTCTGCATCTCCTGCACATCTGCTTTTCTCCTGTGCGCTTTTCTTTCCTTCAACTCCCACACTCCTATGCACCTCTGTGCATTCCCCTTTCACTCTCACACACACACTCTTTTATTTTCCCAATGTAGTTCTCCATTTTAATGTCAAGTTTAAAAAATAAAATCAGCCGGGCGGTGGTGGCGCACGCCTTTAATCCCAGCACTTGGGAGGCAGAGGCAGGCGGATTTCTGAGTTCGAGGCCAGCCTGGTCTACAGAGTGAGTTCCAGGACAGCCAGGGCTACACAGAGAAACCCTGTCTCAAAATAACTAATAAATAAATAAATTAATTAATTAATTAAAAAATCAGATAACTAATCAAACAAGCACCTTCAATAGTGGAAGGATGGCGGCTTAGCCAGGAGCCTAGAACAGGCAACTGGCACCATGCAGGCTCAGTGGACATTGACTGGTGTCCGGACTACCTCACTAGCCCTTGGGGCAGACATGATTTATCCTGAGCTTCCCAGAGCAAAGGGTAGACCGGCCTGGTGGGCATAGTTGACCCCAACACAGGTTCTTCTTGTCAAGCAATAGGCAACCCAGGCTCACAGTGGCCTGGCATGTGGTTTACCAAGCCAGGGAGGCTGCCCCCCCCCACACACACACACACTCTTCATACACACCTCACACACATCTCACACACACCAGATGCATTCTCCTTTCACTCGCACACACATTCTTCTCACACTCTCCCTCACAATCTCTCTACTCTTCACACACTCTCTCTTTACCTTATATTCTCTCTTTACTCACTCTTCACACACACCTCACTCACTCTTCATTCGCTCTCCACTTGCTCTCTCTCGCCTTTTTTCTTGCCCCAGTCTTTTACTGATGCTCCAAAAGCAGGTAGAAAAAAAGACATTGTATAATCATTGCCAAATCAAATTCAAGAGAATAACCACATCCCACAAGGAATTAGGAATTACAATTGTTCCCCAAAGTTTCAAGCGTCCCTATTCCCAGGCCTGTAGCCATAATAATAATAATAATAATAATAATAATAATTGCAAACTTATCATTATTTAAAGTTTAACTTTTGACTCATTATACTTCAGACCTCAGAGCTCCAAGGTCAGCTACTTGCATTTTCCTGTGAAGCTCTAATGATAAATGACATGGGCAAAGCTGCCAGGCAGTGGCCAGAAAGAATCAAATTAACCCTTAACTCAGCAGTTCCTCTAGCTTCCTGCTTCTGTTCATTGCACACAATGACTCTCCTAAGAGTCCCGGTGTTTCTGACTTAGTTTCAGTAGCATATAATTCTATGTATCTATACTTCTTATCCAGGAACCACTCTTAAATGTTGAACAAAACCTGTTTCATAACTTCAATAATTATAGATTATTTTTTTCCTTTCTCAGGGTCTCAATGTTGGCTCTATTTCATTTTCTAATAATTCCTTTAAACTTTCTTTGCAAATCAAACATTAATCAGGAACTACCATTGTGCAGTTATTGCACTGTTTCCAAGATGAGAGCACACAGCATGTACCTGGGCCATTAGGACTGTGCTGTGCTGTGCCCCGTGCTTCAATTTTTAATTGTTTAAGAATCATTACATCGCCGGGCGGTGGTGGCGCACACCTTTAATCCCAGCACTTGGGAGGCAGAGGCAGGTGGATTTCTGAGTTCGAGGCCAGCCTGGTCTACAGAGTGAGTTCCAGGACAGCCAGGACTACACAGAGAAACCCTGTCTCGAAAAACCAAAAAAAAAAAAAAAAAAAAAAAGAAGAAGAATCATTACATCAAGGAACATCTAGTTTCACAAAATTCACCAGAGCAGAAGGAGAAAGAAATAGGAAAGTCAGATAGAATAGAATGATTATGCACACTAAGGCCAACTGAAAAGCAGTCACACACAAATGAAATCTATACAGCCGTTGTCCAGGGCTAAGGTTAGGAGAAATGGGA
Organism: Arvicanthis niloticus; assembly: GCF_011762505.2. NCBI lineage: Eukaryota > Metazoa > Chordata > Mammalia > Rodentia > Muridae > Arvicanthis > Arvicanthis niloticus. Next base: position 19,146,519 of record NC_047658.1, on the reverse strand, counting down.
ACAACTGGTTTTTACAAAGAGCTGCCGCGGGCTACTGAGATGTCTCCATCCCTGCCTGCTGCTGGCAGTCCCTGTCATGGTACGCTGCTCTGAGCATGTCTCCTAAGTGCGGTGAGTAAAGGCACGTACTGCTATTTCCACCAATATAGTTTTTAAAGGGCTAGAGAGGTTTCAAGACTCTGGGTTAAGGCCCACCTGCTCAAGGAATAGTGCTGCTACAGCAGTTAAAATCAAGGCACTCCCTCACATACATATCAACAGGGCAATCTGATCTAGGCAGCTCCTCCGTGGAGACTCACTTCTGCTACACGTGTTGGAAGACAGCCTGGGGTGCATAATATCCTGTCTTTAAAAAAAAAAAATGTGTACGGGACAGAGACGGTTAGTACTTGAAACCTGAGGTGATGGTCCCAGTGGGAAAGGTGAGCACCTTGTACTGGGGGCTCTGGAGTGCTATGGAAAGATAACTGTGTTTTGGATAGGGGGAGCAGTGGATATCCCTCGCTAACGGAGGTGTGCCTGATTACCTCAGTACTGATCCCTCCATTTCCTTGGGCTCATCTCTCTGGTCTGCAGGCCATTTGGAGCCGGTTTTTTCCTGCCATGGAAGCTCTGCGGGATGTTTTGGTCCGAGGAACTATAGGAGACCTACGAGTGGCCCGGGCAGAATTTGGAACTGATTTAAGATCTGTACCGCGGGCCACAGACTGGAACCAGGCCGGAGGTAGTCTGCTAGACCTAGGTATCTACTGTGTCCAGTTCCTCTCCATGGTCTTTGGTGCACAGAAACCAGAGAAGATTTCAGCTGTGGGGAGGATTCATGAAACAGGTACTTCATAGTTTCGAATGACTAGCTGTAGGAGGCGTTCTCTCTCCAATCTCCTGTGTCACCCCCACCCCCGCCCCGCCCCCCACCTCCCGGAAATCAAGTTCGACAGCTGGAGGAACTTCCTGGAGGGATAGTTCCTCGCCTAGACAAGTAAAGAACTACCATTCCCAGAATCACTAGTGGCACATATGCACATGATTTAAGCAAGTAGCTGCCCCATGGCATTCTGGGAAATGCAGTTCAAAGAACTAACATCCCGGGAAATGTGGGCGGGGCCCAGCATCTCTTTCAGAATCCTCTCAAACTCATCCTGTGCTCCTTTTCACACAGGTCAACTCTTCAATGGGCTCTCATGTGATCTGAGACTGGACAGCTGATTCTTAATTACTTGACTGGTCAAATGTTAACAATAGGGGTGTTAGCAGGAGTTAATGAAGAATTAAAATAACTGTTAAGGCAAATGAACAACAGTTAAGAAATATAAACAGTTGACTCCTGGCAGTAATGGTGGTCATCTTTAACCCCTGTGCTGGCAGAGGCAGATGGATCTATGTGAATTCAAGGCCACCTGGTCTACAAAGCAAGTTCCAGGAAAACCAGGGTTATAAAGAGAGAAACCTTGTCTTAAAAACAAAACAAATAACTTTATTTTTTTTTGTGTGTATGGCTGTTTTGCTTTCGTGCCAGGTGCCCTCCAGAAGAGGTCACCAGATCTCTTGAAACTAGAGTTGCAGACCGTTGAGAGCTGCCAGTGGGTGCTGGGAACTGAACCTGGGTCCTCTGTGAGAGTAGCTGGTTCTCTTAATTCCCAAGCCAACTCTCCAGCCTCCTAGCTTTCTTTTGAAATAGTAAATAGAACCCAAGGCCTGAACATACCACAAAAGAGACCTAACCGCTTTCTTTTTAGCACTCTTTGTTGGTTTTATATATATATATATATATATATATATATATATATATATATATATATATATATAAAACAAAGCCTGAAACTCACAGAGACTTGCCTATTTCTGCCTCCCACGTACTGGAATTAAAGGTCTGTGTTATCATACCTAGCAATGTAAACTAGGTTTTTGTTTTGGGTTTTTTTTTTGGGTGGGGAGGGGCACAGGGTTTGAGACAGGGTTTCTGTGTGTGTAGCCCTGGCTGTTCTGGAACTTACTCTATAGACCAGCTGCCCTTGAACTCAAAAGATCCTCCTGCCTCTGCCTCCTGAGTGCTGGGATTAAAGGAGTGCGCCACCACCCTGCCTATTGTTTGGTTGTTTTGGTTTTTTAAAGGTTTATTTTATTTTCATATCTCTCTCTCTCTCTCTCTCTCTCTCTCTCTCTCTCTCTCTCTGTGTGTGTGTGTGTGTATGAATATATTCTATGTGACTGCAGAGGTCAGAGGAGGAATGGGATCCCCTGAAATTGGAGTTACAGATGGTTGTGAATTGAACCCACATATTCTTCAAGAGCAGCAAAGGCTCTTACCCAGTGAGCCATCTCTTCAGTCCTGAGAGATAATTCAGATACCATATAATTACTCCTTCAAAGTATATAATTAGTTCAGGGCACTGTGGTTCAGGAGTTACCCCAGCCTTTAGATGACAGAGGTAGGAAGGCACCATGAGTTCAGAGCCAGCCTGGATTGCACAGTGAGACCCTGTTCTATAAAACAAAGCAGGCCAGGTGAGATGGCTCAGCGGATCAAAGGTGTCTACCACAGAAGCCTCAAGAACAGAGTTAGGTCCCCAGAATTCAGGAAAAGAGGGAAAGAGAGAATTTCCTGGAGTCTTAAGACCTCTACACATGTCCTGTGGCACATGTCCCTCTGCATGTACAACATACACATATACACACTAACAATAAATTAGAAACGTAGAAACCAACACTATTCAGTCAAGCACGGTGGTGTTTGCCTGCAATCCCAGCCCTTGGGAAATGAGGAGAGGATCAGGAGACAATTGTCTAATCCATAGGAAGTTTGGGATGAGCTTGTGCTCCTGGAGATTCTGTCTCCAACAAATAGAACCCAGCAACACCAACAAAAACAAAACAACAGCACACAGGCCACGTGTCTGGGCCAGTGTTGGAGAGGTGTGCAGTCTGACCCAGGCCTCAGCCCCATGCTGACTTGTGTCTTCTTTACAGGTGTGGACGACACTGTCAGCGTGCTACTTCAGTACCCAGGAGGGGTTCATGGTAGCTTCACCTGCAGCATCTCCTCCAACCTCACCAACACAGCGTATGTGAATGGTACCAAGGGCATGGCCCAGGTGAGACAGCACATCCCTGGGGACCCTGTGCAGCAGCCATCAGAGAGGATGCCTGGGGCTGCAGTGACCTTTTTCTTACCATGCTTCTGAGAGGCTCACACCCATTAACAACCAAGCCAGGGGATGGGGGTTGGGTCTTGGAAGCCACAGTCTCATATCCTCAGGCCTTAGGGTAAACTGGTTCTTCAGATGTATGGGTTTTGGTGCTAGGAATGGAAGCCTAGCCTTCCCGAGTGCTAAGCTTGTGCTCTACCACCCAGTTTCTCTCCAGCCCCAAGTTCTTTCTAGATGTATATGCTGCTTTCCCTACTCCTGTGACCAAATACCTGACTGAAGGGACATTTTATTTGGCTCAGGGTTCCTCTGTTTCATGGGGAAGGCATGGAGGATGAACCAGTTTGGTCTGGAACAATGGAAGCTTTCCCTACACCGTGCTTATACCATGGCAGTGAGCAAGCAGTGTAATGAGAATTTTGGTTTCTTTAAAACAAAACAAAACACAGAAATAGGAATGTGCTTTCGTTTTAATCCCCAGTGTGGGATAGGATGCAGCTTCAGATTGTCCACAGCAGGTGACTGTGATTTGCCTTGTGCTTCGGCGGGGCCCGTGATTTAGCCAGCTGTAGATAGTTTCTGTGATTGTGTGATATTTGGGATTCTGGGATCTTTTCAGAGGGTATATAAATGCTAGGGCCAAGCACCAGGGTGGATTGTTGGTTAGTTGAGATGATTTTGGCTTGGCAAATAGGCGCAAAGAAGAAGCAAGAAAATATTAGATAGTGAAGATCAAACTTGCCCCAAGAAACTTGATGCCCCTAATCCGCAGGAATATCATCGCCCCCTTTACCTTGTATAACTTTTTCTTCTCCTTTTTTGTTTTTTAGGTTCTTTTTTTTTTTTTTTTTTTTTTTTTTTTTGGTTTTTTGAGACAGGGTTTCTCTGTGTAGCCCTGGCTGTCCTGGAACTCACTCTGTAGACCAGGCTGGCCTCGAACTCAGAAATCCGCCTGCCTCTGCCTCCCAAGTGCTGGGATTACAGGCGTGTGCCACCACTGCGCAGCAACTTTTTCTTCTCCTGTCTAGTGTTAGGGGCTTGAAAGAATGGAAGGAAAAGCGTGGAGAAGTGTGGAAGAATGAAAACCCACAAAGTAGCAAACACAGACTACAAAGCTGTCTGAGCCTCGCCTCAGAATTCACAACTTTCTGAAATAGCTCCATCTGCTGGAAGCCAGGTGTATAAACATCTGATTCTGTGAACAGTTGAGGTTCCAAACATGCCAGCCACGCCTAGAACATTCTAGCTGTATGTGTGATCTTCTAGTTGTTTCCAGACACTATCTGTGTATCACTAGAGGTCAGGTTTTTCTGAAATAAATCCTGATTCTGGTCTGAAGGTGTGGCTCAGTGGAAGACTCGGATAGCATATATGGTACCCTGCACTTGACACCTAGCTGCCAAAGGAAGTCGTGCTGGCCTAGAGGTGCAGGGAGAATGACAAATTTCAGGCCATCCTGGGCTAAAGAGGGATTTCAAGGGCAGTCTGGACTACTTAGCCAGACCCTCAAAAATCCCTAACACTTAAATAAAAAAATTATATATATATATATATATATATATATATATATATATATATATATGAATGAGGGGGGTCAGTGGTTAAGAGCACTGACTGCTCTTCCAGAGATCCTGAGTTCAATTCCCAGCAACCACATGGTGGCTCACAGCCATCTGTAATGTTCTGTAATGTTCAGACAACCTCTTCTGGTGTGTCTGAAGACAGCTACAGTGTGCTTACATACATGAAATAAATAAATAAATCTTTTTTTTTTTTTTTTTTTTTTGGTTTTTCGAGACAGGGTTTCTCTGTGTAGCCCTGGCTGTCCTGGAATTCACTCTGTAGACCAGGCTGGCCTCGAACTCAGAAATCCACCTGCCTCTGCCTCCCAAGTGCTGGGATTAAAAGCATGTGCCACCACTACCGGGCATAAATAAATCTTTAAAAAAAAATATTTAGTGAAAGAAATCCTCTATATAACAAGTTAAACTATAGATTAATTCGAGACTTTCCCTGTGTTTTTAAGGGACTTTACCCATCCTGCCCTCATCCAGCTGCCCTACATGTGTTTCTGTTCTGTCCTACAAGTGGGCAGAGGGCTAGTTTAACTTCCAGGTCTTCTACCAGATAAGAAGGAAGATTGTATGGAAACCAGGTATGATCATACACACTTGTAATCTTAGGCAGAATCAGAAGTCCAAGAACAACCTCAGCTTCACAAAGAGTTGGGGGTCCAACCTGGGCTACATGAGACCTTGCCTCAAAATTAAAAAAAAAAAAAGTATGGGAACCAAGAATGATGATACCAAGCCGGGCAATGGTGGTGCAGGCCTTTAATCCCAGCACTTGGAAGGCAGAGGCAGGCGGATTTCTGAGTTTGAGGCCAGCCTGGTCTACAGAGTGAGTTCCAGGACAGCCAGGACTACATAGACTACACAGGACTAGACAGGTTTTTGTCTCAAAAAACAAAAAAACAAAACAAAAGAATGATGATACCAGCCTGTAGTGCTAACACCCAGGACACTGTGGTAGTAAGCATTCATTACATGGCAAAAGGAGCCATGTAATGTTTAGACCTGGTCTTCAGGTCTAAGGTCCTTTGATTCTGGGGAGACAACACGCAAGTCTTAGTATGACAGGGCCACTGCTAAGGAACAAATTGTTGAGCCTCAATTCAGGTAGAAGGCAGGCCTGAGCTCACAGATTGAGTGGGAGTAATTGCTTAGCTTGCAGGTGCCAGAGCTGGACCCGGGTACCACTCGGTGTGCTGTCCAGAGTAAAGTCCCTGAGCCTTGTTGGTAAGGGTCAACAGAGTAGTCACTTGTTATCTTCCTCCAGATTCTCAAATCATGGTGCCCAACAGAACTGGTGGTGAATGGCGAGCGTAAGGAGTTCCCTCCGCCTGCCCTCGGGAAAGAGTACAATTTTTTAAATGGATCATGCTTGCTCTATGAAGCCAACCACATCCGGGAGTGCCTTCGTAAAGGTGAGGAGGCGTGGAGGACTGCACTGGGACGAGGTCTGAGGGGAATATTGTGTTCTAGCCTGCCCTGAAGCACAAGCAGCTATTTAGAACTACATCTCCCAGGATTCAGAGGGATATCTACCTTCTCAAACCACCCTGCCTGTGCCGCAAAACCTTCTGGGAATTATAGTCCTCTTGCTGTCCGATGCCTGAGTTTTAGACAAGTCTTCCTGTGGTCTCTCTTCTCAGGTCTTAAGGAGAGTCCTGTAGTTCCTCTGGCAGAGAGTGAGCTCTTGGCTGAAATCTTGGAGGAGGTGAGGAAGGCCATTGGAGTCACCTTCCCTCAGGATAAATGCTGATGCACCTCCTGGGGTGGATATGGCAAGCAAGCTTCCTTCCTACGTGGACCTCCCTAACCTGACCCTCATTGCTTTGGAGGTTTTGTTGTTGTTGTTTTTTGTTTGTTTGTTTTTCAAAACAGCCTGTGTTCTCAGGTTGGAGAGCATCCCTTTCTGGTGTGGAGGCTAATTTTAATTGAGTCAGGGTCTGAAGAGGAGATATGGAGTAAGCAGGATACAGACACAGGAAGCTTCTTTTTAGGCCAAACAGGTTCTCTCTTTAGGAGAAAACACACACACGCACACGCACACGCACACGCGCACACGCACATGCACGGCATATGGAGTCGCTGCAGGATTAAGTTCATCCTCCCCCACTTAAGCCAGACAAAACAGCCCAGTTAGAGGAATGGAATCCACAGGCAGGCAACAGATTCAGAAACTAAAAAGTAATCATAAAAATCTTAAAAGAATCACAAATCTAAACTTTTATATAAAAAACAGTCATTTATACTTTAAATACTCAGGGTGCATATTTATTCATTAATAATTTTTTATTAAATCATATTTATTATAAGATATTTGATCACACTATGAACCCCAAGATTGTGGTATTGACTGGAAAAAAACTGTTTCTGATTGTGGTGTGCCTCAGCCCTTAGGACACACACCTTTAACTCCAAACAATGAAGGTAATGTTAGTTTGTAAAAGGAAGCACCCATGTTTGAAAGTGATGTCTAATTGAGTGGCAGACAAAGTGACGAATCAGATTTGACAGAATAGGATATGCCCAACTTCTATGAGAACAAAGAGGAAAGAGCGACTGCTTTAAGAGAAAGCAAGAAAGAGAGATCGGAAGGAGGAAGCAGTTTGCCTGGAGAATTTTACAGAGACAGGCTTAAGAGAGAACAAGCTAGACACAAATGAAGACAGAACAAGCCAGAGAAGGAGGGAAACCCAGAAGATTAGTACACATTGTCAGAGTTAGTTTAAGCAGAGTAACTCAGTTGAAACTGAGAGAAGCCGAATTGAATCAGTCAGCTTAGAAAGGATTTGAGCCAGAACAGCTGAGTTGAATCAGCCAGCCAGAGTTCAGAAAGAAAAAGGGGCCGGGCAGTGGTGGCACCCAGTACTTGGGAGGCAGAGACAGGCGGATTTCTGAGTTCGAGGCCAGCCTGGTCTACAGAGTGAGCTCCAGGACAGCCAGGGCTACATAGAGAAACCCTGTCTCAAAAAACAAAAAACAAAAACAAACAAACAAAAAGAAAGGAAAAAAAAGGGTGAGCTTACTCAGCAGTAAGTCTCAGAAGCTGAAAACATTGTAGACCTAGATAAGATTGCACAGAGGCTAGAAACTTCCAGGCCCAGGCTCAACTATCAAGAGTGTGCCTTTCTGAAATTTAAATTGTTCCCCAAGATTTTCTACATTAAAACCATTAACAAAAACATCTTAACCTAACTATACTAACATCCACATCTCTACATTCTAAGTCTTGTGATTGAATCATTAATCTGCTCCAGCAGCAATGCTTGAAAAAGATCGATTATTACTATTGTAAGAATCGATGACACCTGCTGGGGTGACCTTTATGCGCACTGTAGAGATCGTCTCTGTATCATCCAGACGCTGATTTCTGTGTTGGCAGGCCAGACTTTGATATTGTTAAGCACCGCTTGTCATAGTGTTTGTAAACACTCAACACAGTCTGATTGTTTTTATGAAGAGCTAAATGGCCTGCAGCTGAGGGAGGAGAAGAACGGAAGTCTTCCGTGGAGAATTAAGAACTCTGGGAAAGAATCTGAGGTGGGGAGGTTTGCCAGTGAGACACAGAAGAAGCCAGATGTATGAAACTGAGGAAGGGTAACAAGCTACATGGTAGACATAGATTAATATAAATGTGTTAGTTTAAATTATAAGAGCTAGTTGGAAACAAATAAACTAAGGCCTAAAGCTTTCATAATTAATACATGGTCTCTGTGTCGTTATTTGGGAGCTGACTGGCCTAGAAAGTCCTAACGGTTACAAACATTACCCAGCAAGGGGCTGGAAACCCCCTTAAAGTGTTCATACAACCCATAGATTATGGGCAAAGTGGTGACCTCAAGGGCAACAAGCAGAGGAAAACTTCATAATAGTGTCCAGTCCTCAGGATGTGTAGTTCTTGGGACTCTGCCTCTGCCAGGCACACCTGTGGTGATTATGCTAACCATTGGGTGATCTTCCATGAATTCCAAGGCTGTTTGTTGTTCCCACATAGCCCCTGATGTGTGGGCTCCTGGAAGTCATCTTGCTTTTGTTTTTACTGTAAATCCTGTCTGTCCAGCCTCAACCTCACCAGGGTGCTTCTTTGGAAAGGATGAATGAGTTTTCCTGGTGCAAAGGAACCTTGGTGATTGGGAACCAAGGAATACCACAGTCACACCATACAACACTCCTCACACAAGAGATTTCTAGAGGAGAAACCCATAATGGCGGCTATCTCTAACCAGAACAGAGACAGCACTGGGCTGGGCAGAGGGGCAGGCTTTTATAGGGTCTTTGGAGCATGCACAGTGCGCTAGTAGTGAGGTACAGAGTAGCCAGGATTATTGCTTGGCCATTAACCCTGAGTCATGGGGTCGGGTCCCTGGTTCCGGGACAGGCCAGAGGCAGGTTGATGTTCCACTGTCCTGTTTCCCTATTATGAGAAACCCAAGGTGACCTTGAAGAAATATGGAATACCTGGTGACTGATATCTCCAGGGTAGCACTGTCATGCTTGCTCATTCCTTGAGACTGGTTTCCTTATTAGAACTGATTAAGGCTGAGGGTGATGATGCTGGGTGATGGTGTCGCACACCTTTAGTGCGTTTGAGGCCAGCCTGGTCTACAGAGGAAGTTCCAGGACAGCCAGGGCTACACAGAGAAACCCTGTCTTGTGTCTCAAAAAACAAATTGTAGATGTGAGTGCTGGAGCTCACAGCCTGTGTGGGTGCCACAGCAGAGCAAGTATGTGGGTCCCAGAGCCTAGACTACAATATCCTCTCAACTGGCTAATGTCTCCTTATCAGGAAGCAAGAGACACTAAATGCACTGCATCCTGCTTGGCAGTGCTTCAGTGGGATAGTTTCAGCTTTAATACAAACACAGAGCTTTGAGCTGGAAAGATGTCTCAGCAGTTAAGAGCACTTGCTGTTCTAATAGAGACTATCTTCAGTCTGGCTTACAGAGCTAACTCCGGTTCCAGAGACTCTGGCACCCTCTTCTGGTTGTCACGGGCACTGCACTCATGTACCTATCCATTAACTAAAAAGAAACCTTTACCTAAAATCACACCTTCCAATTCAGGGATTTGCCCTTTCACTTCTATTATTATTGGGGCGAATACCTATTATCTTGATGACAACTGTAACTTTGGATTTCATATCTTCCTTCCAGGTGACTAGTGCGTGGTAGTGAGGCACAGTGCTAGCTCAGTCAAGGCATCAAAATGGGAAACTGGGGGCTGAGATGAAGGTCAGTTGGTAGCACACACTGAGCCCTGGGCACAGTCCTCAGAACTTTATAAACTATGCATAGAGGTGTACGCCTAAAAGCCCAGCGCTAGGGAAGTGGAAACCCACAGGATCAGAGACTCAAATATGATCTGCGGTGTCAGGATATCTAATTTCTTCTTTTCCTTTTTTGTTCATGACTGCCTTACTGTGACCATCAGCAACCAACAACAACCCACTCCACCTCTCGGGCGTCAAACACTTTTTTTTTTCTCAAGACAGGGTTTCTCTGTGTAGCCCTGGCTGTCCTGGAACTCACTCTGTAGACCAGGCTGGCCTCGAACTCAGAAATCCACCTGCCTCTGCCTCCCAAGTGCTGGGATTAAAGGCGTGTGCCACCACTGCCCGGCCGTCAAACACTTATATACCCTCTAAAAAGATCCCAGACAATCTAAAGGAGCCTCATATCCCATGCTTGAAATTAAAATGAAAACATATTCTTAAGATATTTCTGTGGTTTTTAAAGAAGCCAAAATCCCACAACTGTCACTACACATGTGCACACCCCACAGAAGAGAGGGGTAGGCAGAAGGCTCACGTGGTAAAGTGCAGGTCACACATTTGAGAGCCAAGTTGGATCACAATAATGCATGCAGAAAAACCAGGGCATCTTTTTTGTATTGCTGGAGATATTTTAAATCGGCAGCATTCAGTCTGGCTTTTCTCAATCAGCCACCATGTTACCGACTAGCCTAGGCCTGTGGCCGTGAGCAGAAGCGCAGCGTATTGCCACTGCTCAGCTCAGGCCATTTGCTCAGGTGGCCAGAGACATGGGCCCTGCCACCCATGAGATGCCAGCGTGGGAGATGGCTCTGCCAGTCTTCCATGCTATCTCCACAAAGCTGGGCTGAGCCCAGACCATCCCGCCATCCATGCAGGCTTGGTAGGAAATGAGACTCTAATGCTTAAATATTAATTAAAGGCTTTATATGTTTGGTAATGCTCAATAACAATATACCCATACAATTAGAGGTGTTTCCCAATTATCTAACCTAGATAGAAGTTGTTACCCAGGACTGCTCCTGGTACATGCATGGTCATCCATGGCACCTCCTACATCTCTCTGTCTCCCCTCGCCTTGCTCCTCCTTTTCCTTTTCCTCTTCCTCTCCTTACTCCTCCCACCTTAGTTCCTCCTACATATCACCCTTCCTGTTAAAATTTTAAAAAAAATTTCTCTCAAGATACAATTAGAGCACAACTATACCAATTTGTATCAGTAAGGTACAAGACAGACAGTGGTGGCACACGTCTTTAATCCCAGCATTTGGGAGGCAGAGGCAGGTGGATTTCTGAGTTCAAGGCCAGCTTGGTCTACAGAGTGAGTTCCAGGACAGCCAGGACTACACAGAGAAACCCTGTCTCGAAAAACCAAAAACCAAAACCAAAACCAAAACCAAAACCAAATACAAGACAGACTTAATACCCAGTCCATCAATTTTATCAACTAAACAGAACCTCAGTCATCTCTCCTAACTAAAAGACTTAGTTCAGAACCTGGCTTTTTTTCCTGGCTTTAGAATAAATGTCAGCTGAAAACTATCCTCTCAAATCTGTTCTCTCAAAGTAAATAGCCTGGGTTGGCTATGAGACTGTGAGTCTTCAACCCTGTCAGAAATCCAGAATGACTGAATTAACTGAAGATATGGGAAGCACAAAACATAAGCTTCTAAAACTTAGCCAATTTATAGAGACCACTGAACATCTGGACAGTCCCTATACTACAAAACGTTGGAGCATCTGATCTTCAGCCTTCTGGTCCAGGATCATCTAACAGACCTTAGTGCTGCAGAATTATTAAGGGCTGATTACTCTGTCTTGGCAGATATAATCAGTCGACTATTCTGCAAGTGTGTCCTTTTCTGGACAGTAATTTGTCTATAGATGAAAAGAGGCAATTCTTGCCTAGTGGCTGTCTCATCACAACTGGAGTAACTCCAAAGATGCTCAATTTCTTCTTAGACTCCAATACAGGAAGCTGTCAGGAGCAGACAGGTCTTTAATCAAAATGAACATTAATATTGAAATGTTTGTAATATCAATTTTGTAGACTTCTGATGTTTCTGAAAACCAACTATCTATGTAAAGCAATCTGGACTGTTGTCCGGTAACTCCTCTCAGTTATTTCTAATTAAAATTTAGAAAACACTCTAACAGTAAACTCAGAGCCATAAATTTGCTATAGGCCCTTAATTCACAGGCTAACTATCTCAGATCAGTTAAAAAAAAATCAAAGTGCGGTGGTGGCACATGCCTTTAATCCCAGCACTTGGGAGGCAGAGGCAGGCGTATTTCTAAGTTCGAGGCCAGCCTGGTCTACAAAGTGAGTTCCAGGACAGCCAGGACTACACAGAGAAACCCTGTCTCGAAAAACAAAACAAAAACAAAAACAAAAACAAAAAAAAAATCAAAGAAGGACTGGGTCTAAGCCTTGTACCCACTAATTTTCACTTAATAGAAAAAAATATTTCAATAAAATCCTTGAATTTGAAATCAAAATAAATTTTGGACCATTTAAGAAATATAACTTTAGCATAATAACATAACAATTATACAGATTTCTACCAAATAGGTTATGGCTAAGTAATCAATTCTAACTATTCCTCCCTGTTCCAATAAAACCATTACTTTTCCCTAGAAGGACAGCCTAATATTAACCACCTCAGTCCCCAAGCCCAGGGAATTTTCATGTGAAACACTTCTCGAGGCCCAGGACAGTTATGGCTTCTGAGAAGACTTGGGTCTCAGAGGCAGCCATTGTCTCTAGTACTTCTGACATTCAGCCAGGCAGGCATTAAATGATACATTTGGAGATGACCATGTGTCAAGCAGTGTGCTAGTTTTTAGGGAATTGAGAACAAATGAATACAGTCCTCTTGGGAAATCAAGGCAGGTGAGAGCCACCAGCAATGAACTAAAACACCACACACAAAATGAATTACAGCAATGTGAAGCGTAATAAAACCCAGTGCTTAGGAAGAAAGAAAGAAACAGAGAAAGAAAGAAAGAAACAGAGAAAGAAAGAAAGAAAAGAAAAAAAGAAAGAAGTGTAGCTGCCTGCGGCCATGATGAATTAACTGGGTCCACCTGAAAGAGGGGCTGGGAATGAAAGGGGACAGAGGGCGAGAAGAGATAAAGCCAAGACAAGGTTCTCTGATCAAGGCTCAAAGCTTTAATGTTCAGCTCTCAATTTAAAGGGGACGGCCCAGCCCACAACCCCTCCTGGTTTCAGCTGGAGATGGGTGGGATAATCCATAATCTGTTCTAGGTCACTCACGGCCTGAGATATCTCAAGGCAAGTCCAGGGGCAGTTTTGCTTCTGTGTTCTGTGCAGCTAAGGTGGGCAACTCCACCTAGATTCTATCACTTGGTCTGTTGCTTGGTAAGCAAGGTCTCTCAGGCCTGCTCATGGCTGGGGGAAGGGTACAAAGAAGAGCTGCCCGTTGGTGCACACCTTTAATTTCCCACACAAAAGCAGAGGCAGGCAGGCAGATAGATCTCTAGGCTCGAGGCCAGTCTGGTCTACAGACTGAGTTCCAGGACAGCCAGGACTGCACAGAGAAGCTCTGTTTCAAATAACAAACAAATACTCTGGGTGCTTTCAGGGCTTTTCAACAGAGGACTTCTGACACCCAGATAACTCTACCTTTCCTTCCCCTGCTCAAAACTTCCCCTGGATCTCAGGTCTCCGCCACCCTCAGAAGACTGATAAATTCCCTACTGGAATACTCCAGAGTCTCTCCTGGCCTGCTGCTACTTCACAGTTTTTTAGACAGGGTTTCTCTAAGTAGCCATGGTTATCCTGGAACTGGCTTTGTAGTCCAGGCTTGCCTCGAACTCAGAAATCCACCTTCCTGTGTCCTGAGGGCTGGGATTAAAAGTGTAACACAACCACTGCCCGACCCTCCTCCTTCTCCTTCTTCTTTTCCTTCTCTTCTTCTTGAGAGTAAAGGTCTCTCTTGGAATCCTAGGGTGGCTTCAGCAATTCTTCATAGGGCTTCCATGATCTGGGATTACAGGTATGGGCCACAATACCAAGATCTCTTCGCTCCTCTCACCTTCCTCTCTCTCTGTTTTTTGCTTTGAGTGAGGGTCTCAATATCTAGCTTAATTGACCTGTCACTTGCTATGTAGACTTGTGTTTTATAAAAAAGAAACAGAGCCAGGATGTGTTATGGTAGAGAGAGGTATGGTGAGGTGAGAAGAGTGCCTCAGTGGGCCCATACTGAGGCATCCCTTCCCCCTGAAGTACCAGCCGTGTAGTATGTAGAACCAGATGTAGCACCATGTAGTACCAGATGTACTATGGAATAGAGGTTATTTCGGGAATGGAAAGTAGAGTTGGGAAGGGAGGAAAGAGAGGGGGAGGGGAGGGGAGGGAAGGGAAGGGGAAGGAGAGGAGAGAGAAGAAGCCGGCCAGGTAAACGTGGAGGGGGTACAAGGGGAGAGAAGGAAAAAGGGAGGTCAGGTAGAGAAGGAGCAGAAAGTAGGAGAATAAGTGAGCAAGAGAGAGTGAGGAAGGGGACAAACAGCCCCTTTTATAGTAGGTCAGGCATACCTGATTGTTGCCAGGTAACTGTGGGGCAGAGCCTAGAAGGAATGCTAATAGAGACTGGACTGATCTCAATTTCTGCTTATTTGTAGCTTCCAAGGCTGGAATTAAAGATGTTATAGCCACCACGCACAGCCTGGTTTTGTGGTTTGAGATAGATTCTTACTTAATAGTGCAGCTTGGACTCAAACTATGCAATCCAGGCTTGCCTCAACGAAACTCTTTAGTAATCTTTTTGCTTCACTCTAACAGAGGTATGGGCCATCACTCTGGTCAAGTGTTTTTTGTTTGTTTGTTTGTTTGTTTGTTTTTCCAGATTGAGGCAATCTCGAAATAGTCCTACCTCAGCCTCCCAATGCTGGGATGACAAATATATCCTAGGCAGGCTTTGAACTTGCAATAATTCTGCTTTACCCTCCTTAGTGCTCTCTACCATGAATATACGGGAAGAGAAATAATGAAAGAAACAACTCTGGGAACCAGTCCAGGTACTGGTAGATCCGCGCATGCGCGCATTTAGTGATGGAGGCCCCGACAGAGCGGGTGATCACGTGACTAGTCCTGCGGGGCGGAGGCCATGTTGCGGGGCACCCACGTGAGGGCCGCACGTCCGCGAGCAGTCACGTGACTGGGGCGCGCCGCAGCCGCCGGGGCGCACCCGGCGAGAGGCAGCGGCAGTGATGGACGGGTCCGGGGAGCAGCTCGGAGGCGGCGGTGAGGCGGGAGGCGGAGGACTAGGCCTAGTCCAAGGACCCCAGGACCCCTCGGGCTCTGGGGTCGGGCGGGAGCAGGCTGGGGCGTGGGGATCCATTCCGACTGGCGCATCCGCACCCTGAGAGCGGACATCCGCGTGCGCGCCCCCGGGCAGGCCCGGGCTTGTCGCTGGCGCCACTTCCTGCTGGTGGCCTGGGATGGGTCTGAAGGCCAGCGCCACCCCCCAGCTGGGGGTCTGTTTGCTTTTGGCATTCCGCTGTCTGGGTTTGTCGAGGAGCTGGGTTGCAGGCCGGGTCCCGCCCCCTGTCCATCAGAAACAGTAGCCGGGCATCCCTTGCTACTTGTCACTACTAGGGTCCCTAGCTCTGTCTCCCCTCAGGGTTATGAGCCTACTCAGCCCTCTGACTCTCCCTGCGACCCAGGAGTCCAGGCACCCCTTTCTTTCTCTCTCCACCAGGGCCCACCAGCTCTGAACAGATCATGAAGACAGGGGCCTTTTTGCTACAGGGGTGAGTGTGAGACCCTATTGTGGTGGGATGGGCTTTGGGAACACACTTGGTTCTCACTTTATGCTCCTCTCCCCTTTTCCATTCACATGTAGTTTCATCCAGGATCGAGCAGGGAGGATGGCTGGGGAGACACCTGAGCTGACCTTGGAGCAGCCGCCCCAGGATGCATCCACCAAGAAGTTGAGCGAGTGTCTCAGGCGAATTGGAGATGAACTGGATAGCAATATGGAGCTGCAGAGGTGTGGTTCCTGAGACCTGGGGTCCATCATGGGGTTTCCTGTCACTTCAAGAACTCAGACACTAGGTCTCCTCCACTCAACTCAGATAGTCTGTGGATAGAATCCAGGGCCGGTTTACATGGTAGGCCAGCCTTTTACCCTTTTACCCTTGAGCCGTTGTGGGGTCACAACCCCTTGCTTGGCGAGTGTTAGGCAAGTGTTTTCTTCTGAGCCATGCTTTTTCTTCTCGATTGTGGAGGCTTGGCAGGTGCTCTACAATTGAGCCATACCTCCAGCTCTCCAGCTTGCCACTGGTGGGTTCTAGGTAGTTAATGCTCTCCCTACCAAGCTGTACTCACAGCCCCTCACTGGTGACTGCTAGGCGAGCCTCTCACTAGTGGATGCTGTGCAAATACTGTACCATAAAGCCAAGTATCCAGCCCCGCCCTGGTGCTTGCAGGCACTCTACCACGGAGCCATGCCTCTGGCACCCCAAATATAGTCAGGTGCTTGACCACGAAGTCATGCCTCGAGCCCCTCAAGGCAGGTGTTCCATTGCTGAGCCATGGCCCAGCCCTCCACTTGGAGTCAAGACCCTAGTCCACATACTCCCCAGGGCCCTGAGTTTCCAATTCAAGGCACCATTTATCTTCTTTGCTTTTTTAGGTGTACATCTTGTCTCCCCCTCAGTCCGATAGCCTTCGTTTCAGCTTGGGCCTTTCCTCGTTTCCTTATCTTTAGTCTGGGGAAAATGTGGGAACTCCCATACTGGGTCTGACATCTTACCCAGCATACGTCCGTCTTTTTCCTGTAGGATGATTGCTGACGTGGATACGGACTCCCCCCGAGAGGTCTTCTTCCGCGTGGCAGCCGACATGTTTGCAGATGGCAACTTCAACTGGGGCCGGGTGGTTGCCCTCTTCTACTTTGCTAGCAAACTGGTGCTCAAGGTCGGCACCCCAGGGTTGTAGACCCGGAGGGCACCCCTCAGACTGTGAGGGCACCCCTCAGATCTGTGAGGGCACCCCTCAGACTGTGAGGGCACCCCTCAGATCTGTGAGGGCACCCCTCAGATCTGTGAGGGCACCCCTCAGATCTGTGAGGGCACCCCTCAGATCTGTGAGGGCACCCCTCAGATCTGTGAGGGCACCCCTCAGATCTGTGAGGGCACCCCTCAGATCTGTGAGGGCACCCCTCAGATCTGTGAGGGCACCCCTCAGATCTGTGAGGGCACCCCTCAGATCTGTGAGGGCACCCCTCAGATCTGTGAGGACCTGGGGTGGGGAGAGGGCCGGGGAATGGAGAGAGACGGCTGGGTATTAAATGCCAGTATCTTCATTGATTCACTTGACAGATGCATTGGCTCTAATGTGTGATGGGCTATCTCCAGCACCTGACCTGTGCTCCAAACAGAGTAGGCTAGCCCTTCCTTCTTGGAGCTCTGGTTGGTGGATAGGTATACGGTATTGAGATGGATCAGAGTAGTCTTGAACGACTTCTTAGTGCAGGTGGGCTTAAAACTGGTCTCGTGGCACATGCCTGTAATTCCAGGACTCATGGGACCGAGGTAGGAGTACCAAGAGTTGAAGGTTAACTGCAGTTAAGTTTCAGGCTATCCTGGGCTACCTAAGACCTAGGGGGTTTTGTTTTGTTTTACAAACAGAAATGGGCATGACAGTAGTTGTGGTAGTGGAGCTGAGTTTTGGGGCCTGAGCATAGCATGTATGAAGCCTTAGGTTCTCTCTCATCACCATACACACAAATACCAAAGAGGGGCCAGGACTGTAGCTCAGTTGATCAGAGTGATTGATTGGCTAGTATGTATATTAACCCTGGGTTCAGTCCCACATAAACTAGGTGTGATCAGGACATGTTTGCAGGTCTAGCACTTAAGGAGATCATCTTTAGACAGGGAGCAAGTTCGAGACCAGGCTGTGGTGGGGTGTGTTAGGCAGGAGCAGGGAGATGCTGCAGGGCTACTGTGGCATATTTTACTTGTTATTTTTAGTGCTACTGTCACATTTGGGACACTCTTGATTGTCCTTCTTGCCATCCCCCACCTTCTTGATGTAGTTTCATGCCTGAGCTGATGGGTCTTCAGTAGTGGAGGCAAAAAGATAGTGGTTCCTACACAATGCAGGCCAGGAGCTGGTCTTAACCTGGTCTAGAAAACCACTCTAGAAAGTGACTTAGGACCCTAGCTTTGAGTAGTGAGAATTTCTGGATTAAGGCTTGTTAAGGCAGAGTCAGTCTGCATTAGAGACTGATAGATATGTAGAGGTGGATCGCCTGCCCTGGTGGCCAGTGATGTGGGCAGTTCTGGGACACTCCAGCTCAAAACAACAGAACTGGGAGGGAGTCTTCATGGGGGCCCTGAGGGCTTTCGGGCTTTTCCAGATCACCAGAGTGTCCCCAGGGACCCAGATCCAGCTAGGTCCCCATAGAGTCCTGGAACTCCATACCCTTGTCCTTCCAAAAGAACTAGGAGCCTGGACCAGGAGTAGTAGGGCATACCTTTAATTCCAGCGCTTGGGGGAGAGGCAGTTGAATCTGAGTTCTAAGCCAGCCTGGTCTACAGAGTTCCAGGACAGCTAGAGCTATATAAAGAAATCTTGTTTCCAAAAATAAGTAAGTAGGTAGGTAGGTAGGTAGGTAGGTAGGTAGATAGATAGATAGATAGATAGATAGATAGATAGATAGATAGTCAGTCTGTCTACAGAGTTCCAGGACAGCTAGAGCTATATAAAGAAATCTTGTTTCCAAAAATAGGTAGGTAGGTAGGTAGATAGATAGATAGATAGATAGTCTGTCTACAGAGTTCCAGGACAGCTAGAGCTGTATAAAGAAATTTTGTTTCCAAAAATAAGTAGATTAGATAGATAGATAGATAGATAGATAGATAGATAGATAGATCGAAAGATCGAACCAAATCCTAGATATTAGTCCTGTCAGTCAGCTCAAATATTTCTGGACTCTTAGTATTTGGTTTTGGTGCTGGGGGTGGAACCCAGGGGCACACAGAGGCTAGGCCATTGCCCTACTATTGAGCCTTACCTCTGAGCCTTTTGGTTTTTACCTAGAGGGCGCTGAGGAGTCAGGGTTCCTGAGCAGCTAAGTGAAGCTTCTTAGTTTATAATTAATGAAGCAGACTTAAACTACAGGGAAGAGACTGCTTAGTAAAGGCAGAGGATTAAAGCAAAGGCTTGAGGTCACCTCTGGGCAGTGGGGGCAGGATTCAGTCCCCAAGTGTAACCTTCCCACTCCCTGCAGGCCCTGTGTACTAAAGTGCCTGAGCTGATCAGAACCATCATGGGCTGGACACTGGACTTCCTCCGTGAGCGGCTGCTTGTCTGGATCCAAGACCAGGGTGGCTGGGTGAGACCCCTCAACCCTAGCTGTACTTGAGATCAGTGGTTCCCAACCTTCCTGATGCTTACGTCCCTTTAATACAGTTCCTCATGTTATGACCTCCAGCCATACAGTTATTTAACTGCTACTTCATAACTGTAATCTTGCTGCTCTTATGAATCATAATGTAAATATTTGATATGTGACTCCTGTGGGGTCATGAACTATAGATTGAGAGCCACTCTTTCAGATGTAAAGGTCACCACAGAGGTGCCCCAGGCATGCAGACAATGACCTAAGATGTGTATCCTTAGATCTAACAGGTTGGTACATCTGGTACCCACTGACTTTTCTATGGCCTGACTTGATTGGTCCCTTCCTTTCCGGAATCTCTCAAGTGCACTGGCCTTTGACGCCCAGCTTGTTGTGTTTCTTTCTTATTTCTTATTTATTTATTTAGTGAGATGGTCTCATATATCTCAGGCTGTCCTCAGACTCACTCTGTAGCTGAAGATACCCTTGAACGTCTGAGATCCTGCTTCCACATGTCAGTCTGTGAGCTGTTGGGATAGACCCCAGGCCTTGTGCACTCTAGGCAAGCACTCTACAGGCTGAGCTGCAGCCTTTGTCCTCCCTGTCATGTGTACATGGCTGGTCTGGAAGTTACTATGTAGCCTATGCTAGTCCAAACATGTGATCAGTCTGATCTTCTCAAGAGCTGGGATTACAGGTGTGGGCCACCACTTACAGATTATAATCATGGTTTTCTTTTTTTTTTTTTCCCCAATTTTGGGATCATGCGTTGAGTGGGGGTACTTTTTACTTACTTTTTACATTTGTGTGTGTGTGTGTCTACGTCAGAGGATAATTGGCAGCAGTCTGTTCTATCTTGTTGGTTCTAGAGATGAAATTTGCATTGATAAAGGCCTGGCCACAAGCACTTTTCCTGCATGAGCTATCTTGCTAGCCCTAAGTTTTGTTTCTGGAGTGAAGGTCTCAGTAAACTTCCCAGGATGGCATTAGACTTACAGCCCTCCTTCCTAGGGTTCCTGGGTGCTGGGTTATAAGCCTGGGAGCTCCGTAGCTTACCTTCCTGTGAAATCTCTTCTCCCTGTACTTTGGTATTGAAGTAACACCCACGTCTCTATTCTCAGGATGGCCTCCTCTCCTACTTCGGGACCCCCACATGGCAGACAGTGACCATCTTTGTGGCTGGAGTCCTCACTGCCTCACTCACCATCTGGAAGAAGATGGGCTGAGGCCTCCCACTGCCTTGGACTGTGTCTTTTCTTCATAAATTATGACATTTTCCTGGGATGAATGGGGAAGGGGAAAGGCATTTTTCTTACTTTTGTAATTATTGGGAGGGGTGGGAATGGTGGCCTGGGAGGCGCCAATAAACCTCAGGTCCACTTTGGATTGTATGGTCCCGTGTCCACCCAGCTGGCATCACAAACACAGATACCAGGTCCACCATCCACCTGAGGCATCCAAACAGGGACCTGCAACATACCTCTCCATAAAGAGTACACACAGCAGCTGCAGCACTGTCCTTAGCCCTGGGGGACAGGAGCCTGGAATTCCAGAGATCCAGCTGATTCTGAAAGAGCAGAATGGAGGGAGGGAAGAGGCCTCAGGAACTGGAGCAGACTCCTAGATGCTGGTTACCAGAGAGGCACCAGAAGTAAAGAGGAAGATAAATTAAGGGACTGTCTTTTCCTTCCACCCCCACCCTACCCCGAGTCTCTGAGACTCTGCCACCCGCCTTTGTGCACCCCTCACCTCTGTGGGTCCTTGTCCCCTGTGGGTTCTGAGTTTTGTCTTTTTCCACCTTTACAACCTTGTCCAGGCCTGTCGGGTTAGAGGCCAAAGGTCAGGTTCTGAAGCACTGTGGTTAATGAGTAACCCTGGCCCCCAAATCAACAGGCCACCGCAGACATCAAGTCAGGAGAAAGATATGTGTAGGACAGCCACTACAGAGTCATACAACTGCCTGACCACACACTCAGGGAAAAGAAGGGAGTAGGGAAAGACAGACCATAACCCGCTCAGAGCAAGGGGACTACAGGCTATCAGCCTGGGTGTGGCCTGTGGCCCGACCCACAACCACCAACAAGCTGAGCTCAGCGTGACTCAGCAGTGCTGGCCTTGTTACCCCTCCACCAAGGTGCTCAGCACTGCGTCCTCCTGGCCCTGTAGGGCTCCCTTGACCAATCTTGACTGTTTCTTCCATGATGGGGCAGGTCTCCCTTTACCCTCCTTTGAAGCTCCTGAGGTTAGACCCTGGTGTGAGCCTGTCCTGTCCTCAGAAGTCCACTTGGACCTTGCATACGTCAACTGTTCTGTGGAAGACTAAGTCTGTTCCTGGGACCTGAGTTATGGTTCTCCCTAACTCTGGTTTCTCTCCAAAAGAGCAAGCTGCAAGGAGGCTTCTGAACCAATCCCCAGGAGAGCCCAGAATTTCTCCAAAGCACCACTATGCATATCTCTGTTCCTAGAAAAACAGGTCCACTGACCCAGACACAGGCTGACCAGAACTCCAAAGTACTGTCTGGGCCTCCACAGGTCATGTGCAAATGCGGTAACCCAAGGCTCTCTACCCTTTCCATCCCGCAGACCACCTCAAAGGGATTCAAGACCTCCAAGGTTCCAGAAAAACAAATCAAAAGACCTTAGTTCCTATCGTGAACCTAAAACCCCACACTTCTGGGTACCCCTTCCATTCCCTCAGGGAGGCCTTTCGAACTCTGTCTTCCCTGTGAAGTTCTAGCCCTTCGTCAGGTGGAGCGATTGGGTACATGGAGAGTTCTCTGCGTTACAGACCCCACACTCAATACATCCCCGAATCATATTCTCAGGCTCCAAAACTGCTTTTTGTGAGACACCCTCAAGGGACCCCCGAAGTCATCCCCTTCCGGGGTCTCAGTGACCTGGACCCTAGAATCCTGCGACTCCTCAGAACCCGCCTGTGGATCCGGACCACCGCCCTTCCCCCAAGCCTCCATTTCACAACGGCCTCGCGCTCTAGGCGCGTGATTTCGCCTCATGGGACTGGGTGGGTGGGGAGCGAGATTGCCCTCGGCTCGGGATTGGTCAAGTATATTTTTCCGGCTCCGCCCCACGCCACCTCCGATTGGGCCTCGGGCGCCCCGCCCCCCGGGGATCCGCACACTATAAAAGAAGCGGTCCTCGCCTCAGACTCGGAGCAGCGCCTTGGAGGTCCCGTGGATCTGTGTCTTGCTTCAACAGTGTTTGGACGGAACAGACCCGGGGACTCCCGCTTTGTTAGCTTCCAGCCGCCTTTCAGTCTCTCCAGTCGCAGCCTCCGGGACCATCTCCTCGCCGCCTTCGGCTCCTAGGACCAGCCAGCCCCGTCTCTTCGCGGTTAGCTCCAAACTCCGGATCAGCCATGACCTCTCAGATTCGTCAGAATTATTCCACCGAAGTGGAAGCTGCCGTGAACCGCCTGGTCAACTTGCACCTGCGGGCCTCCTACACCTACCTCTCTCTGGTAAGTAGCTCGGGGTTGCGCTCCGAACGGTGTCCCTCACGCCCACCCTCCTGCGCATGCGCGGGCCGTCTTTGTTCCATACAGGGTATGGACTGCGCTCCTCCTGCCTCTCCCCCTCCCTGCGCACTTGTGTACTTTGTAGTTTTGTCTGACTGGAGCTACTGGGCAGACCAAGCTGCCCTCGAAATTACACACGTATTGCCTCTTGAGTGTTGCGGTTGAAGTTTAAAGTGTTCGCTACCGCGGTCCGGTAATTCGTATTTGCAACACTTCTTCCCGCAGGGCTTCTTTTTTGACCGGGATGACGTGGCTTTGGAGGGCGTAGGCCACTTCTTCCGCGAGCTGGCCGAGGAGAAGCGCGAGGGCGCCGAGCGTCTCCTCAAGTTGCAGAACGATCGTGGGGGCCGTGCACTCTTCCAGGATGTGCAGGTAAGAGCCGGGGGTATTGGGCACCACCGAGCATGCGGTGAACTTGCCATCGGTTTTACTGTTGGCTGGGTGAAGGATGTAAGCTAATTCTGAGGCTTTATATTCTTGTGTAGAAGCCATCTCAAGATGAATGGGGTAAAACCCAGGAGGCCATGGAAGCTGCCTTGGCCCTGGAGAAGAACCTGAACCAGGCCCTCTTGGATCTGCATGCCCTGGGATCTGCCCGTACAGACCCTCATGTAAGTACCTTGCTAATCTTCCCTTTGACAAAACCTAAGCTGTCTGTGTTAGCTTTCAACTCCCAGTAATTTAAGCTCCAGCTCATACACGTCTCTGAGAGCTGGGTCTCTGATGTCTCTCCTCTTTTACAGCTCTGTGACTTCTTGGAAAGCCACTTCCTGGATAAGGAGGTGAAGCTCATCAAGAAGATGGGCAACCACCTGACCAACATCCGTAGGCTGGCAGGGCAACAACCAGCGCAGACTGGAGCGATCCAGGCATCTCTGGGAGAGTATCTCTTTGAGCGCCTCACTCTCAAGCATGACTAGGAGGCCTCTGCGCCTTCAAGGGGCTCCCTCCTCTGCTCTGTACCAGCCCACCTCAGAACCTCCACCTGAATGAACCTCTCAAGCCACTAGGCAACTTTGTAACCGCCCTGGAGCCTCTCCCAAGTCTTGGACCAAGTGAAAATAAAGCTTTTTGAAACAGCAACTTAATAGTTTTTCTATGTATGTGGGAGGGTTGCCTGGGCAAGAAGAGGTTGGCTCTGATCCTGTTTACTGTGGGAACCCACATGCAATAACTTGCAGGGGTCTCTGGCTCTATGGTGGTAACTGCCTTCTCATACGGCAGATCCAGGTCCTAGAAATCTGTAGCAGCTTGTCTAGTCCTTGGTTTATGTTACTGTGCAGGGAAGTGAAAGCGCTTCAGTATCCAAGTTCAGAAATGGGCTAAACATACAAACAGAAGGCTAGGAGGAGATGGGCAAGCAGAAGCCTGAGTTCTATCTAGTAAATGCCAGTACAAGGCATACACCAAGGGCTGGCAGCCAGGGTCACTGGGTATCTACTGGCTTCTGAACTAGATGCTGGGGCCCATCAAAAAGAGGATGTGTAACTTGGGGCCATTGCACAAATGGGAAGTAAAGCATTGCAAAAGGCTTAGATGGGAGTGGAACACTGGACAATACTGCTGTGTCAGTTCAGACGGGTTAAAAGCAATCCAGGGGCCGGGCGATGGTGGCGCACGCCTTTAATCCCAGCACTTGGGAGGCAGAGGCAGGCGGATTTCTGAGTTTGAGGCCAGCCTGGTCTACAGAGTGAGTTCCAGGATAGCTAGGACTACACAGAGAAACCCTGTCTCGAAAAACCAAAAAAAAAAAAAAAAGCAATCCAGAGGTTTTATGAAGCCACATGAAACACCCTTAGCTCAGTATCCTGCCACTGCTCTTGGTGAAGCAGTCATGTGGACAGGAAGATGACCCGATACACTACAGCTTTCTAGTCAGGTCACTAGAACTCAGTCATGCAGAGGTCACTGAGGCTAAAAGTAAGCAGGCCCATGGGGTCCCGAGAACCTACTAAATGGATTCTGACAATGATGTCCACAGGGAAATAGCCTTATTGAGAAAGGGGTTTAAGTTTTTGGTCAAAGTCCCAGGGTTGCAACTTGAGTTTCTCACTGTGTGAGGTTGACATTCTGCTTAAGGACATCTGTCCAGTTACTCTTCCCGTTTTGAGACTGGATCTCACCAAATTGCCCAAGCTGGCCCCAGAAACTGTAGTCCATGTAAGCTTTGAACTTTGGATCCTTTGATGTGTGCAGTTGTGATTTCCCCATGCGTATGTCAGCCACCTTATACCCAAGGTCCCTGGAACCAACATTTGCCACTTGCATCTCAGATCTAAGCAGTCAGATGCATCTTTCCTAACAGCAATGGGATCTCAGAACAGCAACCCAAACGTGCACAGAAGCCCTAGGCAGAAGACTATGGCACATCTAAGAGCAGAACTAAAATCGGGGAGTCTGGGACTCCTCCTGGTAATGCCAGCACTTAAGAGGCTGAGGTAGGACTGCTGTGAATTTGAACCATGGTGGGGGTGGGGGTGGAGGAATAAGGCAAGATCCTATCTAAAAACTAAACTTAAAGGACTGGGGAAGTGAAGGAGACCCACAACACAAGAGCTCTCGTCCAGCTATAGCTGGCATTCTTAAATACACGTGTATTTTTTTTTTTTCAATCTCTGGACACACTCCACTCACACACCTTCTGCCCTCCCCCTCCCAAATGCAAACCAAAGGCATTGGGCCAGACACAGCACACTGAGGAAGGGCCTGCCCATTCACTGAAGCTGGGGGCAGGACAAAGCTTGCAGGCAGAAAGGCCTCGAGGTACATGTAGGGCTTCAAGAAGCCGGTGGGCTCGGTTCTGTATCAGGAAAGGGGACCAGGGTGCAGCACAGTGACAGGACTTCTGATTCAGCCACTGGGACCCAGGACCCAGGGGTTTCACAGTGGGCTGAGCATTTGTATGGCTGACAGACATTCTGCCCTCAATGGAGGCATTCCCTAGAGGGGACACTGGACCAAGGAAAATAATAAGGTCTGGTCCAGAAGACGGCAGAAAGGTGTCTGGTCCAACTCAGGCATGCTCCATTGAAGAAATGAACAGGATGATATCCAGGGAGGCCAACCTTGCGGCATGGCCCGGCATCTCAGTCGTGGGTTGAAATGGAGGACCATAAGCATTCTGCTACCTCTGCTTTGTTTTTGAGACAGTGTCTCATGTTGCTCAGTTTGGCCTTGAACTCTCTATGTAGCAGAGGATGACCTTTAACTCCTGATCCTTCTCCTCTACCTACTGAGTGCGGGGTTATACATGTGTATCATCACACCAGGTTTATGAGGCTCTAGAGGTAGATCCCAGGGCTTCCGGCACGCTAGGCAAGCCATCTGCCAACTGAGCTACCTCGTCAGCCAGCCGGTATTCATAATCCCTGAAATGTCCTAACTCTGGACTTAGCTGTTTCAATGGTAGGGAAGCCACACAGATTCTAACATGAGGTGGTCCCGGGGGTCAGGCCTGAGCATAGCATACTTTGTATGATTATAGGATCAAATGAAGAAGCCTCAACCTGGAAACCAATAAACCAGGTGTCCTAAAACCTCTGGCACTGAAGAACAATGGCAGATTCCTAGCCTCTGGGGCCAGTCTAAGCCTGGAGACTCCAGATCAGTGCACAAAGAATGCATTCTGCAATCCAAGAAAGGCACGGCGGCATGGAGTGCCGGAACTCCAAGATTGGAGCCAAAGGGCTGGAGTGTCTGAAACGGAGGTTGGGCTATGGACCATACTTGGTAGGGGTCCCACTCAGGGTCTGGAGTGGGGTTCAGGCACCCTCCCATCTGCATAGGCCCTCTGTGAGAGGGGCACAGGACAGGCAGGGAATGGGGATGGGGGGCGGGGCTTAGTTGCGCTCTTCGCCCAGGGAACTGGTAGGACTCAGGGGCTCAGTGGGTGTGCTGAGTGAGCTGGAGGGCCCAGTGTCCACTGAGTTGCTTCTCTTGCTGCCGCCTGTGGAGGAGGAACAGGAGGCCCTGCGTGGCCACTCAGGTGCCCGGATGTTGCGGCGATCTTTGGCAGCCTCTTCTTCCTCGTCATAACGCTCACTGTCTTCCCCCAGGGGTCCATCCCGTGGCTCTTCCTCATCCTCACTCTGGTGCGGGCTGGAGTGTCGAGACAAGGAGGGCGACGGCGGCACGGAGGCTGGCCGTGGGTAACGGTACCCCTGGGTCTGCATACCCAGAGCAGGCATAAACCAGAATGAATGGATGCCATTTAAGTCCCTAGAAGTATCCACTAATCAAACCACCCCAAACCAGTCTACCCCAGCGTTGGTCCCGGCTCCGCTTACCGCATCTACCTCATGGGGCTCGTAGGTGAAGTGGTCAGGAAAGGCCTTGGCCAGAGCCATGTGGCGCGCAGACATGTAGTACTGGGCAGAAAAGAAGGCAGTGTCAAGGACAGAGGTTACACACTCAGATTCCGGCAGATAAATCCCAGTCCCTTTTGATGGTTTGTCTCTTTTGTTTTTTGAGACCGAGTTTCTTTGTGTAGCCCTTGGCTGTCCTGGAACTCTGTAGATCAGGCTGACTTCAAACATCATGGACATCTGCCAGCCTCTGCCTCACCAGTGCTTGGGATTTATTTAAGGCATGTGCCACCACTGTCCGGCCACATTTTTTTTTTCTAAAGGAGAGCCATGCCACGCCACTCCCCACTCCCCACCCCCCATCGCTGGTGGACACGAGGCAGGGGCTATAGCACTGAACCACTTCTGTGGTAGACTGTAGTTAAGGCTCTAAAACCTAAAAGCGCACCCGGCTCCCTTGCTCCACCACTGAGCCATGCTGTCACTGCTGGAGTCCCCAGCAAATTTCACTGCGTAATTGTTAGCCTACACTGGCTAGTAGTATAGATAGTACGATTTTTCTGCCTCACCCTTCCAAGTAGCTGGATGACAGGCCTGGGCCAATAGGTACAGGTGGCCACACCTTAGTGTATTTTCTGTTTTGAGTTGGGAATGTCACTATGTGCCCCCAGCTGAGTTTGAACTTTCAGTCAGGCTCTATTTACTACACCTTTATACAGATGAGCACACTGGGCAGAGTTATCTCATCTCTCCTATGCAAATATTCCTATGTAAGTGTTCCATCTGGGCTAGGCATGGCCAATCCTCTAGTCATACTTACTACAGAGCAGGTAAATTCTCAAATAGAACACTGTTTTGGTCACATGCAAATGAGACCTCTGACCAGATGCTATTTCTAGACTTTATTTATTTATTTATTTATTTATTTATAGTTTTTGAGACTGGATCTCTCTATGTAGTCCTGGCTGTCCTAGACCTGGCTATGTAAAAGAGGCTGGCCTCGAACTCACAGAGACCCACCTGTCTCTGCCTCCAAGTGCTTGGATTAAAAGTGGGTACTCCAACACCTGGCTTTCTTTTCATTTTTGGCGTATGTGTGTATGTATGTGCATGTATGTGTCTATATACAGAGGCCAGAGGACAATTTTAGGTGTCATTTCTTAGGTGTACTTCATCCTGAGTTTTGTTTTGTAAGATCATTTATTTATGTATGGGCATATGTATATATGATGTGTGCTGAATGTGTCTGTGTGTAGGGACCCAGAAGATGGCATTAGATCTTTTGTAGCTGGAATTCCAAGTGTTTCTGAAATGGCAGGTTATGTGAGTGCTATCTGATCTCTCATCTTCACAATTCAGAGCAACTGTTCTTAACCACACTGGACATCTTTCCATCCCCTCTTTATTTCCTTTCTTTCTTTCCTTTCCTTCCGTCCTTTTTTTTTTTTTTTTTTTTTTTTTTTTTGAGACAAGGTCTTACTATGTAGACTAGGATGGCTTCAAACTCACAGTCTCTGCCTGTAAAGTGCTGGAATTAAAGGCATGCAACCCCACACCAGGCCTTCACCCTGTTTGTTGAGGCAGGGACTTGCCATAAATAGGATGCTGGCTGTTCGGTGAGTCCCAGGTACCCTTTTTCTTTCTTTTTTTTTATTTTTTGTTGTTCTTTTGAGATAAGGTGTCTCTGTGTGGCCTTGGCTGTCATGGAACTCACTCTAGACCAAGCTGGCCCTGAACTCAGAGATTTGCTTCCAAAGTGCTAGGCACCACCACTGCCTGGCCTGGAGTGTCCTCTTATCTCTGCCTTCCCGTGCTAGAATCCCAGGGACCATCATGTTGGTTTTTTAATATGTGTGTGGGTGTTTATTATGTGTGTGGTGTTTTGCCTGCATGTGTTCTATGTTCTGTAAGCCTGGTGCCCACAGAAGCCTAGGTGGTGTCAAATCCCCTGGAAATGGAATTACAGATGTTTGTGAGCCATCGTGTAGGTGCTGGGAACTAAACCCTAGTCCTCTGGAAGAGCAGCCAGTGTTATGTCTCTAGCTCTGACAATTCCTTTCTTTCTTTTTTGTTTGGTGCATTGTGTTTTGACTGCATGTATGTCTGTGTGACAGTGTCAGATCTTGGAGTTACAGATGGTTATGAGCTGTCGTGTGGGTGCCAGGATTTGAACCATTGAGCTGTCTCTTCAGTCTGACATCACTTCCTTAAAGAGACAGCAACCTTGACCTACCTCCAGACTCTTCATTTGTTTCTTTGTTTCTCTATGTAGCCCTGGCTGTCCTGGAACTTACTTTGTATCCAGATTGCTTCTACCTCCTGAGCTCCGGGATTAAAGGCCTATACCACCACACCAGGCTATCTCCATCCTCCCTCTCTCTTTCTCTTTTGATTTTTCAAGACAGAGTTTCTTTGTGTAACAGAGCCCTAGCTGTCCTGGATTCCCTCTGTATAGATCTGGCTGCCCTGGTACTCACAGAAATCCACCTGCCTCTGCCTTCTGAGTGCTGGGATTAAAGGTATGCATCACCATACCTGGCCCTATCTCCATTCTTTTAAGGCTACAGAACAAGAAGAAGCCTAGGAAAGAAAATCAGTCATACCCGGCCTAGATACTTCCAATCCAACAGGTCAGACAATCGTTCGGTACGATTCCGCTGAATGATGCGCTGTCGCCGGCTCTGCTGGCAGAAGCTGTACAGGAAGGAGGTGAGCTGCGAGCATGAGTCATCCAGGCTTCGGAACCTCCGATCCAGAATGTAAATGCCTACAGAGGCAGGAATCAGGATCTGTTAACAACAGAGTCTGAATTGTGGCCCAGGAACCCCATGTTCTGTCCTCCCTTTGCACTGACCGTAAGCTGAGGGATCTGCGATGTGCTCCTCCATAAAGCAGCCAAAGCCGGAGAGGTTGGTGGAGATACTGGGGATGCCCATGACAGTGCACTCCGCTGTAGAGCCAAAGGTGGGGGAAAAGCTAGTCAGTAGCCTGCCCCATTAGAGATGTCTCTATACCGCCACCTGCTGGCAAGTAAACCAACTGGCCTGGCTATACCCGCAAGGATGTGGAGGGCTTCCCCCATTTCTAAGCAAAGACTCAGAAAAGTGAATCTGTGGAAAACGTTTGTGATGAAAAGGATAGATATTTATGGAACACTAACCAGCGCTGGCTCGCATAAATACCTTTACTTAACCATCACTACAACACATTAACATTCGTTCGTGTGTGTGTGTGTGTGTGTGTGTGTGTGTGTGTGTGTGTGTGTGTGCCACCTGTGGAGGCCAGGAGAGAGTGTTGGACCCTCCGGAAGTACAGTTACAGACTGTTGTTAGCAGCCAAATGGGTGATAGAAATTGAATCTGGGTTTTTTATAGCTGTTTTGTTTTATTTTTTCCTTTTTTTTTTTTTTTACTTGTTTGTCTTTTGTTTTTAAAGATTTATTTATTTTATGTATGTGATTACACTGTTGCTGTCTTCAGACACACCAGAAGAGGGCATCACATCCCATTACAAACCCACCATGTGGTTGCTAGAAATTGAACTCAGGACCTCTGGAAGTACAGTCAGTGTTCTTAATGGCTGAGCCATCTCACCAGCTCTTATTTTTGGCTTTCTTGAGACAAGGTCTCACTATGTAGCTCTACGTATCCTGGAGCCCACTGTGTAGACCAGGCTGGCTTTAAACTCACAGAGATCCCCCTGCCTCTGCCTCCTCAGTACAGGGATCAAAGGCATGTGTGACTATACCCAACAAAGCGAGGTCCTCTAGAAGAACAGTATTCTTAGCTGCTAAGCCATGTCTCCATCCCCTCTTTTAAGACAGAATCTTATGTAGCCCAGGATGGCCCTGAACCCACTATGAGCCAAATCTGACCTTGAATTCCTAATCTTCCTGCCTCTGCACACCATTAGTTGTCATTAGAGGTGCACATGCTCCTTAGCTGGTTTGCTTCTGAGACAGGGTCTCACTGTGTAGCTCAGGCAGGCTGTGGGATGATGATAACTCTCCTGCCTCAGCTTCCCCAGTGTGCTGCTACAACCAGCTCGCAGCCTGTGTCCACTAGTCATAAGAAATGATCTGAGTGAGATGAAATGCAGCAGCCTGTGATCCAAGGCTCAGGAAGCTGAGGCAAAGACAGCTGTGAGTTCAGCCTGGGCCACAGGGATCCCGGGGCGCCGTCAGACACAGCAACTACTAGCAACTTTTTTTTCCCCTGAGACAGGGTTTTTCTGTGTAGTCCTGGCTGTCCTGGAACTCACTCTATAGACCAGGCTGGCCTTGAATTCATGGACCTGACTGCTTTTGCCTCCCAAGTACTGGAATTAAAGGCATGCACCACTACCACCTGGCTCCATTATCATGCTGACCATGCTGACCAGAGCAAAATGATGATTTGTAAGTGACTCTCAAGACCAGGACCTGTTGATGTCCCCTCATAGGAGTGGGGGTGGGGTGAGGAGCAGTGATTGGGATATAAAGTAAATAAATTAATAAAAAAGATTTTTTTTCCTTCGGTTTTTCAAGACAGGGTTTCTCTGTGTAGTCCTGGCTGTCCTAGAACTCAGAAGTCAGCCTGCCTCTGCCTCGAAAGTGCTGGGATTAAAGGCGTGCGCCACCACTGCCCGGCAAAAATATTTTTAAAAGAATGAATAAATAAACACAATGAACTAAAAAGAAATGGGGGTTGGGACATTAGACCCTCTGTGGAGGTTCTAGCCCTTCCTTCCAAAATCTGCCTCCCACACAAGTTCTATAAGGAAGCCCAATAAACTCACTGTGTGTGTGTGTGTGTGTGTGTGTGTGTGTGTGTGTGTGTGTGTGTACACGATTCAGTGCAGAATTGATGAATATGTCTATAATACAAGGAAAGGTAGAGGTAGGAAAGTCAAGAGTTCAAAGTCACCCTCAGATATCTGTGAGCTTGAGGCCAGCTAGAGTATCAGAAAACAAGCAGGCCTAAAAATAATAATAATAAAATAAAGAGGAAAACTCTAGTTTCACCTCAGTGAGGGAGAATTACACACAAGCAATTCTAACTCAGAGCTCAGGGCTGAAAAGAGGCGAGGAGAGAAAGAAGTAGAATATCTCTGGGGGCCAGAAGAGGAAGCTCAGTGGGTAGAGGGCTCGCCTGGCATGCACAGAGCCCCAGCTTCTACAGCCAGCACTGTATAAACAGATCACAGGGCTGCAGCACTCTGGAAGCAGAAGCAATATCAGGAGTTCAAGACCAGCCTGGGCTACATAGCAAGTCTGAGAGGCACTGGTAAAGAGGTCTTGCTCTGTTGAGGTAAATCTCTTGCCCATAGGAAGTCCATAGAAGAAAAGACACAAGTCAATAAATATCAAAAGAATGCTGCAAGCCTAGATTGGGCAGATTTACCATTAAATGCTCAGCTACAACTCAAACATCACCAAACTGGAGCTGAGGTTATCAGCAATGACGACCAGAAATGACCGTCAGCCTTCTAGTCCCGAGCTGGGTAGATTCCTGTCACAAACATGTACATCGAAACAGGGTGGACCGCTACCATCATCCCTAAACTGAGGAGCCATGTTGCAGGGTCACACCAAAACTGAACAAGACCCAGCAGTCTGCCACCCTCGCCTCCTGCACTCACCTGGTGTGTAACCCCAGGGCTCATAGTAGGAGGGGAAGACCCCAAGGTGACAGCCACGGACAAATTCCTCATAATCCACGGGGAGTAGAGGGCTTGTGGAAGAAAGGAATTCTGGGTGAAAAATCACCTGTCGAGAGAGGAGAAGGGCTTAGCTATGTGTAGCCACCTAGAGTAGCCCAGAGAGGGTACATTTCTCTAGAAACACACAGCAAGTCAACAACAAGCTGAAGACTTAAACTTAATTCATTTGCCCTCAGAAGCCAGGGTTCTTTCTAAACAGTGCAGTTGACAAACTAGGTAGATAGGAAGTGTGATGTCAGAAGAAGGAGGAGGAAGAAGAGGAGGAGGAGGAGGAGGAAGAGGAGAAGGAGGAGAGGAAGAGGAGGAAGAGGAGGAGGAGGAGGAGGAGGAGGAAGAGGAGGAGGAAGGATGTTCCAGGAAGAACCATTTCCCCTGCCATACCGCACCAACCAATGGCCAGCCCTCACCTTCACACGGTCAGCACTACTGTTGAAAAGGCCAATTCGGCGGATGGTGGTCAAGATGGGGTCTGAGGAGTCATCCAGCATGTTGTGGGTACACACAGGTGGGAAAGACTGCCGCTGTAAAAAGCAGAAGTGAGGTGGGGGGAGGGATGGGAGGATTCGCTCTTGTTTCTGGGCTGTGAGGGATTTGAGGAAGCTACCAACAGAAGTCAGCATACTCATGACTGGAACCCAGATTTTAACTATCATGAGCAAAACCAAACCAAAACAAAACAAAACAAAAAAATCCCTTAAGGCACTCTACAGCTTGTGAGAAAATGTCTGTGTTTAGTTATATATATAGTCTTGTCTGTCAATAAAGAAACCTCAAGGAACCTCACCAAGTTGAAAGCAACCCTGTAACTTCTTCGATATCCTGGCTGATGTGTAACATAAAGGAGAATGGCAACAGAATGTTGACTCCACTCCCCCATCTTCCCTCCCTGGAAAAAAAAAAGCTCTAAAGAATTGTAAATATCCCCCAGCCAAGTGGACAGTTATGTCCATTTGATAGCAAGTTACAAAGACAGCTGGGAGTTGTAGTTTCCTTATGAAAATTCATACCTAACTATCACCACCATCACTACCACTACTGCCACCCCGTGCCCACAGGGAAGGGAAGCACAATTTCAGAAGTCACAGCTGCAACACAAAGATAGACTGACAGGAAATCCCAGCCCTCTCTCTTAAGACAAGTTCTTTACAACTGTTCCATCATCATGTGATTAAAGGGCCTACTCATGAGCAGTGTATGAGAGTGAAAAACTACAACTCCCAGCAGCCACAGGTTAGGCTTCCTGGATAAAGCCAGCTGTCTAATTTCAAAAATATTTGTCCAAAAGCACATTCTACCTCATTAGTGCATGCTAGCTGTCTAGATTCCAAAACTCAGCCTCATCAATGCCAACCATAGGCACCAGTCCCTTGACCCACAGGAAATAAATGAACTCTAACTCCCAAAAGCTTCAGGGGCAAAGAAAGTCAGTCCCAGGAGCTGATGGGAGCTGTAGTTCTCACTTTGTGAGACACCTCTTCCTAATGTTTCCTATCCTTTTAATTCTAACTTCAGGAATCAGAGGGTTCTGTGGAAGGTAAAACACAGCCACGGAGTTGTGTGGGAAGTGCATGCCTTTAATCCCAGTACAGAGAGGCAGGTGGATCTCAGTTCGA
Source organism: Arvicanthis niloticus (assembly GCF_011762505.2). Taxonomy (NCBI): domain Eukaryota; kingdom Metazoa; phylum Chordata; class Mammalia; order Rodentia; family Muridae; genus Arvicanthis; species Arvicanthis niloticus. Next base: position 19,112,011 of record NC_047658.1, on the reverse strand, counting down.
GGCCAGCTGGCTCTACAGAGTGAGTTCTAGGACAGTAAATAGTGGCTCTCGGGCATTCTGTCTCTCCAGGAAACACTAGGTGTATTGGCTGGCCTGACTTCTATCTCCTAAAGGCCCCTTAAACTACCATTCTCAACATGCCCTGGGGGTAGCAGAAACCGGAGTTGTCACTTGGGGGAAAGGGGGCGGTCTTCTGAACCTTCAGTGAACTAAAGTTCCTAGAAAGAAACGTACTTTAACAGAGAACAACCCTTTGCAAGGCTGACTGACTGTGCAGATGTTAGAATGTGGCAGGTCTAGAGTCTGATTATGTATCTCATAAAAATAAAGCCAGGTGGGGTGGCGCACATACCAGCACTCCAAAGGCAGAAATAGGTGGATCTCTGAGTTAGAGGCCAATCTGATCTATAGGACAGTTTCAGGATAGACAGGGCTACACAGAGAAACCCTGTCTGCAAAACAACAAACCACCACCACCACCACCAAAACCACCACCACCAACAACAACAGCAAAACATCACCACTACCAACAACAGACATTTATCTTGGTCTATTTCAGCCACCCTGAATCGCTGCCACTCCTTGCTACCTGATCTAATAAGGACTGTAACTTTAGACCTAGAACTGAGATCTCCCCCTTTCCTGTGACCCTTTTTAACTTGATGTCTCCAGCGGTGTATTTTTTAAATTAATTTATTTGTTCACTTTACATCCCTATATCAGGGCCCCGTCCTCCCATCTCTCCTCTCACCATTCCTCCTTCCCCCTCCCCTTCTCCTCTGAGAAGGGGACCCTCCTCCTTTCGTGCATCTCTCCAGCAATGTACCTATAAAAGGGCCTTCATTCATTATTTTCTGTGTTCTGTTATAAAAAGTCACAAGATTGTCACTGTGTTGAAACACTGTAACCTGAGTCTGTGTTCCCAGTCCATGCTCATACTTGGCTCCAGAATAAACTTTCTTACCCTTTCTGATGTGATGAATGCGTTTTCCCATTGATATTTCTCTGGATATCAACTGGACCCTCTCTAAAGGGCCACAAAGAGAACAGAAGTCCCAGAAACCTTTGCAGCAAGAGGTCTCAGCAAATGCTTGGGACTGGCCAGCACTCTGCTCAGGGGTTAGGACCATACCTGAGTAGCAAAGATGGCTCTCTTCATCATAGTGAAGTCCTCCTTGTCCAGCATCTTGTTCATGTCTGGGAGGCTCCCCCTGCAAGGGGAGAGGCAGGCATTTCAGAATGAAGTGACGGGACAGGTCAGGAGAATCATGGGAGCAGAGCCAGGGTTGGCACTCACACTAAAAGGGACTCGTAGAGCTTCCTCCCAAATTTCTCCTTGACTGTATTGGCTGTGTCCCTGGAATGGAGAGGAACAATACCACGTCAGTCACCAGCCTCTATGTACTGTCAGGCTTTGTGGGCAACAGAGAAACTGAGGTCTGGGCTCAGGGTCCATGCCCTGAGAGCCCTCAAACTGGAGGATGGGGAACTGGAGACTTCTTGAGTTCCTTGAGGTGTGTGGTGGGGGATAGGTGGCCCTTCCTCTCCAGCTTCAGTGACTCATCTACAAGATAAGTGTAAAAATAGAATCAACCTCACGAGGTTGCAGAGAGGAGTCTGAGAGGTCAGGAAAGCCCAGCACACGGAGAGCCTTCCAGAAATGTCAGCTATTATTAGGGTTAAGATGAGTCTTGGACAAAGTGCTGCTAGGCCCTGCTTTATAAACAGGAGAAATAATATTCTGAGAGGAACATCCTGGCACACAAGTTCGGAAAGACTGTCACCCTACTGTCTCATGACTTACAATCCTCCCAGGGACAGGCTGACCCAACCACACTGGTCTCTTCTCTCTCTAACTGCCTCCATCCATGCCCTGTGAGCCTGGCCTCAGTATGCTGCCCAGTGTGACCTTGAACTTCTGACCCTCCAGCCTCCACTCCCCAAGGGTTAGAATTAGAGAAATGGACCACCACACCCAGTTTATGCCCTGCTGGGGATTGTGAGTGTGGAACAACACCCTACCAAGTGAGGGACATTTTCAGCTCCTCCTCAGTTCTTAAACATTTGTCTGCTGTCCCCAGGACTTAGAACAGTGCCTGCCTCATGGCAGATATACAGAGACTGGTGGGCACTGAATGGGGAGGCTTCAGAAAGTAGGAAACAGGCTCAGTGAGGGTGCGGTAGGTCAGCAAAATAACAAGGGGTCAGGGCAGGAACCTCACTGTGTGACATGTGCCTGATCACATGCTCACAGCCTGGCCAGGCCACACGCTTTAAGAGAGGAGTTCACAAGGAATCCTGATTGTGTCAGAGATAGCTAGAGAGAGAGAAGCCCATGGACACAGCAGGTATGGGTCCTGGCCGAGGACTGCTGACCATAGCTGTTTGCGCACGGCTTGGCCCTTCAGGGTCTCCACATTGAAATTGTTGGTTCGAGCCGGCATGATGAAGAACGCAACAACTGTTTGCTCACTGCCATTCACCTGGGGACAGGGAGGAAAGAGACGTCAGGATGCTGGACTCAGTCATGCTATTGCTACTAAGAGTTATGGGACTTCGGATTTTCTTCTTCATAATAATATAGGAAATTAAAATCAAGCATGGGTAGATGCTTTAACACTGAGCCACTCACGCCCCCTCACTAGGCGACTCTAGGCAGGGGATCCATCACCATCACCGAGCCATGCTGCTAGACTGGTTTTTTATTTTGATACAGCATCTCAAAATGGCCCATTGACCTTGAACTCATTCTATAGACAAAAGATGTTGATTGATTTTTTTTGGATCCCCCTACCTCAGCCTTCCAGGTGCTGAGAGAACAGGCGCAGGTCACCAGCTCTCACTTCTGAGCTTTCTGGGACTCTATGTTCTGCTCCTACCCAAGCTTCCATACCTGCCCCTCAGGTCTCTGCTCTCCCCAGCCCCAGACACCTCCCGCCCCCAGCCCCTCTCACTGCTCCACCCGCCAGGGCTTACTCTGAGCAAATAGTTGAGCCGGGCCAATGCCTCCAGGAACACATCAGCTCCCTTGTTGGAAAACTCATAGCGGCCAGCAATAAAGAAATACAAAGTCTTGTCTAGGTTGAAGTCCAGGTGCCTAAACAAGCCACAGGAGAGTGTGAGGCCCGAGCTCCTTACCCTGTGCTGAAACCCACAAACCCCAGAAGCCATAGGGCCAAAGAAAGTTTTTACAATGCACAGGTATCAAAGAGATACACGCAAGTGTAGGATTTTATCCTTGGATGGGTATTTACCCGAAGACCCATCCCATAGCTCTGGATATCAAGAAATAACGGAGACCATAGCTGTCCAGGGCTGAAGGACCAAGAAATCCAAACCCTCACTCTCTTCCTTGAGACTCAAGAGTCTTCTCTCCTCAGAGCTCAGGGTCTTGACCACAGCCCTCCTCCTCAGACCCAGGAGTCTTCCTCTCTCCCCCCACTTCTCTTAGCCATCTGGCCCACATACCCGTAAAAATGGCCACGCACAAACTCCTGGATTCGCGCTTTGCTCTGAGCATGAAGGTTCTGAAATTCATGCATAGCAGAGAACTTCTTCACATTCAGTCCATTGGGGGTCACAATATCTACGATTGGGGGAGAAGGGCCCATGCTTCATTTTCTATCGTGATCAACGTCACTGACACAAAAGGAAGAGGAGGTGACTTCCCTTCCATAATGTCATGGTTTTGATGGCCCTTTAGTGAACTCCACTCCACAGAGACTGATTCAACACCACTACTTGACTCTCCTTACTCTTTTTATGTTTTAGATTTTTTTCTTATATTTTCTGTGTATAGTGGTTTTGCTTGCGTGTATGTCTGTGTACCATATGTGTGTCTGTTGCCTGTGGAGGCCAGAAAAGGTGGTCAGTCTCCTGGAACTGGAATGACAGATGGTAATAAGCCACCATGTGGGCTCTGGGAATTGCACCTGGGTCTCCAGAAAAACAACCAGTGTTTATACACTCAGGCATGAACACACACATGTACATGCACACACACACACACACACACATACATACACCCACACAAGTGCACACAAACATAAAAACAAACAAATAAATAAATATTTTAAAAAAGTATATGAGGGGAGAAATGGTTGAGTCCCTAAAAGAGGCGTGAAGACAGTGTATTGTGAGCCAAGTGTGACAGAGGATGTGAGTCAAGGCGACCCCAGAGCTACGTAGTGAGACCCTGGCTCAAAAAAGAAAAAAAAAGAGAAGAGAGTGGATGTCCTGGGAGAAGAAGAGCAGTGGTCAGAGTGGGAGGAGGACAGATGGAAACTGCACCTCCCGGAGTTCCTGAATGTCTCAGGGCCCGCGGCACCATCCACCTGTAGGAGCTGAGGTACCAAGAGTTAGGTTTATACAATACAAGCTTTTATAAAGAATAAGAATAAAGAATAAAGAATAAAGAATACTCTGTGTGTGTGTGTGTGTGTGTATAGACACAGTGCATTCAATAAAAGCTGGGCACAGTTAAATGTGCCTGTAACTCCAGCGTGGGGGTGGAGGAAGACAGACGGGTCCTGGGAGCTTACACAGCCCCACCAAAATGGTGAACTTCAGGTTCACTGAGAGACCCTGTCTCACAAGAGCTGCTGGGGCCGGAGAAATGGCTCCACATTCAAAGGACCTTACTGCTCTTGCAGTGTGCACTTGGGTAGTTAATAGTGCTTATAACTGCAGGGAAGGTTAGGATCCAAGTCCTCCCCTGCCCTCTGTGAACACACACACACACACACACACACACACGTTTGCACGAGCCCACTCATAAGGACACACCCATATACATAAATAAAAATAAATACTTCTAAAAAAAATTAGGTGGATAGTCACAGAAAAGACCCTTGACATTCTCCTCTGATTTCTACACACACACAGACACACACACACACACACACACACACACACACAATTACAACAAATCAACAAAAAAAATTACAATCCTCATCAGGACCTAGGGCCAAGATTTAGGAGCATATGGGGCAGGAGAGGCAAACCTAGTTCCAAATTTGCTTTCTTTGAAAATAAAGCTGGTAATATTTGTATTTCTTTCAGAAGATCAGCATATATATTAGCTACTCATAAAATTAGAATGAATGATACCATAGATCCTGTTGTTCTTCAGGACAGAGTTAGTCAGCTTCATTTCCCAGTTACCATGTCAACTCAGGACTTACGGGAGTTGCTGTTCTAGTCTCTGAGGTAAAATGACATTGGTGTTGAGCATGGCATAGAGCCTCTTACCTCAGCCACACATAGGGACCACAGCTCAGACCCTACCTGGTTTCCTCTTGAGGAGGTGTTGCGCCTCAATCGCGGTGATTTGGGACACCGTAGTGAAGACGTGGGCACAGTGAGCTGCTGCCCGCTCCATGCAGTACCGGTGATAGATCTGCCTCTCGCCTGCCTCCTTGTCTACATTGAACTGGGTAAGAAGGGAGAAAAGTCAGTGTTAAGAGGACCAGGGTGAGGCTGGGGTGTAGACTAGGGTCTTAGGGAGGCTGGATTCTGAGAGGCGGGTCTGGGCTCGTACTCTTGGGTTTAAGGAGGACCAAGGAGGACTCTTGGGTCTGAGGGAGGAGGGCCAGGGTCTGCCCCTATGTCTGATGGTGGAAGGGTCTGGTCTTAGGAGCACAATTCCCCGCGAGGGCTTTGGGCTGTCCCACAATACAGAGTCTCCCACACTTGCAGCTCACATTCTCCAGGTTGTTGTAGAAGTCCACGGCACCAGCACACAGGTAGCGCCCCAGCAGCGTGGCGTGAGTGGTAAAGATGGTGGCCACCGGCAAGCGCCGGGCCCGGCACAGGCAGAGACCAACGCCCGCCAACCATTCGTGGAAGTGGGCAACCACATACGGCTTCTCTTCATTCTGGGCCAGGAACTATGGGGCAACAGGGACAGGGTCACTGTGTTTCCACACAGCACAAAAGAAACCAGCAGCAATCCCCATCATGGACAAGGAAACGGGGGAGAGGTAAGCCCGCCATTAGGCAGAGCAGGCAGCATTCCCACAAAGGGCTGAAACCCCGTTAGGCCAACCAGCTGACCTTGTCCCCAGAGGCTGATGGGAATTTTTTGTTTTGGTTTTGGTTTGTTATTTTGCCAATGTCCCTGGCAAAGCTGAACTGGAAGGACCAACACCCCAAGCCCTGGTCACAATTCCAGGGACCAGGGACTTGGGTCTTCTTTTTTCTTTCTTTCTTTCTTTCTTTTTTTTTAATTTTTGGTTTTTCGAGACAGAGTTTCTCTGTATAGCCCTGGCTGTCCTGGAACTCACTCTGTAGATCAGGCTAGCCTCAAACTCAGAAATCCACCTGCCTCTGCCTCCCAAGTGCTGGGATTAAAGGCGTGCACCACCACTGCCCGGCTTCTTTTGGTTTTGAAGACAGAATTTCTCCGTGTAATAGCCCTGGATGTCCTGGACTCACTTTGTAGACCAGGCTGGCTTTGAACTCAGGGATCTGCTTGCCTCTGCCTCCTGAGATTAAAGGTACATGCCACCACCGCCCGGCGGCGGAGCCTCAGCATTTCAATCACTGGTAGCAGAATTTTTATGGGCAAAAAATGGGACCAAAACTCCCAGAATTCCTTGTAGCGAGTAGCTCCTGTTTGTCTTAAGGCATTCTGATTAAGTTTCCTAAAACTTTTTTTTTTTTTTTAATTCTATAATGTGCAAGGGATGAGGAAAGCCCAGATTTCTGGTTCTGAAACCAACTCAAGGTCGGTAAGTATCAAAAGTTCCCCCCAGTGCTTAAATACAATGGATATCAAACTAGAGCGCAACTCCCAGAATTCCCCGGACCCTCTTCTGACAGGACTCCCTGGAGACAAAGCCAATGTGTTTACACCCGGACGATTAGAGTAAGTGAAGGTGAGGTTGGCACTTCTGCTCTCTGAGAAAAGCTAGACTCCTTTCAGAGTTGATCCTTGGATTAAAAGAGTGTACAATTCCCAGAATTCCCAGGGGAAGCCCGCCCTCTGCCCCAAGTGGTGGTGATGATTGAAGTTTCAAGTCTGGGTAGAAAGGCTGAGGTGGGGTCTGTAGTAGGGCCTACCTCACCCAGGAACCAGGTGGTGAGGAAGCCAAACAGCACAGCGTCATTGGCCTCGCGGTCGTACCAGGGTACCCCGATGTTGCAGGTGTCCCAAAGCTCACCCTTCCAGCGCTCCAGGGCCCAGGCTGAGGCCCCTACATCCAGGAGCACCACTAGAGGTCCCCCTTCGATCAGCCAACGCCCAAAATACACCTGAGGGAGAGGCAAAGGGAGGCTTCCGAAGACCTCGCCCACATTCCTCACAGAGTTATTTCCCCAGCCTGGTAACTGAGCTCAGCTGGTTCGCGTTTCCCCTCACCATGGCCTCATCTGTGGCCCTCTGTAACTCCGCCCACTACCTTTCCCCTCTCCCCATTGGCCTGTTTTGTCATCTGAAGTCACGTGCCTATCAGCCAGGCCTGCTCTTTCCTACCCATTGCCACGTTCCTAAAATTCGATGTTCTATTTCAGTCCCCATTAGCCCTTTTCCTCCTGAGACCACAGGTATGGCTCCAGGCCATTGATCTAACTCTGTCCCAACCTGGCTCCGTCCTGCCAGGGCCTCAGTGGGGTACCCCTCCCCCTCCCAGCTGTTGTCTGCCCTTTTGCTGGGAGGGGGTCTATTATTAGGAACAGCTGCCCTGGGGGGAGGGATGTAGCTACTCTGGGGTCCCGTAGGGACATGGTCTGGCCTGACTGGGTGCTGGAGCCCACCCCAAACACAGGCTGTGAGTAGGCGGAGCCTCTGCACTTGTCTTCCCATCTGCAACTCTTCTAGGCTTCCCCTTCTCACCTTCCCTCTCTTCTGGCTTTCTCCTTGTAGTTCTTTCTTTTGGGGGATGGGGAGCAGGGTTTCTCTGAGTAGCCCTGGCTGTCCTGGAACCCACTCTGTAGTTTCTCAAACTCAAGAGATTCACCTCCCTCTGCCTCCGGAGTGCTGGGGCCACCAGGCTTCTCTTTGTGGTTCTTAGGATAAAACCCACAGACCAAGCTAGGCAGGAGTTCTACCACTGAGCTATAATCCAGACCCCCACCGGGGGATTCTAGGCAAGGACTCTATCACCGAGCCACGCCCCTTCCTCCTTAGTTCCTGGATCTGCTCACCTCAGACTCTTTCTCCTCTCTTCATCTCTATTCCATCTTTTTGCCTGTCTGCTATTCGTCTTTATTTTTATTTTGAGACAGTGTTTTGTTGTGGTCCAGACTGGCTTAGCACACACAGAGATCCTCCTGCCTAGGCCTCCCTAGTGCTGAGATTGCAAGTGTGTGCATAATATCTGGTTCTGGCTGTCTTTCTGCCTTGCTCCAGCTGGTTTCTACCCTCTGGGTCTGAGGATCTCAGCTGAGATCCATCTCTATCCATCAGCCTTTCTGACATCCGGTACCCACTGGCCTACTTCTCCAGAGCCTACACCTCTCTCTATCTGTCTATCGCTTTCTTCCCTAGGTCTGCTGGGAAAGTGCTACCCAGTGCGATCTCTGCCTCCCGCTTCCATTCCCCCTTCTCTTTGCCTGTGGCTAGGGCCCCTGCTGGCGGTTCCCACCCCCCCAGGGTAGGGCCGTGTCCCACCTTACAGCCCTTGCTGTTCATGGAATCCAGAGTCCTCTTCAGTTCAGGAGTTGGGGGCTCCAGGAGCTCTACCTGCGTCCTCACACCCTGCTCCGTGTATGGTCCCACCAGATAGTAGTTGTCACCCCATTCATCCCCTGTCACCTTCGCCTTCGTCTGCAGCACAGTGTAGATGCCACCCACTGTGGGCCAAAGCGCAAAAGGACAGACAACCCCACCATTGGTCCATAGTTTTGATACCTGATGGGTAACGGGGATGTGTGTGGGTAGTGTGGGGGCAGAAGATGGGCAGGAGCCCAGACTTGGGAATCAAAGAAGGTAGGGGCTAGAGGTTAGGGTCATAGAAAAGCAAACCTGAGGATAGCCCTCTTGGGTTTATGGAGAAAGGGGACTGAGGTCAGGATGCTGAGGGAGGAGCAGGCTCCTCTTATCCTGGTCATGGGACAGGAAGCACTCTTCGTCTTAGAGAATTAGGAGATGGAAGTCCCCAGGCTCTAAAGCTCCCAGCTTTCAGATGCACTGGGAAGAACGGTACATGGCCCCATCCAGCTATCCACAGTTACCTAAGGGAAGCTGGACTTAATAATCCTCACCTTCAGGGGCCTAATGATGCTCACCCTGGGCTGGGACACAGACATACTGGGCCCTGTTCCTCCTGTGACCCCACCTCAGATTTAGAAATCTGAGTCCTTAGCCTCCTCACCTGAAACCGGTACCCTGGCAGTACATAGCATTGAGTCTGTCAACTCCCAACATGCTGGGAGACCCAGTCTCTTTCTCCCCCAAGATCCAGAAAAAGAAACATTCAGATCTACAAGGCCCAGCTCCTGGGGATTCCAGCCCAGCCTTCTAATGAGCAAGAAGCTAGTGGTCTTAGACACACATACATAGGACTCTGGGCTGTGGGTGGGTTCCTCCCATCCTAGGGCCCAGCCCCTGACCAACTTAGGACTTCCAGCTTTGCCGATTCACAGGAAGGCACCTCTCCACATAGGAAGCCATGGCTTAGGCCCTGGGCTCCTTCAAACAGAAGCTTCAAATGGAAGCAGGAGGCTCATTCAAGTTCCCAACTCTTTCCCACCTTAGATCTAAGAATTTGAGTCTCCAGGCCCCCCTCAGCTTTACACTGGGTCATGTCCTCCATGCTTCCTGAAAAATCCATGAATCCCAACTTTTAGGAGCACTCCTACTTCACAGTCATAGCCTCTGGACCACAGACCCAAAAGCTCCAGTGTTCCCTGGCCTTAGATGCACTAGCTCCTTCCCCTTTTAGATCCCAGGTTTCTCGGCCCTCGAAAACCTCCCTCCAAGACCCAGGAATCTTTCTCTAAGTGCCCTCTTCCCTAGATTGCAGAACCTGAAGCCTCCTTCCATCTTAAGAGTAGTTTCTCGTCCCTTCCCCCCAGGGCCTAGGACGCCTACTCCAGCCCCTCCACAAGGACACAGAAGTCACAGGCGCTTATCCCAAGACCCAAGAGTCCTCCACGTAGCTCTTTCCCGGTCGGAATCGGAGTTTCGGGACCCCATCCTCGCCTGCCCTCCTTGGTCAAGGGACCGACGCTGCTGTTCTCACCCTTGTTGGCCACCTCCCAGGCCACCTCGAAAAGCACTGTGTTCTCCGGGTCGAATTCATCCTCCCAGTCTTCCAATCCTGGAAGGGAGGACATAGAGAGACTGCGGCTGAGAGGCATGGCTGCTGCGGCAGGGGACTTCGAGTACCAAAAATGGAAACCCGAGAGGTCGGCTAAGAATGCACCAGACTTGATGACCGGTCGGGTTAGCGGGTGTCCCAGGGGAAGCTTGCAAGGCTCTCCGCTTCCTATTGCACGACCGCACCCCCGCCCCAGAGCGCTCCTACTCAGGTAGGGTGAGCGGCGACAGTGAATCCGGCGGGCAGCTGCAGTGAAGGCTCGTGGCCGCCAGGAGGCACTGCTCTCCCTGCTGGTTTAGCACGATTGGTCGGCGACTGGGGGGCGGGGGCTATTTCGTGTTCTTATTGGCGGATGGGATCCAGTTTCTTTGGCCAGAGCATCCCAGGGAACAGGGGGCGGGGCTTGTTGCTACTCAGCATGGAAGTGATTGGTGAATAGAGCTGTCAATCTCGGCTGTAGTCCCAATTTGGTAAGGAAGGTTGGACAGAGAGAAAAGGGATCGTGGAGGACGTGTGGTTGCTATAAAATGTGTTCAGAATTTTGCAATCGGACTTAGCAGTTGCAGGGCGTGGGGGAAGGAAGGGGGAGGAGGCTAGGTAATAGGAGGAGACGTCAGGAACCCACCCGGGATTCAGAACACCCGCTGACCAATTTAGCCTCTCGGGTTGGGCGCGGCCTAGTGTACGCCTCCAGGACAGTTTTACATATTTTATGAACCATAGAGATGACTGGATGACTGGGAGCCTAGAGAGGACGAAGACCGCGCTCGTAGCCGATTTCCGTTTCCGTTGAAGCATTGGCGGTTGGTGTGCATCATGGCAACCGTGGTAAGTGTTGGGTGCATGTGGAGGACTAAGAATGACCCTTCTTATGGAGTCTGAAGGAGAAAGCTGGAGAGGACTCTTGAATCTGAAGGAGGAGTGATAAGGAAGATGCCTGGTTTGACGGAGGAGGTCTGGGGAGTACTCCTGAGTCGTCGGGAGGATGCTGAGAACACCCGGGTCTGAGCAATAGATACTGAGGAGGATGCATGTGTCTAAGGGAAAAGGGCAGAGGAGGATGCATGAATCTGAAGGAAGAGGGCTGAGGAAGTCGTCTGGTTCTCAAGGAGGGCTTGGGAGGACACTTGGATCTAAGGGAAGTGTTGGAGGAGAGGATACCAACTTCTGAGGGATTCAGGCTGGTGTGTGCACCTTTGTGTTTGAGGTAGGAGGGCTAGAACCTGAATCCCTGGATCTGAGGGAGGATCACAATGAATGAGGTCTGGTCTGGGGGAGGAGGACTGGGGAGGATGCCTGGACCTAATGGAAGAGGGCTGGACCTGGAGAAAGTGTATTGACTGCTGAGGAAGGAGCTTCGTTGTGGCCCTAAAGCTGACGGAGAAGGCAGCTATGTATTAAGGGTCCTAGGTCTGTCAGGCATAGTAGGGCAAGCCTTTAGTCCCAGCACTCAGGAGCTAGAAGCCGTGGAGCTCTGTGAGTTTGAGGCCAGCCTGGTCTACAGAGTGAGTTCCAGGAAAGCCAAGGGTTACACAGAGGAACGCTGTCTCAAAAAACAACGAAGTGTCCTGGGTCTGATAGAAGAGTCATGCAGACACTCAGACGACGTCTCTGTGAATGAGTGAATAACCAGAGCCTGGAATGGTAGAGTCGAGGTTTATCCCACATGATGTTCTAGAAACTTCCTCTACCTCTTGACGCAGCCAGTTCCAAAGTCCCAGTGTTGTGTCAGGGCTGAGACTGGTACCCTGATCTCTGGCGAAAATTAGCAAGTGGGAAGTTGTGTGCTCGAGAGCACAGGTCACAGTGTGTCAGGAGCCATCGGTGTGTGGCGTCTTGTCCAGAGACTGTTTGTGTTTTCCAGGCCCCACTTAGGCACACATCTGTGCCAGCACAGGGGTATTTGAATGTTAAAGCCCAGGAAGTGAGTCCAGACATTGGGCCTGGTATTAGCTCCCCAGGCCTCCTAGTGAAGAAATAGTGTGGCCCTGTGGTGGCCTTGATTCTGAGGTTGAGCCCAGTCAAGTTAGAGGGAGGTCGATGGAGAGTCTGTTGCTGTTTCCATGGTGAGGAAGCACATGCCTTTGCTTGCCTTATGAAGAGCCTGTGTGTAATAGTTGGGGTCTCATGCTCCTGGAGTCCATGCAGCTTCTTAGAAAGAGAGGAAATTGGAAGGCTCTCACGGCAAGAGACAGGCTGTGAACTCTGCTGGGCCATGGGCTTTCCTGGAAGGCCTTGCTGAGGGAGGAGGCCTGCTGAGCTGGGATTTGGGGGCTGCTCAGCTTTATGGATTCTTAGGTTCATAAAAAAATATTACAGGATGTGCAAGGGTCCACCACCTGGATTTATCCGTCTCTTATTTCACCCTTTAGCTTAGGCTAGCCCCAGACTCGAGGCAGTCTTCCTGACTCAGCCTCCCCAGTGGTTGCAGACATGCGACTTAGCAGGCACCCTCCAGTGTCCCCACACCTCCCTCCATGAGCCTTTGGCAACTACTAATCCACTTTGTATTTGTGATATCTCTTTTGGATACTTCATTTAAGTATCATTCAACATGGAGGGTTTTTTTAAATTCATGTTTTCTATGTATGGGTGTTTACCCTCCATGTATGTCTATGCCGACAGAGGCCAGAAGAGGGTATTATTGGATCTCCTGGAACCAGAGTTACAGTCAGTTGTGAGCCACCACATTTCGTAGGTCTCCTGGAAGAGCAGCCAGGAGTCCTCCAATCTTCTCTGCAGCCCCAACATGCAGTCTCTATTATGTGGGGAGCCCATTCACTCAGCATGTCTCAGTGTTCTTCCCGGGTGTGTCAGTGTCAGAGCTTCACTCCTTTTCCTGGCCGAATAATATTCCATATATGAATAGAGCATATCATGTTCATCTACTCATTGGTCAGTGAGCACATGGTTGTGTGTGGCTTTTGGCTGTCATAAACGTTGGTGGGGATTCCAGGGGCTCAAATATTCTAGGAGTCCTCACAGGGAAGACAGTGTTAGCTGCTTCTTCGGGAGGCCCTGGTAGGTGTCTGTTGGATGCGCTCAGCACTCTAGCACGTTGAGCCTTGAACATGGAGTCCCAAGTACGCCAGAGACGTGTGGACTGTTCCCTTCATGAGACAAGTGGGTGGTCTGGGAGCCAGAGCGTTGGTCTGAGAGTCTCCATGCTGTCCTCACAGAGCCCAGTATGGGGACAGGAAGGTTTCCTCAGCCGTGCACCAGGATGCCAGGGCTCTGAGGGGTGAGACTCGGCTTGTCTCCCTGCGCCCTCTGGTGGGACTGATCACTGCCATTCGTGATTGATGGCCCAGAGGGTGGTGGTGGCTGCTGTTGGCGTGCTGCCTGCCCATGAGGCAGGGGGTGGGTGGGATGGATGTTCCTGATGGGCAGCAGGACCTTGAAGGAGCAATGAAAGTGTGACAACTGGGAATCTTTTCACACATCATTGTCCTCATCTGCAGGCGGCCACCACCAAAGTCCCTGAGATCCGCGATGTGACAAGAATAGAGCGAATTGGTGAGTGAGTAGGGTCAGGACCAGGGGCGACACTACTGCTGAGTGCCCAGACAGACAGAGAAGGATGTGATGAGGCCTTAGTCCCAGGCTATACTATGCTGCCATATGCCTAGCGTACCACCATGGAGTTCCTGGAAATTTGAGGAATATCTGAACCATGTGTCCAGCACTCAAGTACATATGGTCAAATGCTTCCTGAGGGGGCCTCAGGTCGGCCTCATTCCTGGTGTGCCCCAGGCCTGCAGGCCACCAGATTCATAAATGTTTATGCTGGAAGCCTCCTGTGAACTCAGGAGGTGGAGAGTCTTGTCATCCTGTCCCCACCGAGACCAGCTCTCCGAGCAGCTGTGTAGTGAACTTGCAGGGCCACAGTCACCACCTGCAGCAAGCAGGTGCAGGCAGGCAGGCAGTGGCTCCAGAGACGCCAGCTGTGCAGGAGGCCACACCTACTTGTTGAGCTGTCACTCAGCACCTCTAAGAGCTCTAAGGGCTATGGGCTCCGAGTGCAGGCCCTTGGTGAGCTCTGTGATCTTTCTACTTAGTCTGGCTAAGTAGACCTAGCTGTGTAGACCAGATTGGCTTCAAACTCCCAGAGATCCCCTTGCCTCTGCCTTCCAAGTGCTGTGCAGCACCACGCCTGGCCATGGTTTTCTTCTTGAGGTAGTCCTGAGAAGCTGGCTGAACTCAGTGTGTAGCTGAGGGTGACCTTTAACCCCTCACCCTCCCGTCCCTGCCTCTACCTCCCAACGTGCTGTGAAAGAAGCACCCTCTCACTTCCAGTGCTTGAGTTGGAACCCCGTACTTACTAAATCCCATGTCTTCCAGAAGGGACACAGCTCACTGTAGGAGTGTGTGGCGTGGAGGCAGGCTGTGGTGGGTCTGGCACCTGTGCCCCTTTGAGGTTTCTTACAGAGCCACTGGCTGCCATACTCACCTCTTCCTTACAATGGCCTCTGGGCTGGGGCCCTACCCTGTGTCTGCATCCCTGTGGATGGGCCCAGGAACTGTAGCAATGCACTCTGGCTTGTCAGTGTGCTGTGGGAAAGAGCACCTGAGTGCCAGGCACCTGTGCCCTCCCACAGTCTGCCTTGACCCTCACCGGCAGCCTTGCCTGGGCCCTTGGGGAGCGTCCGGCTCTTGGATGCCAAGCACTTAGCCATGCTCAGGCATCTTCCTGCCTTTGTGTGACCAAGAGAGCACCCTGAGCTCTGGGGGAAACCCTTGACTCAGCAGCCACACAGTGTTGCCTAGAACCAGCCAGTAACTCTTCTCTCCCTCCCACACAGGCGCTCACTCCCACATCCGGGGTCTGGGACTGGATGATGCCCTGGAGCCAAGACAGGTAGAGCGTTGGGGCTGGGTATGTGGGCTCTTTCCGCCAGGTGGGTCTTCAGGCCTCTTGATTCTGTACTTGAAGCACCTTTGCCGAGAGGCAGAGGCACTCGATCTCTGTGAGTTCAAGACCAGCCTGGTCTGTAGACTGAGACCCTATCTCTGAAAGAAGAGAAAATCAGTACTGTTTTGTTTTGTTTTCCAGCAGGCGGGGTGTGGTGGGAATGCAGCCGTGGTTCTGCAGCCTTCCATGTCCTCTCACCTTCTACACTCCAGGCTTCCCAGGGCATGGTGGGGCAGCTAGCTGCCCGGCGCGCAGCAGGCGTGGTGCTGGAGATGATCAGAGAAGGGAAGATTGCTGGGCGGGCTGTCCTCATTGCTGGCCAGCCAGGAACTGGGAAGACAGCCATTGCCATGGGTAAGAAGCCTCAAGGGGCAGATGTTTTCCTCTGTGCCAGTGAATCCCTCCTGTGGAAGTCAGGGACAGGCTAACTCGGTTTAACAGTCACATAGAAGCATCAGGAGGTGACTGTCTAGGGCCACTGAGCAGTTATGTGGGGTCCCCTGTCTTCTACACTAGCTTCCATGTTAGGATTAGCTTCCATGTTGCATTCCAAGCAGGCGGCTATGTATGTTCCATCCTCCCTGCTGTGCTCCAGTCTCCAGGCAGAAGGGAGTTGCAGCCACATGTCCATCCCTCGAAGGTGCTGTGGGAAAGAAAGCCTGTCTTAGCACACTGAAGAGGCGTGGCTATGGAGGTAGTTTTGTCCTGGGGTTTTTGAAGACAGGTCTTTAGATAGTCTTCACTGGCTCTACCTCCCAAGTGCTGGGATCAAAGGTGTGCACCACAACGTCCAGCATTGTTTTGTAATTTTTAATTTGGCTCATTACTGTCTTAATAAAATGGGGGTTCTGGGAATAAGAGAGAGAGTGAACACTGGACTTGGTGACCAGCCTTCTCTGCAGCAGTCCCCTGATGACTTAGGGTCACAGATGCCTCTTCCTTGTCCAACTCCTGCCCATCCTTCAAAGCCTCGGGCGTCTCTGCCTCTGAGACTCTCCTGGCCCGCCCTGTAGTCTCACTCACACCTCTGCTAAGACTGTGGGAACCAGTAGGGAGAGCCAATCAGTTCTGAAGTAGTGCTCATCTAGGGATAGAGCCATGTCACCATGCTTCCAAGGTGACTCGTACTAAGACAGAAGAGTACAGAGTGTGGGGACTAGATGGTACGTGGGGCTGGATGTGGGATAGAGGCATGGATGGTTTTGAGGATGTCAGGAAGCATGGATCATGGACCACCACTGTGTCAGGGACCTGAGGCCAGCAGCCACAACTGCCTGACCTCTGGTTCCCACAGGCATGGCCCAGGCACTGGGACCGGACACACCATTCACAGCCATTGCAGGCAGTGAGATTTTTTCTCTGGAGATGAGCAAGACTGAGGCTCTAACGCAAGCCTTCCGCCGTTCCATCGGTGTCCGTATCAAGTGAGTGTCCTGTGAGATATCCACTCTGCTTGTCCATAGTCCTGTTCAGAGAACCAGGGTGTCCCAGGCTGGGCTGACCCAGGCTGTGCTGTCTGTCCCACCAGGGAGGAGACAGAGATCATTGAAGGTGAGGTGGTGGAGATCCAGATTGACCGGCCAGCCACAGGCACGGTGAGTCTCTGAGGCTTCTCTGTCCCAACACCGGTGTCACCCATACTCATGGCTAAGCTACCTCTAGCCAAAGGGCAAGGGTAGGGCTGGTGGAGGGCTTCACTGGACCAATGGAGGGTGTCATAGGGCCTAAGGAGGGATTGAGGGCTAGTAAACTATCACAGGATCAGTGGAGGGTGTCATAGGGCCTAAGGAGGGACCGAGGGCTAGTAAACTATCACAGGATCAGTGGAGGGTGTCATAGGGCCTAAGGAGGGATTGAGGGCTAGTAAACTATCACAGGATCAGTGGAGGGTGTCATAGGGCCTAAGGAGGATCGAGGGCTAGTAAACTATCACAGGATCAGTGGAGGGTGTCATAGGGCCTAAGGAGGGATTGAGGGCTAGTAAACCATCACAGGATCAGTGGAGGGTGTCATAGGGCCTAAGGAGGGATCGAGGGCTAGTAAACTATCACAGGATCAGTGGAGGGTGTCAAGGAGCCGATGGAGAGTTTCTTATGAAGTGAAACGAGTGTGGGGGCTGAAGAGTTACTGTGGGACACCTGGATCCAGACTGTCCTTTCCCCCAGAACTCCTCTGAGGCCCCCCAGGTAACCTGTCTGCCCACAGCCAGCTGCATCTGTCAGGTACTTGGTTTTTTCTGCCTGGTTGTAGGGAGTTTCTGTTTCTTTTTGCTGTGCTGGGCCAAACCTAAGGCCTGTTGTATGTTAAGTAAGCTGCCCAGTTGTTTTATTTCATGCAGGTCTAAGGTTCAACCCCAGAACCCACAAGATGGAAGAAGAGAACTAACCCCTCACTAGTCCCCTGACCTATATTTGTGCAAATGTACCCATGTATGTAAATTGTATATATATATATGTGTGTGTATATTTTAATTATAGAATAGATAGTCTAGTAGGTCAGCCTCATCCTGTTGTACAGTTGGTCTGAAGTCTCCTCTCTGAGGACTGAGGTGAGCAGCACAGGGCGGATGCCTTGAGTCTGAGGTTCTGGGAGCTTCTCTGTTGTAGGAGTTGCTGGGGCGGGACCCAGGGCTTGCACAAGCCACGTGAGCCCTCCACAGCCAAGCTCGGATGCCAGCCATCTTAGAGTGAGTAGATTAGTGGCGACGGTCCTGCAGCCATCGTCACCACTATCTGGTCGTAGAACTTCCCATCACCCCTTGAGAAAATTGTGCCTGTATGCCAACACCCAGCCACGTGACCTCTTCTGGTCTCTGGACTTGCAGGTTCTGGATGCTTTGTACAAGCACAGATGTAGGGCAGTGGGTGATCTGGTTTGGAAGCTTTGTGTTACAGCTGGGCTTGGTGGCACACGCCTTTTAACCCAAGCACTTGGGAGGCAGAGGCAGCTGGATCTCTTTGAGTTTGAGGCTAGCCTAGTCTACAAAGGGAGTTCTAGGACAGCCAAGACTACACAGAGAAACCCTGTTTTGAAAAACCAAAAAACAAAACCCACCTTTTTTGCTGGTTCTTGGTGTGATGTTTCAGCTGTTACTGAAAATCCTAGGAAAAGGAGTGTGCAGCATACAGGAACTTTCTCTTGTGTGTGTGTCTCTCTCTCTCTCTCTCTCTCTCTCTCTCTCTCTCTCTCTCTCTCTCTCTCTGTCTCTCTCTCTCTCTGTGATGTTTGAGAAAGGGTCTGCCTCCTGCGTGCTGGGATTAAAGGAGCCACCATGCTCAGCCCTGGTGTACTTGTGTATGATGTTGTGTAAGAACTTGTTGACACAGGCAGAGACTAGATGTTGGGTTTCCTGCTTTGCCATAGTGTTTTGGGTTTTTTTGTTTTTTGTTTTTCGAGACAGGGTTTCTCTGTGTAGCCCTGGCTGTCCTGGAACTCACTCTGTAGACCAGGCTGGCCTCGAACTCAGAAATCTGCCTGCCTCTACCTCCCAAGTGCTGGGATTAAAGACGTGTGCCACCGCTGCCCTGCCTGTCACAGTGTTTTATATCTTTAAGACAGGGTCTCTTTCTGAACCTGGAAATAGGCAGGCAGCCAGACTTTCCAGTGATCCTTTCTTCATCCCCAACAGCTCTGGGCTTACAGGCCTGCATGTTGTTGTGCCTGAGGGTGGTAGTGGTGGTGGTGGTGAGGGTGGTGGTGATGGTGAGGATGGTGGTGGTGGTAAGGAAGGTGGTGGTGGTGGTGGTGGTGGTGGTGGTGGTGGTGATATGACATGGGTGCTGGCATCCAAATTTAGGTCCTCTTGCTTGCACAACAAGTGCTCTTCTCTCTCTGCTGAGCCACCACTCTTCCTTTCTTTTCTCTCTCTCTCTCTCTCTCTCTCTCTCTCTCTCTCTCTCTCTCTGTCTCTGTCTCTGTCTCTGTCTCTCTCTGTCTCTCTCTCTCTTTCTTTCTCTTTTTCTGGTAGTGTGTCATAGCCTAGACTGGCTTTGAATATATATTTGTTACATAGCTAAGGATGGCTTTGCGTTTCTGATGCCCCGCCTCTTGAGTGCTAGGCCTGGCCACACCGAGACTGTGTGGTGGTAGGGGAGGATCCCGGGTCTTGTGCAGGATAGATAGGCATGCAGTCTGCTGAACCACTTCGCTCACCCTGTTGTGTTTGCGTCGGGTCTCACACCCAGGCTGCCTTCAGTGTCCTGAGTTCCGGGATTACAGGCAGGAACCAGCCTTTTAGTCTGTTCGTGTTTTGAGACCGTCTTTTTTTTTTTCTTTTTCTTTTTCTTTTTTTTAAATATGCAGCCCATATTGGCTGGTGGTCCTCCACCTCCTGCTTCTTAGTGCTCAAATTATAGGATTTACAGCCACAACCAGGTTACTCAGTGTTGTTAATGGAAATGGATTCAGCATAGGTATGCTGCCCAGGAATTTTAATAATTGTAAATAAAGTTCTAAATTAGTTCACTCCATTAGTAATTAAATTTTAGATGTTGTAAATGTGGTAAGAATATTGTGGGTAAAGCTTTTTGTAAGAAATGTCTTTAAGGTGTGTGTGTTTTCTTTAGAGGCGCAGTGGTTAAGAGCTTATACCGCTCTTCAGAGGAGCCAGGTTCAGTTCCTGGCATCCATAGTGGGTGGCTTACTGCCACCTGTAACAACATTTTCAGGGATCCAGTACCCTCTTCTGCCTTGGTGGGTAACTGTGCTCACGTGCACACACCCACACATAGACACACTCATGCGTATCTAATGAAAAACAATAAAGTGTTGAAATGTATATGTACAGATATAAGTCCCAGCTTCCCCTTAATCCTCCTTTTACCCTGCCTCCTTCTGGGACTAAAGGGAGAAAAATCATTTGTGGCAGGATCCAGAAACAGACAACTGGGCCCTGGATGTGTGGGCTTGGTTTGCTTTTGATTAACCTTTTATAAAAGGTTTTTTCCTTTCTTTTGTTTTTGCATTTACTTAGCGTGTGCAGAGGTCAGAGGAGAGATTGTGGGAGTAGCTTCTGTGTGGGTCCTAAGGTTGTCAGGGTTGGTTTCAAGTGCTCTACCCATTTTGATGGCCCAGTTTAATTGTCTTTTAACTTAGTGCTTTGATTTTGTAATTAACAAAAATGCTATTTTTCTACTGCAGTCAGATACTCAGGAGGCAGAGGCAGGAGGTCTCTTGAGCCCAGGGATTCAAGTTCACCCTGGATAATATGTGAGCCTTTGTGAGGATGCCCAGCTCAGTGGTAGAGGGCCAGCCTGCCTGGAATGGATGTGAGAGCATAGGGTTTGCCTTGGTGGCTTCCAGCCCTGGAACTACAGAAAAAAGAAAGGAAAAAAAAAAAAAAAAAAAAAACCCAAAATGCCTTTCATTTGGATATGAGAAAGATATGTTAAGTTTGACACCTCCCCCACCCTCTACTGGGCTACAGCTTAAGTCCTAGCACCTGTAACCATGCCAACACCACCTCCTCTGCCATCACCTCCTGAGCTGCCTGTGCCACACTCATTTTGAAGCTGTGGCCACAAAGGGGTGAAGTCCTGAGCATTTGCTGGTGTGTCACTCTCAGGGATCCAAGGTGGGCAAACTGACTCTCAAGACCACGGAGATGGAAACCATCTACGATCTGGGTACCAAGATGATTGAGTCTTTGACTAAGGACAAGGTCCAGGCCGGGTGAGCTGCGGGACCACCAAGGGGGCTGGGCCGTCCCAGGAGTAGAGCCCTCTTACTCTTTGCTGTGCTCCTTCAGGGATGTGATCACCATCGACAAGGCCACCGGCAAGATTTCTAAGCTGGGCCGCTCTTTCACACGTGCCCGAGACTATGACGCCATGGGCTCCCAGGTGCTTGGCTCATCCCTCACCCAGCCCTGGGATGTCTTTATATCTTCTGTTACATCCTGGGGTCCCAGTGTGGGGATGCGGGGGCCTGTGCAGTGCCTGTGCCCTGGCTGCCCTCACACATGCCCTTGGCCCTGTAGACCAAGTTTGTGCAGTGCCCAGACGGAGAGCTGCAAAAACGCAAGGAGGTGGTCCACACTGTGTCTCTCCATGAGATTGATGTCATCAACTCCCGCACTCAGGGCTTCCTGGCCCTCTTCTCAGGTCAGCCGCCCCTCCTCAGGCACTCCCAGCCTTGAGTGCTCTGATGCACCCTTCCTGTCCTCCCTCGGCCCAGCCCAGCCCAGCTTTTCTGCACTTTTCTTGGCACTGTTGGATTCTTAACAGACTGCTGCTTGCCTTCTGTTCTCCGTCTGAGTGTCCTCCTTCAGGTCTCTGCCTCTGTCCTCTCGGGGACATTTGAGAATCTTGGCCCTGCTGCTGCAGCCCATAGCCCTCCTCCCCAGTGTTCCTCTTTCTCTGTCTTCACCCACCCCAGTCCTGGCCCCAGTCTCTAACTCTGACACCCCCGGCTCTGGCAGGAGACACGGGGGAGATCAAGTCAGAAGTCCGAGAACAGATCAATGCCAAGGTGGCTGAGTGGAGGGAGGAGGGCAAAGCGGAGATCATCCCTGGGGTGAGTGGCGGCAGCCCAGGCGGGTGTGTTTACAGGCACCCGTGGAGGGGAGCTTGATCTGTGCCCTAATGGCTTCCAGGTGCTGTTCATTGACGAGGTCCACATGCTGGACATTGAGAGTTTCTCCTTCCTCAACCGAGCCCTGGAGAGTGACATGGCACCTGTCCTCATCATGGCCACCAACCGAGGCATCACCCGGTGAGCAGCTTTAGAGGTCTCTGCAGAAAGGGCCTCTGGGCCAGGGGTTATTGGCATCCTCAAGGTGAATGGACTGTCTGCTGAGCTTGCCTTCAGTGTGGTCCTCAGAACCCTGGGCAGGTATAAAACCTGTTCAACTTGGACTTCAAAACTGGTGGCCCAGAGTGCCCCTGGAAATGTACCCTATGCTGAGCACAGCGCTATCTAATAGGTATGTCACAAACTGCCATGATCAGCCCGTCACTGAGAGTCTGTCACTTAGTCATCACAGGCCACAAGTATTGACCTAAAGATGCTGTGGGCTGCTGGGCATGTCGGCACCAACCATAGCCTAGTACTAGGTAGGCTGAGACAGGGAATTTGAATTCTAGGCTAACCTGGGCTACATGAGACCCTTTCTAGATAGTTCCCAAATTAAGAGAATACACAAACTGAAGTTTGGGGAGCCAGGCTCCCTCTGACGGTGGTTCATGGTGTCATCAAGCATAGCACCCCGTCTCATGTATGCTTAGCATGGCAGCTTTGTTTAAACCTCTTTTTATGTGAATATGGGGGGGAGGTTGTCTGTGCAAGCATGAATGTAGGTGTGGGCAGCTCCCCTGCAGCTAGACTTGGAAGCAGTTGTGAGCTGCCCCGTGTGGGTCCTGGGGATCTATCTGGGGTCCTCTGTAAGAATAGTATATACTCTAACTATCCCTCTAGTCCCTCTTTCTTCCCTGATCTACTTTTATGTGTGTCTGTGTGGTACCCTCGGATGTCACAAGGAATGTTGAGGTCCCCTGGAACTGGAGTTAGATGTAGTTGTGAAGGCAGATGGCAGACAGCCCTACCAGTCTGGGACCTGACTACCTTACCTGCACTTCTCCCCACTACCCCCACTTCACAGAAAGGCCAGCTAAGCTGAGCAGCTTGCCCAGGGCTGTAGATTTGAAGGTGGGAGGGGAGGCAGCCCTCAGGACCGCTTTGCTATCTGATGTTCACCTGCAACTCCCAGGTCCCTGGAAATACATGAATGGTAGGCTAGATTCTGGTAGCTGACCTGAGCCACCCCCTGGAAAACAGTATTTTCATTTATGGCTAAATTCCTTATGCCAGAAACAAATTGCCATGGGTCCCATTGCCCACCAAGAACTGTCTGGGTTTGCCTGGGCAGCGGGGACAGGACAGCCACTAGCACAGCTAGGGTGAACTGTGCTTACAGGTGAAGGGAGCCTGTGCTCACATAGGTACTGAGTTCCCAAGTGGGCTATGGTGGCGCATGTTTTCCCAAAACATCCATCAAAAGTCTTTCCTGACCCCCAGCATCCGAGGCACCAGCTACCAGAGTCCCCACGGCATCCCCATTGACCTGCTGGACCGCTTGCTCATTGTGTCAACATCACCTTACACTGAGAAGGATACCAAGCAGATTCTGCGCATCCGGTGCGGCATCCTCCCAGGCCTCTGAGTCGGGGAGACCGGCAGTGGGGAGCTGGCAGTGGGGGTAGGGTGGGGGGCCCTTCCTGTGCCTTGGCTCTTTTAGCCTCATCTGTGGCTCTGAGACCCCAGTGTCTGTTTGTACTATGGGATGGGTGGGGTGACATGCCATGCCATGCCTGCCTGCCTGAGACCTGCCTGCCCTCAGCTGTGAGGAGGAAGATGTGGAGATGAGCGAGGATGCCTACACAGTGCTGACCCGCATCGGGCTCGAGACCTCCCTGCGCTACGCCATCCAGCTCATCACAGCGGCCAGCCTGGTGTGCCGGAAGCGAAAGGTCAGCCAATCAGTTAGCCTGAAGGACTGAGGGATGGCCCCTAGGGTAGCTCATGGGCCATGGTACATGGATATTTAGTGGGGACTAAGAAGCACAGCAGGTGCCCAGTCATTTTAGAGAGAAAAGCTTGGGGGTGGGGGTGGGCATAGCCCCATGCTGACATGAGCTGAGTCCCACCTGTTCTCAGGGCACAGAGGTGCAGGTGGACGACATTAAGCGAGTATACTCCCTCTTCCTGGATGAATCCCGCTCCACACAGTACATGAAGGAATACCAGGATGCCTTCCTCTTCAATGAGCTCAGTGAGTATCGCCCATGCTGCTGCCCCTGTGGGAGAGGGCAGCGTGGGAGCACCCAGCTCGCTGCCTCTGTGGGAGAGGACGGCGTGGGAACGCCCAGCTCGCTGCCCCTGTGGGAGAGGGCGGCGTGGGAGCACCCAGCTCGCTCACGTTTGCCTTCCCCTCTGCAGAAGGCGAAACAATGGACACCTCCTGAGCTGACTCTGCACCCCAGCCCCTCACCCCGTTTTCTACAAGTTCTCACACTGTGACTTTGTATAAAATTATTGAAGACTGGAGCTCTTCTGTGTCCTCAGAGCCCACAAAAGGGCAGCAGAGTGCAGTTGTAAAGCCTTTATTGGGAGGGGTGGTTAGAACACCTGCTAGCTGCAGAAGAACGGGGACTTAGGGGTAGGCCTCAGAAGAGGAGGAGGCCAGGGAGGTGGGGGAGGTCACAGGCCATTGGTTGAGTCCTGGGACCCCCACAGTCAGAGCTGCTGAGCCGGCAGGGCCCACAGCGGCAGCTGAGGGCCACAGGAAAGGAGACTATGGGGTCTACACCAGGTGGGCAGCCGGGGAGGCGGACAGAAGCAAAGCGCAGCTCACGGTAGGTGCACACTGGCTGAGGCACTGGAGGCAAGGCAGCAGGCAGTACTCGGACCTGAGCACAGGGTGGAGAAAGGCCTCATCTGAGTGTCCCTGCCCCCACACACCCCCCCCCATGCTAGGCAGAATGCCCACCTGGTCTTTCATACCCCCACAGTAGCTATGATCCCTGCCCAGGTGCCATCTCCCTGTACCCCACTGCCACCGCCTGTCGTGAGCCTAGCTGAGGTAGCAACACTTCAGGTCGGAAGTGATGTCTCTACCCATTTGGTCAGCTCACCATGCTAGGACAGTAGCCGGCACAGATGGTGGTGGTGAAGGTGATGCAGACTGGGCAGAACTCATTCTCTGCAGCCAGGGTTGCGTTGACAGGCCGACACAGTGGCCGAAGGGGGCCCCTGGAGGCCCATACCACGCTGGGGCACAGCAGCAGCCACAGCAGCAGCCCCTGGGACATAGCCAGCGTCTCACTCTACCCCTGACCTGGGTTTTCCATCCCAGGTTCTGGACACACTCAGTATAATACAGAAACTGTCATTCAAGACCATCAAATCTATTTCTCTCTTGCTTGAAGTCCACCAGCTAGGAGCCCCCCACCCACACACCCTCCATGCCCTAGGTCACAAGGCTGTCTATCTATGGGTCTGGTGGAATTGGTAGCACCCTGGCCCCTACGGTCTTACCTGGAGCCTCTCCATTCTTGATGCCTTCCCTACCTTGGGCACTTGACTTTATACCTGTGGGTTGTGGGGGTGGCAAGGCCACTAAGCAGAGGCTACGGGCTTGGGTAACCTGGACACTAATCTCTTTGGGGGCGAGACACAAGGTCAGGGAAGCCAGGGACCAGCTCCAGTGTCTCAGTGAATTGGCCTCACTCAGCCCAGGTGTCCGGGCTTAGCTGACATTGGAAGCACAGGAAACAAGGTGAAGGGGAGGACCCTGCAGGCTGCTGGCTGGACCCCCAGGATGCTGGAGTAAACTTCAATCAGGCCCACTCTGATGGCTGGGTCCAACTAACTAGGAGAGATGGCACAGCTTCAGGGTTAGATGCTAATAGGAACCTTAGGTTCCGAAGAGTAGGCCTCCAATTTTGCTTTAAATCCAACCAGAGGTGGAGCGCCGCCTCTCGCCCAGCCCCTTAATCAGGATGCCTGGATTAGGTCCAAAAATGGGTGTGGTTTTGGGTATAAAACTTCTTGAAGTAAGGGGTGTGTCCGGGTTGGCCCGCCCACAAATTCAATGCTGGAGTTTGCGTGGTGGGTGGGCTTCACACGCTCACACCAGCTCCGCCTTGGCACTCCCATAGCGGGAATTCTCAGTGCAGTAGGCCTTGGGTACACTGTAGAGGCCTGCCACCGGCTTCCGGTGGGGGCCGACCCAGGGTGCGTCTACTGGGCAAAAGCGGTCCATCCTACGGAGCGGGTGCACCAAGGGTCCGTAGGACTCCCGGGTCAGAGACAGGGCTCCCAGGTACGGCACGACCGGTTGCGATGGGCGCGCACGGGCTGGGCGCATCCTCGGTGGACTTTCCAGCTCATGGCGGGATGCCTTCTTTGGCAAGCTCTGGCCCATCACCGATTTCTGGTAGGGATATCCAGACAACTTCCTGTGGGCGGGGCAGCAGGTAAGTAGGTCCAAGAACAGAGTTCGGATTCCAGGGGACTCAAGGGCCTAGAAATGGTTTCTTGCTGCCTTGGAAGAAGCTCTGAGGAGCTGAAGAGTTCAGTTTGGGTCAGTACTGTGGTTTCTGCATATATAGTTGGAACTGCCAAGAAGGGTTTGCTCACCAGCACCTGCTGGGCACAGACTCACCTTGTAAAGTCACATGCAGAAGTGGTCACATAGGGTTGGAGCCGATCTAGGACACCCATCTTGTTCACTGTGAAGGGTCGGCCAGCCAACTCGGGGTTCCTCGTCCAGGGGACTAGGGCCTGAGGAATATTGGGAAAGGAAGTGAACAAAAAAGATTGGTTCAAAGCCGTTGACACACACACACACACAACTAGTCTTAGTGCCTCAAACCCTGTGCCCTATCCAAACAGTGGCCAAGAACCCAAACTCCTTCCACAGCCATACCCCTTTCTAGTTTCCCACTCAAAACCGTTACCCTGACACTGGGCACTAAGTACATCTTGGATGACAATTCCACTTGACTGCTTCTTGCCAAGTAAACCTAATTTTCATCTGCTAACCCAAACTTGTCTCAGAGTATTCTAGTGCATCTCTAGGGAGCAACTACCTAACTTAGCTCATTGCACCAGCAGCCCACAGCTTCAAGAAGAACCTTCCAGCTCTCCCCCACAGTTCAAGACTCAGTACCCTGGTTCCCAATCCAATACCTTCTAGCTGCCTCATAGAATGCAAGCTTCCTTCAGCCCAGCAGCCCAGTCTGGTCCTTAACTCTCTTGGACAGCCTAGGCTCCTTCCTGCGGTGCCCATGTAGCCCACTTTACCTGAGAAGGTCCCCCGCGATGGTGGTCAATGAGCTCCAGGGATTGGGGCTCCACAAAGAGGGGGTCGCTCTGATCCAGATCTGGCCAGCCCTTGTACTGTGCCTTCGTCTCGCTGATCTGGTATTTTGTGGTCAGGGGGACACCCCGACCCTCATGTCTTCTTAGCTACAAGAAGGGAGCCCCAAGATTCAAGGTGAGGGAGAAGGGTTCCAGTGTCCAACCCTCTCACCCTCAGACTGCTGGATCCCAGAACCCTACCTTTTCTGCCAAAGACTTGATGCCTAGTGTCCGCCTGGGGTCCTCATGCTCTGGAGCCCTGGGCTGAGCACAGGGGCCATGGCGTGACTTGGGGGTGTGTGCTGAGCCTGAGGTGGTCTCCCATCTGCTGATGACCTCGTCAAAAGCCCAGATGTGTGGGTCCTGCTTCAAGGCTGCAGGCAGGGGCACCTTGTCTGGAGACTGAGAAGTCATATAGTTCAGCCAAACGACCCAAGAAACCATCCCCTTTCCTAAAAAATCCTCCAACTCCTGGGCTCCCAGACCCCTCCACCTTCCAGGAATCTAACCCTAGTCCTCTTTCCTCCTGGCACACAAGTTTGTGAACTGCCCTCTTTCTCTACGTCTCATTCTCCACCCTCTTACCTGTAGAGTAAGCGGAGGGAAGGACGCCAGTGGGACCCTGTGGTGGGCGACCCCGCTGCTGGTGAGATGCCAATTGGGCCAGTTTCCAACCACCTCCGTTTCAGAAATGGAGGACCAAGGGGGCCCATATCGCAGAGCTAGGGTCCGACCTGCCATGGTCCTCACCCTCTCTGGGAAGCCAAGAAACCGGCTTGTTGTGGCCGTTGCCCCTGGTAACAGAACCTGCCCACTCTGAACCCAGCCAATGGCGTGTGGACGGTTAGGGGAACCCCAACTAGGACTTTTAGAGAAGAGGATGGAAGGCCCCAAAAGGACACACAGATACATAGGGAAAGGTGGAGACTCCTAATGGAGTTCGGGGGAGGGGACACAGCAGACAGACAGAGACAGGCTGACTCGGGGAGAGGAACTAAACGCCCCTTTCTCATAGGGCCCCTGGCTCTCGGTTGCCAGGCCTGCCCACCTCGGGGTAACAGTTTCCAGACAGCTCTTTTCCATGAAGGCTGAGCGTCCCCAGTCCTGCCTGCCTTTCATTTGGTTGAAAACTTCCACCTGGGTATGGGGGCTGGGGAGACTGAGGGAAAGAAATACACCAGGAAACACTTAGAATAGGGATGGGGGGAGCATGAGCTCCTCACTCACAGAAAAGAGATGGAAAGTCAGAGAGAGTGGGAGGAGGTTAGAGGGTGGGAAGAGGGCCACCCTCAGAGCATCAGGGGTGGATTCTGCCAGGCAAGTGGTCCAGTCTCACGCAGGGTGGGAGCTGGCCTTTATCCACCCTCCTGTGGTGTCCTAGGCCCGTTTCTCCAACACTAAGGAGGCTGAGGCTCAAGAGTTACCATCTATTCTAGAGAGACCCTGTCTCCCAAGTGAGTGCACACACTCGTGATCTCAGCACTCAAGAAATTAAGGTCGGGGCTGGAAAAAAATGTATCAGGGGTTCCCAGGTTCAGTTCTCAGCACCCACTTAGTGCCTCACAACCATCTTTAACTCCAGGCCCAAGGGGATTCAATATTCTTGTAGCTGCTGCAGACACCCATGCATGCCGACATCCATGCATGCAGGCAAAACACTCGATACACATAAAATTAAAGACAATTTAAAAAAAAAAGAGAAAAGATGAAGGTCATCCTCAGCAACATTCCAGTTCTAGGCCAGCCTGAGTTTCATGAGAATGGGTTCCAAAGCATTAAAAAAGGTGGTGGGTGTGGTTCAGATGATGGAGTGCCTGCCTAGCACCCAGGAAGTCCTGGACTCCATCCCCAGCACTGCATACACTTTAATGCCAGCACTTGGGAGGCAGAAGATAAATTCAAGGCCTAGCCACACAGTGGTGATGTAAGCCTTTAATGCCAGCATTGGGGAGGTGAAGACAGGCAGATCTCTGAGTTTGAGGCCAGCCTGGTCTACAGAGTGAGTTCCAGAACAGCCAGGGCTGCACAGAGAAACCCTGTCTTGAAGAAAAAAAAAAAAAAAAAGTTCAAGGTCCACCCTCCAATGAGCTGCATGAGGAGACTCTGTCTCCAGATTAGAGCTGAACAAAAAAGATTAGGGGCCACTCTGGATGTGAGGTATGCATGCTTGCTTCTGCTCCTTGGGTGGTTGGGCTCAGTACTCAAAGCAGGATGCTTGTGTGCCTTGGCCAGGTCAGACTTCTCTGGTGAGCCTAGGCTCCCGGGAACTCAGTGCCTTTCCCTGATCACATCCTCACCGTTCTGGGACCAATTGCTTCCATCGCTTTCCCACCTGACCCATTTGCCCTTGCCCCAGACAGAACAGTTTATGTAGCCCAGGCTGCCCTGGACCTTCAGGCAATCTTCTGTCTGCAACTTCTCAAGTACTAGGATTACAGATACATATCACAACACCCAGACCCAGGCTTTTTATTTTATTCAGATAGATTCCCATATAGACAAGGCTGGCTTCAAACTCCCTTTGTAGCTAAGGATGGCCATGAACTCCTGATCTATCTGCCTTTACCTCCTAAGTACTGGCACTGCAGATGGGTACCACCGTGCATGGTTTATGATGTGGTGCTCAAGTTAGAGCCCAGGACTGTGTGCATGCTAAGCAACCAGAAACAGCCTACCGATCCAGGTCTAGCCCCGGCTCATGCATCACGTTTTCTTTCCTCGTTCCTCTTGCCAGGGTGAGCCAGGGTCCTCTGATGTTAAAATGGTTAACAGTCATATATTAGGTCTGATAAACAGTAAATAGTAAACATTGGCTATTATTATTAATGTCAAGTTCCTCTGGGAGAACTCCTATTCATCACTTGAACCCCCATTTGGTTCCATCATACATTCCACACGGACTGAGCTTTTAAAATGAGAGGGATTTGATTCTGTGGTTATTTCAGTTCCCAGTCAGAAGGCACAGTAGAGCAGCGGGCTACCCCTGTGGTCCTTTCAGCATCCAGCTGTTTTTTGCTTTTGTTTTTGTTTTTTTTTGTTTTTTTTTTTTCTCCCTCAACCTGGGCAGTTCCCAAGCCTGGACCTCAGGCCCGGCCTGTTCGGCTGAGGAGCGTGCAGACGCAAGCTGTGTCGATCCGAATCCAGCGCCAGCCCACGCGGCCCTGGGAGTCTGCAGTCAACGCCCGCACATAGGACTGCTTAGCCTTGCATTCTGAGAGCCAGTGCCTCCGATCCACGCCGCGACAACCCCCTCCGCCCACACCTGGGCCACCTTCCCCAGCGCTTTCGGCCTTGCAGCGCGTCTCGAAGAAGTACTGACGCAGGGGACTGCCACCTGCCGCAGGCACCTCGCCCAGCACCTCCACCTCGCGCCCACGCAAGTCCACAGCTGTCCGCCGGTCGGTCACCCAGCCACTCACTGCGTCGCACACTGCCAGCTCACCCCGGCGGCTTGCAGGTGCCGTCGTCTCACTCACCCCGCGCCGGCTGCGGTTGGCTGGGGCTCCTGCCGGCTCCCCATAGGCCCCGGCCTCCAGCAGGAAGAGGAGAGGGGGCCCGGCAGGGGCGCCCCTTGACAGAGCCACTCGGGGAGACAAGAGGTCCCACTCAGGGGCCAGAAATGGTGGCAGGGTGGAGGATGGGGGTTGGGGCTCCATGGGGACGCTGGGGAAGAGGAAAAGGAAAAGAAGGAGCGAGCAGGAGTGGCGAGGGAGCATGGCTTGCACACCTGAAGATGGAGAGACTGTTGTTAGAGGAGAAGGAAGACACCTGAGTAATGGGACCCCTCCTCCTGCCCCACCCGAGGGTAAATGTCAGCTTGGCAGACTACGGGAGGGCCTTAGGGGTACCTCATGCTCTGGAACTCATGGAGTGCTTAACGTTTAGGTTAGTAATAAGCATTCAGTTAATGGAATAGGCAAAACTGGGTGTGGTAATGCACCCCTCAGCAACCAGGAGGCAGAGGCAGGAAGATGGCCACAAGTTTGAGGCCTGTCCCCTTTGCATGAGTTCCATGCCAGCCAGGGCTGTACAGTCAAACACAAGGAGAAATGCTTTCTGCCGGGTCACACAGAAGCGGCATGGGTAAGATCTGAAGTCTGAGCATTGTCACTTGTCCCTCGTGTTCCTATAACCTGGAGGAGCCCTCGAATCCTGCCGTTTTCATGGCCTTGACTTCCCTGCGTGTGAGACTGACTTGGCTGCTGGGAGAGAGGTGGCGAGACTAGAACATTCTAGAAGCTGGCCCAGGACTGGAAAGCAGCCGGTGAATGAATACCAGACCTGTCAACAGCACCTCCACGGCCTCACTCTGGGGATGGGGGCCCCCAGGCTGTGTGGGGCCCCTGTGTAGGATACAGGTAGTCTCCTCCCTGACATCTCAGGAGAGGAAGGGGGCACCCACCTGTGGGAGAAAGGAAAGCAGTTATATAGGTAGATGGGGGAAGGGCGCGACCTCTCCATAAAAAGCCACCCTATCCAGAGTCTTTCAAAACCTAGGGTACCTTGGAGTAGAGGCCCCGCCCACCTCCAGAGGGCCCCTCCTCCCTCCCTGTGCAGGTGACAGTTTTGGAGGGATGGGAAGCAGATGGGGGGAGCAGAGAGGAGGGGCAGGTGAGGCAACTGGAAGAGATTACATCCCCTCCTCCCGTTCCTCCACTAAACGCAGCGGGGGTGGGGCTGGCCTGGACACCCGGGTCCCCGCCGGCCCACGCTCTGGGTCCCTGAGGCTGCTTCCTGGAATGTTCGCTCCTCGCAGGACAGGCCAGGGCCCGCCCAAGACTCCGACTGCGCATACCTGGAGTGTCTGGCTGGCCAGGCTCCGAGGTGGGGGAATGGGAAGTGTTGAGTGTGATCAGGGGCAGAGGTTTACCAAACCACTACAGGGAGCACCGGTGCCCGCTCCCTCCTCCCTCAGACTGTGTCCAGGTCCACAGCTGTCTCCTTCCTCAGACCCAGGGGCCCAAGGCTCCTGAACCATCCTCCCTCAGGGAAGGTGACCTGGTTCCCCAGATGCCTCCTCCTGCAGACTAAGTTTCTTGGACTCCAGACGCCTCCTCCCTCAGACCCAAAAATTGTAGGGTTGTGGCCCCTCCTCCAAGGTGTTCATAAATGGAGATTCCCTGCTTCCACATCCAGGAAAATTGGGCTGGGGATCCCTACTCCTGAGTCGGTTGGAAGGGGATCCGCTCCACCTCTGGGAGACTTCCGTCCTGCCTCAGTTTCCTCCGCCAAACCCCGCCCCTGTCGGCCCCGCCCCCGTCCCTCCCTACCCGGGGGCCGGGCGACCGGGACCGTGGAATGTGCCAGAGGAGGCGCGGAGCTCTTACCTGGGGCGCCCTTCTCTGCTCCCCGGCTGCCCCTGGCGCCGCTGCGGCTCCTCCTCCGGCTCGCTGGCGGCTCGGACGCCCGCTGCTCGCCGGCTGCTCGCCGTTTGCGCTGGGGAGGGCCTGGGTCTGGGAGGAGGCGGGGCGGCGCCCGACGGCGGAGGAGGGGCGGCGGATCCCGCCTAGCACGCGCGGGCCGGCACCTCGGAAGCCTGGCCTTGGCCACTTCAGCTCTAGAAGTCTAGGCTGCAACCCTCCTCCATCAGACACTGGGGTCCACACCCCGCCACTCTTCCCTCAGACTTAGGGGTCCAGGCTCCCCTTAGACCCAGTGTTCAGAAGCTCAGCCCTTCCATTCAAACCCGGACTCAGGCCTGAGATTGCTATGGTGTCTAGTGCAGGTTCCCACCCTCCGCTCCTGTCTCCCCTCCTGGGTCTCCCAGCCAGACATTAGCCAGCTGGGCTTGTGCAGTGATAAGGCCCAATGCCTGGAGACAGTGACTGTCCGGGCTCCCCCACATAGTCTTCTATCCTGGAATTTCTTGGCCGGGGACCAGGAAGTATTGAAGTGGATAAGAAAACTTCAAGGTAATTAGAGTGAGGAGACCATGATGGGCTTTCAGAACTGTGACCTGCCTAGCGAAACAGCCAGCTGTGACCATAAGACACAGGGGTTCAAAAACCCAGCCAGAGAGACAGAGAGACAGGAAGAAAACACCCCAAGGAGTGGACCTCAGAAAGAAAGGCAGGATGCTGGAGAGACCTCAAGCAGGGTGTCTCTGCAGCAGACGGGCTCTTGGGTGGCAGGGCCCTTTGCTCTGCCATGCCCCTACTCTGGGACTCTAGTTCCCCTACCCCTGAGCTATATTTAGGAGGAAAGCTGACACTTGCCTTTGGGGGGGTCACCCAGCACCCATCGCCCCAACCTAAATATAGCATGGCAAAGTAGCAGGAAGGGTGTCCCCAGATTAGGGTGTTCCCCTCAAGGTGCCATCCCAGCCATGCATGGTGACTCAGACCCCACTCAGGTTGTTTACTGGATGAGACACTTCCTAGTCTGGGTGTCCATTTGGGTCACCTCTCTGACCTTTCATTCTTTCCTGACCTGGCCCATTCCTACCAAGGGATTCCAACTCTGGACATCAAGGGAGAAGTCTACAGAGAAGGAAATTCTGTCTCTTGTCTTGATCTTTTATTCATTCTCTCTCTCTCTCTCTCTCTCTCTCTCTCTCTCTCTCTCTCTCTCTCTCTCCCTTCCTCTTTCCCCTCCCCCATCCCCTCTCCTGGTCTCCCTGCTCTCTGGGCATCTGTCATCTCTCCAGGGCATGCTTCCTCCTCTGCCCCAGCACCTCTTCCCTGTATTCTGTGATAGAGTCTGTGTCCTACATCTGTCTTTGGTCCCTGGGCAGATCTGTCTCCAATTCTGTGACAGTGGGTCTGTTGGAGTGAAGGGCCCACCCTGAGATTCTGTCATGTCTATCACTGTCACACCCTTGCTACCATCTCTCCTTCCTCTCCCCTCACGTCCTTTCCCTGATGGCTTACGGCTTAGATGGTTCAGAGGTGCCAAACCCTCCTGGCAGCCCCTCTAAGATGCTTCACCCTCAAGCCTTAAGCAAGAGTTCATATGACTAAAGTAGATGATATCGTTATCAAGAATAACTCAACACTAGGCACCGGTAAACAGGTTTTAATAAGTGAATGCCAGTCAAATACCTTGAACTCTTATTAGTGGTTGTAACCTCTCCTGCTCCCCAAAATGTCTCTCAGTCCCAGAAAACGGCAAAAATGTTTCCCTGGAGCTTAGGGTGATACTGTTCCCTCCAATATCAGCTTCCTCCTCTAGAAGAGGCAGGGTCTTTCCAGACATGGTGACCCCCCCACAGCTTTA
This sequence comes from Arvicanthis niloticus, assembly GCF_011762505.2. Lineage (NCBI taxonomy): Eukaryota > Metazoa > Chordata > Mammalia > Rodentia > Muridae > Arvicanthis > Arvicanthis niloticus. The sequence goes on along the minus strand of NC_047658.1, from coordinate 19,077,763 downwards.
ATCCCAGCACACAGGAGGCAGAAACAGGAGGAGCTCTGTGAATTCAAGGCCAGCCTGGTGTACAGAGTGAGTTCCAGGACAGCCAATATTACATAGAGGGGCCCTGTTTCAAAGGATGGAAACAAAAGACACAGGATCAGTGGCCTCGGGCAATACCTGCACACCAGAAGTTGTGGGGGTGTCACAGGTAGGCCACCTGACACCAGCCCTGGTCCTATGACGTGCTGGGTGACCTTGGGGGAAGCTGAAGCACTTTACAGCCTTGGGTTTCTGTCCTAGGAAACACTGAGCAGCTCCAGGAGTGTGGTGACCTTCCTTGGCTGTGAGGGATGCTGACGCCACGCCTTAGAGTCTGTTATGATTCACAGGATGGCCCTTGGGGCTCCAGGTCTCCCCACCCCCATCATGCATCTCTTCCTCTTTCTGCATGTCTAACATCCATCACTGGTTGTCCATCTTCATTATTGATTTCTTTCTCCTCTCTGTCTCTCCCTCCTTCCCTCTCTTTCTAGATCTCTGTCCCCTGCCACATCTTTTCCAAGTACCGACTCTTCCCCTACTGTGTTTTCCTTCCTTATGGCTCCAGCCTCTGAATCTCTGTACTACAGCATGAGACAACATAGAAGTGGGTCCCCCATGAGCAAAGTAAGAAGACTACTAGTTCCCACAGTCTGTCCAGGTGTTTGGGGCAGAGGGAGCCCAGGGAGACAGCAACGACCACCTGTACAGTGCATATCTCTAAGCAAGCTTGTTCAGTGGGCCACATCCACGTGCCGTGCTTGCTCCCTTGCAGTTAGCTTTATCTGTGCTGTGGCCCTTGGATCCTGATGCTAACTACTTAAAATGGCCCTACAGCCCTACGGCCCTCACATACAATCAAATTCAACCAACATTTCCACAGGACTCATAGTGACATGAGTCAGCATGGTCCCACGAGACCAAAGAAGTCATCAGACTCAACTATAAGGAGACTCATGTGGTCACACATCTCAGCTTTGCACGGCCCTAGAACGGTTCCAGCCCTATAACCCTGTACAACACAGAGAACTGTGGCTTGGGTCTCTGTCCCTCTCTCCGAGTCTCTGCCTCCTTCTATCTAACCCAGAGTGATCGAATTCTGTCTGCAAGACTCCAGAGTCCACAGAATCTAAAGTAACTTGAGTCCTAGGAGAAACACAAACAGGAATCCATACAATCTGCTATGTATCTCCACATAACTTCTCTGTGTGACCGTGTAGCCACAGGCTCACTCTTTTGTTGTTGTTGTTGTTTTGTTTTTTGTCTTTTTTTCGAGACAGGGTTTCTCTGTGTAGCCCTGGCTGTCCTGGAACTCACTCTGTAGACCAGGCTGGCCTTGAACTCAGAAATCCGCCTGCCTCTGCCTCCCAAGTGCTGGGATTAAAGGCATGCGCCACCACTGCCTGGTGCTCCTCACCTACAGGAGCCAACTTGGCCCAAAAGGACTCGAAGCTCCATAACTACTTCTCATACACTTGAACGAGACCACACTTGCCCCCAGTGGGACCCCACAGACACCTAGAAAACTCACAATATATGAGCAAGCCTCTTACAGTGCTACCCATAGGGCCCTTGGGGATTTGTACAACTCTGCAACATTGCACAACCAATGGGGGAAGCCCTGGATGCAACCCAAATCCTGACCACTCATGTCACATAAGGTCCCCCTAGGAGCTACCATGTGACATGCCTTTAGATTCAGGTTCTGTACCCTTTCATTACCACCTTAGTCCTTAACGCAGCACCTGACCCTGCCTTCCCTCTTCCCTCCCACCCCACTGCTTCCTGGAGACCCCAGCCATCCCTTACACCTCAGTCACCATGTGTTTTCCAGCAGGAGGCCAGAGTGGTGGGAGGAGTTCAGGCACCTCAGAGTCCACCAGCCCCCCATTAGCCTTGCCCTCCAGAGTACCGCAGGGCTGTGTGTCCACATGGCTGTACATCCCTGCCTCCTCACCCTCTGTCTCCCGGTGGTAAAAGTAGCTAAAGTTAGAGACAATGACAGGCACAGGCAGAGAGATGGTGAGCACGCCGGCAATGGCACACAGAGAGCCCACGATTTTGCCACCCACAGTGACAGGTGCCATGTCCCCATAGCCGACCGTGGTCATAGTGACCACTGCCCACCAAAAGGACTCCGGGATGCTGGTGAAATGGGTGTCTTCCCGGTCCACTTCAGCAAAGTAGACTGCACTGGAAAAAAGGACCACGCCAATGAAGAGGAAGAAGATGAGGAGACCTAGCTCACGCATAGAAGCCCGCAGTGTCTGACCCAAGATCTGTAGGCCCTTTGAATGCCTGGATAGCTTGAAGATGCGGAAAACACGTACCAATCGGATGACCCTTAGGATGGCCAGGGACATAGCTGGCTGGCCCACACCCCGCTGCCGTGCTAACTCCGTGCCTAGGGCCACAAAGTAAGGCAGGATGGCCACGAAGTCAATAAGGTTCATCACATTCTTGAAAAATACAGCCTTGCTTGGGCAGGCTGCCAGACGCACCAGCAGCTCAAAGGAGAACCAGCAGATACACAGGGTCTCCACCACAAAGAATGGATCGTTGAAGGGCTGTCGGAGAGGAGTTCCTGGCACGGGACTGGAGCCATTCGGTCGAGCAAGGAACTGCAGAGGGGACAGAAAGGGGTCAGGGAGCCAGGCTGACACCTCTAGTCATTGTTTCAATATGACAGTAGCAGTATTAGTGTTCCTGAGGGGTTATCTCACTGTCCTACACAACTCAAGACCCCAGCGACTGACTGCCTTTGGAGAGCTGAATGTCTGGTCTTCAGACCTGTGTGCAGAAAAGGTGGTGTCTCCTGGGCCTGGGACACAAGTCTGTCATTCCACTCAGGAGCCTGAGGCAGGACAAGTCATTTCAAGGCAGATCTGGACAACTAATGAGACAGTCTCAAAATACAAAGTGAAAAGAAGGTTGGGGGTGGAGTTCATTGGCAAAGATCCTGCCTGGAGCCCCTCTGTGAGGGGCTCAGGGTGTGGCTCAAAGGGTAGAGTCCTGTTCTGAAGGTCCCAGAGAGGGGGGCTGGGGTGTGACTCAGTGATAGCAGTTTCTAACTAGATTCCCCCAAGGAGGTGTGGTGGTGTGGTTCAAAGGTAGCACTCCTATCTACCATCAGCCAGTGAAGGTCTGCAGGCTTGGATCTGTGGTGGACTGTTTGCCTGATGCCCTGGGTTGTATCACAGTACCTCAGAGATTAAAACAGGGTCAATTGTTGTGGTTGTCACCTTCAACACCAGCACTCAGAAGGCAGAGCAGTTGGATCTCTGTGAGTTTAAGTCTAGTCTTGGTCTACATAGCAAGTCTGGGCCACCCTGGGCTACATAGTCAGACCTGTTTATCTTTTCACATGTGTATAATTAAAAAAAAAAAAATGGATGTAGCCAAAATACAGTCCCGCTCTTTCGCTAGTGGAAACCCCTGATCTCATGGGTGATCAGGAAGATCGAAGCTCCAAGGGCGGGGGGGGGAGGGGGGGTCCTGCTCTGGTTCTGCCTTCCTCATGCTCTTCCCTGCTGCCTTCAGCCCAGACCAGACAGTAGGTAACAGTTCCGAATGGTTAAAGTTTTTGCTGTATGGCCCTCAGCTCCACGCCCCTGTCTGATTCTGTGCAAACTCCTGTTGCTACCTCTGCCCTCAGTCCTAACCTCAACCTACCATGTTCCAGTTTCCTGACAGCCCTGCCTGACCATCTATCTTTCCTAGTTCTCTGCCAGATGCACTGACACTGCAGTCTGTTTGTGTCTTTGGCCTCACACGTTCAGTTCTCACAGCTAAGGATGGAACTCAGGGCCTTGCATATGTTTGGCAAGTTGCTCCCTATTGATCCACATCTCAAGCCTCACTGGGGATTCATTCATTCATTCATTCATTCTTCTTCTTTGGTCTTCTTTTTCTTTCTTTTCTCTCTCTCTCTCTCTCTTTTTTTTTGTTTTTGTTTTTTGTTTGTTTTGTTTTTCAAGACAGAGTTTCTCTGTGTAGCCCTGGCTGTCCTGGAACTCACTCTGTAGACCAGGCTGACCTCGAACTCAGAAATCTGCCTGCCTCTGCCTCCCAAGTGCTGGGATTAAAGGCGTGCGCCACCACTGCCCGGCTTTCTTCTTTTTAGAACTTATTTTATGTGAATGGATGGTTTGCCTACACATACACATACACATACACATACACATACACATACACATACACATACACACACACACACACACACACACACACATACACATACACACACACACACACACACACACACACATACACACACACACACACATACACATACACACACACACACACACACATACACATACACACACACACACACACACACACACACACATACACATACACACACACACACACACACATACACATACACATATATGCACCATGTGTGTGCCTTGGTGTTCGTTCAAGGCGGCCAGAAGAGGGCATTGGATCCCCTGGAACTGGAGTTACATACAGATGTTATGAGCCATTCTGTGGGTGCTGGGAATTGAACCTAGGTCAGCTGGGAGAGCAGTCTCTTTATTGCGTAGCCATCTCTCCAGGTCTCTCCCTCACTATAGAGGAGTTCTGAACCACATAACCCCCAAGTCACTTTGTGATTCAATGCAGATGATCTACCACTGAGACAGGCACCTGGGGAATTCTGGACAGGATGTCTACCTCTAAGGCAAATCCTCAAGTCACTGGCTGTTTCGAGGCCGACTGTCTCGTACAGTAACCCAGACCGTACAGTAACTTCAGCCCGTGGCGATCGTTCTGTCTGGACCTCCTTGCTAGGATTCACATATGAAGCACCCTGCTTAGAGCTTAGATCTTTGATTTTTTTTTTTTTTTTTTTTTTTTTAAGAGCTTTCATCCTCCTGCCCCTTGCCACACCTTCCGACTGACCAGGTCTTCCAAGGCCCCGCCCTGGCCCTCCCCAAATCCCCGCCCCTCACCGGGCCAGTAGCAGCCGCTACCGGTGCGAGCCCCGGGTCATAGCGGTCCTCGCGGAAGTCTGGCAGCGTCTCGAGGCAAAAGACCACGATGGAGACCAGGATGACGAGCACGGAGACCACTGCGAGCACGCGCGCAGCCTGCGAGCTCTCGGGGAATTCGAAGAGCAGCCAGAGCTGGCGCGCAAAGGCGCGGCGGGGCAGTGGCCGCTCGGGCGGCACCGCACAGCCCTCGTCCTCTCGCAGCCGCGCCAGCGCCGCCGCGCCCAGCCCGTAGAAGGACACCTCCTCCAGGAAGACGTCGAGGGGCACGTGCGCCGGCCGTCTCAGCCGGCCACCGGACTGATAGTAATAGAGCACCGCATCAAAGCTGGGCCGGTGTCGGTCGAAGAAATACTCGCGGCGCGCGCCGTCGTAGAAGCGGCTGCGGCGCACCGGGTCCCCCAGCAGCGTGTCCGGGAAGCGGCCCAGCGTGCGCGCGCGGGTCTCGAAGCGCAACCCGGCCACATTGAGCACCAGACGCTCGCAGCAGCCGCAGGGCGGCGGGCACCGCGGCTCCATGGCGCGGACAGCCCGGGCGACCGGTGAACGGACGTGTGGCCCCGACGCCGCAGCCACCCCAGCCGGGTGTCCGGTGTCCGAGCGTAAAAATAGCCTGGAAAGTCCGGCCAGGGCGCGGGGGAGGGGGCCGCGTTACCCCGCGGGACGCGGGGCGCCCTCTGCCGTTCCCACACTTGCCCTTCCCCACTGCCACCCGGGGCGCTTTTCCGTGGATCTCATGAACTTGCCCTTGTAGTCATCTATTTTATTTGTTTGGCTTTTGGTTTCATGACACGAGGTCTTATGTAGCCCAAAGTGGCCTAGAACTCTGTATAGTTGAAATGACCTTGAATTTGTGATCCTCCTGCCTCCACCTCCCAAATGCTGGGATTGCAGGCATATGGGATCATGGCTGTTTATTTGTTTGTTTGTTATTTAGACAGTCTTCTCAGCCTGTCATTTAAGCTGCCCGCGAACTTGTGGCGATCCTCTGCCTCGTCCTTCAGTTTGCCGGGGTGACAGTCATGAGCCACCTGCACCATCTGTTTTCCTCTTCCATTTCCAGTCTTTCTGTGTCTAGTCCGTCCTCCTGGGGGGATGTACCCGCTTAACCACTTGTCGCCACATCTGTCTCTCTGTTGGGAGCCTCTGTATCTCTCTGCCTCTTTTTTTTTTTTTTCCCCCAGACACTGTGTTTGGGTATGTATCTCAGACTGGCTCAATATTGCAGTACTCTTGCTTCTGCCTCCCAATTGCTGGGATGACAGATGTGTACCACCACATCTGGATTTGTTGCTGGCTTTATTTCTCTCCAAGTATCTTTCAATGAACGAACGTCTTTTTATGTGTCTGGCGTCATGTGTTTATTCCTCTCCTAAGGAGTTCTGCAGCGGCCCTGGTGCTTTCCGAATTCTTGGAGCCTCTTTTGCAACTGTGAACTGTTGCCTCTGTGCGCTGGATCCCTGGCCATTAAGAGCTCCTGAGTTTGAACTTAGAATTTCTGTTCGTGTTTTGAGATTAATAAAGCCTAAGCTGAAGCCAAGAATGGCGCCAAAGGAGGCAGAACTTGCCTGGAAGGGTCTAGAGTCGGCCTGGGAGATGCGCAGGGTCACTGTCGGGAGCCGAAGGGCAGACAGAAGATGGCTTTCCAGCCACCGGTGTCTAATGACACTAGGTAAAAAAAATAGTCCCTTCTTATGCGGTAGGGTGTTAGTAAAGGACATTGATAGCTAGTCACTTTCGGGGAAAGGGATCCCGGGCGCCCTCTGCTGGTCGGATGGAGACCTGCACCAAGAGGTTTCCCTGCTAAACCTGGCCTTTCCCTTCCCAGCTTTATCTTTCTGGGACTTACTGAGATCCTCCTGCCTCTGCCCTCCCCACCCTCTCACTCCAAAAAGTTAGTTATGAGACCATGTGTTGTGTCACATGTCTTTAATTCCAATACTCTGGAGGCAGAGGCAAGCCATCCTGTGGGTTTGAGGCCAGCCTGGTCTACACATAACTTTCCAGGCCAGTCAGGGCTACACAGTGGGATCTTGTCTTTTTGTTTTGTTGTTTTTTATTTTTTTCAAGAAAGTTTTTTTTTTTTTTTTCTGTGTAGGCCTGGCTGGTGAGACCATGTCTTTAAAAAGTCTGGTCATGGAGACCCTGATAGGAGGATCCCTGGACTTACTGGACAGCCAGTCTTTAAGTAACAATGTGGAAAGTGATAGAGACATTCAGTGACTACCTGACTAAAGGAGAGCCCTGCTGTCCAGCTACTTCTCCAGATCTTTTTGTTTGTTTGTTTGTTTCTCATTTTTATTTTGAGACAAATCTTTGCTAAGTTGCCAGGATGATTTTGAAACCATTTTTGTAGCCCAGATGAGCTTTGAACACGCAACCTTCTGGTTTCGGCCTGAAGAGTGGCTGGAATAATAGCCTGCATCTCAGGGTTTAACTCCTTCCCTGTGTGTCTTTTACATATGTGTGTGTGTGTGTGTGTGTGTGTGTGTGTGTGTGTACACATATACATAATTGATGGGTGTTCTATGTGTATGTGTTTCTGTGTTGGATCTTTGGAACTGGAGTTACAGACAGGTGTAAGTTGCTATATGGAATTGAACTCTGGATCCTCTGGAAAAGCCAATGGTTTGGGTTTTGTTTCCCCCAAAGATTTACTTATTATGCCTGCAGGCCAGAAGAGGGCGCTAGATCTCATTATAGTAGTCAAGAGCTACCACATGGGTTGCCCAGGACCTCTGGAAGAGTAGCCACTGCTCTCAACCACTGAGCCATCTCTCCAGCCCCCTCCCCTGGTCTTTACTTGCCACCACTTGAAGGTGCTATGTGTCAACCCCACCCTAGGGAATTCTCTATAGATACATTGGGGGGAGGGGAGGCAAAAATGACATTAAAACACTTCACTGTACTGAAGCCATGTTACCGTTTGTCCTGATACCCTTCTTCTCAAAAGTTAGATCTTATTCTGCCCAGCATGTGCCCTTCCACCTTCCTGTAGCACTCACGCATGGTTGGTTTATAGGCCTGAATGAAAATGGCTCCCATAGGGGCTGAAGAGATGGTTCAGTGGTTAAGAGCACTGACTGCTCTTTCAGAGGTCCTGAGTTCAATTCCCGGCAACCACATGATGGCTCACAACCATCTGTAATGGGATCTGATGCCCTCTTCTGGTGTGTCTGAAGACAGCTACAGTGTACTCATATACATAAAATAAATAAATCTTTAAAAGGGAAACGAAAAAAAAGAAAATGGCTCCCATAGACTCATGTGGCCTTGTTGGAGTGGGTGTGGCCTTGTTGGAAGAAGTAAGTATGTCAGGGGAGGGGGGCACTCTGAAGTTTCAGAGGCTCAAGCCAGACCTAAGGGGTCACTGTCTCTTCCTGCTGCCTGAGGATACAGCTGTGGTACTCTTGGGTACCTCTCTAGCACCATGTCTGCTTGCACGCTGCCATGCTTCCCACCATAATAGTGGACTAAACCTCTGACACTGTAAGCCAGCCCCAATTACATGCTTGCCTTTATAAGAGTTGCAGTGGCCATGTGTCTCTTGATAGCCATAGAACAGCTGGGATCCTTGCTCCTACTTCTGTGTCTACAGTAAAGGAGCAGGAGATACAAAGAAGTCCATATCCTAATCACTGGGACCTTAGACTATTGCTTCTTGTGGCAAACAGACTATGAAAGGCTTAAGTGAAGGCTTTTGAGTTGGGAAGTATTGTTCCTGATTATCTGGAGAGGTAATGGTGTTGACAAGAGAACATCAGGAAGCTGAGTATCTATGCAGCTATATGGTCAAGCGCCTGATCCCCAGCGAGGGATTCCTGGCATGATTATTCAAGATCTTAGATTTCATCTCCAATACACAAAATAAATGATACACAGAGAAACCCTGTCTCAACCCTCCCTTCTCTTCCAAATTGTTTTAAGAGTCAAATGGAGTGATATCAATAATCTATCAGGAAGAAGATAGAAGGATTGAAGCTTTGAGGTCAGTCTGGGTTATATAGAAAGATTCTGCTCCAAAAAACTGAAATAGGGCTGGAGGCGTGGCTCAGAGGCGTGGCTCAGAGGCGTGGCTCAGAGGCGTGGCTCAGAGGCGTGGCTCAGAGGCGTGGCTCAGCAGGTAAGGGTACTTGCTCTTCACGAAGGTTCTATACCCAGTGTTCACTCTGAGCAATTCACAACCACTTATAACTCCAGCTCCAGGGGATTCTACACCCTCTTCTGGCCTCTGCCAGCACCCATTCTTGCACACACAACACACACACACATCCCACACACAGGAGCACATATGCACACATACACCCACTCACATACACTCACTCAAAGTAAATCTCAGAAACCAACAGCTCAGCTCATGAACACCCTTCGTGCAGTTCCACAAATGTTCACACCTCAGTATGCTATGCTTGAATGAAAACAAACACCTGACATTAAACAATCTAGACGCCCAGCTTTTCCACGTTACTGCCCGAGTCTTCTCCCCCTGCCCCCAGCATTAGGATTACAAATACATTCTGCTATACCCTGCTTTTTCATGGTTGCTGGGGATCAGAACTCAGCTCTTGGTGTTTTCTGGGTATAGATACTTTAAGCACTGAGACATTTTGTGCACTGAAGCAAAGGCTCCTTGGGGTTGTCTAGGCTGAAGATGTTGGCCAACTTTTAATCCATCTTTTCAGTCCTAGGATTACATGCATGCCCTACACTGTTAAACTGTCAGTTTAACAGGCATCTTAACATGTTGGAATCTAGAGCCCCTTCCCACACTCAGCTCCTGTCTCCAAGGTTTCCCTGTCTGGGTCAAGAGCTCTGTCAATCATCTAGTGGCTTCAGATACAGAGGAGGAGCTAAACTTATTACAGACGGAAGATGAGTTACATTTAAAAATATTTAAACTTATTTTAAAATGTTTTTTTAATTAAAATTGATTTGTATTATTTCATGTGTAGGTGTTTTGCATGTCTGGGTACAACACGCATGCCTGGTACTCACTGAACCCTTGGATCTGTTGTTACAGGTGGTTGTAAGCCCCCAGTGTTTTCTGAAAATCGAACCCAGGACTTCTGTGAGAGCAGCCAGAGCTCTTAGCTACTGAGCGATCTTTCCAGCTCCTTGTTCTGTTTTTGGAGTTTTGTTTTGCTTTTAAGACAGGATATGGAGGAGTTGGGGATTTAGCTAAGTGGTAGAGCACTTGCCTGGCAAGCATAAGGCCCTGGGTTCAGTCCTCAGCTCTGGGAAAAAAAAAAAAAATCCAGGATATGGACTGGAGAGATGGCTCAGAGGTTAAGAGCATTGACTGCTCTTCTAGAGGTCCTGAGTTCAATTCCCAGCAACCACATGGTGGCTCACAACCATCTGTAATGGGATCCAATGCCCTCTTCTGGTGTGTGTGAAATCAGCAACAGTGTACTCATATAATAAGATAAATAAATAAATCTTAAAAAAAAAAAAAAAAAAAAAACAAAACACTCCGGGCAGTGGTGGTGCACGCCTTTCACCCCAGCACTTAGGAGGCAGAGGCAGGCAGATTTCTGAGTTCGAGGCCAGCCTGGTCTACAAAGTGAGTTCCAGGACAGCCAAGGCTACACAGAGAAACCCTGTCTAGAAAAACCAAAAAAAAAAAAAAAAAATAATAATAATAAATAAATAAATAAATAAAGGATGAACTGCCATGGCAATTTGCTCTCTGATAGTCAAGAAAAACCTATATCAGGCTGGAAAGTGGTCAAAATCAGTTGCTGCTTGGGACCCTTGTGCTCCTACTGGGTTGCCTTGTCCAGCCTTAATATAAGAAGAGGTGCCTAATCTTTTTTAAAATTATTTATTTTATGTATATAAGTACACTGTAGCTGTTTTCAGACATACCAGAAAGGGCATCAGACACCAATACAGATGTGTGGCTGCTGGGAGTTGAACTCAGGACCTCTGGAAGAGCAGTTAGTGCTCTTAACCACTGAGTCATCTCTTCAGTTTGAGAGGTGCTGTAGTGCCAGGGAAATGTTAGTGATCCCCCCAAAAACAGACAGGAGGATGCAATTCACATCAGGGCCTTTATTCTATTTAAGATAGCTTGTCCCCCTCTCCCCATCACACAGAACAGTTTTGGAACATCTATTAGGGCAAGGCTTTATAGTAAGCAGCAAGTGGGGGGGGGCGCAGGGATAAGGGTTAAAGCATCTAATTGGAAAGCTACTGTGGACTTTAACATAATTGGCTGGTGCTGGGAGTCATATCATAAACTTAATTTCTGCTCCCCTCTGCATTGGTGGTTGTTAGGTAGGTGGCAGGCTTGTAACCTGGGTGTGCAGGTTTGTTGGAATAACCTAGAGATGCTGGTCTTGTTGAGGGTGTAACCTGGAGATGCTGGTCTTGTTGCAGATTAGCCTGGAGACTGGAGCTAGGCTCAGGTTTTGTTGTGGGGCAACTTGGAAACTAATGCTAGATACTAGCCTGTTAGTTTACCTGAACTCAAATTTAGGTCAAGTTCTCTAAAATGAAATCTGAACTTAAAAGATTTGGTCTCTCAGTGCCTAGTCTTATTGCAACTTGATATGCTGTGTTTGGTTGATATCTCTGGGAGACCTGCCTTTTATGAAGGGAAACAGGAGGAGTGGGAGAGGAAGGAGAAGGTGAGAGGGTGGACTGGGAGGAGAGGAGGGAGGGGAAACTACGGTTAGGATGTAATATATAAGAGAGTAAATTAATAAAGGAACCTAGCATGTTGGCACATGCCTTTAATCCCAGCACTGGGAAGGTAGATATCTGTGAGTTCAAGGACAGTCTCATTTATAGAGATAGTTCCAGGACTGCCAGAGCTACAGGCAGAGAAATCCTGTCTCAAAAAAACACCAAAACAAAATAAACAAACCACACCCCCAGCCCCAAAAGTAAGTGAATAAAAATAAACAAATAAACGAAAGGTCCTGAAAAGGTCCCTACCACTTATATGAACTGGGAATGGGAGTGTATGTCAGTAACCTCATCACTTGGAGGGAAGTAGGAGGGCCAGAAGTTCAAGGTCGTCCTGTTGTGTTTTATAAAAATCAAGAAAGAAGGAAGATGTTTGGTGGATGTGCAGTCAGGTGTGGGGAAGGGGGTGCCTCTGCTCTTCTGGCCCATGCTGACGCACCCCTTCCTCCTGAGGGATCAGCCACATGATGGTATAATATAGAATAGAGTTTATTCAGGGCATGGGGATGGGAGTTGAAGGAGTAGAGGCAGAGAGAGAGAGAGAAAGAGAGAGAGAGAGAGAGAGAGAGAGAGAGAGAGAGAGAGAGAGAGAGAGAGAGAGAGAGAATAGAAGCTGGCCATGAGCATGTGGAGGGGGGAGGGGGGATGGCAAGAGAGAGAAGAGCGGGCAAGCAGCCCCTTTATAGTCGAGCACACCTGGCTGTTGCCAGGTAACTGAGGGAGGGGAGCCTAGACAAAATGCCAACACATCCTTCACTACATAAGGTGTTCAATGCCATCTTGGGTTACTGGGTTACTTTGTGTTTTTTTTTTTTTTTTTTTTGTTTTGTTTTTACTGGGTTACTTTGTAACTTTGTGTTTTATTTTGTGATTTGGTCTACATCTAGACCCAGAACGCCATATGTAGCCAAGACTGGTGTCAAATTCCAGAGATCCACCTGCTTTTACCTCCAAAATGCTGGGACTAAAGTTGTGTTCAGCCATGCACTGCATGTTGGGGTGGAGGCCAGAGGTCAAGGCCCTCCAGGTTTTTGGTTTTCCTCAGTCATTCTCCACCTTAATTATTCAGACAGTACCTTTCACTACACCTGGAATCTTGGCAACTGAGCCCCAGAAATCCTCCCTTCAATAACCTAGTGCTGGGGTTACAGACAGGGCTATCTGCTGAGGCTTTTGACTGGGTGCACAGGAGGAGCGTGGGGGTGGAACTCAGGTCCTTATGCTTGTGCAAGATGCACCTACACAAACCATCTCCCCAGCTCCTTTTCTTCTTTTCTTGAGAGAGGCTTCTCTGTAGAACAGGCTGGCCTTTAAACTACAAACCCTGGGTAGTGACAAACTTTGTAAACCCAGCACATAGAAAGCTGAGTCAAGGGGATTGCCAAGAGGTGAAGGTCAGAGTGGAGAGGATTTGTTTGTAGAGTTGCCTACCATGCAAGAAGCCCTGGGGTTACTCCCAAACCCTAATAATCTAGGAGCCTGTAATCCCAGTAATAAGGGAGTGAAATGGACAGGGTTAGCCTGAGCTGCTATATGGGCAGTGTATACTCTCTCTCCTTTAAAGGTTTATTTATTTATGTGTATGAGCACTCTATTGCATGTATGCCTGCCTGACAGAGAGCATCAAACAGAATAGGGCATTAGATCCCATTATAGATGGTTGTGAGCTATCCTGTGAATCCCGGGAGGATCTTATTCAGGACCTCTGGATGGAGCAGCCATTTGCCCTTAACTGCTGAGTCATCTCTCCAGATCCTTCATTGTCTAGAATGAAGAAGAAAGAAACAAAAGGAAGGAAGAAAGAAGAAAAAGAGAAAATGGAGGAGATGAAAAAGAAAAAGCCTGGAATTGTGTACTCTATGCCTTTGATTCCAGCACTCAAAAGGCAGAGGCACGTGGATCTCTGTGAGTTCAAGGCCAACTTGGTCTACAGAGTTCCAGGACAGCCAGGATTACACAGAGAAACCCTGTCTCGAAAAATAAAAAGACAAACAAACAAAAAGAACAACAAAACAAAATCAAACCACAGCAAAACTACACACACACACACACACACACACACACACACACACACACATATTACACATATTGATACAAAATGCAAAGTCATCTTGGGTTATATGGTGGAACTTAGTCTGGAAAAAAAATAAAAAAACAGAACACATTAAAAAGGAAAAAAAAAAAACCAAACAGATGTATCTTTTCTCTCAACAATGTGAGCTCCAGGAAGAAGACTGTTTTGTCATGAGCTTTGTACCCTAGAGTCCAAACAGTGGCTAGCACAGTCAAGAAATTTGGGAACGAGTTATCTCTTAAATAGAATATAAACGCAAAGACCCTGTTCAGGTAGGCACTCTTTGGCAGGCTGCGGAAGGATATGGTCCGCGTGCATTACCTAGACGCATGCGTACAAGGTCCGGGAAGTGTAAGGAAAAAGGGTGGAACATCAGTAAGTGTCTCGCGGTCATAGGCGGTTAGCAAGAGCGCGAGGTTGAGAGCAACCTAGGTCCGATAACGCACGCGTAGTACGGCCTCTGGGCTGCGGAAGCTTAGGCATCTAAGGAGGCCTATAGCTTTCGCGCGTGCGCAGTGGCCTGGACTTCTGTGAGGGTTTCTTTTGACTCGTATAGCACATGCGCAGTGCGAAAGGCGGAGGGATTCGGGTCGCATCCACCCCCAGTTCTGGTCGCGAGCTGAGGCCGCGCGGGTTGCGAGGAAAGGCCTGCTTTGCGCGCGCTGCGCGGACCACAGAAGCTGTCTGACGCGGGCACCGCCGAAGTGGAAGCCAGAGTGGGATTTTTGTTTGTGAAGGGCGGCCGCGAGGCCTGAGACTAACGTCAAGCCGAGGAGAGCGCCGCGCGGTGAGTGAGTGGGTGAATAAATGGCCTTAACGGGGAGTGGGGCCGCTACCCACAAGCCCTTGCGGAGTCCCCGAGCCCTTTCCCCGCGGCTGTGGCCCGCTTCCCGGGTCAGTGCCTTAGACTTTTCCCCCTGCTTCCCCCATCCTTTACCCAGAGTTCTCTGGGCACTCCAGTCCTCTTTCCCTAAGGGTCCCCCTCCCCCAATCTCCTGTGGTACCCTACCCACAGGCCCTTGCGGTTTGTGTGTTGCCTTTTTTCCTTAGCCTTTTTTTCCCCCTCGCATCTTGGACCTCTACCCATAATTCCTTTCGTCTCTGGGATCCTAGATATTTTACGCAGAGGCCCCTGGCCTGCGGGGTATTATCCTTATGGCCTACCTTGAAATCCCTACTTCATAATCTTCAAGGTATGAAACGAGCAACCTCTAGAGCTCGAGGCTTTAGGGTCCCAGGGTCACACACCTCCTGACTCCTTTTCCTCTTTGTTTTCTGTTACTAGCCTTTTGCTTTTCAGTTCCTGCCAAGATCTTTTTTTCAGGTAGATGTCTGTCACTCGATTAACGGGGATAGCAGCATCCTTCTTGTTTGTTTGTTTGGTTTGGTTTGCTTTTTTTCAGTGAAGGGGTCCTAAAAGAAATCTGTGCTAAATAAAGCATGCTAACATAACGTTTCTGGTCTTAGACTTGGCAAGATGACACAGTTTCTGCCTCCCAACCTTCTGGCCCTTTTTGCACCTCGAGACCCCATCCCATACCTGCCTCCCTTGGAAAAGCTACCACATGAAAAACACCATAACCAACCTTACTGTGGCATTGCACCGTACATCCGAGAGTTTGAGGTGAGCACATTGGGAGCGTTTGGCTTCTGGGTGGGAGCAGGCTATGCTGAGGCTTTCAGCTTCAAAACATTTTTAGTTGTGTGGTTTGTGCATGTGGCTTTTACTTTTTCTGATCTTGTTTTGTGCTTTTGTGTGCGTTTTAATTTTTTTTTAATTACACATTTGTGTATGTGTGGGTATGTACGTGCAAACCTGTGAACGTCAGAGGACAACTTGCAAGAGTCTGTTCCCTCCATCTTGTGGGTCCTGGAGATGAAGCCTAGGTTGTCAGGCTTGGTGGCAAGAGCCTTAACCTGCAGAACCATAGTGCTAACTTCTTTTGGTTGAGTGTTGAAACAGGGTTTTGCTATGTAGCTCATCTTCCGTCCTCCTTCCTTAGTCTTGTAAATGCTGCTTATAATGGGTGTGTGGCTCATTTCCTTATAGGATTAAGAATGTCTTTTGTATGGATATGGTAGTTCCTAGCCCAAGCGATTGGCCAAATTGGTTACATTGACAAGTGTGTCTCTGCCCTGACTCCCTAAGCCCCCAGACAGGGTTTCTCTGTGTAGCTATGACTGTTCTGGAGCTCACTCTGTAGAACAGGGTGACCTCGAACTCAAGAGATCTGCCTGCCTTTGTCTCCCCAGGGCTGGGTGAGCCACCTATGTTGATTTTGTTTTGTTTGTTTGTTGTTGTTGTTGTTGTTTTGTCTGGGGGGGGGGGAAGTCTTAATGGAACCCTGGCTGGTCTTGTAGATTTCCCTTTCTCACTAAGGTTGGCCTTGAACTCATGATGCTTACTCTGCTCAAAAAGCCAGAATTATACGTGTCTACCACTAATCCAGAAAACATGATATTTAACGCATTGGTTAGGTTGGCCTTTAGCAAGAGGTAGCAGTAAGGTAAAACCAGTAGTAAATGTCAACGTTTGTTAATGTAGTTACTTTTTTATGTTGAGAGGGCAAGTTTTTGTAGATGATATGACTTAGCAGTAAAAGGTGATTACTGCCAAGAAATCTGAGTTCTGTTCCTAGAGTCCACAATGTGGAAGGAGAGGATATGTTCTAACATGTTGTCCTCTGATCTCTGCATGTACTGTGATACATGAATGCATCCTTATCTAAATAAATAAATAAACAAACGTGGGTTTTTTTTTTTTGTTGTTGTTGTTTTGTTTTTTTGGTTTTCCAAGACAGGGTTTCTCTGTGTAGCCCTGGCTGTCCTGGAACTCACTCTGTAGACCAGGCTGGCCTCAAACTCAGAAATCCGCCTGCCTCTGCCTCCCAAGTGCTGGGCTTAAAGGCGTGCGCCACCTCCTCCCGGCTTAAATGATTTTTAAAAGAGGATAGTGTTTACTGTGGCTGAGCAGTTTGTCCTGCAGTGCTTAAGACTGGAAGCTAGGGGTTTGGCTCTGTACTTGCTGAGTACATATGACTAAATCTGAATCACTTGAGCTCCTTGGAGTCAGTTCTTTTATGCAGAAAGTTTGTCATGCCTACCTTCAGAGCAAATCTAAGAAATCCTGCCGAATAACCAGAAGTCTTAGGAGGAACATTCTGACATTAAGTAGGAAAAGCAGAACTTACTAGATAACAGAAAGATGATTCTTTAGTAATATTTGCCTGCCTGCCTGCTTTGGTAAACCTCCACTTGAGAAATGTTATTATCCAATAAACATTTTATTTAATGGGTACAGTTCATTGGCACCCTTTTTGCAGGTCATGTGCCAATTAGCATTTAATGAGAGCCTGGAGAGGATTATCTGACTTGCTGTGGTGTTACAGATTGTCTTACTTTGGAGGTCTGCCCTGTCCACCACTGTTTCAGACATACGTCTAGCATTTGGCTCTCTGTAAATCATATGTGGAGCTACAGAAAGTTGACAGGATTCTTGACTATGGGAAGGAACCATATAGCTTTGGTACTGTACTTTATAGCTATATCACCTATGTCATGACAAATGTCTACAGGTATTTAGATTGATGTTTTTTGTTTTTTGTTTTTTTTTTCCTGTCCTGAGCTTGCTCTGTAGACCAGGCTGGACTCCAATTCAGAGATCAGCCTGCCAGTCCTCTCAAGTGCTAGGATTAAAGGTGTGTGCCACCACTGCCTAGCAATTGATGCTTTTGTTAAATGCTAAAAAATTATTTCTATGTTTTTTTTAAAAGACCTTCAAAAATGAGATTTAATTTTTTTTTTAAATTATGCCTAGTAGACATAGTTACTTGGACTAGGCAGAATTTTCTGAACACTGGAAATGTCTATGTTGACCATGCCACAGATGTGCAGCAGTCTGGTCAGCATTGGTCCATAGAGTATACCTCATCTGGACCACTCCTTGACTCTATCAGTAGAGGGAACTTTCGGTATTTGTGTATGGGAAGGTGCTGAGAGTCTTCCTTGTGGTATGTCTTGCTGTTTTCCATCGACATTCCTTCCCTGTCACTTTTCTTGTTCCTAGGACCCTCGAGATGCCCCTCCTCCAACAAGGGCAGAAACTCGGGAAGAGCGCATGGAGAGAAAGGTGTGTTGTTTTTACCTCTTAGGCTTTCGGGTTTTGGGTTTTGTTTTGTTGTATTGTTTTAGCTACATTTTTCCAGATGGTCCCTGACATCAAGGTATTTCTGGGTACACTCACTCTACTTCTTTTTTCTACTGGCAGAGACGGGAAAAAATTGAACGGCGACAGCAGGAAGTGGAGACAGAGCTGAAAATGTGTAAGATTCTCCCTCCTAACAATCTTCCCCTGCACTCTGACTTTGACCCTCTTCCCAGGTCACACGTGGGTCTTCTCCTGGGCGCCTGAGGAGCAGAGTTGGGTTCACTCTCCTAGCAGCCACTTGCCAAACACGGCACTTGGATCAGGCGATCTGGGCTGTCCTGATGACAGCCTGGCCTGTTTGTGTTTTGAAGTTAATTAATTCTGTTTCCTCTAGGAGTTTCCCCCACCCCCATGAGCAGTCAGTCAGTCACGCATTCATTTGAACCTTCTCCCCGTTTTAACTAGTCAGTAAAGGCTAGACCCTGTGATTGGGCAGTGGAGGGGAAAGGTGAGACGGGAGGTCTTTGAGGGTGGGGCCAGGTGGAGAGGAGAAGGGGATGAGAACCAGAGGGAGAGGCTGAAGAGGAGGAGGAAGCCACGATGGAGCAGACCCACATAGCTCACGTAGCCCTCCAGGGGTCTTAAACCTGGGGAATACGTTAATGTGGTGTTAGGTTATGATTATAATAATTGGCTGCATGCCTTTTATACCAGCTTATTGGGGTTGGAAATTCCATCAACATCAGGTTTTCCTTTTTACAGTTCTTGTATGTTTTATTTTATTAATTTTTTTATACGCATGGGTGTTTTGCCTACATGCATGTAGAATATTAGAAGAGGGCATAGGATTCCCTGGAACTGCAGTTGGACAGTTATGAGTTGCTATGTGGCTGCTGGGAATCAAACTTCATCCTTCTGGAAGAGCAACCAGTGCTCTTAACTGCTGAGCCATCTCGTCATCTCCAGTTGGTTTAGGCTTTTAACATGTAGGGAGACCTCAGTCATTTGCCTTTTCTTGAAAGGAACATATTCCACTGTCTTCAGGTAAGGCATGAGGCGATCTGGCCGGTTGACCCTCACTGTATCCCAGCTCCCTGATCTTGGAATTGGAGATGCTACACCCTCCAGATATGGAGGATTTAAGTAGTACTTGGTAATCAGACTCACAAAAGTATCAGATCTGTGTTGAGTAGGTAAAGACTCATCAGAGGATGAGGTTATCTCCATTTATTATCTGCAGCCTTGTTGAATTAATCTTTTCTAAACTGTATTTTAGAACTTGCGGATTTTCTCAAGAGTACTTAGTACCCATGATGAATAAGCTAGCTTTTGTACTATACCTGGATCTGTGTATTTTCTCAGATACCTCATACTCCATGTTCAAGCTGCCGGAGCACCTCCTAATTCTTATGGGACTTTGCCTTCCCTAAGAGATGGCTTTTCAGATGTGTGCATAGTTTTTCCAGATGATGCTAAATGTCTTTAGCACCTGTGCTAGTGTTCTTTAAAGGAACAGCACTGATAGAAATGGGGTATGTGTCTGTCTGTCTGTCTATCTGTCTGTCTGTCTGTGTCTTACAGGCTGTGGTCTGGGCAGTGAAACAATGACTTTTTTCAACAGAAATACTTAAGAATTTGTTAATTGTAAAGTCTATGTTGGAATTCTGAAGAAATAGGCTCTAGTACCAGTGAAAGAATGCTTCAGCAGCAGGATGGATGACCCTGGCAGGAGAGTCAGGGCAGGCAGGCAGGTAGAAAGCTTCCTTCATTCATGGTTTTATGCAGGCTCCCAACAAAAGGTATGACTCAGATTTAAGTTGGGTTTTCTAACCTCAAATGATTAAATCTAGAAGTCCTCAAAGGCATGCCTGGCTGCCTGAGTTTTAGTTGATCCCAGATTGATTAAGATTAGCCATCCTAACACCATTTATAACTTCCCCTAGCTTGTCACAAAGACCTGTCCGTGTTAACTTGCTAAATGTCACAACGAGAGAGGTTTCGTGTCCAGGAACTTACATAGTGCTTTAGCAGTGTGTCTTTTTCACCTGTCTCCCCGGCCCAAATTCTCTAAAGGAGCTTTCTAAAGACAAATACGCATTTCTTGCCCTCAGCATAATGCCCGTCTCTTCCTTCTGATTCAGGTGTGCCTTGCACCAATTGGAGAATGTGGGAGATTATGTAGGGCAGACTCATGACCAGAAATCTTAAAAAAAAAAAAAAAAAAACCTGATGAGGAAAAGTTGAAGGCAGGGAATAGGGGGACCGTAGACAGCTTGGTCTACAGAGTGAATTCCAGGACAGCCAAGGAGGCTACAAAGAGAAACGTATTTGGAAAAAAAACAAAAACAAAACAAAACAAAACAAAAGGTGGGGGGCCTTGGCGGGGGAACTCATCAACCAAGCGAGACATTGTGCTTGATTGGATTGGAGTTTAAATGTGTGGTGTATGTATGTATCATTCTAAATGTGTGGTATATACATGTATCATTCTGATACAGCCCCATTTGAGGGACTGTAAATGAAGTTAGAAGTTAGTCATTAACAATGATACTGTGGTTTCAATTTATTGAAATGTATTGAAGACCATCATAGCAAGCTCAGAGATGTCACTGAAATTCACAAGTTGGATTGGGGAATGTAGAGATCAACTAAATCAGGCTCCATGTTGGTAATTGAAGCAGGTTCATTGTATTGTCCAAAATAGAGCAGGGATGCATCGAGTGCAATAGAGTATCTGTCTAAAACTATAGAAGCTTGCTTTTCCCCTGTCAAAAGACAGCTTCTGTTAAAGGAGACTCTGTCCCTTTGCTGAGCACTTGATGGACTTCATGTTATGAACTCCTGGTGGCTTCTGTGTGCAGCAGGAATGATTATTCCTATTTGCAAAATGGAAAACAAGTAGTGCCTTGTTGAGTTGTAAAGTATCTTATAAAGAGGGGAAGTTTTGAGGTTTCACCTGAACTAATGGGAAGCCTAGTGAAGTTTTCTAGCTTTGAGGCTTCCTGTGGTCTACTTCTGTGTTAGGGTGCTGACAAGTGAGTCCTAAGACGTTCAGCCTTGACACACATGAACACTTAGTTAGGTACTGGCTGTTAAAGAGAAAGGAAAAGGGGACTGTAGGATTGAACCCTGCCTAGGGACAGGTGGCAGGACAGATCTTGGAATGAGGTTGGCAATGTTGAGGGGCATCTTTTGAGTGGCGGTGCAGTTGAAAGTCTTAATGTCTTGAAGAACCCTCTAATGTCACCATATTAACAGCCATGCCCTTACGATAGATAGAAAGGACCACCACCGTGGCTGATTCTTTGGATCTAGTTTGCATGTTGGTGGGAAGGTCACACTGATAACTAAAGAAACCTGTAAAATATTAATGCCTGTGACCTGTCAATATGATAAACACAATCTATAACAAGGACTGTTTGTCTAGACTGCTTAAGCATCAGCACTGCTTTGACTGCCAGTGGAAGACAGAAGACATAGCCCTTTTTTTCTTGCTCAAAGATCCTAGGCATACCTGATGTTGTGTTCTTCCAAATTGCTATGATTCTGAGAAGAGCCAAGATCGATCGATCGATCTATCTATCTATCTTTCTTTCTTTCTTTCTTTCTTTGGTTTTTTTGAGCTAGGGTTTCACTGTATAGCCCTGGCTGTCCTGGAACTCTGTAGACCAGGCTGGCCTCGAACTCAGAAATCCACCTGCCTCTGCCTCCCAAGTGCTGGGATTAAAGGCGTGCACCACCACTGCCCGGCTATTGTAATATAAGATTTATTTTTGTATACTAGAAGAGGGTATCAGATCCCATCAGATCCCAGATGGTTGTGAACCATCATGTAGTTGCTGGGAATTGAACTCAGGACCTCTGGAAGAGCAGCTCACCACTAGGCCATCTCTCCAGCCTCCCCTTTTAATTTTTTACAGAGTTACTTTCTGTAGCTCAGGCTGGCCTCAGAATCTTAGCATTCACCCTTTTCCCATTTAAACTCCGTTTCTGTCTCTTCTATGATCTCTTTATTTGCCAGTTCAGCTATACTCTAAGGATTGTATGAGTGACAGAGCCAGGACAGCTAATAAGATGGGCACAGAATGCTCAGCACGGGGTATAGCTTCTAGCACCCCCACCACCCCATTAGGATTGCTTAATAGAGTCTTGGTCTTTTTCTGAAGACTAAATGCTTGGTGTCCAAGGCCTTGGTAATTCTTTATTTATACTGCTTGGTCTTGGTCATTTGCTTTTAGCACTAGCCCAGGCTGTAGGGTATGGAGGAGAAAACCTCTTAACTGTCTTTCTTCCTTTTTGAGACAGGGTTTCACTATGTAGCCCAGACTAAGTTCTGCCTCCTTGGTACATGGGCCATCATACCCCGCCTATCATGGACTCTGTTTTCATAGTCTGAGATCTGAGACTGTTTGGTATCTGGCTTCCCCCTATGCTATGGTTGCAGTCTTTCATAAGCTAGCTCAAGTCATTCCTCCAGAGAGAGCCCAAGGACTTAGTTACTGCTCAGTTCACCTTGCACTGGGAGTGGCTAGCCAAAATTTATAGTTCTGAAGTGGCATTTATTTATTTATTTGTTTTTAAAGATGTATTTTATGTATATGAGTACACCATTGCTCTCTTCAAACACATCAGAACAGGGCATCAGATCCCATTACAGATGGCTGTGAGCCACCATGTGGTTGCTGGGAATTGAACTCAGGACCTCTGGAAGTGCTCTTAACTGCTGAGCCATCTCTCCAGCTCCTGAAGTGGCTTTTTGCCACATCCTATCTGTTTGATGTCATTTTCATCAGAGCAGCCTGTTGTCATCATCTGTCAATCACTCTAGAAAAAGCCATTGAAGTTTAGTGAACCCAGACCTAAAACAGGGTGTGTTCTCAAGCTTACTAAGTCACTGAGCTTTTCTCTTGGGGGATGCCTTGGTTCCATGTTCATGTACTCAGCCTCTTCCCATTACTCCTCTATCCAAAACTCTGGGCACTGTCTACTTTAAAGATTCTCTTCTCCTTGTACAGGGGACCCTCACAATGATCCCAATGCTCAGGGCGATGCCTTCAAGACTCTGTTTGTGGCTAGAGTGGTAAGTACCCAGTTCCTGGCATGGGAACCTTAGGCTGCTGAGTGTTTGGGTCTAGTCCTGAGTGGTTCAAGGGCTTTGGAACGATGTGCTTCTTCCATTTAACCTAGCTTTATGTCTTGTAGAACTATGACACAACAGAATCTAAGCTTCGGAGAGAGTTTGAGGTGTATGGACCCATCAAAAGAGTAAGTGTGTCCAGGTGGAGGGTTGAGTTGGGGGTACTCTGAGGAGGGAGCAGTAGCCTGAAGAGAGGAAGACTGCTGGATTCCCAGTCCAAGGACGGGTCACAGTGTTCTGGGCCTGGGTTTATTTCTTTTATTATTGCTTTAATATCAGAAGTAACATTGGAAATGGTGAGTCCTTGTGGATTTTAAAGCACAGGTCTGCAAGGTTCAGCTTGCTCTAAGTTGGTATATGGGTAGTCAGTCATGCCCACTGAGGTTAGGTTGTGTTTGGGTGGTGTGTGGGTGGGTGGTTTGTTTTTTACAATTTGTACTTGCCTAAAACTTAATGCAAATTATTGCCCAAGACCTAAATTAGTTATTTCTTTCTCTTCTGCCCCCAGAACTAGGGCTTAAGCCCAGGGTAGAGGCATATATGCTGAACAAGCAGTGTACCTGAAACTATATCCCCAGTCCTTGTAGTATTGCTGCTTTATAGATTTAAAAATTCTTTGTTTTACGTATATGAGTGTCCTTTGCCTGTGTGCATCTAAGTGTATTACTAAACTGGTACTTGGTACACAAGGAGTCCAGAATAGGTTGCTAAATCCCCTGGAACTGGGGTTACACAGAATTGTAAGCCACCATGTGGATGATGGGAAGCCTATGTCTGCTGCAAGAGCATCAAGTACTCTTAACCACTGACCCATTTTGCTTTAAATTTTATTTGTTAGATTTCTTTTATGTTCCTGACTACCTGTATGTATGTGTGTTCACATGGGTGCAGTGCCCTTGGAGGCCAGCAGAAGGCATTGGATCCCCTGGATCTGGAATTACATATGACTGTGAGCTGCTGTGTAGATGTTAGGAACTAAACTTGGGTCCTCTGCACTGCCTTATTACATTGGGAAGGAGGATAGGATTGGCATGTGTGGGAGCAGCTTGTGAAATGGATTTTCTTCCTCGTTATGAGTCCTGGAGGTCAAGCTCAGCTATCTCATTCACTGGCTCTTTTAAGATTGTCCCACATAGTCCAGGTTGGCCTTGAGTTCATTATATAGAGGATGACCTTAATTTTGATGTTTTGGGGATTGAATATAGGGCTTCATGCATGTTGGGTTATCACTCTTCCAACTAAGCCACATGCCCCAGCCCTTTCACAGAATTTTTTATTTTCTTTCTTTTTTTTCTTTTTTGTTTAAGATTTACTTGGGTGTGTATTTTGCTTGCATGTATACCAAGTGCACACAGTGCCCTCAGTCTGGAACTAGAGTTATACATAGACTGTTGTTAGCCGTCCTGTGGTTGGTAAGAATGGAACTTGGATTTCAGCAGGAGCCATTTATCCAGCCCTTCCCAGTTTTACTTTGAAATGTGTTGCTGAGTTGTCCAAACTGGCCTTGAATTTACTGGTAGTTAAGGAAGACTTGTTAATTTTTGTATAATCTGCAGAAGTTAATGCTATGAAGCAGAGATAGGCACCTATGACAGGATGTGTTATGTGGCTCTGCATTTGAGGTGTCTGCCTCTGACCCTTTGCTAGAAACATGCTGCCAGGCTATATTCCTGTGATCCCAGCACTCGGGAGGTTAGAGGCAGGTACATCTCTTTTTTTTTTAGGCTAGCCTGGTCTACATATCAAATTCAGGCTAGCCAAAGTTAGTAAAATCTGTCTCTTCTCTTCTCTTCTCTTCTCTTCTCTTCTCTTCTCTTCTCTTCTCTCTCTCTCTCTCCCTCCCTCTCTCTCTCTCTCTCTCTCTCTCTCTCTCTCTCTGTCACACACACACACACACACACACAGAGAGAGAGAGAGAGAGAGAGAGAGAGAGAGAGAGAGAGAGAGAGAGAGTGTGCACGTGCTTTCACATGCACGCAAGAGCCAGCAAATGTACACAGGAGAAACAGTCAGAAGGGAACTAGGAAAACAGCACACTAATTGGTTATCCAGTACCAAATGGTCAGCCCTAAAATCATGTAGGTATGTATGGACTGAGCAAATAGTACTTAAGAGATGCATGAACACATACATGTAGCAACAATTAAAAATTAAAAAGCAATGAATTTGAAAGAGCATGGGAGGGAGGAAATGAAGTAATTATAATTTCAAGAAATTATTTAAATAGAAAAAAAACTGGACAGAAGATAAAAGAAAACATACTAACTTATTTATTTTATTTTTTATTTTTATATATTTTATTTACATTTCAGATGCCATCCCCTTTCCCCATTTCCCATTTCCCCTCCCTAGAAAACCCCTATCCCATGCCCCCTTTTCCTTTTTGCTTTTATACATTTTTTAAAAATGTTATTCAAAGGCTTTATAAGTTTGGTAATGCTCAATCAGAAGTGTAACCCAATACCCAACCTAGATATATGAACTATCTTTGACTGGTGGTGACATGTGAACATCTGAAAACATACTAACTTTAAAAATGGTGGCTCATAGCTGTAATCCTAGCCCTAGAGAGGCAGTAAAATTTTTATAAGGTTAAGACTAGCCTGGCTAGCAAGCCAGCGGTGGCACAGTGGCTAAGGTGCCGTTCTGCTCTGTCTCTCCCGGTTCCAATCCCGCTTTTCCCATGTGACTCTGCCCGAGTTTAATGGAAAAAAAAAAAAAAAGAAAAAGAAAAGAAAAGATTAGCCTGGCTTACAGACTGAGGTCTGTACAGAAAAACAAGAAAGATAGTTACTGAGCAAAGCTTTGGCATAAAACTTCACTGCTCTGTGTCTTATTTCCCTTTCCCTCTGCTGGGATACAGAGTAAGACCTGGTGCTCCTGAAGGACACAAGCTGCTTAGCCAAGGGCAAGGCTTTGGATGGGCCGTCTGGCCTTTCTCTTATTCTCTGGGTCATCTCTGAAATTGTTGCCTCCCAATCCCCAAAGCCCAATGGCTATGTGTTCTCTCATGCCTGCTCTGTCCTACAGAGGGCTCTTAAGTGCTCTGGGTCCTCTAGCCGCCTTGCCTTCCCGTATACTGGGCTCAGCCTGCACATAGCAGCAGACTCCTGTTTGCCCTGTTGACATGGACTCTCCACAGTGGCCCTTTATCCTGTGCACATTGTTCATTCTTCACACCTGGCTCGCTTTGGGTGTACTTGACTCAATGCCTATCTGCCTTGTAGCCTCATCTGGAGATAGCCACCATCAGAACGCTCAGTTTCCATAGAGCTGTGTCCACAGCCTTCTCCATACTGCTTTGCAGGATGCTGTGCCTGTCACATGTTGCCTCTGTGCACCTCTGGTTTCCTCTGGACTCTGGCTTTTACTAGAGTGAGAGTCCCTTGGGACGCTTGAAGGATAAATCTGTTACTGGTGTGTCCCCCAGCCCAAGGCCTGTGTTATAAGTTGTGTTATGGTGTGGGTGGGGCAGCCCTGTAACTTGTGGGGCTGACCGCCTCCTGCCTGC
This sequence comes from Arvicanthis niloticus, assembly GCF_011762505.2. Classification (NCBI taxonomy): domain Eukaryota; kingdom Metazoa; phylum Chordata; class Mammalia; order Rodentia; family Muridae; genus Arvicanthis; species Arvicanthis niloticus. The sequence continues at coordinate 19,051,186 of NC_047658.1, read as the reverse complement.
CCTGCAGATTCACATGGTATACAGTAAACGCTCTGGAAAACCCCGCGGTTATGCCTTCATCGAGTATGAGCATGAACGAGACATGCACTGTGAGTACTGTGCCTCTGCCCTTCCTTCTGGCCCTCTACCTCTGCTGCCCGGCCTCTCCCCCGTCGTCTGTTCCCTCCCCTGCCATACCTGACTTTAGCATTGTCTCTTCTCCCTCTGTTTCTGATATATCTTTTTTTTTATATATTTATATACATGTTTTTTAAAAATCAAAAACCAAACCCCCCACAACGTGTGTGTGAGCCCAGGGAGGTAAGTGTCACACGTTGAACCTCAGGGCCCAGGAGGGCACTGGGTGGGGTATGGAGCCAGCTGAGGTGGGAGGAGGCGGATTTGGGGGAACTTCTCCCCATTAGGCCCCCACTAGAGTTGGGGGCCACTAGGTTGGAGTGAGCTGGCCTTTGAACCAGCCCTCTCCTCCCCCCAGTAGAACTGGGGTGGGCCACCCGACCTTCCACCTCCTCACTCCAACCCCCACTCAGTCCTCATTAAGCAGTGATCTGGTGGGTATGTTTAGCACCCACCCCACAGCTACACAGCCCCATTGAGGCTATGCGGCGTCCATTTGGGTAGGGCTGGATGGGTGGGGGTGGGCAGGGCTGCGGCGTGTCCAGGGGCCGCCGTATTAATTGACTGTTCTTATTGTCACTGCAGCCACCACGCAGCTGGCTTGCAGCTGATGCTTACGCTCCCCTTACAACACCTCAGTGTATGGTTGGTATAAGGGTTTGTATCATGGGTAAGATCACAGCACCGCACACCAGCCCAGCTTAGCCAGGCAGCTTAGGAACAGCGAGGCTTCCCCTCCCACCCTAGTCACCTTTCAGTCTCCCTTCACCCACAGCCCTTTCCTCATTTGGGTGCCCTCCACCCCTCTTGCCCCCATCCACATGCTCTCTGGTAATCTCACTGATCCCAAGGGGAAGGGTGGACCTCGATGGGAGAGGCATTTGCCTCCATCCATAGTCGGGCTCCACCCAGCCTCTGACACCTGGGTCATATTGGCAATCCTAAAGCTGGGGTGTCCTGGGACCAGGGCTCTATGTGGAGCCCTTCAGCCCAACCCTCCCTGCCCTATGACTTCTGTGGAGTTGTCACCATAGTGGTCTTGGAAAGTCTCTGGTTTCTAGCTTGGGGTATTGTGTCCCTCCTGTCTTCCTTGGTGTGGTGGGAGCCTCCCAAGAAGGCAGCTGTGATGTCCAGTGCCTGAGCTCCTCAAAGTGCATGGATTGGGGTTCAGGGTATGGGAGGGGTGGAACAGGCTTTAAAACAACTGAAGATGTAGTGTTAACTAAATCTGCACAGAGGCGAAAGAGAGGGAAAGAGAGAGAAGTCTAGACTGACACAATTACATGGTCTTCTTGCTGTTTTCTGGGTTGGACCTCTCCTGGGGTTTGGGATGGGGAACCTGAGCAGGGTTCCTGTACTTGACTGACCCTCTCACTCTGTTCTGGGGTTAGGGGCCAATTGGCCCCTCCTGGAGCATGGGAAGCATTCTCTTTGGATCCCAGGTGTGTCCCCTCTGTACTAGCCTCAGAACTGTTGCCACTAGTGGGAGGGCATATGGAGTGGAAGGTGGAAAGCAAGCCTGACCCAGTACTGAGTGCTGGGCCTTACCTAATGGAGCGTGACTGAGGCAGTGGTGAGCAGTAGGTGCTTTTGAGGCCTTGAGGCCCACTGTTTAGGTTGGGCAGGATAGATAGACCCAGGTCTCCCAGCCCAGGCGCTAATCATTCCTCTGAGTCTCCCTTTTTTCCTTCATACACCTGTCTCTAGTTGATGTGGGAAATGTAGTCTCCCTCTCAGGGTTCCCTGTAGCTTTAGTTGCCCCAATGGTGGTGGGTGTGGGGTCTGTGTGAGTGCTCAGGTAAGCTTGGGGTCTCCAGGTAAGCAGTCCCGTGTCCCAACCCCCACCCCACCCCCGGGAAGCCCGCCTCCTCGCCAGGCCCCCAGGAGTTGCCGGGCCCCCCCCATCCCGCTCGGTTTGGACACCCGCAAGGCCGGCATCGGTAAATGGCACCTTTTTCTCTTCCTCTGGTTGTTATTGGGGGGGATTGGGCAGGGGTGGGTCAGGGTATTGTGGTTGGTGAGCACAGCCCCTTAGGCCAGGGCTGGGACCTGGACAGGGACTTTTTGGCCTTCTTAACAGCCCTGCCTGATCACAGGCCTGGGCTCTGGGCCTTCCCACTATGTCTTATGTTCCTCAACTTCCCTGAGGGTTCAGGCTGGGCTGCATGCCCTGCTGACTATTGACCTCGGCTTGGAGGACAGAGCTGGCCAGGCTAGGTGGTGACAGGGTCAGTCGGCTCAGGTAAGGCAGGGATTTTGAGTAGCACGGCACATGTCCCTCTGGGTCCAGCCAGGGTCCTTGAAGGCCCCTGGGGAGCTCAGCACCCACCTGTATCCCTGCTAGTTCCTGAAGGTCTTTCCACTCCTTTTCATTTCTGTTCTGATGTCTGTTTCCTCACACTGACCTCCCCTATAAAAACACACAAAACAAACAAACAAACAACAACAACAACAAAAACCCTGGTGTGGTCTGGATGTGAAGGGGCCCAGTGGGCCTCCTGCCTCAGCATGGTGTCTAGGGTGCATGCCTGGGTGTGGAGGGGCCAAGCCAGCCTCCTGCCCAGCATGGTGTCTAGGGTGCATGCCTGGGTGTGGAGGAGCCCTCCCCACAGCAGAGGCCAGCATTCAGCTAACCTCCAGTTTCTTTGCAGCAACTTTGGCCGCCCTGGCAGGAGGGGGCTGCTCCATCATGTGAAACCGGGGGTCAGGGGTGGGGGGCAGGCAGGGTGAATGTTTTGTCCCCCAGTAGCATTGGGGTACCAAAAAGGAACCAAGCGCTGGATGGAGCAGGCCCTTCAGGGTGTGGAGAGGGCTGTCTGGCTGTTGGTTGCCTGGCTGACTGGTGGGCGTGTGCGTGTATGTGTGCAGATGGGGTTTGAGGGGCAGGGGTGCTGTTGTACAGAGCCTTGTCTGACTAGAGGACCTTCTGGGGAATTCCCCCTCCCCCACATCTGTTGCAGCCGCTTACAAGCACGCAGATGGCAAGAAGATAGATGGCAGGAGGGTCCTCGTGGATGTGGAGAGGGGCCGGACTGTGAAGGGCTGGAGGCCCCGGCGGCTAGGTGAGTGCTGTATGCCGCCCTCTCTCGGTGCCTGGACCTGTGATTAGAGATTATTCTTCCTTCAGTCTCCCCAACCCATATGCCTACTCCTCTCCATTTCCAGCTTGTCTTCTCATCATCTTCATGGCTTTGGACACTGGTGCACACAGACACCTACACATGAGCACCAAGCATACCCTGGTCTTTCTGCATGAGTGACTGACCAGCAACAGCTCTTGTGCAGTGTGGGTAACTTCACTGACCTCAGCCACCTTATACCCATGTACTTGCTATCATGGGCTGGGTTGGAGGGTAGTACTGGCTCCAACTTTGCTCTTGCTCTCACTGAATGGCTTCTTCATTCACTCTCTAGCTGAGTCAGCAGCCCAGTACCTGGCTTCACATCTGGGAGCAAGAGGGCAGCAGCCTGTGCTCTGATCTTGCATCTGTCCCCTCACTGCCTTTCTGGTGGTTGTGGCAAGTCTTGAAATACATATGAGGATCTTTTTTTTTTTTTTTTTTTTTTTTTTTTTTTTTTATGGTTTTTCGAGGCAGGGTTTCTCTGTGTAACCCTGGCTGTCCTGGAACTCACTCTGTTGACCAGGCTGGCCTCGAACTCAGAAATCCACCTGCCTCTGCCTCCCAAGTGCTGGGACTAAAGGCGTGCGCCACCACCGCCCGGCACATATGAGGATCTTAAAGTATAATTATAGAGGTGCTACTGATGTGAGGCTCTTGTCTCAGTCCCATGGGTTGTGGTATCAATAGATTTTTACCAAGACCTTGAGGCTGGACTTTGACTGTTTGCTGCTCACTCTGTAGACAGGTGTCAGTCTCTGTGCTGTTTGCTGATGCCTCAAATTAGGCCCTGGCTGAGTTTAGGTCTTTTGTGCCAGGTGCTTCTCTGTCTGAGCCAGCATTGCCTGGCTTTGCTTTCACCTGTGTACCTTTACTGAGTTGACCTACCATCCCAACCCCAGGGACCTCCAGTTCTTTTTTTAAAAAGGGGTGGCTTCTTGAGGCTGTGCTGTGCTGAATGAAGTCTCAGAAACAAGCCAGTTGTGGTGTACAGACTTGTTGGTATTAATCTAATAAGGTATGTGCCTTCTTCACTCACATGGACAGACACTTTAGCCTAGGAGAGACTTTGTGCAGCATTTTTCCACATGTACTGCATGGTGGTATTTTACTATTTGTGTGAGGTTCTGAAAATGGTCTCACCTGTGAAGCCCAGGGAAGCCTCCTGCCTCAACCTTTAATGACAAGATGTTTACATTGTAGCTGTCTTTGGCTACTTTGTGCATTCTTTTTTCAACCCTTATCCTTCCACCCTTTCAACTCCCTAACACTATATAAGAGGGGTCGGGGGGATAGAGAGGAGTGGAAAGAGGTGTGAATAATACAATCAGGGGTTGAAAAGGAGGAGACTACCTGCTGATTAGGGTTATTTAGTTCCTTGGGGCAAGTTTGATCGTCACCATTAGGATATATAATTTCTTCTCGTCTCTTTGTGCCTGACCACTTAACAAACCAACAACCTACCCTCTTGGATCTCCAGAATTCATATGCCCTTTGAAGAGTTTCCAGAATTCCAAATGTCACACAATCACAGAAACTGTGCAGTTGGCAAAACCATCCTCTGTAGCAGGAGGCAGATCCGCTGCTTCAGAACAGTCCCATATCCCCACACCCGGGATTCAAATGGAAACGTGTTCTTACAATGTTTTTGTGGTTTTTGTTTTTTTGTTTTTTTTTTTAAGCAACCCAAATTACAGAATTCTCACTATAGACATTCTCTTGTATTGATGATGGACTAGTTCATTGTTAGGCTGTGATCCAGCAGTTGGAAGTCTGGGTAGTAGTCCAACCTGTTACTTACACCTAGTTTAACAGCCTATCATTTGGCTGACCGATTCCCTTTGCCTGTGCTCCTGTGTGAGCACAGCCCCAGCTCACTAGACCTTCAGGTGGGTGGTGCAGGAAATCACCACTGGCAGTTGGGATTCCTAGCCATGGCCCTTCCTTGCCAAGTCACTGGGGGCAAATAGGATAGATTCCTCTCTGAGAGATAAGACTGCCACCTGCTCCCTAGTGCAATTGGTTGGGTATATACCACCTTTCTAGACCAGGTGTTAAATCTGTGCAGGTTTGAAGTACTTTTGTGGCATGTCAGAATCTGGGGGGGTGTGTGTGGTAGCGCTTTCCTTGAACAGTTGGGGAGGTGCTGATGGCCTCTAACAGTTCGTGGAGCGTGGTGTAGTGTGATGAGCAGGGCAGGGTCTGAATTGGTGCTTCTAGACTGACAGGGAAGTAGAAGGTACAGAGAAAAGGAAAGCAAGGTAAATGTTACATGGCAGATGCGGGGAGCAAGAGGCAGCTGAGAAGGCTGGAAATGTAGGGTACCCTGGGAACCTAGGTTGTGGTGTGTTTGGGTTGGTTGGTCTCACCATGTAGCAGCCGCTGGCCCAATGTTCATTTCACTGTGGGCCAGGCTGCCTCTGCCTCCGAAGTATGGGATTAAAGTGGTTCAGAACTAAACCTAGCTTCTCTCAGCTTTTCTATGGGTTCACACTTTGGACTTTGTGCTCAAAGTACAAATTGGTACTGGACCAACCCAAAATCTCCAGCCTCAGGTAAGATTGACTAGCTTGGGAGGCAAGAAGGTTCCTGTTAGGGTGTCCCCCAGCTTGTAAAAGCCTTGCTGGATAGCATGGCTTCCTACAACCAGTGGACATGGAAATGATTGGCATGAGATTATGCCCCATGGCAGTGAGTAGAGGTGCTCAGTTTTTGTCAGCTGCATAGGCCCCTTTAAGATATTCCCCTTTGAACTGTTTCCACTGACCCTGTGTGTTCTTTTGCTTGGCCCATAGGAGGTGGCCTTGGTGGTACCAGAAGAGGTGGGGCAGATGTGAACATCAGGCATTCCGGCCGAGATGACACTTCCCGATATGATGAGAGGTAAGGTTGGGCACCTGGTTTCTTGGGAAAGGGCAGTCACAGGGGTGCCCTGCCACACAGTGCTAACCTCATACAGGCCGGGCCCCTCCCCGCTTCCACACAGAGACCGGGACCGGGACCGCGAGCGGGAGCGCAGAGAAAGAAGCCGAGAGCGAGACAAGGAGAGAGAAAGGAGACGCTCCCGCTCTCGGGACCGGAGGAGGCGCTCCCGGAGTCGAGACAAGGATGAGCGGCGCCGGTCTAGGGAGCGGAGCAAGGACAAGGACCGAGACCGGAAGCGAAGGAGCAGTCGGAGCCGAGAACGAGCACGCAGGGAGCGGGAACGAAAAGAGGAGCTTCGAGGTGGAGGAGGAGGTGGTGGTGGCGGCGGCGATATGGCTGAACCCTCTGAAGCTGGTGATGGAGCTCCTGATGATGGGCCTCCTGGAGAGCTTGGCCCTGAAGGCCCTGATGGCCCAGAAGAAAAGGGCCGGGATCGAGACAGGGAGAGGCGTCGAAGTCACCGGAGTGAGAGGGAGCGCCGTCGGGACCGAGACCGGGATCGGGATCGGGAGCACAAGCGTGGGGAGCGGGGCAGTGAGCGGGGCAGGGATGAGGCCCGGGGTGGGGGTGGCAGTGGTCAGGACAATGGGCTGGAAGGGATAGGTAGTGATGGTCGAGACATGTACATGGAAGCAGAGGGTGGTGATGGGTACATGGCCCCAGAGAATGGATATCTGATGGAGGCAGCGCCTGAATGAAGAGGCCTGTGTTGTGGACATGCTCTTACCTTGCTGTCTGCCTTCCTAGCCTTTCCACCATGGCTTGCCCTCTGAGGGTAGAGTTTTTTTGTTCCGGTCCCTTGGGTTTAAAAATAAAATTAATTTCCTGTTGATAGTGGGCACTTGGTGTCTGTCTTTCTGAAAGGCCGCTTCATACTGTTCAGCTTCACCTGGTCTACTGTTCCTAGTGTACATTTTTTAACCTGAAGTAGAGACTGTTCTCCTGGCCACCATAGCTACTTTACAAGTGAGATAGGGAAGTCCTGGCCCTCATAACAGGCTGCATCCTTAAGTGAGAGAATAGTAGGCAAAGAGGCAGGGTGCCAGCCATCAGCAGTCACCATGTCATTTCTCAGAATTGAACTCAGGACTTCTAAAAGAGCAGTCAGTTTAACTGCCGAGCCATCTTTTTAGTCCACTTATTAGTGGGAAATAGCCACTATATCCACATCCTTGAAAAAGTTACATGAGTGTTGAGGCATGAGCTGCTCAGTGTAGTCATGAGAGCGCCTAGTACCTCATCTGGATGAAGAGTAGTGAGATCAAAGCAACCACACTGTTCTGGGGGAGTGAGTGCCTCCCAACACTTCCTGGGTGGCCACTAGGAGACAGACCAGGCTAGGGACTAGGAAGACAAAAAAACAGGACTTAGGCCATCAGTATTCAGCATCTACTCAAAAATTACTAGGCATATTAGGAAGGTGACATGGGACACAAGGAGAACAGTAGATAAAAAGATTCAGGACCATTGAGATAAAGCTAAAGCAAAAATAATTATCAAGTCTGAGGTTGACAATTTAAGTTCTTATTTTTTGTGACCATTTTCTATGGTCTGGCTATCTAGGAACTCATGTAGACCAGACCTCACAGATCCACCTGCCCCTGCTTCTTCCTGAGTACTGGGATTAAAGATATGTCACCATACCCAACTCTGGGGTGAATAACTTAGTAGGTGAGTGGCATGGTGACAGAGGCAGGCAGATCTGAGTTCTAGGTCAGCCTGATCTTTGGTAGTGAGTTCTAGGATACCCAGAGCTACACTGAGAGACCTTGTCTCAGTTTAGTAGATGGATTTAGGAGAGTTTTGTTGAAGGGACACCATTACCACAGCAACTCTTATACAAAGAAAAATTTAATTGAGTCTGGGTTAAAGGTTTCAGAGGTGTAGGTCATTATCATGGAAGCATGGAGGTGTGTAGGCAGACGTGGTGCTGGAGGAGCTGAGAGTTCTGGATCTGGATCTGAAGGCAGCAGGAAGAGAAAAAGCCACAAGTCGTAGCTTGAGCATCAGAGCTCAAAGCTTACCCCTTCAACAAGGCACACCTCCTAATAGAACCACTCTTTGGGGGCCATTTTCTTTCAAACCAGAATACCAAACACCCAAATTTCTTGTCATGAGCACTAGGAATTCTAGGGAAGATGGACTTGGACAAGCAGAAGTAAAGTTGTTGGCTAGGAAATGCCTAAATTGAAAGTAGAAGAGCATCCCTGGATGGTGGTTTCTAGAGTCAGACTAGCAAGAATACTTAATTTCCAACTTTGGGAATTAAAGGACATTGAAACAGGTTGTGATATGAGTGGAAAGATCATTAATTTAAAGCTAGCTGGAACAAGCAAGTCACTGCTTAGTTTGTGAAAAACAAATCAAGGACCTGGTGAAATACCATCTCAGAAGATGGTTCGAGTCCCTCAGTGAGGATGCTGTAGGCAGACATCAGGCACATGGATTAAACCAAGAGCTGTTACTAAGAATTCACAAGAGGATGCTGACCTCCCTCCTTGTGTGCTGTGCTGTGCCACATACACAGCTATAAAGTAAATTATTGTTAAAAGTTTACAAGAGGGAAAGTTGACTAAATGAACATACAATACCTAGGCCAATAAGCAGCTGCCAAAAGAAGTTTATACCCCACCCCTTTTTCAAGACAGGGTTTCACTGTATACCTCTGCTTAGCTTGGAACTTAATTCACCAGCCAGATTGGCATCTACCATCTTAGTGCTGAGATCACAGATCCAGTTTGTTGGGATGGAACCCAGGGTTTTGTGCATTCTTGGCAGTTTCTCCACCAACTGACCTACAACACCTGTAGCCCCATTGGACAGAGTTATAAAAAAATATTTTTAATTATGTGTATTCTTTTGTGTCTGTGTACAGATCCCCTGGAACTAGAGGCAGAGGTGATGGTGAGTCACCTTATGTGGGAACTCCAGGGTCCTCAGCCAGAGCAGTACCTGCCCGTTGCCAGAAAGTCAAAAGCCCCCACAGGCAAGCATGCAGCACCTGGTGAGGAGCAGAAGGATTGTTTACAGCACACTGGATAGGAAGACAAGGGGTCCAGTGACTCCTTGTCTGTTTTCTGGGGCACTGACAGAAGGATTATGGTTACAGAATAAGAGCTTCATGATTGGACTGGAGAGTTGGATCAGAGGCTAAGAGCACTGACTACTCTTCCAAAGGTTCTGAGTTCAATTCCCAGCAACCACATGGTGGCTCACAACCATCTGTAATGGGATCTGGTGCCCTCTTCTGGCATGCCATTGTACATGCAGCTTCATAATTAAACAATCCTGACTAAGGCATGTTCTGATCCATAATCATCCCATCATTTTTTGGCCCCAGTCCACCCTGCATGGCGTCCTGATAAGTCCATTGTTGAGAATGGCCCCTCTGATTGGGATCGTTTCCCTCTTTTGGGGGTGCCTGTCCAGTGAGGTTTTGCTCTTTCTGGGACTCAGCTTGGCTTAAAAGATTAAGAACAATAATCTACCTCAGCCATAGGCCAGAAGGCAGAAGCTAAGCTTGCATCCTGCTGTCCTCACCTTGTGGACCCAAGAAGGAGTCACTTCTTTTAAAAAAAAATTTTTTTTTTAAGATTTACTTATTTTATTTATATGAGTACGCTGTAGCTGTCTTCAGACACACCAGAAAAGGATATCAGATGCCATTACAGATGGTTGTGGTTGCTGGGAATGGACCGCAGGACCTCTGGAAGAGCAGTCAGTGCTCTTAACCTCTGAGCCATCTCCAGCCCAAGAAGTCACTTCTTGACAAAGGCTTCTAAACAAGTACCTGAGTAGTTTGGGTTGCTGTTTTTGAAGCTGAGCATAGCCATTCAAGCCCTAAATCCCAGCTCTGGGCAGGCTGCGGAGGAGGGTCACTCCAAGGTCAAGGCCATCTTGGGCTATCTGATGAAATGGGCAGTTATGAAAGGCACACAGACTGGTGCTCTTCGTCATTGACACAGCTACCAGTAGCTTCTTGTGGCTGAGAAGCCAGAGAAGCTGCTCTCTCTTTGGCCTTGAATGTGTCCTTTTCTGACACCACATCCCATCCAGCTAAACTGGAGTCCTGCGACCCACCAATCACCAACAGCATCTCATGTTACTAACCACCCAGGTCACATGAGCCAGCTCCTCAGGCCTCCCACCTAAGCTTCCACCCAGCCTCCTCTGTTCTTTGTTTCCTTGCTCCTGCCCCCAGTGCCCTGAGTTTTATCGCCTGTACCCAAAATGCCAGACAGCCAGCAGCAGTGTCTGAATTCCCAGGGCTCTGTTCAGACATCACAGACTTAAGTGTTCATTTGTTTTATTTGTTTGCTTTTGATGTTTTCCCCCATAAAGCATCTCCCATAACCTAAGCTCACCACCAACGAAGATCTCCCTGCCTCCACAGCGGAGGATTCCAGATGAACACCAAGGTTATACAGTGCTGCAGACGGAACCCAGGGCTTTCTGCTTGTTAGGCAAATACTCTATCTGCTGAGCCTCGTCACCAGCCTAGCTACAGGTCCTCACATGGAGAATATCTGCAAGCACTCCCCACACAGTTCACCTCAGAGCTCCTCACTCCACCTCTTCCCCCAAACAGCCAGCACTCCACATTAGCTGACCAGTCTCCTAGGCCTCATCTTGCTGGGACATCATCCTCCCTCCTGTCCCTTCTGCAATCCACTCTCCCTGGATGTCTCCAGAGATCTTCAGATACATATTTGACCATCCTGTATGCTCTCAGGGATTTATATGGAGACACAAATCCAAATGCAAATGATATCACAAGACCACTGTTCCGCCATCATGACTGCCCAGCCTCTTGACCACTTTCTGGGTGGCTGCTGGGTGACCCAGGCCTTACAACTTAATGACCTTATCTTCCAAGCATCTCTGTGAACTGTGAAGGTCCTGCTCAAGTCTCTCTCTGTGTCTCTCTGTCTCTGTTCCTGTCTCCCTCTCCCTGCCGCCCCCTGCCCGTGTGTGTGTGTGTGTGTGTGTGTGTGTGTGTGTGTGTGTGTGTGTGTAGATAGGGTCTCACTATGTATACCTGGAAGTCACTATGTAGAACCGGCTGGCCTCAAATTCATAGAGATCCGTCTGCCTCTGCCTCTGAAGTGCTAAGATTAAAGGGGTGGACCAGCGGGTTCTGCATGTGTTTTGACAAAGTCTCATGTAGTCCAAGCTGGCCACAAGGTTTCAGTGTAACCGAGGGTGACCTTGAACACTGTTCTGATCTTCCTGCCTCCACTTCTGAATGCTGGAATTACAGGTGTGCACTACCACCCATGACTTCTGCTCTACAGGGGACAAGACTTAGAATCTCAGCCTGCTAGGTTAGCACTCTACGACTGAGTTACATCTTCAGCTTTTATTTCTCTGCTTTCTTGAAACAGGCTCTTGGTACGTGTCCCTTATCTTCCAAGTCACAACGATCCTCTTCCATAGGCCCCTGGGGTCCTGAGAAACCACACCCCTCTGGACTTGTGATTGTAGAAATGAGGAAAAGTACCAGAAAAGCACAGACATACTGTAAGGAGCAAGGCAGACACACCAACGGAGTAATAAGATCGCGACTAGAACAGATCCATGATGGGTAGCTGGTAGTGATGTAGGAACAAGGAGAGCCAGGCACCCCGAGGACAAAGGTCTCAGAAGTTCTGGAGTGGGCGGAACCCTGCGCAGCACCGCCTCCTGTCAGTGTTAGGGCAGGCCCTCTGAAACTGTTGGTTGTCCTGTGGGCAGGGCCTCATGCTGCACCACCTCCTCGCTGGCACCTGGTGGGCGGGGCCTCGCATTGCACCTCCTTGCCGGCGCCTGGACGAGTGGCTTGAAATAGAGGCGATATGGCTGCGCTGGTGGAGCCGCTGGGGCTGGAGCGGGGTAAGCGCTCCGGGGGTCCAGTCCGGGCTCTGGGCTCCGTTGGGCTGCGACAGGTCTTGCAGATGCGGGGGTTGGGGGGCGGACCTAGTTAGGGTGGGCGGGGCGCGGCCTGCAGTCTGAGGGCGTGGGAGGGTCTGGGGCGGAGCGCCCCACCAACACCTCGCCCTGGGTTGGGGTCCCGGCGACCCGCGGGGCGCGTGGATCGCTTCCAGTGTGACCTCGGTTGCCCTTCTTGCTGCCGGCGTGTGCTCTCGCGGTCCTTGCTGCTTTCTGCAGACGTGTCCCGGGCTGTGGAGCTGCTGGAGCGGCTGCAGCGTAGCGGAGAGCTGCCCCCGCAGAAGCTGCAGGCCCTGCAGCGGGTCCTGCAAAGCCGCTTCTGCTCCGCCATCCGCGAGGTGAGCTATATAAGTTGTAGTTTCCTTACACTCCGCGGCGGGGGCGGCGACGGGCGAGGTCAACCGTGTCCAGGGCTGTTGACTGGCTGCTCCCTGACGTTGCCGGGTCCCTGACTCCCCAGGTGTACGAACAGCTCTATGACACGCTGGACATCACTGGCAGCGCCGAGGTGCGGGCTCATGCCACAGCCAAGGTAAGCTTCTGTCCCCTCAGCTCTGGATGACCACGAGAGCACAGTGCCCTCCAGGCTGTTTTTTTCTGCGCCCTCCTTCACATTTACGCATCTCTGTTCCACCCTATGAAGATTTATTTATAATGCCCTTTAAATAACTGCACATTTTTAACTTGAATGCACATGAGATTCTCTCTAGCAACAGGCTTGGAAACTGGCCTCACTTTCCTGCCGGTAAGATGACCCTAAAAGGCAATCTGGTTGGATGTTGTGAACAGGGACACCTTTCCTTTCCAAACTGCAGTGCCACACTCTTATTACTGCCTGCAGACTCAGAACCGTCTCCACCTGATCCCTCTCATCCCCCACCCCCAGGAGGGGCACTTCTTTCCATTTGTCTGAGAACAAGATTGGCAGGTGCTAAGGACTGAGGACCTACTTCTCCCTGACTTGTAGAAGAATACAAGTGTTCTCACAGGTCCGAATCACTACAGGGTAACCGTAGCCTCCTGTTGAGCTGTGTCAGGATTCCCCTGCTTGACCTTTGTGGCTACCCTGGTTGGAGTCCCATGTCTCAATGAGGGTCTCTCTCATGGAGGCACCTTCTCTCTTGCAGGCCACAGTGGCTGCCTTCACAGCCAGTGAGGGCCATGCACATCCTAGGGTCGTGGAACTACCGAAGACTGACGAGGGTTTGGGCTTCAACATCATGGGTGGCAAAGAGCAGAACTCACCCATCTATATCTCTCGAGTCATCCCTGGAGGCGTGGCTGATCGCCATGGTGGCCTCAAGAGGGGAGACCAGCTGCTGTCTGTGAATGGTGTGGTGAGTGGAGCTGGTGGTGTCTGTAAGGCAACACTGGATGGTTACATTCCTTCCACATGGAGAGCGCAGCCTTTGTAGACAGCCCTGTGGGGTGCACTGCTGACCCTCAAGGACTTCAGAGAGCCTAGCTAGGATACCAGTCCAGTGTAGAAGATGGAAGGTTTTTGGTTTTTTTTGCAGAAGGAACATTTGGCTTGGAGGTTGAAGAATGGGTAATTCTCTAGACTGAGTTGTGGAGGGGTGGTTCTGGCTGGGAGCAGAAAGAGTCCCTGAGATGACAAGAAAGGCTAGCTCTGATTGATGTCTGGGCCGGTCGGAGTCCTGAAACCCCAGTGATTAGAATCCAAGGAAACACCACTGGGGAGGTGGTTTCTCCAGAAAAGCCAGGCTTCTGTCCCTGGGCTACGAGGGCAGGAGAGCAATAGGTTTAGGGGTGTAGACAGGTTTCTTCTTTGTGACTTCTTTGCGACAGGTTTAGTGGCCTGATTCATTGAGGACACTGGGACTCTAAGCTATATTAACATGCAGTTTTAAAGTTGTGGGTGCTGTGTCTAAAGCTGGTGATCCACTAGAGGGATATGAGGCCTGGGAAGCTTGACCCCAGCAGCCATGTCACTATCCACTGGTCCCGTGTCCTGGGTAGGGTGGTAAGGGCAGCGGTTTGGGCCAGCAGCCTGTGCGAGGCCTGCCCTGCAGAGTGTGGAAGGCGAGCACCATGAAAAGGCAGTGGAACTCCTGAAGGCCGCCCAGGGCTCAGTGAAACTGGTGGTGCGCTACACTCCTCGGGTGCTGGAGGAGATGGAGGCCCGCTTCGAGAAGATGCGATCTGCCCGTCGGCGCCAGCAGCACCACAGCTACTCGTGAGCCTCCAGTCACCACCCTCTCCCTGATGCCTACCCCAATCTCAGATACCCAAACCAGGCCAATGATCTCGGGGGCCTTCAACATTTATCCTTGGCTCTTCACCAGGGGTTTCCTGACCCTTGACCCCTGCCATGGTAGCCAAGGCCCTGGAACCCTCTGGCTCCCTAACTCCAGAATCCCTGTGCCTGTTTTTCTGAACTGTTGTCTCCAGAACCCCACCCTTGAACATCTTACACGCCCCCCACCCCACCACTGAGCCTCCCTGTGCCTAAAACTTCCCTCTCCACACCCTCACAGGTCCTTGGAGTCTCGAGGCTGAGATCACAGAGCAAGCCCCTCCTCCTTCCCTGTACAGTATTATTTATTGTCACCGGTTCCTTATTTAAAGATCTTTAACCCTCACCGAGTGTCTTGTGTGTCTGTCGCGCATCCTGGGTTAGTCTCTATGGGGGAGGAGGACAGTGAAGCTGAGGTTAAGAACAAGCTCTTTCCAGTATGTGTACCATGACAGACACCGCTCGTGCAGCTCTGAAGGCGGAGACTGGCCGGTGTCTATGTGAGTGCCAGAGCGCAGCACTAAAGACCACTGTCCCCAACTCTAAAGAGGTTCTGAAGGCCAAGGCCTGGCAAGGTCCCCTGCTGTGAGTCGGACGCGGGAGTCTTGAAACGCAGGAGAAGCCTGATCAATGCCTCTGTAGGCTGGGCGGAGCGAACCATCCGCTGGGGGAACCCTGCGGGCCGTGCCACCGTCTGCGTGGGAGTCGGGGGTTGGTGGGGCGCATGCAGTTCCCTAGACGGGCGCAGGGGTGCAGAGTAACACGCACTCGCCACCCATCGTCCACTCGCCTCACCTTCCAACTGAGCACATCCTTCCGGGAGCCGCCCTTGTCTTAAAAAAAAAAAAATCCCACCTTGAATGTTGAATTCCCATCCCGCCGCCCAGCCCTCATGTCCCGTGAGACGCGCGCAGCCGCGGGAACCCGGGGTCGCGACTCGCGCTCCACGCTGCGCGCTACTAGATTCAGGTGACATCATCCTCTGCTGGGCTCCGCCTCCCTCCCAGGCCGCCTTACGCTGCATGCCTATTGGTCGCTGCACCATAAGTCCCGCCCCCAGCTCGCCGCCCGCGCGGCCCCTCCCTCCCGATGTGGAGGCGGGGCCTCTTTGCCGGCCGGCACGGACGCCAATTCTCATTGGCCATTCAGCGCCGTCCGTCAGTCTTCTGTTAAAGGGGCCACGACCGCCCGGGATCTGTGGGGGGGAGGGGGAGGGAGGAGAATTTTTTTGGGGGGGAGAAGGTGGGATTTGGGGGGCGCTGGTGGGCACCCCTGGATCTGGCGACTGCGGCCTCGCGGGGGGAGGCTGTATGGTGACAAGGGCAGGGGGCTATTTTAGGGAGTAAGAAGGCTGTGAGACTGTGAGGGGGAGGGGGGTCCCCAGCGCTGGAGCCGGAGCAAGAGACGCTGAGCCCGCGCTAGCGGCGTAGACAGGGCTCCAGAGCTCCAGATCCGGGCCCCGGCCGCCGCCAGGGGCCCCGCCCGGTGCCCCTACCCCACCCCGCGTCCCTCCTGCAGCCCAGCTCCTCCCGCAGTCGTCGCGGACCAGGTAGGTAAGAGCCCGGCCCAGCTTGCCAGGCAGCGCCCACCCTGGGGACCCCTGGGCTAGCGTCTCCGACTCGCTTGCCCGAAATCCTACATTTCCATCTTCATTCCAAGGGAACGCAGAGTCCAGATTTCACAAGCCAACCCAAGAGACCCAGGCGTGTCCCTTCCCGGAGCTCAGAGTGCCCTGCCGAACCCTAGTATCTCAGGCGGGTTGCCTCCTTGTGCCTCCTCCAGGGCCCAGATGCCTGGATCCCTTAGCTCAGCCCAGGGGACCCCTCAAGTCTAGATCCCTCCTCTGGGCCAAGTCCTGGGAGCTCCAGACACTGGTCACCTCTGTGGGGCTCCCCCATTGCGACCAAATTGTTCCCCCATTTGCGTCCCCCACCTTCTGGTTGGAACAGCCGGCGGCGACGTACCTCGGTCCAGGCCGGCTCGCCCTGGACACAGGCCCGCGCCGGAGCTGTCCATGGTCAGCTCTCTCGGTAGCCTGGCTTCCCCCATCTCCTGCCACGGCCGCCAGGGAGGGGGGTTCAGGTGGTGTGGGGGATCCCTCCCCCTCACCGCGCCTTTGACCTGGGGATCCCCGGCGCCCCCCTTCCCAGCTGGGCCTCAGGGTTCTCAGGCCCATCTTTAGGCACTCTAGCTTTCTGGGACTCTAGCTGCTTCACTTACATAGAGCTTGTGAATGTCCCTGCCCAGGCCACTTAGAAACCTTGGCCTGGAGCCTCCCGCTCCCACCTGGTTCTGAAAAGCTGTTAGTTCCCATATATCTGCTGGCCCTGACTAATCACTGTCACCTTATTCAGCACCTGGAGAATCCAGTTTCCCAGCCTTTGCCCCCCCTCCCCACTTAGCACCTACTTTAACAGCTCCTCCTCACCCCACCCCCCCAGACAAATATGTCCAGCTTCTTGGTATACCAGCACCTGCTTGCTGCCTTAGGGACTCAGGCACCATGACTTCCTTTTAAAGACCTGGAATGCAATTCCTCAGCTTCTGTCCTCACTCCCCCTTGGAGATCTATGTGTCTCACCCCCATCTTGAAACCTCCACCAGAACAAACACACATCTCAGAGAGCCAGAATCTCAGCCTGTGGTGAGTGTCCTGTCTGTCAGACCACCCACCCAGGCCTACACTCCCATCAAACATTCGGGCTTTAAGTTTCTTCACCCCCAGTTGGATTCAAAGGTCTGGACTCTGGCTCTGCACTGCATTCTCATCTTCAGGTCTTGGTGGCCTCAGCGTTCTATCAACTTCCCATCTTCCATGGCCTTAAGAAACACTTATCTGCTCTGTCATCTCAGGTGCTAGACTTCCAGAGTCTCTTCTCTCCCAAAAGTTGGATATTTCTGGCATCTCATTGCCTCTAGAGACCCATATAGTAATATCTGATGTCTCACACTCCAACTACCAAACAGCCAGCCCTTCCTCCAGGTGTGTTCTGGGATCAGAGTTCACGAGGTGATCTGGAACCTGCCAGCCCTCTTTCTGCATTTCTGGTTGTAATGAGTCCTTTCCTTGTGTTGTGTTCACGGTTCTAAGTTCCAGAACATTTCCAGATGATGCATCTGTTCTGTCCTCACCAAGGCATGTGATTGATATTCAATGGCATGAACTCAATTCTAGGCATGTCTTTTTTTCACTTGCTCCCTTCCTGTCTCCAGTGTCAGGATTTTGCCATGCATCCCAGGCTGGATTAGAACTCACTATGTTGTGTACATTTTTCCTTCTTTTCTTCTTCCTTCTTCTCCTTCCTTCTCTGGTCTTTACAAATACCTAGAGTGCTCTCAATCCTCTCCTCAGACATGTCCTATATTTCTAGCTATTGGAGCTGGGGTTGTTGCTGGGTAGAGCACTTACCTCCCGTGCACAAAGTCTAGGGTTCGAATACTAGCACTAGACCAATAATAAAAAGGTCTCACTCTACTGCCACCCTTAGAGACTAATATCTGCTGAGTTTCCATTTAGATGTGTTTTATCTTCCGGCCACATCTGGATTCTAGATTTCCTTCTTCCCATGGATATTCTAACTTGCAGAATGTATTGTTTTCAGTTAAATATTCTACTATTCTTTGGAACTGTAGTGCACACAATCTTTTTTTTTTAATTAATGATTTATTTTTATTTTATGTGCATTAGTGTTTTGCCTGCATATGTTTGTGCAAGGGTGCCAGATTCTCTGGAACTGAAATTAGACAGTTGTGAGCTGCCATGTAGGTGTTAGGAGTTGAACCTGGCTCCTCTCAGAGTAGTCAGTGCTATTAATCGCTGCACCATCTCTCCAGCACCCATAGCTTGCACAATCTAAAACCTGGATGATTCTAGAGCAGTGCCCTGCTGATCTTTGGAAGCCTTGGGTTCTAGGTCCCTTTATGTAGTTTCTACCTTTTTCTTGCTATGGCCTTAGCTTTGGTGTCAGTCTTGTTTCCTGCTGGATCTTAGGCTTCCGGCTCCATCTGCTGCTTTGGCATTCTGAGCTTGTTCTAGACTCTTGCCTTTTCTAGAGTCTTCAGCCTCAAAATGTTCTTGTATCCTAAACAGACCACCCCCACCAGAGGATCTCTCTCTCTCTCTCTCTCTCTCTCTCTCTCTCTCTCTCTCTCTCTCTCTCTGTCGTTATTTGGTACATTTTGTTTTGCTGTATGTATGCATGCATGCCATGGGGTGCATGTGGAGGACAATTTGCAGGAGTTCTCTTCTTCATAAACCATATGTCTCCCAGAGTCTCAAACTCAGGTCTTCAGTCTTGGTAGCAACCTTTACCCACTGAGCCATTCTTCCCGGCCGTGTGTTTGTGTGTGTGTGTATAAGAGGATTTCATTGTGGTAGTTGTGAACTCACAACCCTTCTTCCTCACCTGGGAGCAGCTGTGGGCTCAGCTTATGTCAAGCAAGCACTGAGCTCCAGATTCTGTCTTTTGGCCAAATCTACCACTATGTATAGCATTAGGGGTGCCCCTCTGTGTCATTTTGCTCACTTCTGTATTTTGGGTTCTTGCACCTATTTATGTTACCATGTGACTTTGGGCTGCTTTTACCTTCCAGGACTCACTTGTAGCATAGGACCCTCTAGTTAGCCAACAAAGCAGCTCTTGGCCTCAGTCACATGCTCAGTGTGAAAGCGTGGAAGCTCTTAATTTTTTCTGTGTTCTGCAGCATCTTTTTAAAATATATATATTTTATTGGATATTTTATTTACATTTCAGATGTTATACCTTACCCCATACCCGCCTCCCCCCCGTTCTGTAGCATCTTGGTGACATTGACTGTCCATTCTCTTTCTCAGTGAGTCTGATATTCTACAGTAATCTAAATCATCCTTGGCTGTATGCTCTGACCCAATTGTGGGTTTGAGCTTTCACGTTGGGGTCTAGCCTAAAGCTGGCCTTCTTTCTTATAAACTTTTTGGTGGATCCAGTTTCTGGGAAGTGTAGAGTTTCAGACAACTTAAAGTCAAAGGGGACTTAGGGACCCAGCTGCATTCTTTCCTGTATTCCAGAGCTCTTCTTGTCTCACAGGAACCCAAGCTCCTAATGGCTTTGGTCACAATTCTCATTTGGGTGGTGTTGGGAAGTATCCAATCTCAAACCGGTTAGGTCGCTGCATGTATTGAGGGGAAGGAAAGGAGTGAAAGTCCCTCCTGCTTTCTGTCTGGCCAGAAGGACTTGTTGGACCTGAAGTGTTTCAGGGAGAGGCTCACTGGGCCTCTCTACATCTCCGCCCCGCCCCTGGCCAGGGGAACCCAAGTCCCGCCTTCTGGCCTCATAAATCCCGCCTCTCCCTCCTCCCACACTCTTGGTTAACGCCTCATGAGGGCGGGGCAGGAGGAGCAGCCTAGGATGACTAGAGCCTGAGTGGGCGGGGAGCAGGGTCCCACAGCTTAGATTTATGGGTGTGCAGGAGCTCTAGAGCCACTGGAAGTAAAGAGGGGTCTGAAAAGAGACTGTTGGAGGCTCAAACCCCTAGATGTAGGGAGCTACTAGCTGTGGGGACTCAGACTCCTGCGACCTGAGTTAGAGCACTCAGTCCTACTCCCTGTTATGCATTTTTGTTTTGTTTTGCTGAGAAAGGCTCTAATATAACCCAGACTGACCCGGAAGTCCCTAAAATAAACGAGGATGACCTTGAACTCTTGATCTTTTCGTCTCCACTTCCCAAGCGCTGGGATTACAGGCATGCACCACTTAGCTCGGCTTAATACATGACTATTTTATTTTAGTGGTACAGGATTTAATCCAGAGCTTCATTTTGTGCCAAGCATGTGTTGTATCACTGAGTTACGACTCCAGTCCTCCTGCTATGCTTTTTACTCTTCTGATTTCAAATGGAGTGTTGGCCTTTAGATCATAGACATGGGCAAATCAGAGCCCAGTGACCCAATTCAGTATCTGAAGCCCCGTGACTTTTTAAAGGTGTGGTTCTGGCTTGGGGCTCAGTTTCCTCATCTACAGAGTGGGTTGAGGATTCCAAGCCGAGCCACGATAGGTAAAGGCTACTTTTAATCCATTTAGCCAATGACTGGTCCACTAGCTTTTTCCAGTGGCCAGACTTTGGTTTGCTGCCGGTGTTTGGTGGAGTCAAGCCTCAGTGTCCTAAAGTGCTTTTACCTAAGAAGTCATCGCTGTTTATCTAAAAGCAATGATTTTCAGTTTATCTGTGCCATGATTACCCCAGTTTTCCGTTTTTGGAGGTCAGCACTTAGTTCCCCCCCCCCCACACACATACACTTGGCTGTACCTCAGTTTCCCCGTGTCACGATCAGCTTGGTTGACCTCAGTTGCCCCCCTATGCAATGTCTGGATTGGGCCCCCAGGGAGTATTTCACTGGCCTTGCCTCAGTTGTCTCCCTGAGCCTTGACATGGTTAGTCAGCCCCCTCTGCGTACCCGCAGGCCGGCACCGCCGCCATGATGTGCGAGGTGATGCCTACCATCAGCGAGGATGGCCGGCGGGGCTCGGCGCTGGGCCCGGATGAGGCCGGCGGCGAGCTGGAGCGCCTCATGGTCACGATGCTCACGGAGCGCGAGCGCCTGCTGGAGACGCTGCGAGAGGCGCAGGACGGGTTGGCGACAGCGCAGCTACGACTGCGAGAGCTCGGCCACGAGAAGGACTCGCTGCAGCGGCAGCTCAGCATCGCTCTGCCTCAGGTTGGGCGGGGTCTTAGGGAGGCGGAGCCTAAAGACGAGGGCTGTCCTGAATGGGCGGGGTCAGGCGGAAGAGAGTGTGGGATTGGATTGCCTTTGGTAGGCGGGTCTTATCTGCAAAATGGGCAGGGCTTATATAGAAAGAGCGGGTCCTGAGAAGTAGGAATTCTTGAGGATGCCAGGCCTGGGTGGCAAGAAGGTTAGGGGTTGGTGAAAAGGCGGAGCTTGAGAGAGGCGGAGCCTGGAGAAGGCAAGTTGGGCGAGTCCGGGACTATAAATAAGGGGCAGGGCCTGAGAATTTGGAGAGTCTGAGCTAAGAAGGAGAGACATGGGCGCCCATAAAGGTGGGGCTTAGTAGGAGTCAAAGTCTAGGAAGTAAGCTGGGGGTGGCACGCGCCTTTAACTCTAGAGGCAGTGGCAGGTATATCTTTGAGTTCGAGGCCAGCCTGGTCTACAGAGTGAGTTCTAGGATGGACAAGGCTACGGCGAGAAACCCTGTCTGGAAACACTAAGAAACAAAAAACAGACAACAACTAGGAGGGCAGAACCTGTAGAAGGGTTAGTTTGGAAAAGAGGGTGGCCTAATATGGGTAGTGCCAAAATATAGCTGGGAGTATGGAATTGGTTTAACATTGGTGGGCGGGTCTTACCATGGAGATGGGCATGGTTCATGTGAGAGGGCGCGGTCTGAGCAGCAAGAGGAGATTCTGCTATAGGTTCATATAGGTCCACAGCAACAAAGGGGAGAGTTTGCCCAGAGGGGCAAGATTTGAGTCTAGCAGGACTTAGTAAAAGTCAATTGTGAGTGGCTGGAGGAGGCAGGGCCTAGCCAGGAGGGTCAGAGTCTTCAAATTCTCAGAAAGAGAGAAATACAGAAATAATTGAGTCAGCCATCTGATTCTACCCACGCCTGGACAGGAGTTTGCGGCTCTGACGAAGGAGCTTAACTTATGTCGGGAACAGCTTCTGGAGAGGGAAGAAGAGATTGCAGAGCTGAAGGCGGAGCGAAACAACACCCGGGTGAGGGCTGTGGAGATGGTGCTTAAGCGGCATGGGGCAGAGGGTGGTGCTGGTGCAACATATCTTTTTCCAACATCTAGTTTTCCATCTTCTCTTTTTCCTTGCTTCTAGTCTCCTGTATCGTTGCTCCCATGCTCTCACCCCCTCAACCCCCTTCCCCGCCATCTCCCTCTTTTCTCCTCACCTCTGCGTGGCCCTTATCTCCTCTTCCTTGTGCACTCTGAGCGCTTCATCCCTTTCCTCTTCCCCTTGCTTCTTTCTCCTAACTCGACGCTTTATCCTTCCAGCTTCTTCTAGAACACCTTGAGTGCCTGGTGTCCAGGCACGAGCGTTCCCTGCGAATGACTGTGGTGAAACGCCAAGCCCAGTCCCCTGGAGGGGTCTCCTCGGAGGTGGAGGTGCTCAAAGCTCTAAAATCCCTCTTCGAGCACCACAAGGCCCTGGATGAGAAGGTAGGGGTATCAGAGGATGAAGAAGAGAAAACATGTGATTGACCTCAACTGAAGTGGGAAAGAGAAAAGCTGTTGGTTGGAGGTGTTTCACATGGTGATGGATTGAAACATGACTTGATAAAAAGATATATGAGGGGGCTGGAGAGATAGCTCAGTGGCTAAGAGCACTGACTGTTCTTTCAGGGATCCCAACTTCAATTTCCAGCAACCATATGGTGGCTCACAACCATCTATAATGGGACCCGATGCCCTCTTCTGGTGTGTCTGAAGATAGCTACAGTACTCATATACATAAAATAAATAAAGAAATCTTAAAAAAATAAAAAAGATATGTGAACTATTTAATCCCAGCATTCAGGAGGCAGAAGCAAGTAGATCTCTATGAGTTTGAGGTTTGTCTGGTCTACAGAGTTGGTCCATACAAGGCTATGTTGCAAGACCTTGGCTAAAGAAGTAAAAATAGAAATAGAATAGTGTATAATGGGGGATAGTTTCCTTGATGCCTGACTGGAACTTCACACTCATTAGATTGGTTTCAGACCTTCCTTAGGGTGTTCTGGGACAGGATCACCTGATCCAGACTGGGTCTTATCTCTGTATCACATGTAGACGTTGAGTTTGGGATCCTTCTGCCTCAGCCTTTTGAGTAGCTGGGACGACAGGATCAGCCCTACAAGGTCTGATCTTCTCTCACTCCCATCTGCAGGTCCGGGAAAGATTGCGAATGGCACTGGAGAGGGTAGCAGTGCTGGAGGAAGAGCTGGAACTGAGTAATCAGGAGGTAGGGGGCGGGGTCGACAGAGGAGGGGCGGGCCAAGTCTTGGTGGAGGACTAAGAAACTGACTGGTTGTATTCTAAAGGAAGGGGGCCTATGGCATTGGATCCCAGAAAGAAATCCACAGGTCCCTTAAGGAGCATTCAGTGTGCTCTGGTGTTCTGACTCTTCTAGGCCCTGAACCTTCGAGACCAGCTATCTAGAAGGCGGTCAGGACTGGAGGAGCCAGGCAAGGATGGGGATGGACAGGTGAGAGGTCGTAGTCCCCTCCTTGTGACCTCCTCTCAGCGCTGACTGACTGATTGTACTGAGGATGGAATTTAGGGGCATCTTATGTTCTTTGCAAGTCTTCTAGCCCTGAGCCACATTCCCAGCCCGTCACTAGGGCATTCTAGGCAGGTGCTTTACTTCAGACTACATCCTTAGCCCTCTTTTTACTTTTTGTGAGTTTGGGTCTCACTCTGCAGCTCATGTTGACCACCAACTCAAGATCCTTCTGCCTCCCAAGTCTTTGAAAATACAAGCCTACGCTGCCGCTCTGCCCAGTAACCTCCCGACTTTCCAATGAACGCTTTACTGTTTTTTGTTTGTTTGTCTCTTTTGCTTTGTTTTATTTTTAAAGATAGGGGTTCTCTGTGTAGCCCTGGCTGTCCTGTAACTTACTTTGTAGACCAGGGTGAACTTGAACTCACAGAGTTCCACCTGCCTCTCAAGTGCTGGGATTAAAGGCATATGCCACCATGCCCGGCCCCTTTTTAGTTTTTATTACATTCATCTGTGCAAAGAGATAATGTGAAAGGCATTGTTTCTGTGCATGCGGAGGTTGGAGGACAACTTGAGGGAGTAGTTCTCTCTTCTTTTCTTTCTTTCTTTCTTTCTTTCTTCTTTTTTTGTTTTTGTTTTTTTGGTTTTTTGTTTGTTTGTTTGTTTTTTGTTTTTTTCGAGACAGGGTTTCTCTGTGTAGTCCTGGCTGTCCTGGAACTCACTCTGTAGACCAGGTTGGCCTCGAACTAGTTCTCTCTTTTCATAATGTAAGTCGTGGAGATTGAACCCAGGTCCTCAGGCTCGGTGGCTGAGCCAGTTCATTGGCCTCCGATGGTCACTTTAATGTTTGTTATGACCCTCACTGACCCAGTGCTAACTGATCCCCTATGATCCTTACTGGTCATCGTGACCCTCAGTGACAGGCCTCTTTGGACTTTGGTCTCCAAGAACGTTATAGGTCTTTGATTCCTCTTCATCATACCTGGCTGCCCTCAGGGTGGATGACCAACCCAGCTCTGTACTCTGGGTTCTATTTGTTTTTCTTTCTCTCCAGACCCTTGCCAATGGCCTGGGTCCCGTCGGAGAATCCAACCGGCGCACGGCAGAGCTGGAGGAAGCACTTGAGCGGCAGCGTGCAGAGGTGTGCCAGCTGCGGGAGCGCCTGGCGGTGCTGTGCCGTCAGATGAGCCAGCTGGAGGAGGAGCTGGGCACTGCTCACCGCGAGCTGGGTAAGGCCGAGGAAGCTAACTCCAAGCTGCAGCGCGATCTCAAGGAGGTGAGGCGGAGCCCCTGGAGAGCCGCTCTCTGTCCCCTGACTCCCACCCCAGCCTTCTCCAAACCCTTCAAGAGTAACTGAGTTCAAGAATAACAGGACCTGGACTCAGTTCCCAAGATATGTGGAATTCCCTCCTCAGTTTTCTTATCTGTACAATGGGACTAATCAGAGTGTTTGTGTGTGGCAGAGTGACCGTTGGCATCTGGTTCCTGTGTTACTATGGTGATAGAACCTAGGACTTTACATACCCTAGGCCCATAGTCTGTCTACCTCTGAGCCATGGCCCTAGTTTCTCACAGGCAGGTACTTTATTTCTGAGTCTCTCTCAAGCCTGCACTTCGGGACTCTAGGCATTGAGCTACATCCCTGTAGCTGCATTATTCTTTATTCTGAGACAGGGTAACTTGCCCTGTTTGGCTGTGGAATCACAGCCTATTGCCTCAGCCTCCTGAGTACGAGGCCCTGCTGGTCTGGATACTTGAAGAAAGTGAAAAAAAAAAAAAAATGAACGTTTTATTCCTCATTAGCCTGGCAGGTGGCAGGGGCTGTTTGCCTTGCCACAGGCTTCTCATGACAGCTCCAGGCAGGCCTATCTCCCACCTGATTCTGGCATCTTTTCTGGGCTTCTAGGCTTGGGCTAGCCTGGTAGCTCTATGAGAGAAGGGTGTGACCCCTCCAGAGAGACACCAGCAAGTACTCTGGGATTCTAAGACAGTGTTATGTTGAGGCGTGGTTTGAGTGAAGGCTGTATCCCATAGGTCTTGGGTTTTGTTGTTGTTTGTTTGTTTAACAGGTAGGGTCTCCCCATGTATCCCAGGTGGGCCTTGAACTTGGCTGGCCTTCAAAGTCCTCTTGCTTTAGCCTCCCACTTGCTGGGATAACAGGAATGTGACATTATCATGCCCTGAGCCTTCCATCTTCTTTACGGGAGGCTCTAAGCCAGCACTGCCTTAAAAGTTGTGACACAGAATGGAGCAAGGAGCTTATTTTCTATAAACCCCGAAATGCCTTGTCTGGAGTTTTTGGCCTCTGCTGCCACAAGGCTTTCTGGGAGTTGTAGTCCACACATCCCATCACAACCTCTGCAGGCCCTGGCTCAGCGGGAAGATATGGAAGAACGCATCACCACGCTGGAGAAGCGCTACCTGAGCGCCCAGCGTGAAGCCACATCGCTACATGATGCCAACGACAAGCTGGAGAATGAGTTGGCCAGCAAAGAGTCCCTGTACAGACAGGTGATAGCCCACCCAGCAAGAGACCCAGAACATCATAGGAAGAGGATGTTGTGACTGGGTAACTGAACCCCCTCGGCTCTTCTGCCTCTTTCTCTCCCAGAGTGAAGAGAAGAGCCGTCAGCTGGCCGAGTGGCTGGATGATGCCAAGCAGAAGCTACAACAGACCCTGCAGAAGGCCGAGACTTTGCCTGAGATAGAGGCTCAGCTGGCACAGCGGGTCGCTGCTCTGAACAAGGTGACAGCCTGGCAAGGGGCGGGGCCAGAGGTGCAGGGGCGGGGAGCGTGGTGGAGTCAAGTCATGCTCCACGGTCCTGTCCACTAGGCTGAGGAACGCCATGGGAACTTTGAGGAGAGGCTTCGGCAGCTGGAGGCACAGCTGGAGGAAAAGAACCAGGAGCTGCAGCGGGTGAGAGGGCCAAGGGAGCCAATGGAATTGCGATGTGGAGGCGGGGCTTACCTGAGGGCGTGGCCTAGTAGGACTTATCTGAGGGGTGTAGCTTATATGACTGGAGAGGAGTTGTATGAGGGGCAGGACTTGGAAGCGCACAAGCTCTGTGTGTGTGTGTGTGTGTGTGTGTGTGTGTGTGTGTGTGTGTGTGTGTGTGTGTTTAAATGAGGGGCCAGCCTGGGCTTGGGACAAGGCTTAGCTGAGGGGTGAGCTAGGTGGGACTCATGAATGGCAGGACTTAGATGAAGGATGGAGCTTCTGGAGTTTACATGAAGGAACTGGGTGGGATGTATTGGGACTTACACGACAGCAGAGCTTAAAAGAGAGAGCCTGAGAGTAAGAACAGGGTTTAGATGAAGGGGCTGGGGTTGGTAGATGGGGCTTAGATGAGGCTGCAAGCTGGGATTGGATTTAGCTGAGTCTTTGGCTAAGTGGACTGACTGTACATGGGAGTCAGGGCACAGTGAGGATATATCTGGGGAGGGGGCTAAAATGAGGGGGCGGAGCTTAGATGAGGGCAGGTTTGGGTGAGACGTGAAGGGTGGAGCTTAAGTGAGGATTAGAGTAGTGGGTGGGACTTAGATGAAGAGAGTTTGGTTTGGTTGGGCTGAGGGGTAGGTTAAGGAGGGGCTTAGATAGGGGTCAGGCTAAGTGGAAATCAAGATGAAGCAAGGCTTAGATTTCGAGCAAGGGGAATGATCTCTGAAGGACCCGCTTGACAGTCTCTGCCCTGTTTCCCTTTGCTCAGGCCCGGCAGAGGGAGAAGATGAACGATGACCACAATAAACGACTGTCAGAGACGGTGGACAAGCTGCTAAGCGAATCCAACGAACGGTTACAGCTTCACCTCAAAGAACGTATGGGGGCCCTGGAGGAGAAGGTGAGCCCCTTCCAACCCCTACCTTAAGCCTTTGACAACCAGGGGTGCCTCTGTCATCCTAGGGCCCATACATCTTCCTCAGATCTGTCATTTGAGACCTCTGTACCCACAAACTCTGCTCTGTGACTGACTCTTCACCATTTTGCTTGGCCCTTCCAAGAGCAGAATTTTCCTAGACCACAACCCCTGCCGCCTGTTTTTGCCCTACCATTTCACCCCTGTCCCCACAGAACTCACTGAGTGAGGAGATTGCTAATATGAAGAAGCTCCAAGACGAGCTGCTGCTGAATAAGGTGAGGCCTGGAACTTGATGGGGAGGTATCCAGTGGCCTGCTCCATGGCAGCATCTCACCTCATACCTCCGCCTCCTCTCCACAGGAGCAGCTCTTAGCTGAGATGGAACGCATGCAGATGGAGATCGACCAGCTACGAGGGAGGCCGCCCTCCTCCTATTCCAGGTGACAGAAGCGCTCCTGCCCTTTCTGTCTAGGTCAAGCTCATCCTTTACTTTTTGCTTCTTCTCCTCAACTGCTCATTCTTAACTAGTTTATTTAAGATTTATTTATTGTATGTATATGCGTGTTCTATCTACATGTACACCTGCATGCCAGAAGGGGGCATCAGATCCCATTACAGATGGTTGTGAGTCACTATGTGGTTGCTGGGAATTGAACTCAGGACCTCTGGAAGAGCAGCCAGTGCTTTTAACCACTGAGCCATCTCTCCAGCCCCCTCATCCCTAACTTTTAATCTTTACAGTACTGGGGACCAAATCCCAGGGACTCATGCTATCACCAAGCCACATGTCCCAGCCCTTCACTGGGGGATTCTAAGCAGGGACTCTGCCTCTGAGCCATACCTCCTCTGAGCCACGCCTCCCAGCTCCACACTGGGAAATTCTTAGCTCTACTCCTGTACATCTCCAGACTCTTTTCCTTTTGAGCCAGAAGCTCACTAAGTTGCCCAAGGTGGCTTTGAACTTGTGTTCCTTCTGCTAAAACCTCCCAAGTAGCTGAGGCTACAGGATTACATCACCAAGTCCAGCTTTATTAATTTTGTTTACTTATATTTAAGAATATTTTAGTCAGGTGGTGGTGGTCCATACCTTTAATTCCAGCCCTTGGGAGGGGGAGGGAGGTGAATCTCTGAGTTCAAGGCTAGCCTGGTCTACAGAGCAAGTTCCAGGACATCCAAGAGTACACAGAGAAACTGTGTCTCAAATTGACATTCATACAGGGATCTTGATCATATCCACTCCCAGCTCTCCCCCAAAACTTTCCATAAAACATCTCATTCCCAAATGTGTCCTTCTCCTTCTCCTTCTTCTTTTCTTCTTCCTCCTTCTCTTCTTCCTCCTCCTCCTTCTTGAGACAGGGTTTCTCTGTGTATGCTGGCTGTCCTGGAACTTGGTCTGTAGACCAGGCTGGTCTTGAACTCAGATATCTGCTTGCCTCTGCCTCCCTAGTGCTGGGATTAAAGGAGTGAGCCACCACTGTCCAGCCACAATTTCTTTTTTAAAGTAACCCACTGAGTTCAACTGTTGCTGCCCCCAGTGCAGACAGACCTGTCCCTGTGACTCCTAACGTCTATCCTTTTCCTGGCCCTTCCTGTGCTCACAGGTCTCTCCCTGGCAGTGCCCTGGAGCTCCGTTACTCCCAGGCACCAACCTTACCTTCTGGTGCCCCCCTGGATCCTTATGGGCCTGGCAGTGGCCGGGCAGGCAAGAGGGGCCGCTGGTCAGGGGCCAAGGACGAGTCTTCCAAGGTCAGCAGCCACCTCTAGGGCCTAGATAGAGAGGGGCTGGGTTGGGGAGGGCATCTGGGTCTGTCCAGCTCAGGGAGGATTCTGGGATGAAAAAGCCATGTCTCTCTGACTCCCTGTCTTCTCTCCGACTTCCATCACCACCATCCACCTGCCTGCGCGTCTGATCTCCTCCTATGATGTGCACGGTGAGCATTGAAGATGGAGGAAGAGTGGAGAATTCCAGAGCTAAGCCAGGCAAAGAGAAGCTGCTTGGCTCTGGGGAAGTGGGAAGAAGGGAGGAATGGTGGGTATGGGCCTGGCTTAGGGAGCCACGTAAGAACTAGACTGATGCTGTGGAGAAAGCATGGTTAGTAAAACCCCTGGCACTCGTATAATAAGACAGATGAAGTGGCATGTGCCTCTGGGCTCAGCTCTGGGGAGGTGCAGACAGGAGGATCTTTAAAGCCTGTGGTCAACCAGCCTAGATAGTGAGCTCCAGATTCAGTGAGAGACTGTCTCAAAACATAAAGTGGGGCTGGGCCTGTTGGCAAATGTCTTTAATCCCAGCACTCAGGCATGCTAGGCAGGTAGGTCTCTGTGAGTTCCAGGCCATAAAGGTCAATACAATGAGACCCTGTATGAAACAAATAACCAACAGAAAAGAAAAAAATAAAGGTGGGGCCAGGGAGATGAGTCAGTAGGTCATGGTATTTGCAGCTTAGCTGGATAACCTGAGTCCAGTGCCCAGGCCCCATGGTGGCAGGATAGAAGTGACTCTGAAAGGTTGTCTTCTGACTGCTATGTGTGCAGCGTGACACATGCACAGAGCCCCACCAGACACAAAGAAGAAGTAATGTTAAAAAGAAAAATGAAGTTCAAAAGAGTAATGTGAACAGCGGAGGACATAGAGCGACAACTTCTGCATATGCACACATTGGTCCATAAACACCTCAGTCAGTAGCCCTGGCTGTCCTGGAACTCACTCTGTAGACCAGGCTGGCCTCGAACTCAGAAATCCGCCTGCCTCTGCCTCCCAAGTGCTGGGATTATAGGCGTGCGCCACCACTGCCCAGGCAATACTTTTTGTTTTTTAAAAACAAAGAATGAGAGTTTAAAAATGTATGGGGAGTGTACCTGCCATACAACACCTGTGGAGGCCAGAGGTTGACTCTGTGGACTCCATTGTTTCTCTCTACCTTTAATGTGATCTGAGGATTGAACCATGGTCACCAGGCTTGTGCAACAAGAATTTTACCCACTGAGCTATCTCTTAGGTCCAAGGAAGAGTCCTACTAAGAGAAGCACAGGGGTCCAGCTCATGTAAACCTGGGCGTAGATGACACCCTGACTCCACCACCATAATGCAAAGATAAAGGAAGGGCCTAGGCTGCCAGAACATCATGGGATGCAGGTAGGGTCAGGAGTGTGGGCAAAGTCAGATACCAACCTCAATCCTCACTCACAGGGACAGGACTGGGATCGGTCTGCCCCTGCTGGGTCCATTCCACCCCCGTTCCCTGGAGAGCTGGACGGCTCAGATGAGGAGGAGGCCGAGGGGATGTTTGGAGCTGAGTTGCTGTCCCCCAGTGGGCAAGCTGATGTGCAGACACTGGCCATCATGCTCCAGGAGCAATTGGAAGCCATCAACAAGGAAATCAAGTGAGTCCCCAGCCCAAGCCTGCTGTGCCTTGCCCAAGCTGTCCCCACTGAAGGTCCTAAAAGTCGTGTGCCCACCCTTTTCTAAGCCTGACTACTTCCCCATCGCTCTCAAGCATCTCTCCCAGACCACAATACACATCCACGGACCACCTCTGTTATTGGGTCAGTGTCCCTAAGCCAGCACCTATACCACAGAGTGTTCCGCAGTAATACTCCTCAGCTCTGCAGGAGAACCTTCAAGAAAACCACAGCTCTAGATAATCATGTCCTAGAGCCTCCTGATGCTGCAAGGATCTCCACAGAAGGTCCCAACAGCAACAAAACCCCGCACATCTCACCCACACAGAAATCAAGAGCCTTGGCTTGGGCTGAGAGGGTAGTTTACTTGGTAGAGTGTTTACTTAGCATCTGTGACACCCTGGATTCCATCCTTAGGATGGAAAAGCAAAGAAGATAGGGAAAGAAAGAGAAAGAAAGGAAGGAAGAAAAACATCTAGGGAATAAAGTGAAAGAAAACACGATGAAGAACAGGAAGACAGAAAGGAAAGAAGGAAGGGAGGGAGGGAGGGAGGAAGGAAGGAGTTTCAGAGATGGCTCAGCGATTAAAGTGATCGCCGTGCATACTTGGGGACTGGAGTTCAGATTCTCTGGAACCCATATGAACGTCAGGTGGGCTAGATGGCTCACCTGAAATGACAGCCTCTAAAGACAGAGTGGACTCCTGGAGGAAGCTGTCTGCCAGGGCTAGCCATGTCGGCAAGCTCTGTGTCTGGCTGAGAAATGCTGGCTCAGTAAATAAGGCAGAGAGTGGCTGAGGACAATTCTGTCAATCTCAGGCCTCAATGTGTGTTCAGATCCATACACTGCCTGAACACACAAAAACACACATAGTGCAGGCATAACTATATATGCACACACGCAAAAACACGTGTAACACAAACAACACTTGTAACGCAAAAACAGGCGTAACCACACACACACACACACACACACACACGCGCGCGCACGTTCACACACAGAGAAAGGGAGGAATGAAAGAAGACTTAACTGCACAGTTTTCCTGGCAGCTTCACCTGTTCTCCAGAAAACACCGGCTTTGGCATTCTGCTCCCATGAATTCTTTCTGGACCCCTGGAAACAAGACGAACACAATCACATTCTAACTCATTCTAACTCACATTCTAACTAAATCTAGATCACATTCTAACTCAGACTTTTATCTGTCCACCCTGAATGAACTCATGACCTTCTAAACCACTTTGGCCTTGATTTCACCATGATCCTAGCATTTCCCTCATTTGGCTCACGGAACAATGTCTGTCCCTGTAGTAATTTTATTGTCTTTAGAATTATAATTTGTTGTTTGGGGGTTAAACCCAGGTGCCTGTATGCCAAGCGGGGCCTCTCCTGCTCTGACACACCCCCAGCCCTTTACCAGGGGATCTTAGGCAGGTGTTTTACCATTGAGTTAAACCACTAGGGCTGCCGGGCGGTGGTGGCGCACGCCTTTCATCCCAGCACTTGGGAGGCAGAGGCAGGCGGATTTCTGAGTTTGAGGCCAGCCTGGTCTACAGAGTGAGTTCCAGGACAGCCAGGACTACACAGAGAAACCCTGTCTCGAAAAACAAAAACCACTTGGGCTTACTGTAACCATTTGGTTAACACCTAACTGATATGAATCACAACTGCTCAGAACGAGGCCTTTAGAGATTTCTTGAGACTCTCAGGATTTCTTGAGCTGCTGAAGCTATGGTCATGTAGTCCCCCAAACATTCTTGAGTCCACTCAGTATCTGAGCCACACCCTTCTCCCCTCCCCAGCCTCTCTGAGTCCCCTCTACCCTCCACTTTGTGTCCTCTTTCTCCTCTTCCAGGCTAATTCAAGAAGAGAAAGAGACGACAGAGCAGCGTGCAGAAGAACTGGAGAGCCGTGTGTCCAGTTCTGGCCTTGACTCGCTGGGCCGGTACCGCAGCAGCTGTTCACTGCCGCCCTCCCTCACCACCTCCACACTCGCCAGCCCCTCACCTCCCAGCTCTGGCCATTCCACCCCTCGTCTGGCACCCCCCAGTCCTGCCCGGGAGGGTACCGACAAGACAGTGAGTACTCTCTGTCACCCCGGCCCAGTGGAAGTGGGAGAGGCCAGAAACAGAACTTCCCACAGATAGCTACCGGGGCCATGCCACAATGGACTCCAGAGTGTCCTCGGCTTTTCTCAAAAGTTTGAAAGGACAATTAGGCTGGTTTTTGTGTGATTCATGAGCATGCTATAGCACCCCTGGTCAGGGGACAATTTCTAGCAGTTGGTTTTCTCCTAACATGAGTATCCTGGTGGTTGAGTTCAGGTTATCTAACTTGGTACAAGTCCTTCCTTTATCCACTGAGGTATCTTGGCAAGCCTACGTGATTTGTTCTTATGAGTTATTGTCCTGTAATTTTTTTTTTTAAAGACAGAGTCTTGGTGTGTTCCCTAGGCTGCTGTGAAACTCATGAGGCCAGGCTATCTCTCTTCCTCACATAGCTTCCCAAGTGTCTAACCTGGTCTACAGGCATGTACCACACCCAGCTCCATGGACTCACAATATTCCTGGGGGATGGCTCAGCTGGTAAAGGCACTTGCCACCAAGTTCTATCCCAGGGATCCACGTGGTAGAAGGAAAGAAAGGAAAGAACTTTTTTTTTTTTTTTTTTTGGTTTTTCAAGACAGGGTTTCTCTGTGTAGTCCTGGCTGTCCTGGAACTCATTCTGTAGACCAGGCTGGCCTGGAACTCAGAAATCCTCCTGCCTCTGCCTCCCAAGTGCTGGGATTAAAGGCGTGCGCCACCACTGCCCGGCAAGAACTTATTTATGATAATTGTTCTCTGATCTACCATAACGGTGTAGGTCACACACACACACACACACACACACACACACAAATAAAATGTAATTTTTAAAAGTATCTTCTTTTTTTAGATTTACTTACTTATTTATTTTTAATTTATGTGAGTCACTGTTTTTAGACACACCAGAAGAGGGCATCAGATCCCATTACAGGTGGTTCTGAGCCACCATGTGGTTGCTGGGAATTGAACTCAGGACCTGGAAGAGCAGACAGTGCTTTTAACCACTGATCCATCTCTCCAGCCCAATAAAATGTAATTAAATTAATGTTTTTGTAGATTTCTTTGTTTTATTTATTTATTTTTTTTTGAGGCAAGCTCTCATTCTGTAGCCCTGACTGCCTTGGAACTCACTTGGAAATCAGGCTAGCCTTGAACTCACGGAGATATGCCTGTCTCTGCCTACCAAGTACGGGCTGCTGCCACAACGCCTAACACAGTTAAACTATTTTTAAATGCACATACACTTGAGATTTATAATCTTGAAAGGACCTTTGAGAACTTGGGTATGGTAACTCAACACCTGTCATCCCAGTGATTGTGTGGCTGAGGCAGGAGGATTGCTGTGAGTTTGAGGCCAATTTGGACTACATAGTGAAACCGTATTTTAAAAGGAGGAGGAGGGAGAGGAGGAGAATTCACCTTGGGAGAAGTCAACATCACGTGTTTTGGGGTTTGTTTTACTCTGTAAATCTTGCTTCCTGTTCTGAGTACCTGAGCCCCTTTAGCTTTCTTTGAGGCCAAATGTAGTCCACATCTGTCATCTGTCGCAAAGCTACTGCCTGTATAGGATTTTATCCCATTTGATCTAGGCTACCTACCTTCAATTAGTGTCCAAGCAAGAGACAGCTCAGACACCCTCTCATACCCCACAACTAACATCCCCGTCATGATCTTCAAGCTGATTCTGCATCTGTCTCTGTCCCCAGAACCATGTCCCCAAGGAGGACGCTGGTGTTCCACGAGGGGAGGGCCCAGCCATTCCAGGAGACACCCCACCACCCACTCCCCGTTCTGCCCGTCTTGAGAGGATGACTCAGGCTTTGGCACTGCAAGCGGGGTCACTGGAAGATGGGGCACCTCCCCGGGGAAGGTCAGCAGGGATGTGGATTGAGAATGGGGAAGGGACCAGGACTTCAGTGGTAGAGGACAGCATCCATTCCAGGCTCTTCCCTGTGTCTAGTGAAGGCACCCCAGATTCCCTCCACAAAGCCCCCAAGAGGAAGAGCATCAAGTCATCCATAGGTCGGCTCTTCGGCAAGAAAGAGAAGGGCCGGATGGGACCCCCAGGCCGGGAAAGTGTTTCTCTGGGTAAGTACTATAATGTCAGCCCTCCCCTCTTCTCTCCCCCTTTCCCTCCTCTCCTCCCTCCCTGCCTTCCTTGCTCCCTGCCTTTCTCCCTCTCCCCCTACCTTCTCATTTGCTAGAAATTGGTTTCTGTTTTCATTAGGTAATACTTTTCTTTCTTTCTTGTGGGGCTGGGACCCGAACCTAGGGCCTCATGCATGTTCAGCGAGTATTCTACCATCAAGCTATATTCCCAGCCCCTGCTTTTTTTTAAATTTCAAATACGTATTATAATTGTCTGTGTGTTCTCAGTGAGTGTATATGGAGGTCAGAGGACAGCTTCACTAAGTCAGTTTTCTCCTTCCACTTTGCTTGTGTAGCTCTGGCTGTCCTGGGATTCTCTTTGTAGAGCAGGCTGGCCTCACGCCCACAGAGCTCCTCCCCTTTGACTCCCAAGAGCTGGGATCAGAGGTGTGCAGCAGCACCCAGGCCCTGTTTTTTGGTCTTGCTGTGTAAATCTGGCTGGCCTGATATTTGCTTTGTAGCATAGAGGTAGCTGGTGATGTTCTTGCTACCTCCACCTCTCCAGTGCTTGGGAAGTCTTGGGACTAAGACTTCACTAACTCTGGTGCTTCTTTGTCACCAGCTGGGACACCCTCTGATGAAACACTGGCCA
The DNA here is from genome assembly GCF_011762505.2 of Arvicanthis niloticus. NCBI lineage: Eukaryota > Metazoa > Chordata > Mammalia > Rodentia > Muridae > Arvicanthis > Arvicanthis niloticus. Next base: position 19,015,555 of record NC_047658.1, on the reverse strand, counting down.
CCGACCCTCTGGGACTAGCCAAGCTGACTGGTCCAGGAGATAAAGACAGGAGGAACAAGAGGAAGTGAGTGTCTGCAGGGTTTGGGGTGAGACCCAGGGAACCTGGGAATATCTTTTTTATTGCTTTGCTATCTGGGTTGGGAAGGTGGGCTTACATAGCATCAGGCCTTACCGCACTCTCCAGAGATGCTCTGATGGTGTGCACCTGTGTGAGAGGTCCAGGTGCCCAGCTCCTGTCTACCTTCTCTGTAGGCACGAACTTCTGGAAGAAGCCTGTCGCCAGGGCCTGCCTTTTGCTGCCTGGGATGGCCCCACTGTGGTCTCCTGGCTGGAGGTATTCTGACATTGAAATAATTTTACTGGAGAGCTATTAATCCAACCTCCCACTTAAGTTTTTGTTTTTGTTTTGTAATTAATTCAGGGTCTCACTCTGTGGCCCAGGCTAGCCTCAAACTCATGGCAATCCTCTTTCTTACCTCAGCCTCTTGAATGCTGGGATTACAAACCTGAGCCGCGTGCCAGGCTTTTATCCTCAGCTCTCTGACAGCTGGTTGGCTTTCCTTAACACAAGTCTAGAAGTGGGGTGGGTGGGGAGGTCAGAACCCAAGGCTCTGAGGAAGGCCACTTCCTCTTCCTCCCACCCCTGCGCATTCCATCTGTCTCTTCTGGTCTCTCCCTGTCTCTGCTGACTTGTGTCTGTCTTTCCATCTGTCCTGTTCGTACTCATCCCTCATCTTCTCCCACGTGCCTCTGTTTTGGCGCATCTGCTTCTTTGCCTGAGAACTTTCTCCATCTGTCTCTCTCTCCCCGGACTCCTTCACATTCTCGCCTTCCCATGACCTCAGCTCTGGGTGGGCATGCCTGCGTGGTACGTGGCCGCTTGCCGGGCCAACGTCAAGAGCGGCGCCATCATGGCCAACCTGTCAGACACGGAGATCCAGCGGGAAATCGGCATCAGCAATCCACTGCACAGGCTGAAGCTGCGCCTTGCCATTCAGGAGATGGTGTCACTCACATCGCCTTCGGCTCCTGCCTCCTCACGCACTGTGAGTGCCTGCCAATCCACACCCCGCTGCCTGGCCCCACCCCTCACTGGCAGAGAGCCTATCCTGGGCCCACTGGCTCCATTCTCCATGCTCCCTGCACATGTGTCATGGGTGGGTTACTTGAGCTCCTTCTTCAGGGGACATCTCTTGCAGGGACTCCCTTGGCTTGTTCCCCCCCACCCCTTCCCGTCCCCAAGACTTCCTTCCTGAAGATTTCACCAATTCTAAGAAACCGTCCAATTCCCCCAGTTTCTTTTTTTCATTTCTTTTGAGACAAGATCTCACTTATGTAGGGCTGGCTGGCCTGGAATTCACTATGTGAACCAGGCTGTGCTTGAACTCACAGAGATCCACCTTCCTCTGCTTCCTGAGCCAGCCCCACCATGCCTAGACCCAGTTTTTTCTTAAGAAGTCTCAAATACACAGACAAGTATTGGTACCTGTGTGAGAGGCAATGGGATGGCAAACTGAAAGTAACCTGGGCTACTGGGCTATTTGGTGAGACCTTGCCTCATCCAAAAAAAAAAAAAACAAAAAAAAAAAAAACAACAACAAAAAAAACCAACAACAACAAAAAAAACAAAACAAAACAGAGGGATCATGCAAGATGGATGGCTCAGTGGGCGAAGGTGCTGGCCACCAAACCTGCCACCTGAGGTCAATTCCTGGAACTCGCATGGGGGAAGAAGAAAATCAACTCCTATAAGTGTGTCCTCTGACTGCCATCAGGTGCCATGTCACACACACACATAAAATAAGCAAAGGTTATTTTAAACATATATACCGTGAAGAGAGCTCAGTACTATAGCCTGGCTTATTTATTTGATGTATATGAGTACACTGTAGCTGTCTTCAGACACACCAGAAGAGGGCATCAGATCCCATTACAGATGGTTGTGAGCCACCATGTGGTTGCTGGGAATTGAACTCAGGACCTCTGGAAGAGCAGTCAGTGCTCTTAATCGCTGGGCCATCTTTCTAGTCCTGGAAGTTCAATCTTGACTTGGTTACTGAGAAGACAGAAAAGGAAATTCCACATAGATATGTCTAATTTTATTGTAAATCCTCTGTCCCATGCCTGTTTGCCCCTTGGGTTCTTTTTTCTTTCTTTCTTTCTTCTTTTTTTTTTTTTTTTTGCTTTGGTTTTGGTTTTCTCTCTGTCCTGGAACTTACTCTACAGAACAGGCTGGCCTTGAATTCACAGAGATTCACCTGCCTCTGCCTCCCAGGAGCTGAGAAAGGTGTGTGCACCACCACTGAATGCCCTCTTCTCTTGGCTTCTTGAGTGTAATTTGACAAGACAAAAGACCATCCCTCCAAATGCCATCAGCAGACATCTTTCCCTCCCTTGGGCCTCCACAGCCATAGCCCACACAGTGTCGCTGTCATTGTTCCTTTTGTCCGCTAGTCCATCCATATGCATTTTTCCCAAAATGTTGTTGAAATGAGGTCTTACTTTGAGGCTCACCCAGGCTGGCCTGGAACCCATTGTGAGCTCTTGACACAGACCTTGAGAATGTGGGTCACAATGTCATAGTCATTGTGTATGTGTACCCTAGGGATTCACCCTAAGTCTTGTGAATGCACACCCCTAGCTCCTAGAGAATTCCAGACAATGCCAGTGCCAAGGGAGTCCAGAGTCTCTTTGCTTTGTGACAATCTCTCTCTAAGTAGCTCTGACTTGTCCTGTTCCTGCAGCCCTGCCTCTGCCTCCCTAGTGTAGAGATTAACTCCTGCCCCACCATGCTAGGCTTCCAGGGTTACCTATGTTCACTGTGTGCTCTGGCCTGGTTCTCAGCATCACCAGGAGCCGGGTGGTCTGAGTCTACACAGGCACTAATGATTCATAGGACAGGAGTCAGCAGGAGTAGCCAGCACGGGTGGCAGGGGTGGCAAACCTCTTCCTGCTAGCGCACTCCCCTCCCCAAGCCCTGTCTGCTCTCACCTTCTGTGCTTGACACCAGAGAGGTGACATCCAGAGAGGTGTCCTCACTGTGCTTGACACCAGAGAGGTGACATCAAAGGCCCAGCTCCCTCAAAAACAAAACAAAACAAAACAAAACAGAAAAACAAAACAAAAAAAACCCCACCAACTCTTCTTTATTATGTGTGAATGGTCCCTGCATGAATGAATGGGAGAATGCCTGGTGCCCTGGAGGTCAGAAGAGGCCATCCGATTCACTGGCAGGAGCTGCAGATGGCTATGGGCTGTCATATATGTGCTGAGAACCAAACCTGGATCCTCTGCAAGAGCAATGCATGGTTTTGTTTTTTCCCTGAGACAGGTTTCCCTGTGGAACTGAGAAGGCCTGTAGACCAGGCTGGCCCACCTGCCTCTGCCTCCCAAGTACTGGGATTAAAGGCGTGTGCCACCACTGCCTATTGTAACGCATGTTCTTAACCACTGAGCCATCTCTCCAGCCCTGAGAGTTTTTTATTACTTATGAAATTTCATATTAATTAAATATGAAAATTATATTTATACATTTGTATATATTTATAAATAAAGTGTGTGTGTATGTGTGTGGTCACCACAGAGCATTTGTGAAGGCTATCAGTCTCCTTCTACCATGTGGGATAGAACTCAGGTCATCAGGCTTGGTGGCAAGCACCTTTACCTGCTGAGTTATCTTGTTGGACCTTTTCAACTCTCATGCCTCAGCATAGTTGATGCCTATGATAGGGCCATTTCTTTCCTCTGTCAGCTCGTCTCTGAAACCCCAGACAGAATGACCATAAACGGATGAGTTAGGGGGATTGATTAGGAGACCATCTGTATCATCTGTATTCTGTCATCCCCCATTCCTTTACGCCCTGTGTCCTTCAGCCCACAGGAAACGTGTGGATGACACATGAGGAGATGGAGTCTCTGACGGCAGCTACAAAACCCGTGAGTGCCTCCTGCTGGTGGCCCTGGGGGGTGGCACTATTCCTACAGGGTGTGGGGGCTGGGAGGAGTCTGTCCGTGCATCGTCTGTCCCTTCCATTCTCCTCTGCCTGTCCCCTTAACCCACCCCTTCTCTCCCCCTCTTCCCACTAACGGGTCAGGAGACCAAGGAGATCAGCTGGGAGCAGGTAGGGGTGCAGGGTGGGCTGGACGCATGAGCAGGTTGTGCACGCTGCATGGTCTTTGTTTCTCTGTGCCCCACCCCTCGTCTGAACATTTTAAGTCCCTGCCCGGAGGGGAAGGCTGCAGTGTGGAGCTCGGCTGTTCATAGTTCTTGTGTTCATAGTGGCTTGGTGGGGGACAAAGTGGAAGCCCTCAGTGTCCACCTTCAACCTGGTGCACGGGCTACTCCATGGTTGTGGGTTGCTCGGAAGCAGGGGACTGTGGGATTGCTGGAACTGGAAGGAACTGCCCGGTGATGTGAGGGTTTGTGTTGAGGGGATGGGGAAGAGGGCTCGGCACAAGTGCTAGCTGTGCTCGCTATGGTGGCCTCGAGGTGGCCAGGCCAGTGAGAGGTGGGAAAGACCCAGTACATGGTGGCCTGGAGAAGAGACACAGTGTGTCCCCCTCGAGCTTGCCAGGGGCACCGGCTGAGCTCTGGTCTTTCTCCTTGCCCTAAAGCTACGAAAGACTTTGGGCTTGTCTCATAGCCTTATCTTAAGCTGGGCTGCTGGGACTAGCATTTTCAGGGTATTACGTCGGTGGTATCTGTGGTGGCAGGAGAGTCATATTGAATGAGAGCCACCATTTCTTGGTGTAGTCATGTTTGGGCTGAGTGGATGCAGACCTGCAGGGCTGGGGGTCAGTTGGTGGAACCCTTGCCTAGAATAGTCTTAAGTTCCAGCACCAACCTGGAGTATGGGGTACACATCTGTAACCCAGCACTCACAAGGGCGGAGGTGTGGGATCTAGAGTTGGAAGCCATCCTCAGCTTCACCAAAAGTTTGAAATTAGTCTATGCTACATAAGAGCCTCAGCTGGTCCAGTGTTCCCAGTGGTGGGGCCAGATTGTTCTGTGGTGGTGGTAGAACTAACCTGGGATGAGGGCCTGAACTTTATCCTTTCCCTATACATATGGGAAGGGACAAGAGGGCCTGACCCCCTCCCTCACCTGCCCATGGCCCCAGATCCTGGCATATGGCGACATGAACCACGAGTGGGTGGGGAACGACTGGCTGCCCAGCCTTGGGCTGCCTCAGTACCGAAGCTACTTCATGGAGTCGCTAGTTGATGCTCGGATGTTGGACCATCTGAACAAGAAGGAACTGCGAGGACAACTCAAGATGGTGGACAGCTTCCACAGGTGGGGATTGCCTGGCCAATGGGAACAGCCTAAGGGGAAGAAGTCACACCCCCAGACTTCGGCCAATGGGAAGTTTCATTAAATTTTCGCTCGGTGCGCCTTGAACCAAAGATGGTGGTCCATAGAAAAATTGATATCTGGTGTGGTCCTGGTGACCTGCTACTGGAGGGGTGGGGAGCCGGAGGACTGCAAGTTTGAGGTTAGCCTGGACTACAGAGTGGGTTCAAGCCCAGGATAGGGTAAAAGATCTTAGAGAGAGAGAGGAAGACAGAGAAACACAAGCAAGAGAACACTAGTAACCAGTACGGAACTGGGGATTTGTGCTTTTACCTAGTATGGGTAAAACACACACACACACACACACACACACACACACACACACACACGCACGCACGCACGCACGCACGCACGCACGCACGCACGCACGTGAGGGAGGGAGGGAGGGAGAGAGGAGAGAGACAGAGAGACAGAGAGAGAATGAATTCTGTAAGAGCAACAACAGTGGCCACAGGAAGGCTCCTGGGTGACTCAGTTTCTCCTACTGCTCAGGGTTAGTCTGCACTACGGTATTATGTGCCTGAAACGGCTCAACTATGACCGGAAGGACCTGGAGCGGAGGAGGGAAGAAAGCCAGACCCAAATCAGAGGTAAGGTCCTGTGGGGGCCATGTGGAAGGTAGGGAGCCGGAGAAACCAAGAGCTACTGGAAACAGGGTGGAACCACTATGGGGGCGTGGCCAGAGAATAAAATGAGTGTGGAGTTATGTGCTAGACTGATTGTGCATGTCCACTGGGGCGCGCTATCACACAAGGGGTGGAACCGGAAATAGGGCTTGGCTAAGAGAGAATATGAACCTGTTCTCTAGGAGGCGCTGTTCCCAGAAATAATGAGTAGAACCTGTGCGGGGCGTGGCTCGGGCGGGAAATGGGAGTAACAAGCCTAGATGGCCAGTTTCACAGATGAGGGATGGAACCAGCGTAGAGACTTAGCTAGGAAAGGAAATGAGGGTGGAGTTAGGCTAATTTGGCAGGGCTGGCCACTGGGAGGTGCACAGCTAAGAGTCCTTTTCTTCCCCAGATGTGATGGTGTGGTCCAACGAACGGGTCATGGGTTGGGTGTCTGGCCTTGGCCTGAAGGAGTTTGCTACAAATCTCACCGAGAGTGGGGTGCACGGAGCACTGTTGGCTCTAGATGAAACCTTCGACTACTCCGACCTGGCCTTGCTTCTACAGATACCTACGCAGAATGCACAAGTGAGCCTTGGCTGGTCAGCAGACATGTTGGGCACCCCGACCTGTATGCTCTAAATAACCTCTTTCTCCTTTTGTTTTCCAGGCTCGGCAACTGCTGGAGAAAGAATTCAGTAACCTCATCTCCTTAGGCACAGACAGACGGCTGGATGAGGTGGGCGTGGCAATGAGGTCTGGTTTCCACGTTGCACGTAACAAGTCAGCCGTGAAGGAGTAGGGCTTGGTGTTGCCAACCAGTTGTGGTTTGATGCTGAGTTTAGTGAGGGTCATGATTAATGCAGAGGGGTAGAGTCGGAACTTGTGCCCGTCTCCCTCACCTTGGGTTCCTATCACACAACTAGGACAGTGCCAAGTCCTTCAGCCGCTCCCCATCCTGGAGGAAGATGTTCCGTGAGAAGGACCTCCGGGGTGTGACCCCCGATTCAGCCGAGATGTTACCCCCCAACTTCCGCTCAGCTGCAGCAGGAGCTCTAGGCTCACCGGGGCTCCCTCTCCGCAAACTGCAGCCCGAAGGTAGGGACAATCCAGGCCCTATTCATGTATAAGGACAACCTTCCATCTGGTCTAGCCTACCTACCTGGGCTACAGAAGAGTTCAAGATTGTCAGGGCTGCTTAGTGAGATTGTTTCAAAAAGTAAAAAGAGGGCTGGACATGTAGCTCACTGGTGAAAGAGCCGCCTAGAATCACACATTGAGGAGCTGTGGCGGTGTGGCTCGGTGGAGGGCTTTTGACTAGCAATTCCGTGGCCCTACTTTCTCGGTCTCCAGTTCTAAGGAGTGGGGATTCCCTGGGGGAAACTAGTGTTGTTCTAGGTTGAAGCTCTGTTGCTCTTTCTAGGCCAGACTTCTGGAAATTCACGAGCAGATGGTGTTTCGGTCCGGACTTACTCCTGCTAGTGTGCACCTCCAGGTGAGGACTCTGTCAGGTGAATTTTTAGGGTTCAGGGTGGTGCAATGAGAACGCGGGATAGCGTACCAGATGGGTCTCACTCTCAATGCAAGTGACCTCACTCTCACTCCAATGAAGACCCTTCCGAAGGCTGGGCCGTTTTCCCTCCTTTCCAGGGTATTGTCTAGCCGGAGACCACCGTGCGGGAGCTCGCTCTGCGGACTGCACCACCTATACATACCAGCCGGGTGTGTGTGTTCCCGCCTCCCGAATGGACTGGGCCTGGACCAAACCACAAGAAATGGACTGAAAGGGGACAGCCGAAGAAGAGGACAGGAAGAAATCCCATCCCAAACTTCCGTCTCCCTTTTCTCTACTTTGTAATTTATTGATGATCCGTTTCGAATGGGAGCCAGGCGTCCTGCACTTGCGGAAAGGGGGCGGGGCTTCCCTCTCGGGCCGCATGCGGGGAGATGCCACCCCTCCCCTTTCTATTGCCCAGTCGCGGGGCCCAAGTCTTCCTTCTCCATCCGCTAGGAGGGGAGGGGAGACTCGCTGCTACAAGCCTCGCCCCCCCCCCCAACCCTGTACCACTCAGCCCTGCCCCGCTGCGTCTTGTCGCCAGTCCTCGGGGTCATCTACAAGCGAGGTTCCCTGACCCTCCTCCCTGTCTCGTGTTCCCCGGGGCCTCTCCGCCCCTGTGCTATGGCGGTGTCTGTGCCCAAGGGTCAGGGACGCAGCACTGCGTTCCCATTTCCCCTCTGGCTCCGGGGTTTGCATGGGAAAATCCCTCTGTCAACTGTGCCGCTGGCAATGTGGCTGGGGAGAGGACGGACAATGGGGAGCCCCACCCTGACTCGGCCTCCTGGCTCCAGGCGTTACTCAGTGATCACGGGTAAAGACCTACTGTTTCAAAAGCTCTGCTGGTGACCAGCCTTTTTTTGAGACAGGGTCTCACTTTGTAGTCCTGGCTGGCCTGGAACTCACTGTGTAGACTAGGCTAGCCTCGAACTCACAGAGATCCGCCTGCCTCTGCCTCTGCACTGAGATTAAAGGTGTGTGCCACCAGTCCCAGTTTGTTCTTAAGTTGTTAAGAACCCAAACCAACCACCTCCAGATCAAGGAGTCGAAGCTGTCCTGTATCAGGTAGCCTCACCCTACCCTCTGTCTCCCCAGGACACACCCACACTGGACACTGATGTTTCTAGGAGCACATTTATTTAGAGAAATAGATGCAGCTCTTGCCAGGTGGCCAGGTCAGGGCTCTGGAGTCTCCAGCATGTCAGCCAGGGCTCTGGACAGAGAACACAAAGGTTAGTTAGCCAATGTGCAGAAGCCACTTAGCCATCAGGACCCCAACCATTTCATAGAAGAGAGTCCAGGGTGGATCTTTAACTCAGCGAGCCAGCCCTTCTCTAACGGGTCCCTTGAACTGCATCATCTCCCAGCCCAGCCCCACACACTTACTGATACAGAGAGGAGGAGAAATAGTCAACGTAGCTTCCTGTGAGGGAGCAGAGAGAGAAGAGGTTTGAGGGGCCTCCTGGAGGGGCATGGAGGGGGAAGACTGAGGGCAAGTGCAGAAATGTGCTCAGACTCCTTCTAATTCAAACTGCATCAAGACCCTTCTTGCTTTGGACCCTCCGGCAGCCCCGCCCCTCCGGCAGCCCCGCCCCCAGTGTCTATTTACTTTGGTCCCACCCACTCCTAGGACTATCACAACAACATTACCTCAATTTTAGCCTGAGATATCAGATTCTACCCACATGACCTTTGCCAGAGCCACACCCCCTGCCCCACCCATTTGACCACAGATCACAGCCTTGGTTTACTGCTCAGGTTGGTTCCAACCCCACTAGGATTCACTTTGCTGGGCCCTGGCCCCTCGATGGGTGTCTGCCTCTTCCTCCTTGCTGCTCACCTGGAGTGCAGAGCGTGTCGCAGACCAGCGGGCAGAGGTAGCAGAACTGGCAGTGCTGAGGGCAGGGAGAGAGCCTGGTCAGGGGCTGAGTCAGGGACAAATAAGGAAGGACCACCCAGGGTCTGAGGCTAGGTGGAGGGTCACACAGGAAGGAAGCATGAAGCCATGTAAGGCCAGGATTATGCCTTGGGCACTCCAGTGGTCCCAGCCATCTTGGGACCTGAGCTTAGGAGCTTTGGGAAGGCCTCACCTGACACTGGTCACAGTGTTCCCCCATGTTCTCCTCATCGCAGTGACAGCTTTCGCATTCAGTACATCGCTGGGAGTAGGAAGAGCCTGGTTAGAGAAGCCCCTAGCTCCAAATCCCTCAGGAGACGATCACTTCAGCTGTTGACTTCCATGTCTGAATTCAGAGTCCCCCTCTTCTCTGGAGACACCACCCACCCTGGTTTTCCATCTCAAGACAACCCCAACCCCATGTGACCCATTCACTGGACAGTGGGACCTGTGACCCTCACCTGGAGACATTAACTTCTTATAGTCCCAATGTCCCCACCCCTGGCTTCTGGTCTCCAGCTTGTTCTGGAAGCATTTGTTTTTGCCTGCTCCTCCCACTCCCAGGTTTGCAGGCCTCCCATGACACCCCAGGGCGTGCCAGGCAGATCTGGGCTAGGGACCTACATTGCAGAAAGAACAGTAGCCACACAAGGACCCTGGCTGGTAGTTTTCATATTCCTGGGCATCCTGCTGACCTGTGGGGCAGGAGGGTAACAGTGACTCCAATTGGCCAGTTCTGCCTGCCCCACCCCTGTGAAGCCAGGTCACTTACCTGTGATCTCACGACTCTCCTCCTCACTGGAACCTTCTCTGGCTACCTCCCTGCCAGCCAGTGGATTTGGAATAATGGTGAAAGGTAGCAGGTTTTCCTCCTCTTCCTCCTCATCCTCTTCTTCCTCCTCCTCCTGCTTTCTGTGATGGCTCAGTGGAGCTGAAACTGCAGCCCTGTCTCTCTTTCTCTCTTTCTTATCTTTTTCTTCCTCTTCTTCATCTTCCTGGCTCATGGGGAGGCCATGGCCCTCCTCTTCCTCCTCCTCTTCCTCCTCCTCCTCACTGTGGGCTTCTTGTCTCTGTTCTGGGCCTTCATCTCCCTCTTGAGAGCTGTGGTCACCTTCCTTCCTTGATTCTCCAGAACTGGGTCCTGTGGGGTGCAGGGGCTGATGACCAATCTCTCCCTGAACAGATTCTCTGTGACCCTGCCTAGTCCATTCATCCTGATCTCGTAGCCTATGGCTGGGGGCCTTGTGGCCAAACTCAGTAGAAATGTGTTCATCGGCATCCCTAGAGACTCCGTGGTGGTGGTGGCCAGGGACTCCATTCGTATAGTCTTCTAGAGGGTCTTCATCGCTCACAGCAGTGTGGTCTTGGGGTTGGTGGCTTGCAACATGGTGGCTGTACTTGACTGTTGCCTCTTCTTGATTCTCACGTCCAAGACCATGGTGAGCATGTCTGGGAGACTGGTGCCAATGTTCTGTGGACACAGCCTCATCTTCCTCTTCCTCATTTTGGTGGCTTTGGTGGCCATGGCTGGGGACATGATGATAGTCTTCTTCTGAGTCATCTTCCTCATCTTCATTCTCATGGCCTCTGTGTCTGTGGGCTTGGTGCACATGCTCAGAGTCACCATCCTCATCCTCATCACCATCCTCATCCTCATCACCATCCTCATCCTCATCTTCATGGCCTCGGTGTCCATGCCTGGAGACATGATCGTCTTCCTCTGACTCATCCTCATCTTCTTCCTTCCTGTGGCCATGGATCTGGTGCCTGTGCTCAGTAGAGTTTTCTTCTTCTTCTTCTTCTTCTTCTTCTTCTTCTTCTTCTTCTTCTTCTTCTTCTTCTTCTTCTTCTTCTTCTTCATCATCATCATCGGCTTGTTTTTTGTGGCCTTGGTGGTCCTGGGTCTGGTGTCCATATTCACTGGAGTCACCATCTTCATTATCATTTTCATCTTCTTGACCTTGAAGCCTGTGGATGTGACTGTCTTCATCTGAGTCCCCATTGTCTTCTTTGTCATGGTCCTGATGTCTGTGAGCTTGGTGTCCATACTCAGTGGAGCCCCCATCATCACCATCATCATCATCACTGTGTTCTTGGTGCCTGTGGCTGTGGGCATGATGGAGTCCATCTCTCTCCTTTGAGTGGATCTGGTGACCACGGGCCTGGTGCTTATCATCAGAGTCTTCCATCATGTCCACCCTCTCCTTCTCTCCTCCATCATCTTCTTCTCCATGGCCATGGTGGACATGCCTGGGATTGTGATGGTGATACTCACTGGAGACAATGCCATCCTCATCTTCATGGCTGTGGCTCCTCTGTCTGGGGAAGTGGTTCTCTGCTGAGTCCTCTAAATCTTCATTGTTATGTTCCTGGTGCCCATGGAGCTGTCTAACATGCCTTCTGAAAACCTCTTGGGAGATATTCTCCTCCCCAACCTCGTGGCCAGGGTACCTGTGGTCTTGGACCTGGTGGCCATATTCCCTGGAGAAATCTTCATCCTCTTCTTTGTGGTCCCTGTCCTTCTCACCTTGATAGCCCCTGTGGCTGTGGCTGTGGTGGCCAAACTCAGTTGATAGGTCTTCTGAGGACCCAGGGATGCCTGCATTGTTGTTCCAGTTGCCGAGGCCCAGCCCAGACCCTCTCAGCTCCTGGGTCACCACTGGACGGACCAGCAGGATGGCCACTGTGGCCCAAAGGAGACAAGTGTGTAACCATGGCCCCTGGAAGCCCATGGGGACGTTTAGCAGCTGAGCGGCTGACCAGGCTGGCTTCAGCTGCCTCTGACGGATGGTCCTTCTGCCTCTTTGGCGTTGACTTTCAGATTGTCTCTCTTTTGTGGTATGCCTCCCACTCTCTGCTTCTCTGTCTTTCTTAGGTCTTGGATGACCCTCTGAGGATGTCCCCTTTGGAGCTGTGACCCTAGTTCCAGGACCTCCCTTTCCACTGCTGGGCCAATGGGGTCTGTCCCCTCCCCTTCTTGTGGCTAAATTTATCCAGAGCCTAAGTTATTCTGGTCACTCCCTGCCTGCCCCTCCCCTCTTGTTCCTCTGGCTCAGGACTGGGTGGTGGAGGGGTCTTCATGGACAGGAGGGGGGCAGGGACTGGACAAGCTCAAGTTTGGCATCTTTAGCACAAAGGCCAGGCTTTTAGAGTGACTTGCTGGAAAAGCCTGGGGCGCTGGGAGAGGAGGGCATGCAGGAGAGGAAGGCCTCCAGCAAGGTAAACACTGGGAAGAATGCATACAGAACGGGACATTCGGTGTGGCAGTGGTGTCATGCAGAAGCTGTGGAAGACAGTGAAGGAATCCTGTCCCCAATGCCCCATGACCTCCTCTCCCTGGAACTCAGATCTGGGGGCAGGGGACCAGACCAGTGCTATAAATACAACAGGGGGAGGTGCTGGGGGCTCAGGTTACTAGGTCCCAGCTGTCCCCACCAAAGGGACTTGGCTGGAGACAGGTGTCACTGCCTTCTCTGAGGGCCGGCATCACCGACCCCACACTTGTCAGTATATGCACCGTTTTTGGGTTTTGTCCTTTATGATTCAAACCTCCCCACCCCATTATAGCCACTGTTCTGAGGGTCCCTGTTTCTTCTCAGGATTCTAACCACCCCCCTCCTACTGTGTCTTCCCTGATCTTTCTCTTCTGGTCCCTCTCTCTCTCTTCTCTTTTTCTTTCTCTCTCTCTCTCTGTGTCTGGCTGTCTCTGTGTGTGTGTGTGTCTCTGTCTCTCTGTTTTAGTGTGTCTGGCTGTCTGTGTGTGTGTTCTCTCTCTCTCTCTCTCTCTCTCTCTCTCTCTCTCTCTCTCTCTCTCTCTTTCTCTCTCTGTCTGTGTGTGTGTGTCATTCTCTCTGTCTCTCTGTCTCTGGGTCTCTGCCCCCTTTTCTTTCTCTGGGTCCCTCTCTTAGTTTCTGTCTCTGTCTCTCTCTGGGTCTTTCTCTCAGTCTCTGTCTCTTCGAATCTATGTTTGTCCCATGGCTGATATCTATCGTGTGCCTCATTCTGCTTCCTTCATTCCTCCGCTTGCTCTGCCTTCCAAGTCTCGGTCTTTCGTGTCCCCCAAACCGACCCCATTCATGGTTTGGCAGCAGAGTCTGTCCCTCCTCCGCAGCCGCCCTCTCCCCGCCTCCTGTGACGTGTCCCGGGACTCCCCGCCCCGGGCTGGGTTGTGAAGTTGCGGATCCGGTTTGGTCGGGCGGGTCCGAGGCTGGAGGAAATACACGGAGCCCCAGGGGCTGCGGCGGCAGCATGGTGGGGCCGGAGAAGGAGCAGGTATCTCACAGCGCGGGGCTGGGAGTGAGTGGGGTCCAGAGGCGGCGCCAGCTCCGCTGATCCGGGTCAGATGCAGCAGTGGCTGGACCAGGAGTTCCCAGACCGAGAGGCGTGGGTTCCTGGCTGAGCCCGAGGGAGGAGTTCCCAATGTGTCCCGGGGGCGCGCGGGGTTGTCTTCGAATCCTATGGGTCTGACTCGGGTGCCCGCCCTACCCTTTTGTTCCGGTTCTCAGAGTTGGATCCCTAAGATCTTCAGGAAGAAGGTGTGCACGACGTTCATAGTGGACCTCAACGATGATGCGGGGTGAGAGTTCGCGACTGCTGACCTGGCAGTGTAGGTTCCCATGCCCTGCCCACTGCAGACAGACTCCGCCCCCATAGACGGGACTCGCCCCACTCTACGCAGTCAAGGCTACCCACCACAGACATCCATCCCTTCACTGCCCACCGCAGAGGGCACTTCACTGCACAAACACACCCCACCCACCACAGAAAGCCCCGCTCAACACACTCAGGCCCCGCCCACCAAGGACGTGTCCACCTTCACTTGAGACAGACCCCTCCCCTGTTTGTTTTTTTTTGGGGGGGGGGGGCTACTCTGCTTAGGGCACATTCCTTCTAGGTGGGGACGGGAGGCATGTAAACGCTTCAGGGATCCATTCTGTGTCTTTGTGTCTCGTCCATGTGTCTCTGTCTCTTTGTGTCACTTTGTCTCTGCTTCGGCTTTCTGTGTCATCCTGGCTCAGCGAACATAGCCACACAACCCTGCCAGCCTCACATAGCTCTGCAGCTTTGGGATAATAATTCCTTTCTTGGGCTGCGCTTGTCACCTGGGCACAGAGCAGCTCCTCCCTTCTGGGAATGCTGTGCAAACTAAACAAGGTCACTCTGGGATGTTTCTGGAACTCTGCCCACCACCTGATAAACATCCGGAAATATCCGCGCAACTCCCACCAGAAGAGGGCAATTACGTATGGGCCGGGCGGTGGTGGCGCATGCCTTTCATCCCAGCACTTGGGAGGCAGAGGCAGGCGGATTTCTGAGTTCAAGGCCAGCCTGGTCTACAGAGTGAGTTCCAGGACAGGCAGGGCTACACAGAGAAACCCTGTCGAAAAAACAACAACAACAACAACAAAAAAAGAGGGCAATTACCACTGCGTGCTGTGCTGTGGGTGTCAGGGGACAGGAGCAAGCCCTATAAGCTTCTTGGCTACATGCTTATCTCCCTGGCTGGGTCCAGCTTTAACTTAGTTCTCAGTTCTCAGGGTGGACTTTTGGCCTGGGGCAGTGTCATCTGCTTTCCTTAGTGTGACTTTATCAGGAGCCTGTTGGCTCACCACTGTGGGACAGGAAAATATTGTGTAAATAAATGCAGATACTGGTTTACTGGTGGGACTGGCAGAGGGCCACAGACAGGGTGATTGAAGTCAGCGGGAGGAGACGGGAGCTGGTGGGATACAGGTGTCATTGGGAAGATGGAGCAGTGTGGTCCTCTGATGGGGGCTGTGGGCCTTGGAACAGCTCAGTCGAAGGCCAGAGTGGCTTGAAAGCAGAGCAGAGTTGTAGAAACTACTGTGAGGGAGAAGGCTGGTGCGAGAGACCTCATGGGCTCTCAGAGGCCACCCTGAGTGTGGTTTTCTCGAGCTGGATAGGCCCTGTGTGTGTGTAAGCTGTGTGGGAGTGGGTAGGAATTCAGAGAGGTGAGAAGAGATTGGGGACCATCACCAAGATGAGGAGCCCAGGGGAACAAGCAGGTTTGGAAAGGGATGCTGTGTACATGACAGGCCTTGGAGAGGGGTATGGGGAGAATGGGGACCCAGTTGGCACTTAGCAGAAGATTGAGGGTCATACTGGGGTCTGAGAGGTCCCAGTTATAGGTGGAAATTGAAACCATGGAGGCAGGTAAGGAAAATACGATGACCTCCCTCCCTCTCATGCCTCTCTCTTCTTTTCTTCTTACACCTCTGGGCTTAGGCTGTAGTTCAGTGGTAGCACAATACTTAGCATGTGTTGAGTTCCATCCCCAGGACCGAAAACCCAAACCTAAGAAACCTGTCAGGTGTGGCAATACAGGGCTGTCTTTTGCTCTAACACTCAGGAGACTGAGGCAGGGGATTACTGTAGTTCTAAGACCACCTGGGCTACCGAGGCAGACCTTAAAAAA
Organism: Arvicanthis niloticus; assembly: GCF_011762505.2. Lineage (NCBI taxonomy): Eukaryota > Metazoa > Chordata > Mammalia > Rodentia > Muridae > Arvicanthis > Arvicanthis niloticus. Next base: position 18,999,706 of record NC_047658.1, on the reverse strand, counting down.
AAAAAAAGCCAAAAAATAACAGCACCAGAAAGCAACCAGGGCCGGCAGCAATGGCTTCGTGGTTTGAACACTGGCTGCTCTTGCAGAGGACAAGTGCTCGGTTCCCAGCACACGTGTGGCTGCTCACAAATCCCTGTAACTCCCATTCCGGGGGATCTGACGCCCTCTTCTGGCCTCCACAGGCACTGCACACATGTACACAGACACACATGCAGGCAAATCCTCACCCAAAAAATAAGAAACCCAAACTCACCCAACACCCCCAACCCTCACATCTCTGACCGCCTTTAAGACAAGTGCTAGCTGCTGCTGTCCACCACCTTTCCTGAAGCTTCTTAACTCTCTCTCTCGGCCCCTGGGGATGTTGGGCTAGAGTACCACAAGGGGTAGCTAAGAGGCTAGCATGGGTGCTTGGGTGCTCTGAGGGCAGCAGAGGGAAAAGAAAGCCACTGTGAGGCTTGCGTTACAGTTTTGAGGAAAGGAAGGACCAGGCCAAGGTTTCCAGAAGGAGTGCTTTCCATGGTGGCCAGCCTCCTTCTCACGGTGAGATGACACTTGAATGGAGCCATTGTGCCTCATAGCCACACGAAGCATAGGTGACAGAAGGCAGGCAGGCACAGGAGACATTGCCAGCACCGTGTGACCAGAGCCTACTGTCTTCTGTGATGGTGACGCTCACTGCCCATATTGAGTATGGAAGCTAGTAGTGGTGATGGAGCCCTGAGTTACGAACTGTGTGACAAGAAACTGAGTTTTCCTTTGATTTAATTTTGTGTGTGCTCCTGAGGGCAGGTGCAAATGTGTGCATCCGTGCATACGGAAGCCAGAGGACGACCTCAGGTACTGTTCCTTGCACACTGTGCCTTGTTTTGTAAGACAGTGTCTTTCACTAGCTTGGGGTGACCTGGCCAGCCCCAGGGAGCCTTCTGTCTTTCCTCCCCTGCATTGGGATTACAACTTGTTTATGGGTCCTAGGGATAAGCTCAAGTCCGCCTCTTCTCAAGGTGGGCACTTTCTCTCCTGAGCATCTTTTAACTGTTTAGGGTAAGGAGCCTGTGTGGGTAACAGGCCCCAGGCCTAGGTGCTTTGGGGCAGGTGCTCCAAAGTGTTCCATGCAGAAGTTTTGACTAGAAGAGTAGAGGGAGCAAGGGGTCCAAGAATGAGGTCCCGATGGGTAAGAGGATGAAGTGAGGTGAAACTGAGGCATGTCGGGGTCCCCTGACATTAGAGAAAGAGGTTGTGTTCCTAATTGTAGCTCCGGAGGGACAGCATCTGTGTGGACTTGATGTGTATCCTGTGGATGGCCAGTACCGTGGCCTGCCTCACAACATCACCTGGTCCTTATGCTGGGTGTGCATTGGTGTGTACTGGTGTGCACTAGTGTGCACTTGTCATCCCAGCACTCCAGAAGTGGAGCAGGAGTTCAAGGTCAGCCTGGGCCACCATGTTAGTTTTAGAGCGGCTTGGACTCTCAAAGGATAAGGAGTGGAGGGCTGCAGAGATGGCTCTGTGGTTAAAAGCACTGGCTGCTCTTTCAGAGGACCTGAGGTTCAGTTCCCAGCACCCATGTGAGTCCTTACAACCGCCTTTAACCCCAGTTCTGGGGAATCCAACATCTTCCAGCCTCCACAGCCACCATGTGTTCGTCTATGCGGTGTGCTGACATACAGGAAGACAAATACTCATACATATAAATATGTTGAAGAAACCCAAAACCCCCAGGGCTTGGGGATGCCGCTCAGTTACCAGATTGCTTGTCTAGCATGCGCTCAACCCAGGGTTCTGTCCTCAGCACTAGAATAAGCCAGGCATAGTAGTGCATACCTGTGATTCCAGAACTCTTCAGGCTGAGGCCGGAGGATCAGAAATTTAAGGCCAAAAATAAATAAATAAATAAATAAATAAATAAATAAATAAGAAGAAATAAGTTTTGGCTATTGTAAGTTTGAGGCCAGCCTGGGCTACTGAGAGCCCAGTCAAAAAAACCACCCCACCCCCAACCCCCACTTCTCCATCAGTGGTTCAGCTAACTTCTGAAACTACAGGTGAGCCCCAGTATTTGAATTCCTTCCAGAATCAGGGCCAAGGAGAATTAGCTGTTTTCCCCAGGTCCCTGCTCCTGACTCTTGGAAAGGTGACAGTTACCTGAGTTCAAGGGACAATTGTACATTTATGATTTTTGAATATTCCTTTTGTTATTTTTTTACATTTATTTTTATTTTACCTGTATAGGAATTTTGCCTGCGTGTGTGTTTGTGCACCACGTGCATGTATGCTGTCCAAGACGGCCAGGAGTGAGAGTTGGATTCCCTGGGTCTGGAGTTACAGATGGTTGTGAGCCACCATGTGGGAGCTGGGAATTTATTTCAGGCCTTCTGTATGCACTTTTAACACTGAGCCATCTCTCCAGCCCACTGTGTCCTACTTAGAGAGGTCTATCTAAGGAAACCGTCATCTGTTGTCTGTTTCTCAGAACGAGAAACAATGGAGCTGGCAAGGAGTGTACTGGGGTACAGTGAACAGCTCTCGCCTACCTTTCTGCCTGAGAAGGCAAGCCTGGGGCCGGGCAGAGGCTGGCAGATAGGCCAGCGACTGGCCGAGCGCCCTCCTTACAGTTAGGGAGCTTTGAAAAACGCTCGGCTTTTCTACTGTGAAGTTCTGAGTTATTTAAAGCTCTGTTTGAAGTTCATGCAGCTGGGGCTGGTTGCTATCCTCGCTTCAGGAAACACTGTGATTTTCCTGGCTCCCCTGAGTTCCGTGGGGCTTTTACTATCTTTGTATCTTTGGAGGAGGAAAGTTAGTTTCAGAGAGATGAAGATGCTTGCCCCAAACTGCACAGTGTCTCCAACTTCCGGTGCACAGCGTCCTCAACTTCCGGTACCCAAACGCCCTTTGTCTTTTTTTTTTTTTTTTAATTTTGTTTTTTGAGACAGGGTTTCTCTGTGGCCTAGGCTGTCCTGGAATTCTCTGTATATCACGCTGGCCTCAAATTGGGATTAAAGCTGTGTGCCACCACACCTGGCCTTATTTTTCTTTTCTTGTCCTTCCTTCCTTTCTTTCTTTCTTTCTTCTTTCTCTCTTTCATTCTTTCTTTTTTTTCTTCTTTAGTATTGTTATTTTCTGGTTGAATCATTCTTTAAATTTTTTTTTTTTTCATAGTGTATGTCCTTCTCTGGGGCTTGGGGCAGCAAGGGCACCTGCCAATGGTCGTGTGCTATTCTTGATTCTGATCCTGCAGGCCACTCTCCCTGTCCTGGCTTATTTGGGATGAAGCTTGGCTATCAGGGTTCCTTGCCTCACTTTCTTCTCCAGACAGTCAGAGCCAGTGCAGGGTTCATGGTAGACTCTGTCTCTAGGGATGCAGAGTCCCATGTGGACAGGATATGGACATTTGTACAGGATGGATTCAGTGAGGACACCCAGGGTTCATACTCTACCCTCATGCCCCCAGAGGGACCTTGTGCCAGTGTGGGCAGCCTCGGAATGCCCACCCTTCTGTGGCTGTGGAGGATGCCTTTGGGGCAGCTGTAGTTACCGAGTGGAACAGTGATGAGCACACCACGGAGAAGCCCACAGATGCCTACGGGGACCTGGACTTCACGTACTCTGGCCGAAAGCCCAGCAACGTGAGGCCTGCATGTCCGGGACACCAGGCTGGGTGGGGCTGGGGCAACGCTGAATATGTCTACCCACTGGTCCACCCTGTCTTTGTGTGCCTCTGTCTTAAGAGTCTGTCCCCCTCTTTCTCTCTAGGTCCTTATAGCCTCCCAGTCCGTCTGTCTGCCTCTAGGTCTGTCCTCTCTCTAGGCCACTGTCTGCATTTGTCTGGGTCTGTCTTCTGCTGTCTCTGTCTCTTCCCCATGTGTCTCTTCCTCCTGTGTCCACAGTTCCTCCGGCTGTCTGACCGCACGGATCCAGCCACTGTGTACAGTCTCGTCACCCGCTCTTGGGGCTTTCGTGCCCCAAACTTGGTGGTGTCGGTGCTGGGGGGGTCGGGGGGCCCCGTGCTCCAGACCTGGCTGCAGGACCTTCTGCGTCGTGGGCTGGTGCGAGCCGCCCAGAGCACAGGTGACGACGGGGTTTGGGAACCGTGTCTCCTGGGCCTCGTCCCCACTGTTGACCCGGTTGAAGGATGTTGCTTCCCTTTCCATGTCTTTGCTCACAGTTTTCCACTCTGTCCCTCCCTCTGCCCTACATAGGGGCCTGGATCGTCACTGGGGGACTGCACACAGGCATTGGCCGGCATGTGGGTGTGGCTGTGAGGGACCACCAAACGGCCAGCACTGGGGGCAGCAAGGTGGTGGCCATGGGTGTGGCCCCCTGGGGAGTGGTCCGGAACAGAGACATGCTGATCAACCCCAAGGTGGGTTCAGAGAAGAGGCCCTGGCCTGAAGTGCTGGTCTGAGGGAGGAGGGCAGGTAGTAATACTGAATTCTGAGGGAGGAGGCTGGGAAGGACCCCTGGGTCTAAGAAAGTCTGGGAAAGATCCTTGAATCTGAGGGAGGAGGTCAAGGTCTGGTCTTCGGGTCTATGGGGGAGTGTCATGTCCCCTCTAAAAGATTTCTCTGTCTGGCATTGTCCCCAGGGTTCATTCCCTGCAAGGTATCGGTGGCGTGGTGACCCTGAGGACGGAGTTGAGTTCCCCCTGGACTATAACTATTCTGCTTTCTTCTTGGTGGATGACGGCACCTATGGCCGCATGGGTGGTGAGAACCGCTTCCGCCTTCGGTTTGAGTCCTATGTGGCCCAGCAGAAGACCGGAGTGGGAGGTGAGTGGGCTTTGTGTTCCGAAGCCAGCACACAGGACCCCATGGGCCAGGTGTGGTCAAGATTGGGCAATTTTCCTCTGTTAAGAGTCTCATCCATGCTGGGGATGGTGGCACCGACCTTTAATCCCAGCACTTGGAGGCAGAGGTAGGCAGATCTCTGAGAATTTGAAGCCAGCTTGGTCTACAAAAGATAGCCAGAGTTACATAAAAAAGACCCTTTCTCAAAAGTAAAATAAAATAAAATGAAATAAAGTAAAATAGAGGGTGTGTAAAGAGATGGCTCAGTAATTAAAAACACTTGGTGCTCTTACAAAGGACCTGGGGTCCATCTCCAGCACCCATTTGGGCAGCACCCATTCGGGCACCCAACTGCCTGTAACTCCAGCTCCAGGGAATCCAGGCTTCCTCTTCTGGCCTCCTTAGGCATGGCACCCACAGGCACATAGAGACACATACACACATACAGAAGATTTTTTAAAATTTTTGTTATTCAAGGCCAGCCTGGTCCACAGAATGAGTTTCAGGACAGCCAGGGCTACACAGAGAAACCCTGTCTCGGAAAAAAAAAAAAAAAAAAAAAAAAAAAAGAATAAAATTTTGTTTTGCCATGTGGTGGCACATACCTTTAATCTCAGCACTTGGGAGTCAGAAGCAGGTGAATCTCTGAGTTTGAAGCCAGCCTGGTCCACAGAGTGAGTTCCAGGACAGCCAGAGCTACACAGAGAAACCCTGTCTCAAAGGTAAAAGATACTCTTGAAATATTTCTAGATACAGAATACTCACAAAGTAATAAACTGAAGGACTTTTAACTCTGGATCCACTTATGCAAAGGCTTTCAAAAACAGAATATGAGACGCCCTAATGCTTTGACCTTCCATCTGAGTGTCCAGACCCTTAGACTTGCAGGCTGCTCACCCCACCTCTCTGTGTCTGTGTGAACGTAGTGTGAGGCTCCCTTACACACCTGGGACCAGAAATATTTTCCTTCCTTTCTTTCTTTCTTTCTTTTTCTTTTCTTTTCTTTTTTTTTTTTAGTTTTTTCGAGACAGGGTTTCTCTGTATAGCTCTTGCTGTCCTGGAACTCACTCTGTAGACCAGGCTGGCCTTGAACTCAGAAATCCGCCTGCCTCTGCCTCCCAAGTGCTGGGATTAAAGGCGTGCGCCACCACTGCCCGGCTTTCCTTTCTTTTTTAAAGATTCATTTATTTCATGTATGTGAGTACACTGTAGCTATCTTCAGACACACCAGAAGAGGGCATCGGATCCCATTACAGATGGTTGTGAGCCACCATGTGGTTGCTGAGAATTGAACTCAGGACTTCTGGCAGAGCAGTCAATGCTCTTAACCACTGAGCCATCTCTCCAGCCGCAGAAATATTTTCTATTTCAGGGTTTTGTATATATTTTACCTCTTGAGCATTCCTAAGCACACAAAAAAAGTCAGAAATCAATGATGTTCCACTATATCTTTATTTGGGTGTCATGTGAGCACTTACGAAGCATTTGGGGTTATTGCAAATTCACATGTAACCTTGAAGCACAACTTCCTTTCAGTATCATGACAAATGTCACCCTTGGTGTGAACTCAACTTAACAAATTGAATCATAAGTAGGGACACAAAGGACTGGAGAGACAACCCAGTGGTTAAGAGCATTATTTGCTCTTCCAGAGGACCTGAGGATCTGAGTTTAATTCCCAGCACCCACGTGGTGGCTCACAACCATCTGTAATGGGATCCGATGCCCTCTTTTGACATGCAGGTGTACATGCAGATATAACCTTTTTTTTTTTTTTTTTTTTTTTTTTAAAATGCTATTTAAAAAGGAAGAAGAAGGGACATAAAGAAAAAGGTTCCAGGTGTGGTGGAGCACACTTTTAATCTCAGGGATCTGCAGGCAGAGGCAGGCACAGCCCAGTGAGTTCCAGGTCTACACAGGGAGTTCTAGGACAGGTAGAGCTATATATAATGAGACCCTACCTCAAAAAAAAAAAAAAAAAAAAAAAAAAAAAAAAAAAAAAAAACCCCCAAAACAAAACGAAAACAAAATCAACACCAACCAAACAGACAAAAAACCTAACAACAACAACAACGAAAACAAAAACAAGTGGAGAAAAGTGAATTATTTTTTCGGATCCCCCACTTCACCCTACTGGGGTTCTGGGTGTTTGACAGTTCTCTGCATATGTTTTCCATATAAAATCTTCATCTCCTTTTCTTTTTTTCTCTTCTCCCTTCATCCCTTCCTCTTGGCAATCCTGCTGCCTCAGCCTCCCAAGTGCTAGGATTACTACCACATGGCGTGTTTCCCTTTTTCTTGTGGTGTTAGACATAATCCATTACGTTCCCCTGGTGTATAATCTTTATGCACAAGCTTCTTTACCTCTTCTTTCTGCCACACTGGCGACTGGACCAGGGCTGTGTGCACACCAGGCAAGTGCTGGACCATGTGTGCTATATCCCCAGCATTCCTGGTTCTTATAATATAGATGACAGCTCTCTGGTGGAATTTTCCCAGGTGACAAATGCTAGGGAATTATACGTTAAATCATCTGGGACGAGTAACTGCGGTGAATGCATGTGTTTGTGTGTTTTCCTCGCATGCAGATATGAATTCTATGCAGGTTTTACATCTCATGTGGCCTGACTTACAGCCAGGCCTCCATAGTCACTGTCCTATCCCTGTGTTGAGACGCCATGTCCGCCATGTCCGAAGGAACACTTACAAATGAGAGCATTTAACTGGGCCCTGACTCACAGGTTCAGAGCTGTAGTCCATGGAGGAGAGCATGAAGGCACACAGGCAGGCATGGTGCTGTAGAAGTGGCTGCTAGTTCTACATCTGGATTCTCAGGCAGCAGGAAGAGAGAGAGAGAGAGAGAGAGAGAGAGAGAGAGAGAGAGAGAGAGAGAGAGAGAGAGAGAGAGAGAGAAACACTGGGCTTGATGTGAGCGTTTGAAACCTGTCAGCCCACCCCTAGTGACACACTTCCTCCAACAAGACCACACCTCCTGATCCTTCTTAAATATTGCCACTCCCTGGTGACTAAGTATTCAAATATGTGAGCCAGTGGGGCCATCCTTGTTCAAACCAGAAAGCTTTCTATTACTTTGTAGCAGTTTTCACTTTTATTAAGGACACATGATTGTGGGGCCAGTGAGATGGCTCAGCAGGTGGAAGGCACCTGCCAGCTAAGCCCAACCATCTGAATGGAATCCCTGAAACCCATGTGGCACAAAGAATCAATCTCTGCAAGTGGTCCTCTGACTTAGACACACACACACACACACACACACACACACACACACACACACACACTGTAGCGTACACATACACATGGGAAATAAATTAAATTAATCTAAAAGAGAGAGGAAATACTTTTAGCAGGATGTGGTGATGCTTGGGAGGCTGGAGTAGGAAGGCCCAGAGCAGCAGGCTGGGCCACAGAGTAAGACCCTGTCCCTTACAAACACAAACCAACAACAGCAGCAACTACAAAAACACACAGTTAAACTTAACTGTCGTGTTTGCTTCTGCTATGTTTTCCACCCAGAGCTCCAGGAGGCTGTGACGCCACCCAGCCAGTGCAGTCTATTTGATTATTTTACTGAGGGTGGAATCAAACTGCAATTCCCTTGTGTGCTTTGACTATTGGACTTTTTAAATTGTTTTATGGTGCTAAGATTGCCCATCTATTTGTATTTCCTTCCTTTTCCAATTGAACACTCACCTCACTGGCCTTTGGAGTACTTAGCCAATCATAAGACTGACTTGGGCACCAAGAGTTCAGGTCCCAAGGTCTGCTTCCATCTGAAGTTAAGTGACCGCCCTGGACTTCTGGACCTGGTGCTGTCAACCCCAGCACCCTGTAAAAGGATCAGAAAAGTTCAGGGTCATCCTTGGCTACGTAATGAGATGAGGATCAGCGGCTGCTAGCCTGGTGTACGACAAGATACACCACGCCTCAAGTCAAGGTGGGAGGTGAAGAGTAACACCGGAGCTTGTCCCCTGACCTCCTCACTCACATATGGCACATGCACACCTGTATTCATGTGCACAATCATGTGTGTGTGCACAAACACACACACCATACAATACACAAACACACACATACCACACAACACACGCCATATAACACACACACACATACCATATAACAGACACACACCCTACAACACACACACCATATAGCACACACACACACCATATAACACACACACACACCATATAACACACACACACACCATACAACACACACATACCATACAACACACACACACACACATCATACAATACACACACACACACACACACACACACACACATCATACAATACACACACATTAATAATAAAACCCAGAAAGTCTTCAGCAATTAATGGCACCTGCTGCCAAGCCTGATCACATGAATTCTAGCCTCAAGACCCACAACACCAAAAGAGAAAACAGACTCCCACAAATTGTCCTCTGACTTCCACACATTTGTGAGCACCATCCTCCCAACACTATATAAATGAATAATAAAAATTTTTCAAAGAAGAAGGACAATTCCCATGATTTTTGGCCTCAGGGTTGGGACAAGGTCAATGTCTGCCCCAAGGGATTCCTGGGAAATGTAGTTCTTTCCCATTCCTAGCAAAGGCTGATAGAACGTGACCAAATTTCTCTTTTCCCTTTTCTCTCAGGGACTGGAATCGATATCCCTGTGCTCCTTCTTCTCATCGAAGGCGATGAGAAGATGTTAAAGGTATCTGGAACTGCATCCCTGTTTTTGAGGTGGGAGGAGAACTGAGGGCCAGTGCCGGGGCAGTCGAGCGTCTTAGGGATATGAGAACCAGAGGGCTGAAATCTGACTGGCTCTCTTCTTGCTTCTGAAGCGGATAGAGGATGCCACCCAGGCTCAACTCCCCTGCCTCTTGGTGGCCGGCTCTGGGGGTGCTGCAGACTGCCTAGTGGAGACCCTGGAAGATACTCTGGCCCCAGGGAGTGGAGGACTCCGGCGAGGTGAAGCCCAGGATCGGATGAGGCGTTACTTCCCTAAAGGAGACCCTGAGGTCCTGCAGGCCCAGGTATGGCATTGTGGAACCATGGTGGGAAGGGCTGGGAACCCTGGCTGGCGGGCCCTAAGGATAGGTGGAACCACAGGGCTGAGGCGGGGACTAGAGTTCTGCCTTCTGCAGGTAGAGAGGATCATGACCCGAAAGGAGCTGCTGACGGTCTATTCATCAGAAGATGGCTCCGAGGAGTTTGAGACTATCGTTTTGAGGGCTCTTGTGAAAGGTAGGACGAGCCTTCCACGTTGGCCTTGTCTTCACCTCAGCTGTGGCTGACTCTGTCTCCACCCTCAATCCTCTAAGCCTAAGGCCACACCCCTCTTTGAGTCTCCTAGGGTCCTGTAGATGCTGTTGATCAGTTCTTTGTGGATGCTTTCATTTCAGCCACTTACTTCCCTGTCGGATCCAGCCATCCATATGTCCATTAACCCCTCCCTGTTTTCATCTATCCACCACTCTATTTGTCCTTCATTCTTCCATCCATTTTCCATCTTTTCATCCAACCTCTCTCCCATCTACTGTCCACTTATCCATCCATTCTCATCCCCCTATCCACCTAGGTATCCATCCACCCAGTCACTTGTCCATCCATCTATCCACTTACATATCTATTTGTCCATCCATCCCTCCACCTGTCCATCCATCTATCTCCTTGTCCACCCATCTATCCAACCATCCATCCATTCATCCACTTGTCCATCTATCCATCCATCCATCCATCCACTTGTCCATCCATCCATCCATCCATCCATCCATCCATCCACTTACATATCTATTCATCCATCCATTCTCCACCTGTCCAACCATCCATCTGCTTGTCCACCCATCCATCCATCCACTTGTCCATCCATCCATCCATCCACCCACTTGTCCATCCATCCATCCATCCACTTGTCCATCCATCCATCCATCCACTTGTCCATCCATCCATCCATCCATCCATCCATCCATCCATCCATCCATCCATCCACTTGTCCATCCATCTATCCATCCATCCATCCATCCACTTACATATCTATTCATCCATCCATCCCTCCACCTGTCCATCCATCCATCTGCTTGTCCATCCATCCATCCATCCATCCATCCATCCATCCATCCATCCACTTGTCCATCCATCCATCCATCCATCCACCCATTGACTTACATATCTATTCATCTATCCACTGGCCTATCCATCTACCCATCCATACAACATCTAGCTATGCATTCAGTCACCTAGCCACCCCCTCAGTTGTCCATCTATACACACGCCATAGCCCACCTATCCATTTATCCACCTTTAGTTACTCACCACCCATCAGTTTTTCAACGATTCATTGACACATCCATTAACAATTCAATCCACGTACTTGCCTTTCCATTCACTTTAAAACCTCACCATTCTGTGAGATGTGCATGTGGGCTGTAAGTTTGGCTGAAGAGGCTCATGTGACCACTGCCACCACCTCAGGCTCAGAAGGAAGAAAGAGATTTTGCACTAGTCCCCCAGGTAGCAGCTCTGTGTGGCTGAGGATTTAGGTCTGCATGGTGCGGTCTCTAGCATGGGATATGTCTGAGAAGACCAAAGAGACCAGGAAGAATGTACTTGGCAGAGAGTGCTGGAGCCAAAAGTAGCGAGAGATGCAGCTGAAGAATTGGAGGCCGGGACTTTCCCCTGAGAGGCAGGGGTGGGGGCACCAAGACCAGACTGTGTTCAGGAGGCCCCTGTGGAGCAGGAAGTGTGGGCTGGTGAGGAGAGATGAGACCATGAGCAGAAGAGACTGAAGTGACACAGAACATGAGATGTGCTACGGCCACTGGGACTGGATGCAAGGCACGGAACAGTGGCTCAGGGGCTTATGGGCTATGGAACATGAGGGGTGGATCCTGAGTAAACTGACTTCAAGAAAATGGGTGTGGTACAAGGCAAGCAGGAAGATGAAGGACAGGAGGCTGGAGATAAATGATGCCAAGTGAAGGCACAAGGAATCTTGTTTGTTTGTTTTGAGGGGACGTATGTCCAAACTCTTTATCCATCCACTTACCAACCCCTTTGTCCAACCTACCCACCGCCACCATATACCCATCAGTATCTGCATCCACCAGCCCACATTTCCCCCATCCATCCATGGATCAGCAGGATCTTATCAACTGTTTGCTTTATTTCTCCTGACACTTTGGAAGAAGTACCAGAAAAGTAGAGAATGACAATATGTCTCATAATATATTTTTGCTTTTCCAAATAAAATGGGAGGTTGTATGATCCTGGACATGTTTACTACCCCTTTTTGGACCTCTGTTGGCCCAGACATCAACCTTAGGGACTGCTGGGCAAGCTGAGGATGGCCACCATTTGTAATCACTTGCCATTGTCAACAGCTGACATTGCTGTCAAGAGGGTTGCTCCGACTCCAGTTCTGTAGATGAAGAAACAGCAAGATGGACATTGCCCTCTGTCCCTACCCTTCCCCTGATCTCAACCTCTCCCTTTCATCCCTCCAGCCTGTGGGAGCTCTGAGGCCTCGGCCTACCTGGATGAGCTGCGTTTGGCTGTGGCTTGGAACCGTGTGGACATCGCCCAAAGTGAACTTTTCCGTGGGGACATCCAATGGCGGGTGAGGAGTCAAGACCTAGGTCCACTTCCCTTCCTGGCTGAGCCTTCCTGGTCTTGCCTTCCATCAAGATCTGTCCCGCCTTTCCTTAATTGGCCACTCATCTCTGGTTGTTCTTCTGTCCCTGACTTATTTCTTGTCTCCCTGTCTACCACTCATCCATCATCCACATGCTGTCCATCCACCCACCCATCTATCTGTCCGTCCACCCATCCATCTATCTACCTACCCATCCATTGTCCACATGCTGTCTGTCCATCCACCCATCCATCCACCCATCCATCCATCCACCCATCCATCCATCCACCCACCCACCCATCCATCCATCCATCCATCTGTCCATCCACCCATCCATCTACCCACCCATCCATTGTCCACATGCTGTCCATCCACCCATCCATCCACCCACCCACCCATCCATCCATCCATCTGTCCATCCACCCATCCATCTACCCACCCATCCATTGTCCACATACTGTCTGTCCATCCATCCATCCACCCATCCATCTACCCATCTATTGTCCACATGTGGTCTGTCCATCCACCCATCCATCCACCTGTCCATCCATCTACTCACCCATCCATTGTCCACATGCTGTCCATCCACACACTCATCCATCCATTCATCTATCCATCCATTGTCTACATGCTGTCTGTCCATCCATCTATCCACCCATCCATCTACCCATCTATTGTCCACATGCGGTCTGTCCATCCACCCATCCACCCATCCATCTACCCATCTATTGTCCACATGCGGTCTGTCCATCCACCCATCCATCCACCCGTCCATCCATCTACTCACTCATCCATTGTCCACATGCTGTCCATCCACCCACTCATCCATCTACCCATCTATTGTCCACATGCGGTCTGTCCATCTACCCATCCATCCATCTACTCACCCATCCATTGTCCACATGCTGTCCATCCACCCACTCATCCATCCATCCATCCATTGTCCACATGCTGTCTGTCCATCCACCCATCCATCTCTCTAGCCATCCACACAACCAATATGCACTTACTCAGTGATTCTCACCCTCTTTCACCCACCAGCCTACTCCACATATCCATTCTCCCATGGATCTTTTCATCTATCCACCCACCAACCCATCCACCCACTTATCTGTTCACCCACCATCTAGCAATCAATCTATCAGTCAGTCAGTCTGTCTGTCTATCATGCATCATTTGTGGCCTCTGTCTCTCGTCCTCCATTTCTGAGTTCACCCGGCATGTCTACCTCAACTCATCACTGTCCCGTCCCTTTCCCTCACACAGTCCTTCCACCTGGAGGCGTCTCTCATGGATGCTCTGCTAAATGACCGGCCTGAATTTGTGCGCTTGCTCATCTCCCATGGCCTCAGCCTGGGACACTTCCTGACCCCCGTGCGCCTGGCACAGCTGTACAGTGCAGTGTCCCCTAACTCGCTGATCCGCAGTCTTCTGGACCAGGCATCCCATGCGAGCAGCAGCAAATCCCCACCTGTAAATGGAGCTGCAGAGCTCCGGACTCCTAATGTGGGGCAAGTTCTGAGGACTCTGTTGGGAGAAACGTGTGCACCGCGGTACCCTGCCAGAAACAACCGAACCTCCCTTCTGGGCCAGGACCACAGAGAGAGTGTAAGGCCTGTCAAGGCTGAGGGTGCATGGCGGGGCTGCATCTGGGAAGGGGACAGGGCTTTGGGAAGAGTGGGTAGGTAATAAGATGAGGAAAGGTAGTGTTTGAGAGACGGTATGGTAAGCCCAGGGGCGGGGCTAGCTCTTGGTTGGCTTCTCTGTGCTTCCAGGCCTCTCTGCTTATGGACTGGGCCAACAACATGCAACCATCAACAGATGCGAGCTTTGAACAAGCCCCCTGGAGTGACCTGCTTATTTGGGCTCTGTTGTTGAACCGAGCCCAGATGGCTCTTTATTTTTGGGAGAAGGTAAGTGGTCCTCCTCATTCTGGCATCCTACGGACCTCACCTTGGTCCTCTGCGCTTAGAGACACCAAGGCTCCATAGACTGCTCTGACCTCTGACCTCAGCCCACCTGCACTCAATTCTCTGTCTTTCTTTCTTTTGTGGTTTGTTTTGAGGCAGGGTCACACATAGCCGAGGCTGGGTTTGAACTTGATATTAGCCTAGGATGATATTGAACATGTGCTATTATCCTTGATTCATGTGATGCTGTGAATCAAACCCAAGGCTTTGTGCACTCTAGGCAAGCGCTCTACCCAATGGGTACCGCCATCCCCACCCCTAGTTTTGATTTGCTGAGACAGAGTCTTCCTTTGTAACCCAGACTTGCCAGGACCCTCCTGTCTCAACCTCACAAATGCTGCCTGTGACCCTTCCCCCTGCCCCTACTCTGATTTTTTAAAGATGTATACAATGTTGACATTATCTTCCCAGACTGAACTCAGTGCCCAGGAAAAGAGCACTGCAGTGCTCCAGGCCACCACTTGGCCATCTTATGTCTTTCATGGGATGATGGTGACCCTGTCTGTTGATGGTGTGCATTTGTTTGGGTAAACCCTTGGCCTCAGTGACTCCGTTCACTTTTGCTCTTCCACGATCACAAGATTTCTCTCTGTTCCTTCCCCAAACTTTACTGCAAGGTCTAATGTCACCATGTCCTCTTTCCCTGTCTCTTCAGGGCTCCAACTCAGTGGCCTCTGCCCTTGGGGCCTGTCTCTTACTCCGAGTGATGGCTCGCCTGGAGTGGGAGGCTGAGGAGGCTGCACGGCGGAAGGACCTTGCTGCCACATTTGAAAGCATGAGCGTGGGTGCGTGGGGCACAGTGCGTGGGTGCACACAGGCACCTCCCTACTGCTCCCGTCCTCATCTGTGTCCTTGTCCCCAGACCTCTTTGGCGAGTGTTACCACAACAGCGAAGAGCGAGCAGCCCGCCTTCTTCTGCGCCGCTGTCCCCTCTGGGGAGAGGCCACCTGCCTTCAGCTTGCCATGCAGGCTGACGCCCGAGCGTTCTTTGCCCAGGATGGAGTACAGGTGAGCTTGTGACTCAGACAACCATGAGCCCCACCCACAGAGTCCACTTGTCCCTAGAACAACGCTTCTTAACCTTTGAGGATCGAACAATTCTTTCACAGAGGTCAAATATCATAAGATATCATTAAGATTTATAGCAGCAAATCTGGTGGTGGTGGCACATGCCTTTAATCCCAGCACTTACAGGCAGAGAGGCAGGTGAATCTGAGTTGGAGGCCAGCCTGATATATAGAGTGAGTTCCAGGACAACCAGGGCTACACAGAGAAACCTTGTCTCAAAAAAAAAAAATTTTTTTTTTTGTATTATAACAGTAGCAAAATTACAGTTATAAAGTAGCAACGGAAATTTTATAGGGTCACCACAACATGAAGAACTGTATTAAAGGGTCACAGCATTAAGATCATTGAGAACCATTGCCTTAGAAAATGTTGTTTCAAAAGAAGACCCATCTATAACCTTTTCCCCAGGCAGTGTTGTTGCTACCAGGAAGTACCATTTCTCACATAGGAAATCTCTCATTCTCACAGGGGAGTTCCTCTCCTCCTAAAGGAAGGGCCACTTCCTCAACAGGAAGCTCTTTCCAATTTTTTTTTTAAAATGGGCATTGGTGTTTTGCCTGCATGTATGTCTATGTGAGGGTGTGAGATCCCCTGGAACTGGAGTTGCAGACAGTTGTGAGCTACCATGTGGGCAGCTGGGAATTGAACCCTGGTCCTCTGGAAGAACAGCCAGTGCTCTTAACCTCTGTGCTATCTCTACAGCCCATCGTCCTCCTTCTTTAAGCTGTTTGTAACTTTGCGTCTGCACAGTTAGAAGGTTCCTAGGGACATCAGCTAGTGCTTTAGACAAACACAAGCTTTGGTTCAGGACGTCTTTCCCTGAGTGAAATCTGTCACTCCCGACAGTCTCTCCAGTGGTGACACTCAGGTTTTGAAAACTATCAGTATCATGAATTGAAATCTGACAGGGGTGCAAGCATTCCCACACTCAAAACAGGAAGTCCTGTCTACTCTACTAGGAAGTTTGGTTTGTCCCAACAAGAGGTCCTGCTGCCTTGCTTATTGAGATGACTTTACTGGCATTTCAACTGGTAACCCTGAGTCCTCCGCTTTTAGCATGGTGGAGCACCTGGATTCCAGTTCTGCTGATTTCTGTCTGTCTGTCTGTTTGCCTGTCTGTCTGTTTGTCTGTTTTAGCCAATCTTGTGTGTGAGAAGGAGAAAATACTCACCCTCTTGGGTTAAGTGATTTGGTCCATGCAAAGTGCTTGGCACAGCGTCTGCCCTTTTTAATGTCAACAAAAGTTGGCTGCTCTGGGCCTGGAGGACTGGTTCACTGGTTAAGGGCACAGGCTGTTCCTGCAGAGGAAGGATTGATTCCTCCCTCCCATAGGCAACTCACAGCCATCTGTAACTCCAGTTCTATGGCCCCGGTCCCTCTTCTTACCTATCTGGACATCAGGCACGCCATGGTGTTAATCCCACGGCGTGAGAATAAGATTACTACCACACTTTTTGAGCTGAATTTGGAACACTTTTGTTTTATAGATCTCTTAAGCACAGTAATTTAAACTTAAAACATAATCTTAGCTCCCACAATGGTGCACAGACACACAGGCAGGCAAAACGCCCACACACAATAAAAGAAAAATTGGCTGTTCCGTTTTCCTGGCTGAGCCTTGCCTCTGACGACTGTGCCCCATGCTCTAACCATTGAGACTCCATATGGATGCTTGCTCTGGCCCTGGTGGCAGACTCCAGCCCTCCTCAGGGACTCGGGTTGGGTGCTGTGGAGACGGACTCTAACATTCCCACATTCCGCAGTCTCTGCTGACACAGAAGTGGTGGGGGGAGATGGACAGCACGACCCCCATCTGGGCGCTGCTTCTCGCCTTCTTCTGCCCGCCTCTCATCTACACCAACCTTATCGTCTTCAGGTCAGTGCCCTCGGCTCGGGCTCAGTCCCTCGCTCCTGCTCACTTCTCTCTGCTCTCTCACCTGGCCACCTCCTATGTCTCTTCCCTGGAAAGGGCACTCTTTCCCTTCTCTGGAGGGAATGTTCTGGAAGTTGGGGGTGGTTGTACTGCCTTTTCGTTATCTCTCTATGCAATTTTTCTACTTTTTAGGCCATGGCTCTGGAGGAGGGCAACTCCCTTATCTCTCTGCACTGTTTGTGGTAATCTAAGTCTGGGTCTTTCTCAAGAACCCCTCTATTTCTTACTCTGTGTCCTGCCCCTCACGGCAGGAAGTCAGAGGAGGAGCCCACACAGAAGGACCTTGAGTTTGATGTGGACAGCAGCATCAACGGAGCAGGCCCTCCTGGGTGAGTGACAGCCCAGCACTGTGGGGTGGGGGTGAGGGCGCCACCTCGGGCAGTTTCAGGATCACACCAACTCCTACTTCCCATCAGACACTGGAGCAAGTCCTGAGCTAGTGCAGGATAGGGCTTTTAGGAGTTGATGGCTTCAGTGAGCCATGGAAGATACTGAGGTAATTTCTAGAAGGCTACACTCAAGGACTGATTTAAAATTTAGTTCTTGGCACCAAGGAAGCAGAAAGACCTGAGTTCAAGAGAGAAACAATTCTTATTTATTTATTTATTTATTTATTTATTTATTTATTTTAATTGTCTTCAGACACAACAGAAGAGGGCATCAGATTCCATTACAGATGGTTGTGAGCCACCATGTGGTTTCTGGGAATTGAACTCAAGACCTCTGGAAGAACAGTCAGAGCTCTTAACCACTAAGCCATCTCTGCAGCCCCAGAGAAATGATTCTTCAGTGCTTCTTCTGTTTGACCTCCATGTTTCCTAGTTTACCTACTCCCACGCGTGCACACACACACACACACACACACACAGAGTTAAAACTTTAAAAATTGTCTCTGGGTACAAGGATGTCATCACAAGAAATCAGTTTGGGTTGGGCTGCCTATGGTCTCCTGCTGTTGCTTGGCTAGAGAGTATTTATTTGCTTTTGTATTATGTTTCTGGTCTCCGTTGCTCTGTGACTATGTTGCAGTTCCTGTAAAGATCTTTTAAAGACCAGGCTCAATAAGTGTAGCTGCCGAGTACTTGTCTAAGCTCTTTGTGGCCCTGGTTTCCGTCCCAGGCCAAACAAACAACACAAAACCTACAGGAAAACAAAGCGAAAGATCAAGGAGTCAAGCCAGTTAGGTGCCGTGTGCACAAGCGTGAGGAGCTGAGTTCAGATTCCCAGCAGCTGTAATAAAATCTAGGTTTGGCAGTGCATGCCCACACCGGTGTTGGGAGACAGAGAACTAAGAATCCCTAGGGCTTTGTGGGTCAATCTGTGTAGCTGAATCAGCAAGTCCTGTGTTAAAAATAAGATGGGAAGCGACTGAGGGAGACATCAAACCCTGACCTCTCATCATCTGTCCAGGGTTCTTAGTCTGGTTAATAAAATACTTTAGAAATGGACTCAGAGGAAGGTTGGGACCCTTTTATGAAGATGCTGAGAGAAAAGCAACAGAGCAGGCGACTGTGAAGAGGAAGAGAGGAAGCCACTCCTGCTGCTGCAGAGGTTGGCAAGCAGAGGCATGCAGGAGAGAAGGTAGCCCAGAGCACCGAGGAAAGCAAGCCCAGGCTTTGGGAAGTCTCCAAAACAAACAAAGACAGGGAAAAGGAGAAGGAAAGATTGTGGTTTTCTGAGTTAGGAGTCAGAAAATCAGGCAGGTTGCAGGTGGAGGATTAAGATTGTCGTCTCCAGGGAAACAAAAGTAAACTGTATTGAGTTATATCATTTAGGAGATAATTTATCTTTCCCTCGCCTTCAAGTGACTCAGACTCCCTTGAGCAAAGGAAGACTCTAGGACAAGTGACTGGCAGGCTGTGCTGGATTAACCCCTTAGATACTTTAAAAGGTTTTATTTTTAATTGTGTGTGTGTGTGTGTGTGTGTGTGTGTGTGTGTGTGTGTGTGTTAATTTGAGTGTTATGGGGTATGTGCATACAGTTGCTTTCTGAGACCAGGACTGGGAATTGTCACACACACCATGACAAACAAACCAACCAACCCCCACAGCTGCCACTTCAAATGGAATAAGAGACAGCTTATTCTTGAGCCAGAGAATGACCTAAGCCTGGAAAACACAGAGCTAAGTCAGTTCTATGTTCAAATGTGGAAACAGTTTCTTGGAGTTTTTATAGTAACAGAACAAAGAAAGTTATAAATCAAGGCATTTCAAAACACAGTGGTAGGAATATTAAGTGAGCAGCTAGGGCTGACAGGAGAATTGCAGCCTTAGACTCAGGTCCTGTTTTACTGTGTTCTTAAGTGTCTGTTGTTAGAGAATAAGGTCTTGTGAAGTTAATACATTGCAAAATTTGTATCTGTTTATCAAGATGTTAGATCTGAGGCTGGCATAGACAAGGGGTTAAAGATAGCCCAAAGGAAATTAGACTATCTGATGGTAACATCCAGGCTCGGCACAGTCTCT
Source organism: Arvicanthis niloticus (assembly GCF_011762505.2). Classification (NCBI taxonomy): domain Eukaryota; kingdom Metazoa; phylum Chordata; class Mammalia; order Rodentia; family Muridae; genus Arvicanthis; species Arvicanthis niloticus. The sequence continues at coordinate 18,979,836 of NC_047658.1, read as the reverse complement.
GAACTCTATCCGTTTATCAGCCTCTGCAAACAGCATCTTTCTAGGAATTCCCAGTTACAGAGTCAGACCTGGTCCTCCAGAGGAGCCGCCAGTGTTCGGAACCGCTGGACCAATTCTTCAGCCCCTTACATTTTTTTCTAAATCAGATTTCATTTTGTTATTTGTACATTGTCTGAGGGTGTGCATGCCACCTGCAAGGGTGTAGAGTCCAGAGGACAACTTGTAGAAGCTGGTTCTCTCCGTCACCTCGGGGATCAAGTTCATGTGGCAGACACTTGTATTTGCTGAGTCTCTCCCGTGGTCACAAGAGGAAGCAACAGTGCTATGTGATGTTGGAGTAGTTTAGAATGTCCTGTCTCCACACAAGGCCAGACGAAGGGTGTTGGGGCACAAGGGTCTTTGCGCCCACAGATCACCAGGGAAACCAGGAATGTTCTACACACAGGGGCCTCTTCTCAGTGGAGGAGAGGAAATCCCTGCTTTCCTGCCCAGACTGGGAATAGATTTTGTTAACAGCCTGGTGACTTTCCTGCTGTCTGTCGAAGCAGACCTCACCCAAATCCTCCAGAATGCCCATCCCAGACTCTGTCTTCCTAGACCACTGCCCATCCTTTGGGGAGATGTCACAGGTACCTCATGGCCTGCTGACCTGTTATTAGTCAGAGACCACACTACATTCTAGGTCTTTTAGCTATAGAGCCTGCCCTCCTGGTCACTGTGTAGTTCATGAAAGCAGTTCTAGGCAGTCACACAGTAAGCTTTATTGTACACCTGGAACTGAACTGAGGAACTGATTGTTGCCCGGAAGCCTTTTCCCAGATTGAACTGTGTTTTAAATACGCTGACAATGGACCTGACATTAGACTCTTTGAATCAGCAATCAGTCCACACTGGCTTTTCAGTCTCATCAGTTCAAGGGTTACGGCCCGCCCTGACACCTGCAGGGGCCGTCAGGACAGCTCACATTCTAGTCTTTTGACCAAGAGGAAGTAGATGGACCTCAACAAAGTTTACACGTGCCCCACCCCTTATGTGGTTTAAGATCTAAAGCCCTCCTAGTCTCCTGAAGCACACTGTGTGTTTCTGGTCAGTTTTAAAGACAGATACTGTGTTCAGTGGTTTGTTGTTTTTTGTTTGTTTTACACAAGGTTTCTCTCTATATATCCTTGGATGGCGTGGAGCTGGCTAGGTAGACAACACTGCCTCATAGGAATTCTCCTGCAATTTGCTGGGATTAAAGTTGGTTGACACCATGCCGGGTTTATACTCAGTTTTTTTTTTTTCCTTTGATGTTTGTTTTGTTGCTTCACAAAGCTCAGGCTAGCATCAAACACATGGCAATCCTCCTGCCTCAGTCTCCGATGAACCCTCATCTCATGTTTTATGTTCCTTCCTCCCTCACTCTGTATATCAGGCTGGCCTGGAACTCGAGGCAATTCTCCTGCCTCAACCTCAAACATGCTGGTATTGACTGTGTCTTCAGGTTCCCAGAATCCGGAGTGGGACAATATGGAAGTTAGAATGCAAGGTGGGCAGCCAGTCCAGGCTCAGTGGTCCCTGAGGCTCACTGTCTTGCAGGCCTGCGGAGCCCTCGGCAAAGGTGGCCCTTGAGAGGCGACGGAGGCAGCGGCCAGGACGTGCCCTCTGCTGTGGTGGTTGCTCCAAGCGCTGGTCGTACTTCTGGGGCGCCCCAGTGACCGCTTTCCTGGGTAACGTGGTCAGTTACCTGCTGTTCCTGTTGCTGTTTGCACACGTGCTGCTGGTGGATTTCCAGCCCACAGAGCCGGGCGTCTTCGAGCTGCTGCTGTACTTCTGGGCCTTCACGCTGCTGTGCGAGGAGCTGCGCCAGGGCCTGGGCGGTGGCTGGGGTAGCCTGGCCAGCGGCGGACCTGGTCCCGGCCAAGCTCCCCTGCGCCATCGCCTGCACCTCTACCTCTCAGATACCTGGAACCAGTGTGACCTGCTGGCACTCACCTGCTTCCTGCTGGGCGTTGGCTGCAGGTGAGTGAGCAGGGGACTGGCAGAGCCCCTGCCTAGAATCCTCCAGTGAAGGGCTGGGGGCGTGGCTCACTGGTGGAATGCCCTAGGTGATGAACAGTCACCTACCACCCACTTTACTAAAGCATTCCGCAGCTGGCATACCAAGAGGTAGGATTCCGCCAGTCCACATGAGTTTGAAACAGAGTAACTTGGTATGAATAATTTATCTAAACAGAAGTGAGATAAGTGGGTTTAGCAAACTATATTTCTGCCAGTCCCAGGCTGTATTTAGTGTAGTGTATTGTCTGAGAAGTCAGGGCCACCGCCTTGCCGAGTGCAGGAAAGCCACTGTCGAGGATATATTCGATACATTTTATTACACATTTCCATGGCTGACAAATCATTGCATCTTGGGAGGAAAAAACATGGTCACCTCCAGTCTACTTGACTTGTCCTCCTTTAAGCTAGTGCCCTCCAGATGGACACTTAGGTTATTTCTATTTCTAATTTTTGTTGTTGCAAAAAATAAGTTTACATCCCTGGTGTAAAGTGAGTGGGTCAAAGGGCAGGTGGATCGGTTACATCGCAGATTGCCTGCCTGCCCGAAAGAAGTGGCTGTGAGCGCCCCCGTGAGGACATGCTAGGCAATACCTGGTGCTTTGTAACCTGGAGCTGTCAATCAAATCAGATTTACAACCTCTCTCAGTCTGCACCCTGTAAATGTTTTTATTTATGCATCTCTAACCACTTCATATTTTAGGGCTCCTCTCCTCTTTGGGGGGGGGACAGGGTCTCAATTTGTAGCCCAGGGAGGCCTGTCTGGAATTCCCAGAGATCCTTCCTTCCTGGCCTCCCCAGCACTTAGATGACAGGCTAGTGGCATGGTAAATTCCAAACATGATTCTTAGAAGGCCATCCATCCATACTGAGACCAGAGAAAGCTGGTCAGAGGGTCCCTGTTTCTGCCCTGTGAGCCCTCAGCTTCGTCTGAGGAGACACCCCGATCTGAGCTGTGCTCTCTCTCCCCACTCCTCAGGCTGACCCCTGGGCTGTTTGACTTGGGACGCACCGTCCTCTGCCTTGACTTCATGGTCTTCACACTACGCCTGCTGCACATCTTCACGGTGAACAAGCAGCTGGGGCCCAAGATTGTCATCGTGAGCAAGATGGTGAGTCTGAGGATGAGGGGCAGAGCAAGGTGGGAGAGAAGGGACCTGGAGTACAGGAGTGGAGCCAGGGATGAAGGGCATAACCTAGAGGGACAACAGAGGAGATGGGGTGGGGTTGGAGGAGTAGATTCTGAAAGAGAGGGCCTGGCCTTTAAGTGACTGGATGTGGACCTGGGGATAGAATGTGGCCAGGGGGTAGGTAGGGCTTCTGAGGTGGGTAGGTCAGGACAGGAAGGGAAAGACCTTTGAGGATGCTGTGTCTAAGGCAAGGAGAGTAGCCCGGGCTAGGGTAGGGGCTGTTCTGGGAAGGGCTGGAGCCTGAGAGGAAAGGATTGGGTCATTTCACCCACATCTTCCTCTGCTTCCAGATGAAGGATGTATTCTTCTTCCTCTTCTTCCTCTGCGTGTGGCTTGTAGCTTATGGGGTGGCCACAGAGGGGATCCTGAGGCCCCAGGACCGCAGTCTACCGAGTATCCTTCGCAGGGTCTTCTACCGTCCGTATCTGCAGATCTTTGGACAAATTCCCCAGGAGGAAATGGATGGTAGGAAAGGCCTCTCCAGCTGAGTCTAGGTCTCTCTCGGTGGGTCTCTGACTGTGTCTCTGTCTCCCATCTCCCTCCTTCTCCCTGCCTCCCTCTGCTAACACCCGGTGTTCCCTTCGCAGTGGCCCTCATGAATCCTGGTAACTGCTCTGTGGAGCGGGGCTCCTGGGCTCACCCGGAGGGGCCCGTCGCAGGCTCCTGTGTGTCCCAGTATGCCAACTGGCTGGTGGTGTTGCTCCTCATCATCTTCTTGCTGGTGGCCAACATCCTGCTGCTCAATCTGCTCATCGCCATGTTCAGGTGTGCCTGGCCTCGCCGCCCGGGGCTTCTCCCAACTCGAGCCTGTTCAATACGTGCCATGTCCTGACTTTCACCCGGTGCTGGCGCCATCCTGTGCCTTCCTTGGATTTTGAGACTTGTTGCTACTATTTTGGCATCGCTGAGGCAGGGTCTCAGTGATCCCTAGTGTAGCCTAGGCTGACCTTGGAATTTAAGGTGGCCTTGCCTCTGCATCCTAGCACCGGGGTCACGTGCATTGGGGTCACGTGCATGGGCCTCCAGGGTGCTAAATGCTTTTTCTTTTGATGAAGCCCACTGTAGTGACTTATTTTGTGGTTTGCAGTTTGCTTTACTTTATGCGTATGAATGTTTTGCCTGCATGTATGTATATGTACCATGTGTGTGGACAGTGCCTGCAGAAGTCAGAAGAAGGGCATTGGAGCCTCTGGAACTGGAGTTACAGGCAATTGTGAGCCACCAAGTAGATGCTGGGGACTGAATCTGGGTCCTCTGCAAGGGCAGCCAGTGCTCTTAACTTTAGCTGAGCCATCTCTCCAGTCCCGATTTTTGTTGCTTATACTCTTGCTTTTGTCCCACGTAATGGGATTTATTTTGTATGTCTGGTCCTTCAAAGGGTCCCCAGTTGCTACTTAACTGGTTCTTTAAGAATTCTTAGCTGAGCCGAGCCTTTAATCTTAACACTTGGGAGGCAGAGGCAAGCAGATCTCTGAGTTCTAGCTCAGTCTGGTCTACAGAGTGAGTTCCAGGCCAGCCAGGACTACACAGAGAAACCCTGTCTGGAAAACAAAAAGAAAAACAAACAAACAAAATAATTCTTAGCTGTTAGAATTGCCTGGTGCCGTGGGCTTCAGTGTTGATTGCCTCTTGGATTTCTGGGAACCGGAAAGGATTGCGAAAGGCCAGCTGAGGCTGAGAAAGGGACTGGGCTAGCAGAGTGAGGAGAGAAGACAGTTGGGCCAGGAGACGCTGAGCTGAGCAGATAGGCTGGGACAGTTGTTATAGCTTGGAGCTGCTAGTATTGGGAAAACTGGGAGAAGGACTGTTGAAGCAGACTGTTGGCAGCTGAGGGAAGATCAGTTGGGAGAAACGTTTGAAGGAGCGGCTGGAAACTGGGAAGAGGGCTGGCAGGGAGTTAAGAGAGCTGGTTACTATTTGTAAGAAAAGGAAACACTAAAAGAAAAAAAAATGTAAAACCCCCACACATTTTACAGTCCCATACAGAGGGCCAGTCTAAACTCCAGAGTCCGGAGACTTCCCTCCAGGCCTCTGCTAGGAGCTGGCTTTCGCTCTCATCTGTAGATCATTGCCCGTTTGGAGTTAGTTTGGTTTGCAGTGTGAGGACAGGCCCTTCTTCAGTCTTTGTGTCCATTCAGGAGAGTGCGTTAAAGACACTGGGCTTAAAGTCCTTGTTAGACACCACCTGGGCTCAGGTGGGTCTGGTGGAGCAAGCTTGCTGTCCCAGGACTTGGAAGGCCAAGGCAGGAGGATCAGAACTGGGCTACATGAAACCCTATATCAAAATCAAATGGGCTGGAGAGATGGCTCAGTGGTTAAGCTCACTAACTGCTTTTATAGAGGATATGGGGTTGATTCCCAGCACTCCCATGGAAGCTCGCAACTGTCTGAAATCCCAGTTCTGGGAGACCTGACATCCTCTTCTGGCCTCTGTGGGTAATATGCACAGACATACACGTAGGCAAAATTGCTATACATGTAAAAATAAATAAACCTTAAAAAAAAAAAACAATATAGGTAATGATGACTCGTGCCTTTAATTCCAGCACTTGGGAGGCAGAGGCCAGTGAATCTCTGAGTTCAAGACCAGCCTGGTCTATAAAGTGATTTCCAGGATAGCCAGGGCTACACAGAGAAACTCTGTCTCAAAAAAACCTAAAAATCAAAGACAGGATGGCGGTGGGTAGGCGTGGCTCAGTCAGTGAAGCACTTGTCTTGCAAGCTCCAGGGCCTGAGCCTAACGCCCAGAATCCAGGCAACATTTCCATCCATTGATGGATTACTGTAATCCCAGTATTAGGGAAACAGCGGCCAGAGGATCTCTGAGGATTACTGGTCTATTCTACCCGTGAGCTTCTGGCCAGTGAGAGACTGTGCTTCAAAGGTGGGGGGCGTCCTGAGGATCACAGCAAGGTTATCCTTCGGGTTCCATGTGTGCACACACATACGCGCCTGTACGTATACAAACAGGTTCACGGACAAGCATTAAATAAACAAGCGTTTGTGCTGGAGAGGTAGCTGAGCAGTGAAGAGCACTTGTAGCTCCGTCATGAGGACCAGAGACGCTAGAACCCACATAGCAGGACTCACTAATGACTGCAGGTCCGTTTCCAAGGGGTCTCACAGCCTCGTCTGGCCTCCACAGGCACTTGCATATAAAATTTTGATTTTTATTGTGTGTGTATGAGTGTTTGCCAGCATGTATGTATGTATGTATGTATGTATGTATGTATGTATGTATATACATCACGTGAGTACAGTGCTGACAAAGACCAGAAGAAGGCACTGATCTTTTGGAATTGGAGCTTCCATATTAGTCTGGGAACTGTTTGTGAGTCCTCTGCGGGTGCCACGGGCTCTTGACCGCTGAGCCGGCTCTATCTCAACTCCAATCCTATGATCAAGGTCCTTTACTGGCCTCCACTGACTCTGGACCTCTGCCTCCACAGCTACACATTCAGCAAAGTGCACGGCAACAGCGACCTCTACTGGAAGGCACAGCGCTACAGCCTCATCCGGGAATTCCATTCGCGGCCTGCCCTGGCCCCACCCCTCATCATCATCTCTCATGTGCGCCTCCTCATCAAGTGGCTGCGCAGGTGTCATAGGGCTCACTTGCCCTCCTCCCCAGTCTTCGAGCACTTCCGTGAGAATGGAGCTTGGTCTGCAAGGGAGCGGGGCTGGGGAGGGGGTGATGTTGGGGAGGGGAAAAGAAAGGCTGGTGGGTGGGGTTTGGGGGGTCAGGTTCTGCAGCCATCTGGGAATGAGGCATGAGGTGGCTTTGGGGAAGGGACAAGGTCCCAAGTGGGCATGCCTTTTGATTCCTGGGACTTGGCCCTGCAGGTGTCTATCTCTCTAAGGAAGCGGAGCGGAAGCTGCTGACTTGGGAGTCTGTGCACAAAGAAAACTTCCTATTGGCACAAGCTCGTGACAAGCGAGACAGTGACTCTGAGCGTCTGAAACGCACGTCTCAGAAGTGAGGCGGGGACCTGGTATGGACAGGATCTGCAGGTGGGATGTTGTGACTTCAGCTGCGAGAATGCGCTCTCTTTTTAGGGTGGACACTGCACTGAAGCAGCTGGGACAGATCAGAGAGTACGACCGGCGTCTGAAGGGGCTGGAGAGAGAGGTGAAGACTTGGGCGTGGCGAGGCGTGGGCTGGCAGAGCTGGGACCACCTGGTTCCCTGCTCCTGCCTTCACTTTCTTCTGTCTTCCCAGGTCCAACACTGTTCTCGAGTCCTGACGTGGATGGCTGAGGCCCTTAGCCACTCTGCCTTGCTGCCTCCAGGGGGGCCACCCCCTCCAAGCCCCCCTGGGTCCAAAGGTCAGTGTGGTCCTCGGCTTCTGCGAGACATCCCTGTGCGCCTTCCAGCTGTTCTCGTGTCCCGTGCTTGGTCTGCTGAGGGCTCTGTTGACTGCGTGTGTGGGGATGCGTGTAGCTGGTGTGAGTGTGCATGCGTGTGGGGGCCAGGGTTGATGTCTGCCGTCCTCTTTTCTCTCTCTCTCTCTCTCTCTCTCTCTCTCTCTCTCTCTCTCTTTGAAACAGGACCTACCCCTGAGCCAGGGGTCTTCAGTTGGCCAGACAAGCTGGCCAGTGAGCTCTGGGAAATCCATCTGTATCTGCCCTGCTCCCCTAGCTTTTAAAATGGGTCCCTTGTTCACCCTAGGGTACCAGCGTACCTTCCCCCCTTTTTTTAACATGGGTGCTGTGTGCTTGTTCTGGTTTCATATCTCTTGCTAGGATAAAATACCAACCAGAAGCAACTTAGGGGATGAAGGATTTGTTTGGCTTGTATTCCAGGTTACAGTCTGTCAGTGAGGGAAGCCAGGGGAGAACGTGGACGTTCTCACCTATAACCAGAAAGCTCACAGCCAAAGAAATGCACCAGAAGCCACAGAACAACACTGTTCGCTGGACCACAGCACCTTCCGTTCAGCCAGCTTCAGCATACAGTCAGGACTCCTCCCTCCAGGAAACAGGATTGTCCACGGCGGGCCAGGCCTTCCTTTACCAATTGGCAATCAAGATAATCCCCCACAGATATGCCCACAGGTCAATTTGATCTAAACAACTGAGGTGTTCTCTCAAATGGCTGTAGGCCACATCAGGTTGACAGAGCTAACCAGGGCAGAGTCAGAGCCCAGGTGTCAAGCTTGTGTGATAGGCACCTTGCCCACTGAGTATGTCCCCAGCACTGCTTCTTTTTGCTACTCTCTCACTTCCTGGTACTCATCACCCACTGTCCTCTCTGTCTCTTCTAGACTGAGCGTTCCTGGTGGATGTCTAGGTGTTTGCAACCAGAGAGGCTTCATTCCTAGAGCTGGGTCCAGCCTGCCTCAAGCTACACAACTGGTGGCCTTTTCCTCACCGTGGACCCCATGCTCATGGGTTGCTGGCCCAACAAGCTTCTAGTGTCACCATAGGGACCCTGTTTCAGAAGCAGCCTCACCTTGGGTGGATCAAACTCTGAGCTGGCAATGTTGGCCCCTTTGTGGGCCTAGCCACAAGCAGAGGAGGCCAGAGGGTCCTGGGGTGCAGTAACCACAGACCCTATGCACAGCTTCCCCACAGTGGGGAAATAAAGCCATTTGATGAGAATCATAGCATATGCTTGACTCGTGTGGAACAGGTGGGTGAAGACGCTGGGAGTCCGTCTGTCCCTCCACCAGACCACTACAGCTGCCGACTTAGACCCAGAGCCTCTTGTGCAGACCTCTTGTTTGGGTGGCTCTCCCTGCAGGAGACAGGGCCGGCTGAGCCCCGCTGCTTTCTGCTTCCCATGGGAACATAACAGGGTGGTGATGAGTGAGCCGGTCTCGGAGAGGGCGGGTGTCGCTGCCATTTGCTCTGGCGACATGCAAACAGATGATGCAGATTTGAGTAGGTAAATGCCTATGTGTCTTTAAAAAGTCTAATGAGTGGAAAATTGCAGGCCATACTCACACGGGGGTGGAGGCAAACCCACATCATTATATATTGCAATTTAACTAAATAACCCATAACAAACTAAGCCAGTAATGACGAGGCTGAACTGACAGCGATTATTAGTTAAATAGTGAGAAAGCCACCAACAGCCGACACATCCAAAAATCAAAACCAAAACATCCTCCAAATTGGAGGGGTTCCAGCTCTGCCTCTCTGGGTGTAGAGTCATGTTGGAACACGGCCAAATGTACAACAACCAGGCTCTCCCTGGAAATGCTGCATCCTTTCCACCAACCCAAGCAGTCACAAGGGTGCATTAAAAAGGGTCTTGTAGCTGGGCGGTGGTGGCGCACGCCTTTCATCCCAGCACTTGGGAGGCAGAGGCAGGTGGATTTCTGAGTTCGAGGCCAGCCTGGTCTACAGAGTGAGTCCAAGACAGCCAGGGCTATACAGAGAAACCCTGTCTCGAAAAACCAGAAGAAAAAAAAAAAAAAAAAAAAAAAAAGAAGGGGCTGGTGGTAGCACTCACGGATACATGTCTTCTGTGCGGCTGGCCTTGTGCTGACTGGCTCATGGATACCGACTTTTCCTGGCATGCATCAAGGAAGGGCAAGTCCATTTTCTTTCTTTCTTTCTTTCTTTCTTTCTTTCTTTCTTTCTTTTTTTTGGTGCTAGGAATTTAGATTTTTAAAAGTTCCCCTTTTTATTTTGTATGTGTGTGTTTGTGTGTATGTGTGTGTGCATGTATTCCTGTGTATGTGGGATGTACTGATGCCACCATGTATGGATAAAGATCAGAGTGACAAGGTAGGAGTGATTATTTTCCTTCTACCACGTGTCTCCCAGAGCTCAAACTCAGGTACAGCAAGTGTCTTCTGCATTGAGTAATGACGGCCCGGCCCTTCACTGGGGGATTCTGGACAGGAGCTCTCTACTACTGGGCTACTTCCCTAATCTTTCTCCGGACTCTAGGAAGTTGCTCTAGCTCTGTCCCCAGACCCCCTTGAGCCTTTTTTGATCTAGCAACAAGCATGTCTCACCAGCAGAAATTTCACTCAAGATGGCTAAATTTGACTGAATCTTTTTGCAAGAGTCCTTTAGACTCAGCCCGGGAGGCTGTATCAGGACCCCATGGACCCTCAATGTCTACTCGGACTCTTGGAACTGAGGAGTCCAGGGAAACCAATGTTAATGTGTTAGGGCTCCTCCCCATCTCTGACCTTGGAGTCTTGTGCCTTTCGACCACATCTGCAACACAACACTAGACTAACTTGTAAGCAAGGCAAAGTCAAACCCCAGACCTGGTGGTGTTTAGTGGGGAGTGGCTTCCTGCTATAGGAAGAATGGAGGCTCTATAGGTCAGGATGAGAGGAGCCCGCACAGGATCTAGCAAGAATTTGTCAGACAAGAGGAGGGGGTGACCAGGAGCAAGGGTCTGTATGGGTTACAAAAGTACAGACAGAAGCAACAGAGGAGAGGTTTATTTTGGCTCATGATTTTAAGGAATACAGTCCACCGCGGTAGGGGTGGCATGGCTACACTGAATCTGTGGTGTTAGCCAGTTCACATCATGGCTTACCAGGAAGCAGAGATACGCTGGAAACAGGGACAGGCTCAAAGTCTCACCTCCAATGACCTACTTCCTGTCTTCAGCTTTTCATCATCAAAAGTTCCACAGTTTCCTCAAAGGACGTGACCTGTTGGAGAACAAATGTTCAAGCACATGAACACATTTCGCATCCAAACACAAGGAGCTTGGGACTGAAAAGCAGCAGCAGTGCACAGTGCCCGGCACAGTGCCCCCGGCACAGTGCCCCCGGCACAGTGCTCCCGGCACAGTGCTCACGATACCTCCCTGGGCCAAGCTGGTCACAGGGGCGGACATGATATTGAGGCTGGAGGCTGATGGTGGGTGAGGCCTGTGGTATGGGGCAGGATGTTTTCCTGGTGCAGGCGGGTCCTGGGGGCTGCCCTGCCACCCTGACTATGGCCCAATGAAGGAAGTTCATCACGGTCTTCACTGTCCTAGCATGCTAGCCCCATCCATGCTCCTGGTTGGTGGCTGAAGCTATAGTTATTGACTGTAGGTTTGCCTATAGCAGGAAAAACACCCAAATCCAATTTATGAGGCTTGCAGTGGGGAAAGACTGCCAGTGGAGCCCCCGGGCTTTCCGTTGCCATGGAAGCATGGCATGAGCGGCTATCGCAGAGGCTTCTATTTCTTGGGTGCCAGGGGATCCTCCAGATCAGGAGCTGCTCTTTGCCCCCAGGTTACCTGAAAAATCTGGAACCTCACAGGGAGAAAGGAAAAAGCAGCTTTGGTGATTTCTTCAAGGCAGCCTCAGATGCCGCTTTCCGTTACAACAGCGCCACCTGCCGGATGCAGCTAGGAGCACATGCAGTTGGAGAAAGGCCTCTATCAATCACTCTCAAGAGATTCTTCCAAGGACGGGCTGGAGCCCAGAGACTTTGATTTCCCCATCTCACGCCCCCATGTCAGGGTTGGTTAGTGGAAAACAGACCACTAAAGCTCTGGAACTGCTGAATGTAAATTCTGTGCTCAAGAACTCACCTTGTCCAGTCCTTGGACTATTTCAGGACATTTGTTTATTTTTGTTTCTTTATGAGACAAGGTCTTGCTACGTAGCCAAGGCTGGCCTCTAATTCATCACTCTTCATCTTCAGCCTCCCCAAAGCTGGGATTATAGGTACACACCTTCACCACACTCCCACAGTTAGGTCATTTTGATTTTGCATAAAAAAGTAGCAACTATCCCTTTGCCCCTTTGAATAAAATCTAAGCCACCTCCACACTCCCCCACACTGCTAGAAGTATATAATGGCTGGTGCCTCAATTTACAGACACCCCACCCCTTCCTTGCATGACTGGTTGTGACTGTGGTAAGGGCTGATGTGTCCGCTAGGTGGCAGCAGCCACCAGAGTCTCTATTGAAGGTTTCTCTACACTCTCTGAACTCCACCAGCAAGAGGAATAGCCTGGTCAAAACTCGGCTGAGGGGGATCGGAGCTCCACTTACTCAGCTCTGGGCTTACACAGCTTATGCCGTTTGTTAGCGCGTGTGGCCATCCCCAGGAAACTTTGTATCTTCTTGGCTGTGTTTTGCATAGTAACAGACCAAAACAGAGGGAGAGCCATACAAACTGTTATGAAAATTTTAGGTCCTGCGGCCTATTGTCTCTTGTGGCTGATGTGCCTTTATCCACTGAACACCCTGACAGAGAAGTTGGTTCAGTCTACTCTGGTGTCTCCGGGCTGTGGGGTTGTGGCGTATTATTCTGGGCTGTAGAATGAACTCAAGGTCCCAACTTAGTGACACTGTTTCAAGTTAAAATAACAAATAAGGCTGGGGAGGTAGCTCAGGGGGAGATTTCCTGCCTAGATTAGCCCAGAGGGGCTGAGAGTGTGACTCAGTGGTAGAGCCCCAGCCTAGAGTCGCCCAGTGAGAGGCTGGGGCTGTGGTTCAGGGGTTGAGACCTTGTTTAACATGAACAAGACATTCAGTTCAGTCAGCAACAACAACAACAACAACCACACACACACACACACGCACACACACACACACACACACGCACACAGACTTTGACTTAACTCTAGTCACATGGCTCTAGATCGACAAAGGACTGACTGAGATAAATCTGGCCAGTGACCCGGCCCACAAGCTAAAATGTATTTGTACCTAATGTGGATATACAGTAGAGGCCATATGTCCTGGAAAACTCAAATTATTATTTGAGCTTTTAGGTCTTAGCCTGCTTGCTGAGGTGCTCACAGCTTAATTAACATGAAAATCTCCAAAAACAAAGTGGAGTGACTAGCTGGGTGGAACTGATACATGCCTTTAGTCCCAGCACTCTGGAGGCAGAGGCAGGAGGATCTCTGTGACTTTGAGTGAGTTCCAGGACAGCCAGGGCTGTGTAGTGACTATGTATTGTATGACTGTGCTAAGTGGGCAGGTGGTGGTGGTGTCAAAGGTGAAAGCTCACTGTGACTGATGGGGTCTCTGGATCTACTGCTTCCTGGAGTCACTCCCGTGGTCTCTGATGGGTAGCACAGAAGCTGGCAGCACATGTGGCATGCCCCCAAGATGGGTTCTAGTAACTGGGAGCTAAAGATAGTGGTCAGGGAGGGAGGGTCTGCCATAATTATTCTGGGCGATTTGGGTGAAGTCTGTCTTCACAGATAGTAAAAAGGTCACCAGGTCATAAACAATATCCACTTCCAGCTTTCTGGGCAGGAAAAAGGGCATTCCCTACCCTGAGAAGACACTCCTGTATGATTAACATTCCTGATTAACCTCTCCCTGGTGATCTGTGGGCAAAAAGACCTTTGTGCTCCAGCCCTTAACAGCACAGCTGGGGTTGTTTAGAGAGAGAAACAGGCCCCTTCTTTCTTCTCCTCCCTGCTGCAATTTTTAAAAGACAGTTCCTTAGTCTGTTGCCGTCTGGCCTGGAACGTTCATAGAGCTTAGACTGCTGACCTCAGCTTCATGGTGATTTCCCTGCTTTAACATCCTTGTTAGGTACAAAGGAGACTTCAATTCCTTCAAACTCCAAAAGGCCCTCCAAATGTCCAGAAATGGGCTCAGCCTTGAACTATAGGAGGATTTCTGGTGCTTAGATAAAAGCCAATCCTCCTGAAACCTGTGAAACTCTAGCAAAAGTGTCATCTCCCTTACCTGTAGCAGAAGGGACAAATGGCTGTCTGTGGTGCCTATTATGTTACCAAAGCACATGCTGGCCTCAGGTTCCCTCAGTATCACAAGTAAGTATTACCCATTTCAGAGTCCAGGCTAGTTCTTAACACCTCTTCCCTACCCTAGACTCCCTCAAGTTCACAGGCTTCCTTTGCCCAGGTTAGCCATTCTCCTTATAACCCTGCTATTTTGGGTTATACTATCCTTCTTGGTTAGGGTTGTTATTTCTATGAGGAGACACCATGTTAGGAGCCGCGTGAGGGTGATAGCATTCGCCATTACAAGATGGCGCGGGCATCCTGTGCTCCCACAAGTAAACAACTAACTACGCAGGTGCAAAAGGCAAAAAGTGCTCCAAAGTCACTGCCCATCCCGGGGTGTATTATGGGTAATGAGTGAACAGCCAATCAGAAGTGAACACGCCACTCTAGGGTACATATAGCAGTGCCTTTTCCGGGCTTGGGGTCTTTCCGCTTCTGCTGATACAAGAATAAAGCCTCGCTGTGGTAACCACCCAAACACCGCCTCACGTGTCTCTTTCGCAGGCGAAGGGGACACAGAGGGGCTCGGAACATCTGGCGTCGAAACCCGGGATCTTCATGGCTCCGTGGAAGACCCCCCGAGTCTCAGGGCGGGTTAAAAGATTGCAGGATCGAGGTACGTCTCTGAGAGATATGTTTGGGGTGGAAGCTTTTGTTGTGGGCAGATATTCACCCATTGCCGCCGCAGCAATAGTTGGCCTCTTGCTTGTGTTGCTTTCGCTTTTAGCTTATTTGTGTTGTAAAGATCCAGCTTGCAACACAGCTATTAGTGCAAGTCAAGAAGTTTCAGGAGAGGTCCACTCCAGAGTATCAGAAACAGGGCATGTTATCCAGCATCAGGCCAAAGAGCCTGGAAAGGAGAAGCAGGCAAAAAAGCCTGGGCAACAGAAGCAGGCCAAGGAGCCTGGTCATAGGAAAGAGTACTCAAAAGGAACGGGGGCCACTGCAGGGCCTGTTAAGGTTAAGTACCGGCTGGTGAAGAGAGAGTGGAGTTCAGGGGGACCCCCCTGTACCCCATTAAGGAGCCTGCTTCCATAAACCTTAGCAGCTCCGAGGAAGACCTAACGCAAGGAGAGGAAGAGAGCCTAGAGCAGAAAGCAGCCGCCTGTGCAAAGGATAGCCGTTCTGAAATAAGACTAAGAAAGACCTTGAGCCCCTCGGCCCCGGCCTTGCCTCCGGCCTATGCCTCGGGCAGCGCCTCTAATTCATTTCTCAGCCCAGGAGATCGGAGACAGCTACAGCTTGCATTTCCGGTCTTTGAAGCAGCAGAAGGCGCTCGTGTTCATGCCCCAGTAGAGTATAGACAGGTCAAAGAATTAGCTGAGGCAGTACGTGCATATGGAATTGGGGCTAATTTTACTATATCCCAAGTGGAGAGATTAAGTACAGCTGCTATGACGCCAGGAGACTGGCAAGACACAGTGAAGGCGGTACTTAACAATATGGGCCAATACCTAGAGTGGAAGGCCTTGTGGCACGAGGCACTGCAAGCACAAGCTAGGATTAATGCAAACACTGAGGGACAGCAATTATGGACTTTTGACATGCTGTCTGGAGTTGGCGTACACGCGAACGACCAGACCGCTCATCCCTGCCAGGTCTACGTACAGATAGCATCAGCTGCAATAAAGGCATGGAAGTCCCTCCCTAGGAAGGAAGGAAGGCAGTAACCTTTATTTGTCCAAGATAATTCAGACATCTAATGAGTCTTTCTCTGACTTTGTGGCCCGCATGACTGAGGCAGCTGGCAGAATCTTTGGGGAACCAGAGCAGGCAATGCCATTGATAGAACAGATGATCTTTGAAGATGCCACGGCTGAATGTCGTGCAGCCATTGCTCCTTGGAGAGCTGGGGGGCTGCAAGACTGGTTGGGAGTCAGTCACGGCTTGGGAGGTCCCCTTACTGGTGCCGGACTTGCAGCAGCAAACTTAGAAATGGCTGCAGTCCTCCTTAAAGGTCAGAATCGTGGAATGCTTTGCCTGTGGGAAGGCGGGACATATGCTACATGTTGCTACTGAGAAAGTTCAATGTTCAGAAATTGGCTCCTTTTTAGGGACGGTTATCTATCCAGAAAAGATAATTCCTCAGAAATTGGAGATTCATAGAGACCATTTACATACTTTGAATGATTTTCAGAAATTATTAGGTGATATAAATTGGTTAAGACCATTTTTAAAAATTCCCTGGGCTGAGCTGAAACCTTGATTTGATATTTTGGAAGGGGATGCTCATATTTCCTCACCGAGGGCCTTAACACCGGCTGCGAGCCGTGCTCTGCAAGTAGTAGAAAATGCTTTATAAGATGCCCAGTTGAAACGCATAGATGAAACCAAAACCTTTGACTTATGTGTTTTTAAAACTAGACACTTACCAGCTGCTGTATAATGGCAGGAGGGGCCCTTGTTATGGATTCATCCCAATGCTTCTCCCGCAAAGATTATTGAAAGTTATCCAGATTCAGTCGCTCAGCTTGCCCTTTGTGGACTAAAAGCAGCCATTACTCATTTTGGAAGGGAGCCTAAGGTTTTGATAGTGCCTTATACTGCCCATCAAGTCCAAATATTAATGGCGACCTCTGATGTTTGGGCAGTGCTGGTTACTTCCTTCAATGGTCAAATAGATAATCATTATCCTAAGCATCCCATCTTACAATTTGCCTTAACTCAAGCTATCATATTTCCACATATTGTGTCTCAGGAGCCACTCCCAGATGGAATGGTAGTTTATACGGACGGGTCAAAAACAGGAGTGGGTGCCTATGTGGTTGATGATAAGGTTACATCCAAACAATACCATGAAACCTCACCTCAAATTGTGGAATGCTTAGTAGTGTCAGAGGTTCTGGAAATCTTTCCAGGTCCCTTAAATATTGTTTCAGATTCCTTCTATGTGGTTAATGCAGTAAAAGCATTAGAAGTTGCTGGGTTAATTAAGACATCTAGCAGACTTGTAGAAATTTTTCAAAAGATTCAGCTTACCCTGGCTAAGAGAAGATTCCCTGTCTTTATAACTCATATTAGGGCTCACTCAGGCTTACTGGGACCTATGTCCTGTGGAAATGACCTGGCAGATCGAGCCACAAAGTTGATTGCAATTGCCCTTTCGCCAAAATTAGATTTGGCTAAAGCCTTTCATAAAAGGTTTCATGTGACAGCTGAGACACTACGATGTCGGTTTAACATCTCTAGAAAGGAGGCCAGAGATATCGTGACTCAATGCCAAAATTGCTGTCAATTCCTACCTGTTCCCCATACAGGAATTAACCCTCGGGGAATTAGGCCATTATAGATCTGGCAAATGGATGTTACTCACATCCCATCCTTTGGCAAATTACAATATTTGCATGTCTCCATTGATACCTGTTCTGGAGTTATGTTCGCCTCTCCATTGACCGGAGAAAAGGCGGCCCATGTTATTCAACATTGCCTCGAGGCTTGGAGTGCCTGGGGAAAGCCTAAAATCCTTAAAACTGACAATGGACCAGCCTACACTTCTCAAAAATTTCAACAATTTTGTCGCCATATGGAGGTGACACACCTGACGGGTCTTCCTTACAACCCTCAGGGACAGGGCATCATTGAGCATGCTCATCGTACCCTTAAAACTTATTTGATAAAACAAAAAGGAGAAGTTGAGGAAGCTCTGCCCATGGTGCCATGAGCTACTGTTTCTCTGGCACTTTTTACCCTCAACTTTTTGAATTTGGACAGTCGGGGCAACACTGTGGCTGATCGCCATTGCCTAGAACCAACTAGGCCAAAAGAAATGATAAAATGGAAAGATGTTTTGACTGGTCAATGGAAAGGCCCGGATCCTATTTTAATAAGATCCCGGGGAGCGGTTTGTGTTTTTCCACAGGAAGAAGACAACCCATTTTGGCTGCCAGAGCGACTGACACGGCGACTCGCGGTTCCTGAAAATGACCCCCCCGAAGGATTCATCTGCAGATGCTCTCAGTTCTCATTTGGACTCTCCTAATTCGGGTTCCTAGTATATATAGTGAATTTAGATGGCTATCCTATCTGCTTTTCCAAAACTTATGCCCTTGCCTTCTTAAAAGGTGCCGCTTCTGCTAACTTGTACCAATGTAACTTACTTTATGTCCCAGTGCTGGTCTGCTCTTGTCTATAAGCAGGCCCTAATAGCCAGTTTACCACTATGGAGCCCTATCCCCGTTCAGACGTCTGGGACCTTGACTTTATTTCGACAGAAGAGAGATTTTGATATAACTGCAGCCATTATCACTGCTATTACCATCTCTGCAGCTGTAGCTGTGACAGCCTGCACAGCCTTGGCTGATTAGGTTACAGCAGCCACTGTTGTTAATCAAATCTCAGAAAAGACCTCTGAGGCTTTGACCATTCTACAGAAAGTGGATGCATACCTGGCATCAGGCATCCTGTTGGTCAATCAGAGAGTTGATTTGCTTCAAGCCCATGTGGAGCAGCTCACGGATGTGGTTCAAATGAGCTGCGTGTCAGCAACCCCACATCTAGGTATTACACCTCTGAGATTTATGAATGATACATTTATTCAAAGCCATAATCTTTCTGCTTATTTACAAGGGAAGTGGACTAGGGAGCTGGACCAGATGCAGCAGCAATTGCAGATCCGGATTTCGAGCCTTAATGGAACACAAGTGGACCCCGTTACCCCTGGCGATTTTACTTCTTGGCTTACCTCTGCCTTTTCTTTCTTAAAGGGTGGGGATAGGCCTGTTTGGTGCAGCCCTATGTTGTGGATTAGTGTTCATGTTATGATTGGTCTGCAAGCTCAGAGCCCAACAAAAACGTGACAAGGTCGCTATCGCCCAAGCACTCGTAGCCTTGAGCAAGCATCTCCCCCCTGAAATTTGGCTATCTAGGCTAAGAAAGTAGCTGATGACTGAGACCCTCAGTCGATGCACCCCAAGGGTTCAGCCTATTGCACTGGGTCAATGAGAGGTCTAAGTCTAGCCAGCCCTTGCCTGAATAACTGTGGTACCTGAATATTTAGAGGTGTTGCGAGTGGGTACTCAACAGGGAATGTTCCACGAGTGAGGATAGATTTCCTGAAAGTATGCCTGATTGCACAAAGGTTTGATGCCAAGAAACCTCCTCCCCTGGTGGCGCCCCAGGGCGGAGGCTCCCTTTCCCCGTCAAAAGGCATCAAGATGGGTATGGGAAATATTCTTCATTGCACGACGAGAGAAGAAACCCATTACAATATCTCATTTTGCACAGGGGATCAGGCCTCTGCTTTCCCTCACTGAGTTGGTGCCGCGCTTGATAGGCAAAAGGCTGTTCCATCTTAATAAAATTGATAGGGGGAGATGTTAGGAGCCGTGTGAACGTGATAGCATTCGCCATTACAAAATGGCGCGGGCATCCTGTCCTCCCACTAGTAAACAACTAACTACGCAGGTGCAAAAGGCAAAAAGTGCTCCAAAGTCACTGCCCATCCCGGGGTGTATTATGGGTAATGAGTGAACAGCCAATCAGAAGTGAACACGCCACTCTAGGGTACATATAGCAGTGCCTTTTCCGGGCTTGGGGTCTTTCCGCTTCTGCTGATACAAGAATAAAGCCTCGCTGTGGTAACCACCCAAACACCGCCTCACGTGTCTCTTTCGAGGGCGAAGGGGACACGGAGGAGCTCGGAACAACACCATGACAACAGCAACTCCTATAAGGAAAACATTTAATTGGGGCTGGCTTACAGTTTATGAGACTTCATGCATTATTGTCAAAAAGGAAGTGTGGCAGTGTGCAGGCAGACTTGGTGCTAGAGGAGCTGGGAGTTTTCCTTCTGGATCAGTAGGTAGGGAGTAAACTGGCTTGAGCTTCTGGGACTTCAAAGCCACACCTCCTCCAACAAGGCCACACCCCTCCAACAAGGCCACACCCCCTCCAACAAGGCCACACCCCCTCCAACAAGGCCACACCTCCTAATATAATAGTGCCACTCCCTGTGGGTCAATGGGGCCATTTTCTCTCAAACCAGAACACACTCTTTCTGCTAAGCCACCCTTTCTCTCTTCCTTTTCTCTATTCTCGATCCCCTGTCTCTTAGGGTTTCTATGGCCGTGAAGAGACACCATGATCATGGAGACGCTTATAAAGGAAAGCATGTATAATTGTGTCTGGCTTACAGTTTCAGAGGTATGTTCACTATTATAGAGTGGGAGGCATGGTGGCCGCAGGTGGACATGGTGCTGGAGACGTAGCCAAGAGGTTTATATCTGGACCCACAGGCAGATGGACGAGAACATGACACTCGGCTTAGCCTGAGCTTCTGACACCTCAAAGGCCTCCTTCTGTGACTATTCCATATGCCTCTGGCTCTTCCTTCATATCTACAATAAAAACCTTCCCTGTAAACATACCACACCTTGTCATGTTGTCAGTCTATACACCGGAGTGCTGAAATTACATCACAACTGTCTTTTGCTCTTTTGACTGTTTTATTTTGAAACAGCATCTCACTCTGTAGGCCTGGCTGTCTGGGAACTCACTATATAGACCAAGTTGTGCTCAAACTCATAGCAATCTGCCTGCCTCTCCAAGTACTGAGATTAAAGGTCCACTGCTATGCCATGCCAGTGTAGTGTTTAGTCTTTTTAAAATTTTTTCCACTACCTAGTGGGTTCTTCTGTCTCCTAACAGTCTCTTCTCTGGCTCAGCTCAGCTTCTTCTGAGTTAGGATTGCTATCTCTTATTTTTGCTCTGCTCAGTCTCTTCTTCAGCCCTACTCAGTCCTCCTTCCAGCACCAACCCTCCCTAACCCTCCCCCCTGACACTACCCCCCTGCCAGCTGGACTCTAGCCCACCTTCTCAGCCTCGGCTGGCTTTTTTATAGCCTCTGCTTTCCTAGTAGTCCAAGAGGCAACAGACACCGAAGGTCAAGCAGTCCTAATGGCTAAGCTTTCCAAAAGGGCCAGTTTGACTAGCAACTGGGGATCCTTTAAAGGGCCAGGCACACAAAAATAAATCACACTACACTTCCCCCAATCTGGTTTAGCTACTAATTATGCAGTTTTGAAGCTGCCCTGGGAACTTCCTGTAGCCATGCTACTGTTGTGATTTTTGCTTCTCCGTTCTGTTTAATGTCTTTTCCTTTGCATCTAATGTAATCTTTCTGTCAGTCCTTCAGGAACACTTCCACAACTGAGATAAGAACCTAACAGTGACGCTTCCCTTCCTGTAACTTCGGTACCACTTCCTGAACATTTTATACTCCTGGACTGTTTCTTGTCCAGGCTTTTCTAGCTGGCAAGAAAGTCAGTAGCTGGTCAGGCTCTCTTCTCTCTTTTTGGGTGAGTAGCCAAGGTTTTCGGAAGACCTCTCCTGCTCAACTCCGAGCTTTGTTAGTTTTGATGGTATCCACAGCTTTTTGTTTCTTATGGAAATATAAACAAATCTGCATCTCCAAGGCAAAACATTCACCAACTTCCATCTGATGTTAACACATCCTTATCAGTGTTAAGTGATGGAAGGGTATCCTGGGACTCGGAAGCCCAGGAACCACACAGCTCAGGAGTGAGACAGTGTTACAGTGGTAGGGACATTTTAACAGGAGCCTCCATTTTGATGGCTTTTGCTGCATGCTACTTAGGGACTACAATTAGCAGTTTCTATATGCAAAACAACTCTTTCTGAATATTGAGAGTCAGTAATTATATCAGGAAAATCTAATAATACCATAAGAATTACATATAACTCTGATTTTTAAAAAAGATTTATTTATGTATACAAGTATTGTATTTGCATGGATGCCTGCATGACAGAAGAGGGCATTAGATCCTATTACAGATGGTTGTGAGCCACCATGTGGTTGCTGGGAATTGAACTTAGGACCTCTGGAAGAGCAGCCAGTGCTCTTAACCGCTGAGCCATCTCTCTAGCCTAGAACACTGATTTTTGAACTGAAGTATATGGGCTTTATGATTTATGAACTGAAGTATATGAAGTACTTTGCTTATTTTTTTATGACTTATGTGGAAGAATCCAATTAGTCCATCATAAACTGAAGATGCTTAATTTTAATATTTTATTTCTATTTTCTCTCAAATGGTTACTACAAGCTCATTTCCAATCATCTTTGATCACCCATAATGACATAGTCTCAGCATTAGTATAAAGTACAATTTCTGCTTGGTTTGTTCCTAACAAATGGCATAGTCTTATTCTTTCTTTTATAATTAAATCAGAAACCATTTCTATGTACATATTTAATTTTTTTAGTTTATGTGCTATGAAGGTTCATTCTAAAATATTATCTTCCCTTTGCATAACGAGCCCAGTAGGGGAATGAGTTCAAGGTAAAATAACCAAAACATAATCCAGTTTGGGATCTATGTGATCTACATATGCATCTTGCAGTCTCTGTTTTACCAGAGTCAATTCCCATTCTCATTCTCTCTCTCTCTCTCTCTCTCTCTCTCTCTCTCTCTCTCTCTCTCTCTCCCTCCCTCCCTCCCTCCCTCTCCCCCTCTCCCCCTCTCCCTCTCCCTCTCCCTCTCCCTCTCCCTCTCCCTCTCCCTTTCCCTCTCTCCCTCTCTCTGCTACAGCTGGTAACATCTTGGACTGTTTAAGTCCAAATCTCCTTGTAACAACTAAAAAAAAAAAAATTGCTTAACCCTTGAGTAGTTAATCCAATAATGGGACATAGCCAATTAATAACACCCATTAATTTTTTAAATCATTAAGAGTTGCAATTATCTCTTCTGATCTGTACCTTCTGCAGTGGAATTTTTTGTTGACTAATTTTATAATCTAAATAGTTAACAGAATCGACTCTCTGAATTTTTTCAGAAGCAATCTGCAAACCCCATCAAGAGAAAATTATTTTTGTTTCATCAAACATTTTCTCTATCTGCATCAGAATCGGCCAAGAAAATATCATCCATGTAATGATAAATAATGGATTGAAGAAATTGCCTACAAATTATTTCTAATGGTTGTTGCACAAACTATTGACATAGAGTTGGACTATGTAATAATCCTTGTCGAAGAATTTCCCACTGATACCTTTTTACAAGCTGAGCATAATTATACATAGGCACACATGAAGGCAAAATTTTCTTTATCCTGCTCTTGCAAGGGATAGGGAAAAAACAGCCTTTAAAATCAATTACTATCATAGGCCATGCCTTAGGTAATAAAGGAATTCCAGGCTGTAACAGACTCATTGGTTGGATTACTCTATTCACTACTCTCAAATGTGCTGTCATAATCCATTTCCCAATTTCTTTTTTATAACAAATGCAGGGGAATCCTATGGGCTGGTAGCTTTTTCTATATATTGAGCCTCCAACTATATATTGCTCTCATACCAACTGTTCAAGTGTCTATAGTTTTTCTTAGTTAAGGGCCACTGATCCATCCACGCAATCATTGTTTGTCAACCACTTTAAGGGTAAGGTCATTGGTATAATAGTTTGAACAGCTGTTGTAGCTTACAGCTATTACTATTGGGAAAGCTGGGAGAAGGGACTGTTTAAGCAGACTGTTGGGGAACTAAGGGAGGAACAGTTGAGAGAAATATTTGAAGGGGTTGGGTTGGAAACTGGGAGGCAGGCTGGCAGGAAGTTAAGAGACCTGGCTACTACTTGTAAAAATATGAGACCATTAAGCCAGAAGAAGCTGAGATAAGCCAGAAAAGAGATTGTTAGATCGTTAGGAGGAGAACCCATGAGGGGCCCAAAAAGTAGCAGAAAATTGAAGTTACATGCCAAGCTATTTTACTTTTAGGGGTGTGTGTGTGTGTGTGTGTGTACATGAGTGCAGGCGCCTGTGCAAGTCAGAAGCATTTGCTCTCCTGGAATTCTAGTTTTGAGCCACCTGACAGGTTCTTAACTACTGAGCCATCTCTCCAGCTTAGCACTCAGCACTCCTTGTCTATTGAGACCGGGTCTCAATGGTCTTACTATGTCTCTCACTGGTCTTACTAGGCTGTCGAGTCAGCAGCCCCAGGGATCTAGCTGCCTCTGCCTCCCCAGACCTAGGATTACAAGTTCATCCTATGATACTAGATCCTCACGCTTGCAAGCACACCACCAACTGAACTACCTCCAGCCTACAGTGAAGTTGCTGCTCTTGTTCAAGTTAGATACAGGTGGGTTGGGAGATATTTTGGTTGCTGTTAGCTTATCAGGCTTTTCCTCTTCTTTCCCTACTGTAGGTGGGGCAGGAGGCTCCTGACACAGTCCTGTCAGTCTATGTTTCTCTGTTGTGCTTTCAACACTGCTTTGATGTCTTTGCTATTCGATTCCAACATTTGTATCACTTCTGCCTCTGACCTAGAAGTCACTCAAATCTCTTTCAAGGAAATTGTGCCAGGTTTGGGCTCCCTCATACCCTCTGTGGTGGTTTGAAAGAAAATGGCCCCCATAGGCTCACAGTGAGTGGCACTATTAGCTTGTGTGGCCTTGCTGGAAGAAGTGTGTCACTGGGGGTGGGCTTTGAGGTCTCAGATGCTCAAGCCAGGTCAGTGTCTCTCTCCCTTCCTACTGTCCACAGATTAAGATCTACAACTTTTGCTGCTACTCCATCATCATGTCTGCCTGTGTGCCACCATGCTTCCCGCCATGATGATAATGGATTAAACCTCTGAAACTGTAAGCTAGCCCCAAATTAAGTATTTTCTGTTACAAGGGTTGCTGTGGTCATGGTGTCTCTTCACAGCAATAGAAAACTGCCAAGACATCATCTAAAATAACAGCATCCCTAAATTCATCTCAGAGATGACCTAAATTATACCTGAAGCTTGAGTGACCACTCATCATACTCATATGCCATGGAGCCCTGGACTTCTGGTGAGGTGGAATGGAGCAGATAGACAGGGTTCATGCTACACTGCTCTCCAGGACACAAACAGCCCACTGAAGTTTGCACTCAGTCTAGTCTCTTGGAAGTTCTCTGTGACAGGCCTTTCTTGCTTCTTGCCCTGATCTTGGGTGCAGACCAATCCAACAAGCTCAGGAAATATGCCAACTGTGATGGGTAATATTGTCAACTAGCCAGGAGTAAGAACTGCCAATCAGATAATCCCAAGGGATTACCCATATTAGGTTTATTGATGTATGAACACATACACTAACTGTGGGCTGGGCCCTGTAATGACTAAAGAGTAGAAAGCTAGCTGGACATCTGCCTGTCTCCTCAACTGGAAGGTCCCCAGGTGACAAGCTCCCACTACTTCTCAGTGGACCCTGAAGCTTGAGCTGTCTCAGATTATTATTCTGTCCCCAAAGAGTCAAGAGTGGTGCATGTGCCCACTGGGCAGTGGTGGTGCACACCTTTAATCCCAGCACTTGAGAGTCAGAGGCAGGCAGATTTCTGAGTTGGAGGCCAGCCTGGTCTACAGAGTGAGTTCCAGGACAGCCAGGGCTACTCAGAGAAACCCTATCTCGAAAAACCAAAAAAAAAAAAAAAAAAAAAAAAAAGAGTGGTGCATGCCTGTGACACCTGTACTCAAGGGGTAGAGGGGGGAGGATCAGGAGTTCAAAGTCATCCTGGGCTACCTAGTGAATTGGAAACTAGACTGAGCTATAAGTGACCCTGTCTCGAACAGTTAATAGCCAGGCATGGTAGGTGTCTTTCTTTTCCATTGCTTTGAAGAGACGTCACAGCCAAGGCAACTTATACAAGAAAGAGCTTATTGAAGCTTACAGTTTCATGGGGGGTGAGTCTGTGACCATCATAGTGGGGAGAATAACAGAAGGGAGGGAGGCAGGCATGGCAGTGGAGTAGCCGATGAGAGCTCACATCATTATCTCCAAGCAGGAGAGAGAGAGAGAGAGAGAGAGAGAGAGAGAGAGAGAGAGAGAGAGAGAGAGAGAAATTAGGAATGGCATGGGCTTTTGAAACTTCAAGCCCATCCTGTGTGACACACCTCTTACGTGAAGCCACACCTCCTAATCCTTCACAAACAGTTTCACTAACTGGGGACCAAGTATTCATATAATTGAGCCTATGAGAGTTATTCTCATTTAAACTACCCATAGTGGCACACACCCTTAATTTTAGCACTTGGAAGACAGATGCAGGGGAAGCTTCTAGGTCTGTCAGGGCTACATAGTGAGACCCTCTCTAACACACACACATAAACAACAAGGAAAAAAACAAAAAACAAAGCAAAACTATCCCCCAAAGAATCATCTGTTCACATTTAGCTAAACGAGTGTCATCTGTGTCCTTAAATAATATTTCTGAAATTGTCCTCTTGGTGTGAGGCTTGATGGAATCTCTCATACCTACCTGAAAACGTCATGGTTGCCAAACATACCAAGAGATCTGAACTCTGTTGCTAAAAAGATAGCAATAGCCTCTGCATGTCCTCCTTGCTCTTTTGTTTATGAAGTGGTTCTGACCTCTTTTCTGCTCCAAGAAGGTGCTGTGCTCAGTGCATTAGAGTCCTGCAGAGGACCCAAGGTCAGTTTCTCAGGGTTTGTGTTGGGAGAAAATACCTCTCCATACCCAAATACCACCGGGAGAGAGCAGGTCTCTTAAGAGTGCTGATACACAGGCTAGCAGGAGGGACAAGCAATAGTCAGGGACAGCAAGACAAGCTAACACCAGAGATAACCAGATGGCGAGAGGCAAGGGAAAGAACATAAGCAACAGAAACCACGGCTACCTGGAATCATCAGAACCCAGTTCTCCCACCACAGTGAGCACTGCATACCCCAACACACCAGAAAAGCAAGACTCTGATTTAAAATCATATCGCATGACTCTAACCAAACATGTGAAAGATCTGTATGACAACAACTTCAAGTCTCTGAAGAAAGAAATTGAAGAAGACCTCAGAAGATGGAAAGATCTCCCATGCTCGTGGATTGGCAGGATTAAAATGGTAAATATGGCCATCTTGCCGAAAGCAATCTACAGATTCAATGCAATCCCCATCAAAATTCCAACTCAATTTTTCATAGAGTTAGAAAGAGCAATGTTTCAGGAAGTATTAAAATTGAACTGCTTGTTCCCGTGCTATGCCCAGCAGCGGCGGGCCACATGGCCCCAGCTGGGTGTTCCCATCTCACAGACTCTCTGGTCTGGGGGACCCCCAAGACTTTGGGGTGGTTGCTGCCTCTGCCTACCAACCCCACTGCCTCCATGGCTCTAAGCCTAGCCCCATGCAATGGTCACCAACTTCACGGTTAGATATCACAATACCCAGTAACCCAGTAAAACCAAAACTCTTGACGCTTATAGTTAACCAGTCAGATTTATATATCAATAAAATCTCAATACACAAGATGCTCACACAATAATTTCAAGGCCAAATGATAATGGTACAAGCTGCCCACCTAAAATAGACAAGTTACCCCAATCATTCTATCCCTATATGAAATAGTATCTACCTATGGCTATCTAAGGCCACGCTGGTTCAGAATCTTCTTCGTGTCAGCCCTCCATCTTAATTCTCATTCCTCTCTCCCTGCATGTCCCTCTCTCTGCAACTCTTAACTTTGCCCCCCTTTTCCCTATCTAATCACAGGCCTTCTGCTGCACTAATATTTAAATAGATTGGACAGGGAAATTCTTGCCACAGAGCAATTCTCAAATTCATTTGGAATAACAACAACAACAAAAACTCAGGATAGCAAAAACTATTCTCAGCAATAAAAGAACTTCTGGGAATCACCATCCCTGACCTCAAGCTGTACTATAGAGCAGTAGTGATAAAAACTGCATGATATTGGTACAGAGACAGGCAGGAAGATCAATGAAATAGAATTGAAGACCCAGAAATAAACCCACACACCTATGGTCACTTTATCTTTGACAAAGGAGCTAAAACCATCCAGTGTAAAAAAGACAGCATTTTCAACAAATGGTGCTGCTTCAACTGGAGGTCAGCATGTAGAAGAATGCAAATTGATTCATTCTTATCTCCCTGAATAAAGCTCAAGTCCAAGTGGACCAAGGACCTCCAGATACACTGAATCTAATAGAAGAGAAGGTGGGGAAGAGCCTCGAACACACGGGCACAGGGAAAAGTTCCTGAACAGAACACCAATGGCTTATGCTCTAAGATCAAGAATCAACAAATGGGACCTCATAAAATTGCAAAGCTTCTGTAAGGCAAAGGATATTGTCAACAAGACAAAACGGCAACCAACAGATTGGGAAAAGATCATTACCAATCCTACCTCTGATAGAGGGCTAATATCCAATGAACTCAAGAAGTTAGACTCCAGAGAACCAAATAACCCTATTTAAAAAAAAAAATGGGGAACAAAGCCAAACAGAGAATTCTCAACTGAGGAAACTTGAATGGTCAAGAAGCACCTAAAGAAATGTTCAGCATCCTTAGTCATCAGGGAAATGCAAATCAAAACAACCCTGAAATTCCACTTCACACCAATCAGAATGGCTAAAATTAAAAACTCAGCTGATAGTAGATACTGTTGAGGATGTGGTGAAAGAGGAACACTCTTCCATTGTTGGTGGGATTGCAAGCTGGTACAACCACTCTGGAAATCAGTCTGGTGTTTCCTCAGAAAATTGGACATAGCATTACCTGAGGACTCAGCTATACCACTCCTGGGCATATACCCAAAAGATGCCCCAACATATAACAAGGACACATGCTCCACTATGTTCATAGCAGCCTTATTTATAATAGCCAGAAGCCTGAAACAATCCACATGTCCCTCAATAGAGGAATGGATAAAGAAAATGTGGTACATTTATACAATGAAATACTACTCAGCTATTAAAAACAATAACTTCATGAAATTAGCAGGCAAATGGATGGAACTTGAAAATATCATCCTGAGTGAGGTTACTCACTCACAAAAGAACACACATTGTATGCACTCACTGATAAGTGGATATTAGCCCAAGAATTCAGAATACCCAAGATACAATTCACAGACCACATGAAGCCCAAGAAGAAGGAAGACCAAAGTGTAAATGCTTCAGTGCTTCTTAGAAAGGAGAGCAAAACACTCACAGGAGCAAATACAGAGACAAAGTGTGGAGCAGAGACTGAAGGAAAGGCCATCCAGAGACTACCCCACCTGGGGAGCCATCCCATATACAGTTGCCAAACCTGGACACTACTGAGGATGCTGGGAAGTGCTTGCTGATGGGAGTCTGATATGGCTGTCTCCTGAGAGGCTCTGCCAGAGCCTGACAAATACAGAGGAGGATGCTTGCAGCCAAGCATTGGACTGAGCGCAGGAGATGGAGAAGGGACTGAAGGCGCTGAGGGGGTTTGCAGCCCCATGGGGGAGCAATAGTGTCAACAGGCCAGACCCCTTGGAGCTCCTGGGAACTGGACCACCAACCAAAGAGTACACATAGAGGAACCCATGGCTCCGGCTATCTATGTGGCAGAGGATGGTCTTGTTGGACTTAAGTGGGAGGAACGGCCCTTGGGCCTTAAGGTGTTCCATGCCCCAGTGCAGGGGAATGCCAGGGCGGGAAGATGGGAGTGGGTGGGGGAGCACCTTCATACAGGCAGGGGGAGGGAGGATGATATGGGGGTTTTTGAAGGGGAGACCTGGAAAGGGAAAAACAATTGAAAAGTAAATAAAGAAAATATCCAATAAAAATATTTTTTTTTTTAAAAAAGAAGCTCACTGGGAAGTGCATGTGTGTGAGAGAGAACACTGTACATACCGCTGGTATGTGTCTTCCACAGCCTCATTTATTGACAGACAACATTGCTATCTTGGTGTCATCAGAGATGGCCACCCCTGGGAGGTCAGCCACACTTCTGACAGTCATGATGTCTAGGCAGGGATAGCGGGACCTCTGTGTCTCTTGGTAACTGGGACTGTGCTAGATGCCCATGGGCACACCAATATTGTGTCCATATCAAAGAGGGGGGTGGCTGGGCCCTGTCCTGGGCACAGCGTTCAGTGCTAGAGAATGGACTTCTGAGTCATCCATGGCTGTCTGAGGTCCATGGGGGCTACCACAGAAGTCTGGGCTGGGTGTCTGCATGCCCATCTTCTGCTTTCCGTGGGGCCTGTACTGGGCTTGGTGTGCATCACCGGTTACCAAAACCAGATAATGTGGCCGCAGCTAAGCAGAGCTCTCGTGAGCCTTACGTTCACAAGTCTCAAGCCTGTCACTTCTCTCCAGGGATGTAGAAGTCAATCAAGGTCACCTTCCTGTAGGCCAGTGTGCTTCGATGCCCCAGGGACAATGAAGGCCATAGAGCCAGGATGAGAGGCAATTGTGATACCGGGGAAACTGAAGCTAGAGTAGACTTCACTGTCCTTTTTTGTTATCAGGACTTGGGGTTGAAGAAGGGCGTCTGGGGGATCCTTGCTTTGGAATAATGCCTTGCTTTTCTCCTGGTTTCTGAGGGTGCGTTTCCGCATGGGGTGCACAGGCCACTGGGTGACTCTGTTGGGCACCGTAACTGTCTTTCTGGAGGACAAAGGCTTTTCTAAGGTTTCACAGATGTTTTGGTCATCCAGATACCACCAGTGCTGCAGCGGGTACATGGGGATCGGCAGCAGCCCCAGGATGCTGAGGAAGATGACCCAGCCTAGGGCTATCTTCTGGTAAGGCCGCTTCACTTCCTGGCTCTGGGGACAGGGATAGTGGACCACAGAGGGAGAGGCTCAGTCTGGGTGCAGGGTCCCCAGGTCCCTGGGGATAGGATATACAGGGTGAGGGCTCAGTCGGGTTGCTCTGAGTACAGGGTTCCCCAGGTCCCTGGAGTAGAGTGGGAGATGTGGATGGGGGCCTGTGCCTATGTGCTTGGGATTTGGGGTCTCCAGATCCCTGAGGGTAGGACATAAAGGGTGGGGTGCTGGGATCCCAGCTCCCCACAAGCAGGGGCCGCACCATGCTATTATTCCAGGAGACATAGTAGAGGGATTCACTGTGGCAGAGATTCAGGAAGTAGATGGTGAGCAGGGCCAGCAGCATGGGCAATGTCACGTAGCTCCACAGGCAGGTGAAGGGTGCCCACACCATGTGGCCCAGCTGCCCGAACATCTCAGCCCTAAACCTAGGTGAAGGAGGTAACTGTCAGGACATCTATAACCTGGAGATAGAGAGAGCTTCCATCTTTAGTTCTCTCAGACACTCCTGACGCTTGGTGTGGGGACCAGGCCCTCCCTGGCTCTGGGACAGCTATGTTGTTACCACATGAGAATTGTTCAGTCCACTGGACTGTACCACTACAGTTCTTGGCCTTTAGTGTACTTGAGACGGCATCTCCCTGTAGGATCTGTCTGCTGTCTGAGGACCCATGGGTGGGTGCCTATGTCCTGGGAAGACCTATCTATCCCTCCCACCCCTCCACCTCCCCAGGACTGAAAATCACCTCTTGATGCCATAGACCCAAGCCAGAGAAAGGTTCTGGATCACCATAATTATGATGAGGATCATAGGGACCAGGTGGTCATCGAACAGGAACACCACGTAGCTGCCAGGGCGGCTGGAGAAGACGAGGCTACCCAGAAGTCCTCCCAAGCAGACAAGCACTAAAGGTCAAAGTGGATTGGGGCCACACTGGGGTTTGTGAGCTGGGAGTCCGTGTGAATGCTGGGATACTTGGGGTGAGTATGGGGAAGGTTACAGGGTATGGGTTCTTTACCTGGTACCAGGTTGGGATGCTTTGTGAAGATAGAGATACTTTTCTGCAGAGGAAGCACGACGCCCTCCAGGAGTGTTATCATGGTACCCAGACCCATGATAGCCAGAGACATGAAGAAGATGATGGCCCAGAAAGAGGAACCAGGAAACAGTGAGATGGCTTGAGAGAAGGCCACATATGGCAGTCCAGGGCCCTCCATGAACTGTGGGGGAGAAGGGTTCTGAGGCAGTGCAGTATCTGGATAGGATGGGGATGGTGCAGTACTTGATTAGTAATGTCTTTTGTGGGTAGAAATATGACACCCAGCATGGAAGTTTGAGGACAAAGTGTTAAAAGTGACCTTCCTTGGCTGGGTGACCTGGGTGACATTCATTTTCTGGGTTGTCTGATGTCAGCCACAGTATAGCTGTGGCACATGGATATAGTCTGCTGAGAGGCTGCCAGGCCTGGCCCCCCTGGCAAACACACCTTTCCCTCCTCCCTCAGGAGGCTGCAGGGCAGGGTTAAATGGAGGATCTCATTCTGTAAGTCGATGGGGAGCTGGCTGATCCAGTCTAGGTACTCCTGTGGGGATTTATGGATGATGTCTTTGGGAGGCCAGGCGGCCTGGGGTAGCACACCGTTGGTTATCAGGTTGAGCAGATTGGAGACACTCCTGACAGGGTTGGAAGGGAAAAGAAGACAGGTAGAGAATGGACTGGCTCATCAGCCATCACCATCCAAACAGAGTGGGGACCAGGTATGGTGGGATTGTCCAGGAGGCATGCTGTCATGGCTCTGGCAGTCCACAGTTGAGGGGCCCCATCTTGTGAGAGCCTCTCTGAGCTGTGAGGACTCAGCAGGGTCCTGACACAGCACAGGGGCTGCATGGCTCCCGCAGAGTGAGCTTCCTATTCCATTTGTTTGTTTGCATTTTTGCTTTGGTTTGGTTTGGTTTGCTCATTTTTGAGACAGGGTTTCTCTGTGTTGTTCTGGCTGTTCTAAAACTGGCTTTGTAGACCAGGCTGGCCTGGAACTCTGAGACCTGCCTGCCTCTGCCTCCCAAGTGCTGGGATTGAGGACATGTCCCACAACCACCTGGCTTTTTCTTTTTTTTCTAATTTAAAAAAGATTAAAAGAAAACAAAACAATGACTCAGCAATTCAGAGCACTCACTGTTCTCCAAAAGGACCTGAGTTTTGTTCCCAGAAACCACATGACAGCTCCCAGAAGTCTCTCCAAGTCCTGCTCTTCAGATTCCCCTTGCCTCCTGCATGCAGGTAGTGCACAGGAACTCATACAAGCACAGACCAATACACATAGATAAAAATTTTGAAAATTTGTTTTGAAACAGAGTCTCAGTATGCAACCATGACTGGCCTGGAACTTGCTGCGTAGTCCAGGCTGGCTCCCCTGCCTTGTCTCCCATGGACTGGGATTAAAAGCCTGTACCACCACCACCACCACTGCCTCAATCACTTCCTCTTCTTATAAAGCTATTAACTGTATCATGAGAATCCCAGCCTAGTTACTTTGTCTAATTGTAACCAACACTCAGACATTTGCCTCTGAATAACAACATCCAGCTTTGGGGAGTGAGCTTGTAACACATGAAGCCACAGACACTCAGCAGTAGCGCCTAGTGTGGACAGCTGGACAGCTAAGCTGATTTTGTTGTTGTTTTGATGAAACCTTATGTGCTAGGGTCTCAGATTGCAATCACACAGTCATGTCTTGGTAGACAATAGTCAGTCAGCACTTGGGTCACTGTGAACAAAGCCGTGACCTATGTCTGCCAGCTGGTGAGCAGCGCAGTGGACAGAGGCCCAGTGCAGGTGTGATTTGAGAAGCACTTGTCTCCAAAGGCGTTGGTTTACACGGCCACTCAAAGTGCACAGCTTCCGGTGGCTTCTGGTTGCCTCCCTTTGTTCCCATGCACCGACTCTCACAGTTTTCTGTTTCCGTTTTTCAGTCTACTTGGTCAATTAGTGGCCCTGGCAGGTATAACAGTGTGATCTCATTGTGGCTTGACTTTCAGTTTCTCAGATGCAGGACAAGAGAGTGGGATCAGAAGTTCAAGGTCATCCTCAGCTACCTAGACAGGTCAAAGGTAGTGTTGGCCATACCAGGCCCTGCCTTTAAATAAAAACTCAAAAGTTCTATGGACAGATCACTTGCCATCCAAACCTGAGTCTGAGCTCTAGAACCACACAAAAGAGAGAAACAGACTCCACAAGGTTGTGTTCGGGCCTCAAAAAGTGTGGGCGGGCAGGTGTGCACAAGCATCAAGCAAACGACAGACAAAAGCTCCGGCTAAACCCCATTTTCCCATCTTGGACATCCTAATTGGAAGGAAAACCGTGCAGCTGTTAAACATCTATGAATGTGGTGCTGGAGAGATGGCTCAGCGGATAAGAGCACTGACTGCTCTCCCAGGGTTCTGAGTTCAATTCCCTGAAACCACATGGTGGCTCAAAATCATCTGTAATGGGATCCGATACCCTCTTCTGGTGTGTCTGATGACAGCTACAGTGCACTTACATAAAACAAATAAATCTTTTTTAAAAACCTATGAATGTTGCAACAACTACTAAAAAAAACAAAACAAAACAAAACAAAACAAAACAAAACAAAACAAAAAAACCCCTAGGCTCATGAATTTGAAAAAGAGCAAGGCAAGGTGTATGGGAGAGGCTGGAAGTGGGAAAGCGGGGGAAATAATGCAATACCTCAAATAAAAGTAAGAGCATTGACGTATGCAAAGCAAACTCCAGTGCTGTGCCCACTGTGGTGGCACACACCTTTATTATTTTGTGTGCGCAGTGTTTTATCTATGCGTGTATGTATGTGTACCCCAAGTGAACAGTGTCCTCAGGGGCCAGAAGAGTGTGTTGTATCTCCTAGGACTAGAGTCATAGATGGTTGCGAACCATCATCTGGGGACCTACAATTGGATGCCGGCCCTGAGCACCCACTGTTCTTGGTTTATTTTTGCTTTTTTGAGACAGGGTTTCTCTGTGTAGCCATGGCTGTCCTGAAACTTGCTCTGTAGAGGCTGGCCTCAAATTTCACATATCCACCTCTGCCTTGCCAGTGCTGGGATTAAAGGCATGCATCACTACTGCCTGGCTGTAGCCAGTGTTCTTAACCACTGAGAAATCTCTCTAGTCCTGGCACACACCTTTAATTCCAGCACTTGGGAGGCAGAGACAGGTGTGAGGCCAGCCTGGTCTAATTTGAATTATGTGAAGTCCACACCAGCCATGGACAGACAATGAGACCCAGTTTCAAAAACAAAACAAAGCAGCCATATAGTACTGGCACATGCTTTAAATCCCAGCACTTGGAAGATACAACAGTAGATCTTTGAGAGTTTGAGGTCTCTAGAATGAGTTCCAGACAGCCAGGGATACACAGAGATACTCTGTTTCAAAAAAGTGAAGAAGAGAAAAAAGAGGAAAAAGAGGAAGAAAAGGAAGAAGGGGGAAGGAGGAGAAGGAAGAAGAAGAGCAAGAGGGGAAGGAGGAGGAGGGAAAAGAGGAAGAGGAAGAGGAGGAGAAAGAGGAGGAAGAAGGGGAAGGAGGAGGAGGAGGAAAAGGAGGAAGAAGAAGAGGAGGAAGAGAGGAGGAAGAGGATGAAGAAGAGAGAGGGAGGAAGAGGAAGTTCAGATAGCAGCACTTCCTAAGACTTCCCAGCTCAAGCCATCGATGCCAACAACTGCTTCCGGAGGCTCAGCAAGCTGGGAGCAGCAGCCTCGTGGAGTAAAATGAGCAACATGGAAATGTCCCCTAACTTCATTTGCAATTCCTGAGAGTGAGGGTAAGGGAAAGCGGGTACCATCCAGAGGTGTGCTTAGTAGGACGGCGGGGCTGAGGAGAGCTGAGGTGGGCCCTCCCACCTGGGCTGCCTGATTATGTCACCCACCTCTCAAGACACTTAGAGCCGGTGGTTGTGGCCCAGAAGCCCAGCACGAGGAAGGTGACAGAAGAGCTCAGCAACGAGGTCACCAGGTTCACCATGGCCACAAAGGATGCCCACTTGATGTTGTTCTCACCTCTAGTCTGGTAGGAGGAGAAAGTTGTGATGGTGCCCATGCCAAGGCCGAGGGAGTAGAGAACATGGCCTCCAGCCTGACGCCATGCGTCCAGAGATGCCAAGATGGACAGCTGTGGAAGACAGAGGCATTTGGAGTGGTTTCGTGGGTGAGGCAAAATGAGGGCAGAGGGACAAAAGACAAAGTGAGGGATGAAGTGGGAGGCCTGGGGGAGGGTGACAAGGAGTCTGGAGTCCTGGCCTCACCTCTGTGGTCACCAGGCGCCAGAGGCTGGACCCCACACCTTTCAGGAAGATAATGCGGATGAAGAAGCAGAAGAGTAGTAAGTTGGGGAACAATATGGAGAAAAACATCATCTGCCCGGGTGGGTCAGGAGAAGCAGGGAGGAGGAAGACAGAGAACACATTAGCAGGGGCCAAGCAGGTCATCAGGATGGTGTGAGGAGGGGACAGGGAATGGGGGCAGGGAGTGTGAATGCATGCGCGGTGGGGTAGTGCCTGAGGAATGCCACCCAAGGCTGACCCCTGGCCCCCGTGAGCTTGTGCATACCCACCTGCGTACAAAGAAGTCTATGACAGAGACCTTCCAGCACCCACTCTGATGCCACGCTCCCAAACCACATGGCAGTCATGCTTCTGTCTCCAAAGTCTCTCCTGTTTCTTTTCTTCTTTACCTACAAATCCTCCCACTCAGCCTCAGGCCCTGCTACCTCCCTTCCTCGATATCCACCTTGGGTTTTGAGATGGGGTCTCACAGCACTGGAGCTGGAGCATATGGATTAGACAAAGCTGACTGGCCAGTGAGCTCCTGGGGTCTGGCCTCCTGTCTCTGCTTCCCAGTCCTTGGATTCCAGGCATGCCACCATGCCTGCTTTTTTACCTGGGTGTTGGAGATTAAAGCCAGGAACTCCTGCTTCTGTTTCTCTCTCTCTCTCTCTCTCTCTTTTTTTTTTTTTGTGGGTTTTGTTGTCATTGTTGTTGTTGGTTTTGTTTTGAGACAGAGTTTCTCTGTGTAGCCCTGGCTGTCCTGAAACTCACTCTGTAGACCAGGCTGGCTCTCAGCTCAGATCCACCTGCCTCTCTCTCCTGGGCGCAGGGATTAAAGGCATGCGCTACCACCACCTGTGCTTCTGTGTCAAGCCATCTATGTCCCCACGATGACTAACCTTGTCAACTAGATTTAGAATCATCCACGAGTTTGAGGCATTCCTCTGGGTGTGTCTGAGCTGTTTTAGAAGAGGACCGACCAATCTGGAAGGACCAACCTTGAACGTACCTGTCTACATCCCTTCAGCCTGGAGCTCGATGGAACAAGAGGGGAAACGAGAGAGCCACCTGACCAGCAACAAGCAGCCTACTCTGCTTCCTGCTCTGAGGATGTGTCAGGTCCCAGCTGTGTGTTCCTAGTGCCACAGGGCCTCACACTGTCACGCCTTCCCCTCCACAGTGGACTGTATACCCCCAAGCCATGCTCCATGAAGTTGTTTCTTGTCAGGCCACAGTGATAGGAAGAGTAATGACAAGAGGCCTCTCACACTGCGTCCACTAGTCCTAGTGGAATCTGTATTTGCAGGGTTACATTGAGAATTAAGTGCTTTTGCCTCCAAGGATGTGCAAGGGAGGGAGTCCAGATGTTCACACGGACACAGAAACCACAACAAGGACATGGAGGTGAACACACACACACACCACACATGCTACAGATAGGATGCTAGAAAGGAGAACAGCTGTGCATACTAATGTGCACATGGTAAAGCCCGGGAAGGCTGGGACCCAGGGTGAGTCTAAGAGAGATGAGAGATAGATCAAGTTTCTGCACAGTGGTGGTAACCAGGAAGCCGGGTCACACAGCTTCCTTGAAGTGGGTATGGCCTCTTTTGTGGGACTTTTGCCAGGGACACTGGTGACCCCGAGGCCCAGGAGGAAGGTGGCCATCGGGGCACTTACTAGCACTGAAATCTTTATCCTGATGACCATGGTGACATAGAGGAAGATCCATGTGGCACAGAGGCACAGGGTCACATTCAAGGCCAGAACCTCTATCCCTTCTTCTATTTGATTGGAGGCTCGGAGGACAGTCTGATACCAAAAATACTGGTGGGGCTCTATCCAAAGGCAGGAGAAGTCTGAGGAGAGGGCAGAGAGATTCCCGTACTTACAGGCAGTCTTGCAGGGTGTCGCCCCTAGCTTTTGCATCCCCCTGTCCCTTTCCTCACCAACTATACTGAAGTTTTCCACCAAAGGGCAGTGGTCCCAGGATAGGGGGTAATCAAAGGACTGGACAAGGTAGAAGAGGCTCCAGGAGACCAGGGCGCTGTTATACAGGATCACCAAGACAGAGGCCTGGGGAGGAGGAGGTGGGTTTAAGGGCGTCATAGAGGAGAGAGGACACGGGGGACTTGTGGCTCTGCCAGCCCACACCTACCAGTATGCTGGAGTAACCCACACCACTGAGCCAGGGGACCAGATATTTCCAGGCCTGGATGTTGTCCTTCCGGAGCCACTGTCCTACGACCATCTCCATGTACATGAGAGGGATCCCCAGCATGAGGAGGAGGATGAGATACATCAGCAGGAAGCTTCCTGTGGAGAGAGTGGAGGCTTGCTCAGGCAGTTGGGATCCCCTCACCCCTCACATTCTTCCCTGGGGATCTTGACACCCCTTCTTTAACTTCAGAACACAGTCTGGGGCCTCACCTCCTCCATTCTGGTGGCAGAGGTACGGGAAGCGCCACATGCTGCCAAGTCCAATGGAGAAGGCCACCAGGATCAGGATATTCTCTGCCTTCTTAGCCTGGAAGTGGTTTGGGATCTTGGTAATACGGACCTCTCTGGTCTTGAAGCCCCACAACAGGGATGTGGGGTTGTTGTTCTTCTTGCTTGCTGGGTGCTCTTTCTCCATGGGCTTTTCCACCTTCTTAGGTTCCGGAAATTCTTTCTCCATGGGCTTTTCCTCCTTCTTAGGTTCCGGAAATTCTTTCTCCATGGGCTTTTCCTCCTTCTTAGGTTCCGGAAGTTCTTCAAAGGATTGGTCCATGGGGTTCTCTGCACTGGCTCAACTCCTGAAGGGATTTTGAGGTCACCAAGAACAGACTTTAGGGACAGATTTTTGTGCAGCACCAGCATTCAGAGAGGCACAAAGTGGTTGCTTTATATGAATCATCCTGGCTGGGGGGAGATATAATCCTGTAAAGGGGCTTGCTGCCAAACCTGATGGCCTGAGTTCCGTTCCTAGGACCAACATGCTGGAAGGAGGGAAACAATCATGAAAGCGTCCTCTGACCTCCTTATGTGCCCAGTGGCATGTCTGTGATACACTCACGCACACAGAACAGTAAATAAAATATTTAAAAAGCATACATCATTGGATGTTTGACTTTTACACAGCTTTGGAATATATATATATATATATATATATATATATATATATATATATATATATATATTTGTTTGGAGACAGGATCTCATTAGCTCAGACTGGTTTTAAGCATCGTATGTAGCTGAGGATGGCCTGAAATTCCTCATTCTCCTGCCTTCACCTCCTGAGTCCTGGGATTACAGGTGTGAACCTCCATTCCTGGTTTTGCTTTATATTTTATAATTTAAAAAGAGGCAGATACTCTACACACATTGGTCAGGAAAAGGCCACGTGCTTCCAAATACATGTCATTTATGTCACAGAAAATACGCAAAAAGAAATCACACATTTTTCAGTGGTGAGCACTATCTGGATGTTGAGGAGGCAGGTCAGCCATTAAGAATGTATACTGTTCTTGCAGTGGATCCAAGCTCAGTGCCCAGAACCCACCTTGGGTGGCTCACAACCATCTGTAATTCCAGCTCCAGGGGATCTGACACCCTCCTCCTGTCTTTTGCAAGCAGGCACCTGTACTCATGTGCACAAACCTATACATACACACACACACAATTTAAAATAAAAGTAAATCTCAAACAGTGAATATTCATGTATGTCTACACGTGGAGATCACAGCTCACAACACATATCTTCCTCAATCGTTATCCATCTTACTGTTTTTGGATAATGCTAGCACAACCGGTGTTCATATTTAGGCTAAATTGGCTAGTTAGTGACTTCTGGGGATACATCTGTCTCCACTTCTCAACCTGAGGTTACAGATCCTTGCCCTGTGCTACACACCAGGCTTTTATGTGGGTACTAGGCAGGAAACTCAGGTCTTCATGCTCTAATAAGCACTGAACACACTAAGCCCTCTCTCCAGCAGCTTTAAGACAGTATGTTACACAGTAACACTCTTCAAGGGCCAGAGTGTCAGCAGTCCTAATTTACAGGCATACACGGCTGTAGATATGGATATGCCTTATGCTGGTCCTGAGATCGCAGACTCGGCTTTTACCTTACTAGGATACCCCAAGAAAAGCCTTTGGTCCCACTCTGCAGGCAGAGGGCAGCCAGTATCTTCTTTGGGAACAGAGCGGATGTCAAGCAAGGTTTGAACTTGTGGCTTGAGATGGGAGAGTACTATTTGATAGGTGAGGTACCTCTTGGTTGATTTTTTTTTTTTTTTTTAATTGGGATGGGGTGAGGGGAAACATGAGTATACGTGCCCATGAACCACAAGAAGGCACTGGATCTCCTGGAGCTGATGTTATAAGTTGTTGTGAGTGCCTATGTCTGCAGTAGGTCCTCTTAGCTGATAAGCTCTCTGTCTCTCCAGTTGTCTGGTTGATATTTGAGGTTTTAGTTTAACAAGGTTCAAGGCCTGTATGGTGTTAAAGGATACCATTATTTTAGCTGAGTGTGATGGCACACACATCATCTCAGAACTCCCAAGGCTGACCTAGGACTAGCAAGAATTCAAGGCCAAGTTGGGATACACAGTAAAACTTTGTCTTAAGAGTAACAAAAAAATAAAATCAGTTTTATTTTATAATACTGGGACTGAAGAAACTTTTGTTATAGTATATGTGGATATACACAGGATAGAAACCTATGTATTAATATCTACATATACTATATGAATTTCTCATAAACTATATTGTAAGTATTTTCCTGTGCCACATTTATTTATTATTTTGTTTCATGAGAGGGTCTCTCTCTATAGTTCTGGCTAGCCAGGAACTTGCTAGCAGACCAGGCAAGCCTCGAACTCCCAGTGACCCTCCTGCCTCCCAAGTGCAGAGATTAAAGGAATGCTCCTACTTATTGAGACAAGAACTCACTGTGTAGCTCTAGCTACCCTGGACCTCTCTATGTAGACCAAGCTGGCCCCAGAAATCCTCCTGCCTCTGCACCCGCAGTGTTAGGATTATAGGGGTGAGCCACCACGCCCAGCCTCAAAACCTGGTTGTTAACAGTTGCTCACTCTCCAGTCACTACAGAAACCTGCTGGTACCTTCGGTGGTCCTCCGAGACCGAGACAGCCTCGCCAGCAGCGTCCGGACGGCGCGCCCCGCGGCCGGGAAGGGAACGGAGGCCTTGCCGCGGACCTGCAGGGCTGGCGGCCGGGGAGGACGCTGTGGTCCGTACCCGCCTCAGCGCGCGAACCGCGGGTTTCGGCCCCGCGCCGCTTGTGGGCAGAGAGTCCCACGTCTTCGCGGCCCCGTGGTCCGAGAACCCGCGCGGGAAGCGGCTACTTCCCTCTCTGGCCCAACAAGCTAGTCAGTGACGTCACCGGTTGCCCAGAGGATTCCCTGGAGTCAGCTGAGGGAGATTCTGCCCTGGGGCTGTTAGGTCACCTGTTGCCAGGTAGCTATAGCTCCATGGACTGAGTGAGGTCACTGGTTGCCATGTAGATTTGGCTTTGAGCAGGCTGAGTGATGTCACTAGTTGCCAGTTAGACTTCACATGTACACATGAAGGAAGAAAAAAAGATGCCAGGAAAAATGCCAACTGTTGGGGCATATACCTATGATCCCAGCGCTTGAGAGGTAGAGAAGTCTGTGAATTCCAGGCCCTCTTGGAGACAAGACAGAGAGATAAATAGAAAATAATAATAGAGGAAGAGAAGGAAGAGAAAGAGGAGGAGGAGAGGAGGAAGAAGAGGAGGAGAGGAGGAAGAGGAGGAAGCAGAAAAGAAAAAGGAATAAAACAAACCAAAACTAATAAGAGGAGGAAAATGTAGGTCTAAATGCTATTTTTGAAACTACTTGAGGAACTATGAGAGAAATTAAAAATGAGAAAAGAAACAGTCTCCAAATTTAGAATTGTAGCAACATCTTATATGAAATTCTAGACGAACAATTCCTAAAGCCCTAGAAAAAGTAGCAGTGCGGTCAATTGTGCGGTTAGAGGTGAGCCAAGGACCTGGGGCTAAGATTCAGAAGATGAACACAGATTTACCTGTGAGAGAGCATGGACCCCATGGGCCAAGAGAGAAACTTCACTCAGGCTTGTAATGTCAGTTAACCCATGCTGCTCAAAGTGCTCCCAAACCTTCAGTGTCGCTTGCACCAACTTGAGACCCGGCTCCAGAGTATAAAGCCAGAATCACTGCAGGGTGGGCTGAAGATGTGATCTTTTAAAAAATGTATATGCATGTGTGCATGCGTGTCAAAGGACAACTTGCTGGGTCAGCTCTGATCTGATTCCACCATCTTGTTTCCGGGTCAGATTTGAGCAGGTGCCTTTACCTGCTGAGCCACCTCACCGGTCTCTTACTCATCTTTTTGCTATTTCTTGCCTCTCCTGGAGCTGCAGAAAGGGGTTTCTGTGAGTTCTTTTAGTAGGCAGGGTCAGGGAAGAAAGCAACAGTGATGAGGGTGAGGGACGGGGCACTGGCCACAGCGGGTAAGTTAGAAAGTCTCATTTAACTGTAGGACCAGGGAAGAGCAGGGTCATCATGGCATGCTGTGCATCCTAACTCAGAGCAGCTGTGAGCACCTGCGCACTAGGGACCATCAATATCTTGTCATGGATGAGGGAGGGACTCACAGGGCCGGCCTCTAGCTGAGGTCTTCTGTGCAGGCAATGGTTGCTGGCAGGGGAGAGACATTTTCCTCAGTGGTGCAGCCTCCCCAGGGTGCCCAGGGGCCTTTACCCCTCACCCATGCTCCTAGAAAAATTAGACTTTCTAGGTCTCTAAGAAATAACAAGGACATGAGAGTAGAAGGTGGCCTCTCTAGGAAAGGAAGAGGATCAGTGGAGCTCAAGGAGGACAAGAGGGAAATGAGGGTGACCACAGTCACACATGTGCGGAGATGTCATCATGAGACCCAGGGTTATGTATGACTAACGTGTGCTAATAACTTTTTTTTTTTTAATTGGATGTAAGAATCAATCAGTGTCTGGGTTTAAGTACTAATTCATAAGAAGTACAGCAGATTGTCGGGCCTGGTGGTACAGGCCTGTCATTCCAGCTACTTAGGAGGATGGGGCAAGAGTACTGCAAACTAAAAGCCAAGCCTGGGCAACAGAGTGAGTTTGAGGCTAGCATGGATGACTCACTGAGAGCCTATCTCAGAAAGTAAAAAGAGCATATGTTTCCTGGGGATCAAACTCAGACCACTAGCCTTGGTGTCAAATACTTTCAACACAGGAGACAGCTTGCTGACCCAAATCTCTTCTCTCTTTCCATCTCTCCCTTCTACATTTTTTCAGTACTGGGGATGGAATCCAAGGCCTTGTGAATGCCAGACAAGCCCTGTACCACTGAGCCATGTCTACTCTGGTAAAAGGTAAACCAGCTCCCACAAGTATTCATCCGAATACACAGGCACCATGGAATATTCCTACCTACACACATGTACACACACACACACACACACACTCATACACATTCATACACAATAAATGTAAAAAGAAAAAAAAATGAAGACAAAGCTACCAGAAAAAAAAATCACACAGTAGAAAAATCTTATGTGGACATTTACTGACATTAAGTACACGTGGTTTGTTTGATATATAATATTACTTTGTTAAATTGTAAGAGGGTACAGAAGCATACCAACAGCTAAAATGATCAAGTCGGTATCTGCTTTAAAATGGTGGAGAGGCATGTGGAAGGCAGGTTGGTCTCGTGGGAGAGACAGGCCAGGTATTGACCACATGGTGATCCCTCAGGCTCCTCCTCTAGAGTGTTCAGAAACATCAGAATGACAGTGAGTGAAACCAGAGGCTGTCAGGTCTTGCCAGGTTCTAGCCAGCTCACTGAACCAACCCAGTGCCTTTTATGATGGTGACTATCCCACCACTATGGTGTGTGTGTGTGTGTATGTTTGTGTGAAAGCACATGAGAAGCCAAAAGGAGGGCTTGGTCACACCCACGAATGCTGGGAAATTGACTCTGGACAGGAGAGATCCAGAGTTATCCAGGAACCTCAGAAGGAACCTGACCTTGCTGTTACTTAGCCACACCCACTGCAGCAGCCTGGAATATTCCCAGGCAGTCTTGCAGCTAGGTGCCCAAGGGCCACAAGTAAGTGGCTTTGGGGAGCAAACTTGAGTGTGAGGAGACTCAGCAAGGCCTGATACACTCCATCTGCTTCTCCAAAACCTTAAGCTCTGCCTTGTAATCCTACTCCCATGGTTGCAACCCCAAAGCTGGAACTGAAATGAGATAGAAGGAAGGATGATGAAGAAATAGACTCTGACCCAAGCAGAAGGCTTTGCCTTCATGTGGACCTAGCAGGGAGAAGTGACTTGGTCCCTTGAGCTCTCTACAGAGGCTCTCCACATCTCCCTGTCTTCTGAGGTCCAAATGTGAGCTGGGAACCCCAAGTCCCATGACCTTGGCACATTTGGAGAACATCCATTTTCTGGCTCTCTTAGAATAAAGCTGTTGCTACCCAGAATCTCTCTGGTCTCTGGTCACCTGGAAAGTAATGTTAGCTCAACTCTGGAACCACCTGACCTGACTTAGCTGGGCAGGCTCATCCAATCAATCCCACCATGAAACTAGCAGTGTCTCTTTTCAAACATTGGGGGGACCCTTGGTGGACTCCAGAGACACAACTCTGTGGGACCTCAACCTGGCTATGTACAGATGTACGTATAATCTGTAGTGTTGAAAAGTAAACTTCAAAACTGAGTTTTAGTGGGTGGTACAGTGACTTGGTCTAT
Source organism: Arvicanthis niloticus (assembly GCF_011762505.2). NCBI lineage: Eukaryota > Metazoa > Chordata > Mammalia > Rodentia > Muridae > Arvicanthis > Arvicanthis niloticus. The sequence goes on along the minus strand of NC_047658.1, from coordinate 18,935,300 downwards.
ACCTGATGACCTGAGTTTCATTAATGGGGCTCACGTATGAGAAAAACAAATCCTACAAACTGTCCCCCGACTTCCACATGCATCCTGTGATGTGTGCATGTGTACAAACACACACACTCATACCCCCACACACACAAGATTAGTTTTAAGACTCTGCTGCCTGTGATGGGATTATTATTCTTAGCAGCAAGTATGATGCTGCCGTTCGCATTTTGTTGAGGCCATTTTCAGGTCCTTTCTGCTGAGGAGCATGCTCTGGACAAGGCTTGAGAGCTGGTCGAGCATCTGAATTGGTGGGGCAGCAAGAACACGGGGCTAGATATGTGGCTCTAAAAACCAAATGGCAGCATCGTGAAGGCCAACTGCCTGAGACATCTGCAGAAGAAAGCTTCACACACAGTCAGGAGCTACAGTGACTGATTTATTGGCCAGCAGCCCCGCACTTCCCTGCAGGAGACCCACAGACCAGGAGCAGGGCTGGCAGGCTAAACCTGGCTGCACTGAACACTCACATGCACTGAGCAAGGGTCTGGGGACACACTGTATGGCAATGGAAGAGCCCAGCCAGGAACGTGCTGCAAAGCCAGCAGGCCCCACAGCTCCTCTGCCCTGGGCATCCAGGCTGGTGATGGCTTTAAGCTGCTGTTCGGAGCTGCCCCTTTGGTCTGCTGTACGAGATGCAAGCTGTCTGGCCTGATGAGGGAAGTTGGGGGCTCTGCTGACAGGCTCATTAGGACTCTGTTTTGTAGCCTTGTAGGATATCCTTTGAGGCCTCTTTTGTAGACAGAAGGTTATGGGATGGTGTAGCTCTGAAGGGAATCCCCAGGGTGAGGCAGTATGCAAAGTATGCAAGGATGGGCAAGAGGACAAGGACAGACAGCCCAGCAATCAGGATCAAGGACCACACTGGGAAAAGACGAACCACCTCTTTTGACTATGGAGAGACAGGGAAACACAGATTAACATAGCAAAGTTCCCAGAAGAGGAAGAAGAGGTATGGTGGGGAAGGGGGAGGGGAAGCTGGTGAGTTTTCTATGATCAGAGCCAATGGCCAGGTCCTCAGCTCACAGGGGACTGGAAGGAGCCCCAGGATCCAAGAAGGGGCACTCACAGTGCTTGAGTCCCAGGCCATGTAGACAAGGGGTCCCTGGACAAGGTATGCAAAGATGGACATTAAGAGGCCTAGCAGCACCACTGGAGACACATAGCGCCACAGCCAGTCACAGCCAGGGAAAACGGGGTGGCCTAGCAGAACCATCATGTCTGCAAGGAACCTGTTGAGGAACACAGAATGTGGCAGCCAGTCAGGCCTCCCCGCCTCAGAGGGGAGGTTAGGTGATAGCAGCTCAGGCCTGCTTTATGTCAGCCCCCCTGTTCTTGCCTTGTCTAGTCTGTCCTCCATCCCCTGCTCACCAACACCTTCCATGGGCCCCACACCCCTCTCATCCCTCCTGGGATGATACCTGTGATGTGGCAAAGACCCATGTGGGTGCTAGGTACCCAACACCGAGCCACATGAGCCAAGCAAGCAGACAGCACTCAGCCCTCAGGAACTCAATCTTGGATTCTTTCAGCCACATGGTCTCAAATTTTTACACACATACCCAAGGCCCTTTGACCAAGGATACCTAGGTCCTCTTCTCCATCTATCCGTCTGTCCAGACTTTGCTTCAGAATGACATCTTCGGTACTCCTGCCTGTCTGACATTTCCATCCTCACCCTCAGTGTCTCCACTTACCTCCACTGTGGACTTGGGACACCCACTGGGCTGTCTGCACATGCGCTTCTCCTATAGACCCTGTGCTTTGAGAGCACCTCAATATGATGATGGGTTCATCCCAGAACCAAAAGGCTTTTCCGGCGCTGTGGAGATGGCTTCAATATACACAAAAAAGCCAGGCACAGTGGTGTGCACCTGTGTCCAGTCTAGCTGGGGAGCTCCAGGTTTATGAGAGACCCTGAATATACATCACACAAATGCTAACACAGCCACACTTGAGTCTCAAATGTTTGCTGATAACCAATGAGATGGCTCAGCAGGGAGAGGCATTTGCTGGCAAGCCTGACAGCCTGAGTTCAATCCCTGGGACCAATGTGATAGGAGGAGAGAACCAACTCCACAAGCTGTCCTCAGACCTCCGCACATGCCCTGTGTCACACACATGCCCATACACATACTCTCAGCCACAAAGGAAACGTGAGGAAATGTGGGGCGGGAGACAGCTCAATGAAGAGCACTTGCTGCTCTTGCTGAGGATCCAGGATTCCCAGCACTCACATGGCAGCCTACAACTCACCCTAACTCCAGTTCTAGGGAATCTGATGCCCTCTTCTGGTGTGTCTGAGGACAGCAGCAGTGTACTTACACATATGGACTCTGAGGTCCTCAGCACCTTCTGCCTTGGACTTAGACCACTGTGTGTTCTATCGTTGCTTCTTTTTGGATATAGAGTCTGTGTAGGTCAGACTGACCTAGCCCTCACTGAGTCCCCCTGCCTCTGCCTCCAATGTGTGAGATAAAAGGCCTGCCCCATTATGCCCAGTCTATTAGTTTTTGAACTGCTGTGACAAAGCACCTGACAGAAAGAAGCTGAAGAGAGGCAAGGTTTACTAGGCTCTTGATTTCGAGGGGCACTGGGTCATCATGATGGGGAAGAAATGGCTGCAGAGATGGCTCTGTCCATGGCGCTGGAACATGGAGCGGACTAGGAAGCAGAGAAAGCCTGCTAGGGTCGGGGCTGAGTGTCACTTCTCCAGCCAGGCCCAGCCACCTAATGGCTGCACAGCCTTCAAAACAGCCCCACAAGCAAGACACAGCCTATCCAAACACAGTGGCTGACAGTTCAGATCTGAGCTACAAGAGAAGAGCCTCAGGCTGGATGCTGAGCCGGCTCCATTCCACCCCAGTCCCCAGATCAGGCCATTCTTCCACCATGTCTTTGTCACACTAGCCGAAGACACTGCCAGCTCTTGTTTTAAATCTTATACAGCCCCCAAGTCTCCTCCTTGGTTCTGCTTGGTTTTCCTACACAAAGCCACTAAAGGTGCCTACTTTAAAGAAAAAAATGTTTTTGGTGGCACATTCCTTTTATCCTAGGCACTTGTGAAGCAGAGGCAGGTTGATTCCTATGTGAGGCCAGCCTGGTCTACATGGCAAGTTCTAGGACAGCCAGGAATATATAGTGAGACCCTGTCTCAAAAAAAAAAAAAAAAAAAAAAAAAAAAAATTAGCTCTGACCATGGTGCTCCTTACTACAAACCATCAGTGTTTTTGGTACACACTGCACGCAAAACTAGGTCACATCATGGTTTACAAGGCTCCATCTTCTATCCTCAGATTTCCTGATTCTATTCCAGCTTCCCTGGATCCCTCGTTCCTTAACAGGTTCCAGCAGGATATTTCCTCTGGGGTACTCAGATGCAGGAATGCTTACACAGATATGCTCACATACACACATATACATGCACAGCACTTACACATAAAGCATTCCTCCTCCCGTAAGGGGTCCCTCCTTACCACTGTGTCCGAAGCACACACACCTACACTGAACCAATGGAGCCTTTGATTTCTTCATGTCTTTGTTGGTATGCCTGTGCATGGATGTGGAATCTGGAGCTTGATGACAGGTGGCTTCTTGACTTTTCTGAGCCAGGGTCTCTCATTGAACTCAAAGCTGTCCTCCCTGGCTATCAGGGCCCTGTTTGCAACCCCCCTCCCCATCTCCTCTGGTGTAGACAGAAGCAGAAACACCCACACAGATAAGCTCACACACATGCATATATGTGTCAGGATCCTAGAGGTCTGGCAGACAAAGGGGCTAAGGGGAGATCATAGCTAGGGCTGATGTTAAGGCAGTGGGGGAACAGGGCCATAGGTGAAGTACCCGTGAGCATCCTCAGCTGTCTTCTGCAGGAGTAGGTGTTCTGGTTGCTAGGCTAAGGGGTTAGAATGGTGCCACCATGACTATTGGTGTGCGTTCTGAGAATAGAACACAGACCTGCACGCTTGCACAGCAAGGACTTTACCAGCTGAGCCTCCTCTTCTCCTCACTTGTAATTTATGGTTTTCATGTCTGTCAGTGTTGCTGCTATCTGTCTATACCACTCGCATGTAGGCTCCTGAACACAGGGTGCTATCTGTGGTTTATGCAGTGTCCCTGGTCACTAGCAGGTCATAAAGTGCATGAAATACACCAAAGTATGATAAATAAACATTTCTCAGAGCCCTTGTAGTTAAGGGCCCTCATGTCACTCTAGTTTGAGATTAGAAACAACAGGAAAACCATCAAGCCTCCCCACAGATCCATTCTCTAGGGGCTGGGCCTGGCCCTTCACCTCTTGGCCCCATAGGCCCAGGCCACAGCAAGGGTTTCGCATATGATGATGATGATGATGGGCACCACTACCCAGTACTCATTCAGCAGTGAAAAGTAGTAGATGCCTGAAGGTTGGATGAAGATGAGGCCAGCCAGGAACATCACCATGGAAACACACACTGGAGGAAGCATTAGGTCTGTGTCAGGATCCTAGAGGTCTGGCAGATGATGGGGCTAAGGGGAGATCACAGGTCAGGGCTGGTGATAGAGCTGTGGAGGAGCAGGGCCGTAGGTGGAGATACCTGTGAGCATCTTCGGCTGTCTTCTGCAGAAGGGGAAGGTGTCCTGGAGTGTCAAAATGTTGCCCAGCATGAACATGAGATTGGAACCCAACCCCAGTCCCAGCAGCAACAGGAAGAAGAGCATAGTCCAGAAGGCAGACCCAGGTAATAGTGAGATGACCTCAGTGAAGATCAGGAACAGGAAGCGAGGGCTATCCTCAATCTGCATGCACAGAAGAGTAAAGTGGTCTCTCTACTTTTCTAGAAACTCCCCAAAGCCCCTGAGTCTGAGAGGAAAGCAGACCACAGAAGGTGTTCTGTGCGTGGCGTTTCCTGAATTACCAGGATTATGCATCACATTTCTTTCTGTAATTAATGAAAGCTCAACTCTCTGTGGTGCAGAGCATGCTTCCCAGCATCTTGTTTGCCCTGGGCCATCTCCACTGACCTTCAGAAACTGCTTCTGGATGTTGCATTCAGGCACCATGCTGAGGACGGTGTTCCTCAAGGGTGGAGGGAGGCTGTAGAGCCAGTAATTGTAGATGGAGGTCGGGTTGTCCTGCAGGTCAGGGGGCTGCACCTCAGGAGGCAGGATCCCCTGGGCTATCAGCATTATAAGTTTCTTTGTGTTCCTGAGGATGAGGTGAGTCAGAATGGTCAGGCTTTGGCACTGGCCTTCCCTTGTTCATCTTATCCAAGAGAGCCATCTCAAGCCCGGCATTACTGACTTGGGCAAAGGAAAGCCTGCAGTGGAACCTCCAGCATGACCATTCTCAGGACCATCAAGAATGTATGCCCCTGGGGAACCTGGGGCAGGGATTCGATATGGGCTTCCTGGGGACTCTGTGGTCTCAGTCTTCACGACCTTTTCTGAGACTGGTAGGGAAAAGCCAACCTTTTCAACTCCACACTACAGAGAGTCAGGACAGCTTCCTGGACTTTGAAGTGTATGATGACACTCCCAAGTTGTTGGGGGCCGACTTTTAGCAGAAATTGTCTATCAGCTTTGCAGCCATCTTGAGCCATATACCCTGACATGTGACTTGGATTACAATAGCCTACAACAGCTGAGCACACTCTGATAATCTTGGTTTAGATACCTTGAGATTAAAGGTGCGTGAGATTAAAGGTGTGTGAGATTAAAGGTGTGTGACTTAGAAGTATAGAGATCAGAGTTAGAGACAAGACCTAAGGGCATGATTAAAGGTGTAACTTAGAGGCGTGGCTTAGAAGTAAGACATATAAAAGGCAGAGACAGAAACAGACTGAGATCAGAATAAGACACAGCAGACAGAGGAGACACAGCAGGAGACACTTAGAGGAAGAGAGACTGAAGAATAAACGGGATTGAATCACACCTTGTCTGGTCTCCATTCTTCGAGTCTGCCCTCACCCTCGCTCTTGCTGAACCCCGACCCGCAGACCAGAGCGGCAGCTTGGGCCGGGATACAGTGGCCCCCCCAAACGTGGGTTGGCCTGGGCCTCAACATTTTGCCTAGGCTGCGACGTTTTTGGCCACCCCAACGTGGGGCTAGTGTGGACCCCAACACCAAGTTGTGCCATGTGAAAGAACCTCAATCCTGTGCAGAGCCCTCGCTGAGAGCTGTGCAAGCTTTGTGAATGCAAGTGTAGACTGACCATGTCCTACAGTGTAAAACAGGATGCTATTCGGATGACAAGCCTGGTACACATTTGGACTAATATTCTCATTGTGAATAAGTCAAACTGAAACATATTTTTAATCTTCTTATGAAAATAAAACTGTTGGGCTTGAAAGATGGCTCAGCAGTTTAAGAACACTGACTACTCTTCCAGAGGTCCTGAGTTCAATTCCCAGCAACTACATGGTGGCTCACAACCATGGGATTTGATGCCCTCTTCTGATGTGTCTAAAGACAACAACAGTGTAGTCATATGCATAAAATAAATAAATAAATCTTTTTTAAAAATTTAAAAAAGAATAAAACTGTTAACAAGGGGCTGGAGAAACTGTCCAGCAGCTAACATGAACACGCACTGCTCTTCCAGAGGACACAAGTTTGATTCCCAGTACCAATGTGAGGAGGCTCACAACTGCCTGCAGCTCCAGCTCCTGGTCAGAAGCCATCCTCTGGCTTTTCCATCTACTTACACACTGAATAAATGAATATAAAAACATTAGTTAATTAAAATATATAAATAAATGGTGATATAGAAGCCCAAATCACCCTCCTTTTGTTTCTTGTTTTGGGGTTTTTGTTTCTTTCTTTCTTTTTTCTTTTTTTAAGATAGGGTATCTTGCTGGGCAGTAGTGGCACATGCCTTTAATCCCAGCACTTGGGAGGAGGCAGAGGCAGGCAAATTTCTGAGTTCGAGGCCAGCCTGGTCTACAGAGTGAGTTTCAGGACAGCCAGGGCTACACAAAAATCCTGTCTCGAAAAACAAAAAACAAAAAACAAAAAAGAAAAAAAAAAAATAGATGTCTCTTCATGGCTGTCCTAGAGCTCACTATGGACCAGACTGGCCTCAAACTCACAGAGACCTGTCTCTGCCCCTTTGCCCCTCTGCCTCTCTGCTCCTGCCTCTACTTCTGGCCCTGATGCTGCCCCTACCCCTAGTCTTGCCTCTGCTGGGATTAAAAGGATACTGCCATACCTGGCAGAAATTCCCATCTTAACCTCAGCACCTGAAGTGAGAATGCTACTCCTTCAGTAGCATAGTGAGGCAGAAGCTCGCTGCCAGTCCTTCTGAGCAGCAGGGAATGAGCACATAGGTGTTTAACAAATAAACAAAACAAGAGGAAATTTGAAGTTTCTAGTGGGCTGTATCCACAAGGTAGCTATATCTTGAAGCCCAAGTTTTGACTCTGATTATCCCCAAGACCAAGACTTTAGTTCCAAGAAGTCTTTCCAAAGCTCCTGTCCAGAGGAACTCACCTCAATCCTAGGCTGTTAAAGTTCTTCATAACTAAGCCAAGCCTAGTGCTGTAGGCCTATAATCTCATATCTCAAAGAGTCTGAGTCAGGAAGATCACAACTTCAAGGCCAGGGAGACTTAGTGAGGCACCTATCCTTAAGGCTCAGGGAACAGCAGGGCAGAAAGGTTCTGAAAGCCTGGCAGACCAGGATAACTTCTGTGTGACAGGGTCTTCTTGACAGGAGAGGGGTGTTGCTCCCATGAACTCTCAACAATATGGCTGCCTGCACAAGACCTGCAAAGACTGCACCAGTAGATATGTCAACATGAATGGAGGAAATTTTACAAGGCACACTCCTAGATGAAGAGCCGCAGGCGGCCAATGGCTATAGAACCAGTGTCTGTGGTTTGTTTTCAGGGACATAGAGAGAGAGGGGAGGAGGGTAAAATGATGCAAACACAGTGTACTCACAAAGGGTATTCTCAACTTAATACAAGCAAAGAAGTCTGGGGAGGGGAGGAGGTGCACACCTTTAATCCCAGCACTTGGGAGGTAGAAGCAGGTGGGTCTCAGAGCTCAAGGCCAGCCTAGACTACAAAGTAAATTCCAGGGTAGCCAGGGCAACACAGAAAAACCTTGAGTGAAAGAGAGGGGGTGGAGGGTCGGGATGACAGGAGGGGAAGGGAGAGAGGGAGAGAGAGAGAGGGGATGGGGTGATGGACCCCTTTAATCTCAGCACTTAGAGAGCAGAGTCAGGTGGATCTCTATGAGTTTGAGCCCAGCCTGGTCTTCATAGTGAGTTCCTATCTACATAGTAAATTCCAAGACAGCCAGGACTACATGGTGAGACCCTGTCTCAGAAAAACCAACCAGCCAACAAATCAACCAATATTTCAAAAGAGGACTAGAGAGATGGCTCAGTAGTTAAGAGCACTGGCTGTTCTTCCAGAGGTCCCAACTTCAAGTCCCAGGACCCACATAGCAGCTCTCAACTACCTGTACTCCAGTTCCAGAGACTTTGACACCCTCTCTGGCCCCTATGGGCACCAGGCATGCACAGTTCTACATGCAGGCAAAACACTCATGTACATAAAACAAAATAAAAGCACCTTAAAAACTAAAAATAAATATAACCTTAAAGTGAAAGGGCTGGAGTACATCTCAGTACTCAGTACTCAGTACTCAGTACTCAGAGTACTTGCCTGTCACACACAAGGCCCTGGGTTCAGCTCCAACCACTGCAGTGTGGGTGGTCAGAAGCAGAGGCAGGAGATTTTTTGGTAAGTTCAAAGGAAGCCAGATCTACACAGCAAGTCCCAGGCCAAACAGGACCACCTGACTCAAAAAAAGAGACATTTATTTTTATTATTTTTAAATCACATGTCAGGAACATATGCAGGTGACCAGAGAATCCAGAGCATGTCAGATCTAGAGCTGCAGTTACAGGCACTCGTGAGCAGCCAGATGCAAGTGCTGGGATCCCAACTTGGGTCTTCTGCAGAAGCAGCAGCACAATCCTTAGCTGCTGAGTCATCTCTCTAGCCCCTACTCCCATCCATTGGGAGAGAATATTAAAAACAAGAGCAAAAGTCAACGAAACAATTAACAAAATTAGCAAACAAAAGAGAAAAACAGGTGATGGAAAGATAAAGATCAGAGGGCCTGGAGAGATGGTTCCAGGTGATCTGTTGCCCTCTTCTGGTCTCCAAAGGCATCAGAAACACAAAGTGGCAGACAGACATCCAGGCAGGCAAAACCATACACATTAAAAAACCAACTGTGGCTAAAGTGGACCAGTAAGGAGGGCAGAAAGCCCAGTGCAGAGGTTACAATGAAAAAATGCAGGGAGTGGCTGGAGAGATGGCCTATGGGTGGGAGCACCTGCTCTGTAAGCAGGAGGACCTCAAGTCCCAACCCCCGGCACCCAGGAACACTGCTCAGCCACACATGCGTGTAATCCCAGCACGGGAGGCAGGCAGCTAGATCCCTAGAACTTGCTAGACAGCCAGTCTAGCCAAAATGGAGAGCTTCAAGTTTAGGAGAGAGCCTGCCTCAAGGCAGTAAGGTAGAATGATATGGAACTGGTTGGCACCCTCATCTGGCCTCCACTGGCATGGACATTCTCAGGAAGAAAGAAGTAAACAAACTATACAGAGCATTTTCTGGGGAGACAGTTCTTCACGTAGTGCAATAAAGCTCAATGAGCTTTACACTGAACATTTGGTTTTATGTGTCTTTTTATATGTATGGAATATCTCATTTTTTAAAAAGGGCCTTTAAAAATATATACACACACAAAGGTCTGCAGTGTTGGCCCACACCTTTGGTCCCAGCACACTTGGGAGGTAGAGGCAGGCAGATCAAGGCCAGCCTGGTCTACAAAATGATTTCCAGGACATCCAGGACTATAGAGACCTCTTGTCTGAGTTACTAGCTGGCTTAGTGGGTAAAGGGTTTGCCACACAAGCCTTGCGATGTTCTCTGGAGCCCTGGAGGTGAAAGGGGAGAACTGACACCACAAAGTCATCCTCTGTGCTCCATCCTCAGCCATGACATGCCTGTCCCCACACCAAGCATATAGTACAACGATAATCAAACAGCTAAACCAATAACACAAATATTCTCTTATATGCTTCTCAGACTTGCAAAATTAAGAGGTCCAGCCATGACTAGTAAAGTGCTGTACAAAACAAAGAGATGGAGACCTTACACTTCCTTCTGGGAGGGTAATTCTGATCAAACCATTGGAGCAGTCGAACACTGAGCAGACCCTGGCCAACAACACCTTCTAAGGCTCAGTCTGTCCTGCACGACTGTGGGCTCTGAATGCTTGGACTGCAAACTCTATGCTATCTGAGTGTCCATCTGACTAGATCCCAAGACTGCATTCTGCACTAAACAAGTACAGACCATTCCTGTCAGAGCTGGGCATGAAGGCACACACCTGTACACCTAGCAGATGGCAGGCTTGGACAGGAAGACAGATGTGAGCCAAGCCAGCTGGGGCTACAAAGATAAGAGTGCCCGGAAGCAAATCAAAACTTCTATTCCCTAAACAGCTCAGTTTAGTTAAACAGTTAAATTTAGTCACAGCAGGGACGCCGTTCAGAGTTGTACCTTCCTGGGTGATTTCAGTCTACAGGAAGACATGGTAGGAACACATTAGTGCAATAGTACATCACACAGAAAGTGGGGCAGCTGCAGACTGCAGTATTTGGCAGGGCTCTGAAACCAGTCTCTGGTTTATGAGAGACAATCGTATCTGTCATGCAGAACTGGGTGCATATATGTGCTCAGGTTATCATGTGGCTAATTTCTATAAGCCTAAATTGAAATTATCCCTCCTGAACTGAAGGAGACTCATAGGACTCAGGGACCTAACCAAACTCAGGAGGCACCAGAAGCTCATAAAGTTACAAGACACACAAGGCCCCTTCCCTATGGTCATATACAGTGACACGTGCTGTGAGGAGAGGAGGCTGCCTACAACTTCCAGCAAGTAGTTCAGGGAGCTCCCGGAGTAAAACCCGCAGAAAAGCAGAAAACTTCGGTGCTCTCTCACACAGTAGGGTGTTTATAGCTAATCATAGTGTACTACATAACTTCCATAACACATCGCCCGTGTATGGTGGGCACACGGTCACAGTGCTGCTCCTGTGATAACCCCACTAAGTCACTGGTTCACCAGCTGGCCTGAAGTGACACACTCTTTGGCCTGTTGTAATTTCCCTGTCACCCAGGAAGAGTCACACAACACCAGCTTCTAGGAGAAGATGACAGTCATTTGTGGAGCCTGCAGTTACTATGAGAACCCCAACTCCGGCTTACCCCTCTGACTCTCTCAACTCACACTGTCAGTTATCAAAAGCTTGTGAAAAACTGACGTAAGACCCCATTCTTCATTCCTTCTCCCTCAGAGATTGAAAAAAGCAGTAAAATCAAGCAACACACTGAGGATCCAGTCCACGCTTCTGTGGTGGGCTAAGGGCACTTTACAAGCAGCAACAAGCTGTCATGACTGCAGAAAAGCAGAAAACTTCGGTGCTCTCTCACACAGTAGGGTGTTTATAGCTAATCATAGTGTACTACATATTTAAAAATAGCAAGGAGGCCAGAGACATGCATGAGCCATTAAGAGCAGTTTCTGTTCTTCTAGAGGACCCAGATTTAGCTCTCAGCACACACATAATAGCGTCAAACCACTGGTGACTCCCTTCAGAGGATCTGACACCCTCTCTTGGCCTCCTCTACAAGCACCAGGCATGCACACGGTGTACATACATCTATGCAGGCAGAACACTCATATGCATGTAAATAAATAAATCTTTAAAAACAAAAGTCACTACAGGAGCTGGAAATGATAGCACAAGGCTATAAACCAAGCTTTGAGGAGGCAGAGGTCAGAAGCTCAAGGTCAGCCTGGGCTACAGGATCTGGGGGAACACGGCTTTGGACAGGCCTGCTGGATGCAGCAACCCCCCATTTCCCTGCCTCCTCCTGCTGCCTTCTTGTCTTTCTCTTCATGCCCCTCCTTCTCTTTCCTCCTCTTCCCAAGTCCCTTCATTTCTCCACTCCTCCTTCCTCACCAAAGTCACTGGAATTCTTTTGTAAGGGACACTTCTCCCATGGGACAACAAAGTGGAATATGGGGCATTCCAGGCCTACATAGTGAGACCCTGTCTCAAAAAGCAAAACAACTTGAGGGAACTTTGATTTCACCACAAAGAAATAATAATGTCTGAGGCGAAAGTGTGACCAATGATTTTAGCCACATGTAATGTACACATATATTGCTATATACCCCATGAGCACATGGGATTAGAATGTGTCAATAAGGCCAAAACCAGATGCAAAGCTGATGGACAGCCCCAGCTAGGAGAGGAATTCCTTAGGTCTCTAACTCTTTAGAGTTTAGGTTTGCCAGAGGGGCAGAGACTGCTGAGCTTTGGAACACAAAGTTAAAGGGCCTGTGCAGGAAACAGACCTCCACGCTGGCTCTGTGCTGTGGCCTCAGATTCTGTTCTCTGTGTCGGGGTGACCTTTGCATGCCTGCCACTCTGAGCATCTGTTAGCTCATCAGCTCTGAGGTGCAGGTTGACAACCTCTGGAGCTTTCTAATGTTAGAAAGCGGCTCTGTTCTCAGCTGAGAGGAAGCAGAGCTTGTAGCCTCCCTGAGAGTAAGGTGTGTGAATGGGGTGTGAAGCTGCCCGGGATGGACCTGCCAGGGACTGGCCTTACCTCTGACAGCAGTGATGTGTGGTTATAGTGGCCCAGAAGCCCAGGATGGAGAGGATGAAGGGCGTGGTGATCAACAAGGTGAATATCTTGAACAGAGCCATAAAGCTGGCATCGGCCAGACAGTTGTTGAAGTCATGCATGTGTGAGGATAAGGAGACAATGGGGCCAAAGCCCAGGCCAATATCAAACAAAATCTGGATCCCTGCATGGCACCACATAGTTAAGTCGAAGATGCTCGCCACCTAAAAAGGAGAAGACAGGTACAACGAGGTCATCAGGATTTGGGAAAGGACACCTGTAAGAGAGAAGGGAGGGGGTATAGGAGACAACAGCAGGCAGCTATGCAAGTCCCAGTGCTCAGAGAACCAAGGAAGACCCTCACCTTGAGAATCAGCAGGTATTTTAGTCCGTATTCTGTGCTGCCCATTGACAGAGTCCGAATTAAGAAGCAGAACATGATGAGATAGGGAACCAGCATCAAGACACATATGATCTATACAGGGAGGGCAGCATATCAGCTGTTTGTCAAGAGACTCAGCTTTGAAGAGCTAAAGGGCTGGATGAGGACCCGAAAGAGTTATCAGCCAGGCAAGAAGCTTTCAGGGATAACTGTCCAGGAGGAGAGACACAGTTGTAGCACTTGAGAATGCTGAGGGCCAGTGCGGCTCACCTTCCCAATGGACTTGATCCCGTTGACCATGAAAACACAAATGAGACACCAGGCCAGAAAGAGAAACATGCCCAGGCTGAAGGACGGTTGCCCTCCATCCTCAAATCTGTCTGAGGCCTTCAAGGTCTGCCGGTACCAAAAGTACGTGTAGGATGTTGCCTGTTCACACTCAGGATCTGGGGAAACACAGCTTTGGACAGGCCTGCTGGATGCAGCAACCCCCCATTTCCCTGCCTCCCTCTGCTGTCTTTCTTTCCTCCTCTTCCCAAGTCCCTTCATTTCTCCATTCTCCTTCCTCACCAAAGTCACTGGAATTCTTTTGTAAGGGACACTTCTCCCACGGGGCAACAAAGTGGAATATGTGGCTCATGTAGAAAAGGATCCAGGCATTGAACACGTTCAGGTAGGTGTTACTGATGAAGCACACCTGCAGGTCAGGGAGAGAGAAGGGGTTGACAAGGGATGGAGGGGCTGAAGGAGCATGGTCCACACCAGGACAGTCAGTCATGGCATTTCCTCCATAGAGGGGGGAGGGGAGCAGCTGTGGGGCAGGCTTGTGAAGCCTGGGGTTCCTCACCATAACCATGCTGTATCCCACTCCACCAAACCAGGGGCTCAGGTTCTTCCATAGCTCCACGCTGCCCTGCTGTGACCTCTGACCAACTGCCATCTCCAGAAAGAGAAGAGGAATCCCAATGCCCAACAGCATTAAAATGTACGCTATAAAGAAGCTCCCTGCAGAGAGAAGGCAGAGGGTTCTGAGAGCCTTGGGCCCATAATGCCTGTACTTCTTTATGCAGTAGAAAGACTGCTCACCAACAGCAACCTCCCCCAGGCCACAGGCCCCATTACCATCGCTGGCCAACCTCCTTGCTTCTAGGAGTCTCAGATGCCTGATCATCTCCCTTTCCCCACCAACATCCTGCCTGGTCAACCCACTGAGTAAAGCTCAAAACCCTGCACCTCCACTTCTCCTGACCCTAGGTGCTCGGATGCCTGGTTTCTATCCTGCTCTAGCATCTCAGAGACGTCAGCATTGGAAGCCAGGACTGGCTTCACTCCTGTTGTCCCTTTTGGGTCCACGTGTCCTGGTTCCCAGACTTACAGCTTCCTTTGTGAACCCAGTATGAGACAAAGCGCAAGAGTCCGGATGGCATCAGCATGTAGCCCATGAGGGCCAGGACGTACTCAACCTTGCTGGACCACAGGAGCCGGGCAGGGAAGCCTTCAGTGCTTTTGTTACTCATCCTTTTCACCAACTGTAAGGATTCCTGTTTCAGGGGTATCACTGTTGGTAATTCTGTGATACTGAGCTTGGGTTGTAAAGCAACTCTTGCCTGAGCCTCCAAAGCAAGGGTCTCCCAGGCCTGAGCCTTTTCCATCCTGGTCTCTGAAACTTGAGCCTGTGTAATCCAGGCTGATGGAGACCAGGTTACTAGATCACCTTCCCATCCCCCAAGGTTTGAATCCGTATCAGAAAGCCTTGTATCCATGGATACATTCTTTTCCATACAGGACTCTGAAGCCTTTACCAAGGTAGATTCTTGAGACATATCCGATGGAGAAGCTCTCAATTTGGCAAGGGAAGGTGCATTTTCACCTTCCTTAATGGACCTTAAAATCAAAAGTCACGATTTTAGTAGAAATCTAATAAGGAAATTATTCTCAAGCTTACTTAAGGATTCACTGAGTTTCAAAGTATCTTAAAGGAGACTACCATTTCTACACACTCCACCTACTGACATTCAAAACACATACACCACAAACATCACATACACACCATACATGTAAGTACCATACTTATACCACATGTGTACGTGCCATGCATACCACATAAAGATATCATGTACCACACACACACGTACCACATTCATATATACTACACATAGGCACCACATGTATCATACACACACACACACACACATCACATATAGTAACTCAGGCATGACATGCATCATCACCTTCACATGCACAACAAATACATACTAACACATATACACATGTACCACAAACCACACCCATACCATACTGACAAATATCATACACACAAGCACTACATACATGTCTACCACACATACATACCTACATACACCATACATATGAATGACTTAGCACACCCACACATCCACATGCATCACATGTACACATATACATCATACCCTTCCACCACACACCACACTCGCCACACACAGAGAACTCATACCACCCACATTTTTCGTACATGATGTTTTTACTTCTTCAGTATGTTTTAGCACAAGGGACAGGGGTCTGGGTAGTTAAAGTTAATAGGAAGAAAGGTGGGAACCACACTAAGAATTTCTGGAAACAGAGATAGACACCCTCCAAAGCTCACGGATCTCCACTACCAATCTCAGCTGTCAAGCTGCTAAGGCAGGAAGGTCTGCCATAACATGAGGTACAGAGAGAAGCAGAATAAGGAGCAGGGAGGGAAGGGAGGAGAACAGCGGGGGTGGGGGGATATATCAATATCAGTCTGGCTCTTTTGGCAGTGGGCTTTTGTTTACTGTTTTGAGAAGGGACTTACTAGACTTTCTATGCAGCACAGGCTGGCATGGAGCTCAGGACAATCCTGCCTCTGCCACTCAAAGAAAGGCTTAAAAAACCCTACTTTACCTCTCAAGCCTTCCATTTGTCAGCACTCCACCTGAGCTCAGACAGGTCTCAGAGGAGCCTGCCTTCTCCTGTTTCAGACAGCAGCTGCCTCCCACCCTCTCCACCTACCCACTTTGCTCTTTTTCACAGTCTTCTGGATTCCTGATTCTCTGTCATCTCTGCCACCTGCTCTACCCCCCACCCAACTTCCCAGCCAGAGGATGGTCCAGCACCTCATGTCTGGGGCCACTTTTGGCCTTGCCAGCTGTGTCCCAACGCTTTGACCTTTGTTGGCTCTTCAAATGTTCCACAGGACAGAGGGCAAGGAGTGTACTGAAAAGGAAAAAAGAGAAGGTCTGTGAAAGAGATGAAGAGGGCAGAGAACAATGGACTCAAACAGGAATTACTAAGCTAGAGCTGTTCAGCTGTGAATGGACTTGCCTAGGAAGCCCAGGATGTGAGTCCAATTCTGGATGCACATGAAGGCTGGCAATGGTGGCATGCAAGTAATGCAGCCACTAGGGAGAGGGAGACAGAAGCCAGCTAAGCCTAACTGGCCAGCTCTACACTGGAATGGAAACACTGTCCCATGAGACAGGGGGGACAACTGAGGAAACACATAGGAGGTGATCCTCTGGCCTACACACACACACACACACACACACACACACACGCATAAACATGCACACATGAACACAGCAGACACACATAAAATCATCTACGGTTGCTAATACAAGATGGTCAAAATATAGAATACCTAGACAGCAGTACTACAAGATAACCCTCAAGCTGGAACACTGTGTTCTGCAATACTAAGCACCCAGTGATGTTGTGCTCTCCTGACACAACACACAAATAACACAATACCAAAAATGAATAACCAGAATGTAGCCATGAGGAAAATCAGATAAACCCCTAAGTTAGGGATGTTTTATAAAACAACTGGTTTATACAATTGTTTCAGATGATGAAGCAGGGCTGATAGGATGGCTCAGTAGGCAAAGGTGAGTGCTGCCAGTTCTGAGGATCTGAGTTCAATCCCTGGGACTCACATGGTAGAAGGAGAGAACTGACTCCTGTCAATCATCCCCTGACCTCCATATTTTGCTGTGACATGTGGTATACATACATACATACATACATACATATATACATAATGTGATTAAAAATTTTTAAATGTCATAGTAATGAAGGCAAGAAAAGAAGAAAGTATTATATACCCAAATTACAACTTTAAATGTGAAATTATATCAACATTTATTTTATTTTTTAAAGATACTGATTATCTGTCATAGCCCTCTATAGAATAGAACCACTCAGTAGTGGTTCATCTGTAGGATAAACCCAGGCTGGCCTCAAACTCAGAGATCCACCTGCCTCTGCTTCCCAAGTGCTGAGATTAAAGGTATGTGCCAGCACTTCCCAGTTTGAAACAAAATTTTTTAGTGAAAAAAAAATTCAGAACGGCCAGTGCTACACAGCAAAACCGTGTCTCAAAACAAACAAACAAACAAAAAAAAAAAAAAAAAAAAACCCAAACCAAACCAACAACCCCATAGTGTCAATATAAACGAATCTCTGGACTTGGATCACGGGAGCTGAGGAGATAACCCAGTGCAGGCTGGGTAAGGACCTGAGCCCAGATCCCAGAGCCCACATAGAAACACCACCACCACAGATGAGCAGAGCTAGGTAGAACGGTAGAAAAATGTCATCCTAGAACAGGAAGGAGAGACAGGGCGACCTGGAGGGGAGCAGTGTGGAGATGCCCGCTGGGCAGCAGACTAGCTGAATCCATGCGTTCCAAGTTCAGTGAAGCAATGCTGTCTCAAAAACTAAAGTGGCGTGTGACACAAGACACCTGATGGGGGCAGGGGCATGGGGAAAGGGGATAACATCTGGAGTGTAAATAAATAAAATATCCAATTTTTAAAAAGAATAATTTTTTTTTAAAAAAGACACCTGATATCAACCTCTGGTCTCCACATCTGTAAACGTAAACACAAACATGCATACTCACACAAACTCATGAGGTAAACATTCCAGATAGACTAGGTTTAAAAAGAAGCAAAGTTAAACTGTGTCATGTCATTAAGTAGTGTCCACACACATGGGAAAGTACAAAGAAAAGCCATGACATGCTCATCCCAGTCAGATGCAGTTGTCTCAGGAAGGGAGAAGCACTGACTGTAATCCAAGAGAGTGCTCTAGAATCAAGATGACTTTCTCTCTGTAGCCATCTCTCTTGTTTTTTAAGATCCGGTTTCCCATTGTAGCGCAGGCTTGCCTAGAGCTCATCTTGTGCCAAGCTGTCCTAAACTTGTAGGAATCCTACAGCCTCAGCCACCTGAGCCTGGGATTACAAGGTTGAGCCAGCACACCTGACTAGTATTGTTCTATTTCTTGTCTGGGTTGGAGGTGTACTGCACTCCTATTGTTTGAATGTGGATTTGAGAGCCCGAATCTTTTGAGTTCAGATTCCATTTTAGAGAACCTGATCTAAGTTTGAACTCAGGTAAACTAACAAGCTGGTACCTAGCATTAGTTTCCAAGTTGTCCCCTGAGACTAGCTCCAGTCTCTAGACTAATTCCCAACAAGACCAGTGTCTTCAGGTTACACCCTCAACAAGGTCTGCATCTCCAGGTTATTCCCCCAACAAACCTGCACTCCCAGGTTACAAGCCCATGCTCTTCCTAATGACCACCAATGCAGAGGGAAGCAGAAGTTAAGGTGATGATATGACTCCCAGCACTAGTCAATTATGTTAAAGGCCACAGTAGCTTTCCAATTAGATGCTTGCACACTTATCATCTTCCCCCACCCGCCGCTTGCTACTTACTATAAAGTCTTGTCCCAGATATTCGGGGCTCCTCTACCACCAAAACTGTCTGGTGTGATGGTGGTGCATTACCCCCACTCAAGCTAGATCCAATAGAATAAAAACCCTGCTGTGATTTATATCCGATTAGCTCCTGTCTGGTTTTGGGTGGTTTAACCCTTCCCTGGCACTACAGATTGTCCCCGAAGGACTCATTTGTTAGAAGCGTGGACCCCAATGAGGAGAGGTGGAAGAATCTTTAGGAGGTGGCAGCTGGTGCAAAGTAATTGATCAAGGGGGCTGGAGAGAGGCACATATACTAAAATTGTAATGATACAGAGAAGATTAGCATGGCCCCTGCACAAGGATGACACACAAATTAGTGAAGCGTTCCTCCATCATCATCATCATCATCATCATCATCATCATCATCATCATCATCATCATAGCACTGGCTGCTCTTCCAGAGGTCCTCAGTTCAAGTCCCAGCACCCACATGGTGGCTCACAGCCATGATCTGATGCCCTCTACTGGAACATCTGAAGACAGCAACAGCGTACATCAAATAAATGAATCTTGTTTTTTTTTTTTTTTAAAAAAAGTAATTAGGTCAAGGGCTGGAGGTATAGATCAGGGCAGTAAATCTTGCCCAGCAAGTCCAAGGCCCAGGTTTGACCCCCAGAAATGCAATGACAAATATTATGTCTCTGAAACCATTACCTTCAGAAAAAAATTAATCCTGGTGTCACATGAACCATGCTGAACTCTAACTAGTTCTGTAGCCAACAATAACCTTGAACTGATTCTCCTGCCTGCACTTCCTGTGTGCTGTCCTTACACATCTACACAACCACACCTGTGAGCACTGTCATGCAAGTAAGCTTGACTACTGAGTCTATCTAATCCAGATACTATGTGTTTTACTATGTGACTTCTTCCTCTTCCTCTTCCTCCTCCTTCTGCTCCCATCTTGATGATATCCAGATTGCTGGGACACAGCCAAGCCTCAGCAGAGCAGTGCAGATGTTGACATCATGCTGTTAGATCATCAATACTATGGGCTAAGTAAACCTCTTTTCTTTACTTAGTTCAGGGCTTCGGATATTTTGTTATAGTAACAAAATATGGGTTAATATACACAGATGGGTGCTTTATAATTATTCATTTAAAGCTGTTCTGTTCTTATGGGCACATTCTATTTTTACAATTTAAAATATTAAAAGATAAAATACTTTTTAAATGAGATAAAAATGGTTGGTACAAATATTCATAAGAAAATGGTGTCAGCCCAGCAGTGGTGGCGCACGCCTTTAATCCCAGCACTTGGGAGGCAGAGGCAGGTGGATTTCTGAGTTCCAGGCCAGCCTGGTCTACAGAGTGAGTTCCAGGACAGCCAGGGCTACACGGAGAAACCCTGTCTCGGAAAAAAAAAAAAAAAAAAAAAAAAAAGAAGAAGAAGAAGAAGAAAAATTTTTTTAAAATGGCGTCAAAAGACTAAAAGGGAACTGTGCATGGTGAGTGGTGCCTGCAATCTCAACACACAGGATGCTTAGGAGAAGGGTCCTGTGAGTTCCAGCCCAGTGTGAGTTCCAAAGGGAGACCCTTCCTCAGAAATAAACATAAGAAGGAGAAAGGGGCTGGGGAGACTGTCTCCTTGCTGCTCTTGCAGAGGGCCTTAGCATAGTGCCCAACACCTACACTGACCGGCTCATCCTGCTTGTGACTCCAATTCCAGAGGATTGCACACCCTCTTCTGGCCTCCAGAAATACACATGCACATAAAGATATGCTTAAAAATAACAAGCAAACAAAAAAGACTAAAACCATAAAAAGCAGTTGAGTCCAATATTATCAACACAAAAGTAAACATCATACATTCTTTTTAAAAAGTATCTATCATAGGCCTGGCACTGTGGCTTTTAATCCCAGCACTTGGGATACAGAGGCAGCAAGAAGGTCTCTGAGTTCAAGACCTGGAGTGAGAGGTTTGCTTTCTTTAAAAACCCAGTTATGTTATGTGGATGTTTTTGCTTTAATCCCCGGTGTGGGATAGGAATATGGGGCTGTTTCAGTTTGTCCACATCTCAGGCTCTAGGAGGGGTGTGTTTGCAGCTGCAGGGACTTTACATTCAGAATTCTGGGGACTCTGAAGATGCCAAAGCCCAATGCAAGGGAGGGGGGGATGCTGAAGGAGAAGGAGAGGTGGAAGAAGAGGAGGAAGAGGAAGAAGAATAAGAGGAGGAGGAGGAGGAAGAAAAGGAGGAAGAGGAAGAAGAGAGGAAGGCTGCTTCCCGCACTGTGGCTGGAGGTAGAGGCATAAGAATCCAATAAAAAAGCTAAAAAAGATGACAACAAAGGACAGCCTGGTCCACAGAGCAGCTCCAGGACAGCCAGAACTGTTTGTTACATAGAGAAACTCGGTCTAGAAAAACAATAAAACAAAAACAGGGCTGGAGAGATGGCTGAATGGTTAAGAGCACTGACTGCTCTTCCAGAGGTCCTGAGTTCAATTCCCAGCAACCACATGTTGTGTCTGAAGAGAGCAATGGTATACTCATATACATTAAATAAATTAAAAAATAAATAAATCATTTAAAAAATAAAATTTAAAAAACAAACAAAAAATCAGAACTCCAGGTAAGCCACCCACCCTAGAACCTCCCCCTTCGACTTCCTCAGTGTCCCCCCACCTTATCCCCAATTCTTCCTCCCTCCTCACCACCACCGTGTTCCAGCTCCCAACTCGGGCAGTGACCTCTTGCTCATACACAGGTCACATCAGTCAGAAGACCAGACAAAACAATAACTAAGGAATAAAACACCCATGCAATAAAATAAACTCAGAAATCAGCACCTAGACCTATAACCACCCCAAACCCAGATGTCTGGATGCCAGAGTAAGAGCAGTCAATAACAGCAAGGCAATATGCCATCAACAGAGCCAGAAATCCAGCACCCTTCATGATAAAAATCTTGGAGAGTTCAGGGATACAAAACATATACCTAAATACAATAAATGCAATTTACAACAAAATGGAGGGAAACTCAAAGCAATTCCACTAAAATCAGGGACAAGACAAGGCTGCCCAGTCTCTCCCTACCTATTTAATAGGTACTTGACGTAACTAGCGCAGTAAGACAACTGAAGGAGATCAAGAGAATACAAATTGGAAAGGAAGAAGTCAAAGTGTCTTTATTTGCAGATATGACAATATACATAAACAACCCCAAAAATTCTACCAGGAAACTCCTAGAGCTGATAAAGAGCTTCATGGGAGTGGGTAGATACAACAGTAACTTTAAAAATATCAGTAGTTCTCCTAGGTATACAAATAAGGAGTGGGCTGAGAAAAATCAGAGGAACAACACACTTCACAATAGCTATAAATAATATAAAATATCTAGAGATAAACCCTAACCAAGCAAGTAAAAGACTTGTAAAACAAAAATGTCAAGGATTAGAAGAAAGAAATTGAAGATATCAGAAGATAGATCTCCCATGCTCATGGGTTGGTAAAATTAATGTAGTAAAAATGGCCATCCTATGAATAACAATCTACAGATTCAATGCAATCCCAAACAAAATTCTAACACAATACTTTACAGAACTTGAAAGGACAATACTCGGCTGGGCAGTGGTGGCGCACGCCTTTAATCCCAGCACTTGGGAGGCAGAGGCAGGTAGATTTCTGAGTTTGAGGCCAGCCTGGTCTACAGAGTGAGTTTCAGGACAGCCAGGGCTACACAGAGAAACCCTGTCTCGAAAAACCAAAAAACCAAAACAAAACAAAAACAAAGAAACAAAAAAGACAATATTCAACTTCGTATGGAAAAACACAAAACCCAGGATAGCCAGAACAATCCAGACCAACAAAAGAACTTCCAGCAGTATCATTCTCCCTGAAATCAAGCTGCACTACAGAACTATACTAATAAAATCACATAGTATTGACATAAAAAACAGATAGGTTGATCAATGAAATTAAGTCAAAGACACAGATATAAATATATACATCTATGGATTCCATTTTGATTTTAAAAAAACAAAAATACACAATGGAAAAAAGAAAGTATTTTCAACAAACAGTGCTGATCTAACTGGATGTCTGCATTACCCAGCACAAAACTCAAGTCCGGAGGGATCAAAGACCTCGACATAAAATAGATACACTAAACCTGAAAGAAGAGAAAGGGGGGAATAGCCTTGAATGCAGTGGCACAGGAGGCAACTTCCTGAACAGAACATCAATGGTGAAAGTGTTAAGATTAAAAATCAATAAATGAGACCTCATAAAACTAAACAGTTTCATAAGGCAGAGGACACCACCAATAGTACAAAATGGTGGCTGACAGAATGGGAAAATATTTTCACTAACTCCATATTTAATAGAGGGCTAATATCCAAAATATATAAGGAACTCAAGAAACTAGACATCAACAAACTAAATAACCCTAAATAACCCACTTAAAATTGGGGTACAGATCAAAACAGAGAATTCTCAATAGAAGAATTTCAAATAGATGAGAAACAAATAAATGTTCAACATCCTTAGCCATTAGGGAAATGCAACTAAAAACTATCCTGAGATTCCACCTCACACCAATCAGAATAGCTAAGATCAAAAACACAAGTGACAGCTCACACTGGTGAGCACGTGGAGCAAGGAGAACAGTCCTCCATTGCTGGTGGGAGGGCAAACCTGTTCAGCCATTTCAGAAATCAATATAGTAGTCCCTCAAAAAATTTGGACCAATCTACATCAAGGCCCAGCTATACTGTTCTTAGGCTTATACCCAAAGGAGGCTCCATCCTCACACAAGGACAGTTGCTCAACTATGTTCATAGCAATTTTATTAAAAATAGCCAGAAACTGAAAATAACCTAGATATCCCACAACCAAAGATTGAATAGACAAAATGTAGTACATTTACACAGTGGAGTACTACTCACCAAGTTTTAAAAAATGATATCATGAAACTTGTAGGCAAATGGATGGAACTAGGAAAAAATCATCCTGAGTGAGGTAACCCAGACCCAGAAAGGCAGACATGGTATGTACTCACTTGTAAGTGCACAGTAGCTGTTGAGTGAAGGATACTCAGGCTACAATCCACAGATCCAGAGAGGCTAAGTAACAAGGAGGGTTCAACGAGGGATGCATGGCTCTCCCTGGGAAGGGGAAATGAAATAGATTCTGCTGATGGGGTGGGTGGGGATGGGAATAGAAAGAATCAGGTAGGGAAAAGAGATGGAAAGATAGAGAACAGAGCATCCGAGGTGTAGGGTGTTGTAGAAACTTAGTCCAGTCGACACTCCCAGGAACCTACAAGGATGACCCTATCAAGGACTCCTAGAAATGGAGTTCACAAAGTCTGAACTGTCCATCTTCTGTAACCAGGCAAGGCTTCCTTCCTCTCATGGTGGGACTGGGACACCAATCCAGACAAAACTTTTGACCTACAACCTGTCCTGCCTGCAAGATGTGCTGGAGCAATGGTGGTGAAGAATTTGTAGAAGTGGCCAACCAACAACTAGTCTAATTTGAGACTTTAACAGGGAGCCCATGCCTGACACTGCCTTGATGACCAGGAACTAAAGGCTGGATAGCCCAAGGACCTAACATGAAACCAGACTGGCCAAAAAACAAAAACAACCAAAACCAAAACAACAACAACAAAATGATACCTATTGATGTTGTGCTATACTCATACATAGATCAATGCCTAGCTCAGATGTCATCAAAAGGATTTCCCCAGCCGCAGATGGCAGTGAATTCAGAGACCCACAGCTGAACATTAGCAGAGACGGAGCCCAAGTTGGTCGACTCCATAGAGTTCCACCCCTTGGAGCTTGGGGAACCCTGTATAAAAGAAGAGGGGGAATTGTGGGGTTGGAGACACCAGGAGATCACCACCCACAGAACCAACTAAGCAGGGCTCATGGGGCCCCTGAAGCAGTCTGTGTTAGGTCTCCTGCACACACACACACACACACAATTGTTGGCTTGGTATTTTGGGGAACTCCTTACAAAGGGAGTGGAAGGTGTTTCTGACTCTGTTGCCTATTCTTGGGACCCATTTCCTCCTACTGGGTTTCTTTGCCCAGGCTTGAGGTTTTGTGCCTGGTCTTATCATACTGTGTGCCATGTTTGGTTGATGTCCCTGGAAGGACTGCTATTTTCTGAAGGGAAATCGGGATGGGGTGGGGATGGGGGAGTGGATCTGGGGCCAAGGAGAGGTGGGAAAATTTCAAGGAGTGGAGGGAGGGGAAGGAAGAGAAAATGTGGTCAGAATGTATTATATGAGAGAAGAATAAATTTTAAAAAACTTATCTACTATTACTTCTTTAATTTGGTTTTACTTTTTCTTTGGGGGACAAGAGTAAATGTGAACAGAGGAAAAGGGTTTTTTTTGTTGTTTAATTTTATTCATTCGTGTATTTTATGTATGTCAGTGCTCTGTCTTCATGCACACCAAGAAAAGGCAATCAGATTCCATTATAGATGGTTGTGAACCACCGTGTTGCTGGGAATTGAACTCAGGACATCTGAAAGAGCAGTCAAGCGCTCTTAACCATTGACCGATCTCTCCAGCCTGAGAAAAAGTTTTTTAATGCATATGGAATTTGATTAAGCTGAGGGTTGGGAACATAGCTCATTTGGTAGAGTGCTTGCCCTGAATGCACAGGACCCTAGGTTTCATGTCCAGTATTGCATTAGGGCAGGTTTGATGGCCTGTGCCCGAAATCACAGTACTTGGGAAGTAGAGATGAGAGAACTTGAATAAAGTCCTTTGTTATCCTTGACCACACAAGTTCTAGGCCAGCGTGGGCTAGTTGAGACCCTATCTCAAAAACTAATCAAGTTTGAGTCCAACAAGATGGCTCAATGGGTAAATGCACTGGCATTGAGAGAGAACTAACTCCCACAAGTTGTCTTCTGACCCCCACATATCAGGGCACATGCACCACAGACTCATATCCATACATCAGTCAATCAATACACACAATAACTTTTAAAAGTTAGGCACGTTGAGGAAGTAGAGGGTTACCTATGACACACAATATTTCACTACAACTAGATATTTTGCCCATATCAAAAGTGAGACATATCTCCAAATACAAAAAGCCAAAAATCTCAAAATTCATAATTAGTCTTGTCCCCGACTCTGTAGTCCATCGGATAATAGTAACAATTTAATAATAGGCAAGTTGTGTGAAAAGGAGATCGATTGGCCTAACTGGAAGGCATTTAAAAAACAAGCAGAACTGAAAACACATTTTCTGGAAAATCCAGTCGACCGGAACTTTTCAGTTGCAGAACCGAGCACTGGATTTGATTCCTCGTTTCTTTTATTTATTCATTTCTCCATTCAATACTTGGACACGGGGCTTGTCCCTGCTAGGCAGGTCCTCCCTCACTGAGCTACAGACCCAGTCCCCGGGCTGAGCTCTGGCGGGGTGGCCATGGCCACTCCTGAACCCTCTGACCTCCTCCTGCCTCAGGACCGCCCTGTCGCTGTCACAGGCCCCTAGGAGCCTCCTCAGAAACACCCGCTCCACTCACTTTACCTCCTTCCCTGGAACTATGGCCTCAGAAAGGAAAGCAAGCCGGTGTCCTGAGTCCTCCAAACCGGAAATGGCTGTCCCTGCCGGGCCGGAAAGGGAGCTGGGCCGGGTCGCCTTCCCAAAAGAGCAGCCCTCTGGGGCTGTGGAGGTTGACTCTCAGGCCTTGCCTCAGGCAGGCGCAGCAGACGAGCGAGGAGGCAGTTTTCCGGGTTCTGGCGGAGAGGGAGCACGGTGACCCCTGACCTCGTGACTCCCCCCTCCCTCCTTGCGTCCTGTGGAGAGCCTGCGGCTGCATAATGGCCGCCCGTCTCACCGCCCGGGCCTCGAGATCCCCGCTAAGCTCTCCAGCGGCTGTTGAGATGAAAAGGTCCCGGAGGCCTCGGCTTGGAAACCTAGCAACCTCCCCAGGCCCTCCGGCCTCCTCTAAGGCAGTTCCCACATCGTGAGCCCACGCGGCCTTTCC
Source organism: Arvicanthis niloticus (assembly GCF_011762505.2). NCBI lineage: Eukaryota > Metazoa > Chordata > Mammalia > Rodentia > Muridae > Arvicanthis > Arvicanthis niloticus. The sequence continues at coordinate 18,908,436 of NC_047658.1, read as the reverse complement.
CGCCGTTTCCGCGCCTCTGCGCCATTGCCGGCGTCTCGCCTCCTCGACCAAGGCGGAGGAGTTTGCGGTGGAGCCTGCGCACGTGCTCACAACTCCTGACCGCGCGTGCGCGCTGCGGTCCCCTTTCCTCTGTGTGCAGCCTAATACCCTGTGTGACACAAGTACTTTGTTTCCTCGATGCCACAGGCAGAAAGGGTGGAAAGACTTCATCCTCACATTTATTCCGTGTGGATTTCAAACCATTGGTATTTACTCAAAGCCCCCCCTTTCAGGAGCAAAATAAACATACACCCAACAAAGGCCGATTAGGGATTTTAAGGACAGCGGATAAAAATTGAAAACGGGGCCGGGCAGTGGTGGCGCTCGCCTTTGATCTCAGCACTTGGGAGGCAGAGGCAGGCGGATTTCTGAGTTCGAGGCCAGCCTGGTCTAGACTGAGTTCCAGTACAGCCAGGGCTACACAGAGAAACCCTGTCTCAAAAGAAGGAGAGGGGGAGGGGGAAGGGGGAGAAGGAGGAGGAGGAGGGAATTGAAACCAGGCAAATGCGACGCCCACATGTGCCACCAAACAGTGTTCCATCCCAGATCCCACAAGGAGAAAGGGAAGATTAGCTGTGTCTCATCCTATCTGACAGATTATTGGAACAACGAACCCCAAAGAAAGGGGAATTTCCTCTTAGGAGTCTCATGCTGGGAGAAGGAAAAGGTGCCAACCAGAGAGTAACATCTCCCCGAAAGAGACTTCACACAGTCCTAAGAGCTAACACCTTACAGGTTGAGACTGAAGCCCAGAAGATGGCAGGTCAGTGGTGGATAGGACCACATCGTGGACTGCACAGACACACATAACATTAGCCCTCTATTTACACCTCAGTCTCACTGCGGGACCCTAAGATGGATGGAGGGGATCACGGGATCGCTTTGTGCCCTTCCCAGTGTGTCTACATTGAATAAGTCTCCTTTCTCTGCTTTCCACTATTAATTTGGTTCTTTTACTTGGCTTATTGAGGATGGCTGAATCTGCCTTGGAACACAACCTGTGACAGAAGAGACCCAACCCCCAAAAGCTATCTTCTGCCCTCTATAAGCACAATGTCACACACACACACACACACACACACACACACACACGTCACTAAATATAAAAAAACGTGGATAGCTTTTGATGATGTCCTCTGGCCTCCAAAGGAACTCACACACTCATGAACACATACACATACAGAAAGAAAATAGATGAAACACATCTCAGAAGGCAGCTGCCAACTCAGAGAGCTAGGCTTTGGATAGATAACTAGGTAATGGGAACTTCCCACAACACCAGAAATCTGTGAGGAAATGGGGAGTTGACAAGTGTCAGGAACTTCTGGGCACATCATAGGGAACTTTGGAGATGTTAGGTGTGCTCAAGTGACCCTCATTACCAATGCCTGGCTCTTCTGGGGCCTCCTCCCCTCAAGTTTCTCCACAGAGGCAGGAAGTGCCATCTGAGGTTCACTTCCTCCACCGGATGTTCAGGCACTGCCTAGATGCCGTCCTCACCCGTGGGACTGTCACACCTCCTCTGCAGCACTTTCACTTCCCCAGGGGTCCAAGCACATTGGAGCACCTGGTCTAGAAGGGGGTGGGGGAGAGACCCAGAAAAAGAGGCACACAGGACAGACTCAGAGGAAAAAAAGACACCCAGAGAAACAGAGACAAAGAAACAAAGAGACAAAGAGGCAGAGAAACAGAGACAGAGCACACTGGCTCAAGTGGTGGGTGCTAAGCTGGAGACCATAGGATGCAGGGGGCGGGGCCAGTGGTCAGTGAGGTCAGAGTGTCTGTGAGGTTGGCCTCTGCAGAGACAGCCCCAAGGTCCCAGGAACTAAGTGAGTGGAAGTCCATCGGAAGCCCCTGTGCGCTCTGTCTGAGCCATGGACACCTGCGAGGAACCCCCCATTGTGTCCCTGGTACCCACATACCCACATACCAAAGACCCTCAGGTACTGCTGTGCGCCCTGTGGAACCCGTGAAGAAGATAGGGCCCCAGCTGACAGTCGCTAAATGAACAGGGTGGGGTGGAGCTCCACCCCGGAACTTCCTCTTTCTCTGCCCTCTTCCTTTGTGCCTCTCAGTCTCTGTCTTTCTCTGCCCATTATCCCCCTTGCCCCCCGTGGCCAACACCTCTTCTGTCTGGGTTCCTCGAGTGGGTCGCTCCCCATCTAGGCGAAGATGTCCGCCCAAGAGAGTTGCCTCAGCCTCATCAAGTACTTCCTCTTCGTTTTCAACCTCTTCTTCTTTGTGAGTCTACTCGTGGCCACCCAGCCGGGGTCCCAGAGCCACAGTGGCCCTGGGTCTGCCCTAGCCTCATTCTCTCTCTTCCCCTAGGTACTAGGAGGACTGATTTTCTGCTTTGGCACCTGGATCCTCATTGACAAGACCAGCTTCGTGTCCTTTGTGGGTGAGGGGGGCTGGGCAGTAGGGGAGGGTCTTGCTGGAATGGACTTAAACCCAGAACCCCACCCCAAGGCATCTCCTGGTATCTCCCTTGCCCTAAGGAGGCTCTCAATAGTTACCATCTTCCCAGGCAGGGCTAAGGCTCTGGCACCCCGCTGGCCACTGCCACTGAGCCTCTAGTAGCGACGCTGTGTCTTTGCTGGCAAACAGGGACTACAAACCAGATGTAGTGGTGCACGCCTATCATCCCGGTACCCAGGAGGTGGGAGATGAGGGGTTCAAGGACATCCTAGACTACAAAGTGGGTTGGAGCCCAGGCTGGATAATGAGGTCCTGCCTCCAAAACAACCACAGCAAAATGAGGTCGTGGTTAGAAACAGTAATAACAGAAATGATAGATATTTCTCAAATACTTCCTGTGTCTCAGTTTGGACTGGGGCTCAGAGACTCTCCCTTGTTGAGGTTCAGAGAAGGGAAGTCTCTTGCTGGGTATCACACAGCCAGGAAAGGGAAGAGCAGAAATAAACTAGTAATAACAAGGAAACCACTTAAGGAGAGACCATCAAAACCATAGCAACTCAGACTAACCACATTGACCGCTGGGTTGAACAGCGGTCATGTGAACCTTGGAACAAGTCTAGTGTATACGTGGTGGCTGTCACCCATCATCCCAGCATAGGGAGGTGTAGGTGGAAAGATCAGAAGGTCCAGCTGACCCCTGGCTACAAAGAGAGTCCAAGGCCAGCCTGAGTTACCTGAGACTCTGTCTCAGGAAAAAATGAAAAATTGACCTTTTTCCTTCCTCACCCTCAAAAGGTTTAAGAAATGGATTCAGCTGGGCATGGTTGACACATGCCAACACTTGGGAGGCAGAGGCGGGCAGATCTCTGAGTTCCAGGCTAGCCTGGACTATAACAAGAGTTCCAGGAAGGCCAGGCTGTTCTGTTACACAGAGAAACCTTCTCTGAGAGAGAGAGAGAGAGAGAGAGAGAGAGAGAGAGAGAGAGAGAGAGAGAGAGAGAGAGAGAGAGAGAGAGAAGAGAGAAACTGACTCAATGTTACATGACAGGAGTAGTGTGAGAAAGGTGAGGAGGAAAATTCAGGACCAGAAACAGGAGGAGAATCTCAGAGGGAGAAGAACCAACTCATCGTGGGGCAGAAACAGAGGCCCACCTGGGGAAGATTCAGAGTAGGGGACACACAAATCCAAGAGATAGGGCCTCTCCTCAGTGACCGAGTGGAACTGCTGTTTCCCAGCCCACTCACTAACTTTTATCACCTCAGGCTTGTCCTTCGTGCCACTGCAGACCTGGTCCAAGGTCCTGGCTGTCTCGGGTGTCCTCACCATGGCCCTGGCTCTCCTGGGCTGTGTCGGAGCTCTCAAGGAGCTGCGTTGTCTTCTGGGCCTGGTGAGTGACATTCCCCACCCCTACTTGGGGCCAGCCCCTGGAAGGCCTGAGGGGTTGAGCTCCCTCTCCACTCTGCCCTCAGTATTTCGGGATGCTGCTGCTCCTGTTTGCCACACAGATTACCTTGGGGATCCTCATTTCCACTCAGCGGGTCCTGGTGAGTTTACTAACATGACCCCAGGCTTGGAGGTTGAGCATCTGGGACGGAGAGAGAAAAGCAGGTGGGCATTGCCGTCAACTAAGAAGCTGGGCCATAGAACAACACACAGGGACAGAGAAAGACACATGGACACAGAGGTACAGAAGCATGTGGAGAACGAAAGGGAAGGCTGGTGTAGTGTTTCTTGTGCTCCTCGCTACTCACAGGTTGAGGTGGAGAATCGTGTTACCATAAGAGACCAAGGAGGCCACACAGACGGGAAAAGAAGGAGTCATGTGTGATAGCACACCCCTTTAATTCCAGTGCTCTGAAGGAAGAGGCAGGCAGATCTCTGTGAAGCCAGCTTGGTCTGTACAATAAATTCCAGAACATCTGAGGTTAAATAGAGAGACCCTGGAGAGAGGTGAGGGCAGAGACAGATACAAACTGACTTCCACTTGGTAGGATTTACTCAGCTAGCTGAGTGTTTGTTGGTTTGATCCCCAACACTTGGTACTTGTAATCCTAGCACTCAAGATAGAGACAGGAGGACCAGGAGTACCAGACCAAATGCAAGCTACAGAAAATTAATTTTAAATTTATTTTTAAATAATAAATTTAAAAAGAAGATGCAACGGAGACCTAAAGACCCTTAGAAACACTTCTGAGATTCTGAGGAAGAGAGTCACTGCCAATCATTCAGGAAGAAACCTAAGAGTGGCAAAGTTATGTTCCTGGGGTGAATGCCATGGGAGATGGCTGGGGCAGACCGGATGACTGAGCCCAGCTTCATCCACACCCTCTCAGCTGGAGCGAAGGGTGCAGGAATTGGTGTTGCGGACAATCCAGAGCTACCGCACAAATCCGGATGAGACAGCAGCTGAGGAGAGCTGGGACTATGTGCAGTTCCAGGTATGTGAGCTTACATCTCCTGTCTCAAAACCATTAGTTACTACTCCTTAGACTCCGGGCTGTAACATCTCAGCTTCGCCTTGGGCTTTAAAAAGAGGCTCTGCCCGCGTGTGGGGGTCAACTATCCCCACGCCTGCCAAACTGCTTGAGCACGCCCCCCCCCAAAAAAAACGGCAGTATTTCTGCCTTCATGTAATTAAGTCCTCAAATCCTAGACCCTGAGGTTGCTCCACCCCAGTCCTCAAATTTCTATGTTAGGAACTCCCACCCATAGACACACATAGTCCTGCTCCCTATCCACCTATCCTGAGACAATCACACCGCCCAAAATCTCAGGTTCACCCTAAGCCATGTGCTTAGGCCCTCTCCAGCCCATTGTCACTTACACACCCATCATCCCTACCCTGCTCCCAGGCCTGGCTGCACACCTACACGGGTGACACCGGGTCCCTGACTCTGTACCCCTCCCCATCAGTTGCGCTGCTGCGGCTGGCAATCTCCGCGGGACTGGAACAAGGCCCAGATGCTGAAAGCGAACGAGTCTGCGGAGCTCTTCGTGCCCTGCTCCTGCTACAACTCCACAGCAACCAATGACTCCGCCGGCTTTGATAAACTCTTTTTCTCCCAGCTAAGCAGGCTGGGACCGCGGTCGAAGCTGAAGCAGACTGCTGAAATATGTGCACTCCCTGCAAAAGCCCACATCTACCGTGAGGTGGGACTATCGGCAGCGCTTAGCTCTGGACCTGTGGGCCTGGGGCAGGGTGGGGCGCAGAAGACAGCCGTCAGGTGGGAGAGACTTTTAAGGGGCGGGATCTTAAGAGAGTGGACAGGGTTTGGAGGGTGCGGCTATAATCAGAGGTGTGGCTTCAGGAGGTGAGAGGAAGGGGTAGAAAAGAGAGAAGGGGCGGGAGCCCGGGAGGTGAGTGTGGCCCACACAGGCTTCAGGATTCTAGAACAGAGAGGGTTCAGGGGACTTCTGATGTGGTCCAGGCCTATGCATGACGTCGGGAAGGTAGTCTTTTGGTAGGATGAGGCGAGGAGAAAAAACCGAGACCGAAAAGACAGGCCCTTATAGGTAGGCGTGACCTATTTAGGGACATAGTATGCCGGCAGAACTTAAGCTGGATGGGCTACTGAAAAGGTAGTCACGAAAAGGGCGGAGCCCTCTGCGGGTGCGAGGCGTGGTCTAAATAAGGGCGGCACTTGGAACGCTGCCCAGGGCAAAGCTCGTCTTCAGGGTGAGTTCTGAAAGCAATGCCTCCTTTACACGTCTTCTGCATCCCCAGGGCTGCGCACAGAGCCTCCAGAAGTGGCTGCACAACAATATCATCTCCATAGTGGGAATCTGTCTGGGAGTCGGTCTTCTTGAGGTGACTTGACCCTGTACCCATCAGTGATTTCTCTATTGTAGATGTTTTCCCATTGCCGAGGTAACGCGCTAACTTAGCGAAGGGGCTGTTATTTAGGACAGCAATAGCATGGGGTGGGGCGGAGGCCTGGCTTCTCTAAATTCTAATTGGCTGTACGCGCAGTGCTGCCTCCTCCCCTCTCCCGCAGGTGAGCGGGATGGCGCTGTGTCAGCAGCTACAGCGCCGAGCTCTCAGCAGGGAGCCCGCGCTGGCGCTGCCAGGAGCCGAGGGTTCGAACCCTACGCCAGGGCTGAACGCTGAAGGCAGCGGCGGGCGCTGGGGCGGGCTAAACAGCGGCAGCGGACGCAGCAGCACCCCGTGGGGCAGCTGGGGCATGGCGGGTGCCTGTCCCACATGGGGGGACAAGGCTCCACAAAGTAAGCTACCCATGGCGCTGGGGCCCTGGCCCTTGTGGGACGCAGAGGAGGAGCCACCTGAGGCAGAGGAGGAGCCACCTGAGACTGAGAGTGCGGGTGCTGAGGAGGTCGAGGAACATATAGAGGCTGCGGAGCCTCCAGAATAAAGGACCCTAGGCTTGCCTTGAGCTTTCTCTTTTGTAGACTGCTGCTGAGCCGCCCTCCCCTCAACGCTACCAATCACTCACAGATCTTATGCATGCCCACCCTTTGCCTCCCCCTTTGAGTACCACCTGTTCTCCAACCCTGAAACATCTCCTTTTTTCCCAGCTCGGCTTCATGACGCTCTCAATATTCCTGTGTAGAAATCTGGATCACGTCTATGACCGGCTGGCCCGATACCGCTAGGCCCCAGCCCACTCGTCGGCACCCACGCACCTCCATGCACCTCCATGCAGTCAGGAAATGTTTCCTTCCTGGTTGGTCACAGGCTTGGAGCCTGTGCCTCGGGCCTCCGGCCTCATTCCCTGGGGACCCAGCTGCCTGGCCTACTGACAGCCTTCACTTCCCCCACAGGGCCAGGGACTTTCATCCCCAGCTTCCGTTCCTTCCCTGCTCCCTCCTCCCCACACCATCTGTCTGCCACCTCCTACATGACACCTCAAATAAATCCCCTTCGTTTTTTGGTAAAAATAGCTTTATTCTCCTTCAAACATAAACCATCACTCTTGGGGGAAGGAAGGTGGCGGGGTGGTCCAAGGCTGACTTAAATGGGGTGGGGGGAGATTAAGAAGTCCCACCCCATTGCCTAGCTGAGATAAGATTACATCCCTAACACTGTGTATAAATATCTCCTTATATTAAAATTTTTTTCAGGTCCCACTTCACCCTACCCCAAACTGGGAAACCATTATCTTCCATTTGTGACATTACAAATCCCAGAGAAGGGGGGGGGGGGGTGCAGGGGGAAGAGGCAGACATGAGACAACTGGAAAACAGGAAGGTTACAAGGCAATGAGTAACATGCCCCACATAGCTCAGCTCCCCTTTCCAGAAGAGCAAGGAGGGGCCCCTGTAGAACTGAGAGGCCAGTGCTGTGCCTGTGGGCATGCACTGCTGTCCTCGGTCCCTGATGCTCAGGAGTGGTGTGTCCTGTCACATGCTGTCTGTGAGGTCCTCGTGTTGGGGATCTAAACTCAAACCCAGCTCACTTAGCTCCATAACCAGGCTTCAGGTTCCTTTCCGATAGGAGCCAGCCACCATGGCTCATGCTTCTGAAATTAGGCCTTTTAAGAAATCATGGACCCCTTTCCAAATCTCTCTTACAGGGAGAGAGAAAGGGTCCTTCCTAGGAAGGGGGTCTTCTGAAAAACACCAGCAGTGGGGCTCCATCAGTCCCTGACCAGGCGGTAGATGTGGTGCTGGGTTCCGCGTTCACTGGTGGAGACTTCAAAGACATAGGCAGTACACAGCAGCAGTTCCTGAGTGTCCCTGTTTGTCACCACCTGCCAGAACAGGCTTACACTGTAGGGCGGGGATGCGGGTAGGGGATGGGGTACAGGATGTGGGACTGCCCTGCACACCCTAGTTATCAAGAAAGGGAAACCTGCCATGCTATGCAGGTAGAAAAGATGCCCTGCAGGTCAGGTTCCTTGAACAAAGAGGTTACCCCTAAGCTGAGAGATGGCAGGAAGGGGCCTCCCCATCACATCACATTCCTGAGAAAAGGGGTCCCCACCATGCCATAGGCAGAGGATCAGCAAAGCATACTAGCATAACCCCCAAATCAAAGGAACTCCTTTTTGCTCTGGACTTCTCAGGTAAGGCAGATGCTCAGAAGCTGAGGTATCTCAGCTGCCCTCGGGAAGATGGGCTCTCCACATAGCACAGCTGAGGCCTGTCCTCCTAGCCCCACCCTCACCATGTTCTGCATGAAGGAATATCATCTCTGGAGTCCCCAGCGTATCACCTGGAGGATGGTGAAGTTCTCCAGGACACTGTTCATCATGTAGCGTTCAGGCAGCTGACGGAGCTTGTGCAGGAAGTTAACCAGGTACTCACACATGGGAGAGCGCAGCAGTCGGTATACAAAGCGTCCGTCCTCCAGCTGCGCCCGCTCGGTCTGGGAGTGGGAAACAGTGGCTGAGAGAGACCCCAGCTACCCTAGGACCGAAGCTTCATTCACCCTTAGCCTTTAAGAGGCTACTGTCAACGCCCTCAGCCAGAGTCCCCAGAGCACCTCAACGTTAATGACTAGAGACTCTAGGCCTCTGAACCTGCAAACAAGGCACCCTCCATCTTCTCTGTTTGAAACCCCAGTGATCTCCAAACACCCTCAATAGCATCTTCACACTGAGCTTGAGCCTTCAAGACCTCCCAGGCCCTCACAAGTGTAACATCTCTATTGCCTAATTCCACAACTCCTGCCATACCAGAGCCCTTTTCGTCTTGCAGAACCCATCTCTATACCCTTGAAATAAGCCCTAATTATGACTTATAGTGGCTTGTTTATGTTAAAGACTATGTCATGTAGCCCAGGCTATCCCAGAACTCCTTATGTAGCCAAGGATAGACTTGAAACTCTAGATGCTTGTTTTACACGGGCAGGGCAAGCACTCCACAAAATGAACTACATCCTCAGCCTTTGAAGTCTTAATTCCTCATGCATATACTAACCCCAGAGAAGCTGGATGACCCAGCCAATACACACCCCATGCTTGTGTCTGCTTATTCATGATGCATGCAGTACCCTACCCTTGGGCCTCACCTCAACCTTCTCTACCACTTGCTTGCCAAAGGAGCAGACCTTGGAGGAGCAGGTAAGTGTCATGAGCTCCCGGCTCTCGTACTGGCTGCTTACTCCATAGAAGCCACCACCGCCTCCGCTGTTCCCTGCCTCCTCAGCACTTGGGCCCCAGTTCAGGTCCGCCTGAGAGGAGATGGAGAGGCACAGGTGAGCTGGTGGGAATTCAACAAATACTGACCGACTTGCACACACTTGCCTGTGCCCACACCCTGTCTCAGCTTCCAAAGTCCCCAGGTCAGCATGAGCTGTGCTCTGTAGAAGCCTTACCTACTGTTCCAGGAGGACTAGAGAAGCCAAGGTCCCCAAAACAGTCCTGACTCTCATTCTCTAGGCGACATAGAGCCCAGCTGTTTTGCCTGACACCCCTAGCTCTCTAGAGTTCAGCTCTAGCCAAGCAAATCAATGCAAGCTTATTATGCTAGCACTTGAGAGGCCGGTGCAGGAGGATTGTGAGTTTGAGACCAGCATGGTCTACATACAGTGGGAGGCTGTGTCTCAAAACGAGAAGAAAAAAAGTGGGGGAGATGGGGTTGAGAGTTTAAAGACTAAGAAAATGGGGGTGAGAGATAATGTTAGCCCTGCCAAGGGCCTAGTTACTAGGAGGCATTTTACCCCTTAGCAACTGGTTATAGTTTCATATCCTCCCTCAGCCCTCCCCCGACTGACTATGAAGGCAAATGGAAACTATCCAGTAGCAGCAAGGCCAGCCTCCTCCCTAGAACACTGTCTGTTAATCAGGAATGGACCTGTGCTTGTCATCCAAATGCCAGACAGGCGGGACAAGCCTCATGAAGCCTGTGGCCTTGAGAGTGGAGACTGCCTGTTCTCTGTCCAGGACTCCACCTACCATCCCAGCTACGAGCATTTCAATACAGGGCAAATCCCTATGCCTGTGGCCACAGTGGCTCACAGCTGGAACCTCAGCACTTGGGAGGCTGAAGCAAGAAGAGACCAGCCTAGGCTACATTGCGAGGGGAATTCTGTCTCACAATAGAAGGCCATATGTGTTAGTGCTCAGCCTTAACCCCAGCAACTGGAGGCAAAGGAAGGCCAATCTCTGGAGTTCGAGACCAGCCTAGTCTACAGAGCTAGTTCCAGGACAGCCAGGAAGGCCTCAGCAGCTGCCTCCAACAGCCTGTAACGGCTGAGCCAATTCAGAGCCATCTCAGGTCCCTACCCAGAAAGCTTGGGGACCTTGTTGTTTTGGTCTTTTACTTTTATATGCATAGGTGTTCTGCCTGCATGTCTGTCTGTGCATTACATATGTGAAGTATTCTCAGAGGCCAGGGGAGTTCCTCTGAACTAGAATTAAGACACTTGTGAGATGCCATGTGGTCCTGGGATTGAACCTGGGTCTTCTGGAAGAGCAGATCTTAACCACAGAACCATCTCTCCAGACCCTTTATTTTGTTTTGTTTTGTTTTGTTTTGTTTTGTTTGCTCTAAGGTCTCCCTAAATAGGGAAAGCTGTTCTTGAACTCTCGATTCTCTTGCCTCAGACTCCTAAGCATTGGGATGACAGGCGTGCACCATGATATAAGTCTCTGGAAGCTTTATAATCAGACACCTAGGGAGACCGAACTGACTGAAATCCTGTGTGGACTTCCTTTGGAGGACCAGACCCTTCCACCGCCCTGAGAGCTTCAGTGCCGGTCGTGCGACTGGACACCAAACCAGATGGGCCTGAGAAAGACTGAAGGTGCTCTTAGCCACAGCTGGTTACAGATAGTCCTTCATGTCCCCAAGATCTGCACCCAACTCCATCCTAGAGCAGGTCCGAGCAAGCAGTGGCATGTCACTTCCACGCTCTCCCACAAAGCTGTTGGTTTTCAAGTATAGCTCAGGCAGACACGACTGAGCGAGCGTGTCATTACTCAGGAGCACTCACCCAGAACTTGACCAGGAAGAAGGCATGTGGTGGCCCTCGGTCATAGAGTTCCCGGAGGCCGCCCTTTTTCTCAGGGAATTTGTCGTAGATTTGCCGCACGTCCACACTCTCCAGGGGTGGTGCTCCTGGGCTGGGGCACTGCTGACTGATATGGACAAACAGATGCCTCTGAAACTGTAGAAGCAGCACGGGATGAGGAGCTGTGGGCTGGACCTAGACCCTCACCTGGCAGACCCACAGGCCAGCACATGGCCATGCCTCGAGCCACAACCAGCAAGCTGTCCATTCCTTCTCTGTCCCTACCGTCCCAGCCTGCTCAGATCTCATGTGTGGACTTCCTTTGGAGGACCAGACCCTTCCACCAACCTGATATCTTCAGTGTCAGTCATGCAACTGGACACCAAAGAACTGCTCTATCCTAAAGCAGGTTCTAGGAAGCATGCGACATGCTACCTCCACACTCTCCCATGTAGTCAAATCTCTGGTCTAGCTTATCCAACATTTTTTCATCTCTCACACAGCTCTAAAGCTGACCCAGTACCCAAAATCCAGGGCCTGGCCCTCTCTCTGCAGCCTGACCAGCCCCCCACCATATTTTGTCATTCATTTCCTTGAAATTTTCATTTCTGAGCCTGGAAATTTACAATACTACACAGAGCAAACTCCTATATGATCCTCAAAACCCAACTCACACATGTCCTTTCAGGAAAACGTCACTAGCTCCCCAAGGGATAATGCTCTGGATAGACAAGAACTAGACAGGCTGGCTGTATGGTGATACTGGTCTAGTTCTGGGGCTAAAAGACCACTAAAACCTCCCTGAACTTGCAAAAATCAGTCTACCACAAAGAAGGGATGCATAAAATAACTTACAGGTAATGGAAATGTCAGGAATAATTTATATCATGAAAAGAATCCTTGCAAGTATAGAAAAAGGCCCAAAAATGATGGCCAGGTATGGTGATACATATCTGCAAAAGAGGTGGTTCACAACCACCTGTAACTCCAGCTCCAGGGGATCTGATGCTGTAACAGACAGACAGACAGACAGACAGACACACACACACACACACACCCCAAATAAACATGGTATTTTCTAGCAAGCAGCCTCGTAAAGTCTTGTGAAAAAATTAAGCCTATACAAGCCAGAGTCACTCACAGCCAGACCCAGGGAGGGAACTTAGCAGACTGTGGGACAGGCAGGCAAAACAGCTGAGGCAGGAGGGGCAAAAGACACAGCGGGAACAGGGTTCAGATGGCACAGTTTGTGAGCAGCAGAGAGGACTTCAGCTCCAGGTGAGTTGGGAGGGCGTTCTTCATCTTGGTCGTGGGCGTTTTGTTTGATCGCAGCTTGGTTTTCTCGTGTGGGTTTTCAGTTTTGTTTTATGTAAGTTTGTTGGGATTTGGGGGTTCTGTTGGAGGAGTTTTTTGTTGAGGTTTGTTTTTCTTTCAGGTTTGTTTTTATTGTTGCCGTCCTGTTTGCCCATTTGCTGTTGTGCACCAAGATTGCACTCTGCAAATCTGGCTGGCCTGGAACTCAGCTTCACCTGCCTCTGGCTCCCTAGTCCTGGGACAGATTAAAGACACATGCACCGCCACACTCTTCTTTCTGGTTTTTGAGACGGGAACTTTCTGTAGCTGGCTTTGAATTTACTATTATAGTGCAATTGGTTTGTTTTGTTGTTGTTTTTTGAGATGGGGGTCTCTCGTATGTATTTCCTGGCTGTCCTCAAACACTCTGTGGACCAGGCTGTCCTCAAACTCTCAGAGATCCTCCTGCCTCTGCCTCCAAGTGCTGAGATTAAAGGCGTGCAACCACCATACCTAGCTTGTGTTGTCAAGATAGTGTCTTGTGTATTCCTACTTAAGATGCTAAACTCCCAGTGTAAGAGAGGATAACCATGAACTTCTGACCCTTCTGTCTCCACCCCCAAGGGTGTGGAGATTGTACACAGCACCACCACACCTAGTACTTGCAACCCAGGGCTGGATCCCAGAACTTCATGTACTCTATGAGCTAAATCCCCAGCCCTCAGACCGACTTCTGAACTAACGGCAACACTGCTTCAGCCTCCGGGGTGCTAGGATCCCAGACTTTCAGTGTGACTCTCAACAGGATCACCCTTTTTAGTAACCTTGATAACCTGAGCGATGGCATTAGTTCGTCTGCAGAGACACCACATGCAGGGATCTCCATTTCTCAGGCCTCTGCAGTTAGCTGTGAGCACATGACTGAGACCTGGCCACTGGGATGTGAACAGATCTATGAGTTCCCTCATTCAAGGAAGACTCACAACACCTAAGCACCTAGATACTCCTACCCTCCCTCTTCCCCCAACTGCAGAAAGCCCAGAAGATTCTATAACCCTAGAAAATGGCCCCTAGAATTGGGGCCAAACATCTGCTCGGCATACCTGCTGAAAACTGACATGCAAAGCTGGGCATCACGGGGATGCTTGTCATCCCAGCCTCACAAAGCTAAAAAAAAAAAAAAAATCACTGAGAGTTCAAGGCTAGCCTGAGCTACAGAGACCTGTGTAACAATATACTAATAAAACAGAAAAAAAATAGAACTACAGGCTGGAGAAATGGCTCAGCGGTTAAGAGCACTTGCTGCTCTTTCAGAGGTCCTGAGTTCAATTCCCAGCAGCCACCTGTGGTGGCTCACAACCATCTATTGGGGGAATCTGATGCCCTCTTCAGGCAGGCAGATGTATATGCAGCATAGCACTCATACATTAAAAAATAGAGTCAAATCTGCTTCAGAGGACAAAAAATAAATAAATAAAAATATATAAAAAACGAAAAACAAGCAAGCAAGCAAACAAACAAACAAAAACAGTTGAATTACGGTCTTTCCCAGGTCCCTCGTGTGTTACTGCAAAGCCTGCCAAAGAGCAGGACTTTGATGTCATGTTAATGAATGTGCTGTTCAGTTCCCAGAACACAGATAAAAGCAGGCATGACAACATGTGCCTATAATTTCAATGCTGCTGAGGGCCAGGCAGGTTTACTGAGGTTTACTGAACTACTGGGTAAACTCAAGTTCAGTGAAAGACCATCTCAAAAAACCAGGTAGATGCAGCTCAAGTTGACTGGGAACTGCACTTCCTGTGAGGACCGGCGCTGTAGGTGGGGACCTCGCAGCTGCCCCTCACTGCTCCCGGAATGGACGCACCTGCTCCGAACACCCTCCCTTCCCTCTTTGCACCCCACCATCACCCTTCATCTGCCCAGGTTTCACTCACCGAGTCAACTGCGTCCGGCGGTTCCACAAACGCTGAGAACTCTACCAGCTGCAGGCGCGCGGTCCCCAGGGCCCGAGCCTGCCAGGCTGGGGGAGACGGAGCGGGTGGGGGCAGAGGGGAGAGGGCTGGGGGCGGCTCGTACCCTTGAAAGAGAAGAAAAACTACTCAAAATGATGGGCTAGGCTGGCACTGTTTTCTCTCAGCCACCTTCTCTTTAAGCTGTAAGGGCCAGGGATGGAAAGGCAGAGAGCCTGCCCGGCATACAGGAAACCTAGACTCTTTCCCTAACAGCACATCTACTGGATATAGGGGCACACTCCATCCTAGCGCTTGGGAGGTGGAGGCAGGCGCATGAATACAAGGTCATACTCAACTACAAAGCACATTCTATCCTGGGATACATGAGACTGTCTCAAAAAAGAAAAATAAGGTGGGGGAGGGCACTGAGATGTTCAGCTGTTAAGAACACCGGGTGCTCTTGAGAAGACCTGGATTCACAACAACCTGTAACTCCAGTTCCGGGGGATCTCACGCACTCTCCTCTGGCCTCCAGGGCCACCAGGCGCACACAGCACACTTATATATATATGCAAGCAAATCACTCATACATTATAAAATAAATAAATCTTTAAAAGAAAAACAATAACATTTCCTCCAGGCTCCCATACAGCTAAAGTTCTTGCCAATGTGCAAGAAGGAATCAATGGAAAGGAATTCAAAAGGCAAAAATTTGAAGACTTTGCCCCTGACCAAGTCCCATTTACAAGGGATCTGGGAGAGTTACAGCAGGCATGTTGACACAGTGAGGCAGAGGCCAAGAGACACATGGTTTGCGATGACTAAGCAGGCAAGCCTAGCTCTAGACCTTGCGTCAACTGGAATCATTGTTATTTCTCCGGATATGATTTCGGATATTATGCTATTTGCAGCCAGACATTCATAATTGATGAATTACAGAGCCGGAGTGTGATGGCTTGCATGAGCTGTCTCTCATGGTGCTGTCTGTATGGCCTTGCCAGAGGAAATATGCCACTACACTATGCCCAGTTTGTACTCTCAGCTTCAACCCTATGGTTCAAGATGTGAGCCCTCAGATTGGGCGCAGTGGCGCACGCCTTTAATCCCAGGATGCAGAGGCAAGTGTGATCCGAGTTCGAGCCCAGCCTGGTCTACAGAGGAAGTTCCAAGAGAGCCAGAGTTACACAGAGAAACTCAGTCTCAAAAAACCAAAAACCCAAAACCCACCCCCCCCCCCCAAAAAAAAAAAAAGAAAGAAAGAGATATGCATCTTCAGCTTCCTGCTCTGGGCACCATGCCTCACTCAGCTATCATGGATAGAATGCAAGCCTCTGGAATCCCAGATAAACTCTTCTACAGTTCGCATTCACCATGGTGTTAGCATGTCACAGCAACAGAAAAGTAAGTAATCAACTTGAGGGTGTTAGAAATCATTTCTCCAGTCCATGTGGAGATTCCACAGTCATACAGTGTAGACTTCTGCACAGCTGGCAGAGTCTATGAGGATAGGAAGCTGACACGGAGGAAAGCAGAAGTAATGCTGACACAGAGCTGCTAGATCCACCCATGCCTGAAGCCACCTTTTCTCTCATCTCTTTTCCTCCTCCCTTTGCCTTGGCTACTTTTGATTGAGGTTTTGTCCACTTGGTTGTGACCAGCTGGCAAAAAGGTGAAGGAATTCCTACTGGTGTCAGGAACACAGTGAGAGGGGAGACAATTCACTGGGGGGGAGGGTCAACAACTCACCTGGTAGGTCAGAGGCTGGGGGTGTCAGTGACACAGAGAACGGTGTCTGTGAGAAGGGCTTCACGCTGCAGGACAAAGGAAACCCTGTGAGTGCGGTGGAGTGATGCTGGCTGAGCCAGCCGGGATTGACCTGTGCCCACAAAAAGCCAGGCTCCCCCCCCCCAGAATATTCCATGCATGACGATGTGATGGCTGCCATGCCTCCTCTTGTGCCTCACAAGACCGAGGTTGATGCCAACCTCAGCCCAAAGCCACACAGTTAGGGTGCCATAAAGCCTGGACCCCAACCCCAGTTAGTCCCAACCGCGAGGACAAGGATTTTTGTTGTTTCACAACACTAGAATCAAACCTAGTATGTTAAACATGGGCTCCAGGATGCAGCATCTGCCTACTGTGGATTCTGGGCAGGTGCTCTATCACTGTGCCACAGCCCAGCCCACCACTAAGAGACTAGGCCAGTTCCTGCAGGATCTTGCTGGGTAGCGCAGGCTGGAATCAAGATCCTCCTGCATCAGCCTCTAGGGTGCTGGATTGACAGGAAGTAGCCGCTACACCTGCTCTATGTGATGGAAATGTTCCACCTCCGTGCGGGCCTGAAGAGGCCATCAGCCATGTTGGGCTGACAGACCAGAGGGAAGAACTTTTATGTAAATTTAAGTCTTTTGTTTTTTAAACAGAGCCTCACAATGCAGCTTTAACCGGAACTCACAAAGACCCATCTGCCTCTGCCTCTGCCTCCCAAGAGGTGGGACTAAAGGTGCTAAGGTGGGACTAAAGGTCCACCATGCTCAGTGGTACACTTACTCAATTCTAATTTAACTGGCTATTCACAAATAATAATTGTAGACTCACACTCCAGAGGCCTAGAGGTAACTCAGGAGACTAAGAGGCCAGAGGTGAAGGATAACAGACCGAGAGCAGAAAGACAAACCCTGGGGGACTCCTCTTCTCAGCTCTCAAAATTGTACTTCAGTGGATTTCCCACAAGGCCATGATCTGTTATCTGGCCATCACTCCAATGTCAGCTCCTCAGAAAGGCCCACCTGGCCTTCTAAGACAGAGCTCTTAGTGGGTACAGTGACACACAGCCAGCATCACAGAATCTCTGTGATATTTGGGGGCTGAGGCAGGAGGATCTAGTCTGGGCTGTAGACCTGAGAGCCTGTCTCAAATAAATAAAAACAAAAGCAAAATTCTGGAGGTTAGAGATGAACCCCAGTAGTAGGGCACTTGACTAGTATACTCGAGTGCACATACATACACACACACACACACACACACACTCACATATACTTTATACATACACAGGTCAGGAAGATTACAGCCTTTACTTTATTCCTTAATAAGAGCACACACCAGACACTCAGTAGGTATTCAGTAAATATCTGGTGTCCCTGCTGCTTATGACAGTAGAGGCTCACCTCAGCTTCCTGCCTATGGGCATTACACATGGTGTTTATCTGCCTAAAATATTCCCAGCCCCAGCCCCACCCTCCACGTGGCTAAACCCAACCAATATTAGAGAAAACCCCAAAACTTTCTCCGTCGCCATTAAACCCACAGCGGCTCCTCACAACGCTGCACACACTTCCATTTTATATTTCTAAAGGTGACAGCTTAGTCAACACTGGTCTTCCCCCATTTGCCTATGGGCTTGTCAGCGCACACCTGCAGTCCCCTCGGTCCCTGGGGACTTAGTCTGATCCTTCCTGAGTCTCTGATAAGTAGACTCCACACCCTAACTTCTCTCACAGTCCACATTCCCATGCTGCCCTCATGCAGCCTGGTTAGGCTGGACCTAGGGCCCCTTTTTCTATGACACACCTGGTTACCCTCAGTAACCAGAGGTCTCAGAGCTGAGGCCATTCCAGTTACCCTTGAGACTAATTTTCTCCCTCCCAAGTATGAACGAATAAAGTAACCCCTTCCCCACTCTCAAGCCCTAGAGACACTCTAGGGGTCTGGAAATGGGCCTTTACAGGCTCGGCAAAGGCATTCATAGCCCCTCCCAAGAGTTTCTATATCTGACCTCTCATGACCCTCTGAGACCCACTCATTCTTCCCAGAAGCCTCTAGGTCTATTATTGTCTTTCCATAAGCCTCTTGGGAATCTGTCCTGAGCCTAGGGCCTTAAATCTCCCTTCTCATAATACTTAGAAGTCCCCCTCTCTCCCCTAAAAGCCTTAAAACTTCCTCCCCTTTATATTCTGAGCCCTTCTTGTCTCTTCCAGAACCTTATCTGTCTTCCCACAAGACCACCCAGCTTCGTCTCCTGCAGGAACCTCTAGTTCTGCAACCACCTTCCCATGATCCCCTGGGTCCCCTACATCCCTCCTAAGTGATCCTTTGGAGGCCCATTCATCCCTTCCAAGAGTACTTGGGCAAACAACTGCCTTCCCATGATGCTTTGGACCCACATGCCCTTCTAGTAGCCTCCGGGCCTTACATCTACCTTCCCATGAGTCTCTGGGACTGATATTCACACTTAGGAGCCCATGTACATGGCACAACTTTTTAGAGATGAGGTAAAGTGGACCCTAAGCATAGAAGGGGTCACACCCACCAACACCCTAAAGAGCAAAGTGCACTGCCAGACTTCAAAGCTTCACAGTGTGGTTCCAGAATCTATGTCCAAACTGAATGCAGGTGGAAGGGAGGAAAGGGGGAAGTCCAGGGGACACAAAGTACTCACTCTGGAACATTCCACGGTGGCCCAGAGCTCCCTGACCAGAACTGGAAAAGCTCAGTGGCCTAGAGAGGAGACACGGATGAGAATCAGACATTCCCTGTTGGCCACTACAGCCCCCATCCTTCCATCCCAGATCTCCACAGTCCCCAACCCAGGCCACCTGAGGGCCAGAAGGACCCAGCTTGGCCTGGAGAGAAGGTGCGGAGATGAGCTGTGCCGAAGACATGGTGGCCATCGTCTGGAAGGCCTTGTCCTTGGAGACTTGGTCCTGGGGAAAGGTTGAGGTCCAGGTTAGTGGGGAGTTCTAATTAAGATAGTCAGGGTGGGATGATGTCAGGCTTGGGGTAAGAGATGAAGACATGGCGAGCTGTGACACAGGGTCAGGGAGGGGTCAGCTCCCCACCCAAACTTCTGCCTCTGCTGGTCTCCTCTGGAATGGCAGTGTGTGAGGTACAGATGTGGGTACAGCCATGGGAAGATGGGCAAGGGGATTTGGCACACTCAGAGTCTGACCTAGGGTGCGGGAAGGTGCCAAGGGAAGAAAGAAAACAACTTAGAAACTGCAGCCTATATGTCATCTCCCTTAGCACCAGACGACCACCGAGAGAATGGGGGCTGCACAGGGGGCAGGTCACACAGATTTGCACTTGCAAAAAAAAGATACTAACAGTTTTCTAAATCAAGAAAGGGCTGGACAGTGTTTCCTGATGCCCAGGCTACAGGAAATGAGACTTTCCAGAGCCCCCTGGGAACAGGAAGGGGGTGTTTTTATTCCAGACAAAACACAGAAAAGACTGAGAAAGGACAGAAAAGATTAGAACCTAAGGGTTTCAGGCCTACAAAAAAAGGAAGGGACCATTTCTGGATGAAAGAATGAATGACTTCAGGGAGGTCATCATCCCTGAGGCTAAAAGGAAAAAAATCCCACAGAGGGACAGTGATGCACAGGGTTCAGGCTTGAGGTAGAGAAAAAGAGAGCCGATGATACACTCTCACAGGAAAACGTACTGCCAAGGGAGGCAAGGCTGGAATGGGGGACAGGAGAAAGATGAGACCAGCAGGGACAGAGAGAGGGAAGGATGGTAGCAGAGACAGAAGCACCCTGTCTGCTACAGGAGCCACACAACCGTCTGCGGGCAGGCTGCTCCCCTCAGCATCTCTGACCCCCACAGACCTCTGTCTCTCTCTCTCTCTCCCTCTCCCTTCCCCATCTCTCTGCGTCTGTCTGTCTGTCCCTCTGGGTCTGTCCCTCTTACCCCATCCCTCCTTCTAAGCATCCACACTCAGCCCCCCGCATCCACGCTTGCCTACCTGCCTTTACCCTTACCTTCAGCTTGGACTGAATTTCTCTCGATTTCCTTCGAGCCAAAACCTGGATGTGACTAGAGACCTGGAGGAATGAGGAGCAGGTTGGGCATCCTTTGTCCTCTCCCCTCCCCTCCCCCCTGCACATGCTGCTCTTCCACTCCTATTGGGTCTGAGACACAGGCTGTCTAAAGGAGTATAAGCACTGCCATGGCTGGTCCACCAGGCCCAGGCCCCTCTTTTTTTTTTTTTTTTTTTTTTTTTTTTTGTTTTTCGAGACAGGGTTTCTCTGTGTAGCCCTGGCTGTCCTGAAACTCACTCTGTAGACCAGGCTGGCCTCGAACTTAGAAATCCGCCTGCCTCTGCCTCCCAAGTGCTGGGATTAAAGGGGTGCACCACCACTGCCCGGTCCCAAGCCCCTCTTGGTAATAAACCTCCTACAGAAATATCAGGACTGACAAGACAGCTCAGCAGTAAAAGCACCTGGCAGCAAGCCTAACGTCCCAACTTCCATCCCTGAGACCTACATGGTAGAAGGAGAGAACCAACTCCTGAATACTGTCTTCTGATTTCTACAGGAATACTATGGCACAAGAGCACGCACACACAGACACACACACACACACACAAACACACGCGCGCGTAATAAGAAAAGTACTTGAAAACCTCTTGTGGTACAGTTTATGTATGTGTGTTAAGTGTATCCTGGTGCACATGCGGAGGTCAGAGGAAGAGCTATGAAAGCTGCTTCTCCTACCATGTGGGCCCCAGAAACTGACAGCTACGGCAATCAGGCTTTAGCAGCAAGCCCTTTACCCACTAAGCCTTTTCACAGGCACATAATACAAACATTTTACAGAAATATCTGGCATGCACACAACTTAGGGGAAAACCACATGAGCCAAGGCCCGAAAGATGCCTCAGTCAGTAAAGCTCACCCTCCCTGCACGAGGACTTTAGTCCACATGAACTAAATCCCAGCAACAGGGGATACAGAGAGGTACAGACTGGCACTTGCTGGCTGCCCAGTCTAGGCAAACGGCAAGTTCCGGGCCAGTGAGAGAGGCAGTCTCAAAGAAGGGGGCAGTTGCCTAGATGAGACCCAAGGTCTCCACTGACCCTCACATTCTGGTGCACACACGCGCATGGACAGATACCTCCCGAGGTCTCCCACTGACCTCCACATGCTAGTGCACACACGTGCATGCACACACATACATGCACTGACACCTCCCACACTTACATACAAGCTTTTTGTTTCTTTTTTAGCCATATGAACCACTCTGCCTTGAACCTGAACCAGCCCACATGGAGATGGCCCTCAGGAAATACCCAGACCCAGACCCAAGCTCCAGAGTGTCAGCTCTGAGACCTGCTTTCGAGTTCTCGTCTTGCCCGTCCTCAGCTTGATGTAACGGGCAATGAGTTCGTTCCGGCCTGGAGGAGTCAAAATGAAAAAGAGTAAGACTCTCAGCAGAACTTCCTGCCAAAGAAGACAGGGATGATGGATAAGGTCATCAAGCCAGCGATCCCCGCCAAGCCAGGTTGGGGGACTCCTCAGCCACGGACTAGCTATGTGGTCACTGACAAATCATTTAGTGTTTCCCTCATCTGTGCAGGGAAAAATGCCAGAGCCCAAGTCATGGGAAGGATACAATCCTTTTTCTTTGTCTTTTACTTTGTTTATTTTCATATTTATTCATTTATTTTTGTTTATTTAGTTTTGGCTTTTTGAGACTTCAAAAAGGGTCTCTCTACATAGCCCTGGCTATCCTGGAACTCCCTCTGTGTAGACCAAACTGGCCTCGAATTCACAAGAGATCCACCTGCCTCTGCCACCAATGTACCCTGCCTTATTTTTATTATTTTGAGACAAGGACTTACATAGGTCAGACTAAGGTAGAGCTCAGTATGTAGCTGAGGATAGCCCTAAATTAAAGGTGTACCCCTCCACAGTTGGCTAGACTCTGGACACATTGGTCAGTGTGACTTTTTTCACTGGGGTCAGGACAGCCACCACAGGGACTCACCGTACATCTTGCCCTCATCTGACAGGATGATCTTGCGACGGCCACAGGGAGGGTAGATGGCCAGGGCCTCCTGAAAACTCTGCTCAATGTCGGGGCTCCACACACCTTCTGCATCAGGGCTCCCGTCACCTCCAACGCCCTCACTGCCTCCAGTGCCCTCCTCACTGCCTTCCTCACTACCTGTCCAGCCCCCACCATCATCCAGGGGGGCCCCAGTCCGGGGATCCCCCATCTGGGCCTGCAGAGAAAAAATCATACGGTATTGCAAGAACGGTGCAGGAGGCCTGACTGACAGAGGAAGTTAGGCCTGGACTTCGAGGTTGAAGGAGCCTGGGACCTGAACCCCTAGGTCTGAGGGAGAAGAGGAATCTAAGCTGGGATCTGGGAGGCTGTTCTTCCCCTGAGCTTTCAGAGGAACTTGCATAGGGATTGCACTGGATTGAAGTCACCTGACCACCTCAGGGCAGTGCCTGAGGCCATTCTATAAGACTGAGTTTTGATCTCGGATTTTAGGGAAGACCAGAGCCTGGTTAATTGCTAGGAGTGAGACCCTCCCGTCCCTCTGAGAAAGAACAGGTGCTCAGAGAAGAGCAGCAGCTGCTGGAAAAAGCAGAGGCTAAGTCCAAAACCAACATCCAGAGAGAAGGGGACAGAGAGATCTAGGGACAGAAACCCAGATCGACACGGTAAAAGGGGGCACAGTCAGGGCCGGGGCCAAAAAGTAACCACAGAACCAGGAGGGGGAGGGGCGGGGGCGCCCATCAAACTTCAGGCCTAGGGACTCAGTTGCCCAGCCATCTGGAGGACAGAACAGAACAAAGAGCCCAGGCATCCCCTCCCCCAGTTCCCCACAACCCCTACAGTGGGCGGGGCCAGCGTGCGAGCAGCCTCACCGGCCCCGCCCCTCCCCCGGGCTCCACTCCAACCCAAGTTCCCATCGACTTTCCGGAGGCCAAGAACAGGGAAAACTTTCCCCATACAGTCCGATACCTCCTCCCTGGAGGTTTTATGTCTTCCAGAACTTTCCCAGGGCCCCAACCAAAGTTCTGAGTCCCATCCCTCCAACTCTGGACTCTTGACCTGGTAGAGGTTAGGCGAACAAAGATCCCAAGCCCACCCCAGTGTTGCGGTGAGGTTCAGAACCCCCGTAGGCCAAAATCCCAACCTAGCCCACCCCCATGTGGCCAGACAAAGAGACAGACGAGCCGGGCAAGACAGACGGACATCTCTAATCTCCTGCCCTAGTCCCCAATCCTCGGAAGACCAAAGGACGAACGTCCAGGGGCCCCGTAGCTCTTCCTCGGGCACTCCCGCGCCTGCCCTGCTCCGCGAGGGGGCCACATGTCCACAGGGCGGACGCTTGCAGGAAGGATGGCCCGAGAGGCGCGCTTAAACTAACAGAAGACCCGCGGCCGCCCCTTCGCTCCCACGTCCTGCGTCCGCAGCCCCCGGCCACCCCGCGCGCTTCCCCAGCCGCAGACCATCCCCAGGCCCCTAACTCTGGAGAAAGTTCCAGCTCCACACTTCGGCTGCGTCCCCGGCGCAAACTCCGACCCCAGGGCAGAAAAAGGACGGCGGGCAATTCCCACGCGATCTCAGGCACACGCGCCTCACCTCATCGCGCGGAACTTCCCACCCCAACTCACAAACCCCAAGCAGGATCCCGATTCCCGCCGGCGCCTTCCTACCTCCCGGCCTGGGCAGGGAAGCCGCGGGCGGGCGGGGCGAGACCGGGAGAAAGTTGCCGGGAGCTTTGTTTGGGAAAAGTGGGAGGGACCGGGGGGGGGCGGGCCCGGCGGTAGGCTCGGAATCTCACGGGGACACTCGTGCTTGCTTTGGGAGAGATGAGTCCATCTAAGGACAAGGTGCGGATGCTGGGGTCCCTAGGAGAGAAGGTGGTTATGGAGGCCTGAATTCATGACTTTGGAGGAGACTGAGGTCTGTAACTATGGGTCTGGAAGAGGAATATTAGGATCTGGACCCCAGGTCTGAGGGGCAAGGTACCGGGATTGAGGGAAGTAGACTCCTAGATGGAGGAGGGGACATGACCTGAGTTATTCTGTGTGTTTGCTGAGGATATGGGATTGACAGAAATAAAATAATCTTTACAGCTGGGCGGTGGTAGTGCACACCTTTAATCCCAGCACCTGGGAGGCAGAGGCAGGTGGATTTCTGAGTTCAACGCCAGCCTGGTCTACAGAGTGAGTTCCAGGACAGCCAGGACTACACAGAGAAACCCTGTCTCGAAAAAAACAAAAAAACAAAAAAACAAAAAAAAAAATCTTTACCAATTTTATGTGTTTTTATTTTACTCTGTTTTAGACATTTAAATTTTATTTGTATGATTTGTCTGCATGTATGTCTAATACCTACAGAGACTAAAAGAGGTCACTGGGCACTGGATCCCCTGGAACTAGAGTTACAGATGGTTGTGGTCAACCATGTGGGTGCTATAAATCAAATCCAGACCCACAGGAAGTGCAGGCAGTGTTCTAAATCACTGAGCCATCTGTCCACCCGTGAAGGTCAGAACCCAGGACCTCACAAGAGACAGGCAGAAGTTCCAGCTTAGAGCTGTCTCTGGTCCTACCAGTTTCTGTTCAATAAGTAAAGTGTTAGGGTGGGTTGGTTTGCTTCTGATGAGAACACAGCTTCCTTGTGACCTGGCCAGAGGGAAGCCTGTTGGGTTGGATGCACAGAAATGCAGACTCCACAATTGCTTAGGCACTAGTGTCTGCAAGTGGCACCTGTCCCAGGATAGAGACAGACCCTGGGTGCCTGAGGGCAGAGAATTCGGGTCCTGGGTCTTGTTCTCTTAAAACTGAAGGTCTGATAAGAGTGATACCACTGATTTATATTCCCAGCTCTTGTAGAGTTGAAGTTAGCCTGGATGTTCTAGTTTGTTTTCTATGACGGTGATAAACACCATGGCCAAGAGTTGGGGAGGAAAGGGTTAATTTAAGATCACAGTTGTAGTCCTTAATGAAAGAAAGTCAGAGAAGAAATTCAAAGGACCTGGAGACAGGATCTGAAGCAGAGACCTTGGAGAACATCAACAACAGCAAAAATAAATAAATAAATAACCAGCACACTGAGTTTGAGGCCAGCTTGGTCTACAGAGTGAGTTCCAGGACAGCCAGGGCTACACAGAGAAACCTTGTCTCAAAAAGAAAAAGAAAAAAAGAAGCAAGAAAGAAAACAGGGCTATGGGCTGGACAGATGGCTGAGGGAAAAGCACTTGCGGCCAACCCTAACAACTTGAATTCAGTGTCCAGATCCCACATGGAGGAAAGGAGGACAGACTCCTGAAATGTAGCCGCCTTCGGCCACAAGTCAACTGGGTTCACCTGAAAGGAGACTGGGAATGAAAGGGGACGGAGGGTGAGAAGAGATGAAGCCTAGACAAAGTTCTCTGATCAAGGCTCAAAGCTTTAATGTTCAGCTCTCAATTTAAAGGGGAAAACCCAACCCACAACCACCCCTGGTTTCAGCCGGAGATGGGTGGGATAATCCATAATCTGTTCCAGGTCATCCTAGAGACATCCGGAGATGTCTCAAGGAAAGCCCAGGGGCAGTTCTGCTTCTGTGTTCTGTGCAGCCAAGATCCTATCACTTGGTCTGTTGTGGTAAACAAGGTCTCTCAGGCCTGCTCAAGGCTGGGGGGGGGGCACAGTTCCCCCTTTTTTAGTTTATAAAAATGAGTAGTGTCAGCAGCTGGATGGGGTACATGATTCCATCCCATCTGGGGTACAGAGTGGCCAGGCTTGTTGAGAGAGATCTTGTGTGAAGGCAACCTATCTGCTTGAGACACAAGGTTCAAAAGCTAACAGCAACATGATTATCTAAGCCATGTAGGAAATAAGGTTGAAAGTGGAAATATTTTAGTATCTAATCCAACTGCTGGTTGACAGGGATCAAATACAAGGTCAATGACTACTCAGGCTGGTAGATTTCAACAAAAGCTGTCTGTTTACTACAATAGTTTATAGCCCTCTGTTTCAGTGTTTTTTCCATAGAGACCTGAGACTGTGTTAGCAGGCAAGTAAGACAAGCCTATTGCTGATTTTAGGCTTATAGCTGATTTTAGGCCTTCAGTGTTAAGCAGGGCTGTCCCCGACGTCTCCTCTCCAAGTATAGAAGGACCGTGGCGATTCTAATCTTGTCAAGGCGGGGATAGAGGCCTGACCTCCAGTAATTAAAGGGGACCTTGTAATGGCTCCAGTCCTCCTGTCGTTGTCCAGTAAGGCATGAGGACCATACCCGTCCCGATGTCTTTTTCCTGGAGAGGGGATACTTTTGACATCAACTCCTATGTAGTCAGGCTTGTCCCTCAGGGAACCCAGAAACATATTTTTAACTTTTATTTATATTCCCTTGCAGTGTTTAGCCTCGCAGCCTTAGCAAGCATTCAGATCACCAGACAGAGGGAGTTCTGGGTGGCCCCTCTCTGCTTGGTCTAGGGGCGGAAGTCCCCTCTTTTAGGTTGGGTGGAGATGAGACTTGGGAACACCCTGGATAGAGTAACAACCTTATCTAGAGTCTTGGGTCCTCCATGGCTAACATATGATTATGTATCTGACTAGATTTTGTTATCAGATTCTTCATTATCAGAATCATAATTACTAGGCTCAAGATCCGTGTCCACTTGATGGACCAATCTTTCAGGCAGCCATCGGGCTCCATTTTCTTTTTCTGAAAAAATACAGACCGAGCCATGACCCCAAATTAAGACAGGGTCAGGACCATTCCAAGTATTAGTTAGGGGGTCTCTCCATTAGACCCTGGAAGTGACTGGATGCCAGTGGCGATCTGCTGCAGACTGACCTTTAACATCAGTTTGCAGAAAATTTAAAACAAATAACACAAAAGCAAGATGTGCTTTTGGTGACCTTGGAGAGTATAATTCTTCCCCCCCCCCAACCCCCCGCTTTAGTTTAAAAAGTCAACCTTTTAGAGTTTTTGTAAAATCAGGGAAGAAGCACCAATAGCTGTTTTTCCCACACTCAGAGAGTTATAAAGATATTTAAGTTTCATAATCTTTCTTTCACAATTTTTGTCCTTGAGGATAATAAGGAATCCTGGTAATAAAGTTGTCAAAACATCTCAAATGTTTGGCTGTAGTCAAATAACTGCAATAGCCAGTTGTATTACCTATCTTAGTCTGGTATGGAACACCAAGCACAGGAAAATAATATAGGCAATAACTAATTATATTTTTAGTTGCTTCTCTTGTTAAAGTAGTTGCAACTAGAAAGCCTAAAAAGTGTCAAGTCATGTGTACATATTTCAATTTTTTAAAATCAAAAATGAGTAACATCTATTTGCCAAAATTGATAGTTTTTGTAATTTAACTTGCACACTTTTTAGAAATGTCAAATTATTGTCTCAAGCTATTACTATTTTGATGTTGTAAAGAATAAGATTGTATGGCCAATTATTTGTGAGGCCTATAATCTGCCTAGTATACAAATCTGCTCTGGCATTGTCCTGGGGTTCAGGTAATCTAATGAGCTTTTAAATGTTTTATGAAGTTAAGAAACAGTACATGTTTTAAAAATTAAGCTGTATTTTTATAAATAACTATAAAATGTTCCGCGCCCCTTTTTGAGTCCCCTTCGCCCGCGAAAGAGACATGTGAGGCAGTGTTCGGGTAGTTACTATAGCGAGGCTTTATTCTTGTATCAGCTGAAGAGGAAGACACCAAGCCTGGAAAAGGCAGTGCTTATATGCACCCTAGAGTGGCGTGTTCACTTCTGATTGGCTGTTCACTCATCACCCCATATTACGTATGCCCCGGGATGGGCAGTGGCTTGCCGTGCTTTTGCCTTTTGCACCTGCGCAGTTTAGTTGTTTACTTGTGGGAGCACCAGATGCCCGCGCCATCTTGTAATGGTGTATGTTGTCACGCTCACCACGGCTCCTAACAATAAAATTTGAGAATTAGCAATATCTAAAAAAGGAATAATTTTAAGCAATTATAAATCATGAACCATATACTGGCTATAAGTATATATATTGAAAGCTTGATTTTCTAGCATTTTAAACAGTGGCTATAGCACATAATTTAATTATTTGTGCTCAAGTAGAGAAAACTCAAGAAAATAAACATGTGATCTAATTACATATACTGCCTTCTCAATAGATGAGGCATCTGTAAATACAGTAAATATAGCAAACATCTTTTCTATGAGCTGCATGCGTAGTAAATTTCAGGAAATATAAAAGCATGCAGAGAAAAACTGTTAACAACTTATCTTTTGGATAGTGATCATTAAACATTTGTCATATAATAGGCCAAATATCATTATTTTTCAATAACCAATTTAATTGCTATTTGGAATAAGGAATAAACATTTTATCGAAAATGTTTTTAGGATTCTATTTTACAATCTTGTATTAACACAATAATAATTTTATAATAAGATGTTCAAACTTTACTTGTAGATGAAGAAGGATAAATCTACATTAATGGTTTCTTTTGCCAAAGGGCTGCTGTGGGCGTATGACTAATAATAACACAAACAGCCAACAATTTTTCATAGTCTATATAATTTATCTGTTGATAACTAGCAGCTTACTCTACTTTCTGCAAAGCTATTTTTCTTTTAGTTAATTGTTGAGGGGAATTAGGACTTGTATCTCTCTTGAGAATATCAAAAAGAGGTTCAAATCCTCTTATGGTAAGCTTGAGGTTTTAGCCAAATAATATCTCTTAACTTTTAAAAATCATTAAACACAAATCAAAAGCAAACCATTTCCTTTTTGCATGTACACCTGCAAGCCAGAAAAGGTGCTAGATCCCACCATAAATGGTTGTGAGCCACCATGTAGTTTCTGGGAATTCAATTCTTATATTTTTAATTATAAGTCTAGCCTTTAATGGCTGAACCATCTCTCTAGCCCCAACTATCTATTTTTATTGGAATTTTCTGTGCCACAATCTGTTTGAGGTCTCAAATATTGAAAAGATATTGCCTTTGAATCTTTTCTGGAGCAACTAGTACTCCAAAATTTTAAAGCTTGTTATATTAGAGCAAAGGCTTGCAGAAAAACTCCTTTAAAGAGTTCAGATAACAAAATCATACACTAGCCGGGCGGTGGTGGCGTACGCCTTTAATCCCAGCACTTGGGAGGCAGAGGCAGGTGGATTTCTGAGTTCGAGGCCAGCCTGGTCTACAGAGTGAGTTCCAGGACAGCCAGGGCTACACAGAGAAACCCTGTCTCGAAAATCCAAAAAAAAAAAAAAAAAAAAAAAAAAAAAAATAATAAACTAAATGATTCAAACTCTTAATTTCTTGTATTAAAGTAACAACCATATATATATATATATCGTAAGGCAATTAACCATTTTGAGGCAAGCCTTTCCAATGATATGAGAACCATAGATTCTCGATTCTCAATTACGAGCAAATTTACTGAATGCAAACCTAACACCTTTACCAGAAATGTAAAGGAATGGTATAAAAACAATCTTTTAGATCTATAATAAATATATACGTATTTACTGAAATGGCACCTGGAGTAGGCAAATCAGGCTGTAATGCCCCATTAGTTTTATAAATCTTAAGTTTGAATTTTGTTTTGGATTAATTCAATAACCAATCTTTTTTAGCTGAGTGAGAGTATCAGATGAATGCCAAGCTGAAGGCAATCTTCTAATAATTTTTACATAATTTAAGATTAGGTCTCTTGCTAGTAATAGACTGAACCCAGTATATATTAGAGGAACCAAAGCCATCTTGTCTTTTCTCTTTCTTAACAATTTGGGAGGACACAGATGCAAAGGAACAAAAACAAGTTGAACAATTCTTTTTCCAGCAGGTAGTTACATTTCCATGGGGGAAGCAGCCATTATTTAAATTTCTCCAGCATAATCATTACAACTCTTGGCCCTGAAGATTGTTGTGAATGTCTTTGGGCCTGAGGCTGACCCCTCCCTGAGGAACAAACTAGGCAATTAACAGATTCCAGAAAACACCCTTCAAGGGGCTGGTCAGGATGACAGAGGCAAAAAGAGTATTTGTCACACAAGCTTCTGCTGCACCCATTGTATATCAACTTAATTCAAATGTAAATGTTTTTAATCATGGCCTATATCCTGAGGCCTGGTCCAGAGATTATCTTTCCTGCACCAAGGACAAATTTCTGTCATGTGACCTGATTATTTGCTTGTGCCTCTGTTTTTGGGACAGTCATTTTTAAAAATGACTTGAATCTCCACATTTTAAAACATCTTTTATCCTTACGGTTCTGTGCAAGCATTGCTTGTACAGTGGTCCCTTGTAAGGCAGCAGCCATGGACAGACCCTGATGGTAAGAGGGACCAATTTTAGTGCAAAGACGAATGTATCCATGTAAGTCTGTCTTTGTTTTGTGCAACAGGCTGCATTAGCATTCTCATAAGCCAAATATGTAACAAAAGGAATTCCTGTTTGAGGATCTCCAAAAATTCTACCAGCTGCTTTCAGCAGCCTGTCTACAAATTTCTGGAATGGTTCCTCAGAACCCTGTTTAATATTGAATAAATTTCCACTAAGATCCCTTTTAGTAGGTAATTGTTTTCAAGCACAGCAGGCAGCCATTGCAATGTATATACTCCTGCAGGCAGTTTAACCTGATTAGCATTACCTTCATATTAACCTTCTAGTAGAAACATGTTAAGATCTCAATCTGCATTGCCTGCCTGGGCATTCATCATGGCCTGCCTGGGCATTCATCATGATCTGCCTGGGCATTCATCATGGCGGTTTTCTTACTGGTATCATGCCATTTTGAGCTCCAAAGCAAGTAATCTCCTACTGACAAAGTAGCCTTACATATAGTTTTCCAATATTTGGGCATTGAATTTGCTTCTACCACAGTATCCAATAAAGCTTGTGTGAAGGAGTCAGCAGGCCCATATTGTGCCACAATCGTTTTTTAACTCTTTTATTTAACTCTACCTGCTCTAGCCTTTCTTCTATAAACATAAGCGAGTCAAAAAATCTCAAGCTCACGATTGAACTGCCTGTCAGCTGCAGCCAAAGGAATGTTAGCAGTTAACCACATTTTTAGGTTTCCTTTGTAATATTAGCATATAACCTTAATTTTTGGAAACAAAACCAATTATTAACAATGTAAGCAATCTATTTTCTCTAAAATCAACACCAAGTACATTACTTTTATGTTACAAAGTTTGGCTGCCAGTTCTTATATATGAATGCATGATAGTGCAGCCTTTAATATCTCATTAAATAGACATTGTTTTTAAATCTTTTATACATCTGGTTTTTGAATGACTAACCCTGTGTTACCAGTTTTAAGCAAACTTTTTGTAACCAAAGTTGTAAATTTTTAATCAAACCCAATAACTTATAGGCCAATAATCTATAACCAAAATATGTAGAACATATTTACACTTTTAAAACCAATCAGAAACAACAATGAAGTTGCTACACATTTTATATATTTAGACCAAACAAAATTTTCTTGTCTTTCTAGCTGTAATTTCAAGAGAAAACCACCTTATAACAGAGATTTTTCTAAGAAAGACAACTCCTATTTATCATAGAAACCAAAAAGCTGCTGGGCCTTTTAAAAGCAGCTTATGTTGACAATCAGTTCCTGGAAAGGTTTTTCCAGCTCAACTCGACTCTTAGCTACAGGTGTAGGGTAACTTATCAACCTCTGCTGTGTACATTACAACTGTCTTTAAAACCAAGGTAAATTAGATCAAGGGTTGGATCAAGCAGTTTTCACGATCTTTTTTTGAACATGAAACATAGAACACCATCCATTCATTCAGACAACGAAACAAAAACAGACAATGACACACGTGGACATTGGTGCACCAAGGACAAGACAATAAACAAAGAAAGCAGAACTAAGGATTTCTCTTAGTTTCTTAGTCTAAGACATCTCCTGAATTTTCTCTTGTTCCTAGGAGAACTCTGAAACAGCCTTTTCATTCTTTTTTGCTGGCATAACTCAGAGAGAGAACAACTGCTTTTCAAAACTCTTTATCTCTCTGATATTCAAGATCTAATGCTTTCTCTTTCTTTAGGAGATGTAGCAGTGACTGTTGATATTTACTCCTCAGTGCCCTGCTTTTAGTTTTCCAATTTCTTCTAACCCTGCTCCTCTCGCCTGAAGCAGCTCTCGCAGGCTGCGGGCAAATGCCCGTTTAGAATTCTCCTGGCCCTGTCACCTCCTAGACAAATTCGCTGTCACCTCCTAGACAAAATAAGTGTCGGGTCAACACCTATTTGACCTAGACTGTATCCCCTAAAACACACTTCCTGCAAACACTGCCTCCAAAAATTAACTAGCGCTAGTATCAATGTGCGCAGGATACTCTCCTTCTTATTCCGTTTTCCGTGGAGCTCCACCTAAGACAGCGTTCCTCAGGTGGTCCCCCCCCTTTTTTTCAAGTCCCACGTTTTGTGCGCCAATCTGTAGCCGCCTGCGGCCACAAGTCAACTGGGTTCACCTGAAAGGGGGTCTGGGAATGAAAGGGGGTGGAGGGCGAGAAGAGATGAAGCCTAGACAAAGTTCTCTGATCAAGGCTCAAAGCTTTAATGTTCAGCTCTCAATTTAAAGGGTAAGGCCCAGCCCACAACCCCTCCTGGTTTCAGCCGGAGATGGGTGGGATAATCCATAATCCGTTCCAGGTCACGGCTGGAGATGTCTCAAGGCAAGCCCAGGGGCAGTTCTGCTTCTGTGTTCTGTGCAGCCAAGGTGGGTAACTCCACCTAGATCCTATCACTTGGTCTGTGATGGTAAACAAGGTCTCTCAGGCCTGCTCAAGGCTGAGGGGGAAGGGCACACTGAAAGTTGCATCTGACTTCTGTGCCTGCTGCACATGCACATGCACTCGAGGTCATACTCCTCCTCGGCATCGTTCAAGGCCAGGCTGCGATGCACAAGACCCTATTTCTAAATTTGAAAAGCAAAAAATGAGAAAAAGAGGAAAAACAGGGGCTGACTGTCTTCAAACTCAAAGCCAAGAGTGGCTGGCATATGGGCTTTGGGAGTCTGAAAGAAAGGGGATCTTGGATTTGGGATTTCTTGGAAAATACAGCACAGGACTGTAATTAGGGGTTGTTGTTGTTGTTGTTGTTTTGGAGGTAGCTGGACTTTTTAAATGAAATCAGCTGGAAAATGAGACACATCTGCAGTAATGCTCAGAGAGTCAATAAATGAGGTAAACCAGATGGCAGAGTGCCAAGGGCACTTGCAGCCAAGCTTGAGTTCAATCCTGGGGACCTACACGGTGGCAGGCAAAAAAGTTGCCCACTAATCCCCACATCTGTGCCATGGCAGTCCTGTGCCCAAACACTCCGAATAAATAAAATCAAAAGCGCCTGGGTATGGTGTGAGTGGGCCCGAGGAGTTCTGGAATACAGAAGCATGACCTGAGTGGAGCATTGCTCTAGTTCCAAGGGAGTGGCAAGGATACTCTCAGGCAAACTGACTAGCTAGGCTGTCTGAAGCAAACTGCCAAGCCAACCAGAGAAAGCTGAGACGAGACAAGCCACCTGGAAGAGGCTCGTATCAACTGATTCGCCAGCTCGTCGAGCTGCTTGCAGGCCTTAGAGCGTGCTCCAGGTTTTTAGACTTCATGATTGTCACCCATGCTGAGATGGACTTTGGTGATGCAGCTGTCTTTGGGTCATTTCTGTTCCTGTAAGGAACCCCAATAAAATTCACTAGTTCGCCATGAAAAAAGGGGGCATGGCAATCTGTGATTGATGGTTGACTCTCTTGGGGGAGTTAGGATCAGAGAACAGTAGGCAGGACTGAGGGTTTTGGGGCTGAGTCCAGGTAATAGAGGCTGGGGGATAAAATCACCAAGTGGGAGTGTGTTAAAGAATAGAAGCATGATCAGGAAAGGACCTAGTGGTCTGACTTAAGGGAAGTCGTTACTGAAGAGTGGAGATGTGCAGAGGCATGACCACAGAAGGAAGCTTTATCCATAAGGTCATCAACTGGGGCAATGGAAAGGGCATGGACACAGGTGCCTGTGGCTTAAGGGGCAAGCGTGTGTCTTCCAGAGATCGGGGAGAATTTAGGTAGCTCAGCAGGTGAAAGCGTAGTCAGGTAAAAGAGGGCGTGTCCCTTTGATGAGTCAAGGCCAAAGGGGAAAATCTGTTTTAAAGGACATAGTCGCCAAAAGGAAGAGTGGCTCTCAGGCCACTCTTTATCAGGTAAGATAAATGCCTGTTCCCCAGGTGTGGGCGTGGCCATCCATTAGGGGGTTGGCTTAAGAGGTGTGGTTATGACAGAGACTTGATAGTGGAGTAGAGAGGATTCTAGGTGACCGTGGGTGGTGGGCGTGATGAGACAATTGGGGCGTGGCCAGTCTCGAGGAGCTGTGGCACCCAACGAACGCGCCAGTAATTTGCTCAGGCTCGAGACCAAAACTGGATATTAACTGTCCGTATCCGGCGGTGTCCGGAGCCGGGTGGCCAAGCTGCAGTCCAGGAGAAGGCGCGAATGTAGGCAAAGGTGAGGAACCGGATCTGAGAGAGGCCAAACCCGGACAAGGGGCGCCTGAAATGGAAAGAATGCCTACAGAATCCAAGGGATGCAGGGCAGGTGGGCGGGGTGGGGCCCTCACCGAGGGCGGAGCCTGGGAAGAGGCGGCCAAGGGGTGAGTGTGGGATCTGAAACTGCCCTTGTCACAGCCTTCCACCCACCCGCAATGTGTCGACTGGGGGTCCTGCTGCTGCTGCTCCCCTCGGCCTTCATGTCTTCCTCTGCTGTCCCGATCCATGATGTCGACTCTCAGCAGAACTCTTCCGGGTTTCTGGGCCTTCAGAGTCTTCTCCAAAGCTTTAGTCGACTGTTCTTAAAAGTGAGTGATGGGACAGAGATGGACCAGGCAGAAAACCGATAAGAAAAGGAGCAAACAGAACAGAGAGTTAGAGATGCGTCTCAGATGGGAGAGTGGTTGTCTAACATGTAGCTTGATGCCCTGCAACAATTATACCAGCTCTCAGGAGGCGGAGGCCAGAGAAACAGGAGTCCAAAGCCACCTTCCTCTACACAGGAAGTTTGACCAGCCAGGAATACATGATACATTGTGTCATAGCAAAGCAGGGGTATAAGGTGGTGGGTTGAAGAGACAGATGTGGAACATAACACAAAATAGGAAGGGAAGCTGGGCCTGTGGCTGAAAGCCCATCCATCATCCCAGCTAGCAGGTCCTGGATCCCAACATGAGAAAAAAAAAAACAAAAACAAAAACAAAACAAAAAAAACAAGTTCAAGGTAAGCCTAGGCAGCTTTCATCAAACCCTGCTTCAAAACTTAAAAAGAGGCAGGCCTGGCAACCCATCCACTTGGGCGGTAGAGTGAGGGCAGTGTCTACATTTGAGGCCAGCTTGCTCTGCATATCAAGTTCCAAATCAGCCAGAGCTACATAGTGAGACCCAGTCAAAATAAATCAATAAAAAGAGGGGTGGGGATATAGTGGTTGAGAGTGTGACTCAGAGATAGAATCCCCAGGAGGCTGAGGATATGGTTACCTAGCATGTGTGGAGTGAGAGGTAGAAAGAAGGGGAGGAGAGGTAGCCAAGACAGGCGAGGAGCAGGAACAGGAAGGCACTGGGACAGAAAGGCAGATGGGTATTGGTGGCTAGAGACTGAGGATGGAGGACTGAAGGAGAAGAATTTGGAGGGCATCCTGGAAGGACAGCAGGTGTGTACACCGTTTCCCTCTGGCCCTAGAATGACCTGCTGCAAGGCCTGGACAACTTCTTCTCCTCCCCCATGGACTTCCGAGACCTTCCCAGGAACTTCCATCAGGAAGAAAACCAGGAACACAGAATGGGGAACCATACCCTCTCCAGCCACCTACAGATAGACAAGGTGCCTCCCTCCACGGGGCAGCCCTTCCTGAGTTCTCCCCACCACCCATCAAGCTGCTTTACCTGGTAGGAGAGGGGCAGGTGAGGAAGGAGAACAGGTTTGTTGTGACTCTTGTACAACTCTCACAGATGACTGACAACCAGACAGGGGAGGTGCTCATCTCTGAGAAGGTGGTGGCCTCCATTGAGCCAGAAGGGAACCCAGAAGGTGACTGGAAGGTAAGGGCCTCCCTTGCCCCCAGGTGTCCAGGAATCAGCATTTTTCTATAGCTGAGGAAGTCCACTGTGCCATACTGTTCCAGTTTCCTCTCTGTTGCTGTAATAAAATACTTTAGCCAAAAGCATGTAGGGAAGGAAAGGGCTATCTGGTTTACAGCCCATCACTTAGGAAAACTCATGACATACTCTCAAGAGCAAACAGAGAAAAAAACATATCTGCTTGTTTTGTCCTGTCTTAGGAAATGGTTCTGCCCACAATGGGCTCGGTCATCCTACATGATAACAATCTTGATCTAGTTAATACAGCATTCAGATTCTCTTCTCGAGTGATTCTACACTATGGCAAGTTGGCATTTAAAAGTAGCCAGCACACACTCCACACATGGAATGTCCTTGCCGGACAGTGGGGGCGCACACCTTTAATCCCAGCACTTGGGAGGCAGAGGCAGGTGGATTTCTGAGTTTGAGGCCAGCCTGGTCTACAGAGTGAGTTCCAGGACAGCCAGGGCTACACAGAGAAACCCTGTCTCAAAAAAGAAAAAGAAAAAAAAAAAAAGAAAGAAAGAAAGAGAAAAGAAAAGAAGAAAGAAAGAGAAAAAGGGAATATCCTTGAACTTTCTGGGGCTCAGAGTGATGTGTCAAGAGGGATAGATAGGTCAATAGGTGTGGTTGTAAACACAGGTGACCCAGGATTTGAAAAGCTGAGGCAGGAGGATTGCCACAATTTTAGGCAAAAGGCAAGAGGATCTCTGTGAGTTGAAAACCACCCTGATCTACTAAGCAAGTGCCAGGCCAGCCAGGGCTACATATCAGGACCCTGTGTTAAAACATATATAAAAAGTCTACTTGTAAACTTCAGAAAGTATTTTGGTTATTCCAGAAAGTTTTACAGTCTCCCAACAGCTTTGTAAACCTTAGCATTCAAAACCTCCACCAATTTCAGAAGTACTGGTCACATCTCAGTGGGTTTTATTTGTTTTGATTTTGTTTGGAGTTGGTGTGTCTGCCCACGTGCACACATGGGAGTGGCCAAGTAGGGATTGTCTTCTTCAATCCTCCTGTTTATTAACTCTTCACTCATTATCATTTTTATTTTTTCTGACACAGGGTCATTCTAAATAGTCCTGGCTGACCTTGAACTCAGCAGAGATCCCCAGCCCCCTGATTCTGCCTCCTGTGTGCTGGGTTTGAAGGTGTGGCATACCACCACCACAGTCCTCTACCTTATTTTTTGAGCCAGGGATTCTAACTGTATGTGACGCTCATCTTCAGTTAATGTGGCTGGCCAACAGGCCCCAGGATCCTCCAGTCTCTGCCTCCCCTGTGCAGCATCACAGACATGTGCTGCGGCTCTTGGCCATTCCATAAATGCTGGAGACCAGGACTCCAGTTCTCATAGTTGGGCACAAGTACTTTACTGACAGGCCCCTTCTTGAGGTAGGGTCTCACTCTGTAGCCTTGACTGGCTCTGAATTTTCAAGGCTCTGCCTCAACCTACTACAGATAGCTGGGAAAACAGGCCTGAACTGTCAGGCTCAACTGAGATCAGGGTAACTTCAAAACAGGAATTGGGCATAGGCAGCCAGGAATGGTGATACACCATGTTTTTTGTTTTGCTTTACTTTGGTTTGGGCTTTGGTTTTGGTTGTTTGAGACAGGATCTATCTATGTAGCCCTGGCTATCCGAGAACTTGCTTTGTAGTCCAGGCTGACCTCCAACTCTGAGATCTGCCTGCCTCTACCTCCTGAGTACTGAGTTTAAAGGCCTGCGCCTCCATACCTGGCATAAGTTAAGGCTTTTGACTTCGGGTGACCCAGTACTTCGGTGCCACCTCCCAAATGCCAGGATTCCAAGTGTGAATCACCACACCAAATTTATCATGTGTTTGTGTTTGCATTTGTTGTTGTTGTTTTTCCAAGACTTTTTTTTTTCTGTGTAAGCTTGGTTGGCCTCAAACTCACAGAGATCCTTCTGCCTCTGCCTCCTGAGTGCTGGGAGTAAAGGCGTGCACCACCACTGCCCAGCGAATGCTTTCTTTCTTTCTTTCTTTAAATTTTTTTTTCCTAATTTTAAAAATTGCTATTAGCATATGAGTGCAGGTACACACAATGGCCACAAGAGGGTATCAGATTCCCCTAGAGCTGGAGTTACCTGAGCCTGGGGAGACACTTGCAGTGGGTGTTGGGAACCCAGAGAATTTCCTCTGCAGAGACACTAATAATGCATGCAAATGGTGCACATACTCAGCACTCAGGCACACCCACATAAGCATAAGATGAAACAATCTCTAAGGCAACCATCGAAGTTTAACAATAATTGAATTTGGGTGCTTGGAAAGATAGCTCAGTAGTTAAGAGCACTGACTGCTCTTCCAAAGGATCCAGGTTCAATTCCCATCATCTACATGGCAACTCATAATTGTAACTCCAGTTCCAGGGATCTGGCACCCTCACACAAACACACGCAGGCAAAACACCAATGCACATAAAAAAATAAATCTTAAAATAAATAAATACATAACAAATTTAACACACAAGAATGCAGCAGGCCAGACTGAAAACAGAACTGTCTTCCCAAAAAGGGTTTTTTTAACCCAAAAGCACCAAGTGAGCTGAAATGTAGGTTGAGATGTCCCAGTGGAGATCAAACATCTTGGATGTGCTGTGTGGCATCTGAAGATCACCCTGTGCCTCATCCCCAGGTGCCCAAAGTGGAGGCAAAAGAAGCACTGGTGCCCGTGCAGAAGGTCACCGAGAGCTTGCACCCAGAGCCCCGGCGGGTGGCTTTCTGGATCATGAAGATGCCAAGGCGGAGGACCCAGCCAGATGTCCAGGATGGGAGCCGCTGGCTCATAGAAAAGCGACATCGCATGCAGGCTATCCGAGATGGGCTCCGTGGAGGTGCCCGTGAGGACAACCTTGAGGAAGGGGTCCATGTCCCCCAACGCGCCAAGCTGCCTATCCGAAAGACACACTTTCTCTACATCCTCAGGCCATCCCAGCAGCTATAAGGTGGGGACCAGATATCCCTGCATGTCCCACACCCTTCCCCAACACCATATGAAAATAAAGTTTTTTCTTACATGTAGCACAGTCTCCTTTGGGTATCTCTTCCCAAACAGGTCAGAATCCAGCACATACACTTAGTCTGACGATGGCTGTGGCTGCTCTTGCTTACATCTCATTCAGAACATTGTCTCTTGGTTAGGCAACTGGGTCTCCTGTAGCACCATGATACACTGGGTACTGAAGCCTTTGAGCCAGCCTGTCTGCCATTCCAAGTCCCAAAGTACTTTGCTGAGCCACCCCAGCCACCAAAATATAGTTTTTAGATTTTACAAAATTACCCAAGATTTCACAAAAGGAAAAGCTGATATTGAAAAATTAATATTTTAAATTGGTCTGTATGAAAATTTTGTCTGCATGTATGTCTGTGCATCATATTTGTGCGTGGAGACCAGACGAGGGCATCAGATCTGCTAGGAGTGCAGTTACAGACCTTGTGAGCAGCCATGTGCTATGGGATGGAAAACCATGCCAGGAAGTTTGGTAAAGTAAACCAGGTGGAGACCTGGAGACTCTGTAGCTGCCTGCGGCCACAAATCAACTAGGTTCACCTGAAAAGGGGCCTGGGAATGAAAGGGGACGGAGGGTGAGAAGAGATGAAGCCAAGACAAAGTTCTCTGACCAAGGCTCAAAGCTTTAATGTTCAGCTCTCAATTTAAAGGGGAAGGCCCAGCCCACAACCCCTCCTGATTTCATCTCAAGGCAAGCCCAGGGGCAGTTCTTCTAAGTCCACCTGCAGCCCAGGTGGGTAACTCCACTTAGACCCTATCACTTGGTCTGTTGTGGTAAGCAAGGCCTCAGGCTTGCTCAAGGCTGGGGAAAGGGCACAAGACTCCGTGGGCACGCTACCTGAGGCTTAGGTGACTCCCAGCTCCCTGCCAGACTCCTGACTTGGAACACATGCCATGCTTCTCACATAAAAGAAACATGTCCTATGGTCACACAGGCCCAAAGCAGAGTTCTCTGTGCTAAATAGGTCTCTAGAGGCCCAGAGGACTTAGCCAATAAGCTTCTTTCCCGGACATTCCTCCCTGCAAAAGGTATTTAATCTCAGGCCCACCCTAAGATGTGGGGTATAGTTTTATGCATCCATTTTTTTTTTTTATTTGTCATGACAATAAACTGTTTAGAACCATGGGCTGTCTGTTTTCATCAAGATCCTCCATGGGGAGCCATGAAGAAGGCCTTCAACTACAGAACCACAGCCTAATCTCTTATCACCAACCCTGCCTCCACCAAGATAAGGACAGTCGCCCCCCTCCCCCATAAGACAAGCTGGAGCTCCCCTTCTCCCAACCCCCTGCCCCAGGCTAGAATCTGTCCCCAGCCTGCAGGTCCCCCAAGTCTGTTTTCTGCTCTTCTGAGATTTCCAACATTGCCTGGATATCCAAGAATCCGAGAACCACACAGCCCCAGCCTCCTTGCAGGCCCAGGGACCCCGAACAAGCTCTGGCTTTCCCACACCTCAGACTGAGCTTTCCTCCCCACAGCCCCCAGTGGGCTTCCCTCTAGCCCAGCACCCACCCCAGAGGCAATGTGGGATGAGCACAGTCAAACACCCCATGTTCTGCCTCCCCAAGTGGCCTGCCCTGTGGTGGAGCAGATGCAGGCCTACAATGTGGATGCTGGGATCCATCCCAGGTGTTCTGGAAAAACATCCTGAAAACGTTTGGCAGATCTTTCATCTAGACCAGGCGTCCCAGTTTGCTTTCTACTGCTGTGGTGAGTGAACACCACGATCAAAAACAACTTGGGGAGTAATGGGTTT
This sequence comes from Arvicanthis niloticus, assembly GCF_011762505.2. NCBI lineage: Eukaryota > Metazoa > Chordata > Mammalia > Rodentia > Muridae > Arvicanthis > Arvicanthis niloticus. Next base: position 18,867,143 of record NC_047658.1, on the reverse strand, counting down.
ATTTCATCTTGTGATGGATCACAGTCCATCACAGAGAAAAGGCAGAGTAGGGGCTTGAAGCAGGAACTGACGTGCAAGCCAGGGCTCAGTTTCCTTTTTGTTCATATAACCCATAAGCATCTTTCCAGGGGTGGTCTTGCCCACAGTGGGCTGGGCCTTCCCATATCACTAACCAAGAAAATATCCCCACAGACTTGCCTACAGGGCAATCTGACAGCATTTTTTCAGTTGAGATTTTCCAGATGACTCTGGCTTTTGTCAAGGAAACAACAACAAAAACTAAAAACACAGAGAGTCCTGTCAATAAGGTGAGAAAGACCTTGCACTTTTTGTCTCTACCTCCTGAGTACTAGTATACCACCATGCCCAACTCACGAGGCCTTAAGGATTGAATGAGGGCACCCTTAGCCAAACATCGTAGCCCTGAGCATGTGTTTTTAAACACCAAGGGGTAGGAAAGTGAACACATAATAGGGTATGCATGTGGAATTCAGGGGCCCTCATTCCACCATGTGGGTCCTGGGGATTCTTCTCGGATCGATCACCGGGATTGGTGGCCAGTGTCTTTACTCACTAGGACTGTACAGACCAGGCTAGCTAGCCTCATTTTCCTCCACCTTCCTGCCCCTGCCTCATGAGTGCTGCCCAAGCCCACTAAATACAAACATGTTAAGCTCTTAGCGCTCTTAGCGCTCATTTTGCAGACAGCATACAGGGAGGAAGCCTGGGAACAGCACATCACAAACAGACTTTACTACTTGTTGGACTCTTAACAGGGAAAGCAGACCCACAGACAAAATGGAAAGTGCAAACAAAAGGATCCCGTTCTTCTGGAGTGACAAGTGTATGAGAGATTGGGGTCTTCTGTTCTTTTCCAAACATCCTTGGGAAACAGGTCACCTGCTCCCTCTCTACTGCATTTAAAAACAAAAACAACAAAAAAACAAAAACCAAACCCAACCCTGTCCCTTCTTTCTCATAAATAAAAACTTTTGAATAGCTCAATGTGATGGGCTGAGGTAAGGTGATTGCTTCAAGTCCGAGGCCAGCCTGGGCTACATAGCTAGGCAATAAATGGAAAGTAAAATAATAAATTGTTTGGGAAAACAGCTTAGGTATGTATGTATTAATGCTACGGGGAAGGGGGGAGGGGGACATGGAGCGGAAGTGAGAATGGACCAGACTGCGCATCATTGTGACGGTGACGGGCGAGCCAGACCCAAAAGAAGATAGGACTTAGTTCAAAAACTAACAAGAAGAGAAGGGTGAACAGGGAGTCCTTCGGTTGAACTCTACCCTGCTTGGCCCTATTTTGCCAAGCAGAAGGGAAGGATTTTGTACCGCAGAAGAAAGCTGCCTACTATCTCACGCCATCACCGCTAGACGCACCAGTACGCATGCGCTCGATCCTCTGGTCCAGGCGATCCTCCCGGGAAGGTCTACGCATGCGTCAGCTGGAGGGTCAGGGTAAGGGGAGAGGCGGGCGCCATCAACCCGGAGTGCGCTTGCGTGAATCCAAGAGCCTGAGGGGGCGGGACTTGAAGGAGGCCATCTCATTTGCATTTCTGGCGGGAAAGGCGCGTGTGAGCACGCCTTTTCCGTGCCTTTCGCAACCGCCATTCGTCGATGGTGGCCTTCGACTGAGTTCCGAGAGTCCCGACTCCAGGTACGCCCTGCCTGTGGCGAATTTCATGGCAGGTTCCCCAGTAACATCACCTGCCAGCTCCTTTAAAAACCCAAATTCTAACCAAATCTCCGAAATGCATGAAGTAGCCCTCTGGGAATTTTGTTTTGAGACAAGGTTTCTCTGTGTAGCCCTGTAGACCAGGCTACCCTCGAACTCAGAGGTTTGCCTGCCTCTGCCTCCCGAGTACTGGGATTTAAGGCGTGCCCCACCCTGACCGGCTACCTCTGGCTAATCCTAGTGTCAACTTCAGAAATCCTGTCAGAATCTTGAAACTTCCGGTTGCTTTCTTTTGCTTGTTTTCTATCTTTGTTTGAGACAGACTCTCAGGTGTTGCCCAGGGTGGCCACGACCTTATGACTCTCATGCCTCAATTTTAGGATTATAGCTCTCCCAGATGTGCCCAACTACAAAGATGTGCACCACCACCACCACCTGGTTTTTTGTTTGTTTGGGTGTTGTTGGATTTCTTTTTAAATATTTATGAGTATTTTGCTGGCATGTTTGTATGTGTGTCAGATGTGTGCCTATGGAAACCAGAAGACTAAAATTACAAATGATTAGGAGCTGCCATGTGTGTAGTGGGAATCCAACCCATATCTTATCTGGAAGAGTAAACTGTTAGTCCTCCTAATGACTAGGCTACTTCTCCAGGGACTCTCTAGGGCTTCACTAAATTGCCCAGACTCTACTGAAAAACTTCTGAGTGCTAGTATCACAGGTGTGGCCCGCCGCACCAGCAGCTAGGATCTCTAGATATCCCATCAGATTCTCCCTCAAAAACCTGGCAGAGACTTTTCCTCTGAACTCTTGGTGGAGATTTGGTGTTCAAGTCCTGTCTAGAAATCTGTACTAAGTTGTACCACAAGTTCCACTGGGGACTCAGAAATCTAGTCCCAGAAATGGAGCCCTTGAATTCTAGTCTGGACATCCCCCAGACTTCACCATGGTTAAAACCCTCAAGACACTCACCAGCAACCTATATCCCTTGTTCCTCGAGGTTTTGTCCGAGTTTCCCCTTGTCCCTTTCCTCCTGCTGTGCTCTTGAGTCTCAGAAAACCTCTCCCTTCCCTGGTGCCCTCTGAAAGCCTCTAGGATAGACACTAGCTGAAGGGCAGCCTGGTTTACACAGCTTCAGAAGGCCCACTAAAGCTACAGCTACATAATATATATTTAGTAAGGCCCTGTCTCCGGAAAGCTAAATAATGTCTCCAGAAAACATGCAGCTGCCGGAATACAGGCAAAGCAGAGTGTTGGTTGCATTCCCTGAGGCAATGGTGATAGGCTTTTTCTCCCCTCGGAGACACAGATATAGGCTGGATTAGACCAGATTAAAAATAGATAAAGGCAGGTGTATTAGGAGGCATCGACCTCCACCCACCTCATACGTGGAGGTCAGTGAAGTCACACATCCAGGCTAAGCTTAGCAAAGGAGTCTTGCAAAGCTTAGGTGAGGACTGATAAGGTGCCAGCTAGGAGCTGGGGTTATGTCCTTATATGGTCAAAAGCTGAGCCCCTGGGCAGGCACTCATGGGTGGGTAACTGGAAAATGGAGAGGAGGGGTGAGGACATGTTAGCCTGGAGTTTTCTCCTTGTGGGCAGAGTTGAGGGAAGAAGAGCAAAGGAGGTTTCTTAGCTTGTGCAGGGAATGAACAGGGCTTCCAACCAAACCAAGGGGAAGCAAGCAGTAGGAAACCCAAACTCTCTCTACCCTTGGCCCCAGGTGCCCTCTCAGCATCTCGGACACTGTTGCCTAGCACCTAGAGGAATTACTGATAGTGCCTCCTTTTCTCTTGAAAGTGACTGGCCAGGCTGTAATAGAGGCAGGACAGCACTGTCAGGGTGCAGAGGAGGGAGTCCCTGTGATCACAGAGGCCTGTGAGAGTCAAGCCCACTGTTAAGAATAGGTCTTGGGGGCGACTAGAGAGATAGGTCAGTGTCTTCCAAAGGTCCTGAGTTAAAGTCCCAGCAACCATATGGTGGCTTACAACCATCTGTAATGGGATCTGATGCCTTCTTTTGTCCTGCAGGCATCCATGCAAATAGAGCACTCATTTAAGTAAAATAAACAAATAAATACGTTTAAAACAATGGGGGCAGCAAGCCTGCAGATGGTGCTGAGTTCCCATGGCCATGGAGGGTAAGGGACACAGAGAAGACTGTTGGAGGGGAAAAAGACAAAAAGGAAGGCTCGGAAGTTAAGAGAACTTGCTGGTCATGAGCTTGATGGCATACCTTTAATCCCAGCACTCTGGAGCAGCTGGATCTCTGAGTTCAAGGCCTGGCTGGTATTCCTGGCAAGTTCCAGACCAGTCAGCTATGCAGACCTTGTTTGGAAAAGAAAAGAAAAGCCAAGCCACGGAAACACTACTCTTGTAAATGACCCGGTTTTGACTCTCAGATGGCACGTGGCAGCTCATAACCTTCTCTAAGTCTAGTTCAGGGGAACTGATGCCCTCTCCTGTCCTCCAAAGGCACCAGTCACACAAGTACACAAACACATTAAAAAAAAAAGGTAAGAAGCAGGCTTGGTGGTGGTGATGCCCATTTTTGCCGAGGCAAAGAGATCACAAACTCAAGGCCAACCTGGCCATCTCAGGGCTGGTTTGTTTCCGAATACAAAGAGAGCTGAGGTGTAGCTTAAAGGTAGAACACATAGAACACGGGTGTAGAATCCATCATTGGTGAGCGGCTGGGCTGGGGTTTGGTAGTAGAGCACTTGCCTAGAATCTACCAGTGAAAGATTGACGGTAGCTCAGTGAAAAAAGTGACTGGGAGAGCCCTCAGAGGCCAGCAGTCCACACAGGATCCCATGGTCTGCCTCCAGGCAGTGAGGGAGCCTGTTGGGTTGTAGTCGGCTCCAGGTAGAGTGAAATGTTTCCAGAGGACAAGAGGCAGGAAGGCAAGAGTCCCAACGAGACCACAGTAGGAGCAGCAAGCCACTTTACAAAACAGCATGCAGGCTGGAATTGCTAGGAGATACAGCATGATTTGGGGAGAAAAAGCTGCTGGCCCAGCCTCACCACTGTGCCACTGTTGCTAGACCCAAGCAGGCTCTAACTCAAAGAAACCACAGCCACACAGGTCAAATCTGCAGCCTGTGGGAATGGACTGGAACCTGGCAGGAAGCTGGGACATGGGCCACAGAGAACAAGGTGGGCCTGAGGTCGGACTGTGAAGAAACCCAGAAAAATACAAGGTGGAATCTCTAGGACAGGAATGGTGACTTGATAGGTTATGGGGAAGAGAGGTAGCCAAGAGCCCTAGGGGCAGCAGTTAGCCCCACCCTCTTACCTCCCCCTTTGATCTTGCTGCCTGCTCTTCAGTCCTCAGGTTGCCATCCCACACCTCAAAGCCATAAAAACAGGTTGGAGTTGGGATCAGGACGGCAAACAGGTTCTGAGAACCCTGAGCGCCTGGGGCTGAGATGAGCAGTTTAGTCAGATGAGAGTGTCAGTCTGAGGAAGCCATCATTCTTCTTGTCCTTCCAGGAGCTATCTGGACATCCTGTCCCTTTCCCAACCCTCCTGGCAGTGGAGGGAAGCTGAGACCTTCAGCGGCAGCTGTAGAGGAACATCAGGAGTGGCCCATGGACCTGCCAGAGGGCCAGGCTAGTGGTCCTGCTGCACAAAGTAGGTGTCTGCCTGGAGGAGGAAGAGGGAGCCATTCATGGGTCAGGCTGGGAGCAGGAGAGATGCTTGGGTGGCCAGGCAGAGTGAGCAGAAGCAAAGGATGCTGGGATAAGTGTCAACTGTATGCCTGACACATCTGCCCCATCTCCTCTCTGGAGGGCTGTTGGAGACAGAAGGCTCCACACACTGTAACACCCACACTTCACACCCTTTACTTTGGGTAAAACAGGTACCCTGTCACCTCTCTCCCTCCTGCTGCACTTCCCTTCCCAACACTGATGTCTGTCACCTGCTTAGTCTAAGACTCTCCCAGAGCATGACACAGACTCTGTTCCACTGTGTGTATGTGTGTGTGTGTATACGTGTGCATTGAGGAGATGGAATCCAGGGTTTTATGTGTGCTAGGCAACCAGTTACTACTGAGTTGTGATCCCATCTCCCAGTTTTGTTTTTGTTGTTTGAGACAGGATCTGACTGAACTCTCACTGATCCTAGCTCAGCCCCTCAGGGTTTTAATTTAATTTTTAATTAAATTTTTAATTATAAATTAAAAAAATAAAAATTTTAATTTAAAAAATTAAAAATGATATATGTGAGCTGAGCACAGTGGAGCATGCGTGTAATCTCAGCACCTGAGGGGCTGAGCTAGGATCAGTGAGAGTTCAGTCAGATCCTGTCTCAAACAATAAAAACAAAACTGGGAGATGGGATCACAACTCAGTAGTAACTGGTTGCCTAGCACACATAAAACCCTGGATTTTAAATTAAAAGCTGGCTGAGCAGTGCTGGTATACACCTTTAATCCCAGCACTCAGGAGGCAGAGGCAGAGGCAGGCAGATTTCTGGGTGTGAGGCCACCCTGGTCTATAAAGCAAGTTCTAGGACAGCCAGGGCTACACAGAGAAACCCTATCTTTTTTTTTTTTTTTTTTTTTTTTTCGAGACAGGGTTTCTCTGTGTAGTCCTGGCTGTCCTGGAACTCACTCTGTAGGCCAAGCTGGCCTCAAACTCAGAAATCCGCCTGCCTCTGCCTCCCAAGGACTGGAATTAAAGGCATGTGCCACCACCGCCTAGTGAGAAACCCTATCGAGAGAGAGAGAGAGAGAGAGAGAGAGAGAGAGAGAGAGAGAGAGACAGAATGAATATATCTGGCAAAGGGGTCACACCTATAGGAACTGAAGGGTCTGAGGCAATAAGAAAGATCAAGGCGAAATCAATTAGGTGATGTAAATGGTATATTAACTGATTTTATTTAACTTTATTCATATACAAACTCTGTTTTCTGTGTTAAGCCTCACAGAAACATGCCAAGTTATTCCCGTGCTTATAGACATCCTTGAGAACTAGTATGTGTCTTACCCTAACAGAACACTCTATTCCAGCTTGGCCTGATTAAGTGCAGGAGAAGCATGTGCAGCCAGCCTCTGCAGACCGGTGCTGCTACCCCAGAGTGCAGGAGAAGCATGTGCAGCCAGCCTCTGCAGACCAGTGCTGCTACCCCAGAGCAGTGCCTGTTTTGCTGTGGGCAGATGCAGACAAGTGGGTGTGGGAACCAGCACTCATCAGCTTGCAGAGGAAGGTGCTGGCTCACTGACTCCTATGGGACAGCCTCTACCCCTATGCCCCTCACTCCTGTTTTCTTCCCTGCCTATCTCTGTCTCTGCCCTATCTCAGCAACTCGTTTCCCCACGCATCTCTCTCCTTCCTTCACTCTCCTGGTTTCTCTGTCTCCATCTCCCGAGGATGTGCTAACAGGGAAGGCCAGTCTGATAGGGTAGGAAGCTCCAGCCTCTGTGTAGGTAGTTACAGCTAATGTAGGAACACCTGTCTTGCAGGCTCTGGGCTGTCCACAGGTGGGCCTGCAGCTTTGCTCAAGACCGAGATCTGCACCCCAACCTCCGGGGTAACCTCTACAAATAGGAGGGGTTTACAGGCAAGACAGACTAGACACCAGCATGCCAATAAGGCTGGCTGGCTTGGGAGATGACTGGCATTTAATCCTCGCCTGCACCAGCAGAGGGCGAGCGGCTACCACTAACTATGACCATGGCCAGGTCAACTTCTGGGACTGCAGACTGAAAAGGAAGATCACACCCACAGGGGAAAGCCAAGGCTGAAAAACGAGGATGCCAAAGAAGAGAGAAGGCGCCTGGAACAGAATAACAAGATTAAGATAGAGTACGGGGGTTGGCGGGGGAAAGGACAGAAGGACACAGGACAGAGGCTGGACATGTGAGAGAGGCTAGGGGGAAACAGGCAAGGGTCCAGAAAGAAAAGTAGAGCAGGGCAGTGGTCACGCATACCTTTAATCCCAGCACTCAGAGGCAGGTGAATCTCTAAATTCAAGGCCAGCCTGGTCTACAGGATGAGTTCCAGGACAGCCAGGGCTACACAGAGAAAACTTGTCTTGAAAACTACAAAAAAAGAAAAAGAAGAAGAAGGAGGAGGAGGAGGAGGAGAAGGAGGAGGAGGAAGAGGAAGGGAAGTATCTTCCTTCAGGACCTTGGAAAGGGACTGTGTACCAGTGGTCTTACTGGGCCACAGCACAGAGTCCTCCTCTGTAACACGGGGTGGGGGTGGGAGGTGGGGATGGAGAGTATAGGCCAACTGAAGTCTACCTGCCCTAACTAACCTGCCCTAATGCCCTCCCATGGGAGCCAGAAAGGGTCCAAGTCAAACTGGGGTACAGCATCCTGCAAGTGTCAGTGAGAGAAAGGGGACTCTGTGCTGCTTCTGGTGCCTGTGGGCCTCAGACTCCTCATCTGCAGGAACAGCAGCTGCCATGGCTCTGACGCTCTGTAAGTGCCTGTAGTTACGCACAGAGGCCCACCCACATCCCGTCCATTTCTTCCCCAGGACAGAGGGAGCCTTCTGAGAGGATACTGCAGCGGCTCAGAGGCTGAGGCTGAGCTTGCTGGGGGGGTGGGGGGGACAGGACAGGTGTCTCACTCTAGTCCCAGCTCAGACTCTAACCCTGCAGCCATGTGCAGTGGGCACTCATCTCAGCGGGCCAGGCTATGAGAGGTAGGAAACCACCTTGGGCTTCGAGAAGCTGTTTATTGAGTACCTGCTGCGTTCATACAGTATGCATCTAGCTGCAGGCCAACAGACCCTAGAAGACAGAAGTGTAGGCAGACACACAGTGGATCTGAGCCAGGGGAGAGCTGCCCTACCAATACACACAGGTCATACACATACACACACAGACACTCCACATGTGCATATGCACATATATGCACATACATACACACACCCTGAACACATCACACTCACTCCTGCACACACACATGCATGCACTCACATCTTTACATATGCATGTGGAACAGCCCTCTCGGTCCTCTTGAGGGGATTTTACTGGCAGAGAAACAGACCTCCAAAGAAGAGGCTTGCCCCAGACATGCTGTGGAGCTGCTGACTCAGGGGAGTCTGGCAGGAGGCTCAGCTCCTAACCAGTCCCCTGCCACCCCTGCTTACACAGCCCATCCCTCCTCTTTATCTCCGTGTTGGCCCTGAGCTCCTCCAGTTCTGATGACGCCATGCTGAGGATGTGGAGAGGAGAGACTTGGTCCCTGGGGCAACTGGGAGAAGGGCTGCTGCGGGTGGGATCGATGTAGGCTGCCCACGCCTTATTGGATTGTTCCTGGCTCCTCGGCCACCTTCATCCTGGCTCTTCCTTGCTTTCAAGCCTGGTCCCCCCTGCCCATAGCCTGGGAGGCTGGAGGAGGGAGGAGGTGAGGGTCATCTCAGACCTCAATAATGGCTCCAGAGTCCATTGGCTACAAACTGTTAGGCAGACAGCAGGGGCACTCCCTGGCCTGAGAGATGGGACCCACTTGAGAGCAGTGACTCAAAAACCCTCATGTTGCCACCGTACTGGAAGCCTCCAGCTGTCCTTTACCGGTCCCCACCACAAAGCTCTCAAAATTTCCCCCAGCTCAGCAGAGCCCAGGCATTAGGAGCCAGCTCCTGGTGTCTCCTCATTCGGAGTGGGTCCTCTTTTCTCTACAGTGTACCTCTGGGAGCAGCCTGACGAAGGCAATTCAGGGCCACTGCTCAGCCTAGAGGAACAAATCCTTAAGTCCACATTTGAAGCCTGTGACCCTCACAAGACAGGTGGGGGCTGGGGATCCACGGGGAGGGCTGGGCTCGGGCCCTGCTTAGGGGTCTTTCAGGAACAGGATAATGACATGGGTAAAGGGATGAGTAGGGAGGCCTTGGGCTCCTGGTCCATAGTTAGCCTCTGGCCTGGTTACAGCAGTGGCTGTGCCCTGGCTCATTCTCTTTGGTCCACCCTGAGATGGACCAGAAAACTTGACTCATGGGAGACACTTGCCCCAGGTGTCTCTGCATGCTGTAGGGCAGGCGTGTCATCAACCTGCTAATGACAGACACTATTAAGCTGTGGCCTGTCCCACTGGCCGTTGCCCAGTCCAGTCCTCCCCACCATGCTCTGTCCCAGGTACTGTGACTGTGGCCCACCTCCTGGCCTACCTAGAGGCTGTGACAGGACAGGGACCTCAGGATGTGCGCCTCCAAACACTGGCCCGAAGCTTGGACCCTTATGGGGAGGGTGCTGGAGCCACTGTGGAACTGGACACCTTTCTGGTGGTCATGCGGGACTGGATTGCTGCCTGTCAGCTACAGGGGTGAGTCCCTACACCACCAGCCTCCCACCTAGGAAGTCTTCAAGTCTGCTCTACAATCAATACTAGTTAGGCCCAGGAACCCCATGTGGTTGGCTTGGGACTAAGAAGAGACCTGTGAAAAGATAAGGAGGGCTAAACTGTCTGAGGACCTTGGATGATGGTGCAGAGGTCCGTGTAGAAGCAGCAGGGCTGACCATAGGAAGGGCTGCCCTTCACAGCCCAGGCCTGCCATCTGGCCTCACCCTTACCCATAGAGCCTTTCTCTCCCTACAGCCCTCCCCTCCTCCATCACCCCCACACTCCTGCAGGCACAGGTCATGGCTGTGGTGGCTGCAGGGGACCTGAGCCTCTTGCCTTTGATACAGGGGATTAGAGCCGGCAGAGGAGACTGCCTTCGGGGGAGCCCTGGCTTCTCCACACCTGCCATCTGGTGAGTTTATTTATAGAAGGCACTGGGTGGCAGGGGTCAGCGGGGGGGGGGGGGGGGGGGGGGGGGTAGCAGGGACTTCTCATCTACTCACTCCATACAGCAAGGGCTAAAGAGATCTGGGGCCTTTGCTCAGCCTGCAGCTGTGGTGGCTTTCTGATGCCTTTGGGACAGTCCCCTTATCCTGGACTTTGGGGTCAGGTTTTTCATCCCTTCCACCCAGCTCCAGCCCTAGTGTAGAGCCTGAGGAGACTGCAGCCTCCTTGCTGTCTAGCTGAGGGCCTTGGGCACCTACACTATTGAAATCTTCACTTGGCACAGGGCAGTCTTGGCCTGCCAGGCTCCCCCTCCTGCCCCACCACACACACCTCTTACACCTGCTTCCCTTTCCTTGAGAGCAGACATCTGTCCCAGCTGTATTCCAGCCCTATACTGGGGTGCTGGGTGCCCCAGGAACTCACACCTCAGAGGTGTAGGACTAAAAAGTAACTTTACAGAAACCAGACTGCAGCTCTCTTGGCATTTTCTTTTTTGTTTGTTAGTTTGTTTTGGGGGGTTTTTTTGGTTGGTTGGTTTTGAATTTTGTTTGCTTATTTGTTTTGTTTTGTTTTTGAGACAGGGTTTTTCTGTATAGCCCTAGGTGTCCTGGGACCCAGTCTGTAAACTAGGATACCCTTGAACTCACAGAGATCACCCTGCCTATGCTTCACTAACACTGGGATTAAAGACATGCACCAGCACTTGGGAGGCAGAGGCAGGTGGATTCCTGGTCTACAGAGTGAGTTCCAGGACAGCCAGGGCTACACAGAGAAACCCTGTCTCAGAAGAAAAAAAAAAAAAAAAAAAAAAAAAGACATGCACCACCACACCCAGCTCTTGGCATTCTCTTGAATCTTGAGGCTTCTTCAGTCTTGGGGGCCAGGGAGGGCTGTGAGCAGCAGGGGTGTAGGTCATGTAGACAAAGAGAAAAGAGGCTGAGGCAGAGGCTGGAGAGTGCCCGGAGAGGGAGTAAGGAGGGTGAGGATGGGTGTGGTAGAACAGAGTCAAAGCTGCCGAACTCCAACAGATGACAGGCTGGCAGTGAGGAGGGCCTGAGGAGGAAAGCTGGGAACAGGAGAGGAGTGGGCTTGGGAAGTGGAGGTATCCCTCATGGGTGGTTCAGAAGACCTGGCTGATCTCCAGGCAAGTGTGAGCAAGCAGCCTATGTAATAACAGTAATTCAGCTCAGGGAAGCCCAGAGCTGAGGGGAGGCCAGAGTCCGGGACGCTCCCAGGGTCCTTGGACACCCCAACATTTAAAGTTACCAGAATCTCCAATTTCCTTATGTTTGTTTTTTGTTGTTGTTGTTGTTGTTTTGTTTTGTTTTGTTTTGTTTTTCAAGACAGGGTTTCTCTGTGTAGCCCTGGCTATCCTGGAACTCACTCTGTAGAACAGGCTGGCCTCAAACTCAGAAATCTGCCTGCCTCTGCCTCCCAAGTGCTGGGATTAAAGGTGTGCACCACCACTGCCCGGTTTCCAATTTCCTTTCATCTGTCTCTTTCCAGCATGCCCAGAAGCTGAGGAGCCAGCTAATTTAGAGAGCTTTGGAGGAGAAGACCCCAGGCCTGAGGGGTGCCTGTCCTCCCCACCCCAACCCCACTCCATCCTCTCTGGGGTGTGGGAGAGGGGAGCCTTGGACTCTGGCTGCCAGCACCTGCTCCACCTAGAAAGCTGTGGGCAGGGGAGTAGGAGCATGGTGGTGACCGGGCCCTTCCTGTCCTTAGACCTGCCACAGCTGAGCTGCTGAGTAGCCTGGAGGACCTGGAGCTAAGCAACCGGCGGCTTGCTGGTGAGAATGCCAAGCTTCAGCGCAGTGTGGAGACTGCTGAGGAAGGCTCCGCGCGCCTAGGAGAGGAGATCGCAGCCCTGCGCAAGCAGCTGCGAAGGTCAGGACCTGTGCCTTCCTTGCTGACCCCATCCTGGCCTGTCAGGCAGCCTGGGCCCTAGGTACAGGCAGGTAGTCTACCACCTAACCCTGTCTTCCATCTCCCTGTCTGGGGCTTGTCTCCTAGCCTTTTGGCTTCATTCTGACTGGCTCATTCCAGTTTTTGCTCTCTTTCTCCATACGCTACCCCATTTTGTTCTTTGCTGTGTGATCCCATGCTCCCTTCCTCAGGTGAACACTCTCTCCACCCCACACTGCACCCCAGTCCCTTTCTGTGCCCCTTGGCCTACTTCACGTCTTGTCCCAGTCTCCCCTCAGTCTGGGATATTCTGCTATGCTTCCCTGCCTGCCTCTTCTCATGTCCGTGCCACCTCTCAGTACCCAGCAGGCCCTGCAGGTGGCCAAGGCTTTGGATGAGGAGCTAGAGGACCTGAAGACTCTGGCCAAGAGCCTGGAGGAGCAGAACCGCAGTCTGATGGCCCAGGCCCGGCACACAGTGAGTGTTGGCACGGTGTGTCTGGCTGCAGACAAAGGACAGGTGAAGGGACAGAGGTCACCTGAGTTCTAGGTCCTGCTTACCCACATGCCCCCAGGATGGCAGGAGTTGTGCCTCCACCCTACCCCCACCCCCACAGCCCGGCTCTTCAGTAATACAGGTCCTGACTGCGTTCCTGGGTCAGGGAGGTACTGGCACTGGGACCTGAACTGATTCTCTTCTCTCTCTGGGGTGGGCCAGGAGAAGGAGCAGCAGCACCTGGTGGCTGAGGTAGAGACGCTACAGGAGGAGGTGAGCGGAGGCCCACCCACCTTCAAAGGTTCCTGTCCCTATCCTGCAGACCAAAGGGGCCCAGTATCCCACATGCTGCAATAGTCCCTGGGGTGGGGCGTTCATGGGGAGACCCTGGCCAGTTCTTCCTATGTCTGCATCATGGTGCCCTTATCATCAGGGGAACAATCAATCCAGTGGCCTTACCTCATGGGGCAACGTGAAGTTTAAGTTAGAAAATGCTTAGCAAGTTCCTAACTCAAGGTGGGATATATGGGGTGTGCACAGTAAAATCCAGCAAGCTAGTGTGGCGTTCCACGCCTGGCATTCCAGTACTTGGGAGTTTTAAGCAAGAGGATTTTGAATTCAAGGCTAGTCTCCGCTATGTAACTAGACTGTCTAGAAAAAAAATGTCAGGTGCCTTCGTCTATATCACTGTGTTGTTGGTGGGTTTGGTCTCTGGCAATGCAAATGAAACTGCAAAAGCTTATAAAAACAATGTTTTAAGCATAGGCATTGAAGTTACTCACCCCCACGGGCATGACAGGCCACTTCCAGGGATGCGAGTCTTCCTTCATTTTTAAACTTTTGTTTCTGTTTTTCGTTTTGGTGGTGCTGGAGATAGAGTGCTGAGCCTTGGGCATGTGGGCAATCAGCCACCAGGCCTGGGGGTTTTCCAGAAGCCAGTAGGAGCCTGCATGGTCTGGTTGTGGAAAGGGTGAAGTGAGGGTGTTTACCTGAGGGCCAACCTTACAACCTCAGACCTACCTAAGTCCCAGTTACTCTGAATTGTTGTCCATATTGAAATTCATCAAATGTTAAATGATATCACCTCCGTCCCTCCTCCCTCAAGGTGGCAGATCCCTGGAGGCCAGCATCTCAGGCTGTTTGCCCTCACTTCTGGGTGAGCTGGGAAGGAAGCACACTCACAAGGTCCATCCCCCTTGCCAGCCAGGGCTGGGGCCTTCAGTTCTTCAGCTCACAGTCCTCTGCCTCCTGGACCCCAGCTACTATCCTGAGGCTCTGTCCTTGTCCCCACTGGACCTTTTCCTGAAACTCACAGTTTTTCTTCTTCACTGTTCTATGGCTCCTTGTGAACTGTTGTCCTCCTCCAGGACAATGGAAACTCCTTGAATGCTGCATTCAGTCATGGTATCTTCCAGAATGTTTTTTTAAAAGAATTTATTTTATGTCTGTGAGTGTTTTGCTTGTATAAATGTCTGTGTACCATGTGAGTGCCTAGTGCCTGCAGAGAGCAGAAGAGGGTGTGGGATCCCTGGAGCAGATGGCTGTGATCCACCATGTGGGTGCTGGGAATTGAACCTGGCTTCTCTGGAAGAACAGTCAGTGCTCTTAACCACTGAGCCATCTCTCCAGCCCCTGGCTTCTTAAGAGTGGATATGCTGAGAATGGAACCCAGAGTCTTGCATGTATTAGGCAAGCAACACTGAGCCACATCCCCAGCCCCAGTGTAACAGGGTCTCACTCTGTAGTACAGAATGGCTTTGAACTCACCCAGGTAAGGTCTGAGACTGCAGGCAAACTCCTCCTTTCCCAGTCCCTACCAGCTTTTTTTCCTGCTTGTGGCCTCATAGTCACAGATGGCTTAAGGCAGGGTGCATGCACACATGTGTGCACAAACACACACACACACACACACACACACACCCGCCCCTCTGTGTTAACAGCCACCTCACCATATCATTGGCTGGAGAGAATCCCTTAGCCACAGCTGCAAGGGAGCCTGGGAGGATGTCTCACCTTCAGCCTGGAAGTAAAGCAGCCAGATAGGGAGGTTGAGACAGCTGTTTCTATAGCAGACAGGTTTTCTTGTCACTGCCCCCAGGGCATGCCCTGCAGACAGCAGGAGTCAGCTGTGTGAACTGGCCGCCTGCACCCGTGCCTCCTACCCCAGGCCCCGTTCCCTGCAGCAGGACTTCTAGGCATGCTAGTTCAAGCATAGCTAGAGCTATTCTCAGCCCCTTGCTGACCTGCGCAGCTGCCCACTGAGAGCAGAGATTGAGATCTCAGGTTACACCGCATGTCCTGGTGGAGTAACGGGATACTCAGTCTCCAAAAGTCTGGCCACTGGCTGAATCCCAGGGACCTACAGCCAGTGCTTCTGCAGGAGGCTGCATGGTGCTGAGATGGCTTTTGGGTCCTACCAGGTGGACAGGTGTTGACACAGCACTCCCAGCTGTCCTTCCTCTGCCCTTCACCCAGCAGCCCAAGCTGCTGAGGTGAGTGCCGGCACTGAGGACCTGGAGCAGGGACTGCTGCATAGTTTCTTTGCTTATTTGTTTGTTTAAGACAGGGCTTCTCTGTGTAGCCATGGCTGCCCTGAAACTTGCTCTATAGACCAGGCTGACCTAAAACTCAGAGATACGGCTGCCTCTGCCTTCTTAGTGCTGGGATTAAAGGCATGTGCCCAACTTTCTTTTTGTTTTTTACGACAAGGTCTTGTTATGTAGCCCAGGCTGCCCTGGTACTCAAAGTTATCCTCCTACCTCAGCTTCCCTGGTGCTGAGATGGCAGCTGTATTTCCTCCCACCCAACTTTGGGCCATTTTCTTCTTAGGATAGTGCTGGATAGCCGTTGTGGGTGTCTTTTCCTGACCACACTGCCTCCCCTTGGGAGGCTCAGCCCAGGTGCCACCTCCTTATCCAGCCCAGTGGCCGTCCCGACACCCAGTGTGAGCCTCCCCAGTGAGCCTCGTGATCCGTGGCTCCCTTGTCTGATTCTGTGCTCCTTGTGCCCACAGTGCCGCCACTCCTCACAAGGCTTTTGTCACCCAGAGTTTGATCTGGCCCCCTAGAAGCTGAATGTTAGAGGTGGGACTGGGCATCACCCAGGTGGGGCGGCCTTGCCAAGTCTCATAGGCGCACACTTACTTTACGGAGCCAGTGTGCCCTGGATCTACCTATCTGCTTGCAGTGGGGGAAGGGCAGACATTGTGAAGTCACTACAGGGGTCCACAACTGGGGGCATGTGTCTGCCACAGACCAGCTTATGCCTAGGTGAACAACAACAAGACAGGTTGATTTTGTTGCCAATTCTGGAATTACGTTTTATGAAAGGAAATAAGCTGTCGTCAGTAGGACAACACTGGGGTTGTTCCAGGCGAAATGGGAGATTTGCTTTAAAATGACTGAGTTAGACAAGAAAGCAAAAGATATAACGAAAAGAAGGAACCAAAGTATAGTTACTATGGTGGGCATGAGGATTAGGTATGATGGCCCATTCCTGTGTGTTCTGGGCTAACTGTACTTTAGTTTGTATGTTAGGAAGCATGAGTTACTTTAAGTATCTATAAATGTTCACCTCTAATATTTATATCTGGTGCATGTGAGGTGCTGCTAACTCTGATGTCTGTAATCATTCACATTCACTGGCCTGTGCTAGCATGAGTAAGAGCTGTGTGACCTGGAACAAATTACTCAGCCCCTCTGTGCCTGAGTTGCCTTTATCTTTAAAAATGGGAAAAAGAAATGGAGTCACACATGCAAAGTGTTTAGAGGTTATTATTCACTCACTTAACTCACAGGGACCTCATAAAATCCAGTCGTCAACTTATCACTGGGGGAAAAAACCTATGGAGGAATTGCAGCTAAGGTCCCGCAGGGTGGTGGAAGAATTGAAGGGCTAACCGGGGAGCACCCATGGCAGTGAATGGCAGCTGTCAGCTCACACTGCTGATTGGTGAGCACACTGTCCTCCCTCCAGAATGGGAAGCTGCAGGCGGAGAGAGATGGAGTGAAGAGGCGGAGTGAGGAGTTGGCCACAGAGAAAGATGCTTT
Source organism: Arvicanthis niloticus (assembly GCF_011762505.2). Lineage (NCBI taxonomy): Eukaryota > Metazoa > Chordata > Mammalia > Rodentia > Muridae > Arvicanthis > Arvicanthis niloticus. The sequence continues at coordinate 18,850,268 of NC_047658.1, read as the reverse complement.
GAAGGTGCAGCATTTGTCTAGGGCCCAGGACTGCTCACCTCCCTGCGCCCAAGTCAGCACTGGAGCTGCTGAGAACAGGCTCTTGCGTCAGAATCCACATGCAGAGGAAGGGCTCCCAGGCAGCTGAGCTGGAATCCCTTCAGAACAGCTGACACCCATGGGTGTCACTGGCGGCTGAGGGAAGGCCTGGACAGGGATGGTGGGGAGGGTGTGCAGTAGGAGGCTGCGGGGAGATGGGGGAGGCTGAGGGGAGGCCGGTGGGTGAAGAGATGGACAGGCTCTTTCCCTCCTTGGCAGCGGCAGCTCTGTGAGTGCGAACGACTCATTTGCCAGCGTGAAGCAGTCCTCTCAGAGGTGAGGGATGGGAGTAGGGGTGGGGTGACACACCTGCCCTTCACCTGCCCTCATAGCCCCTGCCTTATGTGGCAGGAGCCCACCCAGGTCACAGTGTGGCCTGCAGAGACCAGGCTTTCCCAACTCAGCCAGCCCCCCCTTCAGCAGCCTCATGTCTTGGGGAACTGAGCCCTGGCTCAGGTAGCTCTGTGTTCCCTACCCCAGCGGACCCGCCATGCCGAGAGTCTGGCCCAGACCTTGGAGGAGTACAGAGCTACCACTCAGGTAGTACCGGTGCCCATGGCACCTCTTCTGCTCTTCTGCTCATCGCTATGGGTGCTTTTCTCCCTGCTAAGCCACTGCATCTACCTGCCCCTTCCTTCCTCACTGCAAACCTGTCCTCTACTAGTTCTGTCTTATGTGGAAATTTTCCCGCAGCACTCACCTCTCCGGGAGCAACTGCCTACCCCGGGCCGAGTCTGTCTGTCTGCGTGGCTCCTTCATGTGTTTTCTATGAATCTACCCACCTTAGAGAGCCCCTTCTGCCTTTGTGATGTTCCTGGCTGTGCCTTGTGCTCTGGGCTTCTGGGCTCTCTTAGTCTTTGGACTTTTTGCCACTGCTTTTCACCCTGGTTGTTGGCAGTATGTGTCAGAAAGAGGAGGTGTGTGGACTCCACGAGGCCCTGCTCTGCTTCTTGCAGGAACTGAGGCAGGAGATCTCAAACCTGGAGGAGCAGCTGAGTCAGAGCCAGGAAGGCCCAGAGGAGTGAGTGGATGTTCAGGAGGGAGTGAGCAGCGGCTCACCAGGGAGAGGAGGATCTAGTGGATGGGGCATGTGGGCAGGAGAGGGCTGGGCCACAGGGCAAAGACTGTTCCAAAAGCTAGGCCTCCCCTGTGTGTGGCCAGGCTGCTGGAAGGGGCTGAGGCAGGAAGAGTAGGCTGGATTATGGCCCTGCCCCCATCACTGGACTTGGAGATCCAAGCTATCCGGCAGGTAGGCTCTGCTTCCATGGAAACTCTCCATGTATCTCTGTGCAGGCTATCACTCTGGCCAGAACAGTACCTCCTCAATACCTGCCCTTCTCCAGCTTGCTCTGCCTTAGCCCCAGCCCTGAAAACTCCCTGAGACCATGTTCCTTAACTCTCACCATTCTGTGGTCCCATCACCAATTTCCTCCATACCTGTTCCATACCTTTCCACCTAATGTCCCAGCCCCGCACCCTGTACCCTTTCACCTCTGTCCTGCCTCGGCCCCCACTTTTCTCTGGCCATCCCAGGTTCACATACAGCTTTTGCTTCCAGGAGCAGGATGCAGCCAGTGCTGGCCTGTCCAGTCCTCTGTGTGGAGTGTGGCAGTGGGAAGAAGCTGAGGCTGAGCCACAGGAGGAGGCTGAGCTTCCCTCCGAGGACCCTGCTAGGCAACAGGTATGTAGAGAGAGGCTCTGAGCCACAGGAGTCCAGGAGCCCCCAAGGCTCTAAGGATTCCACTACTCTCTCTGCCCCTTTCCTCATTGAGCTTACAGAGAGCCTGATACAGGCTGGGGTCCAACCCTAGGCAACAGAACACACCCCTGCCGTCAAGGGGCTGGCAAACTCAGCTGTCCCATAGAAAACCTGTCAGGATGTGCTGACTTATGATCGTACATGTCGTGAAAGACATGAGGTGTCTTTTTAAAAAGCTGCATGATGATGGTAGCACGTGTCTTTAATCCCAGCTCTGGGGAGGCAGAGACAGGCATATCTCTGAGACCAGCCTGGTCTACAGAGCAAGTTCCCAGAGAGCCAAGGATACACAGAGGAAACCCTATCTTAAAAAATAATAATAAAATGAAAGAAAGAAAAAGAAAGGCAGGCTTAGCATTAAAATGAATCTAAGCTGTACAAAGGTTCTGTCTCAAAGAATGGGGAGTCTTTCTACCCAAGGTCTATATACTGTGCTAGGCCTATATCACTGAACAGAAGTCCTGTACACAGGTGAGTCACCCAAGACAAGTAAACCCAAAATGGGTCAGCCAGTTTAGGTGGCAGTTGGCCTGGGATGAAGAGGGATGTCTGCTCCAGGTTGGAGACAGTAGAAGGAAAGTGACCTTGTCTTAGGACCTGAGAGGCTTGGGAACATAAAGCCACACAGTGGTCTTAGGATGCTAAGGTGACTTGGATGAGGAGGTGACTCAGCAAACGGTATGTTTCCAGCTGTAAGGATGGGCAGGGACAGGGCAGGAGGGCAGTGCCAAGAAGGGAGGTGGGGGAAGATGTTAAGTTTATAGGTGAGGTGACATCTTGTAGGTCATCCAGGGCCTCTAGAAGTAGCCAGGTGCACAAGCCTGGAGGTCACCAATCTTTAGGGATGGACAGTGGTGACTCACAGTGCAACTCTAGAACTAGGAATGCTGAAGCAAGAGGCTGGCCATGAGTTTGAGGCCAGTCTGAGCTACAGAGTTAGACTCTATCTCAAAAAGAAAGAAAAGAGAAAAGAAAGAAAAGGAAAGAAAGAAAGAAAGAAAGAAAGAAAGAAAGAAAGAAAGAAAGACAGGAAGGAAGACAGGAAGGAAGACAGGAAGGAAGAAAGAAAAGAAAAGGAGGAGGGGCAAGGTGGCCACACAGCTCCCAGGAAGTAGAAGCAGGACAGGAACTCGAGGCCGCCCTCATCCTCTGGAGCACAGTGAGCTCATGCCAGCTTGGGCTACAAGACTCTCAGGACAAAATAACAATGACAGTGTCAGGTTAGTGGAGTTGGTAGCTGAGGTCACTGGCGCAAAGGAGACATCTCTGGAGAATGGGCCCTGCATCCAGAGACCCCCCCCCCAGGGGGAAGAAGGAAGAAAATACTGAGCCCCCTCTTGATACAAGCTAGTGGACGGGAACATCCTGGGGACCTCAGTCTCTAGTCCTGAGAAGGAGCTAGGTAGACTCATCAGTGCCCATGGCAGATCTGGCTTTCTGTGGGTGCTGAGAGAGAGCCCACAAAAAGTTTAGAAGCTTGTATCCCTGGGGGCCTCTACATCAGTCTGGACCTCAGGTGGGGATTACCTTGCTGGAACTGGGTCAGAAGCCCAGAGACGGTTTCTGGTGCAAAGAGTCCAGGAAACCAAATCTTGATGTTCTGCAGACAGACTTCCAGAGACAGCCAGTGCATGCTCCAGAAGGAAGCAGAACTCCATGCTTGAGGTAAGGAGCAGACTAACAGTCTTTCCTCTGCCAGCCACAGTGATATACTTCCGGCTGTCAGAAGATAAGGTGGTACCCTGCGAGAGTCACATCCCCCTCCTCCATCCAGTCTGTGGCTGCCTCAGACCCCTGGACCTGCCTCAATACATCCTGACCCACCCTGGCAATTCCAAAAATGAGTGGGCACATGGACCCCAGGGAGGCTTTGGGAGGCACCCCAAGGACCAGTCTGGATTTACTGTTGTCAACCTTCAGGAGCCAGAGATGCTGAAAAAATACTGATGGGGGCCTTGAGGGTTCCCAGCCATGGAAGACCCTGCAGGCTCCAGAACCAGTCTTGGGCACTGAAAAGGGGGCTGTCATGAGCCTCCATGCGTCCTGGGAGTCCAGCTCTGTGACTGATGGGGGTGTATTCTGAGGTCTTACTCAGGCTTTGAGTAAGAATGGAAAGTGCTGGATGTCTGATCACAGCATCTTCAACTTCCTGTGGTGCCCCCCTCCTCCAGACTCCTGCTGCCACAGCTAATGAGGCCCCTACACAACCTCTAATTGGGCTTGTCTGGGCAGAGCTGAGATTGGGCTGGCTCAGGGCTCTGATCAGTGTGACCTCCTCCTACGTCATCAGGATGGAGGGAAGAAGGGACTTACGCCCCCTGGGTAGGACTGCTACCAACACATTTTCAGGGTGGCAAATGCTGGAGCCCAAGATGGCACAGGGTTGGGACCTGACCGCAAAAGGCCAGGGACTCAATACCCCTCCAACCGACATGAGCACTTGAGGGGATCCCATAGCAGTGTATAGTGAGACCCGGCTGGGAGCAGCTGTGTGCCTAAGGCTGCTGGCTTGATGGCAGCTACAAGGTTAGCTCCCTGATCTCAGTGAGGGCAATCAGCCTCTGAAGCTTGATACCAGCCTCAAAGCTGTATCCCTGAAGCATAGACTTAGGGGTGTGGGGTGGCACTGACACACCCAGAAAAATGATTTTTGACATGGGAGGGCCCAAATAGTAAGGTTCCAGGGTTGGGAGAGGGGAGCTGGATACCCAATCTCTAACAAGACCCAAAAGGCTGAGAAGACAGTGGCAGTGCCCTCCAATGGATGTCCAGGGCTCACACACCCAGGGGGTCTGGTTGGGGACAAAGCAGGAGTCCTGGCTCTACCTAGGGCTCAGCTGGAAGGAGACAACTAGGAGTGCCCAGTTCAGGGGCTTCTGAGCCTTTGGTGGGGGGCGGGGGGTCACAAACTCCAAAATTTGCTTTTAAAAAAATCTGAGAATGGGAAAAGAACTAGAGAGGCAGGGTCTCCAGTGACTTTGTTTGCTATAGGTTGTCCAGAAGACAGGAAGAGGAGGAAGAAGAGGAGAGCTGGGTCCTGGTAGGCAATCCCTAGAACTTGTCCTAGCTCCAGAAACTAAGAAACTAATCCCAGCTCTGCCCTCAAGCTTGAACTCCTCAGGAAAAGACAGAAAAATCATTTGGTCAGGAGATAACAAGGCCCTCACTGCAGCTAATGAGAGGCAGGGCTGGGAGGGGGAGGCTGGAGCAGTTGGCAGGCGGAATATTCCCCAGAGACCCCAGCTACGTATAGGCAGGCTGCAGTTTCAACAATCTGAGCCTGCAGTCTCACAGATGTAACCCCAATTGCATCACAGACTCCCACACATTCCCACCCAATAAGGAACTTGTGGGCTCAAAGATCTGGCCATACTGCTTGGGCCTGAACTCCTCCACCCTTGTCTGTGGCAGGACAGGTAGGGGTCTCAGCCCACTCCTGTTAAGGTGAAGGAAGTGATAAATGAGGCCAGGGTCTGCTAAGGAGTGTGGGACAGGTGCAGGTGGACTCTCTTGCCCTGTCACATGCAGGTACTTCATTGAGGAAGCCCAGCTCTTCTCTGTTCTTAGTTCAGGGCCAGGCAGAGTGCAAAGTGGGTGCAAGACCTAGCAGTTGGGAGTGGCATGCTAGTTGGTTTATCAGTCACTGCTGGTCATTATATTTAAAGCAAATGTGGTCATCGAGAGACCCTTTTAGACAGGTGCCCCTTCCAGAGAAACAGGAGGAGGGGCGACAGGCTGGCAGAACCTTCAGGAGTTGGCTGGTACTGGGAGACCTTTTAGCCACAGTGTGTGTGCCCAGCATAGGGACACACACTTGTAAACCAATGCCCTGGGGGCTAGAAACTTATAGGATCAGGTGGGAGGAGGGAGAGAAGTGTTGACTGAGAAGCTCTCGCCCCTAACTACTGTGTAGGCACTGTCTTTGCCCTGTCCGCTTTCCCCAGTCACTCACACAGTGAGTGGAAGACTATAGTCATCCCTGACCAGGGACACATGGTCTCCTGTGTAGTCTGCATCCAGGATGCTGACTAAGGACTGCAAATTCAGTGACTGGTGTGTTCTGTCCTCCCCACCCAGGCTGACCCCTCCAGCCCTCTGGGAACCCCTCACCATAAACTCGCCCCAGGAAGCTCTCCTGAAAGGTAAAGAGACAATTGGGAACTGGAAAGGGACTTAGGACAGACCAAGCTAGTAATAATGTCTTTCCCTTCTGCCTTCCAGTTGCCACGTTGTGCCAGAGATGCAGCAAGCCCTCATGCCTGTGGTGAGAGAGCTGATGCCAGTTGAGTGGTCACAGACCCAGCACTGTCTACGTCCCCAGCACTCCCCAGGGATCAGGTGTGCCCTTTAAATGTCCCCAGATGCAGGCGGGGGTGCCATGAGTTTATGAGACCAATCTTCCTGGGGCCACCTTCAGCCTCTCCTGCCTCTCCTCCAGAATCAGCCAGCACCCACTGGTCCCCACACCCATCTTGGGCCTGCTGCTGCTGCTGCTGCTCTCCATCCTGCTGCTCAGCCAGTCCCCACCACCCACCTGGCCGCACCTGCAGCTCTACTACCTACAGCCCCCGCCAGTGTGAAGCACCCTTCCCAGCAGACAGCCCACCCCCTTCCACCACTGTACTTCTTGCTGTCACTGACTCTGTCAGCATGGGACCCACATCCCTAAGTTGTGTTATGTGACCATGGCCTCTCGGGACTCTCCTGTTTCTTAACAATAGCAAATCACATAGTGATGACTTCAGCACAGGATGATTTCCTCACCAAACAAGTTCAGGGGAGGAGGGCAACTGGGCCTCAGCTGAGTCAAGAGGGGACCCAAGGTCCTTAGGCTTTCTCCATCCTCTCCTACTTTGGAGGCTGGTAGTGTAGCATCATCACAGTGCAGGGCTGGGGAGAGCTTGCTGTCCCTGAGTTCCCTGAGTTGGGTCTTTGTGGTAGACCAGGCAGGCCCCTCTACTCTGTGAGTACACAGCCGGGTCAGAGTGGGTTTGAGCAGGCAAGCTAGAGGCTTCTCTGACTGCTCCTCAGTGGCAACTTCATGAAACACGGGGCTAAGCACTACCACTGGCTGGCAGCCTCCGAGCTCTGGGATTGCCAGACTGCTCTGAATGGGGCCTCTGGGTCATAAGCACTCCAAGCCAGGATCTTGCTGCACCCTTGGCTTCACTCAGAGTTTTCCCTCGTTAACACTGGCCCCATGGTTTACAATGCCAGGAGCCTCTTCGAGACTTTGGACCAAGGTGGGTGCAGCCTGAGAACACACACACCCCTGCACGTGCGCGTGCACACAATAGTCTCTGGGGCTGCCGCTGAAGCTGTTTAGTTAACTCTCCAAGAAGGTTCCACCAGTGTTCGGTTCTGAGAGGCGGTGTAGTTGGAATACGGTCGGCAGGGGGAGGGTATTAAAGGCTGAAGAGTCGACCAGCCAGACAGCCATGGGAAGGAGAGTCAGGAAAGGGAGGCTAGCAGTCAGGGCGGGCTCTGAGAAGGATGCAGAAGTCACCCTGGGGCCCCAGCCCAAAAGCTGTTCCCAGTGTCCAGGAGGGGGGTGAGAAGGGCAGGTCCATACACTGGAGAACAAGACTCAGGCCATGTGTGGAGCGGCGGATGAAACTAGGTCTGAGCAAATCCTAGTGCGGAAGGACAGGCCAAAGCTGGCGGGCAAGGGAAAGGGGCTGCTGGAGGAGGGTGGTAGTCTGAAAAGGGCCCTGAGGAGGATGGGTCTGGAGAAAGGTGAGCTTTTTGGCCACAATCTAAGCTCTAAGGTGGTCTGTTAGCTGGAGACAGCCGTCTCAACTCGGGATTTCAAGGCGTGAGTATTGCCTCAGGGAAGCCCGGATCCCTGAGGGCGCCGCCTGGTAATTGCTTCTGCTTCTGCGCGTAGACGGAGCAAGAGCAGCAAGTGGCAACTCCGCCCTCACAGCATAGAAGCCAATAAGGACTCGGTCCGCCTCCAGAAAATGCAAATTTTGGAGGGCGGTCTTGTCAACTCCACCCTCCTCTGCTGACCAATCAGGGCGCGGTCCGCTTGCTCCGCGGGCTCTCCGAACGGGCAGGTGTCGGTGGGGACCGGGCCTCGGAAGCTGCGGGCTATGATTAGTTGCCTTCTCCCGCACCTGCGGTGATCCAGCTCGGAATTGCTGGAGCCCTCCCCTTGCCGAGGAACACCAGGCCCAAAAAGGTTATGAAACCCCAACCCAGCAGGGTGTGGTGACGCTTGTCTTTTAATCCTAGCACTCAGGAGGCAGAGGCAGGTGCACCTCTTGAGTTCAAGGTCAGCTTGATCTACAGAGTGAGTGCCAGAGAAACCCTGTCTCGGAAAATAAGCCCCCCCCCCCAAAAAAAAAAAAAACGGACCAAAACAGAGCCGGATCAGGGACCCCTCGACTGTGACGAAAGGGAGAGCAAGAGCGGCGAGGAAATCCGGAAAAGACAGAGGCTCGAGACAGACAACCCAAGAGGGAACTCGGAGAAGGCGGAGACTAGCGAGGACGCGGAGGGTCCCTCCCCACACACCCACAAAAGAGCGGCGCAGCAAGGATGCGCAGTCGCAGTGCGACAAGCTCTTTATTAGGCTCAGGGCGCGTCCAGTAGCAACAGCTTCTGCATGTAAGAGTCCAGCCAGCGGCGGCGCTCCAGGGCGGCCAGCAGGCGGGCGCGCTCCCGAAAGGCTGCGTCGTCAGCTAGCGCCAGGCTGCGCCGAGACAGGGGGGTACCTAAGTCCACCCAGGCACGGCCGGGGGCGCGGAGCCTGCGGGAAGAGAGATGTGGTGATTGCGCACTAGGCCCCACAGGCCACCGCGGGTCCCCACGGCAGTCTGACGCTAAGCACCCTTGCCCTCCAACCCCCGCGCACAGTATCTCGCCTTCCCTTGCGGGTGTCTCCTCCCTTCCTTGGGTGTCGGGACCTCACACCTACCTGAACACACCAGCGAGGGGCAGGGCAACACCTGAGGCAGGGCCAGTGCCCCAGGGCACAAGCAGTAGCAGCAGCAAAAGCAGCAGCAGCCGCTCTCGGGGGCTCCTGGACATCTGGCAGGTCTCCATCACCTGTGAACACAGGGGACAGGATGTCAATGTCACCATCCCGCCCAGAAGCCTAGGGCCCACGGTCCAACCCCGCCACCAGCCTACCGTGCAGTGGGCTCAGGCAGCAGCTATGCTTACTCCCCCTTTTATAAACCCTCACAGCCCCCGCGGCGGCAATGACGCAGGCCGGGCTGGGGGCGCGGGGTCACTCCACCCCACGCTCATTAGGAGCCGCCAGCGGTAATGAGAAGCCTGGTGGGGCCCTGCACTGCCGTGGCCAACACCAACTAATTGGGACCCAGAGTCAGTACTGAAGAAGGGAAGTGGGGGGAGACAGACAGAGAGGTGGACACAAGGGGTGTGTCAGAGGAATAAAAATAGAGACTGGAGAAGGGGACCATCAGAGCACGAGTTGGGGACACAGAGAGGCAGGGAAGACAGCAGAGGGATACAAGGGAGAAAGACAGAAGAAATAACCTCCAGACAGAAAAGCAAAGGCAAGATGCCTAGGAAGGGAATAGCATGAAGGAAGAGAGAAAGGCTGAGAAGAGAGGATGTGGAAAGGACAGGCAGGCCCATTAAGAGAGCCAAGGAGAAGAGAGAGGAGGTGGTAGTGTGCAAACAGGTGAACCTCCATGAAATGGGACACAGTCTTTCCCCTCCCTACAAGGGACACAGGGGCATGGTGAAGATTAGAGCCAACCATTTATATCTGGTATGTTTCAAGGGAGCTCCCAAGGCCATCCCAGGGTGCCCTACACTCAAATTTGCAGAATCACTGCAATTTTGAGGCTTGTGTATGCTACATAATAAGACTGCTTCAAAGGAGCGAGGACTAGAGAGAGACACCCTCCTCCCGTATCATGGGCAAGGGAGGTGAATGGGGCCTGGACTCCAACCTCCACAGAGATGAGGGACCAAACTTGGAATCCCAAACATAAAGGTGGTCAAGACAGGGGCCCCCACTCCTAGGTCCTGGCAGCCTGGATTCTTTAGTCTGAGAACAGTATGGCCTAGTGAGATTAGAAAGGTTCCAGGGACTTAGATCCTTAGATTTGAGGGGTAGTGGAGAGGACATAGGACTCATTTACTTTATTTATTTACTTGTATTTTGAGACAGGATTTTCCTGTGTAGCCCTGGCTGTCCTGGAACTTGCTCTGTAGACCAGGCCTAGAACTCAGAAATCCGCCTGCCTCTGCCTCCCAAGTTCTGAAATTAAAGGTGAGTGCCACCACTCACCTTTTGTCTGTTGGGTTGGTAGGTTGGGGTTTTTTGTTGTTGTTGTTGTTGTTTGTTTTGTGTGTGTATATTTGGTTGGTTGGGTTTTATTTTTGTTTTAGAGTTGCTGTAGCTCAAGCTGTCCTGGGTCTCATTATGTCACCCAAACTGGCTTTGAACTCATAATCCTTCTGCCTCTGCCTTCCAAGAGCAGAGATCACAGGCCTGTACCATCATCCCAGGCCAATCCTTGGCTACAAAGAGAACACAGCTTGGTTCAATCCTAACTTCCTTTTCTACCTATGGATGAGGTCCTATGTCTCTGTCCCTTTAAGAGTCTCAGCCTGTTGCTAGGCTCTCAGGATGCCCCAGGGAAGGGGCCAGGTGCGTCACCTGTCACCTGTGAGCCTCTGGGACCCTGTGCCTGTTCTTTCCAGCGCCATTCTGCAGCACTCCCTGCTTTTCTCTTTGTTCAGAGCTGATCGTCTGCTGTTGTCTTGGATACCACTGAGCAGGTAAGAGACCCCATGACTCCAAATGACCCTATCCCACCCAGCTCCCTCCTCCACACCCAATCCATCACAGGGGTCACTGGATTCCCTAGCTCCATCCTCTGTAAACAGGGGCCTGAGCCCACTGCATCCCCATCAGGCTGAGGAGTCCACGCCTCTCATCCCTATTTCTTGAAGACCTGGAACTCTCAGATCCAGACATCTAACTCATGGTCCAATGATCCCATGTCCTGTTCACCCCCCCCCCGCCCCCGTAACCCTTCAGCCCTGCTTGTAGGCCCCAATATTCAGAATCTCTAGGTACCTAATTTCTGGCAAGAAGCAGAAACATAGACCCTTTGCCCTCCACTCTGTGGGGCTCAGAGCCCAACAGTTTGCTTCTCGAGACTGTGGAGTCTTCCTCCTCCCTCTGGCTGAGTTGGGGCCTCAGCTCTTCATTCTCTTCCTCCTCTGGTGTTAAAGCCTTTGCAGTCCTGGCCTCTTCAGAGCCTTAGGAGAAGGTTGTCCTATGTCCCCTTTACCATCTGACACTCTCTGAAGGTGGAGTCTAACATTTGTGGGACCTTAGAAAGGTGTCATTATGTCCCAATTTTTTTTAGGGACCCCACTGGGAAACGCACTACCACTCCCAAGAATCCCTGAACTCCCGTATCCTTGGTGACCAGTTACCATCCCACAGCCTCCAGGGAGTTGCTGTTAGCTTTTGCCAGGGTCCCTGGAAGGATCTGGTCCTTCTGGGAGCCGGTGGGTGTAGCCTCTGGGAGTGGGTGTGGTGCTTGAGTGGGCGTGGCTCGGATGCTTTGGCCTTGACCGATTGCTACCTACTCCTTCCACAGCTAAAAGCATCTCAGAACCATGCAGCCCTTCAGCCCCATCTTCTGCTTCCTCATCTTTCTCCTTGATGGTCTGAGTTCCAGGGCAGCTCCCTCAGCCTCTCTGCCTCTGGGCTCTGATCTCCAGGGGATGCTTCAGCCCTCTGGGATGCCCACTGGTACTCCAGAAAATGTTACTAGAGATCAACCTACCCCAGGATACCCTGCAACCACTCCTTCTGAGCACTCCAGGACACCACCCTCAGCGTCCCCTCACATCTCCATAAAAAACTTAAGGGAGACGCCCAGACCCAGTCTTTCCCTTTCTCTAGAGACTCCCATGCCTGACCAGCTCACCTCAATAGCAGAATCCCAGGGTACTTCACAAATGAGCCCCTCCAAACCAACACTTGCTAAACCTTCTGAGACCCCCATACCTGACACAACTGGAATTCCCCCGTCTGAATCTCCTGAAACCCCAAAACCTAATCCCTCCAACACCTCATTCTCAGAGTCTCCTGAGACTGCACACACTGACCCCACGCCAACTCTACACCATGAATCCCCTGAACTCTTCAAAGGAGACACCCCCAAACTCTCACCTGATGAAGAGCCTAAGATACCAAGTCCTAGTCCCACCCAATTCCTCAGCTCCAAATTCCTAGAGACCTACAACTCTGGTGCCACCAGAAACCTCAATTCAGCCTTACTACCACCCACCCACCCTGACCCTACAGAAAGTCCACAGTCGGCCTTTCTCACCACCCACAACTCCAATCCCACTGACGTCCCCCAAACACAATTCCCCACAGCCCCCAATCAAAGTGTAACAGAGATAGCTGTAACCTCTGACTTGGGAACTACCTCTAGTCTTCCTACCCAACCAACAACCTTCAGGGAGGAAGCCACTACTCCCAGTGAGCCAGGCCTGAGTCCCAGCCCCAAAGCCCCTACAGCCACCCAAGTTGCCACTCCTGGCCTGTCCACCTCAGATTCCCTAGGGACCAAAGAGCTACAATTACCCCAGAACCCAGGCCCTAAAGGGCCAGATATCCCTCTTCCCTCAGCACGGATTGCAGGGGCCCCTGCTCCTCTAGAGCACCCCAATCAGGTAGCCCCTGCCGTGCCTCAGGCCCCTCAGAGACACAGCCGAGGAGACACAGTCGATACTATCATCGTGGTGGAGCGAGTGAAGGAGACTGGTGAGTGGCTCAGACTGGATCCCTGGGTCTGAGGGAGTGGGGCTGGGGCTCCTGAGTCTGAGGGCTGGGTCTGGATCCCTGGGTCTGAGGGAGGAGGGCTGAGTCTGGATCCCTGGGTCTGAGGGAGGAGGGCTGGATCTGGATCACTGGGTCTGAGGGAGGAGGTCTGGGTCTGGATCTCTGGGTCTGAGGAAGGAGGGCTGGATCTGGATCCCTGGGTCTGAAGGAGTGGGGCTGGGGCTCCTCGAGTCTGAGGGCTGGGTTTGGATCCCTGGGTCTGAGGGAGGAGGGCTGGGTTTGGATCCCTGGGTCTGAGGGAGGAGGGCTGGGTCTGGATCCCTGGGTCTGAGGGAGTGGGGCTGGGGCTCCTGAGTCTGAGGGCTGGGTCTGGACTCCTGGGTCTGAGGGAGGAAGCCCTCAGCTTAGATGAATATGTCATCCCTCAGGGGTGACTCTGGTCAGCCGCCCACGCGGCTCCGTCGGTGGGGCTCTGTGCCTGTTCTTCGCGGGGACAGGGATGCTGATTGGCATCTTCCTCCTGCTGTGGTGCCTCTACCGCCGGGCCTCCAGACACAGGTCCTTTGCACACCACAGGCTCCAGGACAGCGGAGATGAACCAGGTGAGCGCTTGGTCCCCGCCCCCCCTCCCCCAAAGACCTTATCCAGGCCCTTGTCCAAGGTAAGTATAAGACTGGACCCCACCATGGTCTGGTCCCAGCCTGTTACATCTGAAATTATTCCTCTTCCTCCTCCCACCTCCTCCTCTGAGACAGAACCTCACGGTGTAGCTCATATTCCCAAAACACACACACACACACACTCCACACCCTCTGAGACTAAATTCCCACCCCTACACCCACACACCCTCTCCGCTCAGTCAAGCCCCACCTGACTCTGTACCACCCCCCAAATCGAGGCTCGCCCCACCACCACCTCCCCATCCGCCAGCCGCCTGACGTCCCTCGCCCTTGCAGTTTTGCACCTGGATGCCCCGAAGGACCCGCTGGATCTCTACTTCTATGCCCCCGATGCATGGGTGCCCTCGCACATCGCCACGCACCAGCCACCTCCCACGCCCCCGCTGCCGCCCAAGCTGCCCCCTCCGCCTCGCGGGCCGCAGCGCCTGGAAGCCCTGTCGCCCGCCGCGCTGTCCCCCAACTTCGTCTGAGGACCGCGCCGCAGACCCGGCCCAGCTTCGACGCCTAGAGGGACCCCAGAGCCAGGCAGAACTTCCCAATAAACCGCCTCACCCACTGGAAGCTGTGCCTGAGTGCTTGTCCGAGGGGCAGAGGGGGGCGGGGCCCGGAGGAGCCGGGAGGAGAAACTGAGGCCCAGGTCGGGCAGGGGTTCAGACTAAAGCAAGCGGGAAACTGGGGGCTCGAGCACAGACAGTAGGAAAAGACTGGGGTCTGCACACCTGGGTCCGAAGGAGGAGGAAGGCTCGGGTGACCACCCGCATCACGTGACAACCTAATCTGTACACCAAAGCGTTTATTGGGAGTGGGGTGGGGCAAGGCAGGATTTACTCACAGAGACAGACACCAAGACGTGACCCTGCCCCAGGAACAACCCTCTTCCCCCAGCCCCGCTCCCTTTCCTGGGATTCTGTAACTTCTCTCACATACTCCCCCCTCCCCAGATTTCTACGTTGAAAGAGGGGTGTCTATGAGGGGAAGCACCCCAGATTTGGAATCATTTAGCCCCTGAGGGACACAACAAATGGCCACTGAGAAACCGAGGGCAGTCTGGAACCACCCAGGAGAATAAAGTGCAAGGATTTGGGGGGGGGGGGGGAAAGGGAGATCCTGAAACCACCACAGGGGGGAAGAGGTGGCCTCCAGCCACTAAATTAATAGCTTTGAGCAGCCACTACTGAGACCTGAAAACTGAGTCAGAAAAAGAGCACAGGGTGAGCAGAGCCATTTTGGCCATTTCCCTGGACATTGATTGTACTAAGCTAAGGACAAGGCCCGGCAAAGTGTGCTGGTGAGGGGACGAGGGAAGAAAAGGGGGCGGGGGGGACTTGAAACCGCCATTTTCCTTCAGAAACGCTGGTGAGAATCAGTCCTGGGAATGGCGGCATTGATGATTGGTTAAACCAACTTGGAAAATGCAGAATGGTTACGCGAGCCTTGGAACTAATAGAGGACTACCATGAAGTTTTCTGAGTAGGGGACCACCTGAATAATCTCGGGGTAGCCTGAGAATCCCTGGGGTCTTGGGAAAAGGGGTGAAACCTCAAAACCACAAGAGAGAAAGAGGTTGAACTGTCCATCCAAATAAAGCCCTGAAAGGGGAGATTTGAAACCACACAGGCAGAACAAGCAGAGAACAACTTTCAGGGGTGTTTGGGTATCCTTGAAACTGCCAGTGTGCAGCAGCTTCACCCTCCGCAAGAGGCAGTTGAGAAGGAAAGAGGGCTGGTCGGACAGCACTGGGAACAAGGGAAGACTTGCATCTTAAGCCTGAGGCAGGAGAGGAGTGGGGCTCCTCGACACTGCCGTTCAGGCTGGAGGTGTATCGAGTGGAGGTCCTGGAAACTGCCCAACAGTGGGAGGCACGTGGTCAGTAGTCCCGGACAGGGGGTGGGGGCCTCGGAGGCTGAACTGTGCTGTGTGTGGCCCCATAGGAAGGAGGGGGCGCGGGCGGTGCCCCCGGGGGCTCAGCCTCGTCTTCCATTTCACTTTCGTCACTGCCAGCCAGCTGGTCGTGGCCAACAAAGCCACACTTCTCCTCGCTCATCTCCTCCGGCTCTGCCCACGGCTGCTTCTCTCCCGAAGCAAAGACCCCATAGAAGATGACACCTCCATAGTGCACCAGGGAGGCTATGAGAAACACGTACTGCCACTCCTCCCGCGTCTGAGGGGCAGACAAGGCAGAAGGTCAGAGACGGATGGGTGCGCATATATCAGTTCAGGGACTCTGCAGGGTGACGCAGGAGCATAGCCAACATGGGCTTCTTGTCTTTAAAAATACACATATTGGGGGCTGAAAGATGATGGCTCAGAGCTTAAGAGGTCTTATTGCTTGCTTTTGCACAAGACCCAGGTTCGGTTCCCAGCATCCAAACAAGGCAGCAGCTCTGGGGCCTCTGTGGGCTCAGAACTCACATGCATATGAACACATTTAAACGAATAGGAGGCCAGGAAGCAGAGGCAGATGGATCTCTGTCAGCTCAGGGCCAGCCTGGTCTACCGAGTGAGACTCTGACCAAAATATATATATAGAGAGAGAGTTGGTTAGGTGACTCAGCAGGTACAGTGATGCCAACGGTACAACACCAGCTCTGTCCCTGGCACCCGATGATGGAAAGAGGAAACCAACAATGTTCCCTGACCTCTCCACACATTCCATGCCACAAATTAGCTCAGTCACATTAAGTTAATAAGAATTAATTAATTAATTAAAATAGATTTTCTGTAAGAGCTAAAAGAAAATCTCTGAGTTCGAGGCCAGCCTGGTCTACAGAGCTAGTTCCAGGATAGCCAGGGCTACTCAGAGCAACCCTGTCTCAAAAGAAAGAAAAAAAAGGAGAGATAAAAGAAAGCAAAGAGGGGCTGGAGAGATGGCTCAGAGGTTAAGAGCACTGGCTGCTCTGCCAGAGGACCTGAGTTCAATTCCCAGCAACCACGTGGTGGCTCACAACCCTCTGTAATGAGGTCTGGTGCCTTCTTCTGGCCCCCAGGCATATATGTAGGCAGAATGCAGTATAATAAATAAATAAATAAATAAATAAATAAATAAATAAATAAATAAATTTTTAGAAAGAAAGAAAAAAGAGGAACATTGGGGCCGGGCAGTGGTGGCGCACACCTTTAATCCCAGCACTTGGGCGGCAGAGACAGGCGGATTTCTGAGTTCGAGGCCAGCCTGGTCTACAGAGTGAGTTCCAGGACAACCAGGACTACACAGAGAAACCCTGTCTCGAAAAACAAAAAACAAACAAACAAACAAACAAACAAAAAAGGAACATTGGGTATCTAGAAGATTCCAGGCATTCTCTGGGAGGGCTGTGCTAACCTTGTGCTTGGTCATTGCACCCACGATGATGGGGCACACCATCCCAGACAGTGTACCTACGCCATTAGAAATGCCCATCAAGATGCTGGCATAGCGAGGGGCGATGTCCAAGTGGTTCACGTTAAACCCTGGTGGGGTATCAAGGTAGCAGATGTCATACCAAGTTCCTAACTCAGATAACCTACTGAAATGCTACACCCACCCCAGCCCGGCACTTCTGGGACACTCTTCCCCCCACCCCCCAAAATTTATTTTTACTAATGTGTATGGGGGGAGGGGCAGAGATGTGAAAGTATGCATGCAGTCCCCAAAGAGTCCAGAAGAGGGCGCCTGATCCACTAGCGCTGGAGTTATTGGAAGTATGATAGATGCTGGGAACCAAACTCCAGTCCTTTGCAACAGCAACAAGGGTTTTAACTGCTGAGAGACATCTCTCTAATTCCCGAGAAACCCATTTCAGGGCCTGAGCTGACTCCAGTATCCCAAGCTGCCCATGTCAGGTTCTCACCAGAGATGGCAAAGCCACTGAAGCCCACAGCCAGGACGAGGAAGGAGATGGCCACACCCTTGGAGTGTGAGTATCCGACCACCAGCAGCAGTGTGGCTTCCATCCCGAAACCTGAAGAGGGTCATGTCACCCAAGTGCCCATTGTGACTCCATTGGCCACCTCGCCAATGGCAGTTTCAATCTCACTCCGACCCCCTTCTAGTCACCTCTGACCTACAGCAGACCTGACCCTGGTTCCTCCAAACTAGAGTGGGTGCTACTTCCCCAAGACCCAACCTAATCCATGCCCTTTGGTGCTCTGCCTCAAAAGGGTCCACTGTGATCCCACCTTCTGACTAGGCCACAGTCAATACCCAATATCCCGTCTCTGAACCCTCAAAAGTCACTTCTCATAAGGAAGCTCAAGACCTCAATCGTGTCTCTATCGCTCCTGTACCCCACTCTCAACTGATCTTGCTAGGTTCCCACTCACAGCCTAGTGTCCCCAAGTCCCCAGCCATGGCCTGTTTCCCTAAAACTTCAATTATGGCCAGTCGCCTGTCTCCTCGGCCCTCCCCACTCCCAGCCTAGTTTAAGTCTGGTTCCACCTAGCCTCGTGAAGGTCGCATCCTTCAGGTCTTCTCTACACCATCCAGGTCTGCCTATCCTTCTACATGGTGGTCTCCAAACCCTTACTCACTCAGGATGGATCTGATAAGCCCCGCCCTTGGTCCCGCCCATGCCCCGCCCATTTGTCCTCCCCTTTGTACTCTGCTCCACCCACTCACCCCCGCAGTTCATCAGCTTTCGCACATTGGTCGTGGACATTATATGACGACTGCGCAGAAAGTCGGCGATCTGGCCTCCGATGGGTACGATGATGGTCATGACAAGGTGAGGCAGCGCCGACACCAGCCCCACCTGTGAGAGCAGGTGAATGGGCAGCCACCACCTCCTCATCCATCCCTGCCTCGGCACAGGGACGCAGGCACCCTGTCTCTCACCCCCATCGAGTCCCCTACTCCTGCACCCCCACCTTGCTGATCTCAAAGCCGAACACCTCTTCAAAGTAGGCGGGCTGGGAGATGAGGAGCAGGTAGAAGGTCCAGCTGCGGCAAAAGTTGGCGACGATGATGGCGTAGACGGGCATGGACGTAAAGAAGCGCCTCCAGGGTGTGTTAAACTTCTGGGGGGGGGCAGGGAGCGGAGGGGAGAGGAGGCCATGCTAAGACAGATACCAGGACTTGGGAACTTCGTGTCCCTGTCGGGACCCCAAAATAGTTCACAGAGGGCTCTGAGAATGGGCCTCTCGTTTCTCCTGAGGACTTAGGAATTCTAAAAACCCAGCCTTAAGGTCTCGTGTGGCAAGGATGAAGGATGGGTCCCGTGTCTCCAGAGGCTCCTCAGGTTTCATGATAACCCATAAATGGTGAGCCCAGTAAAATTTCTATTCACTCACCCCTCAAAGCCACACCCACAGCAATATCTAGCAAAACTTCACATTCTTTACCCTCTGCTGTTTTCAACCAGACCTCATGGGTGGCTCTAAATCACCCACCTAGTACCTGCCGTTCCTAAACTCCATTCCCACCTAATATGGAATCTAGCCCAGCTATTTTCTTTCTTTTCATTTCTTTCTCTTTTTTTTCCACCTTCATTTTTTTTTTCAGTAATAGGAATTCACACTAGGCAGGAACTCTTTCATCGTGAAACACCCGCAGCCCCTCACTAGGGGATTCTGGAAAAATGATCTGCCACTGAGCTAAACCTCTAACCCAGTTCTCAATTTTGAAACAAAGCTTCAGGAAATGCATAGCCTGGCCTTGAACTCATTTTATAGCCTGACTTCGAACTTGCAATCCTCCTGCCTCTGCCCCATTTGTCCCCAGCCTTTTGCTTAGCTGTTCTATCTTCTCTGAGTCTTTGCACAGGTTTGAGCCAACACACACACACACACACACACACACACACACACACACACACACTCCACCCCAGTCGTGTGCTCTCATGACCAACCGTGACAGGGTTCATGAGCTTAGCACTCTCTCCGATGGCATCCTCGATGTATTTGCGCTCCTCCTCCGAGATGCTGGGGTGCAGTGCAGGGGACTCGTAGGAGACAAGCAGCCAGAACAAGTACCAAAAGATCCCGAAGCTGCCTGAGGGGGATCAGTAGGGAGATGGGTGTAGGGTAACATCCGGACTTGCTCAGTCAGCCCCAGTACCATCCAGAACCATGCATCTGGGTCCCTCACCATAGACATAGAAGACAGAACTCCATCCTGAGTACTGCACCAGGACCCCAGCCAGCGGCATGGCAACCACGGCCCCAGCATAGGAACCTGAGGAGACAATGAGGGTAGAGAACAAACCTAGACCTAGGTCTTTCCTAGATCCAGGAGAGCAGCCCCTCATGCCTGAAATCTCTGCCACACCTAAGATCACAGCTCAGTCCCCTTCACCCAAGAGCTGGTCCCCAGCCCCTTCCTCTCACCGCAAAAGGCTGTGGTCGCCAGCCGACTCCGTTCTAAGGGAGGGGCCCATTTGCTCCAGATGCCGTGGCAAGCAGGGTATGTGACCCCCTAGGGAGGGAGCACCGAGGTCAACAAGAAGAGGTGGAGTCAGAGAGGGGAGCAGGGCTAATGGGGCGTGTTTTACCTCCACCAATCCCTGAAGGATCCTCACGAAGATGACACAGCCATAGTGAACACGGGCTGCTGAAGGGATCAACATGTTTAGGGTGGAGGTAGCCACAATGGCAAAGCCAAAGACCCTGTTGAGAAAGATGGGGGGAAAAAGAGTCTAGCCACGCCAGATAGAGTGAGTTGTTCATGTGCCGCTAGCCATCCAGCCTTCCCACCGCTCCTAGGATTTGTCCATTTCTGCCCACAACAGGCCCTGTGTTTCACAGAACTAGAGGCTGTCCTCAAACAAGGACCCTCCCAATTTCCCAGAGCCAAACCCAAGACCACATCCTCTAGCTCCACCACACACAACTGCAATTTCTGACACCTTGAGACATCACCACTGTACCTGTTGGCTGCGAATTTTTGGCAGATAAATCCTCCAGGAATCTGAGTGACAATGTAGCCCCAGAAAAAGGAGCCATGTATGAGGCCGACAGTCTCTGGATCCCAGTTGAACTGGGCTTTCTGTTGATCAAAATACACATCAAACTAGATACTAGATGGCCTCCAGATTCTACCCTCCACCAATCAGTACCCATAGACTTAGCACCTCAATCAGCAACAAGATGCTCCGCCTTCTGCCCAAATCTACCAATCAGAGTTCAGTGGAGCTCTGCCCTTCTATGTTGCTAGTGCCTGTCCTACCACTTCAGCTATGGGTGCTGCTGCCTAGAAGCTTGGTTCTACTTGCTTGCTTACCTCAGTATCCCCTCCCTGAATATCCCCAAGTGTGGGGGTGACTGCCTCCTGTTTGGGGACAGACCTGTATGGGGTCTAGGCAGGGCCAAGAAGCAGCTAAATTAGGGGTGTTCCCAATTATAGTGGAGCAAAGGACAGGGTTTCAGGTAAGCCACAGACCAAACCAAGATTTTTTTTTTCTCATTCAAGGACATAGCTTGTATAATATCCAAGTTAAAATAACATAAACCTGAGCTTGGACGAGGCTTTAAGTGTGGGCCAGAACTAATCAGGTGGACACAGGCAAAGGTGAACTTGGAAAAGAGCTTGAGATAGCAGTGAAATTATTCAAGAGTGATCCGGGAGCATAAACATGGGCACGGCCATAAATGAAAGGGCTAGAAGGTCCGAAACAGGCCATAAGTAGCGAACCTAATGCTAGCGGGTTTTTTTTTTTTTTTTTTTTTTTTTTTTTTTTTTTTTTTTGCAATCTGGGGTGGAAAGGAGGCGGAGCTTCCTTTACATAAGGGCAGGGCCTGAGGAAGCCAGGAACCGGGAGTGGGGTCAGATCTGTAAGGAGACATGGAAGGGCAGGACCAAAGGGTAGTAACTGGGAAGGAGTGAGACCTGGACCACGGACAGTGAGCAGGGCTCGCCCAAGCAGTTACCTGCACCACAACGTGGCCCCCGCGGTGGGTTGTGCTGTTGTTAACCATGGACACGATGGCCACGCCCAGGTTGCAGCGGATGCCAAAGCTTATGCAGAAACCCAGACCGCTCATGATGGCGATGATATAGCGGCGAGGGAGGCCAAAGCAGGTGCAGTCCACCACAGGCGGGTCCCGCGAGTGCGTGGTCACTGGGCGCCCGTCGGCACTCAGCTCCAGTGTCTCCGCGCCTTCCTGCCGCTTCTCCAGTAACCTTCAGGGAAGCGAGAAGCAAAGACTCAGCAGTCTAGGCACCTCCCCCCAGTGACACAGGGGTCCTAGGCTTAACCTTGCTTGGCTGCCCTCACTATGATTCAGGCATCTCTGTACCTGTGTTTCCCTCCCTCTGTCCAAGAACTCAGAGTTCCCTCTCCTCCCTGTGACACAGGAGTGCATGGCAAAACCCACGTCTTTTGCCAAACTCAGAATCTGAGTCTGAATTCCTTCCAGTTCCTGGAGTCCAGGCCACCAGCTCTCTCCTGCTCCAACTCTGGGGTCAAGATCTTCAGTCTACTCCCCAATCCTCCTTTATCTCTCTCTACTAGGGAGTTATAGATTCTACACAACCCTTTGGAATCAAAGAGCAGGTGCCTGCAAGCCCCCACCGCAGGGCTCCAAGACTGTCCCCAGCCCCCTCCAGCAGATGCAGATCCAAGTCTATTTGAGTCAGCAAAGGTACAAAGGAGAGCCCTGCGCAAAGGTGTCAACAGAGCAGATGCTTCCGAGCCATCTCGGCTATATATATCGACCCCTCCCCCTTCCATCTCCCCCTGTGGTTGCCCTGCCCTGCTTCCAAGCCCCAGATGTGGGGCTGAAGTCCAGCTAACGCTGCCTGAAGCCCATTCCCACAGATGCGGTTTGGGGGACTCCCTCGTGAGGTGCCGAATCCAGCAGTCCGGCTTAAGTATCCATCCCTGGGGAATCTGGAGTTCAGACTGTCAGCCTAGGGGGCAGGGAGGGGGAGTGATAGCTGGTGTCCTGGCAAGGGACAGATGGCCCTGGTAGGGAGATTGGCGCATTCATTCCCCAGCGTGACTCTCGCCTCCGCCCGATCTGCATCCAGGATTGAGTCTGTGATGATGGATAGGGCTCATGGAGGGGCTGCCTCCCAGCCAGAGAGAGGCTGCTGGAGACGGGAGAGCCTGACCTGGAGGCAAGAGGAGAGAGACCAGAGAGATGGGGGTATTGCAGCGATGAAAGACAAAGAGCTGTGGAGAGTGGGGCAGAACCATGGGGAGTAGCCAGAGACTGGGGCGGGGAGACCTAGTGAAGATGAGAGAGAGAGAGAGAGAGAGAGAGAGAGAGAGAGAGAGAGAAAGAGAGAGAGAATCCAGAGAGTAAGAAACCCAGAGTGGGAAGATGACAGAGACCTAGGGAGAGAGGGTCAGAGAATGAGAAAAAGGGAGACAGAGACTCGGGGGCGAGAACGTAGGAACTGACAGGCAGTAAGAGACGTAGCTGTACCAGGAGGAGAGCGGAGAGAGGAGAGCGCCTCTGATGCTAGAAAATGGGGAGATGAGGACACAGCGACGACAAATGATCTGAGACCATGAAGTGCCTGAAGTGTGGGGACATTTAGTGTTCAGTGTGGCCCTTCTGAGGCGGGTAGGCAGGCAGGGGATCGGGCTGGCTCCCAGGAAGGGGCGAGAACAGATGGAGGCGAGGGAGATGGGGACGGGGGAGGAGAGAACAGCCAGACGGGCTGGAGGAGGGGGGAGGGCCAAAGAACGCAGCCGACAGCCCCACACTGAGACTTAAGGAAGTGGGGAGGGGCAGGAAAGAAATGGGGTGGAGTCGGGCGGTGATGGTGGCGGCACACCCTTTGATCCCAGCACTCTGGAGGCAGAGGCAGGTGGATCTCTGAGTTTGAGGCTAGGCTGGTCTACCGAGAGAATTCCAGGACATCCAAGCCTACCCAGGGAGGCTGAGGCAAGAGGATTGCTGCAATTTCAAGACCAGCCTGGGCTACAGAGTGAGACCAGTAAGGGAGGGTAGAGATGTGACCCAGTTGGCACAGTGTTTGCCTAGCATGTAGGAAGGTCTGAGTTCCGGCCACAACACTACAGAAGCCAGGGATATCAGCACACATCTGTAATCATAACAGAGCCAGGAGGATCAGGAGATCAAGGCCGTCTTGGCTATATAGTGAATTTGAAGCCAGCCTGGGCTACACCAGACTTTGTCTCAATGAAACAAAACAAACCGTATGGTGGTGCTCATCTTTAACCACAGTACTTTAAGGAGGAGGCAGGATCTCCGTGAGTTCTAGACCAGACAGGTCTACTCAGCCAGAGCCTGTCTTAAAATTAAAAAAAAAAAAAAAAAAAAAAAGGAGGGGGTACCGAGGGTAGAAGGAGAGAGGGAATAGACAGTAACCAAGAGAAAGAAGGAAGAATGGTAGAGGGAACATAGCCTGGGTGCTGGAAATCAAACACCCCAGGGTAAATCACAGGGATGAAGACCCCACCTGCTCACCTCATAAAGCATTGGCCAGTGAGACTGAAGTTTGACCCAGGGTTGATTTCTGATATTTGACTGCCTCTGAAACTATAGGTGTGAGTGTAACCTCTGAATTTTGATATTTGTTATTTATATTTGATGTCAGATTTCTCTAAGGATTCTGAGTATCATACTAGATTTTTTTTTTTTTTTTAAATAGTCACTACACAGAGGAGTTCAAGTGTGGCCCAGTGATATGAGCCTGTAATCCTACTATTTGGGAGATGGGGGCCAGATGATCAAGAGTTCAAGGCCAGCCTGGGCTGCAGGAGACCTTGTCTCAAATAACGAGAGTCCCAGAATACTCCCATCTCCTCTCTGGATGACCCCAACTAGGCCAAGGATTTGTGAGTGTGTGTCGCTTGGGTTAGGGTGGAGATTCCCCAAGGAAGACCATACCTCAACTGCTCCCTAGGTATCCGTCTCTGTCTTCCTGTGCCTTCCGCAGTTTACTTGTCTCCTACTGTAGAACTAGGAAACTGAGACTCAAAAACAGATCTCACAGGTCCAAGGTCACACTCCTTCTGTGGGCCTGATCCATTCCTGGCCTCCAGCAATGCCCTGCCCAGTGCCTGGCTGTAAGAAGCAAGAACCCCTGGCTCCTGGCTCCTCTACTTTGTCCAAAGTCACTCTGGGTTACCTGGTCCAAAAGAACCATCCTCCCCCACTCCAGAGCCAGCTGCACTCATCTCCAGGAGCACCCATAGCTCTCAGCTCTTGTATGGGGCTTGGGAAGGAGAATGACCGGTATGACATTAATACCCCCACTGTCAAAGTAAACTCTGGATTTTGTTTGCAAATAAATGCTTGCTTCCCACTCCCCAACTTTCTGCTGCTTCTCCTGCCTCTGGGGTCTCTGAGTTTAGAAAAGGGAGAGACTGGAGACCCAGAGTGGAGATGGAGAGGCTAAGGGAGGGGGCCTGAGGAACACCTGCCTCCTGCTGTCCCCCCCCCAGCCCCCTCCACCAGCACATCTTTCTCTAGCTCCCCTGACTTCACGCTGGTGTATTTTGAGAAACTCGTGAAAGGAGGCGAGAAAAAAGGGTGGGGAGGGGCTGGGAATTGGAAAATGAAGAGGTGACGCTGTCTCAGCTCCCCCTCCACCACTCCCCCCCACACTGCCACATACACACACTGCACCTTCCTTCCTTCCTTGCCCCCCTCATCCCTTTCATGTTACCAGAGGGTGGGGTTAACTTTGGATCTAGGAGGTGAGCTACAGTAAGCTGGACTATCACACCGGGCTTTAGACTCAGGCGGCCCAGTAAGATGCACCGAGGGACATGTAATGGTGGACTGGAGCCCTGTGTGGAGGAAGCAGGGTCTGAGGGCACCATGCCCACGAGGCCATCTCCTCCCGCACTGTGGATAGATATTTTTAGGCTTCTCAAGAGCTGAGTAATTTCTCTGACTTGGAGCCAGAGCTGGGGTTGGGGGTGAGAGGCTGGGAGGTGTCCAGGCTACCTCAAGGGACACTGGGGTCACTGGAATCATGGCCCTTGGTGGGGACAAATCTTGCCCAGTTCCAGCTTATATCCCTTGGGAAGACCATATTACCCCCAAGATTAATTTGGTTTTGTGGCCTTGAAATTCCCTTCATCCCCCTCAACCCGGAACCTACGATACCCTAGTTTTTCCCTCCCAGCTTAACCCCCCTCAAGGACAAGAACCAACAGCCCCAATCCGCTTTAGCTCCAGATTAAATGCCTCGAGGGACAGAACCTGAGAAAGAGGAGAGATGGAGAGAGTCAGGCTGGGAAGAGAGCAGTGAATAGTCAGAGATGCTGAGACAGATCAAAGTGGGGACCAGAGGTCCAGGGAAGAAGAAGAGAGGCAAGGGGATGCGATGCGAGAGTCAGAGTCAGGACTGATGGACAACCAGTGGGCGCCCGCATTGGCTCCTAATCAGAGAGAGGGTACAGACACCCAGTGAGAAGAAGGACCCAGAGAGAGGAGACATATCTAAAGTAGAAGACAGGTGGACAGAAATCCAGAGAATAGAAGGGATACACAATCCCAAAGAAAAGTCGAGCCCAAGGTAGGGTGAGGTGCGGGGGGGGGGGGGGGTTGGGGGGAGGGGGAACGATGATGAATTAAGCAGGGTGGAAGGACAGCATTGACAGGACGGAATCCTGAACAGATGGGTGGGCCTCCCCACACTGTGTCTGGGTGTCGCCTCTCTTCTCCCTCTCTGTCCGTTGCTCTCGGATGGAAAGGGGACATCCTCATCCTCACCATCCCAGGAACCCCACCAGGCTCACCGGTGCAGTCTCCCCAAGGCGCGCCCCGCTAGCTTCCGAAACTCCTCCTGCCGGAACTCCATGGTGGCAGTGCCCACGCGGGTCCCCTACCAATCCCCCCGCCCGCGGGCCCGGGCGGCCGCGTCCGGGATCCCGGGGTCCGCCCCGGCCCGGCCCGGCCCCGCAGCTCCGCTCGGGGGGAACCAGGCTGCGAGTGCCCGCTGCCCAGGGCTGTAGCGGACTCAGCGTCGGGGCGGGGCGGAGCATCCACGCCCACCCAACGAGGCCCCACCCCTCGAAGGAAGGACCCGCCTTTTTTTCTCCAACAGGCTACCTGGAGATGCTAAGCCAGTCCACTATGTAGCTTGTCTTGCAAGCTAGACCTTCTCTCCTTCAGCTCTCCCATCCTAAAGCCTCCACCTGTCCACCTCAAGGCCACGTCCCTGGGTTTGAACTTCGAGTTGCCTCGCTCCCCACTATAATACACTCCTCAGATACTCTGCCTGTCTAAAGCTCTTTGAGCCTCTCCTTTCCAGATCTCTCCGCTGCTGAGCAGCTCTCTTCCCCGTCCGACCTTTGGCTTTCTCTCTCTTGTTCTCCCTTTTTCTTGTCTTAAAAAAATTTTTTTGAGCTCCACACGCCTTTAATTCCAGCATTCAGGAGGCAGGCAAGCAGATCTGTGTGAATTCAAGGCCAGGCTGGCTTCCAGGACAGCCAGAGCTACACAGAGAAACTGTCTCAAAAAAAAAAGAAAGAAAGAAAGAAAGAAAGAAAGAAAGAAAGAAAGAAAGAAAAGGAAGAAAGAAAAGAAAAAAAGAAAAACGCCACCACGGCTATTTTTTTTAAGTTTAATTTAGGTATGTGGGTTTTTGCTAGCATATTATATATCTGTGTAATATCTGTATACCTAGTGGCATTAGAGGCCTGAAGATGACATGAGATGATGATCTGGAACTGGAGATGTGACCTGCCATGTGGGTGTTGGGAACTGAACCCAGGTCCTCTGGAAGAGCAGCCTATTACCGCTGAGCCATCTCTCTGGCCCCTCTTTTCCTTTTTTTGGCCATACTGGGAATAAGACCCAGAGCCCCACACATACCAGGTAAGCCCACCAAGCTACATCCCCAGCCCTCCCTCTGTAGCTCAGGCTGCTTTTTATGAGGAGCTGGGGTTACAGGCTGTGCCGCTGGACTGGCTTTCTCACTTTCAGATTCCACTTTTACCCTTGGGTTCTACTGCACTCCATCTTTCTCTCCCTGGGTTTCAACTCCTTCTCCTTTCATCCTTTTGAACTCTGCTAGCTACAACTAGATTCGCCATGACTGCACTTTGTGCCCCACGATTTCCTCCTCACTTCCCAAGAGTATGTCAGGCTCCCTAGACTATGATACTCTCTTTAGTCTGGGCCCCATCAATTGGGTCCCTTCCCCCCAAATATGTCCCTCTATTCCTGCATACTTGCTGTCTGTGTTGTCTCTGCCTTCTGGGCCTGGCTCCTCCCCTTGAGTCTGTCTCCTAGCTCCATGTGTCCCAGTGGCGACTTCCACTCGGGCTCCACGATCTGTCCTCACCCACTAAGTCCTTTCTCCAACCGTAAATTCCACTCCCATCCTTTGGGGGTAACCCCAACTCTAAAGTGGCCCTGAAGCACTCCAAGCCAACGCTCCGGCCTTAGCAGGGTGTTGGTTTCCCCACCATCTCCCCCACCCACCCACGTGTCAGGCTACAAATGCATTTGGGATTAAATTTTCATGATGCGGTCCAGGAAGGGACCAGCGAAGCCGACCAAGCAGCGGGCGGGTGCGGAGGGTCTCAATTCTGACTGATTGATTGACAAGTCCTCGGGGAGGAGGGCACCAGGCTAAGCCGCGCAGACGCGCCACCTGGTGGCCGTGGAGTCCCGGGCTGCGTGCGGAGGAGGCGTCCGCGGCTCATGGCCAGGTGTGAGGGAGGAGCAGATGGTGAGGAGGAGGGAGTGGGAAGGGGGCCCTGCCGCTGCCAAATCCCGGGCTGTCGCCCGCACCATCACCATGGCGACGGAAAAAGGAAGAACGCACCCAGTCTTCAAGCTTTTTCAGGACCTGGAAACTAGACCTTAGGTTGCCTAGGGAGGCCCTCAGCCTGGACTACAAGCCCCAGTGGCCTTTGCGATTGGAAGTCAGTCCGGCGCTCCAGCATCAACCGATGTTTCTGTTCGCCAGTTCTAGGAGATACAATTTTAGCTAAGAAGCCTAAGGCTTCCTTGCGCCCTCACGTGGACAGAGGTCACCAGTTTGCTTGCTCGCATCCTGGAGAAGGGTAGACAAATCTCACTGTACAGACTTATCTTCTTGCCTCAGCCTCCTGAGAATGTCATTGCAGGCATATCCACCATGTCTGGCTACTGAACAGGCATCCTTCTGACTTTACTAACGTTTCTCAGCAGTTGTACGGCAATGTTTTCAATTTTGGATTATTTATTTATTTTGGTTTTTTTTTGAGCAGGATCTTCTCTAGACCGGCTGGCCTTAAGCTCACAGTTATCAAATGCCCAGCTTAAAGGCATGATCCATCACGCCAGGCTTTTATGATTAATCTTTAAAAATTATACATAGCCGGGCAGTGGTGGCGCACGCCTTTTAATCCCAGCGCTTGGGAGGCAGAGACAGGTGGATTTCTGAGTTCGAAGCCAGCCTGGTCTACAGAGTTCCAGGACAGCCAGAGCTACTCAGAGAAACCCTGTCTCGAACCGCCCCCCCCCCAAAAAAAAATAATTATATATAAGCCATGAGTGGTGGCACATGCTTTTAATCCCAGCACTTCAGAGGCTGAAACAGGTAGCTCTCTGAATTTGAGGTCAGCCTGCTCTACAAAATGAGTTCCAGGAAAGCCAGAGCTACGCAGAGAAACCTTATTTGGAGAAGAAAAAAAAAACTAAAATTACATATATATTTGGGGTTGGAGAGATGGCTATGAACATTTGTTGCTCTTGCAGGGGACCAGGGTTCAGTTCCCAGCACACCTATGATTGCTAACAGCCAGAGGATCTGGTACCTTCATCTGAACTCAGGAGCTACCAGACAGTAAAACACACACACACACACACACACACACACACACGCACACGCACACGCACACGCACACGCACGCGTGTACAGAGAGAGAAAGAGAGAGAGAGAGAGAGAATATATGTCTGTCTATCTGGCATCCTCTGTGTGTATAGCCACATGCTCAGGCCAGCATGCCACGGTGCACTTGTGTCTGGCACCCTCTGTGTGTGTAGCCACAGGATCAGGCTGGCATGCCACGGTGCACTTGTGGAGGTTAGAGGGAAACTTTCGGCCGTTACTTCTCTACCATGTGAGTCCCTGATGGACCTCCAGTCATCAGACCCAGCAGCAAGTGGCCCTACCCACCACGTCTGGATACCAGGTCAACGTTTTTAATATTACTGTTTGTATTCTCCGTCTTCCCTCTGCAGGGCCAGGGAGCCAGCCTGACCTAGGACAGAGTCTCAAAGCACATTTGAATCAGCTTTTGGCACTGGAGAGATGGCTCCAGGGTTAAGAATACTTGTTGCTCTCACAAAGGTCTCAGGATGCCCACATGCTAACTCCAGTTCTGGGATTCCACACCTTGTAAACGCTACAGAAACCAACCACACAAACGGTGCACAGACATTCATGCAGGCAAAATATTCACAAATGTAAAATATATAAATCTAAAAAAAAAAAAAAAAAAAAAAAAAAAATCAGGTTTCAACAAGTACAAACAGCACCTGACACCTTACCAATATAATATATATTACAGTGTAGGGGTAGAGGCTGGAAGTGGCTCAGCTCAGCTCGGTGGAGTTCTTGCCTAGCACACATGGCATTCTGGGTGTGGTCCCCAGCTATATAAACCAGGATAGTGCAAACTTGAAAGCCCATCACTTTACGAGAGGCAGGAGGATTATAAATTCAAATCCTCGGCTTCAGGAGAAGTTTCAAATGAGCCTGGACTACATGAAACCTCTTTTCAAACAAACAAAAAACAGATGGGGGTGCCATGAGGTATACAGCTCAATGGCATGACAAATGTAAGCCTAGCATTGCTTGTTTGGTCTGGATGTTTGAGACAGGATTTCTGTGTGTAACCCTGGCTGTCCTGGAACTCACTCAGTAGAACCCTGGCTGTCCTGGAACTCACTCAGTAGACCAGGCTGGCCACATTCTCAGAGATCCACCTGCCTCTGCCCTTGAGTGCTGGGATGACAGGTGTGTGCCACCACTGCCTGCCCAGACCACACTTGGCATGAGAGACCCTGAGTTACATCCTCAGCACCAGAAAAGGGAAAGACTGTTGGGAAGTAAAATGGAGTGTCCTAAAAGAGGGAGCCCAGCATGCTGGCCAGGAGGTAGTGAGGCCTGGGGGGTTGGGACTTCAACTTGGGGGTGCCTGTGACATGAAGCTGGACACCAAGAATGGATAGTTAACAGAGTATGGCGCAGGAGAGCCTAGAGACACTGCTTGAGTTTGACTGCTTAGAGGTCAAACTGCATAAGCCCCAGTCCCAAGAGAACACCCACTGTACTGGGGATAGTCATTTTGCAACTTCCCACATGACATTCTAGAGAAGGCACTAGAACTAGGAGAAGCAAGAGTCGGTGGTATGGTGGGACATTTATTCTGGGGACTGCTGGACGTCCATGCAGGAAGAGCCTTGTCTAGGAAGGAGGGACCAGAGCTGAGCCTGGATGCCGAGACGTTCTCGCTGGTATAAGGAAGTGGGATAGGAAAGAAGTGGGTTAGCTCTGGAGCCCAGGGGAGCCCAGTAAAAGACAGGAGTCCAAAGTGCTCAGGAGGCCATGGCCTTGAGAAAGAGACAGACTTTGGGGACACTGAGTCAGAGCTGGCGTTTCTCTTCCCTTCCTCCCTCTGTGCATCATTGCCTGGAGCAGGAGAGAACTGGAAACCTGTTCACTTCTCTTAGGAAGACATCAGCTACATCCGGAAATGCAGGACACGCTGGTCAGGACGATGCGGCCAGGAGGGGCATGGACACCATCAGTTGCTGAAAAAGGAGAGAGAATGAGGATTCAGAACCCAGAGCTCTCAAGCCCAGGACTCCAGGTCGACGCCTCCTCCCGCAGAGCCAGGGCTCCAGGTCCCTACAACCTAGCACTTGCTGAAGCCCCTCTAGGTACCTTTCTCCTGTGGTGAAAAGCAGCCCTGGTTGCCTCGGTATTGATCCGCAGGGGAATGGAGGCGTCCAGGTGGTACAGCTGCTGGGGGCCTCCCATCACCAGGCGGTTCTCTCCTATCTCCAGTGCCAGCCCTTGGGCTCCATCCTGGCGATGAGAGAGTCAGCCCACGCCCCTAGCATTGGGAAGCCATGTCTCCAAGGTCCGAGCATACATGGTTATGGCTTCAATCCCCAGCACAAAAACAATGGGGGAAAAACCCAAAGGACAATAATTCTAAGTCTCACGGAGCTCAAACCCAGGACAGCAGCAGCTGCAGCTGTCACATTTTCTAGGCCAAAAGAGGCAACTGCACCACTGCCTCAAGAGATAGAACCCAGACCAGTCCAGGCCCCAGTGTCTTCCTTCAGACCCAGGAGTTTGGCCCATAGACCTCCTTCTTCAGCCCTGGGGTGTCCACCTGCTCTTTCCCCTGACTAAAGTGCCTGCACTCACCAGTTTAGGAAAATGCCTGCACTCACCAGTTTAGGAAGGTTAACTTCAGCCAAGAGGAGATCAGGAGCTTCCAACCACAGGCTCAGGTGAGGCCGCTCTGGGCTGTGTGGGAACAAGTGTAGGCTGTGGGTGACCCTCTACTTGGCTTACTGTCCCTTTCTCCCTCCACCCAGCCAGGTCTCAGCCCTAGGACAGTCATTAGCCCAGATGTGCTCAGATGTGCACGATGGCTCACCCATGCTGGGTTCCCAGTGAGTCACTGGCATCCAGGGTCCCCAGCTCCTGGATCCGTGGGCGCTGTTGGGAACGGATGTTCTGCTGTGAGATGGAGCCCAGGAAAGACCGGTACTTCAGCATGCGCCATTCTGAGGGTGCAGAGTCAAACATCACTGAGGTGGACCCTCAGGTGATGCTCCCCGGTCCACAGAGGCTGGGCCACCTTCCTGAAAACCTTCCATCCTGACCATAGCAAGCTTGACTCTAGGCAGCCCTACCCACCTTAGCTCTACCCTTCCTGGTGAATGCACCAAGAAACTCCCCTACACACACCTTGCAGGCTTCTGGCCTCAAACCATCTTGGCTCCACCTCCACCCTCATTCTATTTTTTTTGTTGTTGTTGTTGTTTTGTTTTTTGAGACAGGGTTTCTCTGTGTAGTCCTGGCTGTCCTGGAACTCACTCTGTAGACCAGGCTGGCCTCGAACTCAGAAATCCGCCTGCCTCTGCCTCCCAAGTGCTGGGATTAAAGGCGTGCGCCACCACCGCCCGGATCACCCTCATTCTAATAAGCTTCACCTCTCCTGAAAGCTAGTCAAGGAAATCCCTGACACACTGAATTCACCTCTCCCAAGTGTAGCACCCAAGATTCCTGGTCCCTCCTGCTCCTCACCAGGATTTAGCTGTAGGCCGTACTTGTCCTCGAGGCCCTCCCTGGCAATGGTGACCACTAGTTCCCGCAAGAAATCACTGTTCTGAGGTTAGAGAAAAAACAGATATGATGGTGGGGGTGGGGCTGTGGCTGGAGGAAGCATACTGCCAAGGTTTTATCCCTACCACACACCCCACCTGCATCCTCAGATAGAAGTTGCTATTGACAGCGACGTCATAGGCAGTACAGCCCTGGCCTTCTGTGGAAACAAAGAGGGAATGAGGTCCCACAACCTCCATGGAATACCCATAAGGAAAACTTACCCAAGGACCAGAGACCCAAGACACAGGAAGTGAAAGACAGCATACACTTTCCAGACAAGTCAGACAAGGTCCTTCTTGGCTTCTCGGCTCACATCCAGGCTGCAGACCACACCACCAAGGCAGGGCCTGGCCCAGCAGCTCCAAGGATGATGCCCTCACTCTAGCCCACCTAGTTCTAGGGATCGCTATTCCAGAGCCCCTGACTACCCACACTTCCAGTCTGTCCTGACATCACTGTATCCTCCAGACACAGGCCCTTGTCATCTTTCTATGTAGTCCAGGCTGGCCTCTAGCTCCCAGCAATTCTCCTGCCTCAGCATCCTAAGAGCTAAGATTACAAGAGTGAGCAACCATGATCAGCTCACTTGTCATCTCTGCCTACGACCCTCTTTTCTGTTTTTGCCTAAGTAACTCTTCAAATCAGACTGGCACTCTTCCACATAACCCTCTCGGAAACCTTCTTCAACCTCAGTGATGAGCCC
The DNA here is from genome assembly GCF_011762505.2 of Arvicanthis niloticus. Lineage (NCBI taxonomy): Eukaryota > Metazoa > Chordata > Mammalia > Rodentia > Muridae > Arvicanthis > Arvicanthis niloticus. Next base: position 18,817,004 of record NC_047658.1, on the reverse strand, counting down.
AGGGCATGCATGCTCACTCCAGTCCTGAATCACTCACACTGGAATTATGTTTGGACCCCTCTGGCTCCCAGTGCTGACTGGAAGCTCCTGAGAAAAACAATGTTGGGGGAGCAGACTGGGTGTCTTCTGAGGGCACTGACTTGCATCCAGCTCAGCATGTGGCTCTCCCAGGCTCATGGGGATTCGGAAGCCAGCTTGGTCCTCTTCCAGCATCTGAAGCAGCTCGTCCTCAGTCACGTCCACCGGGGGAGGGATGGAGGGAGAGTGGCAGATGTTGATGAAAACCTTTCCTTCCGAAGAGTTGGTCTTTATGCAGAAACCTGCACGAGTGCAGTTATCTTGGCCATCTGTCCCTGAGCTGTCACGTTCTCACCCACCATCTCCCTTTTTTGAGACAAGGTCTCTCACTTTACGCTCAGGCTGGCCCCAGACTTGGGAGACTTCTGCTTCCTTAGATCACAGGCATTCATTTCTTCCCCTCTTTTAATTACATGCACCTATTTTGCATGTGTGTGCATGTGTGTGCATGTGTGCAAACATGGCACGGCTGGAGTATGTGATGGTCACAGGACGACATTCAGGACTCAGTTCTCTCGGGTCCCCAGGCTAAGTGGCAAGCACCTTTACCCTGTAAGTATCGCCCTGCTTTCACACTTCGGCTCTGTCCTCCCCTCTTTCTATTCCTCTCTGCTTCTCTCAGGCACCCGACTCTTTCTTACGTTGAATCTCCACTTCCCACTCTGCTCTCTGTGGTCCAGTGTTTGTTGGTGATCTTCCTGCCTGTCCATTCACATAACTACTCTTAGGCCTTTGTACCCAACTATGATCTGTCACCTTCACCCTGTGTGTCCTGCCTCCAGCTTCTCCTGACCCTCTCCCATCCTCCCTGGGGTATATTACCTTCCTATCTAGCTATCTACCTACCTACGTATCTAGACACAGCATTTCTATCTGTTTCTCACCAGGCTTTGGCTGGATCTGTGTAGATTCTGGCCTGGCTGTCTGGGCTTGCTGGAGCTCTTTGGAAGCCTGTGGGGAAAAAAGTAAACAACCATCCAGTATAAGTCTGTGAAGTCAAACCCCCTCATCTGCTCCTCAAACGACTATAGGACAACTCATATGTGACAGCTCGGGATCACATGGGGTACTGTACAGTCTAGGCCCCCTTTTATTTTTACAAGAATTCCCAAGTTCCCCCAACTTCCATTTCTTTTAAAACCTAGTAAACCTTGAACCAAATAACTACAATTCCCATAGGGCTCCTTGCTGCCATAGGGCATTCTGGGAACTGAAGCTGCCTCTCTGAGTGGCAATTAATAATAGATTCTTAAATACCCAGGTTTCCACCAGTCTAGTCAGCCCCACCTTCAGCAGCAACTCCTGAAACCGCACCGTCTCTTCACCCATCGACTCTGCGTCGCTTAGCTCTGGTGCCAGAAACGTCGAGTCCGCCATGGCCCTAGGAAAAAGTCCCAAGCGTCTAAAACGTGGAGAACTTTTCCCAGATAAACGAAGCCAGTCTACTGTCGGGTCACAGTTGATTCGGGGTGTGTGTGTGTTTCCTCTGTGTGGCCCTTCCTGGCTGTTTTGGAATGCTTTGTAGACCAGGATAGCCTCGAATCCACAGAGACCTGCCTGCCTATGCTTCCAAAGTGCTGGGATTAAAGGCGTACACCATTACCTCCCAGCCAGTCGAATACACACAGTACTCCACCCAGAATCCTAAAATCTGTCCTGAGAATGGTCTACAGTCCCATTATGATGAATGCTCCGTTTTCAAATCTGTTGGGTATCTTAATCGGTCCTGTTTGGCCGATGCGTACATGAAAGCCATACTTCCGGCGTCGGTATAACTAAGGAAATGAAGTAGCCACCGTTAAGCCCACCTCAGCGCCCTATCATCCAAAGCCGGCACCCACACGGACCACTTGTATCGAAGACCTGAAGCCACGCCCTCCCTCTCATCCAACCAATCAAAAGAAACAGCTGAGCCCCCCCCCCATGACACACTTCCTGAATTACTAAAACCTACATTTCCGCCCTTCCTCAACTGCAGGCGTTACAGTGCAGAACTGGCACTTTGAAAACTTTAGTATCTCCTGCTCTTGTCTATCATGTGTTAGGCTCTGGGTCCGATTCCACCCAACACACACTGTCTACACAGTGCTATTAATAGCCCTTTGTGAACAAAATGAATGTTTTTGCTTATAAAGAAGTTATGGAAGCGGAGGAGGCTGGAGAGATAGTTAAACGGCTGAGCGCTGACCGACTGCTCTTCCAGAAGACCAGAGTTCTATTCCCAACACGCACATTGCGACTAACAATCCCCTGTAACTCCAGTTCTAGGGGATCCGTCGCCCTCTTCTGGCCTCCTGGGATATTGCATGTACATGATGCACAGACATGCATGCAGGCAAAATACTCATGCACATAAAAGTAATCTTTGCTTCTTTTAAAGAAAGAAAAACATTTGGGGTGGCGAGAAAGCTCAGCAATTAAGAACACATGTTGTTTTTAGAGAAGTCTGAAGTGAAGCTTCTAACACCCACATGTTGGCTCACAACTGCCCCTGGGCTCACTCAAGCCCAGTGCCTGCATCGCCCTCTTCCGGGCACAATAGGCACTGCAGACACTTAGTGCAAAGACGTACCTCAGGGAAAACACCCATACAAAGAAAGATAAATATTTTTTTAGCCAGTGTGCTGGCACACGCTTTTAATAGCAGCACTCAGGAGGCAGAGATAGGTGGATCTCTGAAAGTCGAAGCCAGCCGGGACAACATAGCTCCAAGACCTCAAAGTGACAATAGCCGAAGCCCTTCTGTTAATGCGGGACCCCACCCACCCACCTACCCATTTCTGTTCTCCCTGAAACTACATTTCCCAGCGCCTGCCCACAGGCCGCATCGCGTGGCTCTAAAGTAGGCGGGTCACGGCCTAAACCTCGCTGCCCGGCCCTGTTGGCCCCGCCCCTTGGATTGGAGTGGGCGGTGCCGCACTTCGGACCTCCAAGTTCCTCTAGGTAGAACGTCCAGCGTCCAGTCCTTCGCGGAAGACGTTCGGCGAGTGATGGCGGCTACGCGTGTACAGCCCTGTACCCGTGAGATTTTCACGACGCTGGAGTACGGACCGGTACCGGAGAGCCACGCATGCGCACTGGTGAGGGCTTGCCTTGCGGCGGTTGTCTGCTCCCTAAGTCCTCTTGGCCGCTTTGGGCGCGCGGGCTCCCGTCATCCACTGCGGCATTCTCGGCAGCCCCGCCCTCTCAGCGCGCGTGATTCCGGTTATGCTTTGGAAGCCTTGCCTGGGCGCCTGGCCTTGGGCGGTGATGGTCATGGTTCTCATTTATGGTCCTGAACGCCACTGTGGTGTTTTCTCAGAACCCTTCAGTAACGAGTGGTCACTAAATTCCCATATCTCTCCTGGTCTTCTTGAGACTTCTTCACCTTGCTGGACCATGGGTCCTTGCGGCTCCTGGCACTTCGGAGGCTCACTGGAACGTTCAGAACCCCAAGCTGATTCAAAACTTCCTGTGACTGCTTCCCCTGTCTGAATTTCCTTACGGTGCTCTGTGATCCCCCGCCCCTTTGAACATCATATGAGTTCTCTTGATCCTCCTGGCTCATTCGATTCTCATTCTCTACCCCTCCCCTTCCCAAGTTTGATGGATTTCTTTGGGAGATTTCCCTATTTCATTTCTATTATTCCTTTAGAGTCTCCTGGCCCAGGGCTCCAGAACCCTCTTGCAGTCCCAGTGGAATGTGATTAGGGTTCCTGGGATTTTCTTTCAAACCAAGGGCCAATCAGAATGTCCATGGTCTCAGAAATTCTTCCCAGCATCCAGACAAGTATTAAGGAGGTTGGAGAGTCTTTAGACTCTAAGAGGAGTCCCTGCATTACAGAAGGGCTGCAACTTTGGAAGGACAGCATAGAACACTCTTATAAAGTTTAGAGTGTTGAACCCAAAGATTGGAGGAGAAAGATCACTGACCCCAAGTCATCATGGCCAAAGTAACTAAAACAAGTAATTAAACAAGCTTTCTTTATTTGAGTACACAAGCTACCTCCCCAATAAGTCTGGGTTCTAGAAGTCAGTCCTGGATGTGAGGAAGGCAAAGTCTTTATAGCTTGGGGGTAGAGGATTTAGCCAGCAAATAGCTGGGGTTACCGAGCAGAACATAAGCATTATAATGACCTCCTGAGGCAGACATATTGCAAGGTGTTCCTAAAATGGTAACCATAGCAACCTTCTGAAACACAGGGCTGCAAAATGATTATAATATCTTTTCAAAACCAAGACATGGTTGAAGGACTAGGCAGTACAGAACTGTTTGTACTTAAGATTACAGGTAGGACATAACCCAATCCTTGAGAAACAGATTTAATCATAAACAGGAAAGAACGTAGTTTGTCTTTACCCTAAGAGGCTTTGAAGCCTAAGATGGAGGCAGACTGGTTCATCAAGAGATGTCACCCAAATGCTGGTTAAGAGTAGGACCCCAACCCTGATAGCTGGCTTTGGGGCTGTTTAGTGTTCCTGCATGGAGAGTCCAGGATAGAATAGACAGGGGCTCTGGTGACTGGGCTGCTGTGAGTCCATCCCAGCGAGATGGAGCTAGTGTTGTTTGCGCTTTATGCTCCTAGACGAACAGTTGCAGTGGAGACTCCAGCCAGGGAGTTAAAAGGTACTGGACTGTTGGCGTAACTAAAAAGGATTTGGAACAATTCAGAGACCCCTGGAAGCTGGTTAGAGGCGGCATGCCTCTAAGTAGCAATAATAGGTTGAAGGCTGGGATTGATGGATGGATAGACTGTGCCAGCCTCTGCTAAGCACGATTTTACTTAATCCTCACAACAGCAGAAAGGGGATTATTTTTGTTATTTTAGTGACAGAACACAAGGCTCACGATCGAAGTAATTTTGCCCATAGTACACACGCTTAAAGGAGTTTGGATGTGGTAGACAAACCAGCAGTCCCAGCATTTGGAAGGCCAACGCAGGAGAGTTGAGTTCCAAATCAGCTAAGCAGTCTCAAAAAACAAGATAAACAGCTGGGCCTGTCACCATGCCTTGGATTCTGGTGCATCCCCCCACCCCAATCAGTTGCCCCCAACAAAGGTCTCAGGTTTACACTCTTTGGGCAACTCAACCAGCAAACATGTTTTCTTTGGCTTGAGCTTTGTTTTTGGAAATGTCATTTATTGAACAATTAATCCAGACTAAACATCCTGGATACTGATTTTTCTTGAAAATAAAATTCCAGAGTTTGGCAACCGTTTGGCTCCAGTTCCCTGACAAGACTCATCTGGAATCAATTGTCTTGGCTACTTAGGGACATTTAAAGCTCTTGGTGTCCAATAGGCATTTCGCTCCTGCTCCTGTGGCCTGCCGGGACCCTGTGGACGTTCTTGTGGGAGTTTGTTTTCCATCTTTTCCACAGCAGTTGATGTTAGGAACTCCCATGTATTCATCACTTGGCTTCAACAACGACGTGCAGGCCAGTGTTTGCTGGTGCTTTTTCCTTTCTCTCAAGACTAGTTTATACAGATGCCAGCTGTTATGCTACTCTTGCATAAATATTTGAGTCTTTATTTCTAGCAGATAAGGGTTTTGTTACCCAGCTAGCACTGGCCTAGCTTTAACTGCCAATCATCGTGGTTAGTTTCCAGTTCACGTTCACACGGCCCCACTTCCAATGGCTCTGTCCTTGTGATTGCTGCAGCTTGGAACATTTGGGTGACAATATTTCTTTTCTTTTTAAAAGATTTTTATTTTGTTTTTTTTGTTGTTGTTGTTGTTGTTGTTGTTGTTGTTTTGCATTTTGGGACAGGATTTCTCTAGGTAACCGGTCCTGGCTAGCCTGGAATGCTCCAGGTAGACAATCTGACCTGAACTCACAAGCATTCACCTGCCTCTGCCTCCCAAGTGCTGAGATTAAAGTGTGCAGCACCACACCTGCCAAGGTTTCTTTTTTGTTTTTTATGATTATATGTCTGTGTGTATGCATGTGCACATGCTCATGAGTGATCGAGGGGCCCAGCAGAGGGTTTTGGATCCCTGGAGCTGGAGTTGCAGGTGGCTGTGAGCTGTTGTACGTAGTCTGCAGGAGCCCTTAGCTCTGGAGTCAGCTTTTCTGCACCAGCCTTCTTCCTTTTGAATTGCTCTCTCACTAGGCTAGGTTTCCCCGTGCAGGCTAGGCTGGCTGTTCTTTGAGCCCCAGGGATTCTCCTCCTCCACTTCCTAACACTGGGATTACAAACGTGTATGCCTTGATCCATGTTTCTCCCGTGGATCTTGGGAACTGAACTCGGGTTCTTTTATTCATTGCACGGCGAGTGCTCAGCCAACTGAGGATTTCCATACCATGCACTTTTCTTTTCTTTTCTTTTTTTTTTTGAGACAGTCTTTCTCTGCAGCCTAGGCTACCCTTTAAATCATAGTGACCTCCTGCTTCTTCTCTTCTCCATCTCCCATGTTGGGATTATAGACATGTGGTTCACACTGAGCCCATTGGGCTTTAAGAAAAAAAAGTAAATAAAGAATGACAGGGCCAGTCGTCAGGATAAGGAAAAACATCAGAAAGCGGAGAGTAGATGTTGGATTTGAGAACAGCAGAAAATTTAAGGAGCAAGAGAAAGCCGCATGAAGCATGTGTGGAGAGGAAGCTGAGTCAAGGTCACAGAAGGAGCTAACGTGGCTCTGCTGACTGTTCCTGTGTATCGATTCCTTCCCCTTTCTCCAGAGGCACAGTATTATAACCCCTGGCTAAGCCTGGCCATGCTGGCAGAAGCCTTTAATTCCATCACTCAGGAGGCAGAGGCAGGAGGCCAGCCTGATCTATAGAGCTAGTTCCAGAACAGCTAGAGATACACAGAGAAACCCTAACTTGAAAAATGAAAATAAGAATAGTGTTAATAATAATAAACAAAGCAGTAGAGCTCTTGCCTAACATTTTCAAGGCCCCTGGGCTCCATCCCCAGCACCAAATAAATAAACAAAAACACCACTGACAAATTATGTTTCCACAGAAACAAAGCTAGCTTAAGGTCATGTCTCTGTGTATGGAAGTGAGATATCAACATTTAAGCCAGGCATAGTAGTGCACACAGGGGATGGATACAGGAGGGTCTGGAGTTCATTCATGACACCTCAGTGAGTTTAAACCAGCCTGGGGTATCATTACATTTAATCCTGTCTCAAAAAGAGAGAAACAGAACAAATAGCGTCCAAGATCTTCCCATTGTAGCCCAGGCTGGCCCGAGTACTGGGGCTGTATATAAGTTATACATATACAGGCTGTAGCTGTGGTAATAGCTAATGTGATGAGTTTCAGATAATGTTTTAGCCATAGTAAAAACAAAACAAGATAAAACAAACAAACAAAAAAACTGAGGCTAGAAGTATAATTTGGTAGTATAGGCAGACAGGAGAAGGATGAGCTGAGGGCAAAGGGTGCCAACGTCCCTCCCCTCAAGGAGAGCAAGAGGCTGAGCTGTCCCAGCCGCCTCACAGGCTCTTCTCCAAACTCCTCTCTTCCTCCAGGCCTGGCTGGACGCCCACAACCGCCTCTTGGGCCACTATGTCAATGGGACGTGGCTGAAGCCAGAACACAGGAAGCCAGCACCTTGCCAGGATCCCATCACAGGTTTTTGAAGAGCCCAGTCATTCAGGAGGAACAAAGATCCCTCTCAGGGTGGCAGCCATGCCATCCCTGATATCTGGGCTCAAGCCCCTGAGTGCAGGGACAACCACTGATGGTGGCAGGAGTGGGAGTTCTCATTTTTCCTGAGGACAGTCTCAGCAATTATAGTTCCTAGTGCCTCCAAAGGCTTTGGAAGCCTCTCTCTACTAAATTCCCTTCCTCAAGCCTAGTATAATGGCTCATACCTCTAATCCCAGCAATCCAGAGGCTGAAGCAGGAGGATCATGAGTTTGAAGCCAGCCTGAAATACAGAGTGAATTTCAGGCCAGCCTTGGCTTCATAGTGAGACACTTTAAAAAAGAAGAAAGGGCCTGAAGAGACAGCTTAGTGGTTAGAAGTGTGTACTGTTCTTTCAGAAGACCCAGGTTCATTCAGTACTTAGCACCTATGTCCGGATCAGGCTGCTCAAAACCACCTGAAAGTTCAGGTCCAGACAATCTGACCTCTGACTCCTGTAGGCACTGCATGCGTATGCTATACATACATACATGCAGGCAGAACACTCATAACTTATTCCAGAGAGATACAAGTTTAAAAGCACAGCTGAGCGTTGGTGTATATCCCTTTAATCTTAGCACTCAGGAGACAGAGACAGACAGATCTCTGAGTTTGAGCCCAGCCTGGTCTACAGAGAGAGTTCTAGGACAGCCAGGGTTACAAAGAGAAACCCTGTATCAATAAAACAAACAAAGAAACAAAAAGTTTAAAAATCAGAGTAAGAAAGGAAAGAAGGAAAAGAAAGCCAGCTCCTGCCTGCAGGGCTCAGTCAGAGCAGTGACCGGTAACTAGAGGAAGACCTGAGACTCACAAGAAACTTCTGACACAAGCTTCCCCCCACCCCCTGCCCCTGTCTGGGCCCCCACTTGTCTCTACAGGAGAAGACCTGGCCAGCTGCCTGCAAGCAGAGGCTGAGGACATCGTTGCAGCTGTGGAGGCTGCAAAGATAGCATTCAAGACCTGGAGCCAACTCCCTGGAGCTGCTCGGGGCCAGCACCTAACCTGGTGAGGAAGCACAGATAAGGCCCACAGAGGAAGAGATGGGCCTTGTCCCTCAGGATTCCCAGAAGACTGCGCAAACAGTGATTCCATTTCTTCAGATCCCTTTGAATTAATGGTTCATGTTTCCCGAATGCATGTGGCGCTCAGTAGCTGAAACAGCCATTGTTCCTCGTGGTTCACTGGAACTGGTAGAATCAGAATACCATGAGAGCCCTGTTGTTTAGCACTTCGTTAGAGTCTGAGCTCCGAGCTTCCCATCACACTGCGGAGTCAGCTATAAAGATCCCATTTCCCATAATGCAATTGAATCAGAGGCCAAGATTCAAGTTCCCAGTTATCTTTGGGACTGGCTGGTAATCAGTGACCAGGACCATTCTACAGCACCCACACACAGAGTTCTGACACTCTCCTGGACTACATTTCCTATATAGCGTTGGTACCTGCTGTCCCCGATAAACCATGGACCTATCCCTAGGATCTTGTGGGGATTATAGTCCAGGTTGCTCTGAGCATGGACCAACTCCTTGTATTCTCTGAAGGCTCGCCAAGGTTATTCAGAAGCACCAGCGACTGCTGTGGACCCTGGAGTCCTTGGTCACTGGACGGGCTGTTCGAGAAGCTCGCGATGGGGATGTGCCACTGGCCCAGCAGCTGCTCCAGTACCATGCAGTGCAGGCACCTGCCCAGGATAACACCCTGGCAGACTGGGAGCCCATGGGTGAGGAGAACCTTTGGGTCCTCAAAGAGCCCTCTTGACTCAGTAAACCAACCCGTCCATCCCCTCATTATGGATTCTTTGCAGGAGTCATTGGCCTCATCCTGCCGACTTCTTTCTCTTTCCTGGACATGATGTGGAGGGTCTGCCCTGCCCTGGCTATGGGTAGGTAGAGGCTCTGGTTCCCCTCCCCCCGTCTTTTCTCAGAAAGGATGGTTGGGGTCCAAGGAAGAGGGCTGGTACCTGGACCCCTGGGTGTGTAAGGGGAGGGTAGGGGTCTGGACTCAGATCTGAAAAAAGCTGGAGGCTGGACTTAGGGTTCCTTGGTTGTTCCCCTTCTCCAGGCTGCACTGTGGTGGCCCTCGTGCCCCCATCCTTCCCAACACCTCTCCTCCTGGCTCAGCTGGCAGGGGAGCTTGGCTCTTTCCCAGGGATCCTCAATGTGGTATGTGGCCCTGCCTCGATGGGGCCTGTCCTGGCCTCCCAACCTGGAGTCCAGAAGGTGGCCTTCTGTGGACCTGTGGAGGTATCTTCAGGGCTGGGAGTGGGATGGGCACGGCTAAGGACCAAGAGGCTCCCGCCATAACTGTAACCCATGGGGTTCCCTCAGGAAGGACGTGGTCTGCGACAGACTCTAGCAGGCAGCGGAGCCGAGCTGAGCCTGGCCCTGGGCACAGAATCACTGTTGCTACTGATGGACTCAGCAGACGTGGACTCAGCTGTGGAGGGTGTTGTAGATGCCGTCTGGTCAGACCGCGGCCTGGTGAGATCTGTATGCTCATGTCCCCTAAGTCCAGGAATCCACCATATCTCTCCAAATACTTGAGGTGTTCATTCTCAGCTTGTTTTTAATTTCTGTTCTTTGGACTTTTTGTTATTTGAGACAGGGTCTTATGTAGCCCAACCTGGCTTCCAACTCACTATGTAGCCCAGGCTAGCCTTGAATTCCTAATCCTCCTGGGGTTACAGGTATATGCCACCATTCTGGGCAAGTTGCCAGTTCCCTGCAGTGCACCTCTTGCCTGCTGCTGCTCCTGCATCCCTGAGGCCCACCCTCTGTGGGAGCCTGTTCTCCATTCCATACACTGCCCCTGACTTTGCCACTTTTGATGCCTTTTTTCCAACAGGGGGGACTCAGGCTCCTCATCCAGGAATCTGTATGGGATGAAGCCATGAAGCGACTCCAGGCCAGGATGGCACAGATACGGAGTGGGCGAGGACTGGATGGGGCTGTGGACATGGGGGCTCGAGGAGCTGCTGCCCGAGACCTGGCCCAGAGCTTTGTGAATGAGGCCCTAAGCCAGGGTGGACAGGTGAGCCCCAACTGCACAATGGAGTCTTAGACCTTGACTAGCCAACTCCTATGTGAGTAAGAAGGTCCCAGACCCTAAGGCCCTGGGTCTAAATCCTGGACTCCTGAGTTTGGGGAAGGAAGTTGGGGCCTGGACTTCAGTGTCTAAGGGAGGAGGGCTAGGGATCTGGATGCCCAGGTTGAAGGAGGAGCCTGGGGCTTGGACCTCTGGGCCTGAAGGAGGAGGGCTGGGACCTAGATAGCTAGATTTAGGAGGGACCTGAAGCCTGGATGTTCCTGAGGAGGGATGAGCTGTACCCCTGGTCTAGAGAGGACAGGCATCTGTATCTATATCTCCTCCTCCTAGGTATTCCAAGCTGGTGCTGTGCCCTCTGGCAGCCCATTCTTCTCTCCGGCTTTGGTTTCTGGTCTGCCTCCAGCAGCCCCATGTGCCCAGGCTGAGGTGAGGCCCTTGAAACTGCAGTCATCCTGCCCTGCCCTTCCATCCTCACTGACTTGTGGATAACAGCCCTGAACCTTAGAGACTATTTGCATGACCCTGTGACCCGTAGCTGTGAACACTATGACTTCCTCAAATGGGTAAAAGTATTGACAGCAGGATTTGCTCTCCAGCTAACACCTGTCACCTCTTCTAGGTACCGTGGCCTGTGGTTATGGCTTCTCCTTTCCGCACCGTCAAGGAGGCACTAGCCCTGGCCAATGGAACACCTCGAGGAGGCAGCGCCAGTGTGTGGAGTGAGAGGCTAGGGCAGGCCCTGGAGCTGGGCTATGGGTCAGTTGGTACTTACTCCCCCTGCCTATGCCCTGCCTCCCTCAGGTGTCTCCCTCCCCCTTCACCCAGCTTTCCATCTCTCCCTCCCCTGGTGTCTTTACCTGCCTCATAGGCTCCAGGTAGGCACAGTGTGGATCAATGCTCACGGCCTCCGAGACCCCGCAGTGCCTACAGGTGGCTGCAAGGAGAGCGGGTCTTCCTGGCATGGAGGTCCAGATGTGAGTGCCCATCCGCCTCTGTATCTCTTGACACCTAGTACCTCTCGAGTCACCTTGAGACCATCTGGCCTCCTGGTGATTATGAACCTCTCACAGGGCCTGTATGAGTACCTGCAGCCCTTAGGGACACCTTCCCGGGAGTCCTTCCTTTGTGAGACTCTCAACTACGACACATTTGGCCTTGCTGTATCCTCCAGCCTGCTGTCTGGGCCAGAAACAGGGCCTAGGTGAGCTGTTGCAGCCCTTGTAGTGGAGGGTAAGAGTTGGGGGCTTGAGGGGGTGCTTAGAGCCAGTCTTGGGGCCGCCAGTTTTTAGTGTAGCTTTCTGGGTCCTAACCCCAAGTATAAAGAGAATCTCAGTTCTACTAAATGGTTTGAGGTTTTTCCAGAAGCAAGAATTCAGGGAGTACCCAGATACTCATAGGAATAGGAATTTAGAGTGTCCAAGAGGCACATTACAATAAGAGTTTCAGATGACCCCAAAAACTCATGGGGTAGGAATTCAAAATCCTCTAGAGGCTCATGGGAGCAGGTGTTTGAATCCTCCTAGAAGCTCATGAGAATAGAAATTTGAGTCCAGAAGGTTCCTGGGAACTGAAAGGTCCAACCAGTGTAGTAGACCTGCCAGTGGCCTGTGTGGACTCAGCCTCCTCCTATCCCACTCTGCAGCTCAGCACCTCTCTATGGGCTGTTTGTTGGGGGCCATTTCCAGTCTCCTGGGACCCAGAGCTCCAGGCCCATCCAAGATTCTTCGGGCAAAGTCTCCAGCTATGTAGCTGAGGGAGGAGCCAAGGATATCCACGGTGCTGTAGAGACTGCTCAGCAGGCTGCCCCTGGGTAAGAGGTTCAAATGGAAGCTCAGAAGTAAGGGGAGCTGGGTTGGGAGTAAACTTGGGACTGAGCCCTAGATTGAGGCTCTGGAGAGAGGTGGCCATGTGGGAATAGCTAAGGCCAAGCTATACCCCGACTTGCATTGTTTGCCCACAGCTGGGGAGCCCAGTCTCCAAGGGCCCGAGCAAGCCTGCTGTGGGCCCTGGCGGCTGCTCTGGAGCGTAGGAAGCCAATGCTGGTCTCACAACTGGAGAGACACGGAGTAGTGCCTACAGTTGCCAAGACTGAAGTGGAGCTGAGTGTGAGGCGACTCCAGATATGGGGCACCCAGGTTCAGGACCAAGGCCAGGCACTACAGGTGAGACAGCTCTAAGCAGGTGGACGGGGCAGCCAGCCAGCCAAGAGTCAGAACCCAGGCTCAGTGAACCAGGCCTGAATCCAGACTTAGCTCTAGAAATTCTAGAAAATACAATTAACTTCTGATGAGAGGAGAGACAGATCAGTGCTTGGCTGAGAACCCATGGCTCAGAGGCAGAGGGAGGCTTACAGTGCTTACAGGAAAGCGGGCTGCTCATGAGTGCACACTTTGTAGGAACTTCTCAGATTATGCCATTTAAAATCTAAGTAATGTAGGCTTGACTGTATTCAAGAAGGCTTTGTAAACACGCAGTGGGCATGGAGGTGCAGGCCTATGGGCTCAACATTTTTTTTTGTTTTAAGATTTATTTATTTTATGTATATGTATACATTGTCACTGTTCTGAGACACACCAGAAGGGGGCATCAGATCCCATAACAGATGGCTGTGAGCCACCATGTGGTTGCTGGGAATTGAACTCCTGACCTCTGGAAGAGCAGTCAGTGCTCTTAACCTCTGAGCCATCTCTCCAGCCCATGGTCTCAACATTTGTAAAATGGAGACAGTGAAATCCCGTGTCAAAGAACCAGAGGCACTGCTGAGCATGGTGGTGTGTGCCTTTAGTCCCAGCAGTAAGGAGCTGTCCTTGCAGAGGGCGGGTTTGATCTCAGCACACAAGTCAGAGGCCTATAGCCTCGTGTAACTCCAGCTGCAGGGGTCTCACCCTCCCTTCTAGCACTCACAAAGCATGTAACTGTGCACACACACACAAGCAATTAAAAAGCAAATCATATTCCAGTACTCGAGAAGCAGAGGCAGGTAGATCTATGTGAATTTGAGGCCAGCCTGGTCTATAGAGTAACTTCCAGGACAGCCAGAACTGCCCAGAGTTTTGAAAAACCAAAATTCAATCAATCAATCAAAATCAAATCAATCAATCAAGCTGGGGATTGGTGGTGTCTGAGTTTAATCCCTGTACTCAGGAGTCAGAGGCAAGCAGATCTCTGAGTACAAGGCCAGCCTGGGTTACATAGCCTGGGCTACAAAGGGAGCCCCTGTCTCAATACAAACCAGACACAAGTGTTGGAATACGTTTCAGTGATAGAGCACTTGCCTATTGTAGCATGGTTGGAGCACTCTATAATACCTCAAAACACACTGATGTCCCAAGCCGAGTCTCGGCTACTCCATAGACTGAGGCAGGCACACGGCAGATTCAAGGCCCCAAGGCCCAGAGAGGTGAAGTAACTCGTGCTGATCCATGAAACTAATGAGTGGCCACTGGGCTCCAGAGTCTTAGGCCCTGAACCAGCATCCCCTGGTCACACTTTACTGAAGCTACTCTGGAGCTAGGAACATGTCAAATGTGGGAGAATGGGGCAGGCAATAGAGAGGCCTCTGGGAACTTGTCCTTGATGTGTCTGTCATCTGTCCCTGTAGGTCACAGGATTGAAAGGCCCTGTGCTCCGGCTTCGAGAACCACTGGGAGTGCTGGCTGTGGTATGCCCAGATGAGTGGCCTCTGCTGGCTTTTGTGTCACTACTGGCTCCTGCACTGGCCCATGGCAACGCTGTGGTCTTAGTACCCAGTGGGGCATGTCCTCTGCTGGCCTTGGAGGTCTGTCAGGTAAAATCACCTGCTTCCCCTCCTGTCTGCTGCTCCTGGGTCCTCAGGAGCTCAGCTAGCCTCCTCCCTACTGGGTAGCCATGGTAATGAGTTCCAGCATCCCATCTAAGTCCTATTCCTTGTATGAGCCCCTACAGCCACTGCTAGATGCCCACTCCTCAGCCTGCCCTTACTGATGGTCAACCCCAGTTGTCCCACTCTCTCATCCTAGGATATGGCTACTCTGTTTCCTGCTGGCTTGGTGAATGTAGTGACAGGAGATCGGGACCACCTGACCCGCTGTCTGGCCTTACATCAGGATGTCCAGGCCTTGTGGTATTTCGGCTCTGCCCAGGTACTTCAGGGTACTTAACCTTCACCAACAGACTTCTGTGCTAGGAGTGTGGCCTCATCCCCTAAGGACCTCTTTTGCTAAAAGGGAGAAATACCTTGACAACAGCTGAGGTCCTGCCCTGGTACAAGCTCAGTCACAAAGGAAGAGGGTCTTTCATTGGGGGGATGGGGGAGACAGTGTTTCCAGACAGGATTTCTCTGTGTAGCCCTGGCTGTTCTAGAACTATGTAAACCAGGCTGGCCTTAAACTCACAGAGATTTGCCTGCCTCTGCCTCCCAGTACTGGGATTAAAGGTGTGTGCCACTGCTGCTCAAAGAAAGACAGTTGTCCTAACAAGGGCCTAAAGCCTCCCTCGCCCAAAGACATGGTTTTTGGAAGACCTATTGCCAAGGCATGACCCCAGCAACATTCCAAGGCTCTGCCCTCCTAAACCACTGTTGCTGGATGAGAGAAGTCCCCATTGGCACGAGCCCTGAACTGGGGAAGACGAGGATTCCCTGCGTCTGCTTCCTCTGCATCTAAAAGGAATGTTGGCCAGGCTCTAAATGTCCAGCCTTCTCAGGTCTTTAGGTCTTTTACAGGTGTTGGTTGCTAAGGAAGCAGCTGTTTGGCAACTAAATTGGCACTGGCAGTCGTAATCATATATCTCTCCATCCTAGGGCTCCCAGTTTGTGGAATGGGCCTCTGCAGGAAACCTCAAGTCTGTGTGGGTAAACAGGGGCCTCCCAAGGGCCTGGGATGTGGAGGTCCAGGGGGCAGGACAGGAGCTGAGTCTTCACGCAGCACGAACGAAGGCCCTGTGGCTGCCAATGGGGGACTGATGCCAAAGCCACCCACTCCATCTTTCACGCCCAGGGACACCAAGTGCTTGGAACTTTTCTCTGATTTCTCATGGCTTCTAATAAACTGAGTGACTTTGACTGTGCGTTTGAGGATGCGGGAACAGTGGCTTCGTCATGTGTGGCCCATGTAGGCAGCCCTGGGAGAACACTGTGTTTATGGGACACAGAAAGGGAACTCAGTCCCATCCAGCACTCTTGGGTCAGGAGGCAGTAGAGGGAAGTCCCTGGAAGCCTCTATCCCCTTTATATTTGATTCCAGCATTGATTCCTTCCTGTAAGTCCCCGTTCTGAACGAGAAGGTCTGTATCCTAGTATAGCGCTAATATGCCAGCCCAAGCCAGGGGTCACCACTGCTGGGCCAGGTACCAAGGGCGCAGCTTCAAGGCAGGCCTGGCTTCCTGGAGTGGAAACTCACAGGTGTTTACCTTCACAGCGAATCTCCATGGATTTAGCTTTTAGTTTGGGTTTTAGGTTTATGGTTTTGCCTTTTCCCCCCTCTTTGGTCTGTTTCAACAAGGTCTTAGGGAATAGCTAATCTGCACATCTGCTCCTCGTGTCCCGACCTGACCGCTGGGTTACTGTCCTGCGCCTCCAGGCCTGACTGACTTCTGGCTTCGGAATGAAAACATTAGGGGCTGGTTTTTTTTTGTTTGGTTGGTTGTTTTTTGGGGGTTGTTTTTTTTGTTTTGTTTGTTTTGTTTGTTTTTTGTTTTTTCGAGACAGGGTTTCTCTGTGTAGCCCTGGCTGTCCTGGAACTTGCTCTGTAGACCAGGCTGGCCTCGAACTCAGAAATCTGCCTGCCTCTGCCTCCCAAGTGCTGGGATTAAAGGCGTGCGCCACCACCGCCCAGCGTTTTTTGTTTTTGTTTTTGTTTTTTTTTTAGATTTATTTGTTTTATGTTTGTGAGTACACTGTAGCTGTCTTTAGCCACACTAGAAGAAGGCATTAGATCCTATTACAGATGGTTGTGAGCCACCATGTGGTTGCTGCCAATTGAACTCAGGACCACCTGGAAGAGCAGTCAGTGCTCTTAACTGCTGAGCCATCTCTCGAGCCCCTTGTTTTTGTTTTTTCTAAGCAGGATCTCACTGTGTAGTCCTGTGGCACCTGGAGATTGTTTTAAGCCAGGCAGTTGCACTTGGGAGGCAGAGGCAGGCGGATTTCTGAGTTCGAGGCCAGCCTGGTCTACAGAGTGAGTTCCAGGACAGCCAGGGCTACACACAGAAACCCTGTCTCGAAAAACCAAAAAAAAAAAAAAAAAAAGTGTCAATAGAGTTTTTGTTTTTTGCTTGTTTGGTTTTTGTTTTGAATTTTTTGGTGTGTATGTTTGTGGGTATGCACAAAAGTCAGAAAACAACTTAAGGGCGTCAGTTCTCTCCTTTACCATGTTGGGTCATGAGATCAACTCAGATGTTTATGCATGGTAGTCATAACCTATTTTATCAGCTAAGCCATCTCACCCCTGATCTGGAATTCTTGTGATCCACCTGGGATTATGTGTGCATGGACATGTCCACCCTGTGCTCTTCCTTAATCTTCTCTAAAAAGTCCTTTTTACCATGTGAGGTCACAAAACAAGACAGAGTATCTGTTCACCCAGGCTGGACATAAAGGCCACAGGCAAGAGAAGTCACAGAAGAGCTGTCAGAATGGCCTAGACAGTAGCCCGGATCTGTGGGCCACAGCCAACTGGTTGACTCACTGCATATTGTCAAGGCCCTCCCTCCTTCCTCCCTTTCTTCCCATCCTGCTCATCAGGGAACTGGGCTGATGGAGCCTGTTTTGTCCGTTTTCTTGTGTATTATGGTTTGGTGTTCTGTTTGTTGGAGGTTGGTTTTGTTTGCTTAGTTTTGTTTTGAGAACCACAGTGTGTGTGTGTGTGTGTGTGTGTGTGTGTGTGTGTGTGTGTCCCTGGTTGGACTAGAACTTCCTATGGCTATGGCACCAAGCATGACCTGCATTCCTGATCCTCCCGCCACAGGATGACAGGCTTGAACATATTCTTAGTCCGTCTTCTGAGCTGTAACTGATTATCACAGACTGTCACTTGCCAAGAATGAAGGTTGCTGCACATGGCTGTTGAAGCTGGGAGGGGCCCCATCTGGATGGCATCTGTGAGGCCTTCTTGCCATGATAATGGCATGAGAGCTTTTTAGAGCCGACAAAGCCTCTCCCCAGTGACCCTGATTCTCTGCCGGTATGTTAGGACTGTTGCGATGAAGCACCATAACAGAAGCAGCTCAAGAGGGAGGCTTTGTTTAGCACACACTCCAAGTCACTGTCCACTGAGGAAAGCCAAGGTAGGAACTCAAACCTAGCAGGAACCTGGAAGCAGGGGCCGTGGAGCAGTGCCACTTAATGGCTTGCTTCCTGTGGCTTGCTCAGGCTGCTTTCTTATAGCACCCATGACCCCCAGCCCAGGGGTAACACCATTCACCATGGACGTAACCTCCTAGTCACTAAGAAAATGCCCCACGGACTTGCCTGCAGCCCATCTTAGGAAGGCCATTTGACAATAGAGTTTCCCTATAGTTTGTGACTGTAGCTTGTGTCAAATAGACATAAAACTAGTCAACACAGCCAGGGCAGTGGAGGCAGGAGCTCTGACTGAAGGCCAGACTGGTCTATAGATCACGTCACAGGATAGCCAAGGTTGCACAGAGAAACTGTCTCAAGGAAGGGGACTATCGGGGACTAGCCAACATAATATGGTTTTTTCTTTTTCTTTTTTTTTTTCTTTTAGTAATCCATTTTTATTTATGTATGAGAATGTCAGAAACCCCGGAGTTACAGACAGTTGTGACCTGCCTTGTGAGTGCTGGGAATTGAACCAGGGCCCTTTGGAAGAGTAGCCAGTGCTCTTAACCGCTGAGCCATGACTCTAGTCCCATGTTGTTATTTTAATGATGTAAGTGGGTATGACTTGAGGGCAGAAGAGAGTATTGAATGCCATGGAGCTGCACTCACTATGGGTGCGAGGAACGGAATCAGGTCCTGTGCAATAGTCCATACTTTTTACATCTTAATCATCTTTCCAATCCCATGTTTTCAAGTTTTTGAGACAGAAGCTTGCTGGGTCTGGTAGCACACACCTTTAATCCCAGAGGCAGGGCAGGTGAGCCTCCTTAGTCTTAGGGCAGCCTTGTTCATATGTCTTGTTCCAGGCCAGGGCTCCATAGTGTACTTAGATAGTCTGACTAAGCCTGGCTGAATTGGAACTCACCATTCCAAGCTGTTCCAGAACTTACTGTGATGATCCTGCCCCAGCCTTCAAGTGCTGAGATACCAGGCCTGATGTATGACCCCATTAAAGCTCCAGTGTGAACAAACACAAGGGGACTAAATTTCCACATGTGAAAAAACTAGGATACAGTCAACACAACACTGGCCCACTTCCTCCACACCCATTCCCAAGCCCAGGGCTTCACCCAGCAGTAACCTTCAATTTCCACTCTCAAGTCATTGGCCAAAGCAAAACAAACAAGCATGCCAGAGTTTCCAGAGCAGGAAAGGCTTGGATGGACCAAGGAAGAAACAGAACTACACAGGCCGTAGAGCCCTGCCTGGAACGCCACTGTGAGAACCTGAGACATGGCTCATCATCAGAGTATCTGCCTACCATGTGGGAAGTGCTGGGTTCGATCTCCAGAACTGCACAAAAAGGAGATACCTTGTATTTTTGTCCAGTTTTACTAATTCATCTCCCAGCTTAGGGCAGAAAAACCTTCAGCTTGTAGAGGACAAAGGGCTGGTTCTCACAATGACAATGCCAGCAATAGTGTAACACCTGTAGACTGGTTGTGACAGGTTCCCTGAAGTGCTATAAAGAGCAGCTCAATGAGCTAACCGTGGCCTGTGCACCCCACAATCTGCAACAGCAGAGCACAGAGGAGCACAGATGTGCAGATCGGGGCTGAGGAGTGATTGCTTTGGAAGACAAAGTCTAATGTGATCCAGGCTGGCTTCAACCTCATAGTGAAGGATGACTTTGCCAGGATTACAGGATTACAGGATTACAGGTGTGCTCTGCCTAGTCTGGTTTCTGCCGCGCCGGAGACAGAATCCAGGGTTTCATGCATATTAGCCAAGCTCTGTGGTATCTGCAGCCCCAGGATCTTGAGATGAGATCTCCACACATTATCTAAGTTGACCCTAAATCCAAGAACAAGCAACCTTCAACTCACAGAGAAGATCCATCTGCCTCTGCCTCTTCTACATGTTGGGATTAAAGGTAGCATCACCACATCTTGCCTATTATATGACACAGGGTCTTATATGTAGCCAAGGCTAACCTTGAACTCCTGCTCCACCTGCCTCCAATGTTCCATATTTTTCATTCTCTGTCTTTCGGGCACAACTGGGTCCTTTCTCAATTGCCTCTGTGAACTCAGGTGCAGTCCAGGTGCCAGCCCTGATAAACAAGGGCACTCCCCATACTTGGAAAATCCCAAGGATTTATCTCCTAGGAACCAAAACCAAAACCCAGACACATCCTGACCTACACCACAGCGATGAGCTGGGAAGAGGTCGGGACCTGCCAGTACATTCATAGAATAAACTCTTGTGTGGCTCCTGCTTAGGCCAGTCATAGTCCTGGGTGCACTGACTTTGCAGGGTGGAAACAGCCACTAAAGAAGCCAAGACAATGGGGAAGATAAGGAACCCATGGGGTGTGTTAAATGGTGATAAGGACAGAGCAGGGTGAGTGTGGTGCTGCAAGGGGTGCAACTTGGGGAAGGGTATCACGAAGCCTCTGCCTGTGTGTTTAAGGAAGGACTTGGATGAGACGCGGGAGAACACAAGAATCTGGAGGGAGGTATTCCATACTGAGAAAACAGCCAGTGCAAAAAGGCCCCTGGGGGAGAGACTGCCCACCTCAGACACACCACAGATGGCTAGTGTTGGAAAGAAGCATAGATAGCATGAGGTTAGCAGGGAGGGGTTAGGGTAGCACAGAGTCCAATACTGCACTATGTGGCCACCTTTTGTGGAGGGGTGAGGCAGACCATGGATTGAGTCCAGGGCCTCAACCATGCTAGTTCTCTGCCACCGACTCACTGGTGGATTCTAGGCAGCTACTCTCCAACTGAGCTATGCACTTGTCTGTCTTTTTACATTTTGAGACAGGGTCTTAGTAAATTGCTCAGGCTAGCCTTGAAACAAGGCAAGCCTCCAATCCTCATTTCCCCTGCCTCGAGCTCCTTGGTAACTGGGGTGACAGGTCTGTATTACCAGTCCCTGCTAAAAAGGCAGGACTTTTATCCCAAATGAATCAGGAACCTGGAGGCTGGAGGTTCACAGGGAGCATATGGGGGTTAGGAAGTAGGGAAATCAGAAAGGAAGCCACAGTGACATTCCTTATGGTGGCGGCAAAGCTTATATAATGGCAGCTGAGGTGACTGACACTTCTAAGTTCTACATACACTTTGAAGCTGGAAAGCCTAGTTGCATCCCTTCGCTGTGCGTTCAGGGCCCAAGCTGAGGTCTCCGGCCGCGCCACTTGTTACCACTAGGTGGCGTGTCCCGCCCGGGCACGAACTCACCCCTGGCACTGTCTACCCCAAAGATTCCTTTCACTTTCGGTCTTTGGCTGTCATCCAGCTCTGTCTTTCCACACCCAGCTGGGGCAAGCCTGGTGCGTGGGGTGAATGGCTTTCCAGGTCCCCAAGGGGCGGTCCCAATGTCCCCACTTTCTGACAGAGGGAGCAGGGTTGAAGACCTGGGGAGGATTCTGGGGACTTCGGTCGGGGTTCTTAGAAGTGGAGATGACTTTTCACCGTCACTGGGGCTCATGCAGGAAGCCTGGGGGAGCAAGAGGCGGAAACGCACCCACATCAAGGGCGGCAGGGCGGCAGGGCGGGGTACAGGGACGGGTGGGGAAGGGGCTGCAGGGTATGAGTCCGAAGCCTGCCCTTCTGTCACTTCCAAGACCCTGCCACAGGGATGAGGGGTTCCCGGCCGAGATGACAGTGCTGGTGCCAGCCTGGAGCCCAAATGTGCGTATACCTGAGGGGTGATGGAGCTGGGTAGAGAAGGGAAATGGGCAGGGGATGGAAGCATGGGGAGACAGGCACGGGACAGGATTGGAAGAAAAAAGAGGAAGGTGTAGGATGAGGTGGAGAAAGATGGTCACAGGTTTGTCACACCAGCCAAGGTGCAGGACAGGCAGAGACAGGGAAGATGACACCCAGTTAGTGAGGGAAGCAGGACACAGGGAGCCTCTGCATGGAAGTCAGTTGCTGACACGACCTCCCTGTAGTCCTCCCTGCTGCTGCTGCTGCTGCTCCTGAGTCCTTGCCTGCGGGGAACACCTGACTGTTACTTCAGCCACAGCCCCATCTCCTCCAACTTCCACACGAGGATTAACGAGTTGGTGAGCGGGCTCTCATCCAGGCCAGGCTACTGTGCTGGGTCCTTACCCGCATCTCTGCTACTGTCTCTCACAGTGTCTCTCTCAGTGTCTCTGTCTCTGTGAGGTCTCTGTCCTTCTCTCTCTGGATCACTGCCCCCACCCTTTCTCTGGGTCTCTACCCAATCTTTCTCTGTCTCGGTCTCTTTTTCTGAGTCCCTGTTCTACTGTCTCTCACTGTTTCTAGGTCTCTCGATTTCTGGCTTCCACTCTGGGTACATGTTCCTCTCTGTCCCTCTCTCTGGATGCCTCTCTGTGGGTCTCTGCCTCTCTGTGAGGCTCTTGGTGTCCTGCCCCCATCTCTCCCTCCCTCTCTCTCTCTCTCTGGTTCTCTTCTTTATGTGAGTCCTGTCCCTTTTCTGTCCTTGTCCCCTTGTCTCAGGGTCTGTTTCCAACTTCTCCGACTCTATAATTTGCTCTTGCTTTCAGTCAGGCCTCACCTTGTTTTCTCCCATAGACTGACTACCTGCTTAAAGATTACCCAGTCACTGTGGCCATCAACCTTCAGGACGTGAGTCACAGTCGGGAGGGCCCTGGGATGGAGGTGGGAACCAGACTCAAGATGCGCCACCCTTCAGGGACAAGGCTAGTGGGCCACCTCCTGCTCCCTCAGACCTGGAAATCTAGAGCCTTCTCCCCACCCACCCCCACCCCATTCCATCCCGGCCCCAGACCCAGGCATCAGGGCTCACTCTCCCATCAAGTTCTCAAGACTGGCCTCTCTGCTCCTTTCTCCCTTGGCTGTAGTAGGTCCCTCCCTCTCAGGCATCCGGCCCCGCCCCTCTGTTCGGGGTCTTAAGACTTGTAGCCCTACCACTTCTCTCCCTTGGTGTCTGGCCGGGTCTCTTCTCAGGCATTTGATCCTGACCCACCTCCATCACACAAATGACAGGCCCACCCTTCTAACCCTTTCTAGCCTCTAGCAAGGCCCCACCTCTTTCAGTCCCCTGGCCCCTCCCAACTTATCTCAACATCTGGCCGCGCCCATTCTCTTCAGCCACCTAGCCCCTTCGCTAAGCCACCTCTAGACCCGTCCTCCTTCCCTCTGCCTTCTGGCCCGGCCCACCCACTGTTAGTCATCTAGCCCCGCCCCTTCTCCCTAAGCTCTGGCCTGGGCTCTTGGTCTGCAGGAGAAGCACTGCAAAGCCTTGTGGAGCCTCTTCCTGGCCCATCGCTGGATAGAGCAACTGAAGACTGTGGCAGGGTCTAAAATGCAAAAGCTTCTGGAGGGTGTCAGTACGGAGATACATTTTGTCACCTGGTGTGCCTTCCAGGTTAGCATTAGAGCATGGTAACAAATGAAGAGAGCTAAGTCTCTCCCTAGGCCTTGAAGAACAGTTCTGCTAGGTCTTTAGGGAGAGTGCGTTCTCCCACAGCATACCACCAAGGTAGAGCTGAACTTCCCAGCCCTCAGGTCACCTGGGGATCCTGTTACTGGGTCTGTGCCTTAATAGCTGAAGAAGGTTGTTACTAAGGTGTTCTCTCTCCCCTAACAACTGGAGAACCCTGGAGTCTTTGAGACCTGGGCCCATTGGCTCTGTGACCTCTGCAGGTCAGGGCCCTGGGTTGGTGGAGGCACTGGTGTGACATGATGATGACCTGTCCCTCCCTGCTCCCAGCCCCTACCAGAATGTCTTCGATTCGTCCAGACCAACATCTCCCACCTCCTGCAGGACACCTGCACTCAGCTGTTCGCTCTGAAGCCCTGTATCGGGAGGGCCTGCCAGAATTTCTCTCGGTGCCTGGAGGTGCAGTGCCAGCCGGGTAACAGCAGCCTCAGAACCCAGCACCCCCAGTGCCACAAGCTCCAGCCCATAGCCTTTCTTACTGTGTGTCCCAGAGGCTCCTGCTCCCACTAGCTGGGACTTCAGATGAGTTCTCTCCCTTATTTTTTCTCTTTTCTTTCTTTCTTTCTTTCTTTCTTTCTTTCTTTCTTTTTTGTTTGTTTTTTTGAGACAGGGTTTCTCTGTGTAGCCCTGTTTGTCCTGGAACTCACTGTGTAGACCAGGCTGGCCTTGAACTCAGAAATCCCCCTACCTCTGCCTCCCAAGTGCTGGGATTAAAGGCGTACACCACCACTGCCCGGCTTTCTTCTTTTTAAAGGTTTATTTATTTGTATGTGTGAGTGTCTTATCTACATGCCTGTGGGTGCACTGAATGTTTCTGGTGCCTGAAGAGGCCAGAAGAGGGCATCAGATTCCCTGGAACTGGAATTGCAGCTACTTGTGAGCCACCTGGTGGGTGCTGCGACCCAGGTCCAATGCAGGAGCAGCCAGTGTTCTTATTTGCTGAGCCACCACTTCAACCCTTTTTCTTTTCTTTTGAGATAGGGTCTCATTATGCAGGCTAGGCTGACCTTGAACTCAAAGCAATCCTGCCTCAGTGTCCTGAGTGCTGGGATTACAGGTATGAAGCCAGCACATCTGGCTTCCTTTCCTTTCTTCATGTTTTCATCATCATATATTAATTATGTATAACAATGTCTCATGACATTTCATCCGTGTCTACATTTTCACCACACCATACTTTCTCCAGTCTGCCCCGTCCTGTCCCACTGATCCCCTTCCTCTTTCCGAATGGTCCCTCTTCTTTCTTTTCTATTTTAAGCCAGTTAGGTAGGTTGCCTGTAGGAGGCACCTTACCAATGGCTCCACTTCTGAAGAAAATGTCTCTTCCTGTCTAGCAGCCATCTATTGCATAGATGCTCAGGGAAGGATGGGCCATTCCTTTTTATGACCTCAGTTTACCTATCTTTGAGAAGGAGACAGAATCTCCAGTCCCTTTGTCTAGGGCAGTCCTGTCCACAGGGAGTGGAAACTGAGCGAGCACAGTAACTTTTCTCTTTGCTTTCTTTCTTTTTCTGTGTTATTGTTGTTATTCTTTTGAGTCAGGGCCTGTCTATATAGCCCTGGCTGCCTGTAACTTGCTATGCCAACCAGGCTGAGATCTGCCTACTTCTGCCTTTTGAGTTCAGGAATTGAAGGTGTGGACCACGATGGCCAGCCATGCTCATCTTTTTTATCCCCAGTGTCGGTTTGTTTTTGAGGCAGTGTTTCACAATACATCTCTGTCAGTCCTAGAACTTACTGTGTACACCAGGCTAGCCTCAAATTCACAGAGCTCTGTCGGCTTCTGCCTCCTGAGTGATGGATTGTTAAAGCCACGGTCTGCCAGGGCTACCTTATGCCCCCAGGTCTTGATTTTGTTGTTTGTAGGTCTCTCATTAACCATCCATCACCCATAGTTCTCCAGGACTTTCTGGGTTTGCTCTGATGAGCCCCTTCAGTTACCTGGTTCTTCTCTCTCCCCAGACTCCTCCACCCTGCTGCCCCCAAGGAGTCCTGTAGCCCTAGAAGCCACCAAGCTTCCAGAGCCTCCATCCAGGCAGCTGCTACTCCTGCTGCTGCTGCTGCCTCTCATACTGCTGCTGCTGGCAGCCGCCTGGGGCCTTCGCTGGCAAAGGGCAAGAAGGAGGGGGGAGCTCCGCCCTGGGGTGAGCCTAGAGTCCAGGGCGTTGGATGGAGTGGGTGGCAAGGGATGAGGGTGGCAGGTGGCTGACCTTGTGGGGGCCTCAGGTGCCCCTCCCCTCCCACCTCTAGGATGTGAGCCTTGGGCACCGCTGACTCAGCCAGGGTCTTATCTCGGTGAGTCTTCCACTTACGCTGGAGCCGGGAGTGGCCAGGCTTGGGGGTGAGAGTCAGTCCAAGATTTGGGGGGCTGTCTTACTATTTCTCACAGGAGGGGCCGGGATTCAGAAGAGTGGTATGTGTCAGGGGCAGGACAATCTTTGTGACAAAGCTCAGGGCTGTGTTGAGCTGGGAAGGCTTGTGAGGGGAGTCGGCTGTGAGAACCAGTAAGGAAGCAGAAGAAGGTGTGTCCCTGCCGGCACCCGTATTTTAGAATGCACTGTATTTTACACTTGTAATGCCTCTCCTGTGGAGGTTACACCTGTAATCCCAGCCCTTGGGAGCCCAGAGCAGGAGGTTTGCTGAACTGTCTGGCTACCCTCAGCTACAAGGTGAGTTCAAGGCCATTGTGAGATACACAGTGAACTCCTGTCTCCTGTCTCAAATAAACAAACAAAACCACTCAGTTAAGTGACACTTATTTTTTTTTCAGATGAGGTCTCACTATGTTGCCCAAACTGACTTTGAACACCTCGATGAACCTTCATGCCCCAGCCTTCCAAATAGCTGGGCTTACAGACATGCTATATACAACAAGGCTTCTCTTTTCCTCTTCTCTTTCTTGGTGCTAGAGTTGGGAACCAAAACAAGGAACAAGCTAGGCAAATGCTGTGCCGAACCACATCCCCAGCCCAGAGGACACACTGTCCGGGCGTGGCGATGGACATGTGTGACTCCAGTGCTTCTGGACTGGCGATGCTGAAACTGGAGGATACTGACTTTAAGGAAAACAGAAAGGAAGAAGGGGGTGCATTGTGGCCCTGTGCGGTTGCTTCTGTCACCTCCATCCCTTAAAATAAAAACAACTGCTGGGTATGGTGCTGATTGCCTGGAATCTCAGTATTCTGGAGGCTGAGGCAGAGGGATTAAAACCTCAAGGCCAGCCTGGGCTACTGAGTGAGTTCAAGGCCAGCCTGGGCAACTTCATGAAATCTATCTCAAAATAACAGTGAAAAACAGAAATGCTGGGACTGGAGCTTAGTGGCAGGGTCGCTGCGCATGTCAGACTCTGGCTCCCATCTGCGCCTGCCACACAGTCACTAGAAACACGTCATCTGCACTTAGGATTCACACTGCCAAAATGGATTCCCCAACAGCTTAATTAAAACAATTAGATTGTTTATAAGTTTTAAATTTAAGTTTTTAAATTTATGGTTTCCCATTTCTGGGCTTGTTTCTGAAACACAAAGCCACAGTGGTACATGTCTGTAAAACCAACTCTATTTATTTGTTTTTGAGATAGGGTTTATGTAGCTTGGATGGCCTGGAATGTGAGGGCAATCCTCTGTCTCTACTTCTGGAGTGCTGGAGTCACACATGTGTACTACCACACCTGACAGTAATTCCTCTTTTTTTTTTTTTTTTTATTTAAGAAATTACACCAGGACACCCCCCCCCCCAATAAATTGAAAAAAAAAGTTACACATGGGGAGCAGGCAGAGTATTATGGCACTTGTATATAAGTCAGAGGACAACTTGTGGGGAGCTAGTTCCCTCCTTTCACCATGTTGGTCCCAGGGATGGAATTCAAGTGGTCAAATTTGGTAGCAGAGGCCTTTTCCCATTAACCCAGTTTGAAAACCCAGAATTGTTTTGTTTGTTTGAAACGGGGTCTCATGTAGCCCTATCTGACCTGGAACTCACTCTGTAGACCAGGCTGGCTTGGAACTTAAGAGATCCACCTGCCTCTGCCTCCTCCAAGATGGGTGAGCCACCAGGCCTGGCTGTAAAACCTCTTCAAAAAAAAAAAAAAAAAAAAAAAAAAAAGACTTGCAACACATTGTGGGGTGCAAATCTGTACTCCTTTGCACACTCTGGAGAGGAGGCAGAAAGATCAGGAATTCTGGGTATAAGTCTGAGGCTAACCTAAATGAGGGTGAAGGGCTGGGAACGGGTGGGAGGGTGTAATTTACTCTTAAGAGGATTCGCCAGAAAGGGGCTGGGGGCGTGGCTCAATGAGGACTCTAGTCCTCAGACAGACCATTGATGATTCCATTCTACAGAGGATACTGAGGCCAAGCAGGAGTCACCTGACAGATGTTGCACAGCCTGGACACGGGGCAGTTGGGTGGAGGCTGGACCCCTCTGGGACCTCACTGCCCCCGCCATCTCTCTCCCCAATATGGAGACATCAGAACTCAACAAAAGTCCCACTCACTCCATTCTGTACAAAGTCCTTGCCCCCATGAACTTGTTTTTGTTTTTTTTATATATTTTTTTAAACCAGCTCTTTGGGCCTATCCGTGGATGGGACAGGGAATGGGTGTACCTTTTAGGTTTGAAAATCTTGTTTTTTCGGTGCTTGGTGATGCAATACAGGCTCTCCAGAACTAAGGCAGGATCTTAAGTTTAAAGTCAGCCTGGATTGCAGAAGTCTTATGTCAAAAAACCCAAACCAACGACAAAAGGTTCTATTTGTTTTCTGAGGCCTCTAGCAGCCCAGGGTCAGCGCGGGGTGATGCTCTGTGAGACCCCGATGTGAAGCAGAAGCAGCCCAAGACCTCAAAATCATGGCCCCAAAGTGTAACAAGTAAGCAAAGCAGTGTTGGAACCTACAGGAGGACTCGACCCAGGCTGGGATGTTTAGGGATAAAATGAGTCTTTGATGCTGAACAATCGCCTGGCTTCTTTGTCGTGTTCCTTTGGTGGCGGGCGGTTATGGGTGCAGAGCCGGGAGGACGGCGCAGACAACAGCTGAAACAAAAGCAAGTGAGTGCGTCTGCGTCTCAGGAACCTCAAAGTCCTTCTTTCCCCCGCGCGCTTCCATCTAGGAAGACTTCCTCCACCTGTTTGACAGAAACGCCTAGGCTCAGGAAAGGCCAGCGACCGTCAGCACACCTAAGGTTGAGGGGAGGGACCGCTACACCCGCAGCTCTGAAGGGCCGGCCAGGACCTATGCTCGCCCCCTTATGGCCACCACGTGTTCTGCAGCCGCCATTACTTGATGGGAGTAATGGCGCTCCACATCCCGGATGCCTGAACGGAGAAGAGCGATCCCTCCGGAATATGGCCGCTGCGGCTGGACAGCGTTGTACGGCTTGAAGGCGCCTCGAGACCCACGTGACCTCTCGCCCCGCACAGTCATGGCCGCCAGGAGCCAACCCATGCGATACTCTGATTGGATAATATAAAAATGGCCCGCCTCCCAATACACGCGCACTTACCTCTTCGACCAATGAGAAGACAGAAACTCTCAGTTCGGGCCGGCTGCGTCACTTCCTCCGCCCCTGCAGCAAGGAATAAGAAACCCTGCGCCTAGACCTCCTCCTTTCCCAGGCGGCTGCCGAAGATGGCGGAGGGACAGGTTGGGACTCTGCGCGCGCCGGGCGGTGTGGGCTCGGGTGGGTTCCCGGCGGGAGCCGAAAGGGGGTCCACTGCTCCACTCTACTTGTGCGATGGGACTTAAGCAAACGTTTTGACCCGAGGGGGTTGTGTAGCGTGGGCATGACAAGCCGCAGCAGCCTTTAGGGATGAGGCGGTGAAAACGCAGCCTTTTTCCTGGGGAAGACGGGAGTGGGGCTGGGACGCCCAACACCGGGAGGAACTTTTACAGGTTTCATCCCCGCATTAAGGTGCGGGGAGCTTGGAGTCGCTCATGCCGGGTGTTGTCTTTGTAAGATAGTAGGAAACTGGAATGAAGGCTCCTGTTTTGCATGACTTTAGGGCTCCGGGTTTCTGTAACATCCGATATTTTGGCTTGTTCTTTTCAAGGTGCTGTCAGTGTTTTTCAGAATTAAAAGAGGAATTGATGGGACAGAGCTATAAAGCCAATTCAACAGACTGAGGCAGGAACCTCGTGAGTTTGAGGCTAGTCAGGAATACAACTGCACCTTTCCTGCAGATTTTAGATGCCTTGAAGGCAGGCTGGTGCTCAGGAAGTTCTGAGATCCTCCGGCAACACTAGTAAACAGGGAGACTGGGAAATGGGGTTCTCATGTCGGTTGTGCTGGGTTACAGCCATGTGCCACCGTGCCTGAGAGTTAACTTACATGAAGCCAGGATTTAAGATTGTGCCGTTACACAGTGCTCAGAATCGCAGACAGGCCGCCCATGGTATGCTTACCTGCTTATAAGAAGGGTTCTGGTGATTGTGAGCAAGCTGAGCATCTGTTGAAAAACTACAATTGGCTAGAGTCTAAAACCAAGTCTAGACACTTTTGTAGTGCATGCGTGTGCTCAATGTGTACATGCGTGTGCTCATGGGTACCAGCAGATCCCAGCTATCTTGGAATTTGAGGCCTGGTAGGAAGTTCCATTTAAAACGTCAAGTTATGTGTACATTAGGAATACTAAAAGACTGCAAGCACAGGAAATCTCTACGATTGATCTGGCTTAGGCTTTGTTGGTTTTCTAGTGCCCCTTGGGGACACTTGCTTCACCTGGGTAATAGCCGTCCTAGTGGGGAAAGGCACTGAAGGGGTTGGTAACTTGGAGGAGGGAGAGCCAGACTGCTTCCTAACCCTAATTGTTTCCACAGGTTCTAATATTGGATGGCCGAGGCCATCTTCTGGGCCGCCTGGCGGCCATTGTGGCCAAGCAGGTACTGCTGGGTAAGTTTGATTCAGCATCTCTGTTTGCCTAGGAGTCAGTGATGAGCAGTAATCACCATCTTTCGTTTGAGTCTCACGACTGTGAGATCAACCCATGCACCGCTCTGAGACTTGGCAGCCCCTGCTTCCTTGGAGATCAGCCTTCCATGAGGAATGTGGCTTTGCTGGTGGTTAAGTGACTTTCCTGTCTCCATGTTCTCTTCTAGGCCGAAAGGTCGTGGTTGTACGCTGTGAGGGCATCAACATTTCTGGAAATTTCTACAGAAACAAGTGTGAGTTAGGGCTGGGGTGGTGGTCTTCAGGTGGGGGGGGCTGCTGACTTGATCCTTAGTTTGCTTTTGGGACCAAGGAGGTCTCACTTACTTTTTCCTCCTGACAGTAAAGTATCTGGCGTTTCTCCGAAAGCGGATGAATACCAACCCCTCTCGAGGCCCCTACCACTTCCGAGCCCCGAGCCGTATCTTTTGGCGCACGGTGCGAGGTAAGCTGGTCCCATGGGTGACATAGGACAGGGTAGAATATGGCTGCTTGTGATGAGGATGTCTCCCACTCATGTTCGAGTTGCCCAACTATGAGATGACTCTACATGCACTACCATCTGAGGCTGGCCTATCTCCCTGCTCCTGGGGTCAGATGGGGTTTTCAGCACCTCAAATGAGGCCTGCTGTTATACCCACAGGCATGCTGCCCCACAAGACCAAGAGAGGCCAGGCTGCCCTGGAACGCCTCAAGGTGTTGGATGGGATCCCTCCACCCTATGACAAGGTGAGCCTTGCAAGCCTAGCCTCACAGCCAATATGCGTCCAGCGTCTGTGATGTTCTACTATTACCTACATTGTTTGAACCTCATGAAAACTCCATTGGCTGAGACGTCTGCCCTGCCAGCTTCCTTGCTAGGTGATCCGACCAAACAGGTCTCTGAGCCCCTCTTTTTCTCTAACAGAAAAAGCGGATGGTCGTCCCTGCTGCCCTCAAGGTTGTACGGCTGAAGCCTACCAGAAAGGTAAGCTCCAGGTTACATACAGAATATACTTGTGGGACCTCAGGACTGGCAGATGATGGTTTTTTTCTCACGATGGTCTTCGTATGCCATAGACTTGGGCAGTGCCGATAATGCCAAAGGCTAAGCTGATGCCAGGAGGGTTCCCTTGTTAGGAGATGAGTCCCTGAAACAGTCCCTAGGGCCCTCCAGCTCACCCTTGTGCTGCTGGGGCACGTTCCATGTCCTTACAGCCTTGTGCCCCTGCAGTTTGCTTACCTGGGACGTCTGGCTCATGAGGTCGGCTGGAAGTACCAGGCAGTGACCGCCACTCTGGAGGAGAAACGGAAGGAAAAGGCCAAGATGCACTATAGGAAGAAGAAGCAGCTCTTGGTAAGAACAGAACCTGCACTCTTGGGTTAGGGTGGTCCTGATTGAGAAACAACCACTCACTGACTCATTGCTCTTTTCAAACCACAGAGGCTACGGAAACAAGCAGAAAAGAATGTGGAGAAGAAAATCTGCAAGTTCACAGAGGTCCTCAAGACCAATGGACTCCTGGTGTGAACCCAATAAAGACTGTTTGTGCCTCATGCCTGCCTGGCCTGCCCTTCCTCCATCGCCGACCAGGGACATGGGGACCAAAGGTTCCTTAGGCACTGCTCCTGTGGTTATAGAGGGTACATTTAGACAGCTGAGAGCTCATCACTTGCTTGAGTTTTACTAAAGTGAAAACCATGAAATGACTTGAGCATCAGTGGTGACAGTGAGTAGTAGCAGGGCTGCCCCACCCACCTGGTGCAATAACCATATTCTGCAGCTATGAAAGTGAGGGCAACACCCCTGGGCTGGGATTTAAAAGTGCACACTGAAGACACATGCACTGCCTCAACTCCTTTTCAGCAGACCTATAAGCAATATTTTTTTCTGGAGGGTTCTATGTGCTAATAAATTATTTGACTTAAACCTGGTGTTTTGCATTGGATCTGTCTGTTATGCAGAGTCAGGGAGGGGCAGAGGGCAGGACCAGTGCACTGCCTTATGGTGTGCCCATTTGTTGAAAATTGGTCATGTGACTTGTTGCTCAGAAGGTGCAGGTACAAGTTGTAGGTCCTGTCTGTCAGCTGTGAAATGTGGAATTGTCACTGGTACCTGGACAAGCTACACAGTAAAGGCTAGGAGTATAAAGGGATACAGAGATGGTGAGTTGATGACCAGTTTGAGCTTGGAGAGGGAGGTGCAATTTTTCACAAGGATTGAAGCCGTGTATGTCAGCATCAACACTGGGTGGGGTGGACATTAACACCCAGTTTCCTGAAAACCTGGCGTTTATAGACTACCACACATTTTAGATGGAGCTGAGCCTTCCTGGTCAACGGGAAATCTTCATGTTAACCTCACCCATGAGACAGGTTTGCTGACCTGGAACTCTCCTACCTATAAATCTTTTAGGCCCCTCCTAAAAGAGTGAGTGCTGGGGTTAAAGGCATGCAGCTCCATCCACAAAGTGTCATTCTATTTCAGAAGTAGCCTGTCCTAGTTACTCTGTGTACAGAGCTGTAACTGAATACTTGAAACTGGCACAGAAGCTTTTGTTCCCCCTTATTAGGGTCCCTCCATTACTTGGAGTGGGCACCTCCAAAGGTCACACAACTATCGAAGTGTGGGGCTGAAACAACCTCTGCCAGATGGCCCTCGGGATCGGGACAGTCTGAGACGACACTGACGAGCATCCTTGTTAATCCACTTAATATTCACTAGTGGAACCGGAGCTAGTCAGCACAATGGCCTTAAGCCTTTAATGAAGGAAACTGCTGAGTCGACTCCGGCTGCTCACGACATCACGGGAGCTAGCGGTGGTAAAGCAGGTCACCCGCTTTCCTGCGACCCGCTCTGCACCGCCGTTTCTCCTTGGAAAGCATGGATACCACCACGAGGTTCCTAAGTCCCGTGTGGATCCAGCCGCTGAAGGAACCACTCCGCCCTAAGACTCTCGCGATACCACCCGATGCACTCTCAGAGCCAGCGTGAACACGGAACAGCGGACCCCTGAAGTCTCGCGAGATGATAGGATTCTCTTCCCGCCCCTTAGTCCTACACCATCATGGTGGCGTACGGACAGTCCCAGAAGCGCGTGCTCTCGCAGGAAGTACCTCCTACTTCCGGAAGGGGCTGACCCTACGCCACTTCCGCTCAGGGCCTCGCGTGGTGAATAAGGAAGCCGGGAGTGGGCCTAGCCTTCCTTTTCTCAGGCTGCCGGGAAGATGGCGGACATTCAGGTTCGAGCGTTTAGCTGTTTTCTCTCCGCGCCTCGGTGTGGAGCTTATCCCTTGGCGTCCTCGTTATCTTACGAGTTAGCTGAAGCTAGGCGCCTGCGTGTGCCTTCATCCGATAGGCGGTTTGGAAGTCTGGGCTCTACACAGTGATGGGGTCTCAAGCGCTTTGGGAGTCAGTCCTCAAACTTGGGCCTTAACGGGTGGTGGTTTGGAGGGAAGAGGGCATCCCGAGGGGCCGGAGTCCTGAGGGCAAACCCGGGGACACTGGCTTAAGCAGCGTCTTTTTCCTTGATGGGAATTGAGCCTCGTGCGCTCTACCGCGGAGCTACAGCCCCTTGCTGTAGTTTTAAATGTTGGCGCAGGTCTGGCTTTGATTAGCTGATGTCTTAACCTTGCCGTCCTGCCGCAACCTTCCGAGTACCTGGGTGACAGATCTGGCCCACCAGGCTCGGCTACGTGAACGTAAGATGTGAATTTGTTTTGGAGAACCAGTATTGCTGAAAAGCTAATTCTGATCGCGGTCATGAATTCTGCAAGCTGTGGGGGTGATAGATAGAACACAGTAAGCTAAGCTAGACTTGGGGTGGCTGTGGAGTACCGGCCCGCCAGTTTGGACGTTTCGGGGTGAATACTGTAAAAGTTTGGAAGGAAGAGATACTATCTCTGGTCTGCTCGAACTTTACCTGTAACCTCATCCTACAGACGGAGCGTGCTTACCAAAAGCAGCCTACAATCTTTCAAAACAAGAAGCGTGTTTTGCTGGGAGAAACTGGCAAGGAAAAACTCCCTCGGTACTACAAAAACATCGGTCTAGGATTCAAGACGCCCAAAGAGGTACGGGACCCTCCTACACATGTGGAAGCACAGCCGGGCGGTGGTGCCACTCGCCTTTAATCCCAGCACTTGGGAGGCAGAGGCAGGCAGATTTCTGAGTTCGAGGACAGCCAGGGCTACACAGAGAAACCCTGTCTCGGAAAAAAACAAAAAACAAACAAAAAAACCCACGTGGAAGCACAGCCACCCCGCCCTCTTCAGAGTGGCTGCCCATGGGGCCCCTGGGAATTGTAGTTTGGGTCGCTTAGGCATCGTCCTTGGTTGTGTTTAGGAAGTGGTAGTCCAAACCACACTCTTTTATCCATACAGGCCATCGAGGGCACCTACATAGACAAGAAATGCCCCTTCACTGGCAATGTCTCCATCCGAGGTCGGATCCTGTCTGGTGAGTGAGAAGTTAAAGGGTGATTCTAGATTGCTGTGTCCAGGGCTGTTGGCAAATGATGTCTGTTCTCACGATGGTCTTCAGATGTCCTCCAGGGCACTGCTGAGACAGCCAATTGGCAAAGCTGAGGCCATAAATGGAACTTCTTGGAACCCCTACTCAACTGATTCCTACCTGCTAACACCTTCCTGTCGCCCTCTCCCAGGTGTTGTGACAAAGATGAAGATGCAGAGGACCATTGTCATCCGCCGGGACTATCTCCATTACATCCGAAAATACAATCGCTTTGAGAAGCGTCACAAGAACATGTCTGTGCACCTGTCCCCCTGTTTCAGGTGATCATGGTTCACAGATGGCTTGGGATAATAACTCTAGACAAGACAGTCACTGGCTAGGATGTCAGGAAGGGCCCCAAATTTGGAAGAGTGATGGACACGCAGGTGTCCTTAGAACAAAGTAGGGCGTCCTATGGGTTGAGTGTGGGGTGGGTCCAGGAGTGTGTAGCTTGCTGGGTAAGGCGGCTGCTAAATGGGAATGAGACGCTATAGTGTGTATCAATCTTAGCAACCATATAGATGGGGACTGGCTGGGTGGAGCAAAAGAGGGCACCCTCAGCTTTCTGTGAATGAAGGGGTTGCTGGGGGGCTCCTCCTGAAGACTTCTTGTCTAACCCCACAGGGATGTACAGATTGGCGACATTGTCACTGTTGGAGAGTGCAGGCCCCTGAGCAAGACTGTCCGATTCAACGTGCTCAAGGTCACCAAGGCTGCTGGCACCAAGAAGCAGTTTCAGAAGTTCTAAGGGGCCCCGGCCAATGCCCTAGAACAAATAAAGTTATTCTCCAACTTACAGAACAGACTTGGAGTCTCTTGTGTCCTGGGCCAGAGCAGAGATTGCCAGGGCTTTGACCTAAGGGTTTCCTAAGCTGGAGGTATCTGCTGCATTCATTCCCTTGGGCTCCATTTTGAGCCCCTAAATCTTGGTAACCAAGTAGACATGGTCAATTACAGCCACCCCCTGTTCTGCCCTGTCACTTGGGAGGAAGTGAGGGTGGAGCCCCTGACCTCAGTTTAGGTCTAAGCTCTTCAATGCCCCAGGGAACTGTCTTGTGTTTTCCCTAGGGGTTTCTGGTCTTCCCACAGCTGAAGAGCAAGCAGAGTCCCACACTCACCTTGCAGGTGACGACACCTAGGAAGGGGTGAGATCTCCAACTTGAGTATCATAGTCTGCTTCTTGAAACCCTATAGCCATTGCCTCCCATGGGGCTTAGTCCAGGGACAAGGCAAACAAGGATAGGAACCCTTTAGAAGGTGGGAGACTGGAAGAAGGCCACAGGTTGGCCCCGATGAATGTGGGAGCAGTAGGAACACCCACTCAGGACCCAAGGCATCCCCTGTATGGGAAGAGAACAGACCTGGGGAAAAGTCCCTTGCTGGAGTTGCCGCTGTTGGGGTCCCCAAGTCCCTGTCCCCCAGGCCTGTACCAGGGTCTGAGGCACAGCACTGGTACAAGGGTTGGGAGACAGGGCCTTGAGGAGAGTCCTCTGCTTGTAAGATGCTGCGGGAGGCACTGCTTCACCACCGCCTTCTGCCTTTTACCAGGCTGCAGAGGGAGGGGTTCCTGTCAAAGGAAGTGGGCCTGCATCAAAGCGAGCAGGAAGGGGCAGGGACCGGTCGGGGGAGAGGGGGGCACCGCCCAAGCTGGGAACCTGCCAGCCACCCAGGAGTGGAGACACCAAGCAGAGGAGGGGCTAGCCCCAGAGTTAAAAGGGGCATGGACCCTGAGGAATCTGAAGCCAATTGTTAAGAGGTGTGGCCCCTTCCAGCCGCAGGTGCTTCCGTTCCGGGTGGGGCAGTGTTTACAACAACAGCCCAGCTCCCATGTTTCCTCCCAGGGGTGGTTGGGGCTAAGCCTTTCAAATTTTCAGAGCCCATGAGGGGACACCTGAGAGAAGAAAGACCCCTGAAGCAGTTTTGTCATCGGCAGAGTGGAGATTAAGGTCTTAGGCCTTTGCACAGCTGAAGAACACAAGTCCTCTGCCTGAGAGCCCAGCAGTTTTCCCTCCTGCGCTCTGGCTTGTCCAACCCTATTGCCAGCCACACCTGCTACCTCCTCTCCAGGTGGAAGTGTGCTCCCTGGCTTCATGGTTTTACATTATTTTTACAGGGTCTTCCTGTGTGTGTCTAAATGGTCTGGAGCTCTCTGTAGACCAGGTTGGCCTCAGACTGGCACCTGTGTCCCCACCTCCTGTCTCCTGGTGCTGAGATTCCAGGTGACACAGAGCACATTTGGGCCTTTAATCGCAGGCACCTGTTTTCATTTGGCAACTAATATCCAATCACATGTAGACACTGTTGGTAATCCAGCTGCCAGGGAGGCCGAGCTGAGGCAGGAGGATTGTCAGAAGTAGTCGGAGACTTAGTCTGGGTAATACGGACCCTGTCTTAGACTAAAGAGCTAAGGATGTGGCTCAAAGGTGTCGTGCCTTCATAGAGTCTGACCACGAGAAGCTGGGGTTGTAGCTCAGTGGTAGAAGGCTTGTCTAGTATGTACAAGTTCCTGGGGCCCATCCCCAGCACCTCACAGACAGCAGCAGCAAGCAGTTGGGATTCCAGCACTTGGGAGGTA
This sequence comes from Arvicanthis niloticus, assembly GCF_011762505.2. NCBI lineage: Eukaryota > Metazoa > Chordata > Mammalia > Rodentia > Muridae > Arvicanthis > Arvicanthis niloticus. The sequence continues at coordinate 18,779,550 of NC_047658.1, read as the reverse complement.
GAGACTTGAGGATCAGCAGATTAAGGCCACAAGAGACCCTGTTTCAAACGAAGGCTGGTATGGTGATGATACACATCTTTGGGGTTTCGGTTGGTTGTTTTACAAGACAGGGTTTCTCTATGTAACAGTCCTGGCTGTCTTTTTAGACCAGGATAGCCTCAAATTCTGCTCACTGAGTGCTGGGTTTCAAGGTGTGTGTCACCACACCCAGCAGTGGTACACATCTTTGATCCCAGAACTCAAGAGTCAGACAGATCTCAGAATTTGAAGCCAGCCTGTCTGCATAGTGAGAACCTCTTCCAAAAATGAAAATATTGTTTATGTGAGTGAGTGCATGTCTGCCACAGACCCCCATGTGGAGGTCAAAGGATTCAGTTCTCTTCATCATGTGGGTCCCACAAGTCAAACGAAGAGACCAAGATGCTTTACCGTAAGTACCTCTACCTACTGAACCATCTCACTAGCCCACACTTCCTCCTTGATTCTCCTATAGAGTGCGTCAAACCTACTTCCTGCCTGTTGGTTGCAAAGACCGTAAGAGTGTGTATCTGCACACCCAGCCCCTGGAAGTGGGAAGTATGAGGAGGCACCCTAAGATCCAGGTGTTCTGAGACAGCCCCAGCACTCAGCAGCCTTTGATGAGTGACTCATGCTCTCACCACAGAGCTTGAGTCTCCTCATCTGTAAATGGTGTCCATACTAGCAGCTGTGCAGGAAGGTCACTCTATAGCCCAAGGAGAATGACCTTTGGCAGGTAGCTGCGGAGGTTCTGTATGGTTATAGGACCTTGTGTCTTTTAGAGCAAGCTCGATGAAGTCATTTAAGTATGCTCCTAGAAGATTCTGTAGCAAATCATGTCTGGTAGAGAAGAGCAGAGTGGAACGGTTGGCTCCAGGCAAGGCTTCTGAGCATGGTCCTGGGTGTTTTGTTGTGTTGTGGTTTGTTTTGTTTTGTTGTCAGGGTTCTTCTGTGTACCTCTGGCTGTTTTGGAACTTGCTTTGTAAAACAGGCTGAGCCGGTAGCCTAGGCTATCCTCAAACTGGCAATACTCCTGTCTGTGTCTGTCTCTGTCTGTCTCTGTCTGTCTGTCTGTCTCTCTCTCTCTCTCTCTCTCTCTTAAAGACAGAGTCTCACTCGATTCAAGTTGCCTTAAGTAGCTGAGGATGACCTTGAACTCCAGACCCTGAAGTTCACCTCTTGAGTGATGAGATGACAGGTGTTCTCCACCATGCCCCATTAACGTGGGATGGAACCCAAGGCAAGAATTCTCCCAACTGAGCCACAGCCCCGAAAGCTAAAACCAGGATGCTTTTTTACAAACTTTTAGCCAGGCAGTGATAGGGCACACCTTTGATCTCAGCACTCAGGAGGCAGAGACAGGGTGATCTCTGGGTTTGAAGCCAGCCTGGTCTACAGAGCAAGTTCCAGGGCAGCCAGGGCTACACAGAGAAACCCTGTCTTGAACAACAAAAACAAGACAGTTATTACAGTTATTTAGTTAATCTGTATCTGTACCACGGAGTGCAGGTGGAGGAGGTCTATCATGTCCAGCATGCCTCCAGGGACGTACCTAACTGGGAAATACAAAAAATCAGAAAACACATGGACACACAGAAAACCTGGGGTTGGGAGGGCTTGGCCTCTCAGCTGGAGAAAATGCAGCACCTAGGAACGCACCGTTCCTTATACAGAGTTCAACTGAGAAGCGGGGTTACTGCACGCAGCTGAAGAGGGAGGTAGATTCAGCTTATTTCTGTCCGGTCTGTTTCTGTAGGAAAGAAGTCTTCAGGCCATAAACATCTGGGAAAAAGCTACTGTTATTTTCTGCACACACCATCTTCACACATGCCCCCTCCCCACTCTGGACCTCACACACTCAGGGCTCCTGCTGTTCCTCACAGATATGAGGGAGTAACTTTCAGGAGTCAACTGAGTCTCTCTTCTACCAATTCAGATGCTGGGAATCAAGCTTGGGTAGTCAGGCTTGACAGTGGGCACGCTGACCCGCTGTGCCATCTCACCAGAACCTTCTGCTTTCACTCTGGCTGCTAAATCTATCATTCAAAACTGAAAGTTTCATACAGGTCGCACAGAAATAAAAACTTTTAAAAAGACATTACAAAATACAAAAATCTGCATGTGACTGAACACATATATATTTGCATGTATGTGCACCGTGTGATTTAAGCATGGCATTAACCGAGGAAGACACTTCAGGAAAACCATACACATCAGAGTGCAGCTATGGGCTTCTCAAGAGAGGAGTCCCATGATGTGTCTTACGCCAACATTTTTGTTAGATTTAGTGTATGTCTGTAGTCAGAGGACAACTTCCAGAGGTCAGTTCCTTCCACCACGTGGTTTCCAGGGATTGAACCCAGGTCTTGGGACTTGCAGGGTAAGTACTTTTACCCGATGAACTATCTCATTGGCCCTGGGCAAACACTTCTTAAGAGTTTCCCCCACCTCTCTTAAGTAAATGAACTCCTAGGGTGATAAAGACACAGGTCCCGGAATGACACAGGGGACTTAAAAATTTTCTGTACAGAACACAAAGTTTATAGTCTTGTTTGTAAAATTCCCAGAAACTCCCAGGTTCACAGCTGGGAAAGGAGTATGATAAATTCAGGGGTCATGTATGCTCGGCCTTAAGTACAGTTGAGATATTGCTACAGAGAAGAAATGTCTTCCTCTTGTTAGCAACCTTTACCATAAGTTTGACTAATTATCATGGCTGGCTTGATCTACTTCCTTCCTGGTTCTCTCTCTCTCTCTCTCTCTCTCTCTCTCTCTCTCTCTCTCTCTCTCTTTCTCTCTCTCTCTTTCTTTTTTTGAGATAGGGACTCACTATGTACTTTTGAGTGGCCTGGAAGTCACAGAGATCCTCCTGCCTCTGCCTCCCAGGTGCTGGGATTAAAGGTGTGCACCACCACACTTGAGCTGGCTTGCTTTCTTTCCTCTTTGTCTTTTTTAATCTATTTCATGGGAGAATGACAAGTGCTGTTAACTGATGGGCCTTCTCTCTAGCCTCAGAAAATTCTTTTTTTTCCCCCCAAAGATTTATTTATTTTTATGCATGCAAGTACACTGTAGCTGTCTTCAGACACACCAGAAGAGGGCATGGATCCTATTACAGATGGTTGTGAGCCACCATGTGGTTGCTGGGAATTGAACTCAGGACCTCTGGAAGAGCAGTCAGTGCTCTTAACCACTGAGCCATCTCTCCAGCCCCAGCCTCAGAAAATTCTTATTACATTTATTTATTGTATATATTATGGTACACATGTGAAGGTCAGAGGACAACTTTTGCTGGTCTGTTCTACCATATAGGTTCCTGGGGATCAAACTTGGGATTCAGGATTGGTTTAGCAGCAAGCACCTCTATCCACCGAGCATCTTGTCAGTTCTTTGTGATACATTTTTGGTCCTTTATTTCTTTATCTTTTATTTATTTATTTATTTTTTTATTTATTTTTTGGTTTTTCAAGACAGGGTTTCTCTGTGTAGCCCTGGCTGTCCTAGAACTCACTCTATAGACCAGGCTGGCCTTGAACTCAGAAATCCGCCTACCTCTGCCTCCCAAGTGCTGGGATTAAAGGCGTGTGCCACCACTGCCTGGCTGGTTCTTTATTTCTTCGAAATGTAGGAAACATTTCTCTTACCCCTAGGATGGTGCTGACAAGCAGGCACTGGCTGAATCCACCAAGACAGAGGAGACTTTATTAGCTGCACTAAGATGCAGAAAGCAGGGGCTGAGAAGTAGAGAGACACTGTCAGCGAGTTCTGTGCTTCTGGAGTAGTAGTTCTCTGTCACCGTGACCTGCTTGTTACTTATGTCCTATCAGGTAGGATGCCTGTATGGCTCATGGCATGCCCACATAGACGTGTCACTTTGCTGAGGAATAAGTCTGATAATGTGGGTTGTCTCTTCTTGGGACTGGCTATCTGCAAGCATGGGTCACAGGGTCAAACTTAGGACAGTCTGAGTATGCTTATTAAAGAGTAGCATTGGGCCAGGGAGCTAGCTCAGCAGGTGAAAGTACCTGCCACACAAGCCTTGCGACCTTTCTTTGATCCCCAAGAACCTCTTGGTAGAAGGAGAGAAACAATTTCAGAGAGCTAGCCTCTGACTCCTAACATATGCCACAGCACTCCTGTGTACTTGTGCGTTCTCTCTCTCTCTCTCTCTCTCTCTCTCTCTCTCTCTCTCTCTCTCTCACACACACACACACACACACACACACACACACCACATACACACCCAATGACACACATTCATACACGTAAACAGAATGGAACAGGGGTTGGAGAGATGCCTCAGCAGTTTAGAGCACTGGCTGCTTTCCCAGAGGATCCTGGGTTCATTTCCCAGCACCCACATGGAGGTTCACAACCATCCTTAACTCCAGTTCCAGGCGATCCCACATCTGGCCTCCATCGGCTCCAGCATGCACAATGTACACAGATATACATGCAGACAAACCACCCATACGCACAACATAAAAATAAAGAGAAAAACCTAAGGAAAAAAATAGAGTCTCTACTGGGGCTGAAGCTGCCGGTTGTCAGTTGTCTAGACTCTGCACAGACAGTAGCTGGGGATGTGTCTCCATTGGGAGGGATGCTGTGCAAACATGAGAAGTTCAGATCCCCAGCACCTGTGTGACAGCCTGGCACAGTAGCCCACAAAGGGATCCCAGGAAAGGTTCCAAAGACTTCAAGAGGGACACTAAGGCAGATGACCTGGGAATAAAGAGTTTATCAGGCCGGGCAGTGATGGTGCATGCCTTTAATACCAGCACTTGGGAGGCAGAGGCAGGGGGATTTCTGAGTTCAAGGCCAGCCTGGTCTCCAGAGTGAGTTTCAAGACAGCCAGGGCTACACAGAGAAACTCTGTCTCTTAAACAAACAAACAAACAAAAGTTTGTTGGTAGTTACTAATGCCACAGACAGGCAGGCAGGCAGGCAGGGAAGCAACAGTATTAAAAAGGTCTAAGGAGAGAAATGGAGCCCAAGTGTCCGAGGTGGGATCTTTTTTGCACATTTCTGAGAGTGAGAAAGGTTCCACAGCAAGACTCTGGCGGTGGGGATGAGGGTGGGGGAGCAGCCTGTGTGGCCACCAATACCAACTTGGATGTAAACTTACTTCTTAGGTCCTGCTCCCATCCCTCCTACCCGCCATGTCTGGATGCGAGCAGGGAAGGGCTTCACCGGCTGTGTTCATTCAGTAGGGCGTCTGAAGGTATCTTTGAAAAGGGCTGCTGGAGCCTGAGCAGGTCTTACCTTCAATACTGGGGGAGGGAGGGGAGGGAAGGCAAGGATACAGGTGGATTCCAGAAGTTTATTGACCAGCCAGTCCAGCTGACCTTTGGGCTTCTGGTTCAGTGAGAGACCCTGTCTCAAAACAAAATAAAGAAAACAACTGGAGGTGAGAGAAAACCGTGGAGACACGATAGAGTCTGGAGGTATTGTGAGTGAGTTTTCCTACGTGTCATTAGAAGACAAGGCAGTTATATCCACCAGGCCCTCAGAGGAAGCTGTTGTCTGACCTTCTGGGACAGGTTAACTGGGCTCAGATGGACACACAGGAACAGGGCTTGCCTGCACCTTGACTGCAGCCGAGGAATTGGCAAGATTGTGTAAGATCAGGTCCAGACATCGTCTGGTGGTTTTTTTATCCTAGAGGAGGGGTTTTAGATAAATCCAGTCTGCCCAGTTAATGTGAGGGGCATTACAGAACGGCTAAGCTCAGGAACAGGAACGAGGCTGTAATTATCCCAGGCCTCGGGGACTTGATATGACATAAGCAGATAAGATGTCTGAGTTTCAGTGTAGTCTGTACGGAGGAATTGTGTCCTGGAAAGGACTTGAGAGGCCAAATGGGGCTGTATGCTTGACAGTAATACAGAATGTATATGTATATATGTATATGTATATATGTATATGTATATATGTATATATGTGCGTATGTGTGCATGTATTTATTTACTTATTTATTTGGTTTTTTTGAGACAGGGTTTCTCTGTGTGGCCCTGGCTGTCCTGGAACTCACTCTGTAGAACTGCTCCACCTGCCTCTGCCTCTCAGGTGCTGGGGTTAAAGGCTTGTGCCACCATGCCTCACTAATTTATTTATTTATTTTTTGACACAGGATCTCTTGTAGCCCAGGCTGACTTTGAGCTGCTGGTCCTTCTGCTGCTACCTCCTGGGTGCTGGGATGGGGGTGTGTGCCACACCCTACTATTTATTTGGGTGCTGGGTATCAAGCTCAGGTCCTAGTGGTTGACAGCCTACCATTCTCCCAGCCATGGGCCGTTTTAACTGTGAAGACCAATTGTGACTGCCTGAGACTATTCTATGGGAGTTAGGAGGAATGGTTATCTTCCTTAACTTTTTCTCTTCCAGCGTGTCACCTGCTGGGGTAGCCCAGGGTCTTGCTGAGTGCATAGCTTTCATAGAATCAAGGGACATGTAACGTGGACAGTGGTGAGAGTCTGACTTCTGTCCCTGGTCTAGCCAACAGGTGACTTATCAGAGCTGTGGGGCCCTTTCACGGGGACCCAGTGCTCCTGAGTCCTGGATGACTTCAGAGGGCAAAGGACAAAGCACTGGCTTGTTCCGTGTCTCTCTGCGCTGACTCGCTCAGGTCTCTAAATTCTATTGAACATCCAGTGGACAGGCTCCGCAGTCTCGAAGAGGAACTAGTGGATTTTCATGTTGACTGGCTTGGAGCTATGTAGACCAGACTGGCCTTAAACTCATAGAGATCTGCCTGCCTTGCCTCCCAAGTGCTAGCCTGATCTACATAGCAAGTTCCAGGTCAGTTAACAATACAACCCAGTGAGACCCTGCCTCAAAAACAAACCCAGTGGTAGTGATACACACTTTTAATCCCAGCACTTGGGAGGCAGAAAGAAGCAGACAGATCTCTGAATTCAAGGCTAGCCTGGTCTATAGAGCTAGTTCCAGGAAAGCCAGGGGTAAACACAGAAACCCTGTCTCAAAAAAAAAAAAAAAAAAAAAAAAAGGAAGAGGCACTACCCTAGGTCCTGTGGTTGCTGCTTGGCCAGTGTGTCCACCCAGTACCCACCAGGATGAGGAACCCGTAGTCACAGCAAATACCTCCAGGAATTATGGCTCCTCCATCCAGCATGAGATCACCCACAAGCCACTAACTGAACTTTCCCCTACTCCAGAGACACCTACAGCCATGCCCCCCTCCAGGATTGAGGTCCCCTCCACCAGCAATTAAAGGCCCATCTCCCACAGGAATTTGTCCACCAAGAGCCTAAAATAAACTGGGCATGGCAGCTTTAATCCCAGCACTTGGGAGGCAGAGGCAGGCAGAGCCCTGAGTTTCAGGCCAGCCTGGTCTACAGAGTGAGTTCCAGGACTGTTAAGACTACACAGAGAAACCCTGTCTGAGAAAACCAAAAGAAAAAAAGATGCCCCAGATGGTGGTGATAAAAAACTGCACTGATTATAGCTGATCATAAATACACAGAGCAATTCAAATGAAAAAAGAGGTGCTTTTAAAATAGAATGAGGTAATAGCCAGCAGGAGCCTGGCCAGGCAATTTTGGTCCCCACAAATTAGGAGGGGGTTTCCACATAAAGGTGGAAAGTGGACTGAGTCCACAGATATCCTCTGACATAGATAACAGGAGACAAGCTGAGCATGGCAGGTGCCTGCCTGTAGTCGAAGCACTGGGAGGAGGAGGCGGAGGCAGAAGAGTTGGGGCCTAGGCTACTCTACCTCAAAACAGCAGGAAAAGACTGGCTAAAGAGCCCAGTGAGTAAAGGTGCTTGTTGCCAAGCCTGGTACATGAGTTCAATGCCAAGACCCACATACAGGAAGGGAGAACTAACTCCTGGAGGTTGTCCTCTTACCTCCACACATGCACTGAGGCACACGCAGTTACAAAATAAATAAACACTATTATCATTATTGTTGGTTTTCGAGACAGGGTTTCTCTGGGTAGCTCTGGCTGTCTTGGAACTCTGTAATCCAGGCTGGTCTTGAACTCAGAGGTCTGTCTACCTCTGGAATGCTGGAATTAAAGGTTCGTGCCACCACTGCCTAGCTATAAACATTATTTTTTTAAAAAGAAAAATCTAGCCTGGTGGTGGTGGTGGTACACGCCTTTAATCCCAGCACTTGGGAGGCAGAGGCAGGCGGATTTCTGAGTTCGAGGCCAGCCTGGTCTACAGAGTGAGTTCCAGGAGAGCCAGGGCTACACACAGAAACCCTGTCTCAAAAAACCAAAAAAAAAAAAAAAAAAAAAGAAAGATCTGATGGTTAGACAGCCTAGCTCAGCAATAAGAAAGAAGACCCACAGAGAGGCCAGGGAGGTTTTTGATTTAACCCTGTCAGTGCAGTTTTGGATGCAAAAATTATGTGTTCCCCGAAGGACAAAGGAAAGAGAAAGGCCAGGGCAGTGCCCTGGTCTGGAGGAAGCCCTGGGTTCAGCTCCAAGTACCACACCAGCCAGGCCTGGTGGAGCACACTGGAATGCCTGTGGAGGCGAAGGCGCAGAAAGATCAGTAGTTTAAAGTCATTCTGGGCTACTTATTGCGTAGTTTGAGACTAGTCTGGGTTACACAGCTATTTTGAGGTATTTATTTAGCCAGGCGGTGGTGGCACATGACTTGAATCCCAGAAGTCAGTACACAGAAGCAGGCTGATCTCTGAGTTTAAGTCCAGCCTGCTCTACAGAGTAAGTTCCAAGACAGCCAGAGCCACACAGAGAAACCCTGTCTCAAAAAACAAACCAACAAACAAAACCAAAAAAGAAATACATTTACCTTTATTTTATGTGTTGGTGATTTGCTTGCATGCACGTCTGTGTGAGGGTGTCAGATCCCTGTTCCAGGCGGTTGTGAGTCCTCACGTAGATGATAGGAACTGAACTCTGGTCCTCTGGAAGAGTAGCCAGTGCTCTTAACTGCTGAGCCCTTTCTGCAGTCCCAACAAGTTATTCTTAAAGGTGATGAGGAAGAGGGGGCTGGCAAGAAGGCTCAGTGTATAAAAGCGCTTGCTGCTAAGCCTGTAGCATGATCTGTTGAGGGTCCCTGTGGTGAAAATTCTGAAATTTGGGTTTCTTAAGAACATAGACATATTATGGCTATGTTTTCATTTTAATCCCAGGTGTGGGATACGGGGCTGCATAAGACTGTCCCCAGCAGCTGACTACAGTTTGCTTTGTGCTCTAGCAGGGGCCTGATTGTGCCAGCAGCTGATAGTTTTTTGCAATTATGTGGCATTTGGAATTCTGGGGATTTTTTAGGGAGTATAGAAAAGCTAGGGCCCCAAGAAAAATGGGTTGTTGGTTGATTGCTGTTGGTAACAGTTGGTTGAGGTTTCTTAAGTAGTCATGCACAAGGAAGTAACAACAACAAGCCTGACAGTGAAGATCAAACTTGCCCCAAGGAGCCTGATGCCCCTAATGAGCAGGGCGTAGTCTAATGATCACATTACCCCCTTTCCAACCCCTGGCTTCATTCAGGGATCTCTTTCCTTTCCCCTCTACGATTTTTTCTCTCCTATCTAGTTGTTAGGGGGTAGAAAGTTCGGGAGAAAAGAGGTAGAGAAGGGTGGAAGAAGAGGATCCCACAAAATAGCGAAACTCAGGCCACAAATCCAGGTCCTGGAATAGAACCGACCGACTCCTAAAGCTGATTTCTGGCCTCTACATGTGCTTCACGGCAGGTAGGCCCTGCCCTGTGGTTAAACATAATAAAAATGGGGAGGAGAGGGAGAGAGACAGACACTGAACTGGAAAACTGTGTCCAGTGGTGCTGGCTGCACAGCAGACTGTAGGGAACAGGGATAACAAGCTGGTTTGTATTTGGAGCAGGCCAGCCACAAGGAAGGGAACACATACCCCTGGCCATCCCGTACAGGGGAAAGAAGTTCTGTGAAGGAGTGAGGTGTCGCCAGATACAGTCGTGCTTGTCTTTAATTCCTACACAATAGAGGCAGAGTCAGGCCAATCACTGAGATTTTTTAGGCTAGCCTGGCCCACATAGAGAGTTCCAAGCCATCCAGGGCTACATAATGATACCTTGTCTCAAAACAGATAGATAGATAGATAGATAGATAGATAGATAGATAGATAGATGATAGATAGATAGATGATAGATAGATAGATGATTAAAGGGGTCAAAAAATATGGGGCCAACAAGATGGCTCATAGGGTAGAGATGTTCTGAACAAACATGGTAAACTGAGTCTCATCCCTGGAATCCACACACAGTAAGACAAGAACTTCATGAGGCTGTGCTCTGCCCTCCACATTTGCCATGGTCTGTGTGCTTGCACACACATTTCATAAACACATACACCGTAACAAATACAAGTAAAGGTTTAATAAATTAATAAGTGAACTTGTGGATAACAATGAAATGGCTGGGTGAGCAAACCTCTTGCTACCTTACGGCTCCTGGAGTACACACGCACACACACACATGTGCGCATACATGCACATGCACACAAATGCACACACACACAAATGCACACACACATGCATATACATAAATACACTGATAATAAGTAAAATTAAATTTTAAAAAATGTTGTGTCAAGTATGAATGTGTAAACAAACTTAGGATGTGAATGGATGTATGTGGAGGGTGTGTGTGGAGGGTGTGTGTGGAGGGTGTGTGTGGAGGGTGTGTGTGGAGGGTGTGTGTGGAGGGTGTGTGTGGAGGGTGTGTGCAGAGTCACTGGTTATCTTCTTTGATCACCATTGTATTTTCTGACGCAGAGCCCCTCACTGAAGCTGGACCTCACCAGTTTGCTTAGTCAGCAAGCTCCAGGTATCTTCCCGGCCCCTCCCCCCTCCCTGTGCTGGGGTGACAGATGTGTCACTGCACATGGCTTTTGTTTGTCTGTTTTTCAAGACAGGGTTTCTCTGTGAAGCCTTTGGCTGTCCTGGAACTCACTCTGTAGATCAGGCTGGCCTCGAACTCAGAAATCCACCTGCCTCTGCCTCCCAAGTGCTGGGATTAAAGGTGTGCACCACCACTGCTTGGCTTCTTTCTTTCTTCTTTCTTTCTTTCTTTCTTTTTTTTTTTTTTTTTTTTTTTTTTGACAGGGTCTCATTTTGTACTCCTCAGTAGCGAGCTGGCTTTGAACTCACAGACTCCTGGCTTTGCCCTGACAGAGATCCTGACTGCTTCTGCCTCCTGAGTTCTGAGTTTATAGGTGAGCACTGTTGTGATAGCCATTCCCATTTATTCTCCAGCCGAAAAGATGAACTTTGGGTCTTGGGAACTGAACTCTGGAAGCTTTCCTTCTGAGGATTACTCGTCAATGGTTGACCTATATTTCCAGGCCCCAGTTTTTGATTACACATCCCAAAGGTGACTCATAGGAGGGAGAGGACACGAGACTCGTTGGGGCCTACTGAAGATGCATCTGCTGGGTCTTTAACTGGTGTCCCCTGAGGACGAGGCCTCATGGAGTGGAAGCTGCTCAGGGTACAGTGATCTCTAAGGGAGATTGGTAAACTAAACTGGACACGAACAGGCCACGGAGGGCTGGAGAGAGGGCTGAACTCTGAACTGATCTCAGGCACCCTAGGAAGAAGTAACCAAGAGATGAAGGAAGAAAAGTCCCCATACGGATCACCAAAATACCATGCCAGGGGCAGCGTGGAGAGAGCAGAAAGCGGTGGGGTGTTACTGGTTATTGGATGTACTGAGGTGAAGCCACAGAACAGGGGAAGGTAGCAGGGGCATGGGTGGCCTGTAGAAGTGGTCTAAACTTTTAGAACTTTTATTTTTTTTGGGGGGGGGGGTGTTTCGAGACAGGGTTCCTCTGTGTGGCCCTGGCTGTCTTAGAACTCTGTAGACCAGGCTAGCCTCAAACTCAGAGATTCCCTCTGCCTTGGCCTCTGCCTCCCAAGTGCTGGGATTAAGGGAGTGTGCAGTCACTGCTGCTGCCTATACCTGGCTAAAAATGTTTCATGAGACTGGGTCTCATCTCCATCTCCTTTCTTAAAAAATTACAGTTAACTTTGTGCATGTACGTGCACCACAGTTCATATGCAGAGATCAGAGAACAACTTTCAGGACTCAGTACTCTGACCATGTGGGTCCTGCGGATCAAACTCAGGTTATCAGGCTTAGCAGCAAGCTCCTTTAATCCAATGAACCATCTTGCCGGCCCAAAATTTTAAATGCATTATTGTGTCTGTGTGCACACATAAGCATGTGGTAAGGGAGACACGCCACACATGTGGAGATCAGCAGACAACTTTGTGTTTTCTCTCACCTCCCTCCTTCCTTCCCTCCCTCTTTCCCTCCCTCCATCTTTGTATGGGTTCCAGGGATCGAACTCAGGTCATTAGATTTGTGTAGCAGATGCCTTTACCTGCTGAGGAAGAGATTTAAACACAAATTGACGCACAGGAGCATTCAAAAAAAGAGAGGCACTGAGGGGAAGGGCCAACGCGTGGACCTGGGCTTCTCAAGGGAAAGTCCCACTGAAGTGTCTTAACTGTAACCATGCACACGGTTTGGGAGGCTTCGGTTCAGTGTAGTGTGTTTTTTTGAGGAGACAGTCCTTCCCCCTTCTTTCTTAAGTGAAATCAGAGTGTTTCCTGGAGGGCTCTGGGGAGGGTGGCAGCTGAGGAGGCTAAACTGGAGACTGTAGGATTGCACAAGGAAGAAAGCCAGCTTCTCACTGTGGACAAAGGTTCTGGGCTGATTTGTAAGACTTTCCGGAAGTTTTGGGTTTCCATATCGGAAGAGACAGGTCAGGTCTTGGTAGTGGCCATTTGGTGTAGCTGATTGCCGTGTTAGTATTCTTTGAGAACTCTCCAAAGAAGGGAGTCGTCTCCATTGTCACAATGCCACAGCAATCACTGCTAACTTCATTGTGGCCTGACCCTCAGCTGTCAGCCTTTAGGCTCTGGTGTGACAAGCTTCCCAGGAACACTTCCCCGCCAACCCTTCCTCCCTTCCTTCCTTCTTTCCTTCTTTCCTTCCTTTGACAGGGTCCTTTGTAGCCCCGCCTGGCTTCAAACTTACTATGTAACTGAGGGTGACCTTGAATGCCATGTCCTTTTGCGTGCTAGACAAGTAGATTTACTTCATTAAATAAACCAAAGCCCCAGGCCTTATATGGTTTTTGTTGGTGGTGACACCTGACTCATATTGTGTAGACCAGGCTACTCTTGAGCTGACAGGGATCTGCCCACCTCTGTGTCCTGAGTGCTGAGATTAAAGACATGAGCTGCCACACCTGTTCTTTTTTAGCTTTAGTTCCTGGATCTGCTTGTATCTCTGTGTCTGTGCATGTGAGTACAGTTTCCTCAGAAGCTGTTAGCTCCCCTGTAGCTGGAGTTACAGATGGTTTGTGAGCATTCATGTGGATGCTGGGAACCAAACTCAGGCCCTCTACAAGAGCAGCTGGTGTTCTTTTTATTGTTGTTTGGTGTTTCAAGACAGGGTTTCCCTGTGTAGCCCTGGCTGTCCTGGAACTCACTCTATAGACCAGGCTGGCCTCGAACCCAGAAATCCTCCTGCTTCTGTCTCCTGAGTGCTGGGATTAAAGGCATGAGCCACCACCAACACAGCCAGTGCTTTTATCACCAAGCCACAGAAACAGCTTTTTTCAGGGGTAGTTAGCATCAGAAGATGAGGACTTAGGTCCTCATACTTACAAGGCAAACACTGACTGAGCCATCTCCCCAGTCCATAGGAGGCCTGAAATCCCAGCACTTAAGAGCTGGAGGCTGGGGGATCAGGAGTTTATGGTCAGCCTGGGCTGCATGGGTCTTGACACATCTACCCTACCCTTCTGCCACCACGACAACGACCACCACCACCACCACCATTAAACACGCGCACACGTACACGCGCACACAATCTAGACTGGAGGGAGAGGGGGTCAAGGCGGGCAGGAGTGGTTGATTCTGTATTCTTCCATAAATAGGATTTTTACATTTATTTACTTTGTCCATGCCTGGATGTATATATGCACCCCACATTCCTGCCTGGTGTTCAGGGAGATGAGGAGTTGTCAGGTCCCCTAGAACTAGAGTTATAGACAGCTGTGAGCCTCCATGTGGGTGATGGGAACTGAACCCAGATCCTCTGCAAGAGCAGCAGGTGCTCTCAACTGCTGAGCTGTCTTTTCAGCTCTAAGCTTTGCTTGTCTATTCAGCCTGTTATCCATCTGCTGACCCGCCAGTCAACCACTCACGGCTCTGTCAATCTCCCTCTCTCAGCTGTTTATAGTCTCTATCTGCTGCCCAGGACGGCCATGAACCCCAGGCCTCCCGACCTCCATCCTCAGTGCTGGAATTACAGGCGTGTGCCGACACCCACCCCCTTTCTCCTTTGCTGCCTATCTACCCATCAGCCTGTCAGTGTCCGTCTCTCTGTGTGTTTGTGTGTCTTTCCTGGCAAGATCTTGGGGTGGGCAGCAGGGTGGGAGACAGGGGGCTGAGGCAAAGGCTCTAGTCACAGAGTAGACAGGGTTGGGGCCATCTAAGTCAAGTGCTGGGCACATGGAAGAAATTAGAACAGGCTTACAGCTGGGAGTGGGCTACAGCCAAGCCTTTTGTGTCAGGCAGCCATGCCATGACTGAGCCACACCCACAGTCCACAAATCCTGGGGTGTCTTAAAGTCACATTCAGTACGCTGGCCTTTCCAGGGCTGTAAGTCTACTCCGAAAATGCTCAGAATGAGTAAACATAGAAGCAGCTTTGGGAGGCAGGCCTTATGACGAGTGCCGTAGGAGGCTTCCAACCAGATACAGCAGGAACTTCAAGAGAGGCTGGACAGAGGCCCAGGGGTGTGCTTAGGAGCTAGTGGGTGGAGTTGGATGCCCTCAGAGTTCCCCAGTCCTAACTGTGTACAGACAGGATGTAAGAAAATAACTGGAGGCTCTGAGCAGAGGATCCATCAGCTGCACGCAGAGAGAGAAGCGGGTGTCTGTGAGGAACGGGGCCAAGGCTGAGGGTCAGAGGAGGAGGCTGAGGCCTGGATTCCTAGGTTTGAGGGGCTAGCACCCCAAGAGGGAAGAGGGTTGGGGCCTGGAGCTCCGGGTCTGAAGGACGAACATTGAGACCTAGAGTCCTGAGGGTGAGAGAGGAGGCTGGGGTCTGAGAAAGGATAGCAGAACCCTGGGCACCTGAGTCTGAGGGAGGAAGGCTGGGCCTAGATTTTTGGGTCTGAGGGAGGATCTTGAAAGTGGACTTCTGGGTCGGAGGGAGGAATTCTTGGAACTGGACTCCTGGGTTGGGTTTGAGGGCTCCTGAGGCTGAAATCTGAGCCCCTGGGAATGAGGGAGGAGGATAAGGCCTGGAGCCTCGGGTCTGAGGGAGGAGAAAAAGGAAATAACAGAAGTCTGAGACAAATTTTGGTCTGTCTAGTTCTGTAATTAATTAACTAAAGTGGATCAAATGAGAAGGTGAAAGTTCACACAGGAGCACTCCTGTCATCGTGGACTGGGTCTCCATCCCACCATTCAGCGCCTTGGTCTACGAAGAGCCCACAGGGACCTTGTGAAGAATCAACAAGGCTGGGTGCAGAGGAGTCACGTGTCCCTTCCTCTCTGGGTCGCCCTGTCAGAATGGGGATGCCCCAGCCCTGGGTCCTCAGTCTCTTGTTGGTCCTCCTGCCTCAGACCTGGGGTACAGGTAAGAGGCCACCAGGACCTGTAGTGGGTCAGGAAGGGGACAGGAAGAAGAGACAAAGAGTGGAAGAGAGACAATAAAAAGGCTTTTTAGTGATGTCCTAGCCTTCCTGGAAATCTCACTGTGGGTAACTTCTCTGAGCATTTGAGTCAAATATACTTGACAATCTCAGGGTTGTCTCCGTGTCTGTCTATTTGTCTGTCTCTCTTCCTTTCTGGGTATCTGTCCCCTTCTCTCTGTAGGATTACGGCCCCTCAGATTGAGTCCAGTTTTCACTCTGCATCTCTGTGGGGTGGGGTGTGGTCCATGGCCCACTGACTCTCCTCTTTCCTCTGCAGAGACCCCTCCCCCACTGATGTATCGTCTCACAGCTGTGTCAAACCCATCCACGGGGCTTCCCTCTTTCTGGGCCACAGGCTGGCTGGGTCCTCAGCAATATCTGACCTACAACAACCTGCGGCAGGAGGCTGACCCCTTTGGGGCCTGGGTGTGGGAAAACCAGGTGTCTTGGTATTGGGAGAAGGAGACCACGGACCTTAAAAGCAAAGAGCAGCTCTTCTTGGAGGCCCTCAGGACCCTGAAGAACCAGATAAATGGTCAGAAAGAGGGGTGGACGGCAGTAGCCTGGGATTGAGGAAGGATAATGGGTCTGAACTCCTGGGTCAAGGAAAGAGGCTGGAGCCCTAGGTCTGAAGGGGGAGGATTAGGTCTGAACCCTAGGAATAAGGGGGAAAGTTGGGGTCTGGACCTCGAGGTCTGAGGGAGGAGAAGAAAGGAAGGCTGGCCCTTGCTCCTGAGTCTGCTTGCCTGCGTATTGTCATCTAGGAAACTTCACACTGCAGGGCCTGCTGGGCTGTGAACTGGCCCCTGATAATTCTTCACTGCCCACGGCTGTGTTTGCCCTCAATGGCGAGGAGTTCATGGAGTTCAACCCAAGAACCGGCAACTGGAGTGGGGAGTGGCCTGAGACAGACATTGTTGGCAACCTGTGGATGAAGCAGCCCGAGGTGGCCAGGAAGGAGAGCGAGTTCCTGCTAATTTCCTGTCCTGAGAGGCTGCTAGGCCACCTGGAGAGGGGCCGTCAGAACCTGGAGTGGAAGGGTGAGCCCATCTCCTGTTGCTCCTCTAGATCTCCACAGCCATGCTCAAAGCCTTCCCATCATTCTCCTCGGGGCAGTCCCTCTTGCACATCCCAGTAGATCTTCTTTAAGACAAGGTCTCATGTAGCCCAGGCTAACCATGTAGCCCAGGCTAACCATGAACTCATTGTGTAACTGAGAATGGTCTTGAATTCCTGATCCCCCTGCCCCATTTCAAGTGCTGGCTTGACAGAAGTGTGTTGCCACACCCAGCTAATTGTTTTTGTTTGTGAGATTGTTTGTGAGTAAGTAGTCCAGACTGGCTTTAAACTCAGAGAGATCTCTTAAGTGCTGGGACTAAAGGAGTGTGCTGCTGTGCCCAGCTGCTTTTTCTTTTTTGTTTGTTGTTAAGTGTCTCACAATGTGCCGGGCAGTGGTGGCACACACCTTTAGTCCCAGCACTTGGGAGGCAGAGGCAGGTGGATTTCTGAGTTTGAGGCCAGCCTGGTCTACTGAGTGAGTTCCAGGACAGCCAGGGCTACACAGAGAAACCCTGTCTGGAAAAACAAAACAAAACAAAAAACGAGTCTCACAATGTAGACCACGTGACCTCAAACTTGTCATCCTCTTGGTCTCAGCCTCCCAAGTGCTAGGATTTTCCATGTCTTTTTCTTCTTGTTAACTTCTAAGAGTTCTTTATATATTGTGGACCAAAATCTTTATCAAATACGTATTTCACACTCTTCACTTGATCGTTTTTCTTTCTTTCTTTTAAAGATATCTTCAAATCTTGTTGTTTTTTTTTTTAAAAAAGATTTATTTATTTATGTATATAAGTGTTCAGTTTGCATGTCTTCCTGCATACCAGAAGAAGGCATCAGATCCCATGATAGGTGCTTGTAAGATGCCATTTGGTCACTGGGACTTGAACTCAGGACCTCTAAAAGAGCAGCTAGTGCCCTTAACAGCTAAGTCATCTCTCCAGCCCCCAGTCCTCTTTTGAGGACTGTGCTTTTGTTAGTCTATCTCACTTGGAGGTCTTTCCCAGCCCAGGATGACCGAGGTCTCTCTGTGGACCTGGAGTTTTGCAGCCTTACATTCTCTGTATAGATCTTCTTGCTTTCCTTTCCAACAAATTGGATGTGAAGAGGCTCTGTCATTTCTCCACCCAAGTTTCATCCTGTCTGGATTTGAGTTGTGTGTGTGCTCATGTGTGTGGGGTCCAGAGCACAACCTCGGGTGTTGTATTTATGACATCTTTTTCTGAGAAACAAATCTTAAGGCTGGACTCGGCTCAGTGGTTGAGAACACACAGGGATCTTGCAAAGGCTGTGGGTTCAGCTCCCAGACAGGCAGCTCCCAGCCACCCGTAACTCCAGGGCCAGGCGATCTGAAGCCACCACCAGCTGCCATGGCCACCTATGCTCACGTGCACACACATACGTGCACATAATAAAAATAGAATACTTGTGTTTTACTTGTTATATGTGTACTTGTGTATCTGTGTGTGCACATGAGTGTCAAAAGAGGGCGTTACATCCCTTGTAGCTGGAGTTACAGGTAGTTATAACATGCCCAGTGTGGGTGCTGGAACTGAATTCGGGTCCTCTGGAATAGCAGCAAGCTCTTAGTCCCTGCGGCACCTCTCCAGCACCAGACCCCATTTGCTTTTTACTCTGTCCTTCTCAGTTAGTTGTCTCAGTTTGGGATTGCGCTTAGATGCTCTCTCTTGGTAGGCAAGAGTTCTGCTACTGAGCAATCTTTTAGGTTGGTTTTTCGGTTTTGGGTTTTGGAGACAGGATTTCTCTGTGTAGTAGCTGTGCTGGAACTCAATCTGTAGACCAGGCTGGCCTTGAACTCAAAGATCCATCCATCTCTGCCTCCCAAGCTCTGGAGATTAAAGGCGTGCACCACCACCACCACCGCCTGGCCATGTTTTAGGTTTTAAAACATTCTTAAAACTTATATTTACTTACTTATCTGTGATTTAGTGTATGTGAGTGGTGTGGTGTGTGTGTTATATATGGAAAACACATGTGTGTGAGTGTGCACCCATCCACATGCTCAGAGGCCAGAGAAGGTGACTTCTTAATCTCTCTGCATTTTATTTCCTTGACCCAGATTCTCTCACTGAACCTGAAGTAACCAGCCAGGCCCCCAGTGGCCTCTTTCCTCTGCCTCTACCATCAGCGCCAGAGTTAGGTGCCATTCTAACCAGTCAGGAAGATATGCTTAAGTTTTTACATAAGTGCTAAGGATTTGAATTTGGGTCCTCAGGCTTGTGCAATGAATACTCTTCCCTGCTGAGCCATCTCCCCAGCTTGAGGAATTATGGCTGGATAATAGTTCATCCTGGAAGCCTGCCTACTGTCTTCATTCATCCGCTGAAGGTGTTTACCTTGTTTCTGTAGTTTGGCTGTTTTGATGGATATTAAAATGCAGAATAGGGGCCAGTGGTTCCCTGAAATCTTGATAGCAACCTCTGCATAAGTGTCCACAAATAGGACGGCTGGCTTCACTAAACAACAACAAAAATTTTTTATGTGTTTTGTCTCCATGAATGTCTGTGCACCATGTGCATATAGTACTCACAGAGGCCAGACGACGTTATCAGATCCCCTGGCCCTGGAGGTACAGATGGTTAGGAGTTGGCTACCACGTGGGAGCTGGGAATTGAACCTGGGTCCTTTGGAAGACCAGCCACTCACTACTTTACTAATTTTACCTACTGAGTCATCGCTCCAGCTCGGGGCTCATTTATTCAGGAAAACCACGGTAGCCCGTGTGGGGGTGAATGCCTTTAATCCTAGCACTATGGAGCCAGGGCTAAGAAAAAAAGAAAAGAGAAATACACCCTCCTTGACAAGGGTTCCAGGTTCTACAGGTACTGACTGCAGTTGATAAAGTCTGTCTATATGTGATTTTTTTTTTTTTTTCGAGACAGGGTTTCTCTATGTAGCCCTGGCTGTCCTGGAACTCACTCTGTAGACCAGGCTGGCCTCGAACTCAGAAATCCGCCTGCCTCTGCCTCCCAAGCGCTGGGATTAAAGGCATTTAGCCTGTGTTACCAGGTGTAAAGTTATGTTACTGTTTCCTTCCTTCCATACATACAAGGCAGGAGCTCTACCACTGAGCCACGCCCCAGCCCCTCACTGGGGGAGTCTAGGCTCTACCACGGAGCATACAGCTGGCCCTCATTTTACTTAAAAAATATTTTCAAGGTTACACTTATTTATTTACTTGTGTGTGTGTGTGTATGTGTGTGTGTGTAGATAGGTCAGAGAACTTAGTAAGTTGGATCTTTCCTTCTGCCATGTGGGTTCTAGGGATGGAACCCAGGTCACCTGACTTGTCAGCAGGTGTTTTACCCACTGAGCCACACCACCAGCACTCTTAATTTTGTGAAACTTTTTCTGACTGTGTTTATTTTAGTACTAATTTATATATGTGTGTGTGTGTGTACATATTCTGCACGTGACCACAGATGCCAGAAGGCTTGATGTTGTCTGCAGCTGGAGCTATGGGTCACCCAGTGTTGGTGGTGGGAACTGAACTCAGTTCTGTAGAAAGATCAGAAAATGCTCCAGCTGCTGAGCTGCCCCTCGGGCTCCTCACTGGCCCTCTTTTGACTTTTTATTTTGAGATGGGATCTCACTAAGTTTCCCTGGCTAACTTTCAACTCACTTTGTGGCTTAACTGGTGAGCCTGTAACCCTTGTGCCTTGGCCAGCCAGCTTACTGTTTCTGAGGATAAGGTGCTTCCCTTTTTTTTTTTTTTTCCTCCTGTTAAGCAGAAGCCAAGGCTGGGCTGACTCTCAGAACCCTCAGGGTCAGAACTAGAAAACAGGAGAACCGAGGGCGTCCCTCAGCGCTACCCACAGGAAGTCCTCACTGCAAAACAATAACAAGCACAAGGCCGGACACAGAACCGCT
Source organism: Arvicanthis niloticus (assembly GCF_011762505.2). Classification (NCBI taxonomy): domain Eukaryota; kingdom Metazoa; phylum Chordata; class Mammalia; order Rodentia; family Muridae; genus Arvicanthis; species Arvicanthis niloticus. The sequence goes on along the minus strand of NC_047658.1, from coordinate 18,758,888 downwards.
GACTGAGGTCCGGCCCTGGGTGGCTGAGAGCTGGTGCCTCAGGTCTTTCTAGATGCCAGTGAGGCCCCTCTTTCGGGGAAGCTGCTCTGCTTCCTCTTCCTAATAAACCGTCAGCTTATTTTCTGCTGAGGACCAGAGCAGAACCAAGATTGTGAGACCCACCCTGAACGGAGGGAACGCCTCTGCCATGCACAGCCTTGCTGGGGTCTCAGATAGATCCCCATCGACTTCATTTTGTTTAGGGGTTTATTGCTGTTGATTCAGGGTCTTGTGTAGCCCAGGCTGGCCCCATACTTCCTATTTCACCAAAGGTAACCTTGAACTCCTGATCCTCAGACCTCCAATGTGGAGTGCTGAGATTACAGGTGTACACCAGCATGCACGATCAATGCCAGTGTGCTGGAGATCGAACTTCACGCAGGAAACTTAGCCACATCCCCGGCCACAATGTATTGATTTATTTATTTTCTTAGACTCACTATGTCACTATGTAGCCTTGGCTAGCCTGGAACTGCTATGTAGACCAGGTTGCCCTGGTATCCACAGAGAGCCACCAGCCTCTATTCCCTGAATGCTGGGATTCAAGATGCACTAAACACCCACAGCTTTCAGTTTTTGCCACAGCGTCCAACTCATCTGGAACTCATGATGTTCCTGCCTCAGCTCCTCGGGTGCTGGGATCACTTGTATGGATGTGCACCATCACACCCAGCTAGGACAGTCGTGTCTCTTTGCTCTGTGTCTACACTAATGTGTCCCCGGGGCAAAAGAACAGGTCGTGGCACTAGAGACATGCGCAGTAAGTCTCTGTTTAGGAACACATAGACGGGGCTGGGGCTCAGCTGGTAGAAAACTTGTTTAAACAGGTTCCATCTCTAGCACTGCATAAACCGGTATGGCGGCACACACCTGCTGTCTTTCAGCTCTTAGCAAGCAGAGGAAGGAAGATCAGGAATCCAAAGTCATCTACGTAATAAGTTCAAGACTGGGCTGGGCTGAGTGAAATTCAGTTGTGAAACAAACAAATAAATGTGCCTGTGGAGATACACGGTGAGCACCGTGCTCTACGTGAAGATGGGTTCTGGACCTAACCACTGGCCCATCCCCTGTGTCCCCACAGAGCCGCCATCCATGCGCCTGAAAGCCCGTCCCAGCACCTCTGGCTCCTCCGTGCTGACCTGTACTGCTTTCTCCTTCTATCCGCCGGAGATCAAGCTGCGATTCCTGCGCAATGGGCTGGCCTCGGGCTCCGGAAACTGCAGCACCGGTCCCAATGGCGATGGTTCTTTCCACGCGTGGTCATTGCTGGAGGTCAAACGTGGAGATGAGCACCACTACCAGTGTCAAGTGGAGCACGGGGGGCTGCCACAGCCTCTCACCGTGGACCTAGGTGAGGCCGTCCCTCCAGCCTCAGTGTCTCCTTTGTTTCTGCTCCTGGCTTCTAATTCTCCATTAGCCCTATGGCCAGTCACCTTCCTCCCCGAAGTCCGACCACGAGTCTTGCTGCTACTGGTCTTCACGGTGTTGGACCATTCACTTTCACCCCTGACAGTTCTCGCCATAGCTTTCTTTGGTGAAGCACCAACTTTGCTGCTTGTCTTGTGACCGCTCCTCCTTCCTCGGCTGGGTTCTCTCTGAGCTCCTTTACAGTGTGGCTGCATTCTCTCAACACAGCTCTCCTCTTTCTGCTCCTTCTCCTCTTCCTCCTCATCTGCTTCTTTCTCCTCCTCCTTCCATTCCTCCTCCTCCTTTTTCTTTTCCTCCCCTTCTCCTTCAGATTTATACCTAAGTGTATGCATATATATATATATTTAATTTTCCTGAATTCTTTGTGTGAGAGGGGAAAAGTCGACGTGAGTCTGTGCCGTGGGATACTTGTGGGGACAGAGGACAACTTATGGGTGTTAGCCTTGGGTTCCAACTCAGGTCATCAGGCTTTCTGGCAAAGCAAAACCTTTACTCAGTGAGCCTTCTTGACAGCCTCTGTTTATCCAGGGTCAGGCTCGGGTCTCCTGGCATTAGACGTGAGTGCTGGGAACCAACCTCTGATCCTCTGGGAGAGCAGCAAGGTCTCTTAACAGTGAGCCATCTCTCCAGCACAGTAGCTGGTTCTATGTTTTTTTTCTCTTTTTCTTTTTGTTTTTGTTTTTGGGATAGGTCTTCTCTGGATGTCCTGGAACTCACAATGTGTATGAGTTTGGCCTCTAACCCACAGATCTGTGTGCCTCTGCCTCCCAAGTACTGGGATTAAGAAGTATGCCACCCAGCACTTGGGAGGCAGAGGCAGGCGGATTTCTGAGTTCGAGGCCAGCCTGGTCTACAGAGTTAGTTCCAGGACAGCCAGGGCTACACAGAGAAACCCCCCTGTCTCGAAAAACCAAAAAAAAAAAAAAAAAGAAGTATGCCACCACTGTGTGGCCGGTTCTATATATATATATATATATATATATATATATATATATATATATATATATATATATATTTTTTTTTTTTTTTTTTTTTTTTTTTGGTTTTTCAAGACTGGGTTTCTGTGTGTAGCCCTGGCTGCCCTGGACTCACTCTGTAGACCAGGCTGGCCTCGAACTCAGAAATCTGCCTGCCTCTGCCTCCCAAGTGCTGGGATTAAAGGGGTGCGCCACCACTGCCCGGCAATGACCGTTCTTATATTCAACGTGGAAACACATGAGGCCCAGGGCCTTTTCTCTGCATATACCCTTCCTCAGTCATATGCTCCTGGAATCTTCGAGGAGTCATCAACTCCTTCCTTCCCTGTCTTCATGATACTTTCTGGCTTCAGAGTCATCGGCCAGATCTTCTGTGCCCGTGGTCGGAATCGTTCTTGGCGTATTGCTGGTGGTAGTGGCTATCGCAGGGGGTGTGCTGCTGTGGAACAGGATGCACAGTGGGCTACCAGGTATGTGCAGGGCTGGGGAGGGATGCGGCGGGAAGTAGAAACCCAGAGAGCAAAGGGGTGACAGAGATAAGAGAGACAGAGACAGTCCCTGACCACCCTGGGGAAAGAGTTGGAAACAGAGACCACAGTGTGGCTCTCACAGGTGTGTTGGGTGGGTGAGACCTTAGATACTTAAACTGACCTCTGTCCCTCTCTCTTAGCCCCATGGCTTTCTCTCAGCGGTGATGACTCCGGCGACCTGCTGCCTGGTGGGAACTTGCCCCCCGAGGCTGAGCCTCAAGGTGCAAATACCTTTCCAGCCACTTCCTGATGCCAACTCAGGCCCCATACCCATTGCAGCCTTTGGGGCTGTGTGACCTCCTGAACTGTCTCTGAGCCTCCTGAGGGAGCCCTGGGCCAGATGTCCTCCCCACGGACCCCTCCTTTTGTGGCCTGATTCAGTTTTCCCTCTTAATGTACATGGCTATTTTCCATTTCCACATAAAATTGGGCCCAAATCTGTGTGTGCATCGTTATTCTCACGTTTCAGGCATTGGGAAAGATCATACAGACTCCTGATTGCTGTGGTATAGCCTTGCCACTTAATACACTGAGTTGTTTGTTTTTAGTCATGAATGTATGTAATGAGCCAGGTATTTCTCCTCTCTCTCTCTCTCTCATTCTTTTTTTTAAAAGATTTATTTATTTCATTTATATGAGTACACTGTAGCTGTCTTCAGACACACCAGAAGAAGGCATCAGATCTCATTACAGATGTTTATGAGCCATCATGTGGTTGTGGGGATTTGAACTCAGGACCTCTGGAAAAGCAGTCAGTGCTCCTAACTGCTGAGCCATCTGCCCAGCCCGTACCCCACCTCCGTTTTTTTTTTTTTTTTTTTTTTTTTTTTGTTTTTTGTTGTTGTTTGTTTGTTTTTGTTTTTAAGACAGGGTCTCTCTACGTAATCCTGGCTGGCCGCAGACTCATAGAGATCCACCTGTTTCTGCCTCCCAAGTGTTGGTAGCATGAGCCACCAAACCCGACCTCCTCTTTTCTGAGAAGTGGAAAGAATTTTAAAAAACAAACAAAAAAACCATTTCCCTTAATCCTCTGGGGCCAGAGACTCTGTAGGTGGTCGTGCAGTCGGCCCCTATGTCTGCTGGGAGATGTAGTTCAACATCAGCCTTATCGCCCACCACGCCTTCCCGGCTGGAGCAGGGCCTTGTGGACGTGGCAAGGGGGTCCGGGCACTATTCGGCTCATTGGCTCCGCCCCTGAGGCTCTCCTATTCAGTCATTGGTCAGAGGGCTGAGGCTGTCGGCAGTGGCGGAGCTTAACTGGAACTCGTCCAGGTTGGGCATCTTTGCTCGAGAAAGCAGAGCTCAGCGTGGGGAGCGAACCCAGGCCGGGTAACAGAGATGTGGTGGGGTGAGGGTGGGGTGGGTGGAAGGGTGGAGAGCTAGCTATGGAGGGGGCGTCAGGGTGAGGGTCGCGGTCCAGGCTGGGGACCACACAGAGGAGCCTGCATGATGCTTTCGGCCACCACCATGCCCTGAACTTTGTGTGTGGATTGTGTGCCACGTCTCTAACTGAAATACTCCTTTTGCTCTGAGATTCGTCCGAGGCTCGGATTCCACCCCCAGAGATGGTTTAACCTTCAAATTGTCTGTTCTTTCTGCCGACTTTTCTTGAGCCCCAAACTTTTTGCAGCCTGCGCTTATATCGACCCTGCCTTAGACAGCCTTCCCCACCGCCCCCTTCAAAGTTCTTCCACGTTATCTCTGGTTCAGATTTTTTTCCCAATCTTACCCCGACCTCTGGTCCTCGCCTCTCCCGCAGGAACTGATGATGTGGCGATGGTCGCTTCTGTTGCTTCTCTTACTGCTGAGGCACTGGGCCCTCGGGAAGCCATCCCCTGATGCAGGACCTCATAGCCAGGGTAGGGTGCATCAAGGAACCCCCCTGAGCGAGGCCCCCCACGATGACGCCCACGGGAATTTCCAGTACGACCATGAGGCGTTCCTGGGACGAGACGTGGCCAAGGAATTTGACCAACTCAGCCCAGAGGAAAGCCAGGCCCGACTTGGGTAGGAGGATGGGGGGTGGGGTGGGCAGAAGAGGGAGGTGAGGAGAAATGAGCTCTCTGAAAAGACTAGAGGCAGGAAACTGGACAGAACTGTGGTATTCACCTCCTGGGAGAAGGCAGGGTTAAACCTGAGGCTGTGGGGGACGTGGGTCACCGGCTCTCAGTAAAGACTGAAGGCATGGGATTTAAGGAAGATGCCAAGCTCAGAGATCAGGTTGAACTGGGATGAATGACGCCTGCTGGACAGAATTGCTCTGTGTCTAGGTGACAGACACAGTCAGCATGGGCCCGGGACACGAAGGCCACCTGCGCATATATGCTTGACTATTTTTATAAGTAGGAGGTTTGAGATAGAATTTCATTTGTGGTACTAGCTGGTCTGGAATTCACTTTGTAGACCAGACAGGTCCAGAATTCAGAAATCCGCCTGCCTCTGCCTCCCAAGTGCTGGGATTAAAGGTAAGCCTCTTTAATGTGGTGGCATTTCTAATTTTAAACTGGGCAAATAGCAGAGCTGGAGAAGGAGAAGCCCAAAATTGATCTGCCCATCTAGGGAAGTGGGCAGAGCTGGACTCCACAGACTGAGCTTGCAACAGGGGCGAGCCCTGAGATGGCGAGAGGTGGAGCCTCAAGGTTAATAAAGACAGTGGCACTCTCTGATTGGGGGCCTGGCTCCTTGTTCACACTTCAGGTCAGTCCAGATAGGGTCTGTGCTTAGAGGTTGAGGCTAGAGTAGAGGGTGGGGCCTTGGTTTGTGCCAGGTGCTAATCCAAATCTCTAGGATGCCTGCAGGGGACAGGCTGGGTAAATGGAGGGCTTTTAGGAGGGCCTGGTGCCAAGATTAATAGGTGCCGCTCGCTCAGTTCAGAATCTCTGTTTTTTCTTTCTTTTTTTCGAGACAGGGTTTCTCTGTGTAGCCCTGGCTGTCCTGGAACTCACTCTATAGACCAGGCTGGACTTGAACTTAGAAATCTGCCTGCCTCTGCCTCCCAAGTGCTCCACTGCTGCCCAGCAAAGATTTATTTATTTTATATGTATGAGTACACTATAGCTGTCTTCAGACACACCAGAAGAGGACATCAGATCCCATTACAGATGGTTGTGAGCCACCATGTGGTTGCTGGGAATTGAACTCAGGACCTCTGGTAATCTTAACCACTGAGCCATCTCTCCAGCCCTCACCTAGCATCTCTAAGGCCTTTTCAAGCCTGTACTGCAGTGTCTCTGAGGGGCGTGGCAAGGGGCGGAGTCAGGGTGGGCAAAGACCTAGGGTGGGTGAACCCTATCAATGGGAATGCTCCTCCTGGTCCTTTGCCGGCTCACAGTTTTAATCCCAGGACTTGGAAGGCAGAGGCAGGCAGATCTCGGTGAGTTCAGGACCAGTCTGGTCTACAAAGGGAGTTTCAGGCTAACCAGGAATACATGAAACTCCATCTCTTAAACAAACAAACAACCCCCAATAATCCGCTAAATACTACCAAACAAAAACCAGTTCCTCTCCTGGGTTCATTTGAAGTCCCGCCCCAGGTTGCTTGCAGACCTTGGGTGACATTTTTCTTCCTTATTTATCCATCTTTATTAATAAGTAATTGCTAACTTTAGTATATGGATGTATTGCCTGCTTGCACACGTATGTGCACCACACGCATGCCTGCTGCTCTGGATCCCCTAGAACCGGAGTTACAGACAGTTGTGAGCTTCCATGTGGGTGCTGGGATTGAACCTGTGTCCTCTAAAGGAGCAACTCACACTCCTAACCACAGAGCCGTTTCTCCAGCCTCTTTATTTTTCTTTTTTTCTTTTTTTTTTTTTTTTTTTTGAGACAGTTTGTCTAAATAGCCCTTGCTGGTTTGGAGACTAGGTTGGCCTTGAACTCACAGAGATCTGCCTGCCTCTACCTCCCAAGTGCTGGGGTTAAAGGCCTGCACAACCATGCTCTGCTCTTTTTTATTTTTTTTAATTAAATAAGATTTATATGCTGGGCGGTGGTGGCGCACAGCTTTAATCCCAGCACCTGGGAGGCAGAGGCAGGAGGATTTCTGAGTTCGAGGCCAGCCTGGTCTACAGAGTGAGTTCCAGGACAGCCAGAACTACACAGAGAAACCCTGTCTCAAAAAACAAACAAACAAACAAAAAAAAAGATTTATATGAGTGTGGGTATTTTTCATGTGTGTACATTAACCATTAACATGTCTTGTGCCCACAGAGGCTAAAGTAGGTAATGGATCCCTGCCACCAGAGTTACAGATGCTTGTGATCTGTCTTGTGGGGCTCCTGGGGATCAAACCCAGGTCCCTACACGAGTAGCCAGGGTTCTAAACCACTAAGCCATCACTTAAGTCCCCATTTTTGTCTTAAGTAGGTACAAGGGTGACTGTAAGATAGGGAGGGGCCTAGGTGGGCGGGGTCAGGATTGAGATTGACTGCATCTTTACTCTAGGAGCGGGGCCTCATGGGGCAGGGCCAGAGACTGACATCCATTCCCCTCGCAGGCGGATCGTAGACCGCATGGACCTTGCTGGGGACAGCGACGGCTGGGTGTCCTTAGCTGAGCTCCGCGCGTGGATCGCGCACACACAGCAGCGGCACATACGTGACTCGGTGAGCGCAGCCTGGCACACCTACGACACGGACCGCGACGGGCGCGTGGGTTGGGAGGAATTACGCAATGCCACCTATGGTCATTATGAGCCCGGTATGCCCACCTCGCCTTCGCCCTTTGACCTCGCTTTTAGGATCTTATCGCTAATACCTCCCCTCCATTTCAAATGTCACTTGCTCTTCCTTCTGAAATCCAACCTATGTGACAAGTTGACTGGAGACTTCACATCCCTGGCAGGAACACTTAACGCTTAACCCTGTTATCCAGGCCCCTGATCTCTGCTTTTTTCTTGTTTGTTTGTTGTTTGTTTTTTAGATGGTATCCCTACATGCCTAAGCAGCCCTAGAGTCTTACCTAGGGTTACTCTTGCTATGATGATACACTGTGCTTACACCTCTGTGGTCCGTCACTGAAGAATTCGCTATAGCACTGGTTCTCAACCCTTTGGGGGGTCACAAATCAGATATCCTGTGTATCCGATTCCTAACAGTAACAAAATTATAGTTGTGAAGTAGCAACAAAGTAATTTTATGAGGACCACCAGAACATGAGGAGCTGTATTAGAGGGTCAGAGCCTTAGGAAGGTTGACCCGCTGCTCCATAGTGTTGTCTATAGCCCAGTCTTATGGAAGCGGTTTCTCAGTTGGGGTTCCCTCCTCTCAGATGACTCTGACCTGTGTCAAGTTGACATAAACTTAGCCAGCACACCTGGTTAGCAGTCTTGTTCAGTTTTGCCTACAGTCTCAGCACTTGGGAGATGGAGGCAGGAGGATAGCCCAGAGTTCAAGGATAGGCATAGCACAGGTGACTCTATCCACCCTCCAGCGACCCTTGGAGACAGACAGCTACCTCATTAGCCTTTCCCATCTTCAGTGTTGTGCTGGTAGGGTTTCTGCCCCCAAAAGTGTCTTCTGTGGAGTCCACAATCTCCTCAGTTCCTCAATACTCTGCACTTTGCATACGCTGTTCCTCCTCTGGCGAAAAGCCCTTCCCTGCCCTCTGACAGGAAGTCAGAGCCAATCACTTACTGTATCAGGAAAGAACTTACGGCTAACCAGGCCAGTGTCCACTTAGAGTCTAAGTCATTTTACATTCAGAAAAGAGAACAAATGGAAAAGGCTTGGTGTCTTGGTGTGAGAATCAAATGAAGCATTATAGGTGACAGGACAGAAAGGGGGCTGAGGAGTGGGAATAGTGCAGCTCCCCTTTAATCCCAGCACTTGGAGGGAGAGGCAGGCGGGTCTCTGTGAACTAACAGGCTACCAGTGAGTTCTATGTCAGCTTGGGCTGCATAGTGAAACCCCATCTTTTTTTTTTTTTTTGGTTTTTGGTTTTTCGAGACAGGGTTTCTCTGTGTAACCCTGGCTGTCCTGGAACTCACTCTGTAGACCAGGCTGGCTTCAAACTCAGAAATCCGCCTGCCTCTGCCTCCCAAGTGCTGGGATCAAAGGCGTGCGCCACCACTGCCCAGCTGGGAAACCCCATCTTAAAAAAAAAAACCAAAAGACTGTAGACTGAGGACCTGAAAACTGGGCCGAGGAGTTAGTTTATGATGTCATTGATTGTGTTATGGCCAGATACAAGAAACTGAGTATATTACACATCAAAATTTTTATTTTACATCTCTAGGGATGAGCCTGGGGCCTCACACTTGCTAGGAAAGGCTGAGCCACACCCCGGCCCCTCGCTGGGGCATCCTAGGCAAGGGGCTTGCTGCTAGGCTGGTAGTCTTGCTTAGTTACCCAGGCTGACCTTGAACTTTCGATTCCTTTACTTCAGTCTTTTTAAGTATCGTGAATGACAGACCTGCCTACATACCCATCTTGTTACTGACACGTGTTATGATTACACACTGGCAGTCCTTCTGCTAGCTGGGTCCTTCCGTTTCCTAAGACCCCAGTCCTTGCCTCTGTGACCATGAATCTCACCCATATCTGTTCTTCCCCAGGGGAGGAATTTCATGATGTGGAAGATGCTGAGACCTACAAGAAGATGCTGGCTCGTGATGAGCGGCGATTCCGGGTAGCCGACCAAGATGGAGACTCCATGGCTACTCGGGAAGAGCTGACAGCCTTTCTGCATCCTGAGGAGTTCCCTCACATGCGGGACATCGTGGTGGCAGTGAGTAACATTGCAGAGAACATGTTTCCCAAGCCTGTCCTGGGTCCCAGCATCCTTCACAAGGATTCCGGCCACCAGCATAGATGTGGGAGAGCATTTTTTTCCGTGTCTACTCCCCATCCAGTGCCTGGTGCCTCTTTGTCAGACCTTCCTGTGCTTCCGTTAGGTGTCCAGTCCCCAGCCTGTCTCCAGACAACCATATTCTAAGAAAAGCCTCAGGTGAACACCAATTGTGGCCAGACTCCAGGAGAACACAGTTTATTTGAAATGCACATATAACATGCTGTGGTTTAATCATATCTCAGATACTAGATATGGAACCTACTTACTGAAAAGACTGTGGTCATGCAGGTACTGTAAAGGCCACAAGAGGGCGCTGGACCACCCGTGCCTGGAGTTTCAGATGGTTGTGAGCTGCCCACTGGGTGCTGGGACCTGAACCCAGGCCCTCTGTGAGACCACATGTGCTTCTTACCATCTGAGCCATGGCTCCACGCTTTGTTGTTATTTGTTTCTTGAAGCTGGATATTGACCAAGATGTGGGGCTTGCTGATTAGATTAGGCTGGCTGACCAGCTATTCCCCCCCCCCCCACACACACACATCCTCCTGTCTCTGCCTCCCAGCTCTGGGATTATAAGTGTGTGCCACCGGGTCCATGTTATGCAGGTTTTAGTAATGCAAGTCTCCATGCCTGTGTGGCAGCTACAGGGATCTTGCATATTTGCTTTGCCCGTTAGGGTCCACTGCTAGTCCTAAGTGACTATTGAGCTCTTGAACTTGAGGAAGTGGAGTCTACCTATCTCTCTATCTTCTTTCTATCTGTCTATCTATCTATCTATCTATCTATCTATCTATCATCTATCTATCTGGGTTTTTGAGGCAGGGTTTCTCTATATAGCCCCAGCTGTCCTGGAACTCACTTTGTAGACCAGGCTGGTCTTGAACTCACAGAGATCCGCCTGCCTCTACCTTTGCTGGTGCTGGAACTAAAGGCATGCACCACCCCTGCCCAGCCAGAAACCATTTTTTTAAATTAAGACAGATAACATGAAGAGTAGACATGTTGGTGTATGTGCCAAATAATGGTCCATGTGCCAGAGACATGATGTAATGGTTAAGAGCACTTGCTGTTCTTGCAGAAGCCTGGGTTCTTTTCTCAGCTCCAGTATAACTCCAGTTCTGCAGGGTCTGATGGCCTTACTGGCCTTGGAGGGACTGGATGTACATGGTACACAGGCATGCAGGCAAAACATCCATACATATAAATTAAAAAAAAAAAATCTTTAAAAATACATCATCCATGACCTAGTCATGGTGGAACAGGCCTTTAATCCCAGCACCCAGGAGGCTGAGACAGGCAGGTCTGTGAGTTCAAAGCCAGCCTTGAGCTACCTGCCAGGGCTACACAATGAGAGCCTATCTCATAAAACCAGACAAAGCTGGGCAGGGTTGGACATGGGGGTTTCTGGTGCCCCCCACTGGGCACATGTACACCCCCTGGTCACATTCAAATCCCTCTTCCCCGTGGACATTGCTCAGTTGTAGGTGCACTGACCCTTCACCCCGATGCCTCTCCCCAGGAGACCCTGGAGGACCTTGACAAGAACAAAGATGGCTACGTACAAGTGGAAGAGTACATCGGTGAGCAAGGCCCGTTCCCACCTGAGGCCTGCCATCTCCTGGCACCAAGGAGAGCGTGGTCCTCATCCTTCAAGCTGCATAAATCAAGCCCCCACTGTGTACAGAGTCTACTGCATGTCTAGGCCGGGAAGCATTCAATGGGAGCCTACTGCAGAAAGCACCAGGGAGAGAGGCCCTTTTGGGGATAGCCTGGGGTCCACAACAGCTTTGTTGGTTGTACCAGTCTTGTTTCCATAACAAACTGCGTCTCCAGTTGTCCTGTTTGGGGCCATTTGAAGTGTTTTAGCCTGGACAGCCAGCCCTGTGCTCGGCCTTGGCTGTTTAACTCATGGAGGATAAAATCTGGTTTTGCTGGCTTAAAAAAATTATTATTATTATTATTATTATTATTATTATTATTATTATTATTATTGTGTGTTAGGTCTCCTATAACTCAGGCTGGCCTTGAACATGCTATGACGTGATAAACACTTTCAATTCCTGATCCTCATGCCTCCACCTCCACAGAGCTGGCGTCCAGGACACCACAGCCATGCCCTGCTTACCCAGTACTGGACAGAACCCAGGGTTTGATGTTAAACAGGGGCTCTACCAACTGAGCTGTGTCTTTAGCTTGACTTTGAAAGGTTTATATATAAAATATTCTATGCACCCAATCTGCAGGGAGGATATTTTTGCTTAAACACCATGTGTTTATAACATTTGTAAGAAATGAGTGCTTTGTTCTCCCCCCCCCCCCCGCCCCAGGTTATCTTTATAAATCTTTTTAAATAACATGTTTTATCCCTGAAACAAATTTGACAGAAGATGTAGAAAGGATGACCAAAGGGTCTGGCGGCCTGTGTGTGGGTGCGCACAGATGGAATGGAGAGGGAAGAGTGGGGAGGTGTGTGGGCATAGGGTAGGCCTCAGGGAAGATGACTCTTGGGATGCAGGACTTAGGCCTCCCAGGCCTCATCTCCCCCCACCCCCCACATCTCCTTCAGCGGACCTGTATTCTGAGGAGCCTGGGGAGGAAGAACCTGCCTGGGTGCAGACAGAGCGGCAGCAGTTCCGAGACTTCCGGGATCTGAACAAGGATGGGCGGCTGGATGGCAGTGAAGTCGGTTACTGGGTGCTACCTCCGTCCCAGGACCAGCCCCTGGTGGAGGCCAACCACCTGCTGCATGAGAGTGACACAGACAAGGTGAGCCTGGGCTAGCCTGCACTCAGGTGGGTCTGGGAACAGAGAAAGAAACAGAAAGAGACCCAGAGACAGAGATGGGGACAGGCCTAGAGGAGAGCAGCAAGGCAGAGGAGGGGTTCAGAGAAATCCTAAGTAGGGCGTGTCCCACGTGGGCCCTGCCTCCTGCTGACCCCTTTGCCACAGGATGGCCGGCTGAGCAAAGCTGAGATCCTGAGCAACTGGAACATGTTTGTGGGCAGCCAGGCCACTAACTACGGTGAGGATCTGACAAGACACCATGATGAGCTCTGAGTCCCAGGTCTGCTCAGACTTCTGACCCCATGACCACATATGGGGGCAACTGAGGGGCCCCTGCAGCCAGCCCCTCCCTCCAGGACACAGACTCAGCTCCGATGTTCCTGGTTCTTGGGACCTCAGTCACCTTCTCTCCCTGAGACCCCTGTCACAAACCCTGGGGCCCCCAACCTGCCCAGGACACTCAGGCACTCAAAGATAAATGACACCCACTGATACCATCCCCCAGCACAGACCCAGGGGCCACACCCTGACTGAACCCCACCCAATCTGAACTTCAACACCACAAGCTAACCTGTCCTGCCTAGGAGCAATAAAAGCTGTAGCTGGGGTCCCCTGCTGTGTCTGTCTCTCTGTGGGTGGGGTGGAGGATGCTGTGAGGAGGTGGAGGAGCATGCTGGGAGCTGAGTGCTGAGGGCCGGGCTGCAGGAAGGCATAGGTCCTCGATCTGTGTGTCTCAACCCCTGTGGAGTCATGTCCCTTTCACAGGATGGCACATCAGCTATCCTGCATATCAGATATTTACATTACGATTCGTAATAGCAAAATTAGTTATGAAATAGTAACGAAAATGGTCTTATGGTTGGTGGGGGTCTGTCACAACAGGAGGGGCTGTATTAAACGGTCACAGCACTAGGAAGGTTGAGAAGCACTGCTCTAGGGCATCTGGGTGCAGAAGATGGGTGTCAGTGGAAGTTTGAGGGCGTTCCCAGAGACTGAGAATAAAGCCAGCAGCCTGGCGCACCCCCCCCCCAAGCAGGAAAGTCGGGCAGGAAATACCGCCCTGTCAGCGCTGCAGGGTGGTGGGGAAAGCACACAACCACAGCAAGAGAAACAACCACGGCTCTCAGTAAAACACCCTGTGGTGCAGGTTCTGAAAATGGAGCCAGGAATGAGGGAGGAGAGAGCCGGTGTGTCAGCCGCATTGAGCTACGCAGTGATACATACTGTGACACCAGCACTCGGGGCAGCACTAGGACAGGAGGACTTCTGGGAGTTCATGCCTAGGCTGGTTTTTGTTTTGTTTTGTTTTGTTTTGTTTTAAATAAAAAGACGCCTTTAATCCCAGCACTTGGGAGGCAGAGGCAGGCGGATTTCTGAGTTCGAGGCCAGCCTGGTCTACAGAGTGAGTTCCAGGACAGCCAGGGCTACACAAAGAAACCCTGTCTCAAAAAAAAAATAAAAGGTTGGAGAGAGGAAAAGGGAAAATAATGTAGCTACATTTAATTTAAAATTGGAAGGAGTGCAAAAATAAAATAAAAAAGCCAGGCGGTGGTACACACCTTTAGTCCTAGCACTTGGGAGACAGAGGCAGACAGACCTCTATAAATTTGAGGCCAGCCTGGTCTACAAAGCCAGTTCTAGGACAGCCAGAACTGTCACACAGAGAAACCATGTCTTGAAAAACAAACAAACAAAAAGGGTGCGCGTCTGTGTGCACGTGTGCAAATGTGGGTGTATGCATGTGTGTCCTGCAGAGATGGATCCTAGTGTTAGGACCCCAGCACCCATGCCAGGCAGTTCACAAGTGCCTGTGACTCCATCCCAGAGCAATCTGATGAGTTTTCTGGCCTCCCAGAGGCTCATACATGTTTACACACTCACACAAAATAAATAAGCCCTGGGGTGGGGTCTGGCTACATAGCTCAGCAGGTGTCTTGGGGGTTTCTGCTACATGATCAAACACTGTGAGGAAAAGAAACTTGAGGGGAAAAGGGTTATTTCAGATCACTGCTCGTCCTTTCGGGAAGTCAGGGCAGGAGCTGATGCAGAGGCTATGGAGGATCATTGCTGACTAGCTCTTTCCCCATGCCTTGCTCAGTCTGCTTTCTTCTATCACCCAGAACCACCTCCTCGGGGTAGCCCCGCCCACATCGGACTGACCCCTCCTACATCAATCGTCATTCATGAAAAAGCTCCACAGACTTGCTTACATGCCGATGCTATGGGAAGGCCTTTTTCTCAGTTAAGTCTTTCTGCCTGGGGCTGGAGAGATGGCAAAGGGATTAGCTCCTCTTCCAGAGAGTCCTGAGTTCAATTCCCAGCAACGACATGGTGGCTCACAATCTGGCGCCCTCTTCTGGCACGTAGGTGTACATGTAGGCAGAACACTGTATACATAATAAATCTAAAATTTAAAAAAAAGATTCTTTTTTTTTTTTTTTCTAGAGCTGGAGAGTTTCAGGGCATTGGCTGTTCTTCCAAAGAATTTAGCACCCACATGGCAGCTCATAACCATCTATGCAACTTTATTTCCAGGGGATCACACACACACACACACACACACACACACACAGAGAGAGAGAGAGAGAGAGAGAGAGAGAGAGAGAGAGAGAGAGAGAGAGAGAGAGATTGAGATTCAGACAACACACCGATGTATATAATAAGCAAACAAGCAAATAAAAAACTCTTCCCAAATAAATAAAAGATCTTTCTCCCCAAGTGACCCACCACATGGGTAAAGGTATTTACTGCTAAGCCTGGTTACCTGGGAGATTGAACCCAGACTTTTTTTTTTTTTGTTTTTTTTTTTGGTTTTTTTTTTCAAGACAGGGTTTCTCCGTGTAGCCCTGGCTGTCCTGGAACTCACTCGGTAGACCAGGCTGGCCTTGAACTCAGAATTCTGCCTGCCTCTGCCTCCCAAGTGCTGGGATTAAATTCGTTTTCTTTTCGAAACAGGGTTTCTCCGTGTAGCCCTGGCTGTCCTGGAACTCACTCTGTAGACCAGGCTGGCCTCGAACTCAGAAATCCGCCTGCCTCTGCCTCCCAAGTGCTGGGATTAAAGGCGTGCGCCACCACCCCCGGCCAGACTTTTTTTTTAAAAAAATGTTTTTATATTTTTTGTTTTTTGAGACAGGGTTTCTCTGTGAAGCCCTGCCTGTCGTGGAAGTCATTTTGTACACCAGGCTGGCCTCGAACTCAGATATCCATCTGCCTCCTGAGTGCAGGAATTAAAGTCGTGCACCACCATGCCCAGTTAGACCCCAGAATTTTTAATGAGGTCCATGCCTGGCCAGTGCCTTCCTTAAAGATTCCAGACTTTAAAACATCTACAGTGCTCATTTACCGAAAAAGTGGTGGCATCGCAAGAATTTTGACATACAGCCCGAAACAAGAGACTTCAAAGTCCCCAAGTGCGGGTGGAAATCTCATCCGATTTGGCCCAGACTTTACTTAGCAAGGCATTGGATGGCTGCGTGCCCGCCCTCTGCTGGCCAGCGCTGGCACTACAGGCTGGGAAATCACAGGCTCTTATCAGGGGTTGCTGCTTCCAGCTTCCCTGCGGGGGTTCAGCTTGTGAAATTACTCAGGTGTGTCCCAAAGCAATTTATCTTGTTTTGTTGTTGTTGTTGTTTTTTTTTTTTTTTCCGAGACAGGGTTTCTCTGTATAGCCCTGGCTGTCCTGGAACTCACTCTGTAGACCAGGCTGGCCTCAAACTCAGAAATCCACCTGCCTCTGCCTCCCAAGTGCTGGGATTAAAGGCGTGCGCCACCACTGCCCGGCGCAGTACATCTTGTTTATTCTTATTAAAATATTTTTATTTGCAGGTCAGACGATTTGTTGTGTTTTCTCCCCATAATGTGGATTTTGGGGGTCTAGGGGTTTCCTTCTTGTCTTAACTTTCTTAGGCTGACAGTAGTAGCTCTGGAGTCTGTTTTATCCTTCAGGAGAAAATTTTAAGTTAAAAAGAATTACTTATGTGTACGTGTGTCTGGCCTACATATATGTCTATGCACCTCATGTGTGCAGCATCCTTGGAGGCCAGAAGCTGGTGTGGGATCCCCTGGAACTGGAGTTGCAGATGGTGGGTGCTGGGAATGAAACCTGGGTCTCCTAGAAGAGCAGCCAGGGCTCTTACTACAGGGCGAGCCACCTTTCCAGCTCCTATATTACATCTTTCTAAGCTACTAACTGACAGGATGGAACCAAACTCTACCCTGTTCTTTCTGCTACACTTTAGTCAAGGCTTGGAGACCTTGTGGGGTCTTTTCCCCACCCCTGAGATGGAGTTTCTCTGTGTAACCATAACTGTCCTGGAACTGGATCTGTAGACCAAGCTGGCCTTGAACTCAGAGATTCACCTTCCTCTGCCTTTTGAGTGCTGGGATTAAAGGTGTGCACCACCATGCCTGACTCTTTGCTGGGCTTCTTGGATTGAACTACCAAGTAGCAGATATGGTTCAACTGGGTTCAGCTGGACTTCAATAAATATAGCTGGGGTATCCAACTTTATAGTATAGTTGGGATATAGCTCTCTTCCCTCTCCCTTCCTTGTATGCTGGCAGATGAGAGGTGTGTACCACCAGGCCTGCCTTGGCTTTCCACTGGCATTTGGTAGTCAAGGCCTGACTATGTCCCAGGCTAAGAGCAGCACACCAGAAACTCTCCCCAGTTGATTTGCATTTTCTGAATATTGGCTCCTAAATTTTCCCTGATTTTTTTTCTTTTTGGTTACTTTAGGTATTTAGGTAACATCTGTATTTTGTGTGTGATCCTTTGCAGAGGCCAGAGGCCAATGCTGGGTGTCTTCAACTATTGTCTACATTACTTAGCGAGAGGAGGTCTCTCACTGAACCTGGAAAGGGATGGTGTGGCTGGTCAGCAAATCCTCAGTCTCTGACCATCACAGGGATCTGAACACAGGTCCTCCAGTCTGTGTGGCCCCAGCCTGTTTACACACACACACACACACACACACACACACACACACACACACACACCACCCCCGCCCCAAGCATTGAAATTCAAAGCCCATGTTCAGCCTTTCAATGGCAGTAGCATTCTGCCCTCTAGTGGCTGCAGGTGAACATCCGCTTTACTGGCCAAAAGACCTTTCCAAATCTTTCAAAGATTGTGTGGTTGACACAGAACCTTTTTAAAATTATACACGAAGCTGCAAATTACGAGCACAGAAAAGATCCAGGTTTCCCGGTGCACTGATAATGTATGACAACGGTGGCCAAGGCAGGAGGGTCAATTTTACAGGCGCACACCATGCCTAGAATATGCTTTATGCTTAAATATAGGCAACAGACTTATAGGATGTAAGATTATAAATATACAAGATACCAAACACTCAAAAGCATCTTCTCACCATGGCATGGCCAGTGTTTTTTTGTGTTTTTTTTTTTTCATTAAGACTTTACCCAGATTTAAAGACTCAAATGTGTATAATGTTTCTCTTATTCTGAGGCCGTCCAGCACAAGCCTAAATTTGCAGCAATCCTCTTGTGTGATGGGATGGAAACACTGGGTGGCAGATGGCTCAGTGGTTCAGAGTGCGTGCTGCTCTTTGCAGAGGACCGAGCTTGGCTCCCAGCATCTGGACTAGGCTGCTCAAGACTGCCTGACTCCAGCTCCAGGGCTCTGACTGGTTACTATGGCCCACGTGGGCACTGCACTCATGTGTACAAACCCCTCCCTAGACACACACCAAATGAAAGGAACTTAACACTCGCTTAGAGTGCACTTGCCAGTACACAGAGAAAAGAAAAAGCTTTTAAGCTTTACTTGGAGTTCGGGGTGAGGGTGGTCGGTGTCTCCTGTGAACAAGTTTAGGGGCTTGTGTAAGGAATGGAGGAAAAAGGAAAGCTGGACGTCCTCAGGGAAGTTAGAGAGAGATTCTCCAAGTGTGCATGTGAAGCGGTGTGTGGTGTGTAACAGGTCTGCAGGGGATCCTTGGAGGGCACATGGTGGGGGCAAGCCCATGTCTAGGGGTCTTGGCAGGTATCTGGCCTGGGAGTGTTATCTCCTGAGGCCTGCACTTCGTGGACAGGGTGCCTCTTCCAGGTCCTGACTGAGGTTGGAGGGGACCAACAGGTTTATGCTGCCAGGGTTTCTGCATGGTCCTAAGTGACTGAGTAAATCCCAGGAGCTTAGGGCTCCAGAGTGGACGTCCACACCCCAGGCCCACTCTTTCTGTAGCCCCTGCCAATGATGAGGCACCAGACACCCAGCCTGCTTGCACCCACGTTTATTAGGACATGGCTCAGGCCTGCATCACTGGCCGGGACATTTCCGCCTGTAGCTTCACTCCGGAGCCCGCAAAGCCTGTGCCACCCTGGAGAGGAGGAAAAAAGAACAAGCTGGAGGAGCCCAAGAGGCTGGGCTCCAGCCAGCAGTGGTGGCTCTGTTGTGAGGGCAGGAGATGGAGGGCATTCAGGACATAGAAGAGACTGGACAGTGGGGTATCTTTAACAAAGGTGAGAAGCCCAAGGGAGGAGGAAGATGGGGCATTAGAAAGAAAAGCGCAAGGTGCCGTGGAGGGGGACCGACAGGGTGTAGGGAGGACTAACGTGGGGGCTGGGTGGAAGACAGGTTGGGTATAACACCAGGGAACAGTCTGCAGTGCAGGCTAGGATGGGGTGCGGGCTGGGCTGGGGTGAGCTAATGACAACTCACCCGCTGCAGCACGATGATGTCGCGCTCTGTCAGCGTATCCCCATTCACGGGGTCCACCATGTCCTTCCGGATCAGTTTCTCCACACACTCCAGGGTGACCACGGCCCCACTACAGTGCAAGACAGTGTAAAGGTCGGCCCCCATGGAACCTCGGATCCCCCCAGCCTCTTCTTCCCACCCCTACTTACGAGGGCCGCAGCACTGCACACGGCGTGGCATTGCTCAGACTGTCTCGGGTCACTGCACAAACGTAGCGTTCACTGCGTGTGATGAGCCCCACTCGGTCCACTGAGTCGTCCAGCTGCGTGAAGCGCACTGACGTCAGGTCCGACATGCGCAGTGGCTTCCCAGACATCGGGCAGGTCACTGTGCGGGACTACAGGTAGAGGCAGGGTCAACAGGGGAGAGGGACAGTCAGGGTCAGCCATGTGGACAGTGGAGGGGCAGGGAGAACAGAAAGCAGGGGCCGGAGTCCTGGACACTGGGAGCTCACCGGCTTTTCCAGCTTGGTGGCCTTTGCCTCGGGTGTTAGTGATGGGATCCAGAAGCTGGGCAGTGCTTTGTCCTTGTCCTTGCCTAGGGGACCCACACTGGACCCTGGCTGTTCACCATCTGTGGGAGGGGTACACACCTCAGGAAGCTGCCCCCAAAAGACCCGACCAAGGGCAGGTATTCCTTGTCACCTGTGTTGGGTAAGGTGGCAGCCTTGGGCATGAAGGGGTTGAGGGGCCGGCTCACAATGGCTGCCTCCTTCTCCAGGAAGCCTCGGACCTGGTCCTGTGCTGCAGCTCGCTGAAGCTCTTTCTGCTCTTCTCTCCGGGCTCCTCGCTGCTTCTCATAGGCCTGGGGGAAGAGGAGCCTGGGTGAGCATACCAGGGCCCACCCACCCTGGCATCTACCGCATTCCACCAGTGGGGGGACAGAGCTCTGAGCAGATCTGGCAGGACTGGCAACAGTTGTTGATGCTTTTGTGTTCTCTTGCTAAGGTGGCCCTGCCATTTGAGTCTGTGGCTTCCTACGCAGTGCAGGACACAGTCCTCCTGCTGGGAGGGCCTCCTCAAGGTGAGACAGGGGCTCCTGTAGCCCAGGCTGGTCTGAAAGTCATTATGTGGCCAAGGGCAACCCTAAACTCCTGATCTTCCACCAACCAAGTCATGCATCACCATTCCTGGTTATCCATGCCAGAGTTGGGACCAGGGTTTCATGCACACTAACCAAGCCCTCCACACTGAGCCACTTCTCCAGCCACAAGGTGAAGTGTCTAAAGTGCTTAGCCTCTGCCGGCACATGGTAACACAGTTCAGCGTGCTGGCTGGCCTCTGACGGCACATGGTAACACAGTTCAGCGTGCTGGCTGGCCTCTGATGGCACATGGTAAAGACACTACAGCGTGCTGGGCTCTGTGTGACCAGAACAGATAAGGTAATGTCAGAAATGTCCCTTGCCCAGTCCTGCCTGGCACCCAGCAGGTGTCAAGCAGTCAGCTCTGGAGACTCTCTGGGTCCCCAGCTGAGGTGGTGACAGTAACAATGCCTGAGGCCATGAAGGCCTCCAACAGGGGCACCAAGGTAAGGGAGAGTCTGGCTGGCCACTGGGCTGTGCAGAGGACACGGAGTCTGGGGAGCAGTGCAGAGCATGCGTGAGCTGAGGTGGACAGCACTCTGGATAGTACTGCAAGCACTTGGCCTGTGAGGCCCTGGGACTCATGCCTGGTCCAAAACAGTAACAAAGGAAGAGGGCCGACACAATGTGTCTCTCCGCACAGAATGAAGGACAGCCAGCGTGCCTGATGGGCACCTAGTTTATCATTTTGTTTCTTCCACCTGCTCTGTGGTACCCTCTGATTTCAGCCTAGTGCCCATTGTACAGATGATAAGACTGAAGCACACAGACTGTATCCATTTGCATCACAAGCCTCTGCTGAGTGCCTGGAGCTGAGGAGAGCAGGGGAAGCTGTTCCTGTGGGCTGCAGTGCGGTGTGGACACAGCATAAGTCTGAGGGCACACAGGGGTCACAGGCTCCTAGGCAGGGCTAGCAGCTGCAGCCCATATGGGTGCTTCCTGGGCTGAGATCTGAGTGGACATATCTGGAGAGAGTGGGAGGTGGGCGGCACTGCAGGCAGACGCCAGCATCAGTGAAGGCCCCTTGAGGAAATGAGCTGAGACAGAGACCGCCCTGCTGTGGCCTTCCTCCCCTCAGCCTCCCTCACCTTCATCTGCCGGGCGATCTCTTTCTTCTGGCGGAGGATGTACTCCAGGATCGCCTCCCTTTCATACAGGTAGCCGTCCGGCCTGCAGAGAAAGAAGATGAGGGAAGCATGGGCCTGGGCTCAGCCACGGGGTTGGGCCTTTATCCCGTGGTGGCATCCCCCCCCCCCCCCCGACACTGGGAACCACCAAACACCCTTGGGTTCACAGCACTCTCTCCAGCCCAGCTCTTTTTTCTTTAGACACGATGTCCTGCAGCTCAGGCTGGCTTTAAACTGCTGTGTAGCTGAGGCTTGCCTAAAACCTCTCGTCATCCTGTCTGTATTGTCTGAGTGCTGGGATAACAGGTGTGCATCACACCCAGCTTTCTGTGGTGCTGGGGATGGACCCAGAGCTTCCTGCATGCTAGGAAAGCACTCTACCCTCTGAGCCAGCCCCAGATATGAGCAGTGTGCTCTCTCCACCTCTGGTGGCAGCTCTGAGGCTCTGAGAGGTCTGATAAACCCGCACAGCTGCCCCTCCACCTCTCCCCAGCTTACGTGACCACAGGGTCATGGCATGGCTGCAGAGAGAGACAGCAGCAGTCAAAGTCCTTCACAGCATCCCGGCTCAGTCGAATGTTCTGGGTCCCATAGCCTGAGGCCGCTGAGGACAGAACAAGGTGGTGATGAAGAGGTGAGTGGGGACATGCCCTCCACCAAATGTCCCAGAGAAATGTGCAGGTTTGGTAGAGCCTGAGAATTGCATGGCTAGGTCAACCTTCTCCCCGGCACAGCCGAGGGTGACGTGGCTCACGGCTGGCTCCCTCTCCGGGCGGGAACCACTGTGGCTCCCAGCCTTCTCTTCTGCAGAGCTGGAGCCAGGAATGGTTAGGAGGGAGGGGAACTAACATGGGGTGGTGCGTGTCACATGGGCCACACAGGTCACACTGACATGGGGTGGTGCGTGTCACATGGGCCACACAGGTCACACTGCCTATGGCACCATTATTAGTACAGATGGGGCAGAACAGGACACCTCACAAAGGGTGACACCGAAGATGAAAGTGAGGTCCCCAGGATGGTACCTGTATCCTTCTTCTTCTCGTGGTAGGTGTAGACGGCCCCTGCAGTGCAGTTCTTGCCGTGCCGCGTCATCCTGTCCAAGAAGGGGGAAGTGGCAGGGTGACCCCAGGACACTCACACAGGACATGAATGACCTCCTGGACTTGAGGTCAGTAGCCTGTTCAACTCACCTAAAACACAGCCTTAAACCACAGTAATACGTGGGTCTCAAACAGGGAGACAGAACACCAGGCAGTACCAGGGCCACTTCTTTTTGCTATTGAGACAGAGTCTCACTATGTAGCCCTGGCTGGCCACAAACCCTACCTCTGTCTCCGAGTGCTGGTTTAAAAGCTGGCACTACTTTTCTTTTTAAAAAACCAGTGTCTTCCTCTATAGACCAGCCTGACCTTGCATTCCAAGCAAACCTCCAGCCTCTGCCTCTCCAATGCTGGGAAGACAGGCTGAGCCACCACATCCAGTTTACACAGTGCTTAGAGCCCAGCACAGGGCTCTGTGCTAGGCAAGGGCCCTGCAGGCTGAACTGCATCCCCAGCCCTCTACGTGTGTTTCTCCTCTCTCCTTTCAGCTAATAAGCCACTGGGGAGGAGGGCAGGAGAAAGAGTTCAAGGTAGGGGCTGGAGAGATGGCTCAGGGGTTAGGAGCACTGGCTGTTCTTCCAGAGAACCAGGGTTCAATTCCCAGTACCCACATGACAGCTTACCCAGTTCCAGAGCTTCTGGTACCTTCACACAGACACCCATGTAGGGAAGACACCAGTGTACATAAAATAAACAATAAATTAAAAGAGAGGGGGAGGGAGGAGAGAGAGTTCAAGGTGAAGGTGAACTACTTTGAATCTACAAAGTGAGATGGAGGACAGCCTGGGCTACATGAAACCCTGCTCAACAAACAAAACAAGTTACTATGTAAGACACTCTGGCAACACAACTGAAACCCTGACTTCTGCGTCTGTGTGTCTGCTGTGTGAGTGAGCAGCATGTGCATGCAATGCCTGCAGAGACCAGAAGAGGGGATGGTTCCAGTTCCAGGTGGTTGTGAGCTGCCATATGGGTGCTGGGAAACTAAGCCAGGTCTGGAAGAACAGCATTCATTAGTAATCGCTGAGCCATTTCTCCAGCCTGGGTATTTAAAGTAACTTCATTATTGTCTTTGAAAGTGTAGCTGATGTAACCCGTGTTGATACTTCCCACCTCCACTTGTGCAGCCGTCTTTGCTACTTTGTAGGTTCTTTTCCTTCTGCCTCTCCTCCCTTTCCTCCCGTTCATCCCCCCAACACTAGACAGGAGGAAAAAGGATGGAAGAAAGGGTGACAGGGGTGATGTCATCACTAGGCTACGTCCCCCTCATCAGAGGCATCAGGCTTCTTGGGGCAACTTTGATCTTCAAAGTCTGGATATCTAATTTTTTTCATTTCCTTCTTTGTGTGTGTGACTATTTAACAAACTGGGACCAAGAACAACCAAGAACAACCTAGAACAACAACCCACCTCATTTCTCAGGGCCCTAACATTTATATATCCTTTGAAAAGTCCTCAGAATCCAAATATCACACAATCACAGAAACTACCCGCTGCAGCAAAATCACGCCCCTGCTAGAGCATGAGGCAAATCACAGTCAGCTGCTGTGGACAGTCTGAAGCAGCCCGGTATCACACACTTGGGATTAAAACAAAAACATATTCTTATAACATTTCTGTGTTTTTCAAAGAAAGCAAAGCTCCAAAATTGGACCACACATTTGAAACACACACATACAAACAAACTAAAAAAAAATTTCAACAAAAATGAAATTTTACATATCCTCTTTTCTCCATGAATATATATTTTCACTGGTTCCCATTTTAACCTAATGTCATGTCTTTGCATTCAAAACTATTTTGGTAGTCACTCGTCCATCTCATCAACAGAAAACAAGAGGGCTGGAGATGCCACAGCTCAACTCCTATAAACGCAGCCCAGGGGAAGGAGGGAGGGATCTGTTTGTCTGTCTGTCTATCTGACACACACACACACACACACACACACACACACACACACACACACACACTAAACTGCTTATTTAAAAAGAAACAAAGGGGGCTGGAGAGATGGCTCAGCAGTTAACAGCACTGACTGCTCTTCCAGAGGTCCTGAGTTCAATTCCCAGCAACCACACGGTGCCTCACAACCATCTGTAATGAGATCTAATGCCCTCTTCTGATGTGTCTGAAGACAGCAACAGTGTACTCACATACATAAATCTTTAAAAAAAGAAAGAAAAAATAATAATTCTGTAGGAAAAAAACCCAAAACAACAACAAAAAAACCAAACCAAAGGCAAGCCTGGCATCTCAGCTCCTGGCCTGAGTAACTTGTGAGACATGGCAGTGTGAGACAGGGCTGCAGCAGAGCTACTGTGGTAACAGCACTGCCTAGCATGCACAAGGCCTGGGGCCAACCACGACACTGCAAGGAAACCAAACACACAAAACCTTTTAAAAAGTAAAGCAAAACAACACAAAACAAAACCCATGAGGTATAAGGGTCTGAGAATGAGGCTTTCTGCAGCATGCAAATGGTAGGCAGGGCCCCAAGATGGGGCGGAATCCTCTCTATCTGAGCGTGCCGACCAACGTCAAGTTGGAAGCTGCTAGGCCAGTTACACGCTGTTGCTCCTGTGTGTGTTCCAGGAAGAGATGAACTAGGGACTCTAAATGTGGTGGCCTACACTGGCAATCCCAGTACTTAGAAGCCTGAGGCTGGAGGGTTCATACAGGATTCCAGACCAGCAAGAGCTGAGAAGGACCCTGTCTCAGCAAACCCAAAGATGGGCTCATGAGATGGCTCAGAGGGTAGAGGTGCTTGCTTGTCTTACAAACCCGATAACCTGAGTTCAATCTCCTGTACCAAAGAAACATGGAAGAAGAGTTGTCTGATCTCTATATGTGTGCTGTAGGGTTCTGTCTGCAAGGACCAATCATTCAACAGTGCTATACCCAATGGTTTCCATACCAGGTCTCAAAAAGCCTGGGCTGGCCCCTTTTAAGCTATGAAGTGGAGGATAGCCTTGAACTTCTTATCCTCCTGTGTCCACCTCTGAAGTCATAGACAAGACAAGTGGATAGCACCAAGCCCAGTCCATTTAACTTTGAGCCAAGATTAGAGAGATGGCTCAGTGGTTAAGAGCACTGACTGCTCTTCCAGAGGTCCTGAATTCAATTCCCAGCAACCACATGGTGGCTCACAACCATCTGTAATGGGATCCAATGTCCTCTTCTGGTGTGTCTGAAGAGAGCAACAATGTACTCATATACATAAAATAAATAAATAAAATTTGAAAAAGAAAAAAAAAAAAAGAGCTCTCTTGTAGAGGCTGGGTTCCCAGCACTCTCACACACAATGTCTTACAGCTATCCATATCACAGTTCCAGAGGCTCTGACCCCTCTGCTTCCCCGCCCCCCAGACACACCACTTATGGTACACAGACATACATGCAGGCAAAATACTTACTAACAAAATATAAAAATAAAATTTTTAAAAGATAAAATTCTCCTTTAAAGATCTATTTTGCTGTGCGTGGGTGTTTTACCTGCATGTATGTCTGTGACCCTCATGTGTGCATGGAGGCCAGATCCCCTGGAACTGCAGTTACAGACAGTTTTTCTTCACACCTTCACCACAGGGCTTCCTGTGACTGTCACCAAGCAAGGGCCAGCTGAGCTAGCCACCTCTAGCTGAGAAATGTCATCTCTAGGACAGAAAGAGAAGACAGTCTAACCAATAGAAGACCACAGTTCCCTGTCAATGCACCTGGCAAGTTTAAGGCCACCAGAGACTATAGCTTTGCCTACATGTGTAACCATATACAGTGTGTGTTTGGTGCCAAGGAGGCCAGAAGAGCACGTCAGATCCCGTAGAACTGGAGATACAGACATTGTAAGTTGCCATGTGGGTGCTGGGAATTGAACCCAGGTCCTCTGAAAGAGAACCAGAGGAGTCCGCTCTCCAGACCCACACTTGTTGCTTTTACAAAGGACCTAGATTCAGCTCCCAGCACTGACGTGGTGGCTCATAGCCATCTGTAACGCTAATTCCAGGGGATCCAATGCCCTCTCTGACCTCCAGAGACAGGCAAGCGCACGCGTGCACACGTGTGCGCAAAAACTCGCAAACACACACACACACACACACACACACACACACACACACACCACACCCCTGCAAAACACTCATACATATAAAATACGTATATGTATTTTATACATATCAACACGGAGAGTTTTTGGCCAGCCATGGCTATATGGTAAAACACTGTCTCAAAAATCAAACAACGGAAGGGAGTGACTCAGGGCCTAAAGGGGCTTGCCACAAAGCCTGATGACCTAAGCTCCATCCCAGGAACCCACATGGTAGAAGAGGAAGAGGAGGAGAGTCTTGAAAGCTGTCCTCTGATCTCCACTGGGATTGGAGGCATGACCACCATGCCTGGCCCTAATTTTGAAATTTTGAAATTCTGAATACGTATATTTCCAGATATCACAGGAATATGCAAAAAATCTCCTGGAGGCAATGACAAGGGCTGTGGGTGTGTCGTGGCTCCACAGACAAGTGACCCACAGGTTGAGAATGGCTGTTCTAGTTCCATGTATGGGTAAGTGTGGCTCCCTACACGGAGGACAGGGTGGGATGGGGAGATCCCAGGTAAACATTGTATACATGCTCTGACTGACTCCCGTGGCCGCTCTGGTAAGTCGAGATGAGTTCCTGTTTCGTGGGCAAGAAAACCAACCTGCATGTTCTGAACAAGCGTTACAGCGCAGTGATACACAGAATTCTAGCAGATCACAAGAAACAGAAATTCAGATGTGGAGGCTGGAGAAATGGCTCAGCAGTTAAAAGCACTATTGGCTGCTCTTCCAGAGTCCCTGCCCAAGGTTCAATTCCCAGCATACAAATGACAGCTCATAACTGTCTGTAACTCCAGTTTCAGGGGATCTGGTGCCCTCATACTGATAGATATACATACAAGAAACACAAATGCACATAAAATAAATAAATCTTAAAACAAAATCAAGATCTGGTGTCATGTGTTTGTCACGGCAGCTACCTGAGAGGGTGAAGCAGGTGGGTCATAAATTCTAGGCCAGCTTCATCTGCAGAGTGTAGTCAAGATCCGGCTGAGGAGTGTATTGAGATCCTAACTCAAAATAAAATGTCAAAGGAGTACCAGAAGCCAGATATGGTACAGGCCAGAAATCCCAGCACTAGGGATGGAGAGGCAGGAAGGTGCCCGGACGAGAGACCTCAAGTCTCATTCTCAGGGTGGGCGAGCTATGAGGGAAAGAAGGCAGCACTCAGTGCTCAGGGGTAGCCCCCGCGATCTTTTCTGGATGTGGGTAGTACCCAGAGATCTAGGCCAATTTACTTCTGCCTTCTGACTGCTTTGACAGAGGAGTGAGCACCCAGTTCTGATCCTGTCTCTCCCCCCCCCCCCTTCTTGGCCTCAGTTTTTTTTTTTTAGAAACTTTACACAGACTGATACTGAGATCTTTTTTCTACTTAATTTTTTCTTGTTTTTCAAGACAGTGTTTCTCTGTGTAGCCCTGGCTGTCCTGGAACTAGTTCTATAGATGAGGCTGGCCTTGAACTCAGAAATCCACCTACCTATACCTCTGGGCACTGAGAGTTTCCAGAGAACAGAGATTCGAGGCAAGTGCCACCACAGCCAGCTTTAATTGTTTCTGCCTGCATGTACGCCTGGAAGCCAGAAGAGGGCACTATATCTCACTATAGATGGTTGTGAGCCACCTGTGGTTGTGGGACTTGAACTCAGGACCTCTGGGAAGAGCAGCCATCTCTCCAGCCCCTCCCCCTTTTACATTTTAAGTGTGTGCCTGTGTGTATATGAACTTGAGAATGCAGATGCCCAAACAGGTCAGAAGACAGTGAGTGATCTCTCTGAAGAGAGCCCACAGTTGCAGGCCGTTGTGAGCTGCCTTGTCTTAAAACACTTTTAAAAAGCTGAGACACAAGCCGGGCAGTGGTGGCGCACGCCTTTAATCCCAGCACTTGGGAGGCAGAGGCAGGTGGATTTCTGAGTTCTAGGACAGCCTGGTCTACAGAGTGAGTTCCAGGACAGCCAGGGTTACACAGAGAAACCCTGTCTCAAACAAACAAACAAACAAACAAAAAAAAAAAAAAAAAAAAAAAAAAAAAAAAAAAAAAAGCTGAGACATCTCTCTAGCTCGAAGTGATGGCTGTGCTGCCACTGTCACACTCTCCTGTCTGACTCCTAAGGGTCTCCTTTGCCCAAGACACTGAGGCTTACAGGGGAAGCCACCTGCGTAGAGCAGAGGACCCTGTAAGATCTAGGACTCGAGACTGCTAATGTCCTTTTCATAAGTCCACACCCCTATTTCTGATATTATGGGATTTGCCCTTATTTTATTCCCTTACGCATGTGCAGTTTAATTTTTGAGGTTATGTGAGGCTTGGAGGCTTCGGATACTCAGATAGCCAATTGAATTGACACTTGTGCCCTTGTCTGGCATGTGGTGTATGTGTGTGTGTGTAGTGGCATTGGAGTTAGGGCAGTCCGAGAGCACGGCATGTGCTCTACCTGAGCTACACTCCCAGCCCTCATTGGAGGGTTCCAGGCAGAGGCTCTACCTCTGAGCCATGTCTCAATTTTGGTAGTTTCATTTATTGTTTTGTTTTGTTTATATTAAGATAGGGTGTCATGGCTGGGCAGTGGTGGCACACGCCTTTAATCCCAGCACTTGGGAGGCAGAGACAGGCAAATTTCTGAGTTCGAGGCCAGCCTGGTCTACAGAGTGAGTTCCAGGATAGCCAGGGCTACACAGAGAAACCCTGTCTCGAAAAAACTAAAAACAAAACAAACAAACAAACAAACAAACAAACAGAAAGATAGGGTGTCATGTATAACTTAGTCTGGCTTTTCTCTCAAAGTCCTCCAGAGTCTCTTAATGTCTTCCTCACTTTATAGGCAAGAAAACAGACTTAGAAACTTAGCCTAAATGGTAGGATACAGGTTTAGCACCCCCAACACACCCCCAAATACTACAAGCTAGAAATACCAAGGAGCTTTTCAGAGGGGACTTGGGGCTCAAGATAAAACCCAAACTACAGATATGTGATATGCTGTGTAGGATGATGAGGACTGTGGACGGCAACCTTTCAGTCTCGGGTGGAAGAGCTGGCTCAGGCAAAGCCTGTGGGTGGCTGTCACTGAGAGCAAAACCTGTGGAGATGGGAAGCCATTTGGTATGCAGAGTGAACAGAACCTAGCTGAGCTGCAGGGGCTTCAGCTACATCTCACAGAGCCACTGCACACTACACAGCAAGTCACTTAAACTATTAAAAACAAAAAAAAAAAAGGTTTTTTTCCTATTTGAGGTGTGTCTGAATCTCATATGGTATGTAGCTCAGGCTAGCCTGGAACTCCCATCAATCTTCCTACCTCAGCTTCCTAAGGGCTGAGATGACAAGAATGTGTCACCACACCTGGCTTCACAGTCATTTTTCATAGGGACTGTAAGTCTAAGATTGGGTAACATAGTATGGTACTGGTGATGACCACATCCCCGCTTTGCAGATGGCTGCCCTCTAAGGCAGGGTCTTGTTAACTTAGGTTAGCCTCAAACTTCCTATAAGTCAGAGACGACCTTAAACTTTCCTCCTCCTGTCTCTACCTAATGAGTATTGAAAATACAAGCTGTTGCCTTCCGGTCTGGGCCAGAGCACTGAGCAGATCTTGGGTGGCAGCTCTGTCCCCAACCTCCAAGAACCCAGAGGAAGCAGGGATCCCAGGCGCTCGAACTCAGGCAGTATCTTAGAATACACAGCCTTGGTGTATCTACTCATCAAGCATACTGAGCAGACCTGCCCAAACCTCTGATGTCCTGGAATTCCATCTGGATTCAGTGAAGACACAGCATCAGAGGCTTATTAACTTACTCTTCCCCCCCACCCCTCTTCTAAAATCTCAACGCCCTTAATCAGCTTGAAGAAGTTAAAGAAGAGTCAGCGCCCCTATTCCCTGAGCTTGGGGACTAATGTGGTTAATAATGGTCTGTCTTTCTAGGGACAAGTAGTGGTTTTGTTGGAACAGGGGGGATTAGTTAGGACTTATTGCATAGCCATAACCTATTGGTAGAAATCTGTATAATTATTATCAAGATGAAGTTATAATTTCTTAAATGGTACAAAATTTACTTTGATCTCAAATTTAAGGTTTTCATTGGTACGAGCCTCTTACTAATATAAAAATGAGATGAATATTGATACGCTCATGGGCATTGTGCCTGTATAACACATTTAGGAATACAATGCCTAGACCCAGCCCTTTTTTAACTTTTTTAACTGATTTGGGACGGTTAACCTATGAGTTAAGGGACTATAGCAAATTCATATTTTTTGAGTTTATTGTTAGGGTGTTTTCCATATTTTATCCAGAAATAGCTGAGAGGAGTGAACAGACAACAGTCCAGGTTACCTTACATGGATAGTTGGTTTTCAAAACATCAGAAGTCCATAGAACTGATGCTACAAATATTTATATATTAATGTTCATATTGATTAGAGACCTGTCTGCTCCTGACAGCTTCCTGTCGTGGATTCTAAGAAGAAATTGAGCATCCTTGGAGTTACTCCAGTTGTGTGGTAACAGCCACTAGGCAAGAATTGCCTCTCTCCATCTACAGACAAATTACTGTCCAGAAAAGGACACACATGCAGAATAGTCGACTGATTATATCTGCCTAGACAGAGTAATCAGTCCTTAATAATCCTGCATCACCAAGGTCTGTCAGATGATTCTGGGCCAGAAGGCTGAAGATTTGATGCTCCAACGTTCGGTAGTATAGGGGCTTTTCAGGTGTTCAGAGGTCTCTATAAATTGGCTAAGTTTTAGAAGCTATGCTTTGTGCTTCCCACAATTATAGTTAACTCAGTCATTCTGGATTTCTGACGGGGTTAAAAACTTATAGCTATTTACTATAAGAGAAAAGATTTGAGTGGATGGTCGTCAGCTGACATTCATCCTAAAGCCAGGTTCAGAACTAAATGTTTTAGTTAGGATAGATGACAGAGGTGCTGGTTAGTCAACAAAAGGATGGACGGGGTATTAGGACTATCTTGTACCTCACTGGTACAAATTGGCATAATTATGCTCTAATTGTATTTTGAGAGAAAAGTTTCATTTTAACAGGAAGGGTGATGTGTAGGAGGAGCTAAGGTAGAAGGAGTACTGAGAGGAAGAAAAGGAGTAAGAAGAGAAGGAGAGGAGAAGCTAGGTGATGAAAGAGAGAAAGAGGGGGGAGACAGGGAGGCAGATATTCATGTATCTCGACCAGTCAAAGATAGTTGTTATATCTAGGTTGGTCAGTGGGTTACACCTCTGATTGAACAATTCCAAACTTATAACGCTTATGATTAACATTATTTTTTTAAAAAATGTATAAATGCAAAAAGGAAAAGGGGGCATGGGATAGGGGTTTTCTAGGGGGGGGGGAATGGGGAAAGGGGATGGCATCTGAAGTGTAAATAAAATATCTAATAAAAAAAAAAGATTAGCAGTTTGACAAAAAAAAAAAAAAAAAAAAAAAAAAAAAAGAAGAAGAAGAAGAAAATACAAGCTGTTACCACCAGAATCACTGGATCCTGGGGATGGGATGCAGGGTTCATCCATGCTGGATCCATTCTACCCCCTGAGCCATCCCTCCCTTTACCCCTCTTTATGAGAACACAAACCTCCTGTAACCAGGGCTATATTACCCTTATGGCCCTACAAAGATGCAATCTCCAAATGAAGCCAACTTCTTGAGGTTTGTTCTGTGGCTATGTATTATAATGCTACGTGTGTGGGGGGAGCTGGCAAGACCTGGTCGCCCCAGAAATGAGAGAGTTGAACATAGACCCATGTGACACTACGTGATCTTGCTGAGTTTGGTGTTCCCAGGCTTGGAGGGTTGGAGAAGATCGCCAGGAGAGAAGAAAGGAAGAGAGAAGAAAGACACCCTGGGTTACGAGTCAAGGAAGCATGGCCCAAGGGCTGACCAACTGGAGTTAAAAGCAGCCCAGATGAAACACAGTAAGTCGTAACTCGGGTTATAGATTCTTACAACATAGCAGGTAGATATCAGCACAGCATTTGTGCTGATTAAGGCTTACTGTAAATAATAAAAGTTTTGTGTCTTTTATCTAGGAACTGGAAGATCAAGGTGGGGTAGAAGCCCCAGATTAAGATTAAATATTTTTTACAATACAAACTGAGGGGAACATGCTATCTAAATGTGACTTCGGTGGGGGACACTGACATCCAAAGACCACCGGAGGCCCCATGTCAGTCTATCACCAAAAGGTCCATCAACTGATGGAGAAATAAAGCACGGTGTCTGCAAACAGGGATGGGGCCATAACATGGACAGACCTAGAAACAACACAAAATGGGAGAGCAGCCAATCACAAAGCTCACACACCCTACGGCTGCATTCAGAAGACATGTGTAGATTAGGCAAATGCACAGTTTAGAGATGGCCAAGGACTGGGGGTGAGGAGGACAGAGGGAGTGGCAAAGAACGTGGGACAAGATTTCTCTTGGAGGGTATCAGCCATGTCATGACATCATTTCTGAGACCAGGCCTCTGATTCTCTCTGCATCTGAGGATGACCTTGATCTTTGGATTCTGCAGCCTCTACCTACTAATTAGACCTCTGTAGCAGAGTACTCTGCCTGGTGCCCTTAGAGGCCAGAAGAGGGTGTTTGTTTCCCCGGGACTGATGGGACTGCAGGTGTGGTGCCACACCCAGAGAACAAGCTCCAGAATTGTTAGTGGTGATGTCAGTACAGTTCTGTGAGCATGCTACAAACCGCTCAATTGTCTGCTTTAAGTGGGTAAAGTATATATTGTGTGAAATTATATCCCAATAAACCTCACTGAAAATAAGAACACGAGCCAGGAGTGGTGACTGCATGCCTTTAATTTCAGTGCCAGGCTGCCTGTCTCAAAAACAAAACAAAA
The DNA here is from genome assembly GCF_011762505.2 of Arvicanthis niloticus. NCBI lineage: Eukaryota > Metazoa > Chordata > Mammalia > Rodentia > Muridae > Arvicanthis > Arvicanthis niloticus. The sequence goes on along the minus strand of NC_047658.1, from coordinate 18,725,362 downwards.
CAAAACAAAAAAACCAAAAAAAACCCAAAAAAACAAAAAAGCAAAACAAATTAAGGAGCTGGAGAGGTGGTGCAGTGGCTAAATGCACTGGCTGTTCTTCCAGAGGACCTGGGTTCCATACCTAACACACACACATGGCAGCTCACAGCTCCGGTTCTAGGGGATCTAATGGCCTTCTGGCCTCTGGAGGCACTGCATTCACATGGGGTGCACAATCATAAAAACAGGCAAAACGCTCATTTACAGAAAATAAAACAAATAAAAACAAATCCTTTACTTTCTTTTCTCTTTAGGACAGTGTCTCACTATGTAGCCCTGGCTGGCCTGGAACTCCATATGTAGGCCAGACTGGCCTCAAATTCAGGGAGATCCATATACCTCTGCCTCCCCAGTGCTGGGATTAAAAATGTGTTCACCACACCCATTTAAATAAATCTTCTTGGGGGGGTTTCATCATCATCATCATTATTATTACTATTTTGGTTTTTCGAGACAGGGTTTCTCTGTGTAGTCCTGGCTGTCCTGGACCTCACTCTGTAGACCAGGCTGGCCTCGAACTCAGAAATCCGCCTGCCTCTGTCTCCCAAGTGCTGGGACTAAAGGCGTGTGCCACCACCGCCCGGCCGGGGGCTTTCAAATGTCCTACATTTAAAAAAAATTTTTATTGGTTCATTGTGAACTTCACATCATGTACCCTAATCCCACTTATCTCCTCTCCCTTCATTACTTCAAATAAATCTTAATCTCTTTACAGAGATATTTAGTGAAATTTGATGCAGCCTGGACTACATGCCACCTTGTCTCAAAAAAAAAAAAAAAAAAAAAAAAAAATCGCTGGGGTGGCAGTACACTCATTTAATCCCAGCACTCAGAAGGCAGAGGCAGGCCTATAGCCACGAGCTGTCACAATGAGAAACCTTGTCTTTTTTTGGGGGGTGGGAGGGGTGGGTGGGGTTGGTTTTTCGAAACAGGGTTTCTCTGTGTAGCCCTGGCTGTCCTGGAACTCACTCTGTAGACCAGGCTGGCCTCGAACTCAGAAATCCACCTGCCTCTAACTCCCAAGTCCTGGGATTAAAGGCATGAGCCACCACCTCCCGGCGAGAAACCTTGTCTTAAAAAAACAAAAAAAACGAGCCGGTGGTGGCGCAGGCCTTTAATCCCAACACTTGGGAGACAGAGGCAGGGGGATTTCGAAGCCAGCCAGGGTTATACAGAGAAACCCTGTCTCAAAAAACAAAACAACAACGGGGAAAAAAAAAAAACAAAACGAACAATGTGTGTGTGAGTTTGTGTATGTGGCTCGGTGCACACTTTTAATCTCAACGCTTGGGCGCCAGAAGTTGGCGGATCAGAGTTTGAAGCTAACTACATAGCAAGTTCTAGAACAGCAAGGGCTACATAATGAGATTCTGTCTCAAGTAAAATTAAATAATTTACTTGCATCAAGGAGCCTTCAAGGGCCCAAACCACTACTGCTCATTACCCTCCTCACTAGAAAACTGAAACAGATTAAGGAATCCGACCTCAACGGTCACTAACCCAAGGAGTCCCAAGTTCTTCCCAGCACTGGGCCGGATCACTCCTCTACGGCGGAATCATAGTTTCTATAACCAGCCAGGATGAGGGAAACATATTACAGGGCATCCTGGGAAATGTAGTTCCTCTTGCAGCTTAGGCGTTCAAGAGCCGTCTGTTAATGATTGACAGGGATTCGGAGTGATAAACCTTATCCTACGTCCCTCAGAACTCGAAATATCTCCCACAAGAAGGGTACTTAGCGACGCGACCCCTCACCGCCTGTAGCTTACCTCAAGAATGGTTATCCGACTTGTCGTCGCTTCAACTGTGTCCCGAACCGGAAAAGAGTACTGTTTTTTAACTCCACTCCTCCCACTTCCGCCCGACAGTAAGAAACCGGAAATAACTCTGCCCCTAGTTGCGGAGGCGCCTCTCCTGGCTTGGTAAGTGCTTTCTTCTTCTCTTCCATCCCCCCGGAAACGTGAGTGACAACTCTAAGGTTCCGGTGTGAGCAGAAAGTGGCTTGAATATCGGAAACACCTTAGCCTGTACTAGGCATTCCCCAGAGCGGGGCAGTTGCTTTGAGTATCTTCAAGTTTGAGTCTTGGGACTAACATCGTCACCCGAAGAGTCTGATATCCAGTTCCCCAAATATATACTTATTTTTTCCCGTTGCATCTTAAGAGACGATTGAGAACTCTTTCCTTTATTATGGAAAAAGCAATAATCAAAGACCACAAGGCTAAACTGTTCAAGTTACCCTCAGGAAACAGATTTATTGTGGTACCGCCCAGTTATTCTAGGAACCAAAGAATTCCGTTCCCACCAGTTTGTAGATCTCTTGAGACCTAAGATTTATTTTCCTGGCTCTGCCAAGCAAGTTGTCTGCAGAGAGAGACTCGGGCTGGAAAAGGAGGGAATCAGAGACGCTAATAAAGCCCCCTAGATCCCTCCATAGTGTAGGAAAGCTTTGCTTCTTCTATGTGGGGCGGTGGCACCGAAGACCTTGACTCTATGGTCCCTTTAAGTAGTTTGTCCCTTACCTGAGTCCCTCCCAAAGCAGGTAATCAGTAGCCCCGCCCCTTACCAGTAGCCAGATCGGGCCTAGTAACCCAGGTGGAGCACCCCGCCTCCCTCTTCCCTCCCCTCTCCCCTACCCCTTTGCACAGCTGGCTATTGCTGACCCAGAGGGTCTTCATTAAAGAAGAGAGGCAGGGCTCCCAGCCTTGGGCAAGTAAGTGAATGAATGCTCCCAGAGAAACTTGCGGGCGGGGGGATCTGGTGTCCTGACTCCCCATGTTATTGGGATCTAGAAACTTGGGACCCAAGCTTTAGGCTGTGGATCCCCAGGGCTCTGTCCCCTCAGGCCTTCAAGACCTAGAAATATAGGACCTGGTCGTCTGTCGTGTAGTCTTTGATTTTTGCGGCTTGATGAGGCAACAAGCAGTGGGAGGTTGACTTGGAATGTAATCTGCTGGCTTGGAAGGGACCAGGACTGATGATGAATCTACTGTGTGTTGTCAGATTTGTGATGGGTGATAAGTATAGAAAAAGATAGCCTCAGCAACTGTGTGCTCTCCACTGGTAGAGCACTGTCGCCTGCAAAGTCCTCCTCTGGCATTCGAATACCTGGTACAATGGGCAAGTAACTTTATCACCTCGTAATAATTTCCTCACCTATAAAATGGCAGGAGTAATAGGATTGGTTTGAAAATTAAGATGAGTTGATAAAGACCCATGGTGTCTGGTATAGGATACAGGTTGAGTACTTGGTTTTATCTTCATTCATGACTGCAGAGTCCAGGCAGGGAGTCCTGGCCTCATAACTCTGCTGAGGCATTTGTCATCTGGGAGTCCACACAATATGAGGAGCCATCCTTCCCTGCTCTTAGTCTATATGGGATTGGCCACCTGCCTGGACACCTTACCTCATAGAGAACAAAACCAAGGTGAGTATGTTTGTGGAAGAGCCTTGCAGAGGTTTAATTTTTGTCTTCCCCTAGCCAGAATACTCCCTGGCTTCCTAGACCTGACCCTTCTCCCTCAGATCCTAGGGTCCATACCCCAGCTTCTTCCCTCAGTTCCACTAGGCCAACTCCTGTTTCAGAAATAGAGTTCCAGACTCCAGTCTTCTTACCCAATGGTACAAACCCTGGCCCATCTTGTTCAGGATTTTCCAAGACTGGCCCATACCCCTATAACCCCACAGGTCTTTGTCTTCTTTGTCCCCAATCCTAAGGACTCTGCTTTTGACTCTGATGTCCTTAGTTCTTGACATCTTCCTGGATCCCCCAGAAGCCAAGAGTTTCTTAGTTGGCCGCAGGCGTTTTCCTCGTGCTAACAACTGGGACCTGGAGTTGCTGACCCCTGGGAACCTGGAACGGGAGTGTCTGGAGGAGAGGTGCTCCTGGGAGGAGGCTCGGGAGTACTTTGAGGACAACACACTGACGGTGAGGGCCTCAGAGGACCCTGGCATCAAGGGCCTGTCTGCCTTCTCTAGGTGTTAGGGATTATAGATCTCCAGCCTTCAGCTCCCCCTTCACCTCCCTGGGGTCTTGTATCAGGGTGGACCGGTGGGTGGTAGGGGAATGACTTTCCATGTTTAGTTGCTATCTCTCCCTTCTCTTCTCCATCCTAGGAGCGCTTCTGGGAAAGCTATACGTACAATGGCAAAGGAGGTGAGTGACACTCAGCCCTCTAGCTCTGTGTTGGGGAAGCAGCCTTTAGCCCCCACACACACTTAGGACCACCTTCCTGCCAATTGCATGCTATCCAGAGATGACTGACAAGGTGTTTCCTATGTTTTCACTATGGCCCTTGTCTGAGAAACCCAGCACACTGTGTTCCCATTCATAGGAGGACCCCAAGTCCCCAGGAGGGAGACATGTGGGTGAGCAAATGGTAGAAAGAGTTATTGTCATGGGGCCCATCAGAGGGACAAACTCACTTGGGGCCCTTCTTTATAGAGTTCAGAGCCTCAGCCCCTTACAAGCATCTTGGTTGCTAGTGGGGCTGTTACCTAGCAACAGAGCTAAGGCAGGAAGCCTGGCCATTCTCACCTGTCCAGTTTGCCCACCCTAGCCCCTCCTCTGAATTCTAAAGCCCTTATCTTGGCTTGAGCTTTGTTGCTAAGGGGGGCTGCTCCTTAGCAACAGGGCCTTGGCCAGGACAGACAGAGGAAGCCAGAAACACTACCTGGCTGCCTTCCCCTCCCCCACAGCTCCATGCCAGCCACAGCCAGCCTGGTTGCTAAGGAGGCCTTCTCCCTAGCAACCATACCTAGCTGGAAGACCAGGGCCTCCTGCCCAGCTGGAGGACCCCCCTCTGGGCACCAGCTGCCCCACCCCCTCACGGCTTGGTTGCTAGGGGTGGATGCACCTTAGCAACAGGCCCTAGGTCTGTACTATAGTCCTCACAGTGAAACTGGTTGCTAGGGGAGATAGCTTCTTTTCAACAATCTTAGCAAGGCCTAGTGGCTCCTTGGATCACCTGAAATTTGCCAGATTTTGGAAGACCAGCCTTCTCACTACAAGCTAAAAGCAGGGATGGGGGTGGGGATGGCAGGTAGCCAGATCTGATGGCACTGGCCTTGGCCTTGCAATCCCAGCTACTCCAGAGGCTGAAGCTTAAATATTGTTGAGTTCAAGGCCAGCCTCTGCTACATGTCAAGTATGAGATCAGCTTGAGACTCCCTGTCTCAATAAAACAAAACCGAGAGCTGGAGCGATGTCTCACTTGGTAAAGTGCTTGCTATGCAACCCGAGGACCTGAGTTTGATCCCCAGAATCTACAGGAAAAAGCTGGGCATCCCAGTGTACCTTTGGAGTCCCACTGTTTGAGAGGAGGGATAGAAGGGAGGGACCATGGGGCTCACTGGCTAACCAGCCTCCCTAAATCAGTGAGCCCAGCTCTAAGGAGGCAGGCCAGTGAGATGGCTCAGCAGGGGATGCCTGAGGGTATGAGTTCAGTCCCCAGACACCACATGGTAGGAGAGAACTGACTTCTGGAAGTTGTCCTCTGTCCCCTACATACATGCGGCAACCAGGTGCCCCCACACAGATGCACACGGATCTGAACATATAAATAATTAAATAGAAAATTAACAGCTGGGCAGTGGTGGCACACACCTTTAGTCCCAGCACTTGGGAGGCAGAGGCAAAGGCAGAGGCAGAGGCAGGCGGATTTCTGAGTTCAAGGCCAGCCTGGTCTACAGAGTGAGTTCCAGGACAGCCTGGGATACACAGAGAAACCCTGTCTCGAACCCCTCCCCCACACACACAAAAAAAATTAACAAAAAAATGTGTCCTTGAGGGAACACATTTAAGGTTGGACTGTGGTCACTACACATACACACAGGGACTTTTTTTTTTCTTTTTTAGAAAAGCAGGAAGGGCTAGAGAGATGGCACAGCACTTAAGAGTGTTTGCTGCTTTTGCAGAATACTGGAGCTTGGTTCCCAGGACCCTCGTTGGGTGCTGCTCACAACTGGTGGTAATTCTAGCAGACCTGGAAGATCCAGTGTCTTCCTGTGACTTCTGTGGACATCCACACATATGTGGACCTACTTTCCCCACAAGTACACACAGATTAAAAATAGAATAACAAAATAAATCTTTTAGGAGATCAGTAGGAGGCTGGAGAGACGACTTGGGGGTTAAGAGCACTTTCTGTTCTTGCCTGTTGAGGACCTAGGTTCAGGTCCCAGCACCCGCACCACCGTAGTGGTCACAATATTCAACTCCAGTTCCAGGGGATCCAACACCCTCTCCTGACCTCTTATGGCACCAGGCATGAGTAGTTCCTGGAGAGTTACAGCTACCTCTCTTTTCTAGCCTTTGTGGGTACCCATCACGCATGTGGTATAAAGGCACATATACAAGCAAATCACCCATATACATAAACTAAAAATAAATGTATCAAAAAATGTCTGTAGTGATCACAGTTCAACCTTAAATGTGTTCCCCCATGGACACATTTTTTTGTTAATTTTTAAATTTAATTATTTATATGTTCACCGTGTGCGTCTGTGTGCCACTTGTGTGTAGAGGACAGAGGATAACTTCCAGAAGTCAGTTCTCTCTTTCTACCATGATGCCTCATGCCTTTAATTCCAGCACTCAGAGGCACTTGTAGTTCAAGGTCAGCCTGGTCTACATAGTGAGTTCCAAGAGGACATCCTGAGCTACACAGAGAAACCTTGTCTCAAAAAACAAAACAAACAAAACAAAAAACCCCAACAACAACAAAAACCCTAGAGGTCCAGTCTTTAACATGACAAAAATTATATAAAAAATTATATAAAATTATACAAAAATTATATAAAAAATAAATTATTATATAAAATTTTATTTAAAAATAAAAAGAGCCAAGATGAACAAAAACAGATTGCAGAAAGGACCTTGAAGTCTTGTTTGCTTCCTCTTTGTTAAAGGGGTCTGTACCTTAGGGATGGCTTCAGGTAAGTTCGACACCTCGGTATTTCAGGATTTCCCCCAATTTATCCTTTGTTAAGTGAAGTCCTTTTATCCTTGTAAATGCTGAAGCCTTCCTATGCAATGGTCCTTCCTCCTGTGTTCTACCGTCAAGGTTCAGTTTAAACAGAAGACACACATCTGTCTCTCTTTCTCTGCCCAGCCATGGGGATGGATGAACCAACCCAGGGCCTTATATATTCTGCCCAACTGCTCTACCCATGATCTCAAATCCTCTTCACTTCCTGTTTTGTGACAAGGTCTCACTGACTTGCCCAGACTGACCTTGAATTCACTGTCAGACAGACTTCCCACATGGACTTCTCCAGCCTTAGCCTTCAAAGTAGCTGAGATGGCAAGTCTAGGTCATCAGCCCCTACTCAGATCAAAATGGGTTTCCATGAGCTCCTGGTATAGGGGTCATAATCCCTTCTCAGCGCAGGAAACAGAGGCTCTGAGAAAGCAGTCATGTTTGTTGCCTGACGCCACAGGAGCCAGAAGGGACCTCAGATCTGCCTTGTGTCTCAGCCCATTCCCTTAGGGAGAGGGACTGAAATGTCGGAGGAGGTGGTTGTACTGAATCAGTGGTACCCTTTACCCATAGGGCGTGGACGGGTAGATGTTGCAGGCCTGGCAGTGGGACTGACCTCTGGGATCTTGCTTATCGTGTTGGCTGGCTTGGGAGCCTTTTGGTATCTGCACTATCGACGGCGCCGCCTCAGAGTCCAGGAGTCCTGTCTGCAAGAGTAAGGGGTCTTCCAGGAGGAGGGGGATACAGGAGAGAAGGGGGAGGAAAGTGTGTGTATGTGTGGGGGAGACAGCTTGATCTGAGGAGAAGGGCTAAAGTTTGGGGCAGGAGACCATCGATGAAGGATCTGGAGCCATAGCCTATGGAGAGTAAGGCTGCCATTCCTGTTGATCTACTCAGCATGCAGTGGTTCTTTTTGCAGTTGATACCTACCTGTCAGTCCTGTGAGTGCCAGATTTCAGTGAAGTCATCACTGTGGATAAAACTGCAACTGGCAAGCAGGCGTGGTGGCGCATGCCTTTAATCCCAGCACTTGGGAGGCAGAGACAGGTGGATATTTGAGTGGATATTGAGGCCAGCCTGGTCTACAGAGCAAGTTCCAGGGCAGCCCGGGCTACACAGAGAAATCCTGTTTTAGAAAAACAAACAAACGAAAAAGCAACTGATGGGGTGTGTAAGCTGTGGTCCATAGCTGTCTGTGGCATGGCCTGTCCCATGGGTACAAGTCACAGCAAGTGTTTGTGTGAGCTGGGAGTAGTCTGTGTATTTCAGACCAGCAGAATCTCAGAGGGTGTCTCATAGCTGTAGCTGGGAATCATGGTGCTCCCAGAAGCTGGGTGCAGAGGCAGGGGATCTAAAATGCTCAAGACTCTTCATCATCATGTGAATTCAAGGCTAACCTGGGTAGCTGAGGGAGAAGCCTTCTCAAAATAAAATGTAGAAAGAGAGGTGAGGGTACAGACTGATCGATCGTGGAATGCCTTTCGTGGGGTGCCTTTGTAAAGGCCACCCATGAAGGGAGGGGACATAGGGTGCCCTGGGTCCTGGGTAGGGGAAGGTCTATCAAGGTAGCTTAGTGGGTAAAGGAGTTTGCTCCCAAACATGACAACCACATAGGGACACACGTAGTGAAAGGAGACACTCCCCTGTGCTGTCCTCCGATTATCATTGGTGTGTGGGTATATGTGCACACACAGAGAATAAATAACTGCAATTTAAATGTCAAAATACAAAGTAAAGAATGGGTTTGGAAGCTGGGCATGGCAGTTCACACATGAAATCCCAATGCTTGGGAGATTGGGCAGAAGGATTGTTGGAAGTTGTTGGGCGACCTTGCCTCAAAGACTGGATTTGGGAAATTTGGGGACTAAAAGTTTCTGTGCTGTGTGGAGCAAGTGTCTTAACCGCTGACCTCCTTGTCTCCAACTACAACGTAGGTTTTATATTAACCACATTTTTCTGTCCCCAGGACCGGGCTCATCATCCCCTTGAGTCCCCCGACTCCTTTATCTCCACCCTTGCCCCCAGGCCTTCCCACCTATGAGCAGGCTTTAGCAGCCTCTGGGGTGCACGACGCCCCACCGCCCCCTTACTCCAGGTACGAGGAGGGACTTATGCTTGGGTGGTGCCAGAGGGAGGGAGGAGAGGCAACGCGTGGGAGGGGCGTGTCCCCAAGGGCAGGGCTTGGTGCTTTGGAAAACCTACACGGGGCGGGGCTTGCAGGCCAGGACGGACCCTACGCAATTGTCTATACGGGCGTGGCTCTGCCTTGCAAGAGTGCAGCTTCTCAGGAAGGTGGGGCATGTGCTTACAGGATTGAGGATTGGCTGAGGCACCAAGGGCGGGTCGGTGTAGACTGGGTGGTGGTGGCGGCTGGGATGTTTGACTCTGCACTGTATACTCCCAACACCCCCATCCCCAATAGCCTCAGAAGGCCTCACTGAGGACCAGCTCGGAGCGCGGACTCCCTGAACTGTGGCCCTGATTCATAGCGGATTCCGGAAGTCGCCGGCTTCTTCGACGACTCGGCTTCAATGTGTCCGTGGGGGAGTCAGGGTCGTCGGACCCAAGGTCTACTATGACACACGTGTTTCCGCCGGGCACGCATACACGCACGTCCCTGACCATCCCGTTGCCGAGTCGTTGTCTCTGGCCATCGCGTGACCCCCCTCCCCCCCACTTCTCCTGAGCTGTGGCCTTGCCTCAGAATGGACAGACCTCTTAGGAAACTCGGACCAGACGTGACTCGGCTGTCACCCTACTGGTGCCGCGGGGCGTGTGCACGCAGGAAACCAGGTCCTTGCACATGCCTGACTTCGTGTATTTACCCACTCGGGCACATGGGCGGTTCGTAATCCAGCGTAAAGGTGGGGGGCTCATTTGCTATGTGCTGTAAGCGGGGTGTCACACTTGTGTTGCACCCGGGTAAATGGAGTTGATCTGAGATGCCCTCTACTTTAAAACCCTTTGAGAGATGAAGGGGGGTGGAAGAAATAAAAATTGAAACAATAAGAAAAGAATAAAAAATGCAAAAGAACTGAATCCCCTTACTGGGCCATTTGCGCGCGGTGGAACCGAATATCTCTGTATAGACGCTGTGCCCTACACCCCCAGGCTCCGCTGGTGCGCTCGCTTGTTCTCTCTCTCTCTCTCTCTCTCTCTCTCTCTCTCTCTCTCTCCTCTCTCTCTCTCTCTCTCTCTCTCCCCTCCCTCTCCCTCTCTCCCCTCCCTCTCCCTCTCTCCCCTCCCTCTCCCTCTCTCCCCCCCCTCCCAGGCTCCGCTAGTGCTCGCTCGCGCTCTCTCTCTCTTTTTTTTTTTTTTTTTTTTTTTGCATTTGCACGGGATTGTGGGAGGAAGCGGAGCGCAGCCAGACACCCCGCCGCCCGCCCCCCTTCCCCTCCCCCCTCCCCCAGCCGCCTTGTGCAAAGATGGCTGCACCGTGAGCGCAGAGGAGGAGGAGGCGGCGGCGGCGGCGGCGGCGGCGGCGAAAGAGCGAGCACCCAGCGCCCGCACCCACTCCGGGGCCGTCCGGGACGCCCCCTCCCGAGTGCGCGTCCCCCTTCTCTCTTGCAAGCGCCGGGGCAAAGGCGGAGACAGCGGGGTCCCTCCTCCCCCCTTTCCCTCCTCCAGGGGGAACCCCCCCTCCTTGGCTCAGCGGCTGCACCCCTCCTTTGCCCGCCCCTCCGTCCCTGCCCCCTCCCTCCCCCGCCCGGGGCCTTCCCGGGCCTTCGGTGGCCGCAAAGAAAAAAAAAAAAAAAGAGAGAGAGAAAGGGAGGAAAAAAAGCAGCGGAGGGAGCGGCGGCGGAGGAGAGCGCGCGCGCTCCCCCTCCTTCCCCCTCCCTCCCCCTCCCCCCAATTTCCACCGCGGCCAATTCATGGACAGGAACTACCCCAGCGCCGGCTTCGGGGACCCGCTCGGCGCCGGGGCGGGATGGAGTTACGAGAGGTCAGCGAAAGCTAGGTAAGAAGCTGAAGGGGACCTAGAGAAACGGGCCAAGAGGTGGGGGATTCCTGCCTGGCCTGGGCCTGGGGCCCGCTCAGCAACGCGTGCATCGCCAACTCCCCCTCCGGTTTTTGCAAGGGAGCGGCCTTCTTTGGGTTTGTAACAACGCCGCCGCCCCAGTTTGCAAATTGCAAACTCCGCCAAAGCCAGCTCCAGCTTGCAAAAGAGAGAAACGAAGCAGGCAAGGCGCAAAAACAAATTCGAACCGGGAAGGCCTTGGGAAGATGGGAAGGGTTGGCGAAGCAAGGCCTGGACTTGCCCCCCATCTTTGGATTCCGGGTTTGCTGACCCCTCCCCCCGGGCGCCCCTGGCTCTGCAACTGCAAAGGTGGGAGGAAAGGAGAATTAGCAAGCAGACCTGGGGGGCGCGCACCCCCTCCCAGGTCCTATTGTTCCGGGGCTGCTGGAGGCTGGGCCAGTCGGGCCCTCCCCCCTCCAAGAAATTCCCCGCGCAGAGTGGGCAAGGCGCCCCGCCCCCTTCTTAAACTAGGATGCTGTGCGTTGGGGGGGGTCCTGAGATTAGGGACACGCCCCCTTCTGCTCCCCACCTTTCTCAAAGCTGTGAATCCTGGTTGATGGCGCGCTGTTTGCCCTCTGGTCCAAGGCCACGGATTTGAGCTCTCTCTGGGATAGAGTCGTATCTTTTCTCCGTTTGTGTTTGTATGTGTGAGCGTGGGCCCTGTGCACGCGTGACTAGCCGCGTGTTCACCTGTGACCCTGCCCTTTGCATCTGTGTCGTGTGTCCTCACTGTTCACCTGCCCTTCACCCTCCTCCTCAACACTTGGCTTTCCCCAGCGTGTACAAATTTTTAGAGTGGGATTTCACACTCGGGACCTTTTCTTCCCCACGGGTGAATTAAACTCCTGTTTGTACACGCATCTGGCTTTGCTTAGGCCGGTGCACTTGAACCTCAGCCCCTGGGGATGCAACGAATTCGTGTCAGTACTTGTACCTGGGACTTTCCCTGGGTCCTGTCCCCTCCCCACCTTCTCCCCTTGCCATTTGGGACACAAGCTACCTCCTGCTCGCGGCCTGGCTAATTCCTTTCCTAATTTTGGGTCTGTGCTGTTTCAGCGGGTCTTGGGTTGTCCATGTGTCCCTGCAGTGTTGGACCTTGGGTTCTGTTGTGGCTGGGAGGACTCCAAGGGAGGATCACACCTTTCATGTTGATTACCGGAGATGCTTCCCCTAACTTCCTTCGTCCCCAATGTGTGTCCGCATGCTGGTGTTTGCAAACGTGGGACTTTTAGGTGCTCCAGAATAGCATCATTTTTTGCCGCCCCCCACCCCCATGGGATTACTGGGTTCCCTAGTGTTATCTCAGGGTTCTTTGGAGTAACACCTCCAGTCAGTTGGGAAGTTCCTCCTAGCCCCCTTCTCAGAGGATACCTCAGAGGGTATTCTGACATTTCTCTCTTGCTCTCAGCTTGGTCTACGGCAGCTCCCGGACTTCCCACCCAGAAACCGACATCTTGCATCGCCAGGCCTACGCGGCCCCCCACCCACTACAAAGCTATGCCACCAACCACCACCCGGCAGGTACGAGCTCCCATCCTGGAGGGCTAGGGCCGGTCTGCCCTCTAAGACATCTGATTGGTTGCTGAAAGTTCCGCCCCTGCTAATTGGCCTTGCTCTGGGTCCTGGACCTCTTTTTGCCACTTCTCCTCTGATTGGTTGCCTCTGAGGCTTTATTTCACGCCGGATTCGTCAGGCCTTCCATAGCTCCGCCCCTCTGCCTCTTATTGGCTGCTTTCCATCAGGGGCCCCCAAATCCCACCTTCTCTTCCAGGCTTTTCCTCTCCCTCCAGCCCACCCCCAGTCCTTTCTTTCCCTGTGGGATTCTCTTGGCTGGTTGGCCCCTTTTCTTCCCTATTGGCTTCAGTTCTTTGGCCCTCCCCCAGCTTGCTTAGAGTAACCTAGTCCAGCACCTTCACCTCTGCGTTTTAAACCAGTGCAGTCTGCCCGCCGCTCCTTGTCCTTTCCCTGTTTTCTGCCTCTTGCCCTTTTTTTTTTTTTTTTTTTTTTTTTTTTTTTTTTTTAAATTTCTCCTCTTTAGACTTTTCGTTGGTACTTCTGTGGTGTTAAAAATCCAACTCGAAGCCTTCCCTTGTCTCCTTCCCTCTCTCCTCCCAGTCCCTTCCTTCTTTATTTTATTAAGTGCGATAGGGTCTCATGGCATTGCTCAGATTGTCTCTGAAGGTCTGATCCTCCTGCCTCAGCCTCCTGAAAGCAGAGTTGAAAGGCACTGTATTCCTTTGCTTGTTTCTGGCTCCTCCCTCCAGTCCTCTTCTGAACTGTAACTGGTTTAGTGCTTTCCCCCATCTGTCTCTCCCCAGCCACCGTCCCCTACCTGGCTGACTTGCTTGCTTGTCCATTGTCAGGCCTCTCTGGACTTTTTGACACTGGCCTCCACCACGCGGGCTCAGCAGGGCCCGACGCCTCCGTCATGAACCTCATCTCGGCCCTGGAGTCCCGGGGCCCCCAGCCTGGCCCTTCCGCCTCCTCTCTCCTTTCCCAGTTCCGAAGTCCTTCCTGGCAGACAGGTAAGTGCTATTCCCCGAGGGCTGGAGAAGGGCTGTCTCATGGTCCACACTGACCGATGGTCTTCTCCTTCATCCCTAGCCATGCACACACCGGGCCCCACGGAACTCTTCATCTCTGGTGCCCTTCCAGGTTCCAGCACCTTCCCGTCTTCCTCTGCCCTGTCTGCCTACCAGCACCCGGCTTCCTTCGGCAGCCGCCCCTTCCCAGTGCCCTCATCCCTCAGCCTCCAGGATCCACCCTTCAGTCCTCCTGCTAATGGGCTCTTGTCCCCCCATGATGTGCTCCACCTGAAGCCCTCCCAAGCACCTACAGTGCCCTCTTCATTGGGTTTTGAGCGCCTGGCAGGGGGTGGTGTCTTGGGGCCTGCTGGCCTTGGTCCTGCTCAGACTCCCCCTTACCGTCCTGGTCCCCCAGATCCACCTCCACCTCCCCGCCACCTCCCGACTCAGTTCAATCTGCTGGCTTCTTCTTCTGCTGCCACGGCTGCCGAGCCATCTTCCCCTCAGCTCTACAACTTCTCGGGTGCTGCCCCGGGTCCACCGCCAGAGCGGGCCCTGCCCCGACAGGACACGGTCATCAAACACTACCAGCGGCCGGCCAGTGCCCAGCCCCCACCGCCCCCACCACCAGCCCATTCCCTGCAGCACTATCTGAGCTGTGGAGGCAGCTATCCCTCAATGGGCCACCGGGCCAGCTTGGCTTGCAGCCCTCTGGGAGGTGGGGAACCTTCTCCTGGTGCTGGAGAACCTACCAAGGGTGGGCCTAGTGGAGCCACAGCTGGAGCAGCTGGCCGGGCTACAGGCCCGGAGACTGCTGGGGGAGGTGCAGCTGGGGGTGGTGGTGGATACCGTCCTATCATCCAGTCCCCTGGTTACAAGACGAGTAAGGGAGGTTATGGGCCAGCTACAGGGGGTGCCACCAGGCCCCCACCACCTCGATCCACCGCCACACCCAAGTGTCAGAGCCTGGGTGGACCAGCAGCTGCTTATGCTGCTGGGAAAGCCTCTGGGGCTGGCGGGGCTGGGAGCCAGGCTTATTCCCCTGGCCAGCCCCAAGGGCTTCTGGGACCCCAGGCCTATGGGCAAGGATTTGGAGGGGGTCAAGCACAGGACTTAAGCAAAGGCCCTAGCTATTCTGGGGGTCCTCCGCAGCCCCCTAGTGGTCCCCCGCCTCCTGGCTTGGCTACTTGTCAGAGTTACTCTCCAGACCAGCTTCAGGGTCAGCTTTATGGGGTACAGAGTGAGCCTTACCCAGGGCCAGCTGCCCATTCACAGGGGCTCCCAACAGCCAGCCCTTCCCTCAGCTACAGTACTGGTCACTCCCCTGCTCTCTCAGGCCATGGAGGTGGCTGGGGACCCAGTTCTCTGGGAGGTGGTGGGGAGGCTAGCCCATCTCATATTATCCGACCCCTGCAGTCACCACCTGCTACTGGCCGCCCTCCTGGTGTTGGCTCTCCAGGAGCCCCTGGCAAATACTTAAGTTCAGTCTTAGCTTCGGCTCCGTTCCTAGCACCCCCTGGAGCTAGCAGCTATGCAGCTGGAGCAGGTGGCTATAAGGGAAAAGGTGACGGCTCAGAGCTGCTTGCTGGCCCTGGCGGTACTGCCACTGAGCGCACAGAAGATGAAGAATTTCTGATTCAGCACCTGCTTCAGGCACCCAGCCCACCTCGGACCTCAGGGGCAGATGGCTTGGTGGGTGAGGATGGGCCTGCTGATGCTTCTAAGGGACTTGGGGGCAGTGGTGGAGCTGGAGGTCCACCAGGCACACCATATGAATTAGCCAAGGAAGATCCCCAGAGGTACCACCTGCAGAGCGTCATCCGGACTAGTGCCAGTCTGGATGAGGGTGCCACGGCTGCACTGGAGCTGGGCCTAGGGAGGGTGAAGGACAAAAAGAAGGGTCCAGAACGGGGTGGTGAAACTCCTGAGGGACTAGCCACCTCGGTTGTTCACTATGGAGCCGGTGCCAAGGAGCTGGGAGCCTTCTTACAGAAGAGCCCACCTCCCCCACCACCCACGGCCCAGGCAACCCAGCCAACGCCCCACGGCCTCCTCTTGGAGGCTGGAGGTCCTGACCTTCCAATGGTGCTGCCTCCACCTCCTCCCCAGCTGCTCCCTTCTGTGCTCAGCCACGCCCCAAGCCCCTCACCCAGTGCCCCGAAAGTCGGCGTCCACCTCCTTGAGCCAGCCACCCGGGATGGGGCTCCCCAGCCACCGCCACCCCCACCTCCACCACCTATGCCTCTGCAGCTTGAAGCCCACCTTCGCGGTCATGGCCTGGAGCCCACAGCCCCAAGTCCTCGCTTACGACCTGAGGAGAGTCTGGAGCCTCCTGGAGCCATGCAAGAACTGCTTGGAGCTCTGGAACCATTGCCACCAGGGCCTGGGGATACTGGTGTGGGACCACCTAACTCAGAGGGCAAGGATCCTGCAGGCGCCTACAGAAGCCCCAGCCCTCAAGGGACCAAGGCACCACGGTTTGTACCCCTCACATCTATCTGCTTCCCCGACTCATTGCTTCAGGATGAGGAACGGAGCTTTTTTCCCACCATGGAGGAGATGTTTGGTGGAGGGGCAGCTGATGACTATGGCAAGGCTGGACAGACCGAAGATGATGGAGACCCCAAGACTGGGCCTGGTCCACCCTCTGGTCCCACTGCTTATGATCCTTATGGACCCTTCTGCGGAGGCCGGGCATCTGGAACTGGACCAGAGACTCCAGGCC
This sequence comes from Arvicanthis niloticus, assembly GCF_011762505.2. Classification (NCBI taxonomy): domain Eukaryota; kingdom Metazoa; phylum Chordata; class Mammalia; order Rodentia; family Muridae; genus Arvicanthis; species Arvicanthis niloticus. The sequence goes on along the minus strand of NC_047658.1, from coordinate 18,709,074 downwards.
TGGGTCTGGATCCCAACAAACCTCCTGAGCTTCCCTCCACAGTCAATGCAGAGCCACTGGGCCTGATCCAGAGCGGGCCACACCAGTCAGCACCGCCGCCGCCGCCGCCACCGCCACCCCCACCACCTGTCTCTGAGCCCAAGGGTGGCCTCACCTCGCCCATCTTCTGCTCAACCAAGCCAAAGAAGCTGCTGAAGACGTCCTCGTTCCACCTGCTACGGCGCCGAGATCCCCCCTTCCAGACGCCCAAGAAGCTGTATGCACAGGAGTATGAGTTTGAGGCTGATGAGGACAAAGCGGATGTGCCCGCAGATATCCGCCTAAACCCACGGCGCCTGCCTGATCTGGTGTCTAGTTGTCGCTCCCGACCAGCCCTCTCACCACTGGGAGATATAGACTTTTGCCCACCCAACCCTGGTCCTGATGGTCCTCGTCGCCGAGGCCGCAAACCCACCAAGGCAAAGCGTGATGGCCCTCCCCGACCCAGAGGGAGGCCCAGGATTCGTCCACTGGAGGGCCCTGCCATAGCAGGGCCAGCCTCAGCCTCCATAACCACTGATGGGGCCAAGAAACCTCGGGGTCGGGGCAGGGGCAGAGGCAGGAAGGCTGAGGAAATGGGAGGTACCCGGTTGGAGCCCCTGAAGCCGCTGAAGGTGAGGGGGACTGGGTGTGGGAAGGGCGGGGCTGGACTGTCTGAGATTGAAGGTGTCAGATGCTCTAGGCATCAGAGTTATGTTATCTCAGTAAAAAGCACCAGAGAGTTACCTAGGTAGAATTCCGGTGTTTCCATGAGGTAAAATGTTGTCGTTTGATGCTCATGAGAAGACAGTGTCAGGACCCAGGTTCTAAGGTCTTGTGCATGGAAGGATGGGCTGCCATTCAGATCCTGTGCCTGAATATTGGGGAAGGTCTGGGTCTGGGAGGGACTGTTGGCCTAGCCTCCTGTCTCTTGTATGGTCAGTTGTGTTGAAATCTGGCACGCCACAGACTGGTTGCAGGAGTTTGGAGCTGGTCTAAAGTGAAGTGGGATGTGGAATCCAGGGTCTGAGGGAGGAGGTCTGGAGCGTGGGCCCCTGAACCATGACACTTTGCTATCCCTATGTCTAGATCAAGCTATCTGTGCCCAAGGCTGGTGAGGGTCTGGGAGCACCTTCCAATGATGTCATCTCGGGTGTAGACCACAACAGCCTGGATTCCAACCTGACGCGGGAGAAAATTGAGGCCAAGATTAAGGAGGTGGAGGAGAAACAGCCGGAGATGAAGTCAGGCTTCATGGCTTCTTTCCTTGACTTTCTCAAGTCAGGAAAGCGGCACCCGCCACTCTACCAAGCTGGTCTGACGCCACCACTAAGCCCCCCTAAGAGTGTGCCAGCCTCTGTGCCCACCCGAGGCCTGCAGCCCCCACCACCCACCGTGCCCACTGTGCCGCACCCGACACCTTCTGGTCCTTTTGGCCTGGGAGGTGCATTGGAGGCTGCGGAGAGCGAGGGGCTGGGGCTTGGCTGCCCTTCCCCCTGCAAGCGGCTGGATGAAGAGCTGAAGCGTAACCTGGAGACGCTGCCCTCTTTCTCTTCGGATGAAGAAGACTCTGTGGCCAAGAACAGAGACCTGCAGGAGAGTATTTCCTCAGCCATCTCAGCCCTGGATGATCCACCCCTCACAGGGCCTAAGGACACCTCCACACCAGAGGAGCCGCCTTTAGACACTGGACCTACAGCCTCCGGTCCACCGCCTCTCCCAAGTCTGCCCAGCACCAACAGCAGTGGGACGCCTGGTGAGTTCTCAGAAGGTGGTCTGAGGACGGGGTGAGGCTTATTGGAGTCAGCAGATAAAGTTGTTTAGGTTACACAGTGTTTCAAGTTTTGTTTTTGTTTTTTTTTCTGTTGTGTAGAAAAGCACACTTGTCAGAGTTGATTTCCTGATTGACAGAAAAACAAACTTTTTTTTTTGGGGGGGGGGGTTCTCTGTATAACCCTGGCATTACTGAAACTCACTTTGTAGACTGGGCTGACCTTGAACTCTCAGATCCGCCTGCCTCCCAAGTGCTGGGTTTAAAACCTGTATCACCACTGCCTAGAGGAACATCTTTTAACAAGCTCAGAGGTTCAGCAGGGTATCACAGGGGCCTAGTACTGGGGCCCTGGAGGATGCTGGGAGATAATAGGGTGTAAGTGACAGGGCCAGGTAACAAGGGAAGTTTGAGGAACAGTTAACTGATTATGAGCTGTAGTTCTCTGAGGAGTAAGCAGTGAGCTCGGTGAAGACTCAGTGGTGAGCCCGTGCTTTCAGTCCCCCAGTGAGGGGCTGGGGGTGTGACTCAGAGGTAGAGCTCCTAGCAAAGGGATTTGTGGTGTTTTCCTAATGAATGAAAAACCTGGATTCTATTACTAGTAAAAGTAATTCGGGGACTGTAATGACGGCTCAGTGGGTAAGAGTGCTTACCACTCTTGTAGAAGACCCAGGTTCGGGTCCCAGCACCCACATCCAATTGTCTGTAGTTCCCGTTCCAGGGATCTGGTGCCCTCTTCTGCCTCTGTAGGCCCCTGTACATACATGGTATACACAAACGCACGCATGCACATGTAATTAGGCAAATGTCTATGGTGTTAGAAAATAAAATAGCTGCTAGAAGAGACGAGGGAGGGGCTTGTGAAGGCAGTGCGGATCCTGGGAGGGATTGCCAGCTTGAGAGCTGTGGAGTTAGGAGGCATCAGGATACGGAGTTAAAGGTGGACAAGAGCTGCAAGGGCTCCGGGAGACAGCTCAGGACTGACAACGGCATCAGGGCTGTGAGAGGAGTCTTAGGCGTTCCATGTAGTTGCTGGAGCTACAGTGGTGGTCTCACAGAAGGACCCAGAAGTGGTACATCTACAGAAGTCATGTCTGTCTCTGCTGTCTACTGTTAGTAAGGACACTTGTGGTTTTGTGGATATGCTGGAGGCTAAGTTGCCAGTCAGGGGTTGAAGGCCAGCCTGGGCTACATGGTCAATGAATGGCAATAGACCTGATGACTCCTCTTTTTCCTCCTCTTCCTCCTCCTTTTCTTCCTCCCTTCCTCTCTCTTAGAGCCCCCGCTGCTGGAGGAGAAGCCCCCACCCACTCCGCCTCCTGCCCCAACACCTCAGCCGGCCCCACCTCCACCCCCACCCCCGCCCCCAGTTCCAGCCTTGCCCTCACCCTCACCTACCCCACTGGTGACTCCTGTGGCTAGCTCACCTCCTCCACCACAGCCACCACCTCCTCCACCAGCACTGCCCTCACCACCTCCACCACCCCCGCCAGCACCCACAACTGTCCCACCAGTTGCCCCTCCAGAGGAGCCTGCTGCCCCATCACCAGAGGACCCCGAACCTCCGGATGCTCGGCCTTTGCACCTGGCCAAGAAGCAGGAGACGGCAGCAGTGTGTGGAGAGACGGATGAGGAGGCTGGGGAGAGTGGTGGAGAGGGCATCTTCCGGGAGCGGGATGAGTTCGTCATCCGTGCGGAGGACATACCCTCCCTCAAGGTGAGCCTCGGCATTGTCTCCAGATGGATCCTGACCAGTGTCTATGCTACTGACTGAGCAGCTGATGAGTGACCGGCCAGTCTGGGTTGGGGTGCAGGCAGAGGAGTCACCAGGTGGGCTTGCTAGGCTGCTTTTGGGTTCACAGCTTGGCTGATAGAAGGGATGGGCGAGGACATTTGCTTTCATTCCCCCCGACCCCCTGATGTCTGCCAAGCCTTCCTGGAGTTGATACAAGTGTACTATTGAGGGCTGAGTATACTTCAGTACTTCTGTCAGGTATTAATCTGCATCAAGTTCTGCCTATGGCAGAGAGAGAGGCATCTCTGGCCAACACTGAGAGCAGCACGTTTGGTGGCTATTCATACATATGTAGAGGGCCATATAGCTTGGCAATATAAATCTGGGCTCTTGACCAGATTTAAAGGGCCAGACATTAATTCTCTAGTATAGCTCATGCATCAAATCCAGTCAAAGCAGTTTGTTGCCCCCATAACTAACCTTCATGCCACTGTGGGCCTGTGGGCATATCTTGCCGGGCAGGTCAACTGTAGCATTGAAGGTTCACAATTAGTCACTTGGTAATTCCATTTCTTGGGTACTTAAAATCAGAGGGGAGCCAACCAGAGATGATGGTCTTTCCCATTTACAATCTGCCATCGATGCAGTGCAGTTATGTGTGACTTGCAGGAGGCGTAACAGATGCTTGCTCAAGGATGCTCACTGTGTGGCAGGCTGAGTGTTGTTTTTGTTGTTGGTTTGCTTTGGTTTGTTTTGAGACAGAGTTTCTCTCTGTGGCTCTGGCTATCCTGGAACTGACTCTGTGGATAAGACTCGGACTGGTCTCAGATCGGAACTCAGAGGGCCTCCTGTCTTTGCCTCCCAAGTGTTGGGATTAAAGGTGTGCACCACCACTGCCCGTCTGGGTTTTAAATTCTTGATGTAGATCTGGTCCTGCTGGTGTCAACCTGCCATCCCAGCTTGCCCAGGGTTGTTACAGGAGGGTCCTCAGTCCAAGACCTTCCTATGCTACAGAGTAGATTGAAAGCCGGCCTGGAAAATACAGTAAAGAAGTAAATACAAAAAAAGCTGGGAACATAGCTCAGCGGTAGCACGTGGCCGGTTGATAGAGACCCACCATCCTGGAGGCAGTGGTTACTTTGTCTTCCCTGGTTTGTGTCTCACTGGGTGGGTCAGGGTGGTCTCAAACGTGCCGCAGTCCTGCCTCAGCTTCATGGCTGTGTTACCGTAGATGTGCACCACCACGCTTGGTAACAGTCCAGTTTTGGTTTTTGTTTGTTCTTCTTTGAGACAGAGTCTCTCTCTAGAGCTCATTCTGTAGACACGGCTGGCCTTGAACTCACAGAGATCTGTCTGCCTCTGCCTTCTGAGTTTTGGGACTAAAAGTGTGCACCGCCACACCATATCTGTCTTCTGAGAAATAAATATTTCTGTGGATATATCCTCTGTGGGTGTTTTTCACACCAGTGGTAGAGCAAAACTTATAAATAACCAATAGTATAAACCAAGTTCCTGCTTACTGTGTTCCCAGAACGTTTGGGTGGCCTCTAGGATGTCTGGTTCATAGGCTTATCTGACTGAATCAGGATTGAGAGGATCTGGCAGGTAGGATCCAGTAGTAAAATGCCTGCATAGAGTCCCGCATCGAGAGGTTGGTTGGTCAAGAATCTGTTTGATTCTGTCCATGGTAGGACATGGCAGAGGCTCCCGGGAAGCAGAGCAGGCACTCGGCTGGCTGCCATCTCTCTGTTGTTGGCCCTGGGAGGCTGTCAGGCATGGCAGCGGTGGGATTAACCAGTGCCTTTGTGCACATTGTATGGGGTGAGTCTTGGCTGTTTCCTTCTGCAGTCCACATGGATTTTGGATTGAATTCACGACAAGTACAGAAAGTTAATCTTTTGAGAGGTGAACCTAACAGTTGGGTGGTGTTGTTTTGTTTTGGTTGGGTTTGTTTGTTTGTTTGTTTGTTTAAGTACTGGGAGTTTAAGGCACTTGATACAGGCAAGTTCTCACTGAGTTCCCGCGGCTTGCCTGAGCTTCACTGTGTGTGTAATCTGGGTAGATTGCAAACTTTCTACACTTCTCCTGCCCTGTTTTCTGACCTTGGCGAACAGGGTTCAAAGCAGTGCCTTCTCTAGCCCCATCTTACAGGTCAGAAAGGCCAGTGGGCCTGTGGAAGGGGCCCATTCACTGACCTGCCCTGGGACAGGAGCCAGGGCCATCCATCTGATACGACTGGCCAGCTGGTGTGGGACAGGGAAGGGGCCAGGCAAGGACTCAGATGCTTAAAATACTAGTCAAGTGTGAGCAGCCACAGGGGTCACAGAGCCCTGAGGCTGCACCTCCTATTGGTGTCAGAAACTCCTAGAGGTGAGCAAGGTAGGCGTGTCCAGCACTGGGGTTTACTAGACTCCGTTATACTTCTGCTTAGGAGCTGGGCTGCCATCTTGTCATTCCCCAGCCTCAGTTTTCACAGCCACAGCTGATGACAGGAGCTCCTCCCAGGTGTGTATTGATATGCGCTCAGCTCATGTGACCTGGCCTGTCCTTGTCAGTGACTGTGGCTCCCACACAGACGGTTCTGGTAACAGTGGACCTGTTGCTGTGATCTTGGGCTAGCTTTTACTCCAAGGCTTGGCAAATACTCAGTAAAATACAGAGGGTGTATGTTAAGTTTGCCATGATTCTCTTTCTGGCATTTCCCTGGCCCTCTGGTCATCTGGGCAGTGTTTTGAAGCTGAGGCAGTAAGGTCTCTGACTGAGCCCATGACTATCAGCACTTAAGTGGAGCCAGTAGTTAGGAGTCTGAGGTCAGCCTCAGGTACATGAGATTTCAAATGAAGCAAAAGCCAGGGAATGCATACCTTTGCAGGTATGGGGACTTACTGAGCTCTGTGCCACAAGCTCTCTGGGATCCTATCTACTTAGAACCCTGGTGCTTAGGGGGTAGAGAACTGTGGATTCCTTGGGGACTTGTTGGCCAGTCATTCTAGCTTAATATGTGAGTTTTGGGTCAGCAGCAGAGCTCAGGAGGTGAAGGTACTTATTAAGGACCCATTTAATCCCTCGCACTCAACAAGGTGGGAGGAAGAAGCACATTCACACGAGTTGTCTTCCACTCCGCACTTGTACCATGGGGCCTGCACGTGTACACATACACATGAGTTTATAATGATTGTTGAATTCTTAATTGAGTTCTCAATTCGCCATTGAGGTGGTTCATGAGGTAAAGGCGCCTGCCTCAAAATCTGATGACTTGAGTTCCATTTCTGGAACCTTCACTGGGGAATTCTAGGCAGGGTCTCTACCTTTGAGTCACATCCCAGCCCTTCACTGTGGGACTCTAGGCAGGGTCTCTACTGCTGAGGTACATCCTCAGTCTATGAAATGACATTTTCAACTTCCTTATTTCCACAAGTATAAAAAATTCAGGTCACATTTGAATACATTTCAGTTAAGTCAAATATCTTAAGTATCTCCACGGACGTTTATGTTCTGTCGTGCTGCTGGTGTTTCCTTGGGCTAAGTGAAGGATTACTACGGTGGTCTACGTTCTTTGCTGTGCTCTGAGTCTTTCAGCTCCCTTGTGTGTTTTATTTATGTGAGATGCTGGTTAAATGAGTTGGATTCAGGTGTTGAGAAGCTGTGTGTGGCTGGAGCCTGGCAGCAGTGGCACCACTCAGGAGTCCAGCCTGGGCTACAGAATGAGTTCTGGGACAGTGAGGAGTCCACAGAGAAATCCTGTCTTTCAAAAAGAAACTCAAGAAAGGGAAAAGAAAAGCTGTGTGGCTAACTAGCTTACAAACTGGATGGTCACTGGCTGCTTTAGTCTCATTGTCTGTAAAAGAAAAATGATACTACAACCCAGTTTTTGAGGAGGTTGTGACAGTCATCTGAGAGGGAATGGCCTGTGCAAGGTCCTGTGTGTGGAATGTCGCGGGTTTGCAGAAATGCTAGTGTGGGGGCGTGGACCATGAGTGGAACTGGGAACATGGAGGACTTGGGTACCAGGGCTGAGTGGATGGCTCTTCTAAGATGGAGTTTTTGCTGGAGGGGCCCTTGGTCAGCAAGGAGATGAAGAAGGTGACTGGGGGTAAGTTCCAGGTCTAACGAGCAGTGTTGGCTACCACTGTCCAAGGCTGCCTTCCTGTTGGTGGGACCTTTTCGATTTTGCTTCGTCTTAATGGTTTTTGCTTTTGCTCCGAGTGACCTTGAACTCAGGCACACAAGGAATTTTCTTGCCTTTCAAGGCATGGTGACTTGTCCTGTAATCCCAGTCCTTAGGCATCTGAGACAGGATTGCCGCAAACTGGAGGCTGACTTGGCTACGTAGAGGGTTCCAGGTCACTGGACCCAGCTAACCTTTCTTCTTAAATGCCATACCTGGGTGTGTAGCTCACCTGCTCGCATTCCTGTTGCTAGCTGCAGCACTGCTTAGCTTATTATACGTAAGTCACATTCTTAGGAAATAATCAGATTGGTCCACCCGTCCTTAGGTACCAGGATGGAGATTAGTGATTGGCTTGCCCATTAGCTGTTAGAGTCAGATGTCCTGCAGTGAGCCGACCATCTCAGTATGGGGGGGTCTTCGAGATGGGTCACTTCCTAGTCACTCACTGGGTGTGGTTGGTCATGTGACTGACAAGAAGGGAGCCTGGAAGTATAAGTTTTAAAGAACGGGGAGAAGAGATGGTTGTGATTTCCTGGGTCGCTCCTGCAGAATGAATACTAGGGGGCTGCAGAGACGGCTTAGTGACTAAGTGCTTACGTTCTTGGAGAGTACCTGAGTTCATTTGGATTCTTCACAACCACAGATAATTCTTGCACCAGGGCAGTCTCTTGCCCTCTCATGGCCTCCATGGGTACTGCGCTTGGTGCACATTCCCACTCGCAGACATAATAACAAAAACCAACCAAACGCCCAGTTGGAAAGGAACAGAGGAGCAGATAGGGAGAGGTTGGTGCCCGATGGGGAGCCCCAGAAGGGCTTCCTGGAAGTCTCTGAAGAACCGGAACAGTGAGTCTTGTGTTCTCATTCATTGATTGGGCAAGAAAGCCTATGGGGGTGTGCCCATAGGCTCAGAAACTGTGACGTGGCTGTAAACTTTGAGAGGTCTGATGCCCTATAGGGCAAGATTGGGAGAGGACACGAACACATTGTTTCCCTGCCAGGCTAGAAGGCTGTGTTTGGGGTCCAGGGAGTATTTTGGAGTTGAGCAGATGTGGTCTGAAATATACTTATTTTGGGGGGACTTCCGACCTAGCTGGTGATGGCATAGAGAAAGAGGAATGAGAGCCATGTGACAGAAGGACGACTGGAGTTCGGGTGCCTGCGTTCCTTCTGTGTCTCTCTCTGCTTCCTACTGAGCAAGTTAGAACTCCTTCTTTACGTGCACATAACTGATTCAAGAGTCATTAAAAAAAATGAGGGTGCGGAAACAGATTTCATCATGCTAAGAGCGCATAGTTTGGCATGCAGACACCCATATTGTACTGGTACTCAAAGCAGACATTACCAATCAATCCTACTACTTTGGAGCACAGTTAAAAGGCAGCCATGACTAATCAAATGGGATTATCATCTGAATTCTTTTTGATCACTTGATCTGTAATCTTTGAATGTAGCTCTACATCCCAGTGTCACCCATGGCTGCCTTGCCCTGTCATGTCACATGCTCTATTCAAGTACCCATCACTTCTTTAGGGGAGGTTTGGTTTGGGTTTTTTTTTTTTTTTTTTTTTTTTTTCTTCTGTTTTTGAGACGGAGTTTCTCTGTGTAACAGCCCTTGGTGTCCTGGAACTCACTCTGTAGACCAGGCTGGCCTCGAACTCCCAGAGATCCTCCTGCCTCTGCCTCCTGGGTACTGGGATTTAATGTATGAGCCACCATGCCCAGCGCTGGGTCATTGAGTGTTTTGTCCCTGTGTTTATCTCCTCTGGTCCTCTTCAGGTGTGCAGGTCAGATGTCAGTGTGAAGCATTGGGATACACAAGGATGTCAGGGGATGGGTCGAGGGGCACCTAGGGCAGGCAGTGGTGGCGCACGCCTTTAATCCCTGCACTTTGGAAGCTGAGGGAGGTGGAACTCACGGATCTCTGTGGGTTCGGGGTCTATCTGTCTCTGTTGTGTTGCATGTGGCAGGCTGAGCCACACCCCAGCCTCACGGGGTGGGAGGGGGAGTTGTAGGCAGGTGTTCTGCCTTTGAGCTCCGCCTCTCTACGCCTATAGCTCATGGCTTATAAACAGAACACATGTTTTCCTCACAGTGTTGGAGACTGGAAGTCAAAGGTCAGCCTCCTAGCGAATCTGGTTTATGGTCAAGCCTTCTTCCTGGTTGCTGGATGGTACCTTCAGGCTGTGTCCCTAACATAAGGGGCTGGGTCGATTGTCTTTTGCTTCTCTAAAGATTTGTTTTATTATGTTTTTATTTACATATATCTCTGTAAGTGTATGTTATGTGTGTGCATGCCCTAGGAGGCCGGCTAAAGTTACTGACTGGCATGTGGGACTTGTCTTAACTTGTGTGCTGGGAACTGAACTTGGAAAAACAGTAAGCTCTCTTAACAGATGAGTCTTCTCTTCAGCTCCAACTTTTGCCTCTTAACCTAGTTCCCCTAAATTCTCTATTTATACCATCAGAAGTTATTGATAAGTCATGTCTACCTTTTAGCTCTTTATTCAGATGTGTCAAGATCTGGGATCTATTAATGATGTCTGCTGTGAGTACCAGCTCTGATATTGAGGCCTGCATGCTAGATGCTTGAACTGGTGCAGTTTACTTACACATGCTTAATTTTTTTTATGGCTCTTGAATGAGTCACGTGAGTGCAAAGAATGCTTCTAACAGTCTGTTGAAAAGGAGACACAGAGAGGGTCTTGGTAAAATTCACATACAGAAGTGAGGCAGGGATGCTGGTATAGAAGACCATGGCTGTGAGTCTTTGCTGCTATGATCCTGGGTCTAGCAAATATTCATGTGTCACTGATGGTGGATGGGTGTTCGGAACTTCTCCTACTTAAATAACAAAGTCAAAACTCTGTGGCTTAATCAGAAGAAGCCTGCTCAAGAATTAGCTGGAGGCTGGGCCTGATGGTGCAGCCTGCCATTTCCTGTGCAGACCCTGAGCTAATCCAGGAGGATGTCAGCTTGGTGAGACTCTGACTTAGTTGGCTGTGGGTATAGCTCAGTAGAAGGTTGTGCCTTGCTTTCATCAACAAGGGCTTGGGTCAGCAGTGCCTCAGCACACGAAAGACTCTGGGTTTGGCCCCAGCACTGGAAAAAAGGAACATTTTAGCCAGATTCTAGGGAGACATGAGTAGAATCGGCTTCATCCTGGGGCTGAGGGAACCATGAGACCAGTACTGGGCAGTGCTTGCTTGGTACTAGTAGACAAGTCTTCATTTGTTGTTGTTGTTTATTGTTTCTGTGATAACTTTACAATGTTGTCTAGGCTAGCTTACACTTGTGACAATCCTGCCTCAGTTTGAGTGCTGGGATTAGAGGTGTGAGCAACGAAGTCTCCATCAGGGCAGGAGTGAGGGTAACCTTGTAGGTCTCCTTGGTGTCTTCCTCCTCAGCTGGCCCTGCAGACTGGCCGTGAGCCCCCACCCATCTGGCGTGTCCAGAAGGCCCTTCTGCAGAAGTTCACTCCAGAGATCAAGGATGGCCAGAGGCAGTTTTGTGCTACCAGTAATGTAAGCCAGTGGGTGGGGGTGTGGACTTTGGGGGAGAGTGCTCAATCTTGGGGTCCTTCTCTGCATGGCCCAGGGCAGGGTGGCAGCCTCCGTCTCTGGAGGTGGGTTGGTAATTCATGGCAGCTCTCACGGACTTTGCTCTCTTCACAGTATTTGGGTTATTTTGGGGATGCAAAAAACCGGTACCAGCGCCTCTATGTGAAGTTCTTGGAGAATGTCAACAAGAAGGATTACGTGAGGGTGTGCGCCCGGAAACCCTGGCACCGGCCCCCACTGCCAGTCAGGTACTGACGGTGGTAGGATACCTGAGGGGGAAGGTGTGAAGCTGACTCCACCTGCAGGACCTGGAGCTTTTCATGAGGGAAATAGAGCCAGGAGACACAGCTGGGAGGAGGAGAAAGAGACCCATGGTTGGGGGGGGGGCAAGTTCCAGAGAATCAGGCAGCCGAGACTCAAAGAGGGCATCAGGGACCCAGAGAGAGGGAGACAGAAATATTCAGAGAGTTGGGGACCCAGAGGAAGGAGGAGAGAGGCTTAGAGAGGTGGAGAGAGCAAAGACCTCACCACCCAAAAGAAGGAAAGCGTGAAGAACATTGAGCAGGATGAGATAGGCTTCAGGGTCCCAGAACGTGGGGTTGGGGGTGGGGTCTTCAGGCTGCTGATGACCGTCTCTTTTGTCCTTTTTCAGACGGTCTGGGCAGACCAAGGGCCCTACCCCTGTTGGGGGCAGTTCTGCACCTCCATCTAAGGTCCCAGCCCCACCTCCCAAGCCTGAGACCCCTGAGAAGATGACATCAGAGAAGCCCCCAGAACCCACACCTGAGCCTGCTGTACCCGAGCCCCCTGCCCCAGAGAAGCCATCCCCACCCCGACCTGTGGAGAAGGAGAAAGAGAAGGAGAAGGAGAAGGAAAGGGTAACCCGGCCTTTGCGGAGTGAACGGGCCACCAGCGGGCGGCAAATGCGGACTGACCGGAACCTGGCCACAGGACAGTCCACCACCTCCCGGCTGCCCAAAGCCAGGCCCTCGAAGGTGAAGGCCGAGCCACCTCCAAAGAAAAGGAAGAAATGGCTGAAGGAGGCAGTGGGTAATGCCTCAGCGGGTGATGGCCCTGGGGGCAGCTCATCCGACTCCGAGTCCTCCCCTGGCGCACCCAGCGAGGATGGTAGGTTCCAGCAGCTGCAAGCATGGGGGGTCACCTAGGGAGGGAACACTGGCCTTAAGGAGGGGACAGGATGATGTCAGCTTGAGAGCTGCAGGTAGTCTCTACCAAATAGAGACAAAGAGGACTCCCCAGCAACAATGGCAGAAACTACAGTTGACAGTCACTTTCCTGTGTAAAAAGTATGTGTCTGCTAAGGTCTTGGTACATTGCTTCATTCCCAGGGCAGCCATAAGAGGTAGAAACTGTAACTCCATCTGGGGCCAGGCCTCCTGGCAGAGGCTGACCATCCAGCTAAATAGCAGCTGAGGACTTTGGAAAGTTCAGAACCAGTCTGAGCTGCAGCCCACTCAGTTCAGGCTGCTTAGTGAGATCCTGTTTCAAAGGAAAAAGTAAAAACAGCCATGTTGAAGTCTGCCAGTGGTGGCATTCACCTCTAATTCCAGCACTAGAGAGGCAGAGGCAGGTGGATCTCTGGGTTCAAGGCCAGCCTGGTCTACAGAGTGAGTTCCAGAGCTATGTAGGAAGACTTAGTCTCAAGGAAAAAGCCCAAAGAAACAAAAAAAATTTCCAAAATAAAATAAAGCTAAGATGTAACTCAGCTTTTGAATCTCCTGTGCTGCAGAATGAATGAGTTACCGGATTTATAAACAAACAAATAGAACTCAGGCACCACATACAGAGGAGGCAGCCGTGAGGCGCAGGGCACTCCCTCACTCCGGGAAGCCAGCAGTGCCCTTTATATTCACTGATGGCTGGTGTTTGTTCGTAACAGGTTGAGTCTTAGCCTGGGACAGATGTTAGACCAGCCAGGCTCTATCCTGGGCCCAGAGACAGTGGTGCTTCATGTGATACCCTGGGTGACCCTGAAAAGCCGTGACCTTTTCTTTCCTGACCTTGCCTGTAGGATTGCTCTGAGGGAGAATCTGGCCTAGAGTTGGCACCACAAGAGCTCCTTGTCAGCTAGATGTTCTGCTGTGTCCCTGATGCTCAGCATGATGACCCCCATATGGGGCAGGGGGATGGCCATGAGTTTAGAAGGCTAGCCTGTCTACACAGGCTTGTTTTCTTGTCTCCAAAATAACAACAAAACACCCCTACTCTCCTAGGCTGGGCCTGTGCTTCCTTTTTCACTCCGCTTGGCTCTGAATGGCTAACATGTCGCACCTACTTGTAAGGACTACAGGAAATGCACATTTATTTTGTGTGTTTGTCTTTTGCCTGTATGTCTGTGCACCATGTGTATACCTGGTGCAGTGGAGAAGAAGGTGTTGGATCCCCAAGATCTAGATTGTGAGCTACCACACAGTGCTGGGTCCTCTTGAGCTGTCGATGCTTCTAACCACTGAGCCATCTCCAACCCCAGCGTAATTTCCTAACTTAGTCTGCATTCAGCTATGAAAGTAGCACGCACTTGTGCTCTCTTTTCCTCTCTCCATTCCTCCTTCTCTCTCTTTCTTTCTCTCTCTCTCTCTCTCTGTCTCTCTCTGTCTCTCTCTCTCTCTCTCTCTCTCCCTCCCTCCCTCCCTCCCTCTCTCCCTCCCTCCCTCCCTCCCTCCCTCTCCCACCCTCTCTCTTTCCTTTTTTCTTTTTTTGTTGACGGTCTAATGTAATCCAGACTGCCTCTTAACTTGCTATGTACTTCCGGGTAGCTCTTGAGCTTCTGACCTGCCGCCGCCACCTCTGCCATCACAAGCATATGTCATCGCACAGTTTATTTAGTGCTGGGTATGGAAGCCAGGGCTGTGTTGGTGTGTGCTAGCTAGATCAGCACTCTGCCAGCTGAGCTCGTCCTCAGTCCTCTCTCTGTTTTGGTATGTTTGTTTCAATTGTCTCACTGTGTAGCTCTTGCTGGCCTCGAACTCACAGAGCTCTACCTGCCTCTGCCTCCCAAGTGCTGGGATTAAAGACGTGTGCATCATCACTTTCGGCTGCTCTCTGTCTTGATTTAATGTTTTGGTAACTAACTTTGTTTCCAGGGGTTTTCATGGGGCCACACTGAATTAGGCCCATGTCATTGGCCCTGAACAGTTGTTCTTGTCACTCTGCTCTCAGGATCTTGAGTGTATCAGTTCTTCCTGGTCAGCTCAGCCACTTTGTCCTCTGAGCTCAGTCATCAAGGCATCCTTAACAGGGGCTCACCTGTGCCCTCCTAGCTAGGGTCTGCACCGTGAGTCCTTGCCATTGGAAGTAGTGTCTACTACAGAATAACCTTGGAATGAGTCTGTCCCATCTTCTCCCCAGAGCGAGCAGTTCCAGGACGGCTGCTGAAGACACGGGCCATGCGGGAGATGTACAGGAGCTATGTGGAGATGCTGGTGAGCACAGCCCTGGACCCAGACATGATCCAGGCCCTGGAGGACACGCATGGTGAGCTGGACCAGGGAGGAAGCCTGGACCTCAGAGGAGGGATATGGAGTTATGGGTGGGTGCTGGCTTCCTGAGGCTGAGGATTGGGCCTGGGAGGGTTAGGGTCTAGGGAAAGGGTGAGGGAGAGACTTGTGGATTGGTCTAAGGATGAGCACTGGGCACTTAGTCCTTTGAGAGGAAAGCTGGGGTCTACAAAGGATCTCTAGTCCTGGACTCAGTGGTCTTGGGGAGAAGGGGATTTAGGGACCCCAGACCAGCCCTGTTTGTGGTTCTGCTGTCTGCTGACACCCCTGCTCTTGCAGATGAACTGTATCTTCCACCCATGCGGAAAATTGACGGCCTCCTCAATGAGCACAAGAAAAAGGTCCTGAAGCGGCTGTCACTGAGCCCAGCTCTGCAGGTGCTTGGGGGCCCGAGTGGGGATCGCATGGGGCCCAGGTCAGGTGTGGAGACCGGGCTGTGGGCTGTCAGCAACTTGAGGTCACTTGAGGATCGTCCCTAGAACAGAGATTATTGCAAGATCATTGCTGTCCTAGGTTTGATCTGGAGAGGATGAGGGCTCAGCTGGAGAGGCCCCTGGCTTCCTGGTAGCCCCATGGGGAGTGTTAGTGTTAGTGTTAGTAATAGAGCCTGGGCCTGAGGCTTTTGTCTCGCCATACTGTCACCTGTTTCCTGTCCCTGTGAGAGAACTGTCAAATCCCAGGGCTCATTCCTGCCTGTCAATCCCTCTGGATGGCCTGTCATGGTAGATGGTACATCCCAGGGCCACCCTGACAATCTTGAGGTACAGTGCTGACGTGACGCTGAAGAGTCTAGTCCTAATATCATGGGACTCGGACTGTGGCTCACTTGGTAGTGTGCTTGAGGCCCTGGCTTCAAGCTTGCTGGCATCTAGGCTTCATCAGGTTGTTTGGGTTTTTAGGTTTTTTTTTGGTTTGGTTTGGTTTGGTTTGGTTTGGTTTGATTTGGTTTGGCTTGGCTTGGCTTAGCTTAGCCTGGCTTGGTTGAGAACAGGGTCTTACTAGGTAGCCTTGGCTATATTGGGACTTGCTTTGTAGAGTTGACCCCACGTATCTGTCATCCCAGTTCTGTGGGAGGTTGGGGCAGGGAATCAAAACTCCGCCATCTTGGACAACTTAAGGAGGCCATGTTACAAAATCAACAAGTAGCTGTGTGGTGGCACATTCCTGTAGTCCCGGTACTTGGAAGGTAAAGACATGTGCATCTCTGTGGGTTTAAGGCCCCCGGCGCCAAATAGTGAGATTCTGTCCTTTTATTAAAAAGAGGAGAGAAGCCGGGCAGTGGTGGCGCACACCTTTAATCCCAGCACTTGGAAGTCAGAGGCAGGCAGATTTCTGAGTTCAAGGCCAGCCTGGTCTACAGAGTGAGTTCCAAGACAGCCAGGGCTACACAGAGAAACCCGGTCTCGAAAAACAAAACAAAATACAAGAAAACCCTGGGATTGGTACTAACTAGACTGCCTCCCTACTTCTGAATCGGAGGTTCAGCATCTGGTTTGCACAGTTCTGGGATAGGTGAGGCTGGCACCAGGAATCAGAGTGCATAATTTTAGTGTGTGCTTGTGTGTGTGTGTGTGTGTGTGTGTGTGTGTGTGTGTGTGTCTGTCTGTCTCTCTCTCTCTCTCTCTCTCTCTCTCTCTCTCTCTCTCTCTCTCTCTGTGTGTGTCTGTGTGTCTGTCTGTGTGTCTGTCTGTGTGTGTGTATATATCACATCTTGGATTCAGCTGGAGACCAGAAGCTGGCTTCAGATACCCCATATCTGCAGCTGTGAGCCACTCCATGTGAGTGCTAGAAACTGAACCTGGGTTGTCTGTGAGAGAGCAGATCTGTCCGTCAGCACGTAATGTGGTGTTACAGAATGGTGGGTAGAGTGTGCTACTTGTGAGATTTGAGGCCATGTGAGGATTGCAGGGGACAAGATATACCTGCAGGTCTTCTGAGATTGTCTTAGGGGAGGGACAGTGAGGCCTACATGATGCAAGGATCTGAGTGCTGGATTTGGGTGAAGGTGCAGGTCCAGGGAGGTGGCCACTGACCCTCTGGCTTCCCACAGGATGCCCTGCACACGTTCCCACAGCTGCAGGTGGAGCAGACTGGAGAAGGCTCCCCCGAAGAGGGGGCTGTGCGGCTGCGGCCTGCAGGGGAGCCCTATAACCGGAAGACACTCAGCAAGCTCAAGAGAAGCGTTGTGCGGGCCCAGGTAGGAGTCTTGGCCTGGGAGGGATGACCCGGGGAGGAGTGGTGCTCTCCAGAGCCTATGAGCATGAGCTCCTCTGTCTGCAGGAGTTCAAGGTGGAGCTGGAGAAGTCAGGGTACTACACCCTCTACCACTCTCTGCACCACTACAAATATCACACATTTCTGCGCTGCCGAGACCAGGTGAGCACCAGCCCAGCCCCTCAGTCTTCCTCCCTAGCCAGGAACTCCAGCCTTCCTCCTCCATCCCACGGCCCTGGTCCCACACCCCTTCCCGAGCCGTTTCTTCCCACACAGCTTCACTTTCCTTCCCCACAGACCCTGGCCATCGAGGGTGGTGCCGAGGACCTGGGGCAAGAGGAAGTGGTCCAGCAGTGCATGCGGAACCAGCCGTGGCTAGAACAGCTGTTCGACTCCTTCAGTGACCTGCTCGCCCAAGCACAGGCCCACAGCCGCTGCGGGTGACCACACTCTGCCTGGCGAGGAGGACGCCTCCTCCATGGACTGAGAACTGGACAGAACTGTCCTCCGGAGCTGACTCCTAGGCTCCCTTGCTGCCAGGAGGGAAGGGGTCGTCCTCAGCCAGGGTGTGTCCACACAGCCCCCCCTTACTCCCTCTCACATCCTTCCCCGTTCGTGTACAGAGAAATTATTTATATATATGTATAAATGTCTATTTAGTAACACTTGCCCTGTCCCCTGGCCCAGCCCCCCCAACACGGCCATCGCCCCGCCCCTCCACCGTGTACATAATGTATAGGAAAATTCTATGTATGGTTGAGGGAGGGAGGGCCGCTTGAGAGAACTGGGGATGTCCCCCCTCCCCTCCCAAGCTTCCCCCTCCAGGCCAACGTCTTTGCTAAAGGCTGCTCCCCAAGGGTGTGTGGTGTTGGGTGGGAGGGGCCAAACATCTTGTTAATTATTTTTAATCTTATTTATTGTACATACCTGGGGTGGGGGAGGGGTGGAGAGGGAGGGTGAGAAGACTCCCCTCGCCCTGCCCCTCCTGTTCCTTTTCTACAGCGATCTGTCTCCCCCACCCTTGGCCCTGCTCCCCTTTGTCTTCTCAATGTGGTTCTATTTTTTAATGCCTCTCTCTGCCCCCTCCCTTCTGCCCTCTCCCCACCTCTCCTTGACCTCCTTGCTCTTTCTTGGGCGCTGTACAACTCACCTTGTATACACTGTGTACACACAACCAGCCAAACGAAACCCAACAGCAACACTTTACCAGCAGGCTGGAGTGCTCTGTCCGCGGCGGTGGGTAGGCCTGGGCGGCGGGAGCAAGGGTTGGCGAAGAAACTTGGATGACCATATATAGCCTAGGGTCAGTGTGTGTGTGAGACCCCCAAAATTTAATGACCTCAATCAAGCATGAATCTTGTTATGGTTTGTCAAAATCAAGGGTGGGGGTGGACAGATACCTGTCCCGAGGAGCCACTGTAGATGTCATCTTTCAGGCTGCCCAGGGGGATTGTGGCTGCAGGATTCCCATGTAAGGTTTTTGTATGGCTACGAGCTGGTGGCCTCGGTTCTTCATGGTGTGGCACTCTATGCGCTCACTGAGTTTTCTTAAAATCTGGTGGTGGACAAGGACAAAACCATCTAAAACATCCACTAGCCCTTGTCACAGACTCCCTAGAAAGCCTTGGGAGGGATGGAGAGGTAGCTCAGTAGTTAGGGCACGGGCTGCTCCCGCAGAGGGGCCCATTTCCCTTCCCACATTGGATGACTTACACTGAAGTCAACTGAACTCTGATTTTTCCATCTCATGTAGTTTAAGCTTACAAAGTAACTGTGGCTGACAGACTTCAGATACTTGTGCCCCTACTTCCCACGGGCCAGGGTTGATAGATGTGTACCACCCCACCGGGTTAAAAGACTACATGAATCTTGTCATCTGCTTTGCAGGCCGGTGACGTCAGGAGCTGGGTGGCAGTCATTGTTACAGAGATGAGGGTCTCCTCCACAGCCATACCACACAGGAGCCTAAAACCTGGAACCACACCAGACGGGCTCACTGTAGCCTAGGCTGTCTGTAGCTCTCAGTTCTCTGACAGGTCATGGATGCTGATGGTCAGTAGGGACTAGACACTGCTCTATGAGGATCATCAATAGCCTGCATCCCCCTGTACCCCCACTTCCCCAAGAGGAGCAACACCAAGGCAGAGAACTTGACACAAATGCCAGGTTGCTGTTCCAGATTTGATTTGCCAGGGGCTGGGCCAGGCAAGGCCACAAAAGGGCTGCTGGTAACTGGAGGTTGCGCCTGCAGTGAATGTGGGAGACACTCAAAGCCAGTGTGTGATGCCGGCTCAGGTGACAGCCTGTGTTTTGCACAGGGGACAGACAGGCCTGTACCATAATGGAGGTTAGCTACTATGTTACTGAGTCATTTGTTGCTCAGTGTCCCTGCAACCCTCCAAGAGTTTGCAGAAATTTTGTCTCAGGTCTGTAAGTCAAAACCAAGTAATCCCAGAAGGAGTTACCATGGAAACTCAAGGTTAGCCTGAAAAGGGATGGTATCTGGTCTTGCTGGTAGAGCTACTGTCTAGAATCCCCCAGTGAGGGCCTGGGGTGTGGCTCAGTGATAGAAACCTGAGGTATAGAAGAGCCTAAGTTCCCCCCCACACACACACAGGTGGATAGGGACACTAACATTGGAATGACAGCAATAGGGTTAGCCTCTAGTGAGGGTTGTGAGTGGACCTTCAGTGGTCATGACCTACATTGTGGACCGACCCTGTAGTTGGGATCCTCGA
This sequence comes from Arvicanthis niloticus, assembly GCF_011762505.2. Classification (NCBI taxonomy): domain Eukaryota; kingdom Metazoa; phylum Chordata; class Mammalia; order Rodentia; family Muridae; genus Arvicanthis; species Arvicanthis niloticus. Next base: position 18,689,349 of record NC_047658.1, on the reverse strand, counting down.
GTCAGCTAACTGTCCCAGGTCCAACTTGTACAGCAGAAATTTAACCTGCAAAGACGACCACCCTGGCACAGAGGGCAGTGTTGACTTGGACAAAATCCAACTTCCTAAATCCAAACCTCAGCTTCTTGTAGTTGAAGCAGGCTGTTTGGCATGCTCACAACAAAACTGGGTGACGAGACTGGATCCTGAGCAGAGAAGAGTTGGAGGACAACCTCAGCTTCAGAAAGAGACCTTTTCTCAAAAACCCCAAACAAAATCACTGCCAAAGCCTGGGAGAGGGTGGCAACCTACCACAGGCACAGACACAGACACGTGCCTAGGGAGGTGCCAGCCAGGCTGTGTCAGCCTTTGACTCTTGTCTTAGAAACTTAGGAATGGCTGTGGCCTGGAGCCTTCCAAAAATGGCTTGCCAGTTGTCGTGTATATTCTTGTGCTTTCGTCTCAGGGCAAGCAGTAACTTGTCCTTTGCTCAGTGTGCATCTTGGCCTTACAAGAACCAGGATGTCCAGGCCAAAAACTACATACACCCTACCCTACCATATGGTGGGAAGTACTCAACTCTGTTCTAGGCAATGTGAGCTGGGTCCCAGGATCCTTTACTGGCAAGAGCAGTGTTTCCCCTGCTGGGATTCCTTGACATGGAAACCTTTACTGGTAAAGGATGGAGAGACTGCAGCCAGCTACAGGTTCTGCCTTGCAAAAGAGGCGACCCCTTCTTGGCCTAAGGAGAGAGCATGCTGCTGCACGCTCTTAGCCTTGCCCAGCCCCAGGGCAGAAGGTTGAACACAGGCTGAAGGCTCTGGCTGTGTTAACAGAAAGCCAGAAAGGGATACCACTGATTAGTGGTCCAGTATGACATACAGAATAACATAATCATTGGACAGGGCAGAAAGGGTCATGGATATTTGTAGTGAATAGCCTATAGGGAGTACACACTGTTCCATGAGGGGCATCAGCAGCCTTCATCTCCCCAAGCAAAGCAACACTAGAACAAACTGACATAAGGAGGCCAAGCCTGCAGGGGATGTGGGAGATGTTCAGAACCAACTTTAGATGCTGAGGCAGGGGGAGCCTGTGTTCTGTGTGGACAGACAGCTCAGATGAAGTTCCACCCTGGTGTGTTGGGTGAGGTTTGGAGTTCAAAGGTGGATGATCAAGCCAGGATGCTGGCTGCCTTAGGGTTTCCACTGCTATGAAGAGAATCCATGATCAAGGCAAATCTTCTAAGGGACATTTAATTGTAATTTAATTACAGGTTCTGAGGTTCAATCCATTTTGGCGGGAAGCGTAGCACCGTCCATGCAGGTATGACTTTGGAGGGGCTGAGAGTTCTACAGCTTGTTCCAAAGGCAAACAGAAGATTGGTTTCAGGCCAACTAGCATGGGGGTCTTAGGGCCAACTCCCATGGTGACACACTTCCTTAAATGAGGCCACAGTTCCAATCAGTGCCAAGCATATTCAAACTACCACACTGGCTCACACCTGTAATTACAGCAGTTATGAGAATCAAGAGTTCAAGGGTAGCCTGGGCTATGTGAGACTTTTCAGTAAAGTCCATTTTGGATCAGATGGGGTTGGAAGTTTGTGTCTGGTGTCCTGTGGTCACCAAGTTGGGCCCTCGTCTTCATGATGTCACACAGTATGGCAGGATCTGTGGGTCCTGGCTCAGGTGTAAGTATACAGAGATGACATTTCTCAGAGCCAGAAGGCATCTACTCATCTGTCCCTCTCCCCAACAAAAAGGTCTGTATCCATATGGAGAGTATGCCTGATGGATAGATTGAGTTTTAATAGTCTATGTCTCTAAGTACCTGGAAGTTTCTAGAATAGCACATTCAGTAGGCCCCTCTGCAGCTATGGGGATCTTGAATATTTGCTTTGCCTGTTAGGGTCCACTGGTAGTCGTGAGTGACTACTGGAATCTTGAACTTGAGGAAGTGGATTCTATCTATCTATCTATCTATCATCTATCTATTTGGGTTTTAGAGGCAGGGTTTCTCTGTGTAACCCTGGCTGCCCTGGAACTCACTTTGTAGACCAGGCTGGCCTTGAACTTACCTCTGTCTTTGCTGGTGCTGGAACTAAAAGCATGCACCACCACTGCCCAGCAAGAAACCATTTTTTTAAATTAAGACAGATGCCAGGCAGTGGTGGCGCATGCCTTTACTCCCAGCACTTGGGAGACAGAGGCAGGAGGATTTCTGAGTTCAAGGCCAGCCTGGTCTACAGAGTGAGTTCCAGGACAGCCAGGGCTACACAGAGAAACCCTGTCTCGAAAAACCAAATTAATTAATTAATTAATAAAAAAATTAAGACAGATAACATGAAGAGTAGACATGTTGGTGTATGCACCAAATGGTCCATGTGCCAGAGACATGATGTAACAGTTAAGAGGACTTGCTGTTCTTGCAGAAGCCTGGTTTCTTTTCTCAGCTCCAGTATAACTCCAGTTCTGCAGGGTCTGATGGCCTTACTGGCCTTGGAGGGACTGCATGCACACGGTACGCAGGCAAAACATCCATATACATTATTTTGTTTTTTCAAGATGGGGTCTCTGTATAGTCCTAGTTATCATGAATCTTACTCTGTAGGCCAGGCTAGTCCCAAACTCAGAAATATTCCTCCTGCCTCTGCTCCCTTAGCACTGGGATTAAACGGTGTGTACCACCAGTGCCTGGCTGAGGAAATTAATTGTAATTTTTTTTCAAGACATGGTTTCTCTGTGTAGCCCTGGCTTGCTTGGAACTCACTCTGAGACAGGCCTGACCTCAAACTCAGTTTCACTTACCTCTGCCTTCAGAGTGCTGGAAATAAAGGTGTACTCCACCACCAGCCAGCAAGGAAATTAATTTTATTTTTAATAGCCATATGTAGGTTCTTGTCACCATATTGAATAGTGTAGTTCTAGAACTTTCTAGACATCCACACCCCCCATCCCCACAAGGTCTTGTCATAGAGGTTAAACTGGGTTTGAATTTGTGATCTAATTCTTTTGTACCTCTGAAGTTTCCTACAGCCTCCAAAATGCTGGAGTTACAGGCATGTGCCACCCCACCAGGTGTCTTAGTTTCAGCTCACTGTTGCTGTGATAAAACACAGTAACCAAATGCAAATTTAGGAGAAAATGGTTGGGAAAAAAAAAAAAAGAAACCCACATTTCCACATGACTGTTCATCTTTGGATGAAATCAGGAGAGGAGCTGGGCGGTGGTGGCGCACGCCTTTAATCCCAGCACTTGGGAGGCAGAGGCAGGTGGATTTCTGAGTTCGAGGCCAGCCTGGTCTACAGAGTGAGTTCCAGAACAGCCAGGGCTACACAGAGAAACCCTGCCTCAAAAAAAAAAAAAAAAAAAAAAAAGAAAGAAAGAAATCAGGAGAGGAACTCAAGCAGGGGAGGAACCTCAAGGCAGGAGTTGATGCAGAGGCCATGGAGGGGTACTGCTTACTGGCTGGCTCAGTTTGCTTTCTCATAAAACGGTGGCTTACCATCCCAGGGTGGCAAAACCCACAGTGGACAAGGCTCTCCCCATCAATCACTGATTACGAAAATGAATTAAGTGGTTAGAGACTGGCTCCGTGGTTAAGGGCCCTGGCTGGTCTTCCAGAGGACTTCAGTTCAATCCCCAGCACTTATGCGACAGTTTATAACTGTCTGCAATTCTGGTCCAGGGAACCTTACACCTCACATAGACATACGTGCAGACCAAACACTAATGCACATAACAGAAATTTAAATTAAGGAAGCAAATGCACTCCACACATGCTCTCCTACTGAGCATGTGGAGGCAGTTTCTCACTGGGGTCACCCTCCTCTCATGATTCTAGCTTGTGTCAGACGACACAGAAACTATCTGGTACATGTGTGGGTGCCACAGCACTCATGTAGGTATCAGAGGAGATTGCAGGAATTGATTCTTGCCCCTGGCCACCCACACCCATATGGGTTTTTGGATTTGAACTCAGAAAGTTAGGCTTGGCAGCAAACACCTTTCACTAATTGGCCATCTAGCCAGATTACCACGACCATTTAGAAAAATAGTATGTGGCATGGTGTTGCACACCTTTAGTCCCAGCACTTGGGAGGCAGAGGCAGGCGGATTTCTGAGTTCGAGGCCAGCCTAGTCTACAGAGTGAGTTCCAGGACAGCCAGGGCTACACAGAGAAACCCTGTCTCAAAAAAAAAAAAACAAAAAAAACAAAAAAACCAAACAAACAAAAAAAACAAAAACAAAAAACAAAAACAAGCAAAAAACCAAAAAACAACAACAAAAACTCAAAACAGCAAAAAACCACCTAACCAACCAAACAAACAGAAAATCTGGGCTGTGGATCCAGAGTTTGGGCCCTTGCCTAGCAAGTTTGGGACTCTAGGTCCATCTCTAGCAACTCGCCCAATAAAAGGCATCTCCAGTCATTGGCAGTGATATTTATTTTTCTGGAAGATGGGACTTATATACAGCAGTGACAAGATGCTCCTCACCCTACCAGGGTCATGTGGGGAAAGGAGGAGGTATTGACAGAAGGCACACAGTGGTAGCCCCAGGAGGCCAGGAAGTAAAGGTAAGAGGGTGTAGTGTGTCCTGGGGAACCCAGAGGATGAAATGGAGGCTCAACCAGAGAGAGCCCTGGGCCACACAGCAAGTGTGAGGCAGCTGGTCCCGAGAGCTGGTGCTGGTCACTTGAGGCTATTTGGCTACAGCAGGACACAGGGGCACCCTCCGTCCTTCTTCCTGGGAGCGCTGGGTGGGCTGGGGGGCAGTTCTTGCTCCTGGTATTTCCTGTTGGAAACAGTCTGTGAGTGTGAGATGCAGGGCTGAGGACCAGAAGGTTAGGAAGGGGTACTGTGCTTACCGGACAGTCCGCACCAGCTGCTCAAATGCCTCGTCGACATTCAGACGCAGTTTGGCTGAGGCCTCAAAGTAAGTCATGTGGTGGGACGCACTGAAAGAGGAGGCTTCAGATCGGAGGACCTGAAACAAAACAAGACAAGGGAGAGGGGATGCTGAAAGCCTCGAGGTGTCCTCTCGTGTATAACCTCAGCAGGCTCAAGATAGAAAGTTCTAGAAAGACCCAAGAAGAGGATACTGGAGGGTTAAAGCTATCTCGGTGAGGTGTCAGGAAGATTATGAAGATGTTTTAGGTAACTAGAAGGCAGGCAGGCAAGAAGTAAGGCTGTTCTTGTTCAGGAGAGGGGAACATAAACTACAAGTGGGGACCAGGCATCCGGAGTAGGAGACAGTCCCCTGAGAGAGATTCCTAGGTCTACATGGGGTTATCAGGAGAGGGGGCATCCCAGACCTGGCGCTGGGTCTCCAGGTCTGCCTTGTTCCCAACCAGCACAATGGGGAAGTCGTCACGGTCCTTGACTCTGAGGATCTGAGTGAACAGCTTGCCCACCTCATTGAAACTGTAAGAGAAATCAGTAGCATGAGGTACCATCTCGGCAGGAACCTGTCCTGTGCTCATGCAGAGCCCCAGCTTCCCCCCTCACCTCTGCCTGTCGTTAATGGCAAACACCAGCAGGAAGCCGTTGCCAGCACGCATGTACTGCTCCCGCATGGCACCAAATTCCTCTTGCCCTGCAGTGTCCAGGACTATGGAGATGGGGAGAGAAATGTGTGAGTCCCAGGTTGTCCTGGGCATGCGCACAAGTCCCCCCAGCCTTGCCACCTGCCTCCCTTCCAAGCCCAGCCGTCCTCACTGTCCAGCCGTGCAGGGATGCCATCCACAGTGCAGATCTTTGTGTAGGAGTCCTCAATGGTGGGGTCATAGTCAGACACAAAGTAGGACTGGGGGATAGAGAAGGTCACTGTCACTGAAGTATTGTGTGTGTGTCCTGTCCCTATATCTTCTCCAAGTCTCTGTCACCCCTCTTTCTCTGTCTCAGTATCTTTCTCTCCCTGCCTTCTCCTGAGTCTCTGTCTGTCTCTGTCTTTTTCTCTTGGTCTCTCCTCCTTCTGCTGTGTCTCAGAGCCCCGCCCTCTCCCCATGTCTGGTCTCTATCTTTGACTGTCCCATCTCTTTCCCTCTCGCCCTCTCTGGGTTTCTGTCCATCTCCTTTCTCTCTGGATCTCTTACTTGCTTCTAGCTGCTCTGTTTCCACCTTTCTAGCTGTCAGGTTGTGGCTGTCAGGTTGTGGGTCCTTGTCACCAATGCCCCCCGTTTCCTCTCTTAGTTCCTGTCTTCTTCAGTATAAAGCATCCTCCTTTGTCATCATTACAGCAGCTGAGTCACTTCGAACAAATCACTTTCTGTCTCTGAGTCTGTTTCCTCACTTGGAGAATGGAGGATGAAACACTATACCACCTAACAGTTTTTACTGGAGGGAATTCTCTGCTTAACACTTAACACCTGACCTGGTAATGGTCAGTGATCAGCTCCCGAAATTTCTTGTTGACCAAAATAGCTGCCTATCCTGCCTGTCTCTCTTCCCTCCCTCCCCTCCATTCCTTCCCGCCTCTTGCTCCCTCCTCCACAAACAGCCTCCAGTGTCTCCTCCCCTGGGAAGGTCTAGGTTCCAATCCTGCTTCAGAGAGGCAGCCCCACCCTCATCCCCGCCTCTCCCTTCCTGACTGGGTCCTGCTACCTCCAACCAGGCCTCTGGCCATCTTCAGGTTTGGCCCTGGGTGTCAGGGGCTCAAATTTGGGTTCTTCCTTCCCACTGTAGGCTTCTTATGACATTGCTGGAGGCTCCTTGTCTGTGAATGTCTAATCACCAGGAACCTCTACAAAAGCAAGTGGGCCCTCACTTTCCTAGTGTTGCCCTGCTGAGGGGAGGCTCCCCGTGGGAACTGGGTGGAGGTTTCCGGGGCTGGGCTGGATTTTCTGAACTTGGCTGCTGAGGCTGAAGGTGGCTTCCTCTCTAGAGTACTTGCCGAGGGCTGGGGCTGGAAGGGGTGCAGGGAGTGGAGAGGATGAGGTGTTGCTGTGTGTGTTGGGGGGGATGATTAGGACCCCAAAGTATATTAGGAGACGCTCAAGGGTTTGAACAACCTGGAGCATTCTGAAGGGTCGGTTCTGGAGGTCTAGAGGTCCACTTATGGGTCCTAGAACCTTCCAAGTAGCAGGTCTTTGGAGGCTGTAAAAAATTCGAGTTCTATGCTTTTCTTTTTTAACCTGGAGATGAGTTGGGAGCTACTTGGGGTTTTCAGGGTCGAGGGCAAGGAGTCTGAGTGGGGAACTTCGGATGGAGAAATGGTTGGCTTTCTATGGGGTGGGGTCTGCATTTAGCAGAATGAGGTACTGCTAGATATTTGTGTTTCCCTAGAATGATCGTGCAGCAGCCTCTTTCTGAAATCTCAGTTCTGAAGGGAATTTCTCTTCAAGCAGGGGTTACAAGGGTGACCGTTTTAGGACAGGACGGTCCCAGCGGAGTCGTAGAATCAAAGTCTGGGGAAAAATCAAAGCCTCGGGGAGTGCTTAGGGTATGAATGCAGCAACTGTTTGGAATTTAGGGTGCTCACACTTGGTGAGAAGGGCCAGATATACTCGGATGAGGGCTCTCAGGTACCTCTGGGAGGGTGATATGTCTCAGGACATATTAGGAGAAAGCTTCCCCTTATGAAGGGGGTGGAGGCCCTGGGCACTTGGAGTCGCAAAGATTCAGAGGGAATCTTTTAAGGTTAGAGATCCTCTTAGGAGGGTCTTAAGGATGGTTCTGGGAGAAGTGAAAGTTTCAGGGAACCCCCAAAGGGCTCAAAGTCTCGATCTCTCGGGGACACCCTCCCCGGTGAGGGCCCACTACCTGGATGAACTGGATGGTCAGCGCGCTCTTGCCCACGCCGCCGCCGCCTACGACCACCAGCTTGTGAGTCTCGCCGGGCGGGGGGTCCCTGGGTCCCGGCCCCCCGCCCCGGGGCCGCCCCCGCCCAGTCCCGGACGCCGCCCCGCTGCTCATGTCGCCACCGCTGCTGCCGCCGCCGCTACCGCCTAGGGGGAGTCAGAAGAGACCAAGGGGTGGGTTATGCTAATGAATACTGCATAAACATGAGCTTCGGCCTGTAGGACACGAGTCTCCGGATGATTCAGGAGGAGGCGAAGCCAGGGAAAGGGAGGAGCTATACTAAAAAGGGTAGGGGAAAAAAGTTTGCAAAAACGGGGAATTCCAAGAGGGGTGGGGATATGCTAATGACCTGTGCCCACCCACGAGCCCAGCCACGAGCTCTTTCGGGCAGTCCGCCTTTGGGAGGAGCTATGCTAATAAACCCCATCCTTAGGCTAAAAAGTTTTCTTTGGGGCGGAGAGATGTAAATTAAATGCTGTGGTAGTTGTTATCTAAGGACCACTGTTTCTGGTAGGTGGGGCTTGCCGGCTCCTTCTCAGGGCCGTATATAGGGCGATCTTAGGACAGCACAGGTCTCGAAAACGAATCTCCGCCTTCTTCCTGGGAGCGTCGCCAAGCTCTCTGCCCCGGCTTCGGTCTAAAGGCTGGCGTCTCGGCCTGCCTACGGACTTAGGCTTCCGGTTCCCGCTGTCCCAGCCAAACGGAAGATAGACTGGGAGGGAGATCTGGGGCCCTGGAGGGGGACAGCAGGGTAACTGGGCAGGGACGGGCTGTGAGATCACCACATTCCTAATCCATGAGCCAGTTCATCTTAGTCGGGAAGTCCGGGTCCAGAAGGGCCTACAGCCAGGATTTCTGGGCTTTGGAGGATGCGGTTGATGGCTCAGACACCTGGTTCCTACGAGTGCATCGAGTTAGAGACTTGGATTCCCGGGTCCTAGGGAGAACAGGCCGTTGGGAGGGGCTCCTTACTACTGGATAGGGTACTGGGAAGGCTGGGAGTTTAGACTCTAGTGTCCAAAGGATGGAGAGTCTGGGGATCCAGAATTCTGGGTTCGAGGGCATGAGTGCTCGGTGAGGGTTGTGGAGGAATTTAGCACTTACATTTGTGTAAGGTATGGTATTGACAGCCTGAAAGGGGAAAGGATTGAAATTTCTGAGTCCCAAGGAAGAGGGAAATGAGTCTTCACTCTTCTGCTCTGAATCTGAGGACTCAGATTTTGGACTTTCCTGTCCTGAGTAAGGTTTGACTCCTGGGTGCTAAATTTAATGGAGATTATTTTAAGTTAAAGGCTATCCTGAACATCTTAGAATGAACCTATCTCAAAATAAAAAATGAAAAGAGAGCTATAGATACAGTTCAGTGATATATAGAACGTTTGTCTACCCTGTATGAGCATCTAAATTCAATCTCTGGTACCCACAAAATAAATAATTTTATAAACTGGACATGATGACTGACGAGTCCCAGCACTGGGGAAACAGAGGCAGAATGACAGCATCAAGTTCTGGGCCCGCCTGAGATACCTAAGACACCTTCCGAAAAAAAATCTCCTTACGATTTACAGGGGAAAAAAATTAGAAGGGTCTCATATTTAGAAAGGAAGACTGGGAGGGGTAGCGGTCATCTCAGTTGAACTACAATTCCCATGGGTCTCAACAACGGAGCGCCTTTTTTACGTCACTTCCTGATCCGCCGCCCTTTCCCCGCGCACGCAGGGCACTGTGGGGGGGGTCGCACCGCGCGCTCCAGCAGCCCCGCCCACTTCACCTCTCACCCCTACACTGTCCCCGAGTGACGGAGTCTCAACACGGACTACATCACCCGGCATCCAGCGCGCGCACACCACCTCCATGTGACGCATTGATTTCTGGGAAACGGAGTTCGCCTCCCAACCCGCCGGCCTTTTGAAAACCCAGCTGGGTACTTGAAATCCCGGCAAGCTCCGCGGCAATTTGGTTCCGCCCCTCCCCAGCTCAAATCGCGAGCCCCGCCCCAGTCCGCCCCGCCCCGCGCCGGGACCGGAGCCGCAGCCCGAGCGGCGGGGTAAGATGGCGGCGGCGGTCCGGGCCGCGGGGCTCGGGCCTAGCGGGGTGGGCGGGGCGGAGTCGGGTCGCTAGTCGCCTCCGAGTGTCGCCCGTATGCCACGGGGCCTGGAGAGCGTAGCGTGGCACCCTTGGACCCGGCTGCAGCGGCCAAGGCAGTCTCTGAGTAGGGGGCCTTCTTAGGGCCCGGGACGCGCCCGTGGGTGCCAGAGGGCGTTCGTATGGCCTGGACCGCGCCTAGGCCCGCCGTCCATCCCATTGCTGAGCCTGGACAAGTCTGCAGGCGCTGTAGATGGTTTTTATGTACGATCGTAGGCTAGATTCTGTAGAGAGGCTTTTGGGGCCATCTTGAGATCTTCACTCCCCCAGGAGCTAAGGGGGTCTGCAGAGTCACCTAGTTCACTGGGGTATATCTGTTAGGGCTGGGAAGTCTCTACTCTTGCTGGCCTCTGCATTCGGCTCATCTACATGGATCTGGGACCATTTATGAGGCCTGGAAGCTCTCAAGGACTAGGAAGTGTTAAGGTCCACTTGGAAGAAAGAGATGTGCTCCCACCTAGGGAGAGGGAAGCAAGCATTGTGATGTGCCCAGAGGCATACATGAGTCTCTAAGGTCTGGGAAGTGTTTTACGTGGTGGTGACTCGGAGACAGGGGTGTGTGGGGTGGGGTAGTTTGAAGGAACTAGAATCGTCCAGTGATTGCAAGAATCAGTCTAATGTCTTGGAGCAAACTCAAGTGCTTTTGGAAACTAGATAAATGTGTAGAGAATAACACAGCCGAAAATGCTGGGAATTTTATCCAGCTCAGATGTACTTGCCTTTCAGAAAGTAATTAAAAAGAAAATGGTTTTAAGCAAAAAAGAACCTGTGTTGTTCCAGTGCTGAGTGGTTAGAATCATTCCTTGGACCTGAGGGTCTGTAGCGCAGTCTAGAATCATCTAGTGCAGAGCTCTGCAACTTGACCTTGATAGGAAGGGAAGAATACATTATTTGATGAGATTCAGTGCATGCCAACATATGTATTTTACTAATATTACTCCAGTCCTGTAAACTCATGGTTCCATTTGAAACTTGGGACGTATTTTCCATTATGTTTTATGTACTTTGTGTAATGAGCTGTTTGTGAATCACTAAATTGCTCCCAGAGCCCTGTAATTGAGGGATCACTGATCTCACATGGTCTGCAGAGCCTTACAATATCTGTGGTTTTGGGGATCTCCAAATCTGCAGCCAGGACCTCTTGGTACAGTTTCTTGTATGTGACAGTCAGTTCTCTGGATAATATGTGTGTCAGACTGTGAGAGAGCAGTCCCAGAGCTGGGAGTTGTTGATATATAGGGTAGGAAAGTCTTGAATATTAGCTTAGAGAAGCTTGGATGTGGTAGAGGGGCAGTCAGAGTAAGGTATGCCTGTGGGGATTAGCAAAGAAGCTGAAGATTTCGAGAGCTGGAGCTGGGAACTTGTGGAGGCCAAGGTACAGTTGAGTAGGACTGAGACCAGAGTTTAGGGTGGCAACCATGGAAGAGGCCGAGAGACAAAAAGGGGAAACCTGGTCTAAGGGCCACTGATACAATTACTGCTAGTGTTTATCTAGCCATTTATCTGTGCAAACAGGTGTGGCAGATGCTACTATTTTGCCATTTTCAGATAAGCACTAGTGTGCTTTAGGGAGCCTAGAGCTTTTAGGAATTCCAAGATCAGGTGTTTTCGGAGTAGTAGCTGTGACAGCTGTGGGGAAGTTTACAGCTGTGATGTTCATGTTTTCTGAAGCCTCAATCAAGACATCCACCAGTCTGAAGGATGCTCTTTCAACTACCTGACTGGGTACTCAAAGCTCAGAGTTCCCGTGACATCACCGAGGCTTTGGCCATGCTTCCACAGGACAGGCAGCTGGGTGATAGGCAAGTGTCCCAATGGGCCTGGGAGGACAGCATGCCTTTCTGAAATTTGGCATTTTTGTTTTAAAAGCGGTGTGGTGGTTGTATAGATCATACTATCATAGTTGTATATTGTGGCTGTATATAAAACTCTTGGGTTCCTCACCATGGGAGACGATGGATGCTGTGTGAAGCTACGGTACCTGTTACAGAGTACCACTGAGCATGGCCACGCCTTCCTCGCTGTGGGGAAAGTGGCTTTCTGAGACTGAAGCACGATCTTAAAACCATGACACCCAAAGTCAGTGTTGAGTTTGAATCTATTTGAGTGGGTTGGGAAATTCATTGGAGGTCTGACTAGGAGCTTTGGGAAGCTTTGGGCAGTGGAGGGCCAGGTGTTGGAGTCGGTGGCTGTGCAGCCTTCCCACTGATGGGGAGGCAGCCAAACTTCAGAAGAAGGATCAGAATGGCTCTAGTCCCTGCAGGTCAACGTGGGATCACGTACAGGTCATCAGGAATGAAGCAGAAGAGAGGGACACTGAAGGAGGGTGCACTGGAGGCCCTTGAGGTCTTCTTTCACCCCTGCTTGTGCCTCCCTCAGCCTTCACTTCAAACTTGCCTCAACCTCAGGTGACCATGGAGGAGGAAGATGAGTCTCGAGGTAAAACAGAGGAGTCGGGAGAGGATCGGGGAGATGGTCCACCTGACAGAGATCCTGCCCTTTCTCCTTCTGCCTTTATTTTGGTAAGAAAGCTGGGGGCAGTGAGGCCTGGGGGCCCAGGTTCTCATGCTCTGAAGTACGGGCTGAGGGTCCAGGTTCCCATTTCCTGGAGTAGGGGCTGAGGGTTCAGGCTCTGGGCTTGGCCCTTAGGAAGAATTGGGGTTCTGTGTGGACTCTGGCTGCCAGATGCCTGGAATATGCTTTCCAAACAGCAGAAGTTACAGAGGTCTTGGCCCTGATTTTCCCCCTCTTTTGCAGCGGGCCATCCAGCAGGCAGTGGGAAGCTCCCTGCAGGGGGACCTGCCAAATGACAAAGGTAAGAGGCCTGCCAGGTCCCTTAGGCTTCCAGCTTCCTCTGGGCTTCTCTCTTCATTCTTTCTGAGGTGTCCTGAGGGCTACTCTTGTGCTCGGGTCAGGAATGTCCAGGGTACTGGGTTTGTCTGGAGGAAGGCCTTGTTGGCAGGGAGCCCGTGTGGCTTGAGGGCTGGCTAGAGGTGATCAGAGTAGTAGGACACTTGGGAGGCAGGAGACATTTAGCCAGAACTGGCCAGGGTTCAAAGGCCAAGCTGAGATATACCCTTTCAGTAAGCCATTGGATGCAAGACCATCCCAGATTAAGTTGGGTCCTGCCAAAGCTCGGAGATGGTAGGTACTCCCTCAGCAAACACTAGGCCCTGTCCTGCTTCCTGTGCTCTGCAAAGCCCAACATTGAATCCCATCTTACTTCATGTTTATCCAGATGGCTCTCGGTGTCGTGGCCTACGATGGAGGCGCTGCTGCCGGAGTCCTCGGTCAGAGCCTCGGTCACAGGACTCAGGGGGTGCTGACATGGCCACTGTGAGTAAGGGTATCCACCAACCTTCATCCTGGGGCCTGCAAAACAAAGGAACTGGGGATCGAAACCCCTAGGTCTGGTGTGACTTTGGCGGGCAGTGACAGGAGTCTGGGGACCAGATCCCTGACTAAGCTGGCTCCCAGAGACCATTAAGATAAGGTTGGTTGGATTCCAGAATGTTGCTGTGGCAGATTGGTGGGTTCCTGAGAGGCTAGACCTAAGAAGGTTGTTGGTGTAAGTGCTCACAGAACAGAGCCTAACTTGGCTCCTTCCAGGTATTGGACACAGCTGCAGATAGCTTCCTTGTGGAGCTGGTGAACATCCTGGATCCCCCAGACACCTGGGTTCCCAGCCGCCTGGACCTTCAGCCTGGCGAGTAAGAACCTGGGCAGCTGAAGGTGGGGTGACCCTATCCTGAGCTGTGGCACTGCTGGGGCTCACCATTTCCTCTGCCTTGCAGAAGTGAGGACATGCTAGAGCTGGTGGCTGAGGTACGCATCGGTGACAGGGACCCCATGCCTCTACCTGTGCCCAGCCTGTTGCCCCGCCTCAGGGCCTGGAGGACAGGAAAGACAGGTATGTTGGCCTGCACTGTGTTGGGTGGGTGGTCTTGAAATTGTGTGAAAGCCAACTGTATTTATGTATTAATGGTGCTGGGTACTGGACTTTGGGGACTTCACACATGTTCAATAAGCGTTCTGCCACCAAGCTAAGCCCCTAGCGTCACTAAGCTATTTGTAGTGAAGGTAGTAAGGATGGCTCTATTAGGTACAGATTAGTTCCTATACTCACAGAGTAAAACCACAGTGGTGATCACAGGAGGATCAGCGTACTGGTTACCAGAGTTGACTGGCAGTGTCTTTAGGTTGGAGATTCGTCTCCTAGGAAGAGGCTCCTCACTAGCTCCATTGGCCAGCTTGAGTCTTAGTGGAAAGGCAGACATGGTTTTGTGCTGTGGTTATGTAGGATAGAATCTGCTCCCCATTGTGCTCCTTGTGGGTGCCCAGGGACCTCGGCACGTCAGCGGGCCATCTGGCTGAAGTCCTGGGACCCCAGGGCCAGTCTGACTCACGCTCCACTGTGTTTGCTGTTCTGCTGCTGCTTGAGCCCTAATAGGTTAATAGGTTTACCTCCCGCTCTGCGTGGTTGTAGAAGTGGAGAGAAGGGCTTGTGTACAGGCTGGTCTTTGGCAGGTGTCAGTCCCTCCCAGTACCTTGAAGAGCATGGCTTGTGACCCTACAGAGGCAGGTCACAGTCGTGGTACCCAGCTCCCATGACCCCTCTAGAGGCCCACAGGAGGGTTTTGAGTCAGTCCTACAACCTGAGGGTGTGGAGCTGTGAGTGTAGCCTTGCCTGTGGGTCTCAGATACTTGGTAGGCTGAAGGGAGAGGAGCTGTGGAGCTTGTGAGTCCAAGACTAATGTGGGCAAACCAACCCCAGAGGTAGCAGAGGATAAACTTTCCACGTGTTCACACAGACAAATGGCCAGTTGCTCTCATGGGACTCTGAAATTATGGTGTGGTTTTGTTGATGGCTTTGTTTGTTTGTTTGTTTGTTTTGTTTATTTATTTTGAGGCAGGGTCTTGTCCTGTCTTGCCTAGGCTGGAACTTGTGTCAGTCCTGCCTTGCCTTCCCTTGGGCTGACATTCCAGGGATCTAAGTCAGGTCTTTAGATTTGGTGGCAGCTGCCTTTATTCACTGCGACATCTTGTTGCTGGCCCTTCCTTCTTCTCTATGTATGTGTTCTGGCATTGAACCCAGGGCCTCTCGTCTGGAACCATCCTTAGTCCTTGTTTTATTTTTGTGAGATGGCTCTTTCTTTGTAGCCCACTCTGACCTTAAACCTCGCGGTCCTCGGTCCTCCTTCTGTCTAGAGAGTGGAGCTGTAGGTATGTGCCGTCATGCCTCAGCACTTCTGCTTGCTTGGGTTTTTCAAGACAGAGTTTCTCTGTGTAGCCCTGGCTGTCCTGGAACTCATTGTAGATCCGGCTGCTTCTGCTTCTTGGGTGCTGAGATAAAAGGTGTGTGCCTCCACATTCAGCTTGTTTGCTTTGTTTTGGAAAATATTAAGACCATTGGGGGAAAAAAAACTCTATACCAAAATCACATCATCCAGTGTTTCCAGACACTAGTGTGTTTTGTGTTGAAATAACAAAAGGAGCAGAGAGTGGGGACTCTTACTCTAAGTTGGTCATGGGTACCCCTCTGGTTTCTGGATATGAGTTCCCTGAGGGCAGGACTTGCTTTTCTGACACCCCTGGAATTGAGCCTGACATAAGAATAGGTAAACATGAGTTTAGTGAATGAGCAGCTTTGATTTTATAGAAGGAATCCAAAGTAGGCAGGTTGAGCCAGGGACCTGTGGTCACATGGATAGAGAATGCTCTGTCTTGGGTCTACATGAGGAACTGGCACTGTCCTCAATGGACCATTTGAGTGGGGGACTTAACTGTGCTTAGATAAAGTCATTTGAGTCTAGGCCCAGCCATTGTTGCTGTGTGACCTTGGTGCAGTGGATGTTGGGGGGCAAACTAAAGAGACATGCAGAGCCTGGCCTGTGAGAAGGGAACGTGCTTCGTGATGTCCCTATGGACTAGTGGCTCTTGCTCCGAAGACCTCAGGAGCAGGTTGATGGCAAAAAGCCTGGAAGGATTCTCTTGTTTTGCCAAGCCTCCAGCTCTGTCATTTCATGATCTAAGCTGCTTCCGCTCACAAAGCAGGTTCAGCTCCTACACGAGACAGCTGGCACTTTTGACCTGTGGGGACATCGATGCTATTAGTCAAGGCAGTTTATTGACTTTAGGACCAGCCTGTGGTTTGTGAGATTAAGTCAGTGCTCCCTCTGGGCTCAAGTATGGACTCTGGGGCCATTTTCTGGTCTACTAGGTGTCCTCATGTATACTAGGCCACTGAGCCAAGTTCCCCAGTCCCCAACTTCACCACTGAAGACCATCTTCTATTCCGTTATTGTACTTCATGAATAGGTCAGTTTTGTTGGAGATGTAACCACTTCACTACTCCAGTGCACTCTACTGCCCAGCCAGTGGGACTGGGCTGTCTGTCTGCGGGCCTCTGCCCTGGGAGAGAGGAGGGTCCTTTACTGATTTTTACTCTGTCTACCATGTTCTCTGCAGGCTCTCCACAGTCCCATGCATCTCGGCCTGCCTGTTCCAGTCACCTCCTCACCTTGGGCACAGGGGATGGAGGGCCTGCCCCACCACCTGCACCCTCCTCTGCCTCATCCTCACCTTCCCCTTCTCCATCTTCATCTTCTCCTTCTCCTCCCCCGCCTCCTCCACCCCCGCCTCCCCCAGCTCTGCCTGCCCCGCGATTCGACATCTATGACCCCTTCCACCCCACCGATGAGGCCTACTCCCCGCCGCCAGCCCCAGAGCAAAAATATGACCCCTTTGAGCCCACGGGCTCCAATCCCAGCTCATCAGCTGGGACCCCCTCACCAGAGGAGGAGGAGGAAGAAGAGGAGGAAGAAGAAGAGGAAGAGGAGGGTCTGTCACAGAGCATCAGTCGCATCTCAGAGACCCTGGCTGGCATCTACGATGACAACAGCTTGAGCCAGGACTTCCCAGGTGATGACAGCCCCCGCCGGGAACCGCCACCCTCGCAGACGCTGGGAGCCCCTGGGACGCCACCACAGGCTGACTCCACTCGGGCTGAAGGGGCCCCACGCCGCCGGGTCTTTGTGGTGGGACCCGAGGCTGAGGCCTGCCTTGAGGGCAAGGTTTCAGTGGAAGTAGTGACTGCGGGTGGACCAGCACTGCCGCTGCCACCACTACCTCCCACTGATCCAGAGATAGAGGAGGGTGAGATTGTGCAGCCTGAGGAAGAGCCCAGGGTAGCAGTGTCACTGTTCCGTGCTGCACGACCTCGTCAGCCTCCTGCCTCTGTAGCCACCTTGGCTTCAGTGGCCGCTCCTGCTGCACCACCAGCGTCTGCTCCACGTGCCCCTGAGGGTGACGACTTCCTGTCCTTACATGCTGACTCTGATGGCGAGGGTGCACTGCAAGTGGATCTAGGTGAGCCACCTGCACCGCCCGCTGCTGATGCCCGCTGGGGCGGTCTGGACCTGCGCCGCAAGATCCTAACGCAGCGACGTGAGCGCTACCGCCAGCGCTCTGCCTCGCCAGGCCCACCGCCTGCGCGGAAGAAGGCTAGACGAGAGCGGCAGCGTAGTGGGGACCCTGCTCCACCGGATTCGCCTGCCTGGGAAGCTAAGAAACACCGTTCACGGGAGCGCAAGCTTGGTTCACACTCCACTGCCAGGCGTCGATCACGCTCCCGTTCCCGCCGCCGGTCTCGCTCCCGCAGCGCTGACCGCAGACGTGGAGGCCACCGCTCACGGTCCCGGGAGAAGCGCAGGCGCCGTAGGCGCTCAGCCTCTCCACCTCCTGCGGCATCCTCGTCCTCGTCCTCGAGACGTGAGCGGCACCGGGGCAAGCGGCGTGAGGGTGGCAAGAAGAAGAAGAAGCGTTCGCGCTCCCGGGCTGAGAAGCGCTCTGGGGACTTGGAGAAGCTGCCTGCGTCTGTGCCTCCCTCGGGCTCTGACCGTGACAGACGCCGCGGGGCCGTGCCACCCTCTATCCAGGACCTCACGGACCACGACCTGTTCGCCATCAAACGGACCATCACAGTGGGTCGCCCGGACAAGGCGGAGCCACGCGCACCTTCCCCAGCACCTGCTGTATCCCCGAAGCGGGAGGTCCTATATGACTCTGAGGGTCTGAGTGCGGACGAGCGGGGTGGCAAGAGTGACAAGGACCGGAGGCGTTCAGGGGCTGCGTCGTCATCCTCGTCCTCAAGGGAGAAAGGGTCTCGACGGAAGGCCCTTGATGGGGACCGGGGCCGAGACAGGGACAGGTCATCCAAGAAGACACGGCCACCTAAAGACTCGACGCCTAGCTCAGGGCCGCTGCCCAAAGCACCCCCAAGCAGTGGCTCCTCGTCCTCCTCGTCCTCCTGCTCCTCTCGAAAGGTGAAACTGCAGTCCAAGGTGGCTGTACTCATCCGAGAGGGCGTCAGCAGCACTACCCCTGCCAAGGATTCATCTTCAGGTCTGGGCTCCATTGGGGTCAAGTTTAGCCGTGACCGTGAGAGCCGCTCACCGTTCCTCAAGCCAGATGAGCGGGCTCCTGCAGAGGTGGCCAAGGTGGCTCCGGGTAGCACCAAGCCCAAAAAGACCAAGGCGAAGGCCAAGGCTGGGGCCAAGAAAGCCAAGGGGACCAAGGGAAAGACGAAGCCGTCGAAGACCAGGAAGAAGGTTCGCAGTGGAGGCAGCAGCACGGCCAGTGGTGGGCCTGGTTCACTGAAGAAATCTAAGGCCGACAGCTGCAGCCAGGCAGCCAGTGCCAAGGGGACAGAGGAAACATCATGGTCTGGGGAGGAACGGACCACCAAGGCCCCCAGTACCCCACCACCCAAGGTAGCCCCACCTCCACCAGCACTCACCCCGGACTCCCAGACTGTGGATAGCAGCTGCAAGACCCCTGAAGTCTCCTTCCTACCAGAGGAAGCCAGTGAGGACACTGGTGTCCGAGTAGGGGCAGAGGAGGAGGAAGAAGAAGAGGAAGAGGAGGAAGAGGAGGAGGAGCAGCAACCTGCCACTACCACAGCCACCAGCACTGCTGCAGCTGCCCCAAGCACTGCCCCCAGTGCAGGGTCTACAGCTGGAGACTCTGGCGCAGAGGATGGGCCAGCTGCTAGGGTTTCCCAGCTGCCAACGCTACCCCCGCCCATGCCCTGGAACCTGCCTGCTGGTGTGGACTGTACTACCAGTGGTGTCTTGGCCTGTGAGTCTTTGGAAGTGGGGAGAGGGAAAGGTGACGGCATGAGAGGTATGGGTGGATAGGGTTGGATGGACAGAACAGGCAGGTCTAGTCCAAGCTCTGGCATACAGGGAACTATTGGAACAGGAGATTGGTTCATGTACAACTAGGAAGAACAGGGCGAGAAAAGAGGGCTTAAGCAGGTGCAGTTTTTCTGTAAGGGGGGGAAGGCTGGGACTTGGGGTGGGTCAGTAAGCAGATGTTACTTTAGCCATCTCCATGCTGTAGCCTAGTACTCCTTGACCCTACTACACACAGCCCCCTTAAGGGCTCCGTGGTGATTCTCAGTGGATGAGGTTCCTTTTTTCTGTTCTGAGCTGAAGTTTTATAGCATGTCCTGAGATCAAGTGAGGAACATGGCTGCTATCCATCCTGATACCTGTCTTGATTGTTCTCCTCCTGTCCATTGCAGTGACTGCACTGCTGTTCAAGATGGAAGAAGCCAACCTGGCCAGCCGCGCAAAGGCCCAGGAGCTGATCCAGGCCACCAACCAGGTGGGCTCCCATGGGGAAGAGTCCCCGCAGCCCCTTCTTTTGTCCATTGCCTCGGGGTAGGAGAGGAACTACAACTCCCAGCAGGCCTTAGGGCAAGGTATTGGCCAGAAGAGGAGCCTGTTGCTCTACACCATTGGGAAATTTGAGGGAACAGAGGGGGAACAAAGCCCCTCTTCCCTTCCACCTCCCTTGGCTCATCATACTCTCTTCTCACAGATCCTCAGCCACCGGAAGCCACCCTCCACTCTTGGGGTGACCCCAGCTCCCGTGCCCACTTCCTTGGGTCTGCCCCCAGGCCCCTCCAGCTACCTGCTTCCTGGCAGCCTCCCCATAGGGGGCTGTGGCTCTACCCCTCCTACCCCCACTGGGCTAGCCCCTGCATCTGACAAGAGAGAAGGCAGCAGCAGCTCAGAGGGACGTGGGGACACTGACAAGGTGAGATGGACTTGGAGAGTGAAGGACTAGATGAATTGGGCTGGGTGCTAGGTGCTGGGTGCTGGGCAGGTGCCAACCACAGAAAGCCAGAGTGCAGGTGCAGCTCAGTTACAGAGGGCTTGCCCAGCATGCATGAAGCCCTGGACTCCATCCTTAGTTCCAGAGAAAAAGAACTAGTGTGTAAAAGGATTTAAAACATGTATAGTTTTGTGTTTTAAATGTATACGTATAGTATGTATAAAACACTCCTTTAACACTCCTCAGCTGCTCCCCACCTTTATGTAACCGGGAGGCATAAGTTTGTCCGAAAAGTCAAGCACTTAGGGCCAAGTTGGCCATGCAGACTCAGGCCTGTAACCCTAGCATGTGAAGTCTAGGGAGGTGGTGGCAAGGCCACCCCCAGCTGAGTGAGGACCCTGCAGGCACAGAAAAGAATGGTTTGGAGCTGCTTCCTTAGGTCCTGTCTAGATGGATTTCCCTGTTCATGGCCCAGATAGCACTATTTGAAGGCATTACCCACTGCTCTGCCTCAGAGTAGGCTTGAACAGATGGCCTCAGCTCACAGAGCCCCTGGCTGGTTCACATTCCTGTGCTGCTAGCCAGGCCTCTAGGGCTGTTTGTCTTTTCTTAGCAAGTGTTCTGTGTTACCTGGGAATCTCATGACCCATAGAGCTAAGTAAGACATGTGTCCCTATGAGCAAAGCATGTGTATAGTAGTCCGACCTCCCTGGGGTCCATTTGCTACTACACTCACTTGCTGTGGCCCAGGCTCTGCTACCCGTCTCTGGCCTCCATGCACATGCTTTGGGAAAGCAGTGCTAGCTTTCTCTGTGGTCACGGACACTGGGCTCTCCCAGGAGCCTCAGCCTCCCAGCACAGCCCCCTTGATGGTGCTGCTCCATTTTTCATGAATTACGGGATCTAGTTCCCCAAGGGAGGAAGGCTGGATGCCCTTGTGATGTTGTCCACCTTAGCAGCCTCCTGGGCTCAACCACTCAGCCCCTCCTTTGCTTTTGCCAGAGCTCAGGTGACATGACCTGAACCAGAACAGAGTATGAACAGCCAAACTGGTATCCCTGCCACTTGAGAAGGTCTGCAGTCAGAATGACCCTGTATGGTCTACTTAGGAATAGGTGTGAGCCAGCTGTTGGAGTCCTACTACTTGAGGTTGAGGCAGGAGATTTAAAAGTTGAGGGCAAGAATGGACAACTTATTAGAGACACTGCACAAAAATAAGAAAGCAAGTCCCCCCGCCCCAGTTCCAATCCCAGCACTGCATAAAAGGAACAGTATAGTGTTTGACTGGTTTGTCTCCCAGCAAACTGCTGGGCCTGGCTAGGCCACAGGGTCTAGCCTAGAGGTGTCTACTAGCCTGGGGTAACTGCAAAAAGGATAGGATAGGGCAGACCAAGGTGAGGGAGCTACAGTTCCTGTTTGTTTGGTCTTGACTGTCCTTGTCTCACACCCACCAGTATCTGAAGAAGCTTCACACACAGGAGCGGGCAGTAGAGGAGGTGAAGTTGGCCATCAAGCCATACTACCAGAAAAAAGACATCACCAAGGAGGAGTACAAGGACATCCTGAGGAAAGCTGTCCACAAGGTGGGGCCAAGGGACTGTGGGATTGGGGACCTGGGTCCAGGAGAGGGGCATAGGGTAGGCCCAATCATTGAGTCAAGGTCAAGGGTGCCCTGGGGCTGGCAGGACCTCAGTTGTTCCTGGTTCTGCAGATCTGCCACAGCAAAAGTGGGGAGATCAACCCTGTCAAGGTGAGCAACCTGGTGAGGGCCTACGTCCAGCGCTACCGCTACTTCCGTAAGCACGGTCGCAAGCCAGGGGACCCCCCAGGACCTCCTCGGCCACCCAAGGAGCCGGGGCCCCCAGATAAGGGTGGCCCAGGCCTGCCCCTGCCCCCTCTCTGAGACTCCTTACCCTGTCCCTGTGCCTCTGAGATTCTGGACATATTTATGGCTCCACTTCTCCATGACGCCCCCCACAGTGGGATGATGGGGAAGGCTGCTGTGAGGAAGAGGAGAGCCCCCCAGCCCTGTCCCTGCCCGTTGACCTAGCCCTTCAGCCTGCCCACCACAGTCCCAGCCCTTCTGTCATGCCCCCTCCAATTTCATTAAAGATTTCATGAAATACAGACAGGCGTTGTGGTGCACCCTTGAAGTAGATAGATCTCTGTGAGATCAAAGACAGCTAGCTCTACAGAGATCCTATCTCAGGGAAGGAAAAAAAAAAAAAAAAAAAAAAAAAAAAAAAGACCATGAAATGTTTTTTTCTTTTTCAGGAGGAAAGAGTTAGGGTGAAGGGGGGACCATGAAGGTGCCACACCAAACTCAGGAATGTGGGGGTAGTAACAGGAGGCAGGGCCCAGTAGCACCTGAGTGGCCTCTGGTCAGCAGCACTATGAGGCTGCAGTGACTCAATCTATGGTGGTGAGTCAGCCTGCCCCATATCAAGCTTGCTGGTTGCCATCCACCACTACTCAGGTAGCTCACAGCCTGGGATAGCTTTCCTTGCTCTGTGCTGGGACAGTATGTAGCCCTGGACCTGTCTTGTCTCTTGCTTCCTTTGTGATACTTTCTCTGGGACCTTGGGGAGGGGTTAAGAGCTGGCAGCCATGCTGTCTTTTGTCTGTGTGCCTCACTGAGCACCTAAACCTCAGCTGCAGATGGGAAGACTGAGACTCCTGTACAATAACCACCAGCCTAGGGTCAGTGTAACAGCAGACTTGTGATAGTGGCATAAACTGGTTTATTGGTAGCAGCTGAGCAGGGCTCAGATATCTCCAGTGGCCTGGAAGTCCATGTCCTCCACCAAGTCCTGGAGGCAGGCCTTGTACTGGTCAGAGGTAAGGGAAATAGGCTGGCTGTTGGAGATGTGCAAGTCCACGGTTTTCAGTGAGGAGGCTCCCCCTTCCCGGGCCATCTCTAACAGCTCCTTAAGACATGTAGGAACAACCTGAAGGAGGCAGGACAGATCTCCAGTCAGCTATGGGGTCCCAGCATAATCTGTAAGGGGGGGACCCTTACTCAGTCTAGTGCTGCTAGGAACCATGGCTGTCCCACCCTCACCCCAGTCATAACCAATGGAAGCCCCTGGGAGTCATACACTTAAAAGGCTACAAAGACTTGCACCTCCCAGCTACAGGGTCTAGAGTCAGAATAAGCTCTGGATATGTGGATAAGCCTTGAAGGACATCCAGGAAAAAAAAAAAAAGGACATCCAGAGACTTTTGGGATGGGGGACAGAGGCTGCAGAGGCCTGTTGGAGTTGCTATTTCTCAGAGGGGCTTCTGAGAGTTTTAGTCCTGGGATCCTGCAGGTTCCTCCAGAAATGGACCCTCCCATTCCCAGTAGCATAAGACAGCTGGCACCTTGACCATCACAAGCCTCTTGACCCACGGCTGGTCCTGGGGCCACAATTCCCCTACACAGAACCACAGAGTGTAGCGTGGGGAGTGTCCACTTCCTTCCATGAAGGCAATCAGATCTGGGAACCCAAGAGTCAGGTCAGAAAAGAAAGGATGGCCTCTACCCTGTCCACCCGCTCAATCTTTGTCTTCCCTGGTGATACTCTGCCACCACTGTGCACTGCCTATCTGGGAAAGTCCCTAGAGACACAGACAAGTGCTCCTCGTCTCCTTCCCTCCCTCAGCAGTGCTATGAAGGTGAGATGGCCAGCAGTAAGGAGGATGGTGGGCCCTAGTAGCTCAGGAGGCTGTTGGGATGGCTCCTCAGCTGCTCAGACCCCACTGTGGGTCTCTAATTGACACTTGAGGATGGGGCAGGAGCAATGAGAATTCAAGGCCAGCAGAAGCAGTAAGAATGAGACCCTGCCTCAGAAAACTGAAGTTTCAAATATAAATGCAACTTCAAACTGGGTATCTTGCTGACACATGGCATCCTAGCACTAGGGAGGACTGGGTGACAGAGTGGGACCCTTCCACAAAACAGCTTTAGAATTCTCCAGTTGGCTCTTGTGGAGTCTTGTGGTAGAAACAACTGGAGGCAGGTGGGCTCATTACTCCACAAAACTCTCCTGGACAGCAGGATCTTGGGGACTTACTCTTCTTGTAATTTGCAGGGGCACTACCAACGGAGCCAAGCCCCCAACTTCACCATCGTATCTGTATACACTATGAAATGTGTATAGCCCAGAGTGCCTGTACTACAAGTACATTAGGTTCAACAGTTGCAGCAGCCAGTTCCTGGACTTGGTGGTACAGGCCTGTCTTCGCCACAAAGCTTAGCAGGCTCTGAATTCAACCAACCACCATGGCCTATCAATTCCCATAGAGTACTCACCTGCCACAAAGGGCCTAAGGTCGAACACGCCTCCGTCCTTGTCCTTGGGTACCTCTCCAACAGGCCCTCTCCCACTGTCTGGAAGCAGCTCCTCACCCAGAGCCCAGAAGGAATGCGAGTGGCCTAGGCGCTGGGCCCAGAGGCACTGTCCTGCCCGCCACAGTGCCAGCCCCTTGCCCAGCCCCTTGAGTACATGCCTCACATACTCCCTCGCAAGCTTGTCTGTCAGAAACCCCTCAGGGTCCGGCAGGGTGACTGGCTGCCAGGGCAGTGTCATGTTGTCAGCTGTGCTGCCCACCAGACGCAGGCCCCCTGGGCAAAAGAGTGTCTGCTGGAAGACCTGGCGGCCTCGGTAGAAGGCGGTCACCTCGAACTCCCATTCTGAGTGGTGGGTTGAAAGGGGAGAGATGAAGAGGACCAGAGTAAGGACTGCTGTCTCTGCTGCAAAAACATGCAGCCCTTCCTACCACACAGGTGGCACTCACGTTCCTCAGCTAGCAGCTGCCTCAGTGGATTTTCCTGGGGTCCTGGGTTTGGGAAGTTATTCACATTGGGACTTAGCAGTAGTTGAGAAGGATCGGAAGTAATAGCCAGGTCTGAGGACCCTTCATCTGTGCGGGGTACCAAGGCCATGTCATCGAGTAATTCCCAAAGGTCTTCCTGGGGGAGGAAGGAGCTAGTCAACAGCTTTAGCTGAGGCAAGAGGGTAGCACACTGGTGAAGGAATGGAAGTCCAGGGATAAGGGCTTCGGGTGGGGAGTAAGGGGAGGCCTAACGGACAGGACAAGGCTGGGGTACAGAATCAGTGCCTTCTCACCTGGGGATCAGACAGACTGCCTTTTCCATTGGTGTCAGGAGAGGTGTCCACATATACAAAGTCCCTAGCCCCTGTCAGAGTGTAAGTGAGCAGAGTAAGTGGCAGAGACCCTCCTGATCCCAAGGCTTCTGTGACCCCAAGCCAGCCTTGTTACACACACCTGGAGTCACAAACTCATACACTTTATGAGGATCAAAAGGGTCCTTGCTCCGATCATCAGCTAAACGCAACACTTCTTTCCGGTTCAGGGCTGACCGGAAATTCCTCTTCCAGGTTGACAGGTCTGGCTTATCCTTCCCTGGGGTGTAGGCACCACTGGCTTCTGCCCAAGCCTGATACATCAGTGATTCCAGGATAGTAGGAAAGATGACTTAGACTCTGGCCTGAGGTCCTGACACCTCCCACCACACTCCATACATTTTTGGTTCCTGACCTAAGTTCTCACATTCACAAAGCCCCTAGGACCTCTGTCCTCAGATTTATCCACTATTTTCCACACTAAAAAAAAAAAAAAATGTTTTGATTTTGAGACAGTCTCACATATTATGACTAAATTTGAACTCCAAGTTTCAACTGTTCTGCTGCCACCTCCAGAGTGCTGGGATTACAAACTCATGCCACCGTGTCCACCTTCAAGCCTTTGTTTTTTAAGCCAGCATTCTAGGACCTACTTGGTGCCTCACCCCAGGTCACCTTACATTCTGCTACTACCACACTGATCTAGCAGCTCATCACCCCATCTTGAGAGTAGTCAGTCTCAACTCTTAAGGTTTAAGGGTTCTAAAACCAAGAGCCCACCCCCAAAGATTTCCCATCCTCTAAAACAGCTGTTCTCAACTATCCTCATGTTCTCAACAGTTCCTCATGTTGTAGTGCTGTTATAAGTCGTAAATATTTGTTTTCCGATGAAAGGGCTGTTCAATCCCCCCCTCAATGGTTGAGAACCATTACTACAGCATGTGGGGTTTGTTTGTTTGTTGTTGTTGTTTTAAGAGACTCAACCTGGCTTTCAGGATTCTGTTCCTGGAATCTGCCTATCAATTCCCATCTGTCCCTCCAGTCCTATCCCACCTAATTAGCAAGACCCAGACCCTGTCTAGCCACACCCAGAAATTCCTCTGAAGTCTTTCCCCCAGCACCTGGAAGATGCCGAAGTCAGCCATCTGTGTGTCCTGTCGTAGGCCATGTTTCCATGGAATCCTGAACTTTGTACGGCTCTCGTCCAGCCAGGCCACGCCTTTCAGCTGCCCCAGGTCCAGCTGCGACACCAGCCATGGCAAGATCCGCGGTTTCGGGGTTCCCATGCTCCAGCCTGCGCACAGGGCAGTTCCTGAGCCTGTATGTCAAGGGGCAAATGCACTCAAACACAGCACAGGCCCTCCTTCACCCTTGTTTTCTTGTGTATGTGTATAAACGAGAAACTCCTTCCCACCTTTCCAATTCCAATGAGACCGCCTCTCCTACCCCAGAGTTTTCTATAGGAACTCTGCTCATGGGTTCCTTCCCTTTTCTAAATGTAAGCCCCTCTCTATTATCCAAAGCAGGTACCCCATTTCCAGGGTGGAGTCCTCTTTCTCTCGTCTTTAAAGGATCATGACTGTTCTCACTCCCACCTCACCCGTGCAGAAAACTCTT
Organism: Arvicanthis niloticus; assembly: GCF_011762505.2. Taxonomy (NCBI): domain Eukaryota; kingdom Metazoa; phylum Chordata; class Mammalia; order Rodentia; family Muridae; genus Arvicanthis; species Arvicanthis niloticus. The sequence continues at coordinate 18,662,553 of NC_047658.1, read as the reverse complement.
ACTCATTTCCAGAGTCTTCTCCCAGGAGCTGTCGCTTCTTCTGTTTTTTTTTTTTTTTTTTCTATATTGTTTTTATGGATGTTTGAGACGGGGTCTTAGTATGTAGCATAGGCTGTCCTTGTTATATAGCCAAGGCTGGTCTTCAACTCACTGTGTGGCCCAGGCTGGGCTCGAATGTACTCTGTAACCCAAACTACCCTCAAACTTATTCAGTAGCACAGGCTGGTCTTCAACTTGCTTAACCCATGCTGGCCTGGAGCTCACTGGCCTTGAACTTGCAGCAATCTTTACTGTCTCCAGCCTGGATGCAGAAACTGTAGGCTTCCGTCTACAACACGTAGCCGTTCTGGTTTTCAGTAGCCGAGCTCCTGAGCGTCAGGGCTGCCTGATCCTGCGCCTGAGGCCGCCACCCTCCCGGTTCTTCCGCGTTACCTACCAGGGGAGGAATTGCGCGCTCGTAGGGCGCGGGTGCCAGCACAGGTTTGGGGCTCCCAAACAGTTCTGAGACTCGCAGCCACGCAACCCCCTTCTTTGTCAGCTAAGCCTCCGAGCGCTGGGACTTCCTTTTCTAACGATATTTTGAGGAAAAAAATGAAATTCTCATCATATAAGAAAGTCAAAACACCTAAGAGCGCACTTGGGCTGAGCCGGCCTAACTCCCCCAATGCCCTTTTTTGGCCTTCCGCCTACAGGCATGCTGGGAACGCCATATGCAAATGACTGCAACACAACGCTCCACCCCTTTGACGTTGGGGCGGTTGCCGTGTTGGCCCAGTGCGCAGGCGCGGGAAAGTTAAACTTCCGAAGTAAAGTTTGTGGAAGTTGAGTGAAAGCGTGTGCTCCAGTGCGACTGGGGCAGATCCCCGAGCCAGGTGAGCCGGTTGCCAGGGAGGGAACCAGGTTGCAGGAGAGTCCACAGCCAGTCCTGCCTCTCTGACTTCCAAGCACCCGGGGTCTCCCGGTGCCCGCCAGAGGTAGGTGGAACTACATCTCCCAGCAGGCTGCTCGGTGAAAAAGCGGGGAAACCGGGCCAGCGTTTGCCGCAAAGCGTGCTAGGATTAGTAGTTCCCTATTCTCTTTGGTCTTCGCGCCTCCTTCAGCACCCAGGGCTGGGAAGGGAACTCCAAATCCCCTTCCTGCTCCTGCATTTAAGAGTCCAAGCACTCAGTTACCTCCTTTCTTAGACTCAATAATTCAGACCGTTTCTCCTCAACGGAATCAACTGCCCCACTGGCCCTTAAGCCACCTTTTCCTTGGAGTAAAGCATCGTCTTCATTCAGAGATTCGGAAGTTGGAGTTATCACGGCACTTGGGTGTATCCTCTCTCTTCTGCCTCAGGTACCTCCATGGCCGGCTCTGAAGAGTTGGGTCTTCGAGAGGACACACTGAAGGTTTTGACTGCCTTCCTTAAGCGCGGTGAAGTTGCTGGGTCCCCTGTCCCAGCTCCACCCAGGTGAATTACTAGCCTTTGATGGGAAGATCTTCCTGAGTCTTGTGTTCCTAACCTGTCTGCTCCCTTCAGACCTAACCCCATATGCCTGTCCCGAGTTTCAAGAGTGATCTTCCAGTAAAGGACGAAGGGATTGTTTGCTCAGACCCTTTTGGGATAACTCTGAGGTTCTTGTCCCTAGGAGCCCTGCCCAAGAAGACACAACAGATTTCCTGAGCCGCCTCCGAAGATGCCTCCCTTGTCCCCTGGGGAGAGGAGCTCCTCCCACGGAGTCCTCTAGGCCCTGCTTCCTTCCCCTCCGTCCCTGCTATGGTTCAGAGCCTGGTAAGGGATTTATTCAGGTCGCATGTGAAACTTTCAGGGGTAGGAGCTTTGGGTCCAAAAAATTCAGACAGTACCCATTATAAAGTCAACACTGCTCAGCTTCAACACAAGCTATAACCATTCCAGTTCGTTGTTACACTTTTTTCTAGGGGGCTGTTTCTGTTTAGATGGGAGGTATCCTGGGACGCCAAAGCCCAGAAACCACACAGCTCTGAAGGGAGAAGGTGTCCCAGTGCAAGGGACACCTGAGACTGGGGGCCAGGAACCACACAGCTCTGAGGTGGGACAGTGCAAGGGACACCTGAGACTGGGGGCCAGGAACCACACAGCTCTGAGGTGGGACAGTGCAAGGGAAACCTGAGACATGGGGCCCAGGAACCTACACAGCTTTGAGAGGAAGCTTCCTCAGCAGAGGCATTGCAGGTCCCATGGGAGTGAGTGTCTCCCCAGCTGAGGTGAGGGTCAGGAGCCTCAGCCCTGCTCTACGTATCTTCTTTTCTTCTTGGCTTCTTTCGACAAGAAAGTTAGACCAGCCAGAAAATTTCATGAAAGAGATTTATTGGAGGGTCCACGGTGGAGAGACATCCACAGATGGCTGCCCTCCGCTCCTGGGATCAGACAGCAGGAATTGGAGGAAGGGAAGGGCTTATATAGGACTTCTTAGAGGGTGGAGCTTCTCAGAGCAGAGATTTCTAGATTGAAGATTGGTGGGATTTCAAGTCCTGAGCTTGAGAAGCTCAGGGATCGGTGGCTTTTTCATCACCTTTTCATTGGGCCCATGGGTTAGGATCAGAAGTCCTTCTTGGCTGCAGGCTATCATGGCTGAGGTGCCATCTCTGTGGAGCTGCTTGGGGAGGATGGAGAGGACCTGCTTCCAGTGTAGACAGCTCCTGCAGTGGTGTTTCACCAAGGGTGTAGGCTGAGGGGCTGCTGTGGTGCTGCCATTTTGACAGCTCCTGCTGGGATCCTAGGCTAGGGCTGGAAGGAAGGGCTGGCCAGCACTTTGATGGGTTTTGGGGTGCACTGCTTAGGGACTAAAGTAAAGGGAATATTGAGACATAACCACATTTGCTGGAGCCCTTCTGCCTCAGTCTACCTCATACTGGAATCACAGGCATGCACCATAAAATAGGGCCCCAGCTTAGACTTCTACATAGCAGTTCTGTGGTTGCCGGGGCGGGGGTGGGAGGTGCTTTGGCACTCTCCTTAGGTAATTTATCTCTTCCCTTAAGTGGGTGCTTCTCTGGTTCTTAGGGAAGCCTTCTTTGTAGCTCCAGTACCCCAAGACAAGAGACAGGATGTGTGGTTGGCAATCAAACTCCCTGGCCAACTGGTAATCTGATTCGGCAAATCCTTTCTCCTTCTTTTAAAGTAACAGAGAAAGACTGGAAGAAGGATCTTTGGACTTGATCAGTGATGATCAACAGACCAAGTGTGCTAGCACATTGTTGAGTCAGAGATTGAAAGGCTGATGCAGGCCTGTTGTGAGTCCGTTGAATGCCTCCTGCCTAGCATGCAGGAAGCCTTGTGTGCAGTTCCCAACAGCACATAAAGGAAGCAAACATCAGGAAGCAGGGAAGGAGGCTTGCTGTGGCCTGCCAGGGCATCAGGCAAAACACCCAGACTCACCAAATAAGAATCTTTTTTCTTTAAAAAAAAAAAAAAAAGATTTATTTACTTTATGTATATGAATACACTGTAGCTATCTTCAGATGCACCAGAAAGGAGCATCAGATCCCATTACAGATGGTTGTGAGCCACCATGTGGTTGCTGGGAACTGAACTCAGAACCTCTGGAAGAGCAGTCAGTGCTTTTTTTTTTTTTTCCCAGACAGGGTTTCTCTGTGTAGCCCTGGCTGTCCTGGACTCACTCTGTAGACCAGGCTGGCCTTGAACTCAGAAATCCACCTGCCTCTTCCTCCCAAGTGTTGGGACTAAAGGCATGCGCCACCACTGCCTGGCTCAGTCAGTGCTCTTAACCACTGAGCCATCTTTCCAGCCCCCCCTTTTTTCTTTTTATAAGGAGCATTGGCTCTCATGGATCTGGAGTTATAGAAAGTTGGGAGCCATCAATCATGTGGTTGGTGGGAATTGAACCCAGGCCTGCTGAAAGAACAGCCAGTTCTCTTAACTGTCACATCATCCAACTTCTGATGCCGTTCTCTGGTCTTCACAGACACTGGGTACCCATGAGGTACACAGACACACAGGCAGGCAGAACACACAGATAAAATGTAAAAATAACTCTAGCCGGGCAGCGGTGGCACACACCTTTAGTCCCAGCCCTTGGGAGGCAGAGGCAGGCGGATTTCTGAGTTCGAGGCCAGCCTGGTCTACAGAGTGAGTTTCAGGACAGCCAGGGCTACACAGAGAAACCCTGTCCCGAAAAACCAAAAAAACCAACAATAAACCTCTTAAAGAGGCCTGCCTAATCAGATGGCTTACTTACAACGAGCCTTGTGTGGTCAGTCGTTGAGCGTGAACTGGACAAAGGATGAGGTGGTGACGGCAGGAACGCCATGTGTTTGCCGGTACTGGATGGAGTCCTCTCCAGAGCTCAGCTTCAACAGTCTCAGTTGAATATGAGGGTGCAACAAAGTAGAACGGCTGAGGATGTTAAAATCTTTTATTTACCAAAGTCGCATGGCCTCAGTTTACCCTTTTGTGAAATGTTGCTGTCTGGCAAGATGGTTGGGAGGAGAGACTCCATAAATATGCTGTTTTGTAAACACAAAGTGTTACTGATTCTTTCCGCCCAGGCCCAGCCACTTCAGACTTCTATGCCCTGGTTGCCCAGCGTCTGGAACAGTTGGTACAGGAGCAACTGAAATCTCCACCCTGCTCAGGTAAGCAGCAGAAGAGCCCTGGTGAGGGTGATGGAGCAAAGCCAGGGCTTTCCCAGTCCAATTCTCTTCTGCCCCCTCCCCCCCAGAGTTCCAGGGACCCCCACCCACGGAGAAGGAAGCCCTGCTAAGGAGGCTGGTAGCCTTGCTGGAGGAGGAGGCGGAAGTCATCAATCAAAAGGTGACCAGCCTCTACTCCATGTTATGGAGAGGATAGTTGTGGACTAGTGGGCAAACACTGGAGCTGCACTGTCTTGTGATGCTGGGTGTGGTTCCCGTGCTCCAGTAACCAGAGCATCTTTACAGGAGACTTGATGCCTCACCGCAGTAGGACTTTACACCAGTGTCCTTCATGGGCCATCAACAAGCAATAGGACCCGGGCAACAGAAGCCACCAGAGGCATTAGGGGTTGGCTCAATGACAGAGCCCTTGCCTAGCAGGCTGAGGTCCTTACCTTACCTTTGTCTCCATCACCCTCTCCCCCAAGTTAAATACTCAAAAACAAAGAACAACAAACAAAAGAAGAGGCCAGAACCAAGAGCCAGGTGAGAGAATGGCCATGGCAGGAGTTTAAAACTGGGTTGTAGGCCGGGCGATGGTGGTGCACGCCTTTAATTCCAGTACTTGGGAGGCAGAGGCAGGCGGATTTCTGAGTTCGAGGCCAGCCTGGTCTACAGAGTGAGTTCCAGGACAGCCAGGGCTACACAGAGAAACCCTGTCTCGAAAAACAAACAAACAAAAAAAACCAAACCCAAACAAAAAAAAAAAAAAAACTGGGTTGTAGCAGAGCATGCTCAGTTCTCCTCCCAGCCCTCTGGGGTATGAGCCAGAGGACCAGTTCAGAATTATCCTGGGCCACAGAAGAGTTCCAGGACAGCCAAGGCCACACTGGGAGACCTTGTTTCAACAAAACAGGGTGGAATATGAGAGCACACACCTTTAGTCCCAGCAACTGGGAGGCAAGAGGCAGGCAGAGTTCTCTGAAGTCAGGGCTACATAGTTAAACTCAATAACTCTGCCCTGATTGACTATAGAAGGACAGAAGGACACAGCTTAGACTACGGAGGAAATACCTGGTTAAGTGGGTATAGCCTCTGAGTTTCCTGGACTCTGGCTTTGAAAACTGAACATACTGTAACAACAATCATCTGGTGAAAAACTCGGATTCAGGTACTCTTCCCCTACCCACTCAAGGCAGGGTTTCTGTGTTTCCCTGCCTGTGCTGGAACTTACTCTGTAGACCGGGCTGGGACATACTGAGCATTGAAATCTGCCTGCTTCTGCCTCCCAAGTGCTAGGATTAAAAGCGTGTGCTACCTCGCCCAGCTTGGATTTAAGGACTAAAGGAGAATCTACTGTTTAGAACTCAGAACTGTACTTGGCTCTGATTCTAGGATCCCTTCCTGGGAGTCTACTGGTCAAGGCCATAGAGGCAGCTTGGGTTGGTGGGACTTGGTGCTGGAAAACCCTGCCCCTCCAGACGGGTCACACAGTCTTGGTGGTAGCTTACACTGCCTCTCTGCCCCTCAGCTGGCATCTGACCCGGCTCTGCATCGTAAACTGGCCCGCCTGTCAGCAGGCTCTTTTGCACGCCTTGTGGAACTCTTCTCTAGCCGGGAAGGCAGCTCCTCCCCAAACTGCTCCAGCCCCTCGCTGCCGTGCCCGGGGCCTCCACCGCCATCCCCAGATCCGCTGGCACGCCTGGCACTAGCCATGGAGCTGAGCCGGCGCGTGGCCGGGCTTGGGGGTACCCTGGCCAATCTCAGTGTTGAGCATGTGCACAGCTTCCTGCCCTGGATCCAGGCCCATGGGGGCTGGGTAAGTGACACACACCCTGCCAGGTCTCAGTTTAGCCATACTGCAGTCTCCCATTCAGTCCATCTCATGCTTGTTGAGCACGGGCTATAGTATGCCAGACACTATGCTAATGAGGGCTGTGCCCATATGGCTTGAACCAACAATTGTGAGAGTAGCTCACCTGCTCCGCAGTCTCGCCCTCCCCATTGTTTTAGGGTGGTTGTGTAGTGGAGAATGGGATTCTTCACGGATGCACAGGGTGCTTATCACTATAGTGACTTCAGTCTCCAGCAGTTTGTGCCCCATGACTCTTCCCACATACCCCTGCTTCCTATGTTGAGTATCAACTCACTGAGGTCTTCACTGGCCGCTGACTGTTACTTTATACACATAAAATAGAAATAAATCTGTTTGGCATGATGTCATACTTTTAATCCAAGGAGTCAGAGGCCAGCAGATCCCTATGGGGTCAAGGCCAGCCTAGTGTACATAAGGAGTTCCAGACCAGCCAGGGTGGTGACTGAGGCACAGCAGGTGGGGGGTGGGGGGTGTAATAGAGGGAGAAAGGGAGGAGAGGATGGTATCTGGTGGTGCAAGCCAGACATCTCAAGTACCAGAGAGGCTGAGACAAGAACATCTACATTTAAAGCCATCTTTGGCTCCAGAGGTTCAGGGTCAGTCTAGGATCTTACTGAGATCTTGTCTCATAACAGAAATGAAAAGTTAGGATATAGTTCAATGGTAGAGTCCAGCACTTCAGAAGGAGAGGAAAAAAAAGTGTGTTCTAGAGACACAGCCAGGCTCAGAAGGGTCCTTGGTCGCTCTGAGATGGGGCTTCTGAGATACTGGTTGTCTGTGCACAGTCCCATCCTTCTAGATAGACTATGAAAGGCCTGGAGATGGGATCAGTCCCAGCAGGAAGGACTCTGGATCTTATTAGTTGATGAGAGTGCAGGCTCTCCCAAGAATGAATGTGGGTACCAGGTCAAAGATGCTGTTGTGAGCATCTGTTGGGCTCCTCCTGCATTCCTTGCAATCTCCGGAGAGGTGAGGAGCGATGGAGGAGTTAAGATTTCACTGGAACAGAATGGAAGGAAAGGGACAGGTAGAGCTCAGCAAAGAAGCCAGCAGTCCTGCTTCTCTTAACGTAGATGACAGGAGAGCCTGGGAGACAGACTGGGTGTGTGTGTGTGTGTGTGTGTGTGTGCGCGCGTGCATGAATCATGGAGATAAGCACAGTCCTTAGAGCAGGGACTGAGGCCAGGACAGAACAGACCCGGAATCACTTCAGAGTCCCACTTAAGGGGTCTGTTTCTCCATCAGTCTTTCCCTCATTCTGGGTGTCTCCGTTGCTCTGGTCTCAGCCTCCCGTCCCCATCCTCCCAAACCTCCGCTATCTTTTATCACTGCAGTGGTGTCAGTGAAGTCCTTGTCAGCTCCGGGCTCTCTGTCCTCTACAGGCAGGCATCCTGGCCACCTCACCTGTGGACTTGAACTTGCCGTTGGACTGAGTGTCTCATCTCCTCTGACCCGGCTGCAGGTGACTGAAGTGTGACAACACACACACATACTTAAGGGCTCTACTTTTTTTTTTTTTTTTTTTTTTTGCCAGAAACACTGTTTAGAAATGTCTCTGTATTAAAAGTTTTGTTCTGTAACTAGAGCATTAAAGTGTTTGAGTGTGTGAGTTTATGTGTACATGTGCACTGGAGTAAATGCATGGAGGCGAGAGGCCAAGGTTGGGGTCTTTATCATAACTCACCATTTTTATTTTTGAGACAGGGCCTCTCTGTATAGCCTGGCTGTCCAGCAATTCTTGATTCTTGAGTTGGGCTTTGCACCAGGTGTGGAGGTCTACTCCTGTCCCAGCACTCAGGAGGCAGAACCAAGTGGAACCCTGAATTTGGAGCAAGCCTGGTCTGCATAGGAATTCCAGGACTGCAAGGGTATACAGTGAGACCATCTCAAAAAGCAAAAGCAAAAAATATTAAACTTTACATATATGTTTGTGCCTCTCTATATATATATATATGCACTACATGTGTATAGTATGTCCAAGTGCTCTTATTTGTGTAAGGATTTATTTATGAGTACACTGTGCCTGTCTTCAGAGACAGCAGAAGAGTCATCTCTCCAGCCCAAAGCCCTTTGGAAGACCAGACAGTGTTCTCAGCCACTGAGCATTCTCTCCAGCCTGGCTTCCTGATTTCTTCAAAAAGATTTCAATTTAATGTTACATGTGCAGGTATGTGTAGGGCAGGGGCAGATATGAGTGTAGGTGCCCAGGAGACCAAAGACACGTAATCCCCTGGGGCTGGAAACGGGAGCTCACATTGAGCCCACAGCCATGTTTTTTAGCCCTGGTGAACAGCTTGGGGAACTTCTTTGGCCTTGTAAGTTTAATGAATCTCAAGCCCTTCCCCTCCTCTTCCCATGTTCCAATTTGGAACAGGTACACAACTGGCTTATGGCAATATTCAGTTACACATTTTTTTTTTCTTTTTGAGGTGTTATTAAGAGTGGCACTTCTCCCAGCTAGGGCAGTGGTTTCAGCCTTCCTAATTCTGTGCCCCTTTAATGTAGTTCTTCATGTGGTGCCCGCCCCCAACCATTAAAGTATTTTGTTACTACTTCCTAACTGTAATCTTGCTACTATAATGAATAATAATATAAATATCTGTGTTTTCGGCGGATTTCTGAGTTCGATGACAGCCTGGTCTACAGAGTGAGTTCTAGGACAGCCAGAGCTACACAGAGAAACCCTGTCTCGAAAAACCAAAAAAAAAAAAAAAAAAAAGGAAAAAAAAAACCCCCAAAAAAACCTGTGTTTTCTGGTGGTCTTAAGTGAGCCCCAAAGGCTCTTTTGACCACCAAAGGGGTTGAGACCCACAGGTTAAGAACCACTACCACTGGGGGCTGGAGAGATGACTCAGTGGTTAAGAGCACTGACTGCTCTTCCAGAGGTCCTGAGTTCAATTCCCAGCAACCACATGGTGGCTCACAACCATCTGGTGGGATCCAATGTCTTGGTCTATCTGAAAAGAGCAATAGTGATAGTGTGCTCACAAACATTAAAAAAAAAAAAAAAAAAAAAAAAAAAAAAAATAAAAAAAAAGAAACAAAAACAAACAAAAAGAACCACTACCACTAAGCTCCACCTTTAGCCCTGACTTATAGTAGAACTCTCTTCTAAGGTTGCTAGATCGTGTAGCTATTTAAGTGGAGGGGAGTGACAGGCCTTAAATCTCCGTGGCAGGGCTCACAGGTGTGTGGTATCTACACCTTTAAACTGCAGGGCTTGATGCTGCAGACCTGTAATTCCAGCATTTGGGAGGATCTGGTTCAAGGTCATCCTTAGCTACATGGAGAGTACAAGGCCAGTTTGAGCTACATGAGACCTGGCTTCAAAAGCCCAAAAGTGGGGCTAGGGCAGTCAGTATGAAATGCTTGCTGCCTGAGCATAATGATGTGAGTTAAATTCCCAGCACACATTTAAAAGCAGGGCATGGGGCACGTGCCTGCATCCCATCACTCAGGAGGCAGAAGCAGGATCTCTGGGGATTGCTGTTCAGCCAGTTAGGCTCCAATGTCACTGAGAGACCTTTTCTTAAAAAAAATAAGGTGTTGCCTGGCAAGGTGGTACATGCCTTTAATCCTAGCACTTGAAGAAGCATAAGTATGTGGATTTCTGAGTTCCAGACCAGTCTGGTTTATGCAGACAGTCTCAAATTCAAATACAAAGAAATTTAGGAAGGTATTGGACTTCAGCCTCTGGCCTCTAATCACATACTGTGTACACAGACAAAATCCAAATTAAATTTTTAAAAATTAAGTTGTTTTGTTTGCCTTTCTGTAGTGAAATACAGCTCAGCAGTGTCCTAAGTATGTAGCCCTGATCAATCACTTTTCCCTATCTGAGCCTCAGTTTCCTCAGGAATCTATATTAGTAGCAAACTGAATGGGCTGCAGAGAGTCCCTGTGCTAAGTTTGTTTAAATCTGTCAAGAATGGCTGGCTCAAAGTCAAAATGCATTTCATTCACTGGCTATGAAATCTCTTGTCCTAAATGAAAAGCAAGTTCGATCCCCAAAGAAGAGGGGCACCATGTAAAATGGCAGCAGCCCCAGGAAACTTGGCTGGGATCAGGAAAGCTGAAGTGAATGAAGGTGGTTGAAGGATTAAGACTTCATCCTAGAGGGGCTGGAAGGCCTCATAAGGCCGTGGGCAGAGGGGCTGGTAAGCTGTAGGCAATGACAGATGGAAGCACCAGGGCAGGAGGGGGGCCCTTGGGCACCTTAGAGACAGGGCAAGAAAGGCCCTGGGGCTATTAAGATAGAGGGTAAAGTAGCAGGGCAGGCTGGAGTCAGTCAAATCATCTGAGAGAGGCACAGGCAGGCAGGATCTTTGACTTCAGGGCCAGCCTTGTCTATAGAGTGAGTTCCAGGACAGCCTAAGCTACACAGAGAAACCCTGTCTCTAAACAAAAAGGCTAGAGAGATGGCTCAGCGGTTAAGAGCACTGACTGCTCTTCCAGAGGTCCTGAGTTCAATTCCCAGCAACCACAACTGATGCTTTCTTCTGGTGTGTCTGAAGCTAGTGTACTCACATAAAATAAATAAATCTTAGAAAAATGTACTGAACTGGGCGTGGGAAGCATGCCTTTTGGGAAGGCAGAAGCAGGCAGATCTATGAGTAAAAAGGACAGCCAAGGATACACAGAGAATCACTGTCTAGGAAAAACGGGGGAAAAAAAAAAAGGGAAACCATATTGGCTGGGCAAGATTTTCATAGGCCTTAAATCTCAGCACTTGGGAGACAAAAAGCAAGCTGATCTTCATAGCGAGTTCCAGGCCCAAGGAACAGTGAGAATCTGTTAAATAAAAAATATATCTTACGTGTTGGTCTGCAGCAGATGGTGCAGAGGATAAAGGTGCTTGCCGCTAAGCCTGACAACATGCGTTCAATTACCAACACTCAAGGACTCCTGTAAGTTGCTTTGTGACCTCCATACGTGCAAGGCACACAAATGTACACTCACACTAAACAAAATAACTGTTAGGCGTTGGAAGGAAACAGGTCAGATGTGCACGCACGCATACCTTATGCAGAGGCTTGGATTAGAGGGGTTCATACGGGAGTTTAAAGGATCTTATATTTGGACCATGGACTGGTGGGGCAGAAGGAAGGTGCACGAACCCAGCAACTGACATCCATCCTCAGGCAAAGAGCAACCTTCTGAAGATCCAGGGAAATTTCCCGGAGGAGGTGGCGTCCAAATTGCCGGTGATTGACGTGTAAGAGTTGGTCAGACAAAGGACGATGGGTGTTTGTCTCAGAGGACCTGGAGGCCACGAGTAGGCCACTGGTGTTCAGAATTTGGCACCATCCAGCACAGGGGTGAGAATCATCCCAATGAGGCTCACAGCGATTCACAGCTGGTTTCGGAACCACAGTCTAGAATGCGGCCCCAGCCACCTCTGAGGAATTCGGGGTTTCCCTATAACTTAATGCGCTCACGCGCCCCAATTCCTCCAGAAAACCTCCCAGCGAGGGAAAAAAAAAAAAAACCCCACGGATGATGATGACTGACATTCCTGAGAGCCAATTGTTGCTGTCCAAAATGCTGCATGCCTCCCAATGGGCCAATGGCTCCTCTTCTTCTAGGCCGGTCGTTTAAACAGGGTGGAGTAAGAGCCTCGAACGTCACCTTTGGCGCAGCCAATAGCAATGTGGGAGGAGCGGACTACTAATGATAGACAGCTCAGTTTCTAGACGTCCGCTTAGCGCGGAGAACGCCGGGAAGCTCCAAGGCGGAGCTAGCCAGAAAGGGGCGGGAATATCTGGTGGATTTTACCCAATCGCCACACGTGCTGGGTGAGACCGACAGACAGTTGTTCCCTTCAAGGCGGACAGGAGGGGGCGGGCCTTTAAACGCTAGGAGGGGCGGGCACCTTATGTTTGATAGTCGTGTCCGTCATCCAATTGAAATGTGAAACTCTCAGATAGACAGCATTACAGACCAATGAGAACTTATGGCGGGGTATCGGGGGCTGGCCTGTGGACCCTCTGGTAAAAGGCGGTCCCCGGTCGAGCGGGGGGGGGGGAGAAAAGAGAGAAGGGGGGGGTCTCGGAGGCCAGAGGACTCGGGTGAAGATGGCGGCAGCCGAGGCCGCGAACTGCATCATGGAGGTGAGTAGCTGAGCTCTTTAGGCCCGGGGGCGGCGCGAGACGGGTGGCCCACTGCCTGAACTGTGGGGACCGGGCCTTTCGATGTGCCTGGCCTCGCGTTGGTCAGCATCGGGGGATGTGTTCGATCTTGACGCGAGAGATTACGGCTTTCTGTGCTTTGGGATCCGCAGCCGAGCCAAGGATCATCGCACGTGGTCGCGGGCCGGGGGCGCTTCCAGCCGGGCCGCACGTGGTCCCATAGCGTAGTGTGGGGAGGGGGGTGTGCCGCTTGAGGGGCCCCGCGGGCTCCACGTGCGGGACAAAGGCCCCGCCCCCAGCCCGATGACCTGGGCTGCACTCAGGGGGTCCAGGAGTTGCCACCCCCTCTCCCGGGCTGGGCTTTGGACGTACATGCAGCCCGGGCTCTGTGCACCCGCGTGGGGCCTGAGAACATCACTTCCCCGGCCTCTCTTTTCTCAACTCTGTGTTACCCTTGTGAAGCGGAGGGGGGATGGGCATAGCCCTGTGACCTCTCTTTAAGGAGATGGTGGGGGAGATCTCAACCGAGGAGATCCGGATCCGTCGCCGGGCACCCCCTCGTGGTCATTATGGGCGTGTGAGGGGGCGTCTTTTTTTCACGGGGCGTGGCACAAAACCCACCCCCTCCTGGGAGGGCCCTCGGGTGGATGGTCAGAGGTCAGTGGTGAGGGATAAAGGAGTTCGGATGGCCACGGGCCTTAACCCCCACTGAGCCCCCCAGCTTTTTTTTTTTATACCTACTTGAATGTGTCAAGAGACCCCTTTGTAAGCATTTCCGCCTTTGCCTAAATATTCTCCAAAACGGAATGAAATTCTAGCACCTGCCTTGCTTATCTGCTTATAGTTGAGTGTTCAGTCTTAAGCTGTATTCCCCAGGCTACTTTTTACTTAGTTTAATTCAAAATGAGTCTGGCTTTGAACTCACCCTGTAGCCGAGGATGGCCTTGAACTTGCCATCTTCCTTCGACTTCTGAGTAGCTCCTGTGATGCCTTCACCATCAGGCTTGTCATGCAGGTCCTAGCCTCAGGTTTCAGGCACTCTGAGTCAGTTGTCAACCTGCTGGTTTGGGTCTGTACTATTGAAAAAGAGAGGCCCACGTGGGAAACTCACCTCACAGGCTGTGGAGAACTGAGAGCTTGGTTAGGTTGTGGCTTCTCTAGAAGCCTTGGATGGCAGTCATTGGTGAGATTTACTCTGGTGGGGCTCACACCTCTTCAGCTTGTCTAGAGAGGAAGGTCAGTTGCTGGGACATCTGCCATTAATAGGGATCAGTTAGCCTACAGGGCCACTACAGTGACCCTGGGACTTGAGGACAGAGAAGAGAAAGGCTGACTCGGTGTGGGGACCCAGGTGAGGTGTGACGGGCTGGTCCCAGTTTTCCAAGGCGTATGTAATACCTCCTCAGAAAGGCAGGGAAAGCCGGGCGGTGGTGGCCCACGCCTTTAATCCCAGCACTTGGGAGGCAGAGGCAGGCGGATTTCTGAGGCCAGCCTGGTCTACAGAGTGAGTTGTAGGACAGCCAGGACAACATAGAGAAACCCTGTCTTGAAAAACCAAAAAAAGAAAAAAGAAAAAGAAAAGAAAGAAAAGAAGGCAGGGAAAAGAAAGAGGTTGCCTGTGTGTGTTTTTCTCATCCAGGTGAAGTTGGGGGTGGTGCTTCATCTCTAATGGAATCCTCATAGGACAGGAGACAGCACCCATTTCCTTTCAACCCCTCCCTCCAGTGTATTCATGGCCTTCAGCCTGGCATGAGTGTCAGGAAATGTCACCTAATCTAGGGGGGGATTAGGTAGTGAAGGGGAGCAACAGCTGGCAGTGCCCATGTGCCCTGGCAAGTACTGGGTCTTGTGGCCTAGATGGGGTAGGTGGATGTGGTCAGTCATCTGACCAGAGAAGGACGACATGGGGCAGGCCACCATCTCTTCAGCCAACAGCTGGGACAGGAGCCCTTCCCTTCCCTCCTCCTCCCTGTCCTTCTCTACCCAGCACAGCCTCATTGCTTGTCCCTGCTTACACATGCACGCCCTGGCCTAGGAAAAGCCAACCCACGAACCACTCACTGCCCCAAAGGCCTTCCCCAGCCACCCCGTAGCTAATCCTTTTTCCCTGTTACTCTCTCCTAGAATTTTGTAGCCACCTTGGCTAATGGGATGAGCCTCCAGCCGCCTCTTGAAGAAGTAAATATCCTTTTGTGAGACCCCCCACCCAGCCCACTTCCACATAAGCTTACTTGCTATACATCTGGCTCCCCCAAGAGGTCTAACCATCCTCTTGCTTCAAAACAGTTTCCTGTGCTGTGCTCCCTAAACACTTAAGACAGATCCCTTCTTGACCCCAGCTAGCTCCCCCAGAACCATGGCTGCTTCCTTAACTCCATCTCCAGCCCTCCCCCTGTCCTTCCATGTGTCTGCCCTGGCTCTGCCCTCTCTCCCTCCCTCCCCAGCTGTGGGCTGAGCTAGAGACGGGGCGTAGAGCCTGGAGAGATGGTAGGCGAGGCGGCTGCTCCCTGGATGGTGCTCTGGGTGGGTCCTGGAAGTGGAAACGTTACCTGGGGAAGAAAGATGCTGGAGGGGGTTGAAGGGTTGTCCTGGTATGATGAGGGGCTTTTTGCAGGTTGAGGAGACTCTGGGGAGCCCATCTTTGAACCTTGTGTCACTCCCCATCTTCCAGGTTTCCTGTGGCCAAGCAGAAAGTAGTGAGAAGCCCAATGCTGAGGACATGACATCCAAAGACTACTACTTTGACTCCTATGCCCACTTTGGTATCCATGAGGTGAGTAGAGACTGCCCTAAAGCCAGTACACACTGAAGAGCTGTAAGACTGGACACGGCTGAATGTCTCCGCATGTGCACTGCTCCCTTTCTGCTCCTGGTCCACTGTTTTGGAGACTGAAGTCTCCAGCTCTCTAGAGGCCAGTGGGAGTGCTTGCTGCCCCAATGTGCCACAGACCTAAGTAAGGATGAGGTCAGGCCTTGTCAGTCTCTGGCACCCTCTAGTGACTGGTGATGGGACTGTATCCACTGATTATGCTACACTACAACCCTTTTGATAAAGGAGACAGGGCTCAATGCAACTGAAGTGACATTCTAAGGAATCCTCCTCTTTTCCATGGGGCTTTAAAAAAAAAAAAAAAAAAAAAACAACTGTACCAGAGGCTGGGACTGTGGCAAAGTGGCAGAGCAGTTGCCTAGCATGTGCTGGGTCATGGCCTCAATCCCCAGCATCATAAAGGGGAAAAATTAGAAAATATGCATAAAACAAAATTGAGCTTTGAGGACCCCAAAATTCCTAGGGACATACCTCAGTTATTAAAGGGCTCGCCGTGCAAACATGGGTTGCAGGGTTCGGTCCCCAAAACCCACTTCAAAGCCATACTGGACCGGCAAGATCACTTAGTGGGTAAAGGTACTTGCCAGACAAGCAGAAAGTAGTGTTTGCCGTACAAAAGCTCCCTGGAAATTGGAGCAGATGGAGAACGTGTCCTCTGACCTCCATGCTCCTGCATGCATGATAACTTTCAGAACACTGAGCATGGTAGTGAGTGCTTATATATAAGCTCAGCTCTGAGGAGGCAGAGGCAGGCCAATCACTGGGCTCACCAGCCTAACCTAATTGTCCAGCTACCCAGGTCTCAGACAACATGTCAGAAAACAAGCTGGCAGGAACCTGAGAGGTGACACCAAGGGTTGATCAACCTCTTGCTTACATGTGCTACACAGCCTACTTGCTCCTTGGCTGTCTGCTTTCTCTTCATTTTAATTTGTGTGAGCCTGCCTTAAACTTAATGCTGCTCTTGCCTAAGTTTCCCAAGCAGCTTAAGATGCCAGGCCAATACCATGATGCCTTTTGGTGATCTAAGGGCTGACCTTGTACCCGGGATCTTCCTGCTTCAGCCTCCTGCATCCCTGGTTCTTGCAAGGGTGGCACTGATAAATCCTGGTGTGGGTGTTCACTGCAAAAAAAGCTCCCAGAAGGGACAGGAGCTCTCTGAGCCTGGCTCATCATCAGTGTGAGAAGGGCATCCGGGCCCTGTGTCCCCTTTGTCTGATCCTCTTGTCTCTGGTTGTCTGCCTAGGAGATGCTGAAGGATGAGGTGCGGACCCTCACATACCGCAACTCCATGTTTCACAATCGGCATCTCTTCAAAGACAAGGTGGTGCTGGACGTGGGCTCAGGCACTGGCATCCTCTGCATGTTCGCTGCCAAGGCAGGGGCCCGCAAGGTTATTGGAGTAAGTCTCATGGAGATGGGTGGGCTGGTTAGGAGCTGGACACAGCGGAAAGGCATGGACTGGACTCAGTCCCACCCTCCTTCCTTCCTGCCGTAGATTGAGTGTTCCAGTATCTCCGATTATGCTGTGAAGATTGTCAAAGCCAACAAGTTAGACCACGGTGAGCAGGGGTGGGTCTGCGGAGGAGGCCACAGTGAAGAGAACACGGTTAACAACTGGTGGCTCCTTGATGTTGGGGAATGCTGAGAGTCTGGATGTCGGGCTTGTTGGGCCTTGTGCTTTAAGGCATTTTTGCTGACTATGCTCAGGAGTGTAACTTCCCTTGTGCAAGGGTTTCCCATCCCTCATTTGTCACATCCAGGGCCTGTCAAGGATTCTCCCCAGCAACCCACACTCTGATCATGATTGACATTGCCTTCCCGAGAATCCCACAACTGCTGCCAGTGTGTCCACTGCTTCTTCAGCACTGTGTGGCTAGGTGTGCAGGTAGAGCTTGCCACAAGCCTGCAGCTCTGCAGTTCCCACCTGAAGGTTGTACACTTGGCTCTACAAAGGCCTTGGTCATGTTCTTTGTGTACACATTGAAGACCTTTAGTCTGCCTTAGATGTCATTTCACACCAAACTAGTTTTCCATGCAGTTAAACTTTTTTATTTTTTCCTCTCGAGAAAGCCTCACTGTGTAGCCCTGGCTGGCCTGGAACCCAGTATGTAACTAGGGTGGCCTTGAACTCAGAGATCTGCCTGTCTCTGCCTCCCAGTGGGATTAAAGGTGTGCTCCACCACACCTGGCTGTACTTGGCATTATAAAAGATGGAACTGGTCTAATCTGTGAAGGCCCTGGAGGTGGTGTGTCCTGTAATACCATCCCGTGGATGCTGAGGGCCAGGACGGGCTACACAAAAGGAGAACATGTGGGAGTTGGTTGAGTAGCTGAGTACCGGCATCATAGTGGGAAGGTGCAGACTGGCATCCGAGTGATGGTACTTAGCACACTGCAGGTTTATTCCCTTCATCCTCAGTACTAGGTGTGGAACCTTGGCTCTTGCCTGGCAGGGCCCTCCTGCTGATCCAGTGGGCCAGCCTTCTTTGTATTTTGAAACGGGTTATTTTTGGTTTTTTGTTTTCTTTTCCTTTTAGATTTATTTATTTATTTTATCTGTGTGAATGCTCTGTATCTGTCTTCAGACACACCAGAAGAGGGCATCAGATCCCATTACACATGGTTGTGACCCACCGTGTGGTTGTTGAAAATTGAGCTTAGGACCTCTAGAAGAGAAGACAGCTCTTAACTGCTGAGCAGTCTCTCCACCCCAAGACAGGGTTTCTTACTGTAGCCCAAGTGGGCTTTGGACTTCAGTCTTTGAGTGTCAGCCTCCTAAGTGGCTGGGTGACAGGCTATGCCACCAGGGCTGGCTGGCTATAATAATTTTGGTGGTTTTATTTTGTTCATTTAAATACTTTATATCTTTATTGGGGGTTGGGAGGACTGCTGTGGAGCACATGTAGAGGGTGGGGTCAAATGACAAATCTCATTCTACCCTGGGGTTAGAATTCAGATCATCCAGCTTGGTGGCAAGCACCCTAACCTACTGGCCCTCATTTTACAGATGTGACCACACCATTACTTACTGTTTCATACCTACTGAATAGAAAAATACATTTCATCTGAGTATTGCTAGGGGCAGAAATCCAGACCTGGAAAATGTTAAACTCAGGCTCGTAGCAGAGCCACTCCTAGACCGCAGACAGAGCCTGGAGCTGTGGCTGTGGCTTGGGCTGGACCTGGTATTTTTAACCTTTTATTCCCAGTACTGGGGAGGCAGAGGCAGGCAGATCTCTGGGTTTGTGGCCAGCCTGGTCTATACAGCAAGTTTCAGGACAGCCAGGACTACATAGTGAGACAGTTTGAAAAAGGGAGACAGGGAGTGCCCTTTGACCAAAGTTCTTTGTGGGTGTCTGGAGCCACCCCTCACCCTGACTGGCATGCCGTTCCTGTGGATGCAGTGGTGACCATCATCAAGGGCAAGGTGGAGGAAGTGGAGCTGCCTGTGGAGAAGGTGGACATCATCATCAGCGAGTGGATGGGCTACTGCCTCTTCTACGAGTCCATGCTCAACACCGTGCTGCACGCGCGGGACAAGTGGCTGGTGAGGCATCTGTGTCAGGGATGGGTGGGCACTGCAAATACGGTTGGCCATCCACAGGTGTTTCTGTGGATGAGGCCGTCTCAGGGAGAGGGGACCAAAGGAATGGCAGAGGAGCTGACTTCAGGAGGGCCAGGAGAGAGTATGCTATGTAGCAGAGCAGGGGTGGGGAGATGCCTTTCCTTCTGGAGTTTTTCCAGGCTCCTAGGAACTGTGGGACAGCCTGGGCTCTGGGTACCCTGTGGCTGTCGAGTAGGGACCAGACTCAAGGATGAGGGCAAGGCCTAGATGACTAAAGGGTCTCTGGAAAGTGATGGTGGGCTGGACAGTTGGGTCTGCTGCTCAGTTAGGCTCTTGCTCTCAGGCACCCGATGGCCTCATCTTCCCAGACCGTGCCACCCTGTATGTGACAGCCATCGAGGATCGGCAGTATAAAGACTACAAGATCCACTGTGAGCTGGGGCTGGGTAGTGAAGGAGGATGGGTGGGGAGGACAGGGCCAGGTTCCACCACTCATCTGACCCTGTCTGTGCCCAGGGTGGGAGAACGTGTATGGCTTTGATATGTCCTGCATTAAAGACGTGGCCATCAAGGAGCCCCTGGTGGATGTGGTGGACCCAAAGCAGCTGGTCACTAATGCCTGCCTCATAAAGGTAACTCAACAGCAGTTCCAGGTCCCTGGCCTGTCCACTAGAGGCGTAGAGCAAACAGTTGGGCCCACACATCAGAGTTTGAGGGTCACGCCTGGTGCTGAATTCCAGGAGAGCAGAATGAAGCAGAGGAGTGCACTGGAGTGGGGGTGGGGGCCACCTGGGGTTCTGCTGAATTATCCTAGTTCTCCATTCATTTGTTGCCTGCCTGTGGTCTGAGGGTCAAGAGTTGGGACTGGAGGGATGGTTAAGAGTACTTGCCACTCTTTGAGGGGATATCAGGCAGTTGCTCACAGTCCTGTAACTCCCAATTCTAGGCATCCAATACCCTCTAACCTTAGCAGGCATCTTCATTGACATGATTTCAATAAACTCATACATTCATACATAATTATATATTTTAATGTGTACAGATGTTTTATCTGCATATGTGTACCAGCACCAAGTGTGTGCCTGTACCATGTGGAGGTTAGAAGAGGTCAGTAGGTCTGGAACTGGAGTTAGAGACGATTATAAGCTACCATGTGGTTGTTGGGATTTGAACCCAGAACCTAAATTGGGGAGCCGGGCAATGGTGGTACATGCCTTTAATCCCAGCACTTGAGACGCAGAGGCAGGTGGATTTCTGAGTTTGAGGCCAGCCCCACTGGGCTACAGAGTGAGTTCCAGGACTATACAGAGAAACCTTGTTTCAACACCCCCCCCCCCAAAAAAAAGAAAGAAATTAATTAATTGGGGCCTGGAGAGATGGCTCAGCAGTTAGGAGCACTGGCTGTTCTTCCAGAGGTCCTGAGTTCATGAAATAAGTATTTTTTAAAAAGAAAGAAAATGTTATGAGGGCCAGCTCAGGATACACACAAGACCCTGTTTCAGAAAATGGGGGTGAGGGGTACTAACAGGCAGCAGTTCTCATATGCAGGGTGGGCTCTGGGCACCGACTGGGCTTACCCGTTTGGCAGGAGGTGGACATCTACACAGTCAAGGTGGAGGACCTGACCTTCACCTCCCCCTTCTGCCTGCAAGTGAAGAGGAATGACTACGTGCATGCGCTGGTGGCCTACTTCAACATCGAGTTTACCCGATGCCACAAGAGGACCGGCTTCTCTACCAGTGAGGGCCATGTGGGGCTGGGCCGGGGCGAGAGCATCAGTGAGGTGTCTGTGACAAGCAGCAGAGCACATGCCTGGGGCTTGGGCCTGTCTAGAGCCACCTGGGAACGGGACAGAAAGCTCTAAAGTTGAAGAAAGTTAGTGATAACCCTCTCAAAAGGAGAGTGAAAATGGAGCTGTAGCTAGAGTCACTTGGTGACGGGTGAGGCGTGGCCCAGTGGTCAGGTGCCTGGGATATTCTGCCTCTGCTGTTGGTCATTGAGTAACTCCGATACTATAGTCGCTCTGTAAACACAGGCAAGATGCAGGGACAGCCCTTGTGGGGCCCTGGCAGGGTTAGTATGGCGACACCTAGGCAAAGTCTGGAACTGACTGTGCCCACCTTTCAGGTCCTGAGTCCCCATATACACACTGGAAGCAGACTGTGTTCTACATGGAGGACTATCTAACGGTGAAGACTGGCGAGGAGATCTTTGGCACCATTGGAATGAGGCCCAACGCCAAAAACAATGTGAGGCCTGAGGGAGAGCAAACATGATATGGAGGGTGTGGACAACAGTCAGGTTCTAGATAGAACTGAACAGTGCCAGCTTGGGTAGCATGAGGGGTATCTTAGGAAGCCCCTGTGTGTCTGCTGGGTTCAGTGATAACCCTTGTTCAGTACCCTTCCTGTGGGCACTGAAATCACCTGACTCCTGTAGAGGTTAAAATGGCAAGTGCCAGGGCTCAGTGTGATGTTAAGACCCCAACAGTGGCCCAGCCTTGATCCATGGGTGGAGGGGCCTTCAGGATGCTTGCAGGGGGACTGGAAACAGTGCTGGGACTCCAGCATTGCTGCTGCTAGGTGCTGTTTCCCTTGATGTGACTGGGGAACTTAGTGGGGTACATATAGCCTGTAGTACTGTCATTAAGTCAGGGTACAGGGTATGCAGCATGCTACCAAAAGTTGCCAGCACACTTACCTGACCCTTGTTCTGATGACACACCTGAGCCCTGTCTCCCACCTTTTCCCTTCAGCGTGACTTGGACTTTACCATCGACCTGGACTTCAAGGGTCAGCTGTGTGAGCTCTCTTGTTCCACCGACTACCGGATGCGCTGAGGAGGTGCCAGGCTGGCCCTCTTACAGAAGAGGGCTCAGGGGACTGGGCTTGGGGGATGGGTGGGTACATCATGACTGTTTTTCATAACTTATGTTTTTATATGGTTGCGTTTATGCCAATAAATCCTCAGCTGACCATGCCACTTCTTGCCCTGGGAGCTGGGTAGTTCAGTAGCCTGTTACTCCCTGAGGACCATCCATTTTAGGTCTAGGAATGTATACCTTAAGCTAGGCAAGGATTCCTGGCTCCACTATGTCTCTGGATTCCCTGATCTTCCTGAGATTCTTCCTTGGAGCAGAGGTTGAGGACAGTCCTCAGTGGGAGTCAGTCACCTCTGCCCTCCCCTTCCCCCCCCCCCCAGTTGACCTTCTGTGTCCTGCTCTTCTGTGCTATTTCTGTTTGCTGGGGATTTGAGAGGGGCTTCAAGACAGTGTTTCTTTGTATAGCCTTGCCTGTCCAGGCTAGCCTCTAACAGGTCCCCCTGCCTCTGCCTCCTGAGTGCTGCAACTAAAGGCCTGCACCGTGGTCCTATTCCATTTGCATTTGTTTTTTCAAGACAGGGTTTCTCTGTAGCCCTTGCTGTGCTAGGCTGACCTCCAACAAAGGTCTACCTGCCTCTCCCAAGTGATGGGGTTAAAGGCATGTACTACCACTGCTCACCTAAATTTTTTGTTGTTGTTTTGGTTTGGTTTGGTTTTTTGAGACAGGGTTTCTTTGTTTAGCCCAGGCTGACCTGGAATTCACTCTGTAGACCAGGCTGGCCTTAGAAATCCACCTGCCTCTGCCTCCCAAGTGCTGGGATTAAAGGCGTGTGCCACCACCGCCCAGCTCAGCTAAATATTTCTAAGGTTTATCCTTTATACATGAATGCTCTGTCTACATGTATGCCTGCACACCAGCAGAGGGTATCAGATCCCATTATTAAGCCAATCATGGTTGCTGAGACTTGAACACAGAACCTGCAGTGCTCTTGTCCTGTGCTGTTTCTAAGTAAGCTGGTTCCATTCTAGTGACCCCAGGCCTTTCCACCCTCCTATCCTCTGGAATAAGGGTGAGTGAGACCCATATCTTGGTCCATCAGTGTTTATGGAAGCTGGGTCACCCTGGCCTGGGAACAGGTGGGAATTTGGCTCCAATGTGACAATGCAAGTAGGGGGTCACCAACCCTAAAGTCAGAAAGCCCACTGAGCAGATCTGAGCTCTAAGGTGCCCTTGGACAAGAAACTTGCTTGGTCTGGCTTCCCACCCTCACCAACCCTAAAGCCAGAAAGCCCACTGAGCAGACCTGAGCTCTAGGGTGCCCTTGGACAAGAAACCTGCTTGGTCTGGCTTTCCACTCTGTGCCTGACGCATTGGTTCTTCAGCCACAATAGCTAGCTAGCTTTCTGCGTCCTGCTATTCCAAGCACTAGAGCTCCTGGGTCTGACCCTCACCTCCTAGTGCTAGGGAAGCTTACGCCCTAGGACCTTCATATATCCCCGCCTGCAGTGGAGACCTGGATATTGCCTTTGCTGGGTGACAATGGGCTGGTCTCTGTCCTGGAATGGACCCATCGTGAACAGAATATGAAACCCCGGAGTGGAATAAAGTGTGTGTCTGTGCCCATCTTGCACCGTCTCTCTGGTTGTCTAGCTTGAATCTAGTCCCCAGTGGCGCCTATTTCATGTTGAGTTCTGTATGCCTGGTTCTGATGGATCTGCCTGAGAAGCATCTCCTATAACGTGCTCCAGCAGATATATGGTGACATGCATGACATGACGGCTGTACCTAAAAGAGGGCAGGGAGGGAGGCCAGGGCTGGTTCTTGAACAAACTGAAAAAAGAAAAGGGTGTGTGTGTTTGTGTGTGTGTGACAGGCTTGGGATAAGAGGGTTGGACGCTAGGACTCCTGGCGGGGCCGGGGAGAGGATGCGGAGGGATTGGAAAGAGGCAGGGACAGAACGCGGAGGGATCAGAGGAGGCGGGGTTAAAACGTAGGACCTGAACACCCTATTCAGGGAGGGAGGAGGTGCCCGCGAGGTTGGCTCTGGGTTTCAGCATAACAGCCAAAGACGGTTGATCAGTTCGTGGACTCATTACACGGGGTCTGGATGTATGTACAAGGGAAACAGGGTACTGGACTCAAAACTGGGAGAAGGAGGTGTATATGGAACTGACCCCAGGAACCGCAGCTGCTGACCTCTGATCAGTGTAAGTACTAGTACCAGGTACAGGAGGGGCTATGGGCCTTGTGCTGGGGCAGGCGAGTGGGGCTTCTCCATCAGTTGTCCTGGACATGCCCCCGCTCTTCACCAGCATCTCTCGATGCCGGGCATGCGCAGTAGGGTGCTTCCTCTTTCATCCCTCTCCAGACCCCATGGTAGAAGGGAACCCATACTGTGTCTGTCTTGCAATTGGAAATGAACAGTGCTTACCTTCCGGCAAATGTTCATTTCCCTATAGGTCTAAAACCTAGTACGTTAAAAAAATAATAATAATTTTAAAAGGAACGAAAAACTAGTGTGTTTTATTTGAACAACTGATCCTGCATCAGTTTCCCTCCCCCACTCCGAATACTGAGCACTGAATTCTCAGTAACACAGATCTCTAGGGTACGCTCCAGCCTTTGTGCTTTCAGAGATCCCCAATTAAATGAAGTCCTGTCCCAAAGCCCTCTCCAACTGTGAGCTGTAGCACCCCCTCAGGTTCTTAGAGCAGAGTATACTGCGTCCTGTGGTCCCGCTGTGGGGAGGAAGGGATAGGGTCTGAGAGAGGGCTGGGGGCTGGACTCCGCCGGGCCTGGAATCCTCCACCCCACACACACCTGAGAGTAGAAGCAAAGTCTACACCGGTGGGTGTGAGGGAAAAGGGCCAAGTTCTGGAGTCTTGGATCTGAGGGAGGAGGCACTAAGGTCCTGGAGAATGACTCTCCGTCTTTCTCCTAGGGAGCCCAGGGAACATGGCTGAGGCCTACCAAGCCTCGAGCTTGCTGTCTTCACTGAGTTCCGACGGGGCAGAAGTACAGCTCAGCTCCCCAGTGTGGCAGGAGATTTACCTCTCTGCCCTACGCTCCTGGAAAAGGCATCTCTGGCGCGTCTGGGTGAGGAGAGCTATTGGCTGGTTTTCTTCTGGAGCTCCAAGTCCCTGCTTCTGGGGTTCCTGAAACCCACTTCTGAAGATCTGGATGTTCAGTCCCAGGCCACTGTTAACTGTAGCTTCCTCTGGGATGCTCCGTCCCGCCTACTGGCCTGCCTGTCTCAGCATCCTGACTCACTTCACTCGCCCCTGCTGTCCTTCCCATGCAGCTCCTCTCCCAACAACTTCTAGTATCTTGGATTTATTTATTTGTTTGTTTACTTACTGACTTACTTACTTTTTGGTGTCAAGGTTCAGAACCTGGGGATTTGAACTATCTAGGACAGCTTGAATGAGACTCTTACCCCCATACTGGTAGATTCCATGAGGCTTCCCTACCACCAAGCCGTGTCTCCACTAACGCCACCTCATGGTGGATTCTAGGAAGAGACTCTTTCCAAGCCTCAGCCCCTTGGTGGGGAGTAGGCAGAGGCTATACCATACCCCTACCTCCTTAAAAAATACACTCAGTAAAAGGAATCCTGAGCTCTGCCCACATCCAAGACCCTATAAGCTACTGAGAGTGATACCGAGCATGTCTTCAGAGGGAACATGACTGAAAATGCCCTTTTCTCACCACAGAATGATGTTCTCGCTGGTGTAGTCCCTGCAACCCCCCTCAGCTGGCTTTTCCTCTTCAGTACAATCGAGCTTGCTTGCCTCCTCCAGCTGGACCCTTCCCTAGGACTGATGGAGAAGATCAAAGAGCTGCTGCCAGCCTGGTGAGAACCTTCCTTCTCACCCAGTCACTGCCTTCACCCCACAAAGACACTGTGCTCTGCCTATCACAGAAATGTCGTTTCTGGGTGTAGTGGTGCATAGGCCTTGAATCCCAGCCCTGGGGAAACAGCCAGGAGGGTATGGTCTACAGTGAGTTCCAGGACAGCCATGGATGTTACTCAGAAAAACCCTGATGTGAAAAACAAAAAAATAAAAATGTAGTTTCTGGAGCTTATGACTGTTAATAGAGGTGCAGCCAGGGCAGGGTGCTTCATCTCTTTCATTTCATAGCTTTATTTATTTATTTATCTGTTTTGGTTTTTCGGACAGGGTTGCTCTGTGTAGCCCTGGGTGTCCTGGAACTCACTCTGTAGACCAGGCTGGCCTCGAACTCAGAAATCTGCCTGCCTCTGCCTCCCAAGTGCTGGGATTAAAGGCCCATTTTTTTGTTTTGTTTTGTTTTTTTTCTTTTTTTGTTTTTTCTTGTTGTTGTTGTTTTGTTTTTGGGGGATAGCGTCTCCTTATGTATGTAGTTCTAGCTGTCCTGAAACTCACTATATAACAAGCAGGACAGCCTCGGATTCACAGAGATCCACCCCCCTCTGCCTCCCAAGACCCAAGTGCCACACCAGGTTTTCAGGATTGCCAAGCTTTTATTCTTAGTTCTGAACTGAGTCAGGAGTCAGGAGAGGTGGCTCAGGAATGGTTAATCCATTCCAGGGGTTACATGGGAAGATCCTTTCTCAGAACACAAAACAAAAACAACAGAAATATCACCAGCCAGATACATGCCTATAATTCCAGCATTTGGGAGGCCCAGGCAGAGATTTGTGAGTATGAAGCCATCCTGGAATACAAGCCAAGATCCCATCTCACACCAAACAACCAAAGCAAACATCACCAGGCGGGGATAGGTGTGCTGATTCTGGGAGGTGGGCCAGTCTTCCTTGGGAAGAAGCAGGTTTTCTGAACAAGGCAGAGCCTGGATTAGACATGGAGACTCCGAGAAGGGCATATCCATGACCCAGTCTAGAGAGGGCGTGCTATGGAGGAGCTGCAGCTTTGTCCCCAGTCTGACACCCGGAGCCCCTGGGGGAGGGGCTATTACAAGATTAAGCTCTGGGCTTCCCCCACCACACTGCACTTACTGGTTTCCCCGGGTCTACTTACTTATTATTTATTCTTATTTATTTATTTTCTGGTCTTTCGAGACAAGGTTTCTTTGTGAAGCCCTTGCTGTCCCAGAACTCTGTAGACCACGCTGGCCTACACAGAGTTTGTGAGTGCTGTGATTAAAGACAAGTGCCACCACTACCCACCACTTTTTTTTTTTTTTTTTTTTTTTTTTTTTAAGATTTACTTATTTATTTTATGTATGTGAGTACACTCTGGTGCATACCAGAAGACGTACCAGACATACCAGAAGAGGGCATCCGATCCCATTACAGATGGTTATGAGCTTCCATATGGTTGCTGGGAATTGAACTCAGGACCTCTGGAAGAGCAGTCAGTGATCTTAACTGCTGAGCCATCTCTCCAGCCCCCCAGCTTTTTTTTTTTTTTTTTTTTTAAAGATGGGGTATCAATCACTCTGTATCTCAGTCTGGCCTGGACTCCCATAAGTCCCTGCTTCAGCCTCAAAAGTGCTAGACTACAGGATTCCCACCCCTGGCTAAAACTCATGAATTTATGTATTTCTTTCTTTATGGCAGGGTTTCATGTAACCTAGGCTGTCCTCCATTTCACTTTGTAGCCAAGGATGGACTCTAACTCCTCTTCCTGCTTCCCCAGTGCTGGGATTTTAGGATTGTGTCAGCACACCCAGCGTATGCACTGAACCCAGGGCATTCCCATGGTAGGCAAGCAGTCTGCCCTGTGTACTCCCTGGTCCCAGGAAAGTGATCTTAGAAGCTTGGGGCCTCCACAGGGTGGTCATGGGCAACAGAGAGACACATCCACTTTATAAGGTAAATAAATATATCTGTCAAATGTGGTTGTCCCCAGTGCCCATCCTGCAGGCTCAGTGCACTGAACAGCTTCAGGGGCACCCCTTTAATTTCTCTACCAGGGGCGGACAGCACTATCAGCTCCAGGGGCTCCTGGCAGCAGCAGTGTTTGCCTCATGTTTGTGGGGAGCCCTGATCTTCACACTTCACGTGGCTCTGAGGCTCCTTCTGTCCCACCATGGCTGGCTTCTGGAACCTCATGGCACCATGTCCTCACCCACGAAGACCTGGCTGGTATGTGAGGATCTAGACTCTCAGAACAAACGCATGGCTGTCTCTGTTTCTGGGTCTCGGTCCACTACCACTCCTGTTTCTGTGTCCATTTCGCACCCTGACCCCCATTCTCTCTGGGTCTTTGGCTCCCGCTTTGTCCCCAGTTGTCTCCCTCTTCTCATGCTGTCTCCCTGTACCCCCTCTCACTAACTCTATACATGGTACTCCCTCCCATCGGACATCATCTCTGACCGCTGGGTCAACATCATCCCCCTCCTCCCTTCCCCCCCACCTCTGTCCTCTCATTCTTCTATTCTTCACTCTGTCTCTTTTTCCCTTCATTATCTCCATCCTCCCTGTTCCCTCCCCCATTCATCATCTTGTCCTCTCTCCTCCATCATCTCGACTCCATTCTTCCCCCTTCATTTCCTTACTCACTCTCTCTACATCATCTTCGTCCTCCCTCCTCCTTGCCCCAACTGGGTCCTCTCCTCTATCCTGCAGGCATTGGTCAGAATCTTTTCCGGGAGGCACCAAAGGCTTTTCAGCTTCCAACGTGCGCTCCCGCGGCAGCCAGTGCCCTTGGTGCAGGAGACCGTGAGCAAGGTGGGCGTGTCCTGGGGTGGGACAGTCACAGGCAGGCGGCAAGGCGCTGACGCTCTGGTCCTCGTTTGCCTGTAGTACCTGGAGTCTGTGCGCCCTGTGCTCGGAGACGACGCTTTCGACCATGCTACGGCGCTGGCGAACGACTTCCTGAGATTGCAGGCACCACGGCTACAGCTCTATTTGCAACTCAAGTCCTGGTGTGCTTCCAACTATGTGAGTTCGGGTCCCAGTCCGGCCCTGCAGTGATTGGCCCACCTGCCCCGTGGTGATTGGCCCGCCCTAATCATGCCCCTGCCACGATTGGCCTATCCAAGTGGCCTATCCCTGCTTGTGATTTGCTGGATAATGGAATTTCAGTAAGTAGCCCCGCCCCCGTGCTCAGCCCCTCCCTGTAGTCCACCAAATTAGAATTACTTCAGGATCCTCTATCAGAGTTTGAGTCCCACTACTTGTGTTAGGACCAGAATTCCAACATGAATCTGTTCACCATTTCCAGCTCCCGGACGGTTTCCTACATAGGTGGTTAGCTAATTTGGGAGCTAGGCCTGTGGCTGCACTTTGAGTTGAGCTCCTTGGGAAACTGAGGCACAGAATGAGTCACACGAATCAGGAATGCCAGCCTTGGCTAATGTAGGAAACTGGAGATGAGTGACAGGCAACGAGCATCTGAGAGGTGATGAAGAAGAAAGATGGAGCTATAAATATCTCAGAGGTGGGCCGAGAGCCTGACAGCAAACCAAACTGTTGAGACCGTCCAGTTGTTAGCAGGACTCTCGGGAGAAGTGGAAGAGGCAAATGTTAACGAGCGTGGAAAGGGGGCTTCGCTTCGGTCAGAACGCTGGTGGGCGAGGATGGGATGCCTAGAGTGATAGCTTTTCTCAGGAATGCACGAGGGAGCGGGGAAGATTTAGAACAGGACAGGGTGTGTAGGAAGGCCTGGAGATTGGAGGTTGGAGAGGAAGCTGAGGAGGACGGCTAGCAGACACTTGAGTTAATCCAAGGGAGGGTAGTTGTGTCAGCAAGTGTCAAGTAGCCTGCAAGGGATGGAGAAAGCTAGACCTTAGTGCTCTACTAGAGAGATGGCTCAACTGTTATTATTAGTCTTACAGGGGATCCGGGTTCGATTCCCAGTTCCCACACGGTGGTTCAGAAGCCTCCGTAACTCCAGTCCTAAAGGATCTAATTACTTCTTCTGACCTCAGGGTGCTGTTGGTACGCAGACATTTATGCATGGAAAACACCCAAGCACATGAATAAATCTAAGTTTTTAAAAAGTATATACAAGAGGACTTGGGGTATGGCCCAGTTGGAGGCAGCACTGTACCCAGTACATGGTAGGCTCCACCAAGGAAGAGCTATCCAGAGCCCTCAAAACTGTGTTGATGCTCAGTGTGTGTGTGTGTGTATGTGTGTGTGTGTGTGTGCGCGCGCGCGCCCGTGCATGTAGGTGTGCATACATGTTTGAATGTACACATACACAAATGTGTGTCTGCATGAGTGTGCAGTCCAGAGGTTCACCTCAGCTGTCATCCCTCGGGGCACCATAGAGTTGTGGGTTTTTTTTTTGTTTTTTTTTTGTTTTTGTTGTTGTTTTTTCGAGACAGGGTTTCTCTGTGTAGCCCTGGCTGTCCTGGAACTCACTCTGTAGACCAGGCTGGCCTCAAACTCAGAAATCCTCCTGCCTCTGCCTCCCAACAAGTGCTGGGACTAAAGGCATGCGCCACCACCGCCCGGCTTAGAGTTGTGTTTTGTTTGTTTGAAAATTTGTGTTTGTTTTTACTTTATGTGTATGGGTGTTTGCATGTTTGTATGTGTGGATGTGTTACATATATGTGTATGGGTGTTTGCATGTTTGTATGTGTGGATCTGTTACATATATGTGTATGGGTGTTTGCATGTTTGTATGTGTGGATGTGTTACATATATGTGTATGGGTGTTTGCATGTTTGTATGTGTGGATGTGTTACATATATGCATAACCCATGGGGGCCAGGGAAGGGTAGAGGATCCGATCCCCTGTAGCTGGAGTTATATGCAGTTGTGAGCTGCCGTGTGGGTGTTGGGAACTAACCCAAGTCCTCTACACAAGCAGCATAGTGTTCCTGATGCCTGAGCCATATCCCCAGCTCCATCTTGTTTTTTGAAACAGGGTCCCTTCACTGGGATGTGGGGTCTGCTGACCGGGTTAGGGTGTCTGTCTGGCCAGCAGGCCCCAGAAATTCTGTCTCTCCCCAGCAATGAGATTTTAAGTGTGAACCACAACACATGACTTTTCTGCGGCCCTGAGGATCTGACTGGGGTTCTCATGCTTGCAAGGCGAGCAAGCACTTGCCTACTGAGCTATCTCCCCGGTGCCTTTACTCTACTTAATGGTTACATAATATTCCATAACTTGCGGGTAGCAGGTTTTAAGGAACTAATCCTTCATCCACGGACTTATAGGTCATTGCTGGTTGTTAACCGTAATCAATTTCTTCTCCGAGATCCTTTCTGCCCACGTGACACAGGAAAGTCTGTGGGCTCCCTGGTCACACCCTCCCTCTCCCTCAGGGTCTCAGCTGAGCATCTCCCATTCTCCTCCCAGGTCAGTGACTGGTGGGAAGAGTTTGTGTACCTGCGTTCTCGAGCCCCACTAATTCATAGCACATACTACATGATGGTGAGGAGGGAGAGGCAGCGGCGGGTGGCAGGGGCCGAGGGCGGGGCCATAGTGACCCATGACATAAGTGCAGAGCACCGTCTGGGGCCCCCATCAGGGACAAGCATGGCCTCAATGTATTTTGTGTTCCCTCCCTTTGCCACCAAGCAGGATTTTCTGTATGTCACCCCCACACCGCTGCAGGCAGCCCGCGCGGGCAATGCTGTGCATACCCTTCTCCTGTATCGCTGCCTTCTGAACCGGCAGGAGATCCCACCGGTAAGGCAGATCCTGTGGATTGGTGGATTGGGGATGGAGGTGCAGGGAGCCACAGCGGGCCACGCCTGGCTCAGGCGCCCTTGGCTTCCTGCAGACACTGTTGATGGGGATGAGACCCTTATGTTCCGCCCAGTACGAGAGGATGTTCAACACTACACGGATTCCAGGGGTGGAAAAAGGTGCGAACAACCCCCTCCTCCTCAGTCCTTGTCCCTTCCTGCAGCAGGGCAGAGGCTAAGAGCAGGAGCTAGCCAGCCTGCGTGGGACTCTCCTGACTGTAATCTGACTGTAATGCATCCTCTGTGGCCTCAGGAAATCGTTGTCCCCTCTGAGCCTTAGCTTCTTCAACAGTGAAATGGAGTAACATTGGTACCTGAGGTGGTGTAAAATTAAAGATAGCTTAAGGTGGAGCAAGCCTCTCGTTTCTGAGTACGCCGTAGCTGTCTTCAGACATGCCAAAGGGGTAGCTGTCTTCAGACATGCCAGAGGCAGGCATTGGGTCCCTTGGATGTGAGCTGTGCTTGCTGGGAATTGAACTCGGGTCCTCTGGAAGAGCAGTCAGTGCTCCTAACCACTGAGCCATCTCTCCAGCCCAACGTTTTACAGTTTTTAAAAACAAAAAATGACATGGTTTTTTTCCTCAGGTCCCTTCCTCCAACTCTTCCCATGTCCTCATCTCCCTCCCTCTTTACCTCATGACCTTTTTGTTTGTTTGTTTGTTTGAGTTTTTTTTGGGGGGTGGGATGGGGTGGATGTTTTCTTTCTTTTTTTTTTTTTTTTTTTTGTTTTTTGAGACAGGGTTTCTCTATATAGCCCTGGCTATCCTGGAACTCACTCTGTAGACCAGGCTGGCCTCCAACTCAGAAATCCTCCTGCCTCTGCCTCCCAAGTGCTGAGATTAAAGGCGTGCGCCACCACCGCCCGGCTATGTTTTATTTTCTGTGTCTGAGCGCTGTGCATGCATGTGGTCGGTGCACCACGTGCATGCAGTGTCTGTCAAGACCAGGAGAGGGCATCAGATCTGGGACTGGAGTTACAGATGGTGCTGAGCAGCCGTCTGGGTCCTCAGGAAACACCTAACCACTGAGCTACCTACCTCTCCGTCCCTGAGCAGAACTCTTGCCTAACATGCAGGAGGCCCTCTGTTGTAAATGAGGCGTGGTGGCTTACACCTGTCATCCAGCACTGGGGAGGTGAAGTTATGAGGAACAAGAGTTCAAAGTCATCCTCTGATATATATAAATTGAAACTATCCTGGGCTTTTCTCAGGCTATGGAATACTATACAACTGTCAAAAATAGTAAAAACATAGCCCAAGGGGTAGGAGCATGATTAGTGAGTGGGGTGGTTCTTATAATGTAGCCTCTTCCCACCTTCATGTTCTTCCCATACTCCTCCAGACTACCTTCGTCACCTCCAGGACAGCCGACATGTGGCTGTCCTCCACCGGGGCAGATTCTTCCGTGTAGGGACCCACTCTTCGAATGGCCTGCTGTCCCCACGGGCCCTGGAACAGCAGTTCCAGGACATCCTGGATGACCCCTCCCCAGCCTGTCCCCTTGAGGAACATCTAGCTGCTTTGACTGCTGCTCCCAGGTGAGGACCAGTAACCTGTGGTTGCCAGGGGCAGGCTGGGCTCCAGGGAACAGGCTGGGCAGGGTAGAGGGCCAGCTGGGCTCAGGCCCATCCCACTCGGACAGGAGTATGTGGGCCCAGGTGCGGGAGTCGGTGAAGACCCATGCAGCCGCTGCCTTGGAGGTTGTAGAAGGGGCTGCCTTCTTTGTGTCCCTTGATTCTGAGCCTGCGGGACTGACCAGAGAGGACCCTGCAACTTCCCTGGATGCCTACGCCCATACTCTGCTGACTGGCCGAGGCCATGACCGGTGAGTCTACCCCCCTACAATACCACCCACAGTCTTCTGGAGACCTAGGGCTTCTTCACAGGAGACAACCAGACCCCCACGCCTCAGCATCTAGATCCAGGGGTCACTTATATCTTACAATCCCCAAAACAGTTCAGTAAAATAAGAGCCCTGTAAGCCAGAGAACCGATCTACTCAAGACCCCAGACTCTTATATCTTGATACTCATGCCAGGAAATATAGATGTGCCTCATTCGGTTTTAGCGGCTGTGTGGTATTCTATGGCCTGAGCATAACATAGTTTAGTTAACTGATGCTCTACCTCTGGACTTCTAAGTTATTGCTAGTTACTGCTCATGATCAACTTCTTCATTGAACTGTAGTCAGTTAAGGGAGTGTGGTCCTGTGATGGAGGATTATTTAAGTGTAGCAACAGACCCAAGATTGAGGATTCCTAGCACCTCCAGAGCTGACTTCCTAGAAAAATAAAACGAAAAAGCAATTCTCTAAACCTGACACCCATGTGGAGACTGTCTGAAATCACCTTTGGGGATCGGCAGCACTCCCAGAGGTCCTTTGGGCTGGAGGCCCCTTGGGCTGGCGGCTCCACTGATGCCCCTCCCCTCCCTCCCCCTGAAGCATACCCCACACACCAAAAGTCCCACGGGTGTTCACGTTCTCCTCCTTTGCTCTTTGGTCATCCATCCAAACTCTTTCTGCAGTTGGTTTGACAAATCCTTCACCCTCGTCGTCTTCTCCAATGGCAAGCTGGGTCTCAGTGTGGAGCACTCATGGGCCGACTGCCCTGTCTCAGGACATTTGTGGGAGGTGCGTTTCTAAGGTACCCTGTTCACAGACTAACCCTGAAGGACCTTAGAATAGAGACATACACACTCCGAGACAGAGGAGGGCCCAGCAAAGAATGGGGCTTGCCATGGTGACCTCCCTATGATGGGTGTGTCACTGAGGTTCAGAGAAAGGAAAATGACTTCTGAGGGTCACACAGAAAGAAGGCACAGTGACAGTGAACCTAGAGCCTGTTATACCTCCCCACCCATGCACATGCAAAGACAGACAGACAGACAGACAGACAGACAGACAGACACACACACACACACACACACACACACACACACACACACACACACACACACACGGGATGCTGTAACACACTCTTGGCTTTGGGCTCAACTAGTGGACTTCCTGTGTCCTGGGTTCCATCCCCAGCAGCATGTAAGATGGCTGAGGTGCTGTTGCCTGGTCATCCCAGCATGAAGGTGGTGGAGGTGGGAAGATTGGAAGTTCAGAGTCATTATCAACTACACAGTAAATTCTAGGCTAGCCTAGGCTACATCAGACCCTGTTCCAAAATGAAACCAAAATGGGTTACAAGGCAGCTGAGAGAGGCAGAAATGTGAGGCCAGGAGACAAAGCAGAAGGTGCCTGTACAGTGGGAACCTAAAACACCCCGTAACATTGGGTTCTGGGGGCCTGCACTCAGTTACACTGGGCCCTGTTGCAGCTGTCTCCATAGAGGCTTCAGTCCAGAAGGGGAAGTAAATGGCACCTTTGTCTACAGTTCACCCTGGCCACAGAGTGCTTCCAGTTGGGATATGCCACAGATGGCCACTGTAAGGGGCACCCTGACCCTACCGTGCCCCAGCCCCAGCGCCTGCAGTGGGACCTCCCAGAGCAGGTAAGGCTGGGCTCTGTAGCTTCCCTTTAAGTCCCTCAACTTCACCCTGAGTTCATGCCCCCTCTCCCTGTGCCAACTTTCATATCACACAAACAGACCCACTGCCTAGAGCCCCACAGTCTCCCCAACACCTCTGTCTCTACGTCCTACCTCCATTCCCTGCACCCTGTCTCTCAGGTGGGTCTGTCCCAACAACCGTAGCCCTGCCTAGCTTCCTGCTTGGTCCCGTCAGTCCTCTTCAAGCTCACTTGCATCTCAGTCCTTGCCTTCATCTGGGTCGAACCCCACTCCCTCACTGCCATCCTTGCGCAGTCTTAACTTCCTCCTTTCTTTTTTGTTCTTTTTTCTTTTTTTTTCTTTTTTCTTTTTTTGGTTTTTCGAGACAGGGTTTCTCTGTATAGCCCTGGCTGTCCTGGAACTCACTCTGTAGACCAGGCTGGCCTCGAACTCAGAAATCCGCCTGCCTCTGCCTCCCAAGTGCTGGGATTAAAGGCGTGGGCCACCACCGCCCGGCAATTTCCTCCTTTCTTTACCTTCTGCCCCACCCCACCTAACCACATCTCTGCCTTCCCTAAGCTCTGCCTCTGCCCTGCGTGTTAACACATCATTTCTCCCACCTCCTTCTCTGGCAGATCCATCCGTCCATCTCTCTAGCCCTGAGGGGAGCCAAGACCTTGTCTGGCAATATCGACTGCCACGTCTTCCCCTTTTCCCACTTCGGCAAGAGCTTCATCAAATGTTGTCATGTCTCTTCAGACAGTTTCATCCAGCTGGTCCTGCAGCTGGCCCACTTCCGGGTCAGTGCTTGTTGTCTCAGAGCCTCCAAACGCCTGCCTCTCCAGCCACCTCCTTGGGGTCTTTTGTCTTTCAACACTGTGGGTCATCTGCTCATCCATTTTATGGGTTACAGCTTGTGTTTTAGATCAGCCTTTAGGGAACAGAGGGTGTCTGTGGGGGGTGCAGGGTCTTACTGTGTATCTCTGGCTGGCCTCAAACTCACAAGAGATCTGCCTGCCTCTACCTTCCAAGTGCTAAGACTAAAGGCATGGACAACCAAGCTTGGTAGGTCAGTCATCTTAACATAGGTTGACCATCTTGTGAATCAGCCATCTTATTCTGGGTCATTCATCCTGTGTGGGTCAGCCATCTTGTTGTGGGTCAGCCATTTTGTGAGTCTCTTGTTGTGTTGTGGGTTTGTCATCTTGATTTCCTCTCCATAGCTTTAAGCAGAATGAGGTTGGTTGGAGATCAGGACAAGGGTGCGTCAGGACTACAGACAAGGCTAGCTAATGGGTTCCTTTTTTCCTTTCCCCCAGGACAGGGGTCACTTCTGCCTGACTTATGAGTCAGTCATGACTCGACTGTTCCTGGAAGGCAGGACAGAGACGGTGAGGTCTTGTACCAAAGAGGCCTGCCAGTTTGTGAGAGCCATGGATGACAAGGAGAAGACAGTGAGTGTCGGCCTCATGGAGGTCTCCATCACCTGTGATCATGATTGCCAATACCTGTGGCCAGGATCTGAGAGGGGTTTCCACAGCAAGGGACCAACCAGCTCTGACCATGGGAATTCAAAATGAAGGATTATCAATAGACTAGGAGAGGGTGTTCCAGGCTTTTGTGGGGTGACACACAGCACTGGGGAACACTTTGCAGAGAGCACTGTTTCCACTCTGTCGCTCTCACCACTTCAGCCATTGTGACACCATGTGGCCATAGCGTCTGCTCTAAACAACTCCCCCACCTCCCCATCTCCCTCAGCTGTGAGATGCTGTGGCTCACTAGAAGGATCTAAAGGTCCTAACATCAGGCACATAGCGCACCTAGCTGTGTGACTCTAGACAAGTTGCTTCCACTCTGAACCCTTTTCCTCTCTGCAAAATGGGGTAGATATCGCTGCCTTGCAGGCATCTTGGAAGTAGCTTGAGATATAATCCAGATATAATCCAGGTCCTTAAAGTAAACCCACTTCCTGTCTTTCCATGACCTTTGACTGCCCTGGGGGACCCAGGACCAACAGTGCCTTGCCCTGTTCCGAGTGGCCGTGGACAAACACCAGGCTCTACTAAAGGCAGCGATGAGTGGGCAGGGGATCGACCGCCATCTCTTCGCACTCTACATCATGTCCCAGCTCCTCCATGTGCAGTCGCCCTTCCTGACCCAGGTCAGGAAAATGGTTAGGAGGAGGAGAATGGCAGGAAAAAGGAGGCGTTAAGAGCCAGGAGGGTGATGGTTGGAAGACGAGTGTAAGAGCATGTAGAGCTGGGGGCTGGGGGTGCTGAGGGGAGAATGGGGTTCAGCAGTAGAGCTTTAGTCCAGAACCCCCCACTGAGAGGCTAAGAGTTTGGTTCAGTGGTAGAGCCCTGCCTGGCATGCTACAGGTCCTGGGCTCAGCCCACAGCACCATAAAGAAAGGAAGAGCTGGGCGGTGGTGGTGGCTCATGATTTCAATCCCATCCCTCTCCCTCGGGAGGCAGAGGCAGGCAGATCTCTGAGTTCAAGGCCAGCCTGGTCTACAGGGAGTTCCAGGGCAGCCAGAGTTACATAGTGAGACCTTGTCTGGGGAGGGGGGGAATGAAAAGGAAGGAAGGAAGGAAGTGGGGAGGAAGCGCAGAGTAGAAAAGGGGAAATCAGGGAGAAAGGGGTGTGGTTAGTTGGGAAGGGGCGTGGTCAGAGGAAAGCCACTGATTTGGAAGGAATTGGCATAGGAAGAGGTCAGGCTTGCAGCGGAGGAAAGGAATTCTTCTCTGCTCATGTGACCACCTGCCACCCTCAGGTCCAGTCGCAGCAATGGCTGCTGTCCACCAGCCAGATTCCTGTGCAGCAGACACACCTGTTTGATGTCCACAATTATCCGGATTATGTTTCTTCTGGAGGTGGATTTGGGCCTGTGAGTGGACTGGACTGGGTCCAGCCTCTGGACAGCCAGGGCGGGTGGGGGAGGACTCCTGCCCTTCCAGTGTGGAAGGATAGGCTGAGCTATTGGCTGGCTTTACTCTCCCTGCTCCAGGCCAACGACCATGGGTATGGCATCTCTTACATCTTCATGGGGGAAAATGCGATCACCTTCCACATCTCCAGCAAGAAATCAAGCACAGAAACAGTAAGAGGAGCTTGAGTGCTTTCCTCATCTCTCTCTAAATTCTGGGATTGAGCCCTTCAGATCCCAGGGGTCCCTGATCTGGCCTCCTCCCTCAGACCTGCCTCCCAGGCCTCCCTAGCTCCTCATCTGCTTCTCTGCAGGACTCGCATCGGCTGGGGCAGCACATTGAAAGTGCTCTGTTGGATGTAGCCTCCCTGTTCCAGGTGGGACAGCAGTTCAAGCGCCAGTTCAAGGGGCTTGGGGAGAATTTGGGTTATAGATACGGCTTTCTCTCCTGTAAGACTGTGGACCCCAATATCCCCACATCCTCCACCAACTTGTGAACCCCTCAGCAGGGAGCTGGTCTCCCTCAGGACGGAGGGCATTGTTTCCAGGGTTTGGCTGCCACATACAGGGGTATTGGGTATTCCCACACCCACCTGGTAATAAAGATGTGAGTTGGGTGCAGTATCCGCTGTGCTCTTCTGCGTGCATGGGTGGAGTGGGGGGGGCACCCCTCTCACTCCAACTTGGCTCCCCAGTTGTCCTCACCTTAATGACAGCCCACACTATCACCTGAGCAGGCTCCATCCCAAACTCCCCGGCCAGGCCAGACCAATCAGCTGCTCACACTCAGGACCCCTGTCCCTGTCACCCAACACCAAAGGTCCATCAGACCATCTCCAAACTGAGGTCTGGACAGCAGTTCTTCCCTGGAGGAGAAAGGATTGAGGCAGGGTGTCCTGTGGTTCAGGCAGGCTGCTCTGGAGCTTCCTTTGTAGCCACACACTTGACCCTCCTGTTTCTGCCTCCCAGATGCTGGGATGATGGGGTACCACTGTATTCCACTATTGAAAATCAACTAAGAAGTAGGAGGATGCTGAGTTCCAGGCTAGCCTGAGCTACATAGCAAGGTCCAATCTCAAAGTGTGCGTGTGTGTAAAGGGGGTGGGGGGATCGTTGCTTTAATCCCAGCACTTGGGAGGCAGAAGCAGGGAGATCTGTGTGAGTTCAAGGCCAGCCTCATCTGGCCTCACACAGTGAGTCCCAGGACAACTAGAGCTATGTACTGAGACCTAATCTCAAAACAAAGAAAACCAAAACCGAATCCATTAACAGGGCTTTACTGTTAATCAAATGCCTCTGAGAATATGTGGGTCATCATTTTACCAGCCTCATCTGCAAAATGGGGTGAAGGACTCTTCTAGGACTTGGGGGACTGAGGGCCAACAAAACTCCAGGGCCCCCTGTCACACAGCCTCGGGGACATGGTCTCTTCCTCTTCTGCTCCTCCTTCCTCTTTTTGTTCCCCTCTTCCCTTTCTCTCCATTTAATGTTTATATTTTATTTTATGTGGCTGTTTTGTGTGTGCTATGTGCAGTATACATGCAGTGCCAGCAGAGGGTGTCAGATCCCCTGTAACTGGAGTCAGGTAATTGTGAGCAGCCACATGGGTGCTTGGAAATGAACCTGGGTCCTTCTCAAGAGCAGTTAGTGCTCTTAACCACTGAACCATCTCTCCAGCCCCTTTGCTCTTCTGAGGCAGGGTCTAATGAAGCACAGGCTAGCTTGGACTTTTCTGTGTAGTCAAGTCTGGTGTTGACAGGTGTGCACCTGCATCCTGGGTGGTGGGAATAATCAGCCCAGATCTTCAAGCCAGCTCAGCGAGTTCTCTACAGTGTGAGCGGTATCCCTTGCCTATTTTGCTTTTAGGACAGAGTGTCACTGTCTAACCCAGACTATCCCAGATCCCATGGGAATCCTCTTGTCTCAGCATCCACACCTGCTGACTATACTTCTTAATGCCAACTCAAGAGTCAGAATTCATGCCAGCATGAGAGGCCATTTATTGTTCAGAGCCTGGGCCCCCACGTTTAGGGGGAGCCCCTCCAGTGCTTCCTCCCCCCATTGCCCCTGTGGACCCCTCAAGTGGCAGGTGGCTGAGTTGGTCGTGGAGGGAACACATCTTCAAATGCATATAGTCCAAAGTGGCCACCTTCTCCCTGCAATGACAGCCAGCTGAGGGTCAGTACTATGGGGATGCCCAGCCAGGATAGGTTGGGTGAGAGGCAGGAGGAGGAGCCAGGCCACATCCAGAGACCTCACCCTCCTCCCATGCCCTCCGCCTCTGTCCTCACTCCGGCTTCATCTTGTCCGTCAGCAGTAGGTTCTTGGCCCGAACGGCCTCGTCTTGGGCCAGCCGAAGGGTGGAGCTCAGGGCCTCTGCCCTGACGTGTTTGGCCAAGGCCTGGCGCTCCAGCTCCTGGGGAGAGGAGTGTAGGCGCCGCTGGGCTTACTGGACTGGGCTGGGGGTGGAGGGGGAGCTGGGTCGCGGAGGGCAAGGGGCAGGGTCCCACGGAGCCCGCATACCACCCAAAGTAACCCATCAGGTCTTGAGTTTGGGAATTACCCTGGGGAATCTTGCAATTCACTGGTCTCCCCAACTGCATCTGGCAAAGAGCCTGTGAATGTCCCTAATGCACGGGCCTGTGTCCCAGCAAACTGGATCACATTTGAAGTACTGTCCCCTTAATGCCTGTGACTTTTCCTATATTATGTGTATCCCAGCATCCTGTGGTGCCCTTCTACATCCCATAAATCTCAAGACTCTGCATCTGTGATGCCAGCATCTGTCAAGAGAATGGTCCCTAGTGTTATAATGTTCTAAATCCCACAATTCACCAGGCCCCATGGCTTTCTACACTAGTGGGGCTGCAGCTCACCACAGTTCATACCCCATCATCTCTAAGGCCAAAATCCCATCATGCACCAGCCTCCATACCCCACAATGCACCAAGCCATGATCTCCCATGTCTTCCTGGGCTGCTCAATATACTTTAGACCCCATCATTCCATAGGCCAATATCAGGCACTGGCTCTCTACGCCCCACAGTGTATCAGGCCTCAAGTTCTAATAACCATGGGACTGTGGCTTGTGTCAGTGGGTCCCCCAGTCTAGCATCAAGGGTCCCTCTGAGTCCACTGACCTCCCTGAAGGGCTACAGAAAATCAGGCCCATGTTCCATGAGCTATAGAGTAGAATCTGCCCTGTATGTCCCGTGATATCCCAGACCCAGTGTCTTATCGTGCTTTGGACCAAAGTGTCACTCCAGGTTGCAGAGTGACTGAGCTACAGCTGAAGCTCTTTGTCCTGCCTGCAACAGAAGCAAGGCCTGCTGTTCCCATACAGGGCTCCCCCCTTCCTGCCACAGGCTCCCCAAACCCTGTGAAACACAAAAGTAACATGGGTCATGGCAACCCATGGTCCCTGGTACCAGAATCTTCTTGTGTAGCCTCTGGCAACTGGGGCAGGCAGGAGCCAGACCCTTCTGCTTCACCTCATCCACCAGTGGGGTCAGTGCACGTTCCAGCAGCTGCTGTAGGGACTCCGTGGATAACTGCTGCCCCTGGCTGTAAAGGATGATCACCAGACGGATGAGGCCCCGGGTTAGGCTCCATCTGGCTGTTTTTTCTTTTTTCTTTGTTGAGACAGGGTCTCTCTACATAGCCCTAGATATCCTGGAATTCATTATGTAGACCAGTCTGAAGTGGAAGTCACAGAGATGCCCTGCTTCTGCCTCCCAATTGCTGGAATTAGAGGTGTAAACAAACCTCGTGGTTACGAGTCCTGGCCCTGTTTTTTGGGTATCTCATGAAACCATCCTACCAGGGATTATCAGCAGCATCTGAGTTAAACCTGGCCCTATGTTGTACTGGAAACCCACTTCATAATCTTTCCACAACAATCCAGTTCTCACTTTCTTTGTGTGTATATGTGTGTGGAGATCAAAGGTTGATAATATCTTATAGTTTTAAGGTTTACCTGTTTATTATGTATATAGTGTTCTGCCTGCATGTACACCTTCAGGCCAGAAGAGGGCACCAGATCTCATTAAAGATGGTTACTGAACCACTCTGTGGGGGCTGCCTGGGAATTGAACTCAGGACCTCTGGAAGAGCAGCAAGTGGTCTTAACCACTGAGCCATCTCTCCAGTCTATTTTACTTTATTTTAATCTATCCATATGTATGTGTAGATGTGTGGTATGTGCACATGCCTGCAGAGCCCAGTTAGAACTGGAGTTATAAATGATTGTGAGTCACCTGATATGTACAGTGTGGGCTCTTAACCACCTGAGCCATCTCTCCAGCCCCCTCCACTTAATTTTTAATTAATTGTCATGTGAGTGTGAGAGAATGTGGGACGTAAGCATGGAGGTTGTACAACAACTTTTTTTGTTTTGTTTTGTTTTGTTTCGAGACAGGGTTTCTCTGTGTAGCCCTGGCTGTCCTGGAACTCACTCTGTAGACCAGGCTGGCCTCGAACTCAGAAATCCGCCTGCCTCTGCCTCCCAAGTGCTGGGATTAAAGGCGTGCGCCACCACCGCCCGGTGTACAACAACTATTGAGGGTGGATTCTCTGTCCTCCCATAGTGGGGTACAGAGGTTGTAAGTCTGTCCAGCTCTCAGAACACTTTTATCCACCGAGCAACCTTTCTGACACTTTTCTTTTTTTCCTTTCATTTTAAAAAAACAAACAAACCAGTATCTATCTACGTAGCCCTGGCAGGCCTGGAGTTTGTAGACCAGGTTGCCTTTACCTCCTAGCTCCAGGATTAGAGAGAGGCATGAGAACAAGCATGTCCAGCCCGACTTTTTTTTTTTTTTTTCAGATTTATTTGCTTACGTATATGCTTGTCTTATCTGCATGTAGGTCTGCATTCCAGAAGAGGTCACTGGATCCCATGGGACTACAATTAGATGTTTGTGAGCCACCATTGAACCCAGGACCTCTGGGAGAGCAGCCAGCCCCCTTGACCTCTTTAGGTACTCTCCATCTCGCTACATTATTTGTAAGACACAGTCTTATATTTTTTTTAGGACAGGTGTTCCCAGATTCAGCTAGACTGACCACTACAGGGATCTCCTGTCTGTTGGCAAGGCAAACGCTTTCCTAACTGAGCTACCCCTCTGTGCCCCTGGTATTATGTTGCAGAGAACCCAGCCTCATGACACCCCAGCCTTCCCACAGTGCTGGAAATGCACCAGGTCTCAAATACCAGTGCCTCTAATCTTTGTTCTCCACAAGAAGCCAATTTTTACCATGTGGAAAGGGTAGAAAAGTTGTTCCCACAATGCAACTGGGCTATCTATCACTCTGCAAGCCACATCTCTTACAATGACAATGTGTGATCAATAGCAAATGTGATCCACAATGCAGGCGTTACCCCTCCCCATACCTGGCACAGCGGGCACAGGGGCCTTGGGCAGACCGATCCAAGTTCAAGACGTGGTCAGCTCCCCTTCGGGAGTTCTGAAGTTGCCGTCCCAGCTCTTCCAGAATGGGTTTTACTGGGCCCAGCGCCTCCAGTTCGCTCCTCAGTGAAGCGACAGACACGGCTGATCTCTCCACCCTGAGGTAGGAGAGCAACCAGTGTGGATAACTTACAATACCCAGTATTATCCCAGCACTCGAAAGTCCACCTTTCAATACTATATACCTGCCAGGCCTGGCTCCATCTCCGCTGGGGATAGAAGCCAGGGCTTCTGCTAGGCAAACGCGCTAGCTGAGCCACACTCTCATTCCTAACTGGTGGATCTCAAAAAGGGACTCAACTTCAAAGCCATGCCCTTAGCCCATAGCAGGGGGGCGGCTATGAGCCACACCACCAGCCTCTTACTAGGGAATCTAGGTCACTTAGCCCCAGCTCCAGCGTTTTCTTCCTAAGGATC
Organism: Arvicanthis niloticus; assembly: GCF_011762505.2. NCBI lineage: Eukaryota > Metazoa > Chordata > Mammalia > Rodentia > Muridae > Arvicanthis > Arvicanthis niloticus. The sequence continues at coordinate 18,618,750 of NC_047658.1, read as the reverse complement.
CACCCTCCGGTTGCTTCCTTTTCCCCATGGAGCCCACATCCCCGCAGCACCTGCTGAGCCCTTACATAGTGCACAACTCATCTGCTCGCCCTCGCAGCTCCTGCAAGCCCCGTGCGGACTGTGCTTGTTCCCGCTGTGCCCTCTCCCACTGGCCCAGGAAGCCATCCAGACGGCCGCCCAGGCCTCCTAGCAACCTCAGGGCCTCCTGCACCGCCCCCTCCTCTTGATGCCACCGGGCTGCCAGCGAGGACACCTCCCTCCTGTGAGGATCAGACGGGAAGAAAGGGTTGGGTATAGAGTTCCAAGCATGCCCCTTGTCGACTTTGCCCCAAATAGATAACCAAATTATTTTCTTTTCTCGTTTCTTTCCTTTTTCTTTTGCTTTGATTTTAAGACAGGGTCTGTTGCTGGGTGGTGGTGGTGTACACCTTTAATCCTAGCACTTGGGAGGCAGAGGCAGTCAGATCTCTGTGAGTTTGAGGGCCAGCCTGATCTATAGAATGAGTTCCAGGACAGCCAGGGCTGCACAGAGAAACAAACAAAAAGACACTCTTGTCTATTGTAGTCCAGGTTGTGCTGGCACTCTCTATGTAGACTAGGCTGGCATCGGACTCACAAAGATCCTTCAGCCTCTGTCTCCCTAGTGCTAATGTTAAAGGTATGCACCGCTCTGACACTCCCCCCCCACCCCCCCTTTTCTTGTGTGTCGAGGTTAGCCCGATACCATGTATGCTATCACCCAATCCTCATCTAGGTTCTGCTTCGCTGTCCACACGCTAAGCCCCGCCCACATCATTTTCTAAGCCCTTCCAACATCCAGTTCTTCCAATTCTCACCCACCACAACCCCTCTTGCATCCACTCTGTCCCGCCCACCCAGCCTCCAAGCTCCTCCCAGCTCCCGCCCTTTGTTCCACCTACAACCTGATCCACCCACCTCCTCCAGTCCCCGCCTACCTCAGCTCCTCCAAGCCGGTGGAGACCTTCTGCAACTCCTGCTCGCTCAGCGAGGGTCCCTCCCCTGCGCGGATTGCCATGCCCCAACCACTGGAGGACAGGCCTCGCGGCCGCGGGGGCTCCTCGGGGCTGCCAGGAGGACCGGAGCAGCCCTGAATGGGAGTGGCAGGGCTCAAGCCATGCCGGGAAAGACCAGCCTCCAGCTTTTGCTCCAGCTCCTGCAACTCGGCCTCCTGTCTCCGGGGCGTCTCATCTTGCAATTGCTGCTGGAGGTATCTTAGCTTCTCCTGGCCAAGGGAGGACAACGAATCAAGGTGTTCCGCACCTTACCACGTGCAGCTAACTGCACCCCAGGGATCCCCGAGACTGCAAAGTAGTGTAGAGAGAGGATAGTTGGGAAGTACGCTTGCAGTCTAACTGAACTCCTGCTTGTCTTTAGGAGGGGAGATAACATTTATTCTAAACTCTGCTAGCTGTTTCTACAGCTGCAGGCAACCTACCACTCCCTTCTCCTGCCCTGCCAAAAATCAGCCCCTGCCTCTTAGGGACTGCGACAAGCTTTCTCCGAGTTTTGTTGGAAAGTGAGCTAGCAAGTCTTCATTCTAAACCTGCCCAGCCACAGGCTACACCCTTTCAGGACTAAGCTTCCCCAGGCTCCACCCTGGTCCCACCCAGCAAGCCCTTTATGGCTCCTCCCAAGGGCTCCTCCCTTCTCTGATATCCAACCCCTACAGCCAGGCCCCAAACCCTCCTCAGTTCACTGCAGGCTCTGGAGCCTCTACTCCCATCCTTGTCCACCATAGCTCCCCAACCCCCATCCCGAGACTCTACCCAAACTTCTCACTAGCTTGGGACCCTTCCACACCCTCGTACCTCCAGCAAGGCAGAGTTCTGCTTCAGGACATTGGTTTTGATTTCAGCGTCTTCCACTGAACGGGTCACCTTGCGGCAGTTCTCCTGGGTCAGGACATCAGGGCGGGGGCCCTGCCTTCCCATTCCGGTTCTGCCCCCCACCTTCAGCCTCGTTTTCTGCATAGCACTTGCCCTATATAGGACGCACCCACTTCCCAACCAAGCTTCCTTCCTAGCTGCCCGGGTACTGCACTACTCCTTCGACTATGATTATCCCACTTCTCCTGTGCTCCTTTTGTTTTAAATTTTTTAGTTTTAAATTTTTTAGTTTTAGGTTTTTTTTTTTTTTTTTTGGAAATGTCTTATGAGCCGGGAGGAGGTGGCGACCGTGGCGGCGCATGCCTTTAATCCCAGCATTCTGGAGGCAGACTCAGGCGGATCTCTGAGTTTGAGGCCAACCTTGTCTACACAGTTAGGTTCGACACAGCCAGGGTTATACAGAGAAACCCTGTCATAAAAAAAAAATCTTATATGTATGGGTGTTTTGCCTGTGTCTATGTATATGTGTATATGTACAACAATGCATGCACTGTCCACGGAAGCCAGAAGAGTGACATTTTTTGGTAACCCTGAGAGGGTTTCATGTATCTGGGCTTCCAACTTGTTATATAGCAGAAAAGAATCTTGAACTTCCAAGTTCTGAGATCAGAGCTGTGTGCTACCCACTCGAGCCCAATGCCATGCTATGACTAAACCTGGGGTTTCCTGCATGCTAGACAGGCACGCTACCCACTGAGCCACATCCCAAGCCCTCCACGGTGGTCCCTGCTTCTCTCATCACTTTCTCCCCAGCCCATTTCCTAAACAGCAGCTCACCTTCAGTTGACTGCAGTACCCCTCCAACTCCTCTGCCTCCTGCCGCCTTCTTTCCAGATTCTCACTCAGCACAGAGCACTCGCTCTTGACCATGGAAGGGAGGCAGGGTTACACAGAGGCAGGGTTAAAGTTTATATAAGGAGCAGGGTCTTAGACACTAGAGGGCTGGGCATGCGCAATGGAGGAAGGTGGCTACAAAGATGGGAACTTAGTTCTGGAGGAAGAGGCTACAGGCAGGGGCACAGGGATATCTCAAGTATCATACCTGCAGTGTCTGAACGTGCTGATTAACCCGCGTGGTCTTTTCCTTTAAGCTGGTGATGGAGTCTTTGGCACGTACCAATCCACTGTTGACCCCACTCTGGTGAAGAACGGGAGACATGTATATAGTTCAACACGGAGAAAATTCTAGAGGTAGCAGTCTGTGCTTTCAATTTGGTTTTGCTCTGGATGAGTATGTGGCTTCGGACAAAGGGTAGCATCCTTGAATTTAGTTCCCTTGTTTGGTAAAACCAGAAGTAGATTAATATTCTTCACAGAGTGCTGGGACAAGTAAGAGGGAAGACAGTTTCAGCCTCAGAAATGCCTAGAATTCCCCAGTTGAAGGTGAGGGTGTGGCTCAATGCAGAACCACTGCCTAGAATCCCCCAGTGAGAGTCTGGGGTGTGACTCAGAGAGAGTACTTGCCAGCATGCACAAGGCCCTGGGTTCCAGCCACAAATGTGTATCCATAAAATTCCTCTTCCTTTCCTGTCGAAGTATAAAACTGACAACCATCTTGGATCATCAGATAGAGACCATGAGATCTGCCTCACCATGTAGCCACACATGTACCCACAGAGATCAGCCTGCCTCTGCCTCCTGAGTGCCTGGGTTAAAGGCATGTGCCCCCACGCCTGGCTTCCGGTGCTCAGCTCTTACCAGTTGTTTAGAGATGAGGCAGAGCCTTGTAACCCTGTGCAAAGTGTTTTCTGTCTTTTTGCTACAGCAGTCAAACTTGTTACATAGTTACTGCTATTTACATTCTTGTTTCTCAGGGAGATAGACTTTAAAGAGTCCCTCTGCAGTCGGCTGAGCACCTGTGGCCATGATGGCGGATGTGAATGGGCGGGCACAGTGTGATGTGTTGAAGGGACATGCATGGCTTCTTCCACCTTCCTCTTCCTCTTCTTCCTCAGCTTCCCCTTCCTTTTCCTCATCCCTTTTTCTCTCCTGATTTTTTACTTTACTTTCTTTCTCTCTTTTTCATTTTTTTTTAAAGGATCTGACTTGGGGCTGGAGAGATGACTCAGAGGTTAAGAGCACCGACTGCTCTTCCAGAGGTCATGAGTTCAATTCCCAGCAACTACATGTTGGCTCACAACCATCTGTAATGAGATCTGGACTGCAGGCAGAACACTGTATACATAATGAATAAATAAATCGTTAAAAAAAAAAAGGATCTGACTCTGTAGCCCAGGCTATGGGCTCATTAAATAGCCCAGATGGACCTTACAGTCCTGGATATGCCCCCACCTCAGCTTCTTATGTACTGGCATTACTGGTAAGAGCTCTCTCTACACCCTGTTCTCCTTACCTTTTGAGACAGTCTTAGCCCATCTGTGGTAGCTCACACCTTTAATCCCAGCATTCCTGAGGCAGAAACAGGTGGATCTCTATGAGTCTGATGCCTGCCTGATCTATAGATTGAGTTCCAGAACCGCCAGAGCTACACATAGAGACCCTACCCTGTCTTTACAAACAAAAACAAGGGCTGGAGAGTTGGCTCAAAAGAGCTTCCAGAGGTCCTGAATTCAATCCCTATCTATAAGTGGCTTATAACCTTTTATAATGAGATCTGGTGCCTTTTTCTGGCATGAAGACACACAGGCAGAAAACTGCATACCTTATAAACAAATCTTTAAAAAAGGAAAAAAAAAAAACCCCAAAACCATGATAATTTAAAAAACAAAAAAAACAAAAAAAACAAAAAAAAACAAAAAAAAAACCTTCCTTGACTGTAAAATGAAGAAAATACATTTCTTTTGTGATTACTATGAACATGTATTGTTTTAGGGTCTGTTAGTAGCTAGGCATGTGTCCTATACCTTTAATCCTAGAACTCAGGAGGTAAAGGCAGGTGGAGCTCTGTGAACTGGAGGCCAGCCTGGTCAGTCTACATAGTGGGTTCCAGGGCCTCCAGAGCTACATACTGAGATTTTTATTTTCAGAGGGAGGGAGTGTTGAGACAGGGTTTCTCTGTGTCGCTCTGGCTGTCCTGGAACTTGCTCTATAAACAGGCTGGTCTCAAACTCAGAGATCTGCCTGCCTCTGCCTTCTGAGGGCTGTGGCCAGAGGCGTATATCACCACTGCCCAGCTGTAAAAATTTAAGAATGTAGTGGGCCGGGTAAGGAGGCACATATCTGTTGTCCTAGCACCTGGGAGGTTGTTGCTAGGTGATGTTCTGAGGAATGCTGGCTGCTATGTCATGTGCATCTGTTTAAGGAGAAGCAGCCTATATAGCCAGGAGCCCAGATCTCCACTCAGAAGCCAGAGTTGAGGCGCCCACCAGGGCAATGTCTTGGTGAGGCATCTTCCAACCCTAGTCAAGCCATCAGAAGAATCCAGCCCTGCCCAAAACGTTGACTGCACACTGATCCCGTCAAACGAGTGTGGCCCTAAGCATAATATCGACTGTATGGACCTCTCACCAGAGGCCTCCAGTCCTCACCGAAGTGATTTCACTCTATATCCATGGATGCAATGTCTACAGCAACTTCATCCCACCAGGTTAAGTCCTGGATGAAATCCCAGCCATATCCTTACCCCATCAGAGGACTATGGCCTAAAACAAAATATTAACCTGCCCTGGTCTCTTCAGAGGACTGTACCTTCATCATGGCCCTATGCCAGAACCTTCCAACAGCCATTCCTAGATGGTCTGTGTTAAGTATCAGGACAACTTTCAAAGCATTAGATAATATACAAAATGTCTTTCTGAACTGGAGACTCGGGAGTCTTCCATAGGGGGGTCTTTGGGGGACTTAGAACATTCATCCTGGGCCAGCTCAGTTCATTTCCTGTGTGACCTCGGGGAGAGCATTTCAGCCAGCTGTACCTCAGTTCCTCTCCCTGTGCAATATACGGGTGACTAGTAGCCGACATCACAGAGTGACTGATTCAGATGACTCGGGTCAAAGCCTGGGGAGGGGTACGTGGGATCCTTGGAGGAGAGAGTGGATGAGAGACTGACAAGCTAAAGAGTTACAGACTGGTGAGGAAGCCATGTTCTGCCATCAGTCGCTGCCATGCTGTACAACCCCTGGCAGCAGGGTTTCCTGCCTGAGCTTCTCTCAGCTTCCTTTCCCTTAAAATGGGAGATACAACTCGATAGCTATGATAGTAAGGCTGGCCATATGGCCAGATCGATAGCCACATCTGATCAGTATCTAGATTGGTAAACCTAGTGACCCCTGTCAGCATGGCTGTGGAGGCAGGACAATCAGAAGTTCAAGACAATCCTCCGATACATGGTGACTCCAAGGTCTGTAGCCCAGTTGGACTTGAGCACGCACAGGGTCTGGGTTCCATCCCCAGCCTTGTACAGACCTGGTGTGGTGGTGCACACCTGCAACTCTCCGAGGTGGAGGCAGCAGGATCAGGAGTTCAAGGTCATCCTTGGCTACAAAGAGAGTTTGAAGCCAACCTAGGATGCATGAGGCTCTATCTGAAAAAAAAAAAAAATTAAGGGCCACAATAGAGCAAAGTTGGCAATGGTGGCACATGCCTGTGGCCCCAGCGCTTAGGAGACTGCACAAAGGACTGACTGTGTGCATTCCAGGCCAGACTGGGCTCTATATCTCTATATTGGGATCTCTACCCCAAAATAAAATAATGAAGATGGCATAGTGTGTCCAAGAGGGACTAAGGAGCCACCACAGAATGGGTAAGTGTGTCAGTGTGCCCTTAGTAGGGGAGACCCTGATGGTGACTGTTAGTGACCACCCAAGAGCACCACCATCTCCACACAGCATCTCTACCTCCAGGGAAGCTAAGAGTGGACACCGACGACGACCAGTCACCAGGGCCCTCTGGGACTCTGCTGTCTACCTGTGTCTCTGGGTCTTGCTCTCTATCATCCTCTCTCTCTCTCTCTCTCTCTCTCTCTCTCTCTCTCTCTCTCTCTCTCTGAGTCTCTGTCTTTTTCTCTCTCCTCTCTGCAGCTTGCTCACATACTGGGTACCCCCCTCATTACTCCACCCCAACCCCTAATGTGGTCACAGGTTCCGTGTCAGAGAGGAGGCAGCTGAAGTAAGATGCTTGAGGCCCACGCATGCTCACAAAGCTTTCATCTTCAGGGGCTTAAAATCCCACAGCCCAGAGCTGTTTGAATGTCATCAGTCCTTGGGGCACATGTTCATAGCTCTGCAGCTACGGAGGCATCCAGCTCCAGGCTCACATGTGAACCACTGGAAGGCACTGGGGTGGGGGTGGAGGGAAGTCTGAGTCTATCCCATGCCTGGTTTCCCATCCAGCACTAGCCTCACCCCCTTCTGGCCTCCCTGCCTCCTCTCTCCTACAAATACTGCCCTCCCTTTCTAAAGGAATCTCAGGGAAGAAAGGAGTTTTCTTTGGTACCAAACCCAGAAGCCTTCTAATCTAGCCTCTGGTTCTTAACCAGCACTCCACAGCCTTGTGACCTTGGGGATGACTCTGCCTTCTGTAACTTGGTTAATTTTCTCTTCATTTTTAATCTGGGTCGGTATACCAACTCCCTTATAGATGCTCTAAAAAGGGGAAGTGACATCACCAGATGTAGCACACAGTAGGATGGCAGTAAATGGGTTGCTTCCCCCTTCCCTATTGAATCCACAGTGGCTCCCTATGGCCCTTGGGACAATACCCATGTTTTGCAGCCTGGGTGGGTAGTGTCCTGTTCTCCCTCCAGCCCCCATCTTTCCCATAAGCCACAACCCTGTCTCTTCTTTCCCAGACGGTTTTTAGCCCTGTCTCTTTGCACATGCTGTTCCTGGTGGTCGCAATACCTTTCCCTGTTTTTCTGCATGAATAATACATTGTTTTAGCTTCAGGAGCCAGCCTGTGTGTTCTTTTCTGCAAAGCCACACTGACTACTCCTCAGGGTGTCCAGTGTCCTGTACTGTTCCTGGCAGTGTAGGCTATCATCACACCAACCCTCTGCATGACTCCCTAAAGCTGCTTCTGCTACTTCTGAGCTCTGTGACCTTGCTTGTGCTACCTAACCTCTCTGGGCCTCCACAGTGTCACCAACAGAGAAATGAAGCTCAATGCTGACAGAAATAACTGCTAATGCTGCTAGCATTTGGGGCTGTTGGCTGGCTGCCACACCAAGCCTCAGACATGAGAGAGTAGACTTCCCTTCCTCCTAAAGACAACCTTTGGAGATGGGTCTAGCTTTCTGTTTTGGAATCTGCTATTTCCTATGTCCTATGTCCTATGTCAGTCATTATTAAAGCAATATACACAAATCCCTCACAGTGGGACATGTTCTCTGCTCTCCAAGACTCACAGACCGCAACTGAATCTCTAACAGATTCTGCTTTAGATTTTATTTTTTAAATACAAGGTCTATGTAGCCCAGGCTAGCCTCCAAGTTACAGAGATCAGCCTGGTTTTGCCTCCCAAATGCTGGGATTCAAGGTCTGAAACACATTTATATATTTTCTTCATTTATTCCTTATCTTAGCACCTAGATGCCAGAGCTTGTGTGTGGAGATCAGAGGATACCTTGAAGGAGTTGGTCCTCTCTACCATGTGGATTTCTGGGATTGAACTCAGGCTGTCAAGCTTGGAAGCACCCACTGAACCATCACACTGGCCCTTATACAGTGTTTAATATCTCAAACAATGACAGCATCTTCTTTTGGTCGCTTTCACAAGATGATCTCCCAATCTCCCAGGTCAGGCCTTCTTGTGCACCCCACTCCCCCAGCAAGATAGGCTGAGGCTTTTGAACCTTAGATAGATCAAGTCTATGGCCCTGTTCAGTGAGGCAGAAGCTGTAGAAAGCAGATCTGGGTCGATGAGATGAACTACTGGTTGAATCAGACCCATTCAATGAAGGGGAGCCTCACTAAGTTGCCCACTGGTCTTCTCATCTGTGCTGTGACATACATGTACTCCACCCCACACAAAAACATAAATGTAACTTTAAAAAAAAGGCACAGTAGCTCAGAGCATTAGCTGCCTTTGCAGAGGACAAGGTTTGCTTCCCAGAATCCACTTAGCAGTGCAAAATCATCTGTAACTCCAGTTTCAGGAGGATCTGACAACCTCTTCTGGTCTCCCTGGGCAACAGACACACATACAGTGCTCTTACATACATGCAGGCAGAATATTCATACACATAACATTTTTTAAAATGTTTTTTGAAGTCCCAACACAGGCTGGATGGTGGTGGCACATGCCTTTAGGCTCAGCACTTGAGAGGCAAAGGCAGGCAATTTCTGAGAGTTCAAGGCCAGCCTGATCTACAGAATGAGTTCTGGGACAGCCAAGGCTACACAGAGAACTCCTGTCTCAAAAACAAACAAACAAACAAACAAACAAACAAAAAAAAAAAAAAAAAAAAAAAAAAAGAGGGGTCGGGGGCAGGCAGGCTGGCCCACCAGGTAAAGTGAAGTCCCAAGCCTGAGGACCAGAGTTTTGTCCTTGGGTTCCACATCGAGGAAGAATCTACTGGTTCAAGTTACCTTCTAATCTCCACAAGTGCCCCGCATGCTGCCCCCAAACCACCCAAAGAATCAATCCCACAAACAGAAAACAGCTTTCTTAGCAACCTTTAGAAAGAGCCTGAGAGCCACCAGAAAGAAATCTACAGCTGACTCGAAAACACCTCGCTGGGGTTTTCCCTTGGTAAGGGATCACATTTAAGTGGATCTTGTCTTCCCTCTGAGCACCCCTCTTTCTAACTGGCGTGGTTAAAGTCTGTATTAAATCTCCAGTTCTGCTGTATAAACCCACTAGTTTCAATTTTTTTTTTTTCTACACAGAAGCCTCAAACCTCAGTTTGGCTTGAGTCAGGTCCCTGGGAGACTAAGTTAAAACATCAGGGTGTGGTGGTACATGTCTTTAATTCCAGCCAGTGGCAGAGGCAGGAGGATCTCTGTGAGTTCCAGGCCAGTCTGGTCTACATAGAAAATTCCAGATTAGCCAGAACTACATGGTGAGACCACACCTCAAAAACAAGGTCAACAACAAAAATAATGCCTCAAGCAGCTGAGGTGACAGCCTGGAGTTGTCTCCGTTCCCCACTCCTGGCATCTCATCTTTTTTTTTTTTTTTAAGATTTATTTATTTTTATTTATATGAGTACACTGTAGACATCCCAGAAGAGGGCATCAGATCCCATTACAGATGGTTGTGAGCCACCATGTAGTTGCTGAGAATTGAACTCATCACCTCTGGAAGAGCAGTCAGTGCTCTTAACCACTGAGCCATCTCTGCAGCCCCCCCTGGCATCTCATCTTAGGCTTTCAAGGGAATATTTATCAAAAGCTGGGTGCGTGGATTCAGGCCTCTCATCCCAGTTACTTGGAAGGCCGAGGCAGGAGGCCTGCAAATTCAAGGTCAGACTGACTAAGGAGTGAGACCCTGTCTAAAGATAAAGGACAAGCTTGGTGTGGCCCAGTGGTAGAACCTGCCTAGAATCCTCCAGTAAGGGCCTGGGGCCATGGCCCAGTGCGTTCTTCCTTGTGTTGTTTAGGATGAAATCCAGGGCTTGCTCAACAGCTGAGCTATACCCCTACCCCCAGGAGAGTTTTCCTGACCCCGTTATTAAAGCCTATCTTCTGGTCTCAATGACTATGACTTCTTTTTTTTTTTTTTTCTTTTGGGTTTCTCTGTGTAGTCCTGGCTGTCCTGGAGCTCACTCTGTAGACCAGACTGGCCTCGAACTCAGAAATCCGCCTGTCTCTGCCTCCCAAGCGCTGGGATTAAAGGCGTGCGCCACCACCGCCCGCCGGGCATGACTTCTCCTTCTAAACTAGATTGGCCCCCTCCTCGGATCTACCTACTTCTGTTGAGTAGACTGTGGCCCTCATCCCATGTCAGCTGCTCACCAGTAGTTCTGTGATGTCAGGGTCCTCTGGAGCCCAGGGTGTTGTAGGGGAAGCAGGTGGCCCTGGCAGTGCCAGTGGACCACTGTCCTCTGTGGTTGAGTCTGTGCCAGAGGAGTCGGGTTCCATGGCAGCCAGGTTGAGCAAGGACACGTTGGTGCAGGCAGAGGACCGCTTGAGGTTCAGGCACCAGTGCATCGGCTCATGGGACATCCGGGGCTCCACCCTGCAGATGACCCAAGAGACAGTGAAGATGGGGGGCCAGAGGGGCGGCGTTATGTCCTTGATACAGTTCTTGCACCCTCTGGTGCCACTGACCTCCTGCTTCCTGGATTTCTTTATCTACCCTTTTTCCCTGTTGCCTTTCAGCACCCCCACCCCTACCCCCAACCCTATCTTACCCTCACCCTACCCCACCCCCGCCCGCTTCCTTCCATCACTTCTCCTGACTCTCCCTTCAACCCACCACCTTTTTTCCCTACCGCCTTTGTAATGCCCTCTTCTTCGTCCCTCCTTGCCCTAAGCATCCATGCTTTGCTGTAGGAAGTGTTGTCACCAACAGGGTGCAGGAAACCCACCCATGGAAGGACACGGCCTTCTTTTTCTTCGTTATCCCTTTGGCAGGGCTGGTCACCCCCCCGGGAGCCTCGGGGACCAGCTGGGCGCGGCTCTCGACCCCCGCAGGTGGGTCCCCCGCTTCGTGGATCTCTTTGGATTGCCAGATTGTCTTCACCACCACGCTTGCCATGGCGCGGGGGGGCCTGCTCCCAGGGGGAGACTCACCATCTACTCTGCCCGCCGGGCCCCCCCCCCGCGGCGCTCAGGGTCCCCTAGCTCCTAGACTGGGTCACAAAGGGCCTAACCACTGAGTCACAGAGAGGGGTATGGGTGAGAACATGTGGTGGGTGGCTCGACTGTCCCCTGTAGACCTCAGTGGACTCTTCCGGCCCTGGCTTTGATTGTACAGCTCCCTCATTCCTGTCTAGAGCACACAGTTGACTGGGCCCTAACCCTGCAGCCAGCTCGCTCTGTGATCCAGTCCCAGGTCATCTATCTTGCTCTGTGCCTTGCCTAGGATCTGAGAAACAGAACAGGATCATTTCCAAGGCCTTCCCTGGAGGACTTAGTGCTCTGTGAGCATCTGGGAGGCAGAGCTGAGAAGAGAGAAGCTCAAAGGAAAAGATCCCAGCATTGGACATGCCAGAGGGAGAGTGAGAAGTCATGGCATATGGCACAACTTCTCAACATGTGTTTGGAATTTAGTCTTCATACTATGTGTGAACTCTTCTTCTTCTTCTTCTTCTTCTTCTTCTTCTTCTTCTTCTTCTTCTTCTTCTTCTTCTTCTTCCTCTTCCTCTTCCTCTTCCTCCTCCTCCTCCTCCTCCTCCTCCTCCTCCTCCTCCTCCTCCTCCTCCTCCTCCTCCTCTTCCTCTTCCTCTTCTTCTTATTACTATTATTATTTGGCTTTTCAAGGCATGGTTTCTCTGTGTAGCGCCGGCTGTCCTGAACTCCCTTTGTAGACCAGGCTGGCCTCAAACTCACAGAGATCCAGCTGCCTCTGCCTCTCGAGTGCTGGGGTTAAAGGCATGTGCAACTGCACCCAATAATTTTACCTGCTAAGAAAAGAATTCGTGGTCCTGTAGCATTGGTGCCATGTCTTAAGATCACTTGCTTCTCTATAGAATTCCTAGAATTCAATTTTCTGCCTAAAACGACAGCTCACAAACATCTATAACTCCAGTCACAGAGTGTTTGGGACTTTGATGACCTCTTCTGGCCTCTGAGAGCACCAGGCACACAAGGTAGAACACAGACATATATGCAAGCAAAACACTCATGACCGTTGCAGATGGCTGTTAGCTGCTATGTGGGTGCTGGGAATCAAACCCTAGTCCTCTGGAAAGGTAGTCAGTGCCCTTAAAAATGGAAACATCTCTTCAGCCAGTTTGCTTGATTTTTAAGACAGACTCTATGTAGTTCTGGCTGGCCTCAAATTCACAGAGATAGGCCTGTGTAAATAAATGAAATAAATTTTAAAAGAAGAGGAAATCCATTCCTTCCTCCTGTGCAGTTTCCTCCACAGCATTTGAAATCGAGTTGCCCCATGTCTGGCTGCCACTTGTAGCTGTCTTTTTCTATGTTGTAGGTTCTTCTCTTTTCTTCTCCTCTCCCCCACCCTTTTCCAACCTTTCATCTTTCAACACTGGATAAGACAGAAAAAAGGATAGAGGAGAAAGAAAGGAGTCCCTGAATAAAGTCAGGGGTAGGAAAGGGGGTGGCATTATCTTTAGACTACTTCCTACTGATTAGGGGCATTGAGTTCCTTGGGGGGCAAGTTTGATCTTTGCCATCAGGACATCTTTTTCTTTTTGTTGTTTCTTCTATGTGTGTAACTACTTAACAAACCATGACCACCACCAACCAATCAACACCTCACTTTGCCTCTTGCAGACCTAGCATTGATACACCTTCAAAAAAAAAAAAAAAAAAAAAAAAAAAAACCAGAATTCCAAACATCATGCAAGTGAAAAAACTATCTGCAGCTTGCAAAATCATACCCCTACAAAGCGAATCATAGCTCCTGGGGACAATCTGAAGCACCCCCATATCCCACTCCTGGGATTAAAAGAAAAACATATTCTTAGAATTTTTTTTTTACTTATTCACTTTATATCCAGCTCAATGCCCAGCTCAAGTCCCCCCCCTTCCCATAATCCTGTGTTTTTTTAAAGAAATCAAAATTGCAAAATTCTCACTACACTAGGTCCTAGCCCTGAGCTCTCTTTTTAAGCCAACAGAATTCATTCTTTGGGAAATCTGTGGATGGGGTTCAAAATAGGGTTTCTCTGTGTAGCCCTGGCTGGCCTGGAACTCACTTTGCCTCTGTCTCTGCCTTGGGGTTCTGGGATTAATGTCAGGCACCAACATTGCCTGGCCTAAGAATTCATCCTTATCATAAAGTTCACAAATGCATTGGTACTTTTCAAGGGAATCTCAATGTGGCCATCCCAATAGCTTTCTTATGAGAATTGCCATGCAAAAACTCCTTCCTAAAGTCTCACTCTGCTTAAACCTGTAAGAGTAAACTGTAAGAAGGTCAGTCCCAAATGACATGAGCCAGCACCTGCAAAGATGGTATTGTCTTGAGTCTCATTCTTCACCTCACAGATTGTCTCTCCAGTAGCCAGTGAAATGTGTGTGTGTGTGTGAGAGAGAGACAGAGAGAGTGAGAGAGAGAGAGAGAGAGAGAGAGAGAGAGAGGCATGCATGCGCACGCGTGTGCAGTGTCCCTGACAGTCATCCTCAGAATAAGTGTTACAGTGCAGGGGTTCATTGACTGATCCCTGTTGAGGGACAGCAGGGCTGTCCAATCGAAGTATAATGAAAGGCACACATGCAATTTCTATATATTCCTGCTGTACACTATGAGGTCCTGTCCCAGCCATGGAAATACTTTGAGAAGACATTGGCACACTCTACCACCCCAAAGCAACCACTCTGCATAATAGTGGACCTCCCAGATGGGGGGTTGCAAGAAACAGCCAGAGATGTTCTCAAGCCTGGGAAATGACCTAGACTCAAAATTCCAAGTAGAGCTAGATGTGGTATGACAGGGCTGTCTTCTCAGCTACTCTGGAAATTGTGGCTGGAAGACTGCAATGTGTTTGAATCCATTCTAGGCTATGTAGTGAGACCTTTTCTCCAAATTGGCCAGCAAGATGGCTTAGTAGGTATATAGGTGCTTGCTGTCAAGGGCAATCACCTGTGTTTGACAACAATAACAACAACAACCTAGATGGTAGAAGAAGAGAAGCAGTTCTTACTAGTTCTCTGGCCTCCACACCACGAACTGCTACATATATATATGTGTGTGTGTGTGTGTGTATTTTAAAGACTTATTTTATATATTTTATTGCACTGTCACTGTCTTCAGACATCAGAAGAGGGCATCGGATCCCATTACAGATGGTTGTGAGCCACCATGTGGTTGCTGGGAATTGAACTCAGGACTTCTGGAAGAGCAGTCAGTGCTCTTAACCGCTGAGCTATTTCTCTAGCCCCTGGAAATTTTTTTTCAAGAGGTCAGCAAAAAAAGTTTACTGTGGCTGCTACTGCTGGGATATTCCCTACTTTGTTCCCGGGGTGTGGGTGGGTGTGGGTGGATTTTCTGGTTTTTGTTTGTTTGTTCTTTTTTTTTTTTCTTTCCATATCATTTCAAAAAAGTTGGGAGAATGACTGTGCAACTGGAAAAGTTGAGGATTGAAATGGAGGGGGCTGAGAAACAACAACCAAAAAATTGGCTGAAATAAGA
Source organism: Arvicanthis niloticus (assembly GCF_011762505.2). Taxonomy (NCBI): domain Eukaryota; kingdom Metazoa; phylum Chordata; class Mammalia; order Rodentia; family Muridae; genus Arvicanthis; species Arvicanthis niloticus. The sequence goes on along the minus strand of NC_047658.1, from coordinate 18,603,678 downwards.
AAACAAAAGGTGTAGCTTTGCTTTCTCTTTTCTGAAAGTGTTGTAGAATTAATTGGCTGTGCACCTGAGAAAACTGTGAGTGAAAGAGAAAGCGCTAGGGAGGTGAGGCGCACTGGGAAAAGGGAGAACAAAAAGGCTCAGTCCTGGTGACTAAGAGATCGAGGGTTCTTGAAGCAAGAAAGAGGGAAGAGAAGAACCTGGGCTGAAGGGTGGTAGGATCAGAAAGCAGCTGAAAAGGCTGGAGGACAAGCTGATGAAACAGGGGCAGCCAGGTGTTAGGAGGTGACCATTGGCTTTCCCAGGCATATGCCTGCAGACGCTATGGAGCAAGGTTATAATGTCCTGTAGAAGTAATAGGTCTAAGGCAGCTTAAAGAGGCTATAATTTTATATAGAATGCACTCTCCTTATGTGAAACAAATTCTAAATAACTGAGCCACTCAAAATAGAATTATTCCCTAAGGTTGGAAGGGATTGATGATGGCTGTACTAGAGGTAGGTCTCCAGTTGTAATGGTTAACATGGTGGAGGGAAGAAACTGAATATTGGACAGTGAAATAGAGCAAGGGGAAAGAATATAATAAAAGGCCAGTTGCTGGGTGAAGAGGGGAACTCTGGTATACAGATTCAATTTGATGATGTTACTATAGAACAATGTTACTTAGTGGCTCTGAGAGCTTGGGGAAAAGTTGAGGATTTGGGAAAAAGTCTACCTTGTTTACAAAGATTATACAAGGCTCTGGAGAAGCCTTTAGCGATTTTTTTTTTTCAAAGATTAGTTTCAACTATGATCAAAGACATATCATACTCTGACAGAGGACAGGTTTTGTGAGAAGTCTTGGCATATGAAAATGCAAATACTGCTGGGCGGTGGTGGCGCATACCTTTAATCCCAGCACTTGGGAGGCAGAGGCAGGCGGATTTCTGAGTTCGAGGCCAGCCTGGTCTACAGAGTGAGTTCCAGGACAACCAGGGCAACACAGAGAAACCTGTCTCAAAAAAACAAAACAAAACAAAACAAAACAAAACAAAAGCAAAAAAAAAAAAAAAAAGAATTCTGTCATGCTGGGGTTTGCAGATTACTCCTGAAAAGCTACAGAGAGGAGAGTTTATTAACTATTTGGGTTATAAAATAAAACAAAAAAATCAACTACAAAAGGTACAGATCAGAAGAGATCAGTTGCAAACTTTTTTTTTCCCACTTTAGTGTTTCAAGGCAGACTTTGTGCAACCTTCTCTTTCCTGGAACTCCCTGTACACTATACTGGCCTTGAACTCACAGAGATCCTCCTGCCTCTGCCTTCTGAGTGCTGGGATTAAAGGTGGGCACCACTACTGCATGGTCTGGTTGCAAACTCTTTTTTTTTTTTTGAGACAGGGTTTCTCTGTGTATCCCTGGCTGTCCTGGAACTCACTCTCTAGACCAGGCTGGCTTTGAACCTCGAACTCAGAAATCCACCTACTATTGGATTAACTACTCAAGAGTTAAGTAATTTGTTTCAAATGTTGTTACAAGGAGATTCAGACTTAAAAGGTCCAAGATGGTTACCAGCTGAAGCAGAGAGAGAGAGTTAACTTTAGTAGAACAGAGACTGCAAAGATGTATATATGGTTATTTTACCTTCAACTCATTCTCCTGTCCTCCTATGGGGCTCATTATGCAAAGAGACAATAGTATTAGTGAATGGATTTTCCTAGCACACAAACAAAATAAAAAATTAAAAACTTATACAGAAAAGGTTTCTGATTCAATCATGAAGGGTAGAGTAAGACTATGTCAATTGTTGGAACAGACCTGGCAGAAACTGTTGTACCTTATACTGATGCTGAGATTATGTGATCATCAATAATCAATAAAAATTGGCAAAGAGTTTGTAGCAACTATTAGGAGAAATTAAGAGCAAATATAATAAAAGCAAGCCTCTTCAGTTTATTAAAAGAGCTAATTGGATTCTCCCATGTATTGTGAAAAATACCAATTCCTGAAGCACCTACATTCTATACTGTTGCAAAGAAGTTGGGAGTGACAGGCTGTAAGTCAGACAAAAGAAAAAAAGTAATCAAAAACCATAAACTTCAGTTCAAAAATCAGAGTTGCATGAAATTCTTATGGCATTATTAGATTTTCCTGAATCTCTTAATATAGTTACTAACTCTTACTATGCAGAAAGAGTTGTTTTGCATATGCTGAATTTATTCTTGATAATTGAGAATCAACCTTGTTATTTGTACAGCTACAACAGAAGATCAGAAATAGAAACTATCCATTACATAGCACCCATATTTAGTCTCATACATGCTTGCCAGTTCTACTGGCACAAGGAAGTGAGGAAATTGACCAATTATTAATAGGAAATGTGTTAGAAGACTAAACATTTCATGAAAAGCACCATGTTAACAGTAAAAGTTTAAAGAAAATTTCTATCACCTGAGAACAAGTCAAGAAAATGATAAGAAAATGTCCTACTTGTTCTTTGTATAACCAAACTCCTTTACCTGCCAGAAGTAACCCTAGGGGTGCCAAAAGAAATAAAATCTGGCAGATAGTTGTGTTTCATTTTGCAGAATTTGGAAAACCAAAGTTTGTACACCATCTTATTGATACATACTCAGGGTTCCCATGGCAACTTCTCTGAGTTCTGCAAAGGCTGGCTCTGTAATTACACATTCACTGGAAGCAATGCCTGCTATGAGACTAGCAAACTAAGACTGGCAATGCCATGCATCTGTTTCCAGTAAGGTGAAGCAACTCTTTGCATGTTATAATATAAAGCACATTACAGTTATACCACACAATCTTACAGGACAAGCAGTTGTAGAAAGATCTAATCATACCTTAAAAGGAATGCTTACAAATCAAAAAGGACGAATAAAGATCCCTAGGGATGGACTAAATAGTGCTGTGTTAAGTTAAAATTTTCTGAATTTTAACGAGAAAGGAACAACAGCAGCTATGAGACACTGGGTTATAGAAAAAAACCAGTGAAATTAAATCAGTTTATATAAGGATGTGTTATTAGACTGGAAAGGAAAGTTTTGCACTGAGGATGCAGATTTGTTTATATTTCCACAGGAAATGAAAAGCTGTGGATGCCGTCAAAACTGACAAAGACTAGAGCTGAGCAGGAGAAGGTTCCTGAAAACCTTGGCCACTGATCTAAAAAAACGCTTATTTCATTGAAAACGTCTCTGTTTAAAGTTACCCATTACACACACACAGCCATACAGCTTAATTCATGGGTTAAAACAGAAAGTGAGAAATGTAGTGAGAATTTTGGAACTTTTGTTTCTTTAAAAAAACACAGAATATATATATTTTAACCTTTAATCCCAGGTGTGGGATATGGGGCTGCTTCAGATTGTCCACGGCAGCTGACTAGGATTTACCTTGTGCTGTTTTTGTGAATGCATGATGTACGGAGCTCTGGGGACTTTTGAGAGGATATATAAATGCTAGGGCCCTGAGAGGTGGTGTGGGTGGTTAGGTGGTTGTTGCTTGTTGTTGCCGTTTGTCATGGTTTGTTGAGTAGTCATGTGCAAAGAAGAGACAGGAAGATGAATTTAGATGTCCTCATGGTGAAGATCAAACTTGCCCCAGGGAACTTGACGCCCCCTTTCCTACCCCTAGCTTTATTCAGAAATCTTTTCCTTTTCTCTTTATCCTTTTTTTCTCTCTTATCTTGTGGGCAGAAAAGTGGTAGAGAAGGGTGGAAGAAAGAAGATCTTACAAAGTAACCAAAGACAGCTCTACCCTAGAGGAAGGGTCTGTGATGAGCACACAGAGAGATTCTAACTGTGGAAGATGCAAAGCACATCGATTTCCGTCTACTTGTGAGGGACCTGGCGTAAAAGGCCTTTCTTTTCATCCAGAACTCAGTAACTCCTCTTGTCCATACCAGGTTCCAGGTTTCATAGGGATGTGTTCTAGCCACTGATACATAAAGCTCAAGCTATTGGAGGGACCAGGTTTTTTGACTACGTCCAAGTAGCTAGAAATCATTCTTTTCCTTTTTGTTGAAGAAAACAAAAGGTCTGGTTTCTCCAGTGCTTACTCTAAGCTGTGCTTCCCACAGATGACACTTGCTGGGCTTGGCAGAAAGCAATCTGAATTCCTTCCCCTGGTACTTGCTTCATTTCAGAAAGCTTTTGCTTTAGGTCTGGAGTTAAAAATAAACCTGTGAGGGCTGAAGAGATGGCTCAGAGGTTAAGAGCACTATTTGCTCTTCCAGAGGGTCCTGAGTTCAATTCCCAGTAACCACCTCTATCATGAGATCTGGTGCCCTCTTCTGGCCTGCAGGCATACATGTAGGCAGAATGCTATATACATAATTTTTTAAAAAAAAAAATCTTAAAAAACAAAGCCAAAAACCTGTGAACTGGGCATAGTGGTACACTCCGTTAGTCCTAATACTCTGGGGTCAGAGGTGGGAGGATCTCTGTGATTCCAGGACAGTCTGGTGTACATAGTGTGCCTCAAAACAAGCGACTTAAGAACAACAGCTACACAAACAACCCGGACATGTGGGGAACATTGAGGTTCCTCTACTTGTGAGGGACCTGGAATAAAAGGCCTTTCTTTTCACCCAGAACTCAGTAACTCCTCTTGTCCATACCGGGTTGTATGAGCAGAGACCAGGAAGAGATGTTCCACTGGGCTAATTAGAGACAGACTTTGTAAATATCCTTGCTATATTTTCTGTCTCTTTTTCCACATCCCTCCATGGATGATTAGTTCAAACACCACTGGTTATCTGTATCCTTAAGTATTTTATGGATGTCTCTAATACTTAGAAACTCTCCAGGAAATAGAGGTCTGATTTTGTGATTTTTTTTTTTTTTCAGTGCTCAGGATTGAACCCAGCATTTGGATGTATTAGGCAAGTACTCTTCCAATGAAACAGGCCCCAGCCTCTCACTGGAGAATTCAAGGCAGGAGCTTTATATCTGAGCCACACCTCAGCCCCTTGCTGGGGGATTCTAGGCAGAGGATCTACCTCTGAGCCACACCTACACCCAGTCCCTCACTGGGGGATTAAAGGTTACATCCTTAACCTTTTCTGTTTTTGAGACAGGAACTCTCTGTAGTCGTGGCTATCCTGGAACTTTCTACACAGATCAGGCTGGCCTCAAACTCACCGAAAACTGCCTTCTATTCACAAGGACTCAGTGTTGCCCTTCCTAGGTCCCAGGACACACCTTCTAGACCCATTCTGGGGGTATCAGAAATTAGAAAAGCCTGGGGTGCCGTTTTGTTCAAGGGGATAAAAGACACGGACTCTTCCAAGTCCCTTTGCCCCAAAATTTCAATAGCTCTGGGCATTGGAGATCTGGGGCCTTTGACTTCTCTGCAACCAGTGAACCAAAGAACCTAGGGAGTTGGAGGCTGAACAAACTGACCCGGTCCTCAGCTGTGGTTTTAACCAGCTTTCTCCCAGGAGGTGGCTCTCCAGAACTGATGGAGGAAGCAAGTTTGATCTTATGATCATTATATGCAGATTGTCTTCAGTACTGGGATTTAGGGAGGAAAAAAAAGCAACCTATATTGAAAAATGTTTAAAAACCAAAATAGTAACCCCACAGTTTTCCATTTTTGAACTGTGTAGTCTGGGGAAGCCATTCGATTTCTTTGAACCTCAATGTTTATGGTAACAACCCTTGACTGGCAGTCCCTCCTCTCATGAATAATAGGTTTCTAGACAAGTCAAATTTCCAGGTGGTGTTTTTAGGGAAGGAAGAAGGAAGAGGAACGCTCCCGAGGCTGGGCGCAAGAGTGGAGACAGACTGGGTAGAGGGAAGCGCCTGCGTAGTGGACACCTCACAGTCTATCGCCTTGCCCAGTCCCTCTCTGCAGCAGGGAATTGCAGGCATCGCTCCACCTATCACAGCTCAGCTGACTGACAGGCCTTCTTTCTCCTTCCTTTTCTACGGGTCGTTGCCCTTTTGCCCGCCCTCCACAACCGCCCCTTCGAGGGCGGAAGTATGACGGTTTCGGCGAATCGGCAGAGCCTTGCGGAGTGCAATCTCCTCACCCATTGGTCTTCTTTTCCCGAAGTTCCGCCTCCTTCGGCCTCTTACATCCCGCCCTACTGGCGCGGAGAGGGTGGTCCATCCAATTAGCGTTGGTCTCGGCCGCTCAGGGGGCGGTCCCAGAGTGTGTCATCGAACTCCGCCTGTCTCTAGGGCAACGCCCCCTGACTCCCTGCTCCGAACGGAAATAGCCCTGTACTGCACCAATCATCGCCGGGTATCTCTACTATTTAGCCAATCAGAGCGAGAGGAGGGCGGGCATTCTATTATGAGCGGCAGGGCTTTCAGCTAACAAGTGGCGTACGTTCCCGGATGACAATCCGTAGGGGCGGGTCTGAGGCGGGGCGTCGGCCTGCAGCCAGCCCGCCGCTAGCCCGCCCTCCCCCGGCCGGCTCCTCGGCGCCGTCTGGGGTCCTTTCCGCCCGGTGCTGCCAGCCAGCCCCTCTCCCGTTCGGCCAGATCTGGATCCGAGCCCTTCGCCATCATGCCGGCCGTGTCCAAAGGCGATGGCATGCGTGGGCTTGCCGTGTTCATCTCCGACATCCGGAACTGTGAGCTCATGACCGGGGCCCGGGGGTCACGCGGGGACCGGGCGGAGGGAGCAGGGAGGCGCGGGGGTGTCCTCCCGGGAAGGGCTAGGATGGCGCGGGCGGACGTGGCGGGAGGAGGTGGATAGAATAGGGCAACGGGTTAGGTAGGTCATTCAGTTCCATCCCGAGCCTAGATGGAGGAAATCAGGGACGCAGAAGAGGTGGGAGGCGGGCAGCCACCTAGGGCCAGGGGTCAGAAGTTGGGGAACAGCCCAGGAACCAGAGATGATAAAATTGGGGGACAGCAGAAAGATCAGAGATAATAAAGTGGGAGGACAGCAAAGACTCAAGATGATAAAGGTGGTGGTGGGGGGACAGCCGAGCGAATAGAGATGGAAGTAGGGGGACATCAGGGTAACAAGAGACGATGAAGTGGGGAGATACCAGAGGGATCAGAAATAGAAATGGGGTGACAGCAGAAGGATAGAGAAGATAAGGTGGGGGACAGCAGAGGGATCAGTGATGGAAGTGGGGAAACTGCAGAGGAAGCAGAGATGATAAGGTGGGAACACCACCATAGGGCCCAGAGATGATAAGGTGAGGGCATAGCAGAGAAATGAGAGATGATAAGGTTGGGGGACAGCAGAAGGACCAGAGATGAAGAGGACAGGGACAGAGGACCGGAGAGTGATGTATGAAAAGACTCTATATGGAAGATTGCTTAAAAGACATGGAAGGTAACAAGTGTGCTTATGCAGGCCTTTAATCCCAGCACCTCAGACACAGGTAGGATGATCTCTGTGAGTTCAAGGCCAGCCTGGTCTACAAACCGAGTTCCATTAACAGCCAGGGTTACACAGAGAGACCCTGTCTGGAAAAGCCAATGCCTCCCTAAACCACTCCCTCCCCCCAAACATGGGAGGCATTGAAGAGGCTATGTACAAGAAAAGAGGGACTATAGATATAAAGTCTTGGGGGAACCCTAGATATCAGCAGGACCTGGGAAGGTATTATGAAGTGAGTGGTTATGATGGAAGCAGACTCCTAGGAGGAAGCAAGCCATCTTAATGCTCTGTGGGAAGAGATCTAGCAAGTCGGTGGTAGGGAAAGTTTGTACCCTGAAGAAGGGAACAGGGCAGACCTCGATCCGAGCTCTCCTTTGCTTATCACGGCAATATTGAGGGTCATGATCCCTTCAAGGAAGGGCTGTAACGATGGGATGACCTGGCTGCTGGTCAGCTCACAACTCCAGGGAGCAGATGCTGTATCTGGAGCTGTCAGGACCCTTCAGAGGTTCCATGCATGGATGTGGTCAGCCAGAGCTGGCTTTGTGTTAGAGAACTCTATCACTGTATGACCTTGAACAAGGGACCTCACCTCTCTGTTTATTCCTGTCAGGAGACGCTGCTGATGACTTCTTAATGAGGGGTGGCTGGGCTGTTGTGGGGTGAGGCCCTAGGCCAGGTCTTAGTAGCTGCTGTTGGCATTGGCTAAGATCTAAAGAATGACTCCACGCTGCTCAGGGGAGGATCTTGAGCTCAGTAGGTGTCAGCAAAAGGACAGTGGGAAGCTGTGTGCTCCTCGACACGAGAGATGCTTCAGACCCAGTGAGGAGAGATGGATCTAGGAAGGGCTTGTAGACTTTGGCATGGGTACCTGTTAAAAATGAGTATACTTTATCTCTGTTAACTACTGGTGGGATGACCCTCTGCACCATGCTTAGCCCCTTTGGCTAACTCCATTCCTAATAGTATGTCACCCACAGGGATTTGATGGCTCATTTATATGTTGAATACTGTTTGATTCCTCCTGTATATCAGTCCCTATTTGAAGTACTGAGGTTACAGCTCTAGAATTCCTAGCCCTGGAGCTGGGGCTGGTGTTCAGCAGTAGAGCACCTGCCCAACATCTCTCAGTGGAGGGCTGAAGACATAGCTTGATGTTAGAGCATCTGCCTAGGGTGAACAAGGTCCTGGGTTCCGTCCCTAGCACCACAAAGACAAAACCAAACTTCATGTTTGGATAGCTATTCCTTAAGAGAGGTAGAGCAGACAGGGCTGGTGCTGTGGGGAGTGTCAGGACTGGAAAGGTCATAAGTCCTGGCTTTGAGAGGAGCAGGGTCCATGCAGGGAGGTAACGTGTTCAGAGGTACTGCAGATGCAGCTTGCTTAGGCCAAGTACATGTAAGCATTGGACCTGAGTGAGGACTGAGGAGCTATGAAGGCTGAAGGGCTCTGGGCACTGTAGCTTTTTCTGAGGCTAAACTAAGAGCTGTAGGATGCTTTTGAGCAGAGGCAGGAGGTGGCTCACTGGATTCCTCTTGAACCAGGCATGGTGGGGCTGACAGGAGGCTGGTGAGTTTAGGTTGGCTTAGGCCAGTCAAGGAGAAAGTCTACTGTTGAATGATTGCTCTGTCTACTGTGAGCATAGACTTGAGAAGTTAGAATGGCAGCAGGTACTAAAGCAAAGGTAGCACAGATGTCTAGGGTAAGTGTGACAACAAGACTGCTCAGATGTGAGCAGAAGCAAGGGGCTGGAGTTGCACACTGTCAGCATAGCATTTGGAAGGCCACAGTGCCAGGATGGTTGAGTATAAGGACAGGCTGGGCTCCATAGCAAGACTTGGTTCAAAAAACAATACAAAACAAAACAGAAACCAACCCCAAGGGGGCTGGAGAGGTGGCTCACCAGTTAAAAATACTTGTAGAGAACCAATGTTTGGTTCTTGGCACATCAGTTGTCTTACAAATGCCTATAATTCGCCGGGCAGTGGTGGCGCACGCCTTTAATCCCAGCACTTGGGAGGCAGAGGCAGGCGGATTTCTGAGTTCGAGGCCAGCCTGGTTTACAGGGTGAGTTCCAGGACAGCCAGGGCTACACAGAGAAACCCTGTCTTGAAAAACAAAACAAAACAAAACAAAACAAAACAACCAAAAAAAAAAAAAACAAAAAACAAAAAACCCAAATGCCTATAACTCTAGCTCTGTGGGATTTCACACCCTCTTATGGTCTCCAGGGGCATGTGCATTCACATATTCAGCCATACATGTAAATAATCCAAACAAAATAAAAGGACTGGTCAGGTCTTAGGTCAGTTTTGAAGGACTGGCAAAGAGAATTTATGTTGAGGTTTGGGGAAGGAAGAGAAAATAGGTAGGTATCACACTGTAGGACCCTAGAGGACAGCCAGGGACAGTAAAGATACAAGTGCAGACCTTGGGGTGGTTTAGTGGCTGGCCTCTGCTGCAGCACCTAGCGTTGCCCTGTCCTTGCCTTGGCAGCCAGGTGTTGAGTGGCTGGTGTGTTTCAGGCCCTGTGACAGCATCGAGAATAGTGACAAATAAGACAAAGGTGTTAATGCTCCTGTGCAGCTGAGACCCCATGGAGAGATGGTACTTCGAGCAGATCACGGCTGTCCTCACAGAAAGATATCAGTGAGGACAGATGTTTTTGTAGCTTGATGCAAATCAGACAAGAAATGCAAACAGAACCACAACTAGAGCTCAGGCCTGTCATGCCAGCTATTCCAGTGGCTGAGACAGGAGGACTTCAAGTTCACAGTCAGCCTGGGCCTGACTGGATATCTCAGAAGGTAGAGATATTTGCTGCTCAACCTGACATGGGTTCAATTCCTGGAATCACATGGTGGAAGGAGAGAGCCAACACCTACAGTTGTCCTCTGTCTGCTATGAGCATACCATGTTGTGTGCACCACACACATGCATACACATATGTAATAAATGTGTTAATCACAATTTTTACAAGCCGCCTTGTGTTATAGAGTTCAAAACAACTTAAAATGAGAAGTAGGGCTGAGCCAAGTAGTGGTGGCACACACCTTTAATCACAGCACTGAGGCAGAGACAGGCTGATCTCTGAGTTTAAAGCCAGCCTTGTCTACTGAGCCAGTTCCAAGACTAAGGTGACTACATATAGAAACCCTGTAGGTCTAGAGGGATGGCTTAGCAGGTAAGTCCAATGGATGCTCTTTCAGAGAACCTGGCTTTGATTCCTGGATTTAATGGCAGCTTACAACCGTCTGTAACTCCAGTTCCAGGGGACACCTTCTGGCCTCTGTAGGTACTGCACACATATGTGCCGGTAAAACACCTATACACATATACCAGGAGTGTTAGCACACGCCTTTAGTCCCAGCACTTGGATGGCAGAGGCAGGCAGATGTCTGTGAGTTTGAGGCCAGTCAGGTCTACATAATGAGTTCCAGGACAGCCAAGGCTACATGGTTACATAGTGAGACCCTGTCTCAAAAGAAAGAAAGGAAAAAAAAAAAAAAAAAAGGCTAGTGTATAGTTGAGAGGTAGAGTACTTTTTCACACTGTTGAGTCCTGGGCTCCATCTCCAGAGATCCAGACATGATGGCTCACACTTGTCATCACTGAAGCAAGACGATTTTCTTTCCCACCCTCACCCACCTTCTCTCTTTTCCTGAGATAGGGTTTCTCTGTGTAGCCCTGGCTATCCTGAAACTCACTTTGTAGACTAGGCCAGCCCCAAACTCATGGAGATCTGCTAGGCAGGACAATTTTAAGTTTGAAGTCAGCCTAAGAAACACAGTGAGAATTTGCTTCAAAACAAACCAACAAACAAAATGTAACAGGGCTGGTAAGGTGGCTCAGTGGATAAAGGCGCTTGCTGCCAAGCCTGAGGGCCTGGATTTGATCCAGGGGACCCACATGGTAGAAGGAGAGAACTGACTGCCACACACTGTCTTCTGACTACCACACTTGTGCTTATACATACACAACACATTCAGAAAGGTAGACATGGATAGACCTGTCTCAAGTGACAACAGCCAAATCTAGGATTCTATGTGGATGCAATGTTAGAAGAGGCTGGACCACAGAGGAAGCCAGAGAAGAGTGGGGCTTTGAGGTCAGGGCTGGGAGGGAGTGGCAAGCCATTGCTCATTGCTCAAGGGTCAGACCTTTTGTGAAAGAGAATATTCTGGGATTAGATGCTAATGCTGATTGCACAGTTCTGTGAACAAAGAATTTAAGAAAGTTCCACAGTATGCAGCTCTCTGCTTGTTTTTTTGTTTTTCGAGACAAGGTTTCTCTGTGCAGCCCTGGCTGTCCTGGAACTCACTCTGTAGACCAGGCTGACCTTGAACTCACAGAGATCCACCTGCCTCTGCCTTCTGAGTACTGGGATTAAGGCTCTGTGCCACCACTGCCCGGCTAGTATTCGTTATCAGCTTCAAAATTCTAGTTGAAATACTCAGACATTATTATTTCAGTTTATCTTATTCTTTCACTCATTTCTGGATAGTCTGTAAGCATCCTGGGTCAGATTATCAGATACTAAAAACTGCATGTATCATCTGAAATACTCTTAACTCACTGCCTGCCTGCAGTTGCTCATTGTGAGGAGAAATTCACTGTAGACATTGCTTCTTGTAAATTTAATCTCTTACTGCTTTTTAACTGAAGTTTTTCTTAGCTTTTGTTTTTGGAGACAGGGATTCATTTACTAACCAAAACTGGCCTTGAACTCATTATGTAGATAAAGATGACCTTCAACATCTGACCTGTCTGCCTCTACCTCCCAAGTACTGAGATGACAGGTTTGTGATTCGTATCTTAGTATTTATTTATTTCAAACTAAGATACCTGTGCAACATTGTAAGCCCAGTAGGGGAGAGGTTTGTGGGGTTCTGTGTGTGCTCTGCTTCAGAACATACTGCAGTGGGATGTAGAGGGATGGATGATGAGTCAAGCCGTGGGTGGTGCAGAGGTCCTGAGATCAGGGAGTTGTGGGTAGAGGTCAGGCTGCTGTTTGTTCTGGGAGCATGGCAGGGGTGCAGGTAGAATTACGGGCAAGGAAAGGATAGAGTCAAGTCTGGGAGGAGGAAGCCCTCTGTCTGGGAGCTCCGTGGTGCACAGCAAGCAGTCTGTGAGTACGAAGCTTAGATCCTGTGGATAACAGCTAGCGAGCCTGGGCTCTGAGAAGGCATAGTGCCCGATCCCTGAGCAGGGAAGCCTTATCAGGGGAGCTGCAGGCTAGGGCTGTCTCCTATCTAAAGTCTTGTTCCTCTGGAGCAGATCCCTGAAGAAGACCTTGGGGTTGGAGTGCTGACTCCCTCTGCCTAAAGCTACAGTGCAGGAAGAAGTACATCCTGCCCCAAATTAGATCTACTCTGGCAGTGACTTTTACCTCAGTCCTGGGGCCATCTTCAGCTCAGCCCTCTTCAGGTCCTGGCCCTTGGGGGCCTTAGCAGGTGTCTGATGAAGGTATAAGTGAGTGGGTGAACAGTCCTTGCGGGGGGCAGTCCTTGCCCCCCAACTGGTGCTGGGTTTCATGAAGGAATATTGAAAACCAGGTGTCATGGGGCCAGCCTGTTATCCTAGCACTCGAGAAGTAGAGGCAAGGGGATCAAAAGTATGAGGTTATCCTTGGCTCAAAGCTAGTTCAATGCAAGCCTGGGCTTTGGGAGTCCCTGTCTCCAGCAAAACAAAGTCGGGCTGGTGAGATTCATAGCTGTAAAGGCACTTGCTGGGCAAGCCTGGAGACCAGAGTTCAATTCTAGATTCCTCGTAAATGTGAAGGAGAGAAGAGAAAACTGACTGTACAACACACACACACACACACACACACACAAAAAAAAAAAAAAAAAAAACTGTCCTGGTTCCAGTGCTTCACACCACATGGCACATGGTCATATATTTTGGCCATGGAAGGATCAGGACAATCCATCTCGTGGCAATCCAGGGTCTGGAAGCAATGGCTGATGGGGCTTTGGTCAGGGTCCATAGGTGTCAGGATTCGGGCCTCTGTACTTTCTCCATGAATGCGTACAGGGTCCTCCAGGGCAGGGCCAGGCTGGCCCAAATTCCTTTGAGGGTAATTACAGACGCACCCTGATGCCGATGCTTCTGTAACCGTTCACAGAAGTCATCACCCCCGAGTACTTCTGAGCTGGAAACTTCATGCTAGAGCAGGTCTCTGTCATGAAGGAAGATAGCCTCAGGCAGCCGCTCCTGGGGAAATGGCCCTCACTCTCGACCTCTTCATACTCCAGTCCTTGGATGGCTGAGCACGGATCCCTTCTGCCCTCCATCTTCCCAGCTACCTGCCTGACCCCTGCAAGTCTCTTTGCTGCTTCCATTGCCTTGTCTCTGCTCCTAACCAGCAGGCCTTCCTCCCCTCTTGCAGTTCCAGTCTCCCCAAGGTTTGCTTCAGTCAAAACACCCACTGTTCTCCTTGTCTACCCCTCCACCAAGCCAAAGCTCTGCAGGACCAGGAGTGGCTTATCCCCACGCCCACTCAAGAAACCCCTCCATGCCAGATGTGGCACTTGGGAGAGAGAGCCAGGCAGATCTTTTATGGGTTCAAGGCTAGCTTCCTTTACATAATGAGTTGTTCCAGGACAAACAAGACTACATAGCTTGAGTGCTGACTCCCTCCCATAGACCATCTGAAGGGGGAGGGCAGGGAGGGAGGAACCCATCCCTTTATGAATAAGAGAATTGCTTTAAGGCTCACCAGCACACTTGCATCCTGTGATGGGGAGATTACTGCCTGTCTTTCCTGAAGCTGCGTAGGCAAGCTGACCGGTGCTGTCTGTCTCGTGGCCTTGGGCAGTTCCCTATGGAGCCCCAGTGCTGAATGCTGACTGCTCTTTGTAGGACTGCCTTTTGCTTTTATTTTTCCCCTTGTACTGGGAATGGAAACCAGGGCCTTAGACAAGGGGTCTCTACTGAGCCCTGCTCCCAAGCACAATCAAGCCCCCACCCCCAGCCCCCAGGCAGTCTCATGTAGCCTAGATGTAGCCACGATGGCAGTGAACTCTTGATGTCTCCACTCACTGTCTGCAGGGATTACAGGGATGCGGCACCTGTTTCTGCAGTGCTGTGGTTGAGCTTGGAGCTTTGTGCGGGGCAAGCTTGCTGCCAAGTGAGCTGTACTCCCAGCATTTTGGTTTAACTTTTTAGAAATAGAGTCTCACTCTGTCGTCCAGTTTAGCTTAGAGCTTATATCTATCCCTCTGCCTCGGCCTCCAAAGTGCTAAGAGTATAGGCTGGAGCCATCACACTGAGCTCCTGTTAGTGGCAGCTCTTTTTTCTTTTGATTTTGAGATAGAGCACCACTAACTATCCCAGGCTAGCCTTGAACTCACTCTGACCCAAGTTGATCTTGAACTTGTTTTTTTTTTTTTTTTTTTTAATTTAGTAAGTTAGTTAGTTAGTTAGTTTGTTTGTTTGTTTTCGAGACAGGGTTTCTCTGTATAACTATGGCTGTCATAGAACTCACTATGTAGACCAGGCTGGCCTTGAACTCAGAGATCACCTGCCTGTGTGCTGGGATCAAATGCATGTGCCACCACTGCCCGCTGGGATCTGAGCTTGTGCTTGCCCTTGCTTGGTCTCCTAGCAGCAGGGACAATCCGCTCCACTGCCAAGCTTGGCTGGTTTGGAGACTCCATACTTTACTTTTTAAATTTAAAAAAAAAAATTTTTTTTTATGGGGCCGGAGAGATGGCTCAGCACTTAAGAGCACTGGCTGCTCTTCCAGAGGACCAGAATTCCATTCCCAGCACAGGCATGCAGGCAGAACACTAATGTACATAAAAAATAAATATTCTTTTTAATGTATGGGTTTGAGTGTTTTGCCTGCATGTGTGTCTGCAACACTTTGCCTAGTACCTCTGGACTTCAGAGGAGGGCATCAGGACCAAGGTGATAGATGGTAGGAGCTGTCATGTTAGTGCTGGGAATTGAAGAACAGTCAGTGCTTTTATCTGCTGGCTTCCCTAGCCCCTCTTTTCTTTCTGTTAGTTTAAATAAAAGGTATATCTATCTTTGTTTGCTATGTTTGTTTGAGGCAGGGTTGGTCTGTGTAGCACTGGCTGCTCTGGAGCTCACTGTGTAGACCAGGCTCCATGTGCATGAAAGGTTTTCCTGCATGTATATGTTAGACTCTAAGATTCAAAACCAGGGGATGTGCTCCCCCAGAGAACTCACAAATGGGATCTGCTGCAATAACATGAGGTTTATTGATAAATTGATAAACTGATAAAAACCAGTGCACTGGGGTTCCCTTGCATGCCAGCAAGAAGAACCCTGAGTTAAAGTTGGGAACAGTTTTTATACTATATTTACAGGGCTCATAAGGGCAGTTTTACCTTTTAATCAATAACCATAAGAGCTGACTTCAACAGCCATTCCCAGGCTCGGTTTTTAAGTAACTCAAATTTGCACCTTATCTTTTATAACAAACAGGGTCAGCTTAAGTAGCTTCTATTTACCCAGGTTGACTGTGTTAAGGGCTCATAAACTCCTATCTTGGGTCTTTCTTCCTGGAATGTTTGTTTGAGTCTTGGAAAGTGCTCTTCCCGGGATGTGCCTGGGGGCAGCTAATATTTGATTCAAATTTAAGGATCTTTTAATTTTAAGTTCAAGCAGAGACCTGAAATTTTTACATTTGGTTCTTACATATATATGAACACAGTGTGCATGTCTGGTGTCTGCAAAGGACAGAAGAGGGTATTTCATCCCCTGGAACTGGAGTTACAGTTGGTTGTGAGCTACCATGTGGATTCTGGGAACTGAACCTGGACCCTCAGGAAGAACAGCAAATGTTCTTCGCCACTGAGCCATCTCTCCAGCCCCTGTGAGTTCCTTTTAAGAGCAGAGTATATCAGGTACGCCAAAGCCACTATCTGACAGCTGTGGACTAAAGCTTAAAGAAAGACACCCACTCTCACAGAGAGATGACCCTCTGTATTGGTGAGGTCCACATCTTTGAATTCAACCAGCTACAGACCAAAAACATTCTCCCTTCCCTGCAAAACTGCCATCTAGGACAGAGGCTGTAACTCAGTGTGGAGAGCTTGCTTAGCACCACTCAGTGAGGAGCTGGGGGCGTGGCTCCATGGTAGAGCCCCTGCCTAGAATCCATTTGAGGGGCTGGGGAAGCCCTGGGTTTAGTTCCTTACAGAACACAAAAACACATATTAATTTACACATCAGTGAGTGCCTACATGGAGAAGTAGGTCAACGTTTAAAAGCATGTGTTCATTTGTGGGGATAGGAATCGAATTGGTAACAGAGTGAGATACTGTCGCAAAAGAAAACTGGTACATAGAGTATATTTATGCATATATCTAAATCCACTCTAAGTAATTTGTGTGTGTGTAGGCACACACATGTGTGTTCGATTGTGTTGAGGTCAGAGGACATCCTTCAGTGTGAGTCCTCACTCTCCCCTTGTGTGTGACAGAGTCTCTTGCTCACTGCTACAGTCAAGCTCCCTGGTTTGTGAGCTAAAGACAGCCGGGCTTCACCTCTCATT
Organism: Arvicanthis niloticus; assembly: GCF_011762505.2. NCBI lineage: Eukaryota > Metazoa > Chordata > Mammalia > Rodentia > Muridae > Arvicanthis > Arvicanthis niloticus. The sequence continues at coordinate 18,586,811 of NC_047658.1, read as the reverse complement.
CATCTCTTGGTGGGGCTCACCTGGGCTAGGGTGTGCATCATATTCTGTGGATCTGAGCTCAAGTCCTCCTGCTTGGGCAGCAAGCATTTCATCAACGAGCCCTGCCCGTGCCCTCTAGGAACATTTTAGGGAGATTTACAAGGTGTGTGTATCCAGGGGCTCTGTGTTGATGCCTGCCAGGCAAGGGCTCTGCCACAGAGTCTGTTTCCTGCCTTCTGGAGCTGGGTAGTTTGATTGTCTGTGTAACCTGAGTTAGGCATTTTGATCGCTTGCTTTTTCCCTAGTGCCCGACCCCAGTTGTGTACCATTGCACTGGGCTGTCAGACGTCGGCTCTTGAGTGATGTCAGGAGTTCCACAGGGTGAGGAACAGAAGTGCCTACACTCTGCTTTTCACTTGGGACCACCTTGGTCACCAGCATTCCCTGCCACTGAGAGGGGCACTGCCCACCCTCTTAGCACCCTCAAGGCAACTCTGCCTGGCTCAGTTGTACCCTGGTTGGTGGTCTGACTCAAGCCTCCTGGCTGAACCTTATTCATCTCTCTAGGCCTTCCACCATTGTCCCCTCTTCTGGCTGCTTCTCCAGAGCACCAGTGGACCCCAGGTAGTCTTTCAGGTGTAGCTGAATCCCTATCCACCGTTACCAGGTCAGGAGTTCCCAGGGCATGTGTGAGAAGTGCTGGCCCACAGAACTCAGGAGACCAATTAGGAAATGACAGTGGTCAGGTGGTATTTGAGGCAGCACAGGTCACACAGAGCTTGTGCTGTGGCCATGGGGTCACACTAGGCCCAGAGCTCTCCATCTTTCCTGGGGTCACGGGGTAGATTCCTGTCCTGCTCAAGGCCCTTCCTGCGAATTATTTGTTTACTTACTTAGTCTCATGTATCCTGTGCTAGCATCTAACTTGCTGTGTAGCATAGGATGGCCTTGAACTCACGATGATGGTCCTACTTGTATACCTTCTTCTCCCACTGCTAGGCTTACCAGAGTGTGCTGCTCTACCTAGTTTATGTAGTTCTAGGGAGTCAGAGCCAGGTCTGCAGTCTACGTGAGCACTCTGCCAGCTTAGCCTCATCCCTGGCCCTGTTTTCAATTAAAAAAAAAATCTTTTGAAATTTTTATTTAGTGTGTTTATATGTATACATACATACTGCATGTATGTGTGTACATCACATGTGCCTTTTCCCTGCGGAGGCTGGAAGAGAGCATAGGATCCCTTGTTGCTGGAGTTACGGACCATTGTGAACTGCCAAGTTGGCGATTCAAACCCAGCTCCTCTGAAGAGCAGCCAGTGCTCTTACCTGCTGAGCCAGCTCTCCAGCCCTTTTCACTTTTCATTTTAGTTTTATTCTTTTGAGATAGTGTCTTAATAAGTTGTCCAGGCTGGTCTTAAAGTCTAGATCCTCCTACCCTGCAAAAATGGGAAGAGACGGTCTGTGCCTTAGTCAGTAGAGTGCTTGCCTAGTGTGCAGGAAGCCCAGGGTTCCGTCCCCAACCCTGACTAAACTGGGCATGGTGGGAATCTGTGGATCTAGGCCTGGCCCTGGGAAGTTGACAGCAGGAGGATCAAAAGTTCAAAGGGTCCTCAGATATGGAGCTGATTTGATCCTAGGTTGGGCTATACAAGACCCTGTTTATTTTTATTTTTATATTTTTAGGGGATTCTTGAGATGGGGTTTCTCTGTGTAGACCAGGGTGTCCTGGAACTCACTCTCTAGACCAGGCTGGCCTTGAACTCCAAGAACCACCTGCCTCTGCCTCCAAAATGGCCATGATCTGTGCCACCAATGCCCAGCAAGACCATATTTAAAAGACTAACCAAAGCCTGTTTATACGTCTTTAATTTCAGTACTCAGAAGGCAGAGGCAGGTGGATCTCTTGGGTTCAAGGCCAGTCTTGTCTGCAGAGTGAGTTTCAGGACACTCAGGGATACACGGAGAAAACCTGTCTCAGAGAAAAGCAAAACAAATAAAAACTAACCAAAACCTGGGATGGCAGGCCTGTGCCAGTGGCAGTCAGTGCTGTCCTGGTGCCTTACTGAGCTCTTACTAGAGGAGGCTCTGTCCAGGGAAGAGTTTGCCCTTACCTTAGAGGGCTCCCTCAAAGGGCTGGACACAGGCAGGCCTGACAGCTGCTGCTGGTGTGACTTGCTAGCTACATGTTTCTGATAGAAAGAAGCAGTCAAATTTATTTTATTTTCTGTGTGTGTGTTTGTGGGCATGTGTGTCAAGGCCAGACACATGTCAAGGCCAGAGGTATTTCCTCAGTTGCTCTGCACCTTACTTGATGCAAATGGTCTCACTGATCCTGGAGCATATCTTGGGGATCTACTTTCCACTACCCGGCACTACAGTTGTGGATGGTGCCCAGCAGTGTACATGTCAGACACTTAAACTCAGGTTCTTGTGTTTACACAGTAAGCACTTTGCCCACGGAACCATCTATCCACCCCCAAAATTAATTTTAGCTATTTGTTTATATAACCCAACACATTCAGAATACTTCCACTGGAGTCAGTGTCTTAATATTCTTCCTCTGGTTCCAGTGCTGATGATGGAGCCCAAGGCTTCGGTGTGCTCGGCAAGCTTGCCCACCCTGGGCCTGCCCCTATCCCTTTGGGGGTTGGTTGGTTTTGGTTTAGTCTGCTCTTTGAGATAGGACCTCACTAGCTTTGTGGCCTAGGCTGGCTTCATACTCAAGGTCCATCCGCCCCGTATCCCCAATGCTGGGGTCACAGGTGTGCCCCCATGATGGACACTCCATAGCATTCTAGCCCTGTGTGTTCCTGCTCCTTACCACCTGTTTCAGTTTGCAGTAGTAACCTCCGCCTGGACGCTCAGGAGCTGCCTGTCTGCCATTCCACCCAGAGTGTAGCTCTGAGATCAGGGTGCTAATTCCAGGGACTTCCTGTTGGAGTCACTGTCTGAGTGGAGCTTGTAGAACTGCTTGGGAATTAAGGGCAGAGGTGAGGGTGATTTGTGGAGGAGGATGGTGTGAATGTTTATCTTCTCAGTCCTTCCTCATTCACTTAGTGCATCCTGGAACTGACCAGCTGTTAACAGAGCGCCCGCTGTATGCCAGGCACGGGCTGCAGCTCATTCATAGCCATACCCATGAAAATGTTCTAATTATAACAATAATGAGTTTCTTGGACAAAAGTGAGTGGAAAGCACTTCTAAGGAAGTTACAGGCGCTAAGACCAAAGGGCTAAAACACAGGAGTGGCTGGAGGCCAAAGCCAATAATGTCCCATAGCCCAGGAATAGGAAGGAGGCAGAGAAGCAGAGAAAAAACTGCCAGAGGAACCAGATTGTGTGCAGCTTGTGTTCAGGTGAGGTGGTGATGGTGTGTCACAGTGCAGGGACATCTCTGAGGAGGGGCACATGTAAGGCAAGGTGAGTGGGCAGTGGAGTCTGGAGGTGGCCCTGAGGCTCCAGTGGGCATTGAGAATGGTCAGAGACAGGTAGCATACAGACTAGGGTACATGGGGCAGCAGACAGCCGGGCCAGGTATCACAAAGGGAATCTTCTGTCATAGCAGAGGTTTAGGGATGGTGTAGACATAAGAGTTAGGAGAGCTAGGACATGAGGAAGGAAGGGGTGTGAGGAGGGTGCTTTTAGGTGCTGTTGCTGAGGGAGGCGATAGGAACCAGGAGAAGCTCTTCAGTGATTGGTTGGTCACAGCTCTACCATGAGGTACTCGGGCAGAACATGAGACGTGGGCTCCCATGGCAGGGTGTAGACCCCTCCAAAACCAGCCCCAGCACCCTGCAGCTCATGGGCCACCGGGAGGAGGAAGGGGTGGCAGAAAGCTTATAATCTTGCCACTGGTGGCTGCCTGTGGCCTTGTGTGCCTTGTCCTCTCTCCACAGGCAAGAGCAAAGAGGCGGAGATCAAGAGGATCAACAAGGAACTGGCCAACATCCGCTCCAAGTTCAAAGGCAGGCAGCTGGCCCCGGGTCTGGGAGGGATCCAGGGCCCCAGGTGCTTAGGAGAAGCTTTCTCACATGGCTCCTTTTCCCTTCCTTTGCCTCAGGGGACAAGGCTTTGGATGGCTATAGTAAAAAGAAGTATGTGTGTAAGCTGCTCTTCATATTCCTGCTTGGCCATGACATTGACTTTGGACATATGGAGGCTGTGAACCTGCTAAGCTCCAACAAGTACACGGAGAAGCAGATAGTGAGTGCAGGAGACTGGGTGGGTGCTGGGGCAGAGGGAGGAGGCTAAGGTCTGGATCCCTGGATCTGCAGGAAAGAAAACTCGGGTCTACACTACTGCATGCTGGTCTAGTGTCCTTTAGCCACAGGTGTCCAGCTATCTCCTCTCTGCCCTACAGGGGTACCTGTTCATCTCAGTCCTGGTGAACTCGAACTCTGAGCTGATCCGGCTCATCAACAACGCTATCAAGAACGACCTGGCCAGTCGCAACCCCACCTTCATGTGCCTGGCCTTACACTGTATTGCCAATGTGGGCAGCCGTGAGATGGGCGAGGCCTTTGCCGCGGACATTCCCCGAATCCTGGTGGCTGGGTGAGGCACTGGGGACCATCAAAGGTCAAGAGTAGGAGATGAGAGCCAGCTTTGCTTATGGCACCTGCCTATGTTCTCCCACCTGGGCTTGAGATCACAGTGTCTCTGTCTCTCATGTCACCAGGGTGCCTAGAGGGTGTTAGGACCCATCCCCACCCGGTGGTCGTGTGTCTGAGACACAGCATTAGTATCTCCTGTGGAAACTTATTTCCTCATCTTATTCAAGAGACAGCATCTGTCCTGTGCCTGCAGCACTAATGGCTGACACTGGTGCCACCAACAGAGGTGGACAGTCTTAGTGTCACCACCAGGAAGTGTCTGCTGGGGGAGGAAAGGCAGGGCTTTCAGACTAGCTGGGTCAGCTGGGCCCTGCGTTGTCTGACTACTCCAGGAAGCTTCTCAGCTGGTGTTTGCTGAGCAGTTTCCATTTGTTTATAACATGGCTCTGATTCTCAAGCAGCAGTGGCAGGAGAGCCTGTGTTCCCAAGTGCCAGGGTACCTGAAGATGTACAGGCTGACTGCGACTGTGGCTCTGCTGATAGAGCCCTCGCCTGGCATGCGAAGGACCTGGGGTCCTTCTACCTTGGCACCTGTAAACCACATATGGAAGCAAGAGGAACAGAAGTTCAAGGTCATTTTCTGATAGTCAGTGGTTTCTAGGCCAGCCTGAACTACATAAGATACTGTGTGGAAACAAATTCTTCTGTTTGTTTGTTTGTTTGTTTGTTTGTTTGTTTGTTTTAAAGATAGGGTTTTTCTGTATAGCCCTGGCTGTCCTGGAACTCACTTATGTAGACGGGATTGGCCTTGAATTTAGAGATCTACCTGCCTCTGCATCCAAAGTGCTGGGGTTAAAGAAAGCCTTTTTTTTTTCCCCCCACACCTAGCCTTTTCTAGGTTTTAAACTTGTTTACGAAACTGGAGAGCTGGCTCAGTGGTTAAGAGTACTGGCTGCTCTTCCAGAGGACCTGGGTTCAATTTCTAGCACCCACATGATAGCTCAAAACTATCTGTAATTCTGGTTCTAGGAGATTGGATGCCCTCACACAGATATATATGTGGGCAAAACACCAGGCACATAAAGTGAAAAATAAAGATAAATGCATCATCTTAATTTAATATTAAGTGTGTGTGCCAGAATAAACATTTTGTGAGGCAGCCTCTCTCTGACACACACACTCTCTCTCCCTCTAGATAATTTATTTTTGTTTCATGAACATCGATTGGTGTTTTACCTGCATGCATGTCTGTGTTAGGATGTCAGATCCTCTGGAACCAGAGTTACAGACAGCTGTGGGTTCTGGGAATTGAACTTGGGTCCTCTGGAAAAGTAGCAAGTGTTTTTAACTACTGAGCCATCTCTCCAGCCCCCTAGACTCATTTTTATCACTTTAAATCATGTGTAGGTGTGTGTGTCTATGTGCTGGTGCATATCAGTGCAGTGGCCAGCGCCAAAGGATTCTTTTCAGCTGGAGTCACAGGAGGTTGAGAGCTACCTGACATGGGGGCTGGGAACCAAAGCTGAGTCCTTGGCAGAGCAGCAAGTGCTCTTAACTACTGGGCCATCTCTCCAGCTCTGAAGGAAAAAAAAAAAAAAAAAAGGCTTTCTTTAGCAAGTTAGAAGGGATTTTCCAGGAGATGATAGTGTTCTAGAAGAGTCAAGAGTCAGTGATTACCTGAGGATATAGGCCTTCTGCAAAAGGCCCAGCAGGTTCTAAGGCTCTGGATGTAGGTATGTTGTCCTACAGGGATCACGATGGAGGATAGTGAGCATGGGAGAGACTGGGGGTCTGCCTGTCTGTCAGGCAGTTGAATAACAGGAGCAGTGTTGTTTTTTAGAAAAATCACTATGGCTGCCATTCGTGGAGGTGAGACTTGTGTTCCTGGCAGTAGATGAGGCGCTGCTGGGGTGCTGACAGGGTGGCTGATCTGGGTGTAGTGAAGCCTGTAGGAAGTAGAAGGACTGTGACAAGTCTGAGGCCAGCCTAGGCTCCACAGTAAGACCCTATGTCAAAAAGAAAAGAAAGACTTTATTTTGATTTGAACGGAGGAGCAAGAGTCAATATTAGTTAATGGAGTCTTAAGATAGCCAGCAAGTGAGGTACATGTAGGCCCAGCCAGGAGCAGCCAATCCTGACAGAGTTGGTCTCAGGCAGCCTAGGCTTCTAAGGCCTTTTGTGATCTGGGGGAGCTGAGTGTTGTATTTTGGGTGAGGGAGGAATGTAGCCTCTGGGAGTAGAGAAAAGCTTGTCCAAGTAGAGGCTGTGGGAAGCCACACATCAAAGTGTAGGTGTCCTAGAAAGAAACGCCCCTGGGAACTGTATGCAAAATTACCTGTCTCAATCCTTTCACAGTGCAACCAGAGTTGGCTGCCAGCCTGCTCTGTGTGTTTTGTTTGAAACAGAGTATCATGTAGCCCAGGTTGGCCTTGAGCTTATCCTCCACCTTCCTTCGACTTAATGTTGGGATGCAGGCTCACACCTCCACAGCTGCCTCATCCTGCCTGGGTCACCAAACACCCCCAAGTTCACCTTTGAAGTGATGTAACCAGGCAAGGCTAAGCACCTGCTGTCCCAGAGCGTCCTTCAAAGATTGGTTATTTTTATTCTATGTGTATGGGTGTTTTGCCACCTATGTATGCACCCCATGTACCTGTATGTAGTGCCAAGGAGGAAGGCTGTGAACAGAAAAGAGAAGCAGCATGAGGTGGGCCCTGAGGTGACCCAATGTGCTATGTCCAGGTAGGGCTGGAGAATGGGCTTGCATACAGGAGGAAAAGGATTAAAAGGCCATTATGGGTGTAGCACTGGAGAAACTGAGGCAGGAGGATTAAGAATTTAAGAAGTTAATAGTTTTAAACTTAAAGGTTTGAGCTAGGCTCTCACTAGGGAGCACAGGCTGGTTGCTTGTCTGCTTTGGGTTTGATTTGCTTGTTGAGATAGTCCAGTGTAACCCGGGCTGGCCTTGAACTCACTAAGTAGCTGAGGATGACCTTGAACTGTTCTTCCTGCTCCTTAGCCTCTGAATTTAGACAAGCACACAGTATCTATTATCTGTGTGTTTGTTTTTGAGGTAGGATTTCACTGTGTAGCCTTAGGTGATTCCTGCCCTTCTGAGTTTTGCTGTCATGTACCGCCATGCCTAGCTCAAGTCTGCTAATTGTGTACAGGGCAGTGGTTCCCCCCAACCCCCCACAGGGTTTCTCTGTTTAGCCCTGGCTGTCCTGGAACTCACTCTGTAGACCAGGCTGGCCTTGAACTCTGAAATCCGCCTGCCTCTGTCTCCCAAGTGCTGGGATTAAAGGCATGCGCCACCACCGCCCAGCGAGGGCAGTGGTTTTTGATATACTCTTGTGTGCAACCATTAACTACTACCCATTCCAGAGCACTGTTGTCTCTCCCCGAGAGAGCAAGAAAGCAGCCCCTGTACTGTGGGCAGGTCTGTCACTCCCTCACGCCTTGGAGCCCACTGGTCCATGCTGAAGCTTTGTCTGAAGTGACATGGAATGTGAAATGACCAGGTCTGTGGCTTTCTCTCAATAAGGTGTGTTTGAGTTTGTTCGTGTGTCTGTGGTGGCTGTCAGACTTGATGCCTGGTGCTGGGGAGATGGCTCAGTTGGTAGAGTGCTTGTGGCAGAGGCATGAGGACCTTGTGTTTGGAATCCACAAGCACACAGGACAGCTGAATGTCTTTACCTGTAATCCCAACCATGGGCTGCCAGGACAGAAGGGTGCTGGGGCCAGCCTACCCAACTTCTCAGTGAGCCCCAGGTCAGTAAGAGCCTATGTAAACATAGACAGACAGCTACAGAGGAGGTTACTGCTGTTGATTTCCGGTCTTCATATGCACACACACACATTATACATACACAAAACCTGCACAGCATACACATACACTGCACACACTATAAACATGCACACTATACAGACATATATACTATATATACACACATACACACATGGGCAGGGACACACACACGAGCCTGACAGAGTATGTTCTATCTGTCCATTGTCACAAAACTCTACCTTTTGGCAGACATGCTGCTCTCATCTGAGTGGAGTCTGCAGTACTCTTGTGTTGGTTCCTAACTGTGAAACTGCTAGGTCAAGGTTTTGTTGTTTTTAAGACTGCGTTTGTCTGTGGAGCCCTGGCTGTCTTGGAACTCACTCTGTAGACCAGGATGACCTCAAATTCACAAAGATCCACCTGCCTCTGCTTCCTGAGTGCTGGGATTAATGGTATGTGCTACCATGCCTGGCCTGGGTTGATTCATTTTGAGACAGGATGTTTGTTGTTTGGGCGGGGGCACAGTCTCATAGAACCTGGGCTGACCTTGAAACCACTATGTAGCCCCTATTATCTTTAAACTTAAACCCTCTGCCTCAGTCTCACAAATGTTATAGTTATTTGGCTCAGCTATCAAACCTATCTCCAGACTCTCTTCTTACCTTATTTTAAAGATTTGTGTTGTAGTAAATAATATTTGGGGGTCTCTACACCACCTTAGATCATTCAGTTCCCAAATAAAAGACACAAAACCTTTATATTTACAAGCCTTAATTCACTACAGCTGGGCTGATATCAGCTCTCTATGCTATTTTGTCCACTTCTGTCAGTGACCCCGAGATGTGACTCGCCGTGTTCCACCTGGGCCGCTCCTACTCCAAGGGGCCATCCCTCATGGCCGTGCGCTCATGAACCACCTACCCCTACTTTGTCTTTCGTCTCTCCCCTCTCCTCATGGCCTCTGCTTCAGACTCCTACCCAAGCCCTGGGAATCAAAATCTCACCTATGTCTCTCTTCTGCCCAGCTACGGCTGTAGGCATCTTTATTGACCAATCGGGGATAACTTGGAGGTTAAGGTTACATAGCATCATCACTTGATATATGTGAGGATCTCCTCATAGGGGAACCCGATCCTGGGGTCCTATATTTAGCATTACAATACATAACGACAGACTAAACCTCAACGGATTTGTTTTATTTTAAACCGTGTGTGTGTGTGTGTGTGTGTGTGTGTGTGTGTGTGTGTGTTTGAGTTCATGCATTTGAGTAGAGGTATTCTTAGAAGTCAGAAGAAGGAATAGACTGAGCAGTGTGAATTAGCCACTGAGCCACCTCCACTCTTGCCTTGACCCTTCTATTTTTATTTTAAGACAAGCTCTTACTGGGCATGGTGGTATGTGCTGTTACCCAGCACCCAGAACAGATTTACGTGAATGTGAGACTACTCTAAAACACCTATTGGGTTCTAGGCTAGCCAGGGTTCCATGGTAAGAGACTATCTCAAAATGGGTGGGGCGAAGGACTTGCTCTATTGCCAGCCTGATCCTGAACTCACTCTGTTGTCTAGACTGCCTTTGAATTTAACTGTCACCCTTCCTCAGCCTCCTTAGGGCTTGAATCACAGATATGTGTCACCAGCCCCAACTTATCCCAACTTTAAAAACTATTTAGTTTTCTGTGAATGTGTGCTTATGTGTACTGGATATGTACAGCACACCACAGAGACTATCTCGTGTCCTCTGGCTTTGCCCTCTCCCTTCCTGCTTCCCTGAAGTCAGCGTCGTCTGGATTCACAGTTGTGTCCATCCTTCCTACCTGGCTGCATCTTCATGCACTGTCGCTTGCAGCACGTTGGTCTGTCTTCTCCTGTTGAGTTTCACAGTTACTGACCAGGAAATGTACAGGAAGACAAAGAAATCCACTTCTTCACTGGAGAGTTGATACAGGAAGAAGGCAGGGCTGAGCTCCATGGGTTGAGTGCTTGCCTTGCATACCCAAAGCCCTGACTGGTTTCTATGCACAGTACTGTATAAACCTGTGTGGTGGTGTGCACGTCTCAGTCTGAGTGTAGAGAAGGGATCAAGAGTTAAAGTCTTCTTGGCTAAAGAGTGAGCTCCCAGCCAGGCATGGGGGCACCTGCCTTTAATCCCAGCACTCCGGTGGCAGGTGGATCTCCGTGAGTTCAAGGCCCACCTGGTCTACAGAGTGAGTTCCAGAATAGTTGGGGCTAAACAGAGAAACCCTGTCTCAAGAAACAAAAAAAAAAGGGGGGGGGACAGGGGAGGAATCAAGACTAGCATGGGTTAAAAGACCCAATCAGTCAACTAATAAATGAGTTAAATAACTGATAAGTAAGTTAAAGAGAAAGCCAGAGAGCTGCGATGTGGCTGAAGGCGGCAGAGTAATTAATTGCCTAGTGTGTATGGAGCCCAGGTTCCAGCCTCAATTCTTATAAATTGTGCATATCTGTAACCTCAGCCAAAGGGTCAGAAGTTGAAGGGCAACCTTGGCTTTTGAGGCCCTGACTATAGTGCAAGAGGCTAAAGTCCAAAGTTGTCAGCCTAGAATACTGGATGGGAATGACAGGACCTCTAAGACTTCAAGGAGAACTGTTTCCTGCCTCTCCTCTGATTTGTTCTGTCCCCAACTCGTCGGTTGTCGGCAAGGTCTTAGTGCTCAGATGTGTTTCACAGTGCGTCTGCTAGTCTCTTCATAATCTACCGCAATGCAGGTAACATGAAGGGGCTCAAGACGCAGGGTCAAGCTAGCCTGCACATTTTGCCTGGCCCTGCCAATTGTTTTGTAGATGAAGAGACAGTCCCTGGAGCAGTCAGGGCAGTGTCCAGGTGCTTTGGGGTTGCTCTGGCTACCTGTGTTCTATCCTGGTCACATGGCAACAGATAGGATGATGGGTGCCCTGGGGCCATGTATCTCTGACTGCCCCTTGGTGTCCCCACAGAGACAGCATGGACAGTGTGAAGCAGAGTGCAGCCCTATGCCTGTTGCGACTCTACAAGGCCTCACCCGACTTGGTGCCCATGGGCGAGTGGACGGCACGTGTGGTGCACTTGCTCAATGATCAGCACATGGTGAGGTGCCCGGCCGCCCCGCCCTTGTGCCTGCAGCCCGTCTTGACTTCTGCCCCATCCCTGTCCTGACATTCCAACCCAGATCTCATGTCCCTAGTGTATATGCTCTGCCTGATTTTCAAGAGACCTTCCTCCTTCCTTGATAACTCCTTGGCTGCCTGGGACTGTCCTCATCTCTGATGCAGAACCTTAAAAAGATTTGCATATTTCTGTCTAGTTCCCATAGCAAGGCCAGTTGACTGACTGTCTTGCAAAAACTTACCCCACCCAAGACTCCCAGTAGCCCACCCTGCTCCTGACTCCTGAGGTGACTTACCCTAATGCCAGGGCCTTCCCAGTGACCCCCAGCATGAAGTCCCTCATGCCTGAGCTCCTTGCAGGGAGTGGTCACAGCTGCCGTCAGCCTTATCACCTGTCTGTGCAAGAAGAATCCGGATGACTTCAAGACCTGTATCTCCCTGGCCGTGTCTCGCTTAAGCCGGGTGAGTGCTGTCACACTGGCCGTGGGAGGGTCAGGCGCCCCTGTGACTGTGATATCTGTCTCTCCTCCCTTCCCTAAAAGGCAAGCCAGCCTGTGCTTAAAAGCCAAGGCTCTGCATCGGCTTCACTTCTGTGTACTGCTTTTCCTGCCTGGCTCAGGGGCTGCTGTCAGTGCTGTGTGCAGCATGGCCGTGGTGGCTAAGATGCTGAGAGCTCCCTGCCTGCTCGTCTTTGTCTACACGCCCCTCTTCTGCCTCCCACCACCTCCACCCCTGTCTTTAGAGCACTCAAGCCTTCTGTGTGCCTGGCTCTCTATGTCTGAGTCAGACCTTAAGGTGGCCCTGTCCTGCTGAGAGGGAGTGTGACAGGGATGGTGACTCAGTCACAGACTGCCAAGAAGGGCTCTGTACCATGGATTGAGCCCAGCATTGTGGACACCTTGTGGAGGTCCTGGTCTAGTTTGGGAGACAGGAGAGCTTCTGGGATAGCAATCCAATGGAGACTCAGATAAAAAAAAAAAAAAAGAAAGAAAGAAAGAAAATATTGTCCGGGAGGCCATAAGTGTTTCAGATCCTTGGGGAGAAGGAACACCTATGCCTACCATTCATTCTGTCCCCAGCCTCTTGTTACCACACATCTGAATGTATTAGGTGCCAGGCCCAACAGGGTACAGAGATGAGGTCACTGTCGCCTAGGACACATGGTCATGCCACTGGCACAGAACACTGTGGGGAAGGCTTCCTGGAGAAGGTTGTTGGGTTTTTTGTTTTGTTTTGTTTTGTTTTTTGTCCAAAACAAGAGTTTCTTTGTGTAGTCTTGGCTATCCTGGAACTAGCTCTGGGTTGGCCTGAAACTCACAGAGGTCTGCCTGCTTCTGCCTCTCGAGTGCTGGGACTAAAGGCTTTTGCCACCACTGCCCAGCTTGCAGAAGGATTTTCGAGGTGGAGTCGGAAGTTACCCTGAGGAGTGATTGTCATACGATCTTCTGACCTGTACTGGACCAGGGACGGAGGAAGGATCAGACCCAGCTCCTGACCCTTCAGTAGTTCCTCTGTGCTGAGGATACAGGAACCATGGTGGTTAAGGCTGTAAAAGGCAGAGCCCAGGAGTAAGTAGAGAGGCTCTGCCTGTCCTAGGGACTGTCACACAGGGAAGTAGCAGAGACTTTTGTTCTCTTCACTGTTACCAGAACTGCTTGGAAAATTCAGAGTGAGGTGCTGGGGCACGGTGCACACACTGAGGAGGCTGAAGCAGGAGGATCTTGACTTTGAGATCATCAGGCTTAGTTCTGGTCCCATCCTCAGGCCACTCTATGTCCTGGTGTGACCATGTGTTCTTCAGGGCCTCTGCTGCTTCCACCCATCATTCCTTCCTTCTGCAGATTGTCTCCTCAGCCTCCACCGACCTCCAGGACTATACTTACTACTTTGTTCCTGCACCCTGGCTCTCTGTGAAGTTACTGCGGCTGCTACAGTGTTACCCACCACCAGGTAAGGCCTGTGGGCTGCCCACATCCCTCTTCTCCTGGGCAGCACTATGCCTCCAGATTCATGGGAGGCCTTGGGTGTGTGTGGGGGTGGTACACAGCCTGGTGCCCTGACCTGTGCAGCACCTGGGGTGGCACAGCTCGTCTTGTCTTCGGCCCACCAATTTTTCATAGCTTCCATTCTGTGAAATGAGCTGGTTGCCATGCCTGCTTTACAGAGAAGGTCCATTGCCCCACTCTGCCTGGCAGCTGCCTGTGCAGCTGGGGTCTGGCTGGTATCCCTCTACCACAGTAGTGAGGCACTCTGGGGACGCCGATCAGCTTGCTTTCTGTGAAACTCAGAAACCCTGGCCCCAAATAGTGTGTAGTGGCCCTCCAGGGTCACTCAGTCTCTTGACCTCTATGGATAGCTTTGTGGGAAAGCTCGAGCTCCACGGTGGCTCTGGGATAGGCTCCTGGGTTCTCCATACTTCTGTGAGAAACCTCAGGAGCATCAGTGCAGCAGAAGGGGAAACTGAGGCTCATGAGAGTGGAAATGAGAGACTCATTTCCAGCAGAGTCAGTATGGGGGTTGGGGGGAAACCCAGACCTAGAAATTGTTGTTCTAATGTTAGAAGGCAGAGGCCCAGCCAGGGCCTGCCAGGCTTGAAGGCAGCCGGGCCCTCCCATGGAGGGTGGGTGCAGGCTGCAGAAGGCTCAGCCACTTACCCTCTCCTCCCCCAGAGGATGCGGCTGTGAAGGGGCGGTTAGTGGAGTGTCTTGAGACTGTGCTCAACAAGGCTCAGGAGCCTCCCAAGTCCAAGAAGGTGCAGCACTCCAATGCCAAGAACGCTATCCTCTTTGAGACCATCAGCCTCATCATCCACTATGACAGGTGCTGTGGGCAGAGGCGTGGGCAGGGTAGGGCCCTGGCCCGAGGGGGGGAGGCTGGCATCTCACCCTGGGTCTGAGGGCCAGCAGGGCCTGGGAGAGGACAGGTGTGAGATGGTCCCCTGAGGTGGGTGTGAATTGCTGCATATCTTGTTGTTCGGTCCTGCATGCGGAGGCCTGAAGTCAGGGCTGGATTCTGCTGGCCGTATCCCGACTCTAGTGCTTCTCTCTGTCTGGGTTCCTGAGGGTTCCTCGGAGGGACACAGTGGGATGCTGGGGTGGGCTCACATCTCATCTTCCTCTACACTTCACTTGTGCCTGCCAGCGAGCCCAACCTCCTGGTCCGTGCCTGCAACCAGCTGGGTCAGTTCCTGCAGCACCGGGAGACGAACCTGCGCTACCTGGCCCTGGAGAGCATGTGCACGCTGGCCAGCTCTGAGTTCTCCCATGAGGCTGTCAAGACCCACATTGATACTGTTATTAATGCCCTCAAGGTACAGCCCTCTGCCCCACTCAGTGTGGCCTGGTGCTTGGTGGCCCTACATTGGGCCCAGTGCAGCGTAGACCCAGCTTGTTCCTGCTCTCCTTTCCTCAGACGGAACGAGATGTCAGTGTGAGGCAGCGAGCAGCTGACCTCCTGTACGCCATGTGTGACCGGAGCAACGCCAAGCAGATTGTGTCGGAGATGCTTCGGTACCTGGAGACTGCCGACTATGCCATCCGAGAGGAGATTGTGAGCCTAGAGGACAGGGCTGGACGCTGAGTGTTGGGAGGAGGGCCAGCACTTGGGCCACAGTATAAGGGAGGAGGGCTGGGTTCTGACCCCTTAGGTTGAAGGAGGAGTGTGGGGACTGGACCTCTAGGTCTACGGGAAGAAGACTAAGAGTTAGGAATCCTGAGTCTAAGGGAGGGGTCTGGGAAGGGAGGGCCCCTGGTTGTTAAGATGGGGCCAGCCATAGATCATAGATCATAGTGACCCTCCCATGGGCATAATTGTCCACTCACACATTGCCACGTCCCATCACAGGTGCTGAAGGTGGCCATCTTGGCTGAGAAGTATGCAGTGGACTACAGCTGGTATGTGGACACCATCCTCAACCTCATCCGCATTGCAGGCGACTATGTGAGCGAGGAGGTGTGGTACCGAGTGCTGCAGATTGTCACCAACCGTGACGATGTCCAGGGTTATGCAGCCAAGACAGTGTTTGAGGTTAGCAGCTTTCACTTTGACCCCATAATGGAGCTTGGCTCCCAGTCGAGAGCAGCTGGGCAAGCGTATGCCCTACCAGCGGGGCCAGCATGCTGCTCAGCCCCAGTCTTGGCTCAGTTACCCAAGGAACGGGGAGCTGCAGCTTCGGGCCTTCCCGGGTGGGAAGCATACAGTATCTGTGTCGAATCTCTGTGCAGGAGAGCAGGCCCTTCATTCCTCACTATGCAATGCTTCCCAGGCTCAGAGAGTGGCAGTCAGTCGTGACGGCACATGTGGCAATGGTTAAGAGGGTAAAGTGCCGGCTGTGCAGAGTACTCGTGCAGAAGCTGTGTGTGTGTGTGTGTGTGTGTGTGTGTGTGTGTGTGTGTGTGTGTCTAACTCCAGCACTGTGGGGCAGAGACAGACAGGTTCCGGGAGCTGGCTGGCCAGTGAGGCTAGCCAGAATGGGAACTCTGTGTTCAGTGAGAGACCCTGTCTCAAAAAATAAGGTAGGGAGTGATTGAGAAAGATGCCTGACACCTTCTGGCCTTCGTATCCTTGCACACGGGCATGCAATCCTGTGTGCACATGTGCACACACAGAACATGGGGTGAAAGCTACTCATGGCTGTCCAGGAAGTAATCAAGGATAATGCACCCCTAGTGCCCTCCCTTTTCCAGGTAGGTTCTGCCTCCCACGGTTTTAGGACCTTCCTAAACAGTGCCAATGGCTGGGCACCAAGCACTAGACAGATGGTACGTGTGGGAGGTCTCAGTCACACTGTAACACTGAGTCAGGCTAGTCACCCCTCAGCTCCCCCAGGCCTCAGTCTCCCCGTGTACATTTGCTGAGGTCACAAGGACTCTCCTATCTCTCCTAGCCTTGTCCTCACGCTGCCTTCTCTTGCCTCCTCCCAGGCCCTCCAGGCCCCAGCCTGTCATGAGAACATGGTGAAGGTTGGTGGCTACATCCTTGGGGAGTTTGGGAACTTGATTGCTGGAGACCCACGATCCAGGTGAGGGAGCCTCATTCTGGGGGACCTCTGAGGGGCCTGGGGAAATGAAGAGGCTGGGAGCTGGGAAAAGATGGGATTCCTAGGGACCCTCTTAACACACATCCCAGTTAAGCCTGCATGAGGACACAGTCTCGTCTGGGAGTGTGGGTGACAGGCATGTCTGCTGACGCCCTCCCTCACAGCCCACCCGTGCAGTTCTCGCTGCTGCACTCCAAGTTCCACCTGTGCAGTGTGGCCACGCGTGCTCTCCTGCTGTCCACCTACATCAAGTTCATCAATCTCTTCCCTGAGACCAAGGCCACCATCCAAGGCGTCCTGCGCGCCGGCTCCCAGCTGCGCAATGCTGACGTGGAACTACAGCAGCGGGCAGTGGAGTACCTCACCCTCAGCTCTGTAGCCAGCACTGATGTTCTGGTCAGTGCCAATGCCCCCAGTCCTTGGGACCACCACCCTCTAGGGCCAGAAGTGTCCCTGACCTCCTGTCCTGCCCACAGGCCACGGTGCTAGAAGAAATGCCCCCATTTCCTGAGCGCGAGTCATCCATCTTGGCCAAGCTGAAGCGCAAGAAGGGCCCTGGGGCAGCCAGTGCCCTGGATGACAGCCGCAGGGACACCAGCAGCAATGACATCAATGGGGGTGTGGAACCCACCCCCAGTACTGTGGTGAGCCCAGTTATGGAGCATGTGCCCAGGCTGGGTCCACTCTGCCTTGCCCTGTCTCACCTCTACCCTGTCTTCCCTTGATTGCAGTCAACCCCCTCACCCTCCGCGGACCTCTTGGGGCTGCGGGCAGCCCCTCCCCCTGCTGTACCCCCGGCTCCCGTAGGCGGGAACCTCCTGGTGGATGTCTTCTCTGACGGCCCCACTACACAGCCCAGCCTGGGGCCCACTCCTGAGGAGGCCTTCCTGAGGTACCTCCTGTCTTTGTCCTACTCAGTCCCACCCCTTCCGTCTCCCTCCTGTCCCTAGGTCTGGTTGCCACTCTGGACTCTGCTGCCCTAGCTACCCTTGCTGTCTTCCCATAGCTGTGTCTCAGTCCACTCTTCCTTCTCTCCTTCCTCTTGCCTCTCTTTCCCTGGCCCTCTTGCTGCCTCTCTGGGATTGGCTGCCTGCCACACCTGTCTTCTCTGTCTGCTCTGGGATTGGATGGCCCAGCGAGCTGGAGCCCCCTGCCCCTGAGAGCCCCATGGCTTTGTTGGCTGACCCAGCTCCAGCTGCTGAGTAAGGGGTGGCCTCTGGCTTTGGGTTGATGGATGTCCCAGGGTGGGCTTTAGGGGTTCCTGATGACTAGCAAATGTAGGCTTAAAAAATAGTGAAAGTTGGGGTTCATAGGAGATCCCTCTGCTGGGGTCCCACTCCCATAACTGAGGATCTCTGGGGAAGCTTGGCCTGTAGGTTCTGGGGTCTGCCTTCCAAGAGAGTGTTGCCTATGCCTCTTTCCTCCAGCCCCAATCCCTACACACCTCACTTCGTCCTCTCCCCCAGCCCAGGTCCTGAGGACATAGGCCCTCCCATTCCAGAAGCGGATGAACTGTTGAATAAGTGAGTTCTGGGTGAGGTGGGCAGGGAGTGGGGACAGGTGGGGAACACAGAGATGGGTGGTCAGGGCCGCCCCTTCTGACTCCCACCACCCCGCCTAGGTTCGTGTGTAAGAACAGTGGGGTCTTGTTTGAGAACCAGCTGCTGCAGATCGGAGTCAAGTCTGAGTTCCGGCAGAACCTGGGTGTGTCCTGGTGGCCCAGAGGTGGAATAGGGGTACTGAAGGGGTGGGATTGTTAGCACATCCCCTGGCTGGGCTGGAGGCAGGGTACGGGATCAGAGGAGCTTGGATGGAGCCCTCACCCACCCGCTGCAGGCCGCATGTATCTCTTCTATGGCAACAAGACTTCCGTGCAGTTCCAGAGCTTCTCGCCCACCGTGGTCCACCCTGGGGACCTCCAGACTCATATCCTGTGCTCTTGTGCCCCAACCCACCCCTGTAGGCTACTGGGAAACAGACTCATCAGGTCCATACCTGTTCAGCCCCTCACTGAGTTAGGCAAGTCACTTCTAAAGCTGTATGCATAGTAAGTAGGCCTCTACTCTGGCACAGGTGACAGTAACCCAGTATACAGGATGTATGACTCCCGGCAGGCACATCAGGTGCCCTGCTAGACACCTTACCTTTGCTGATGTGCTTCTGTTTGGGGATCTTGCACTCAGGTTAACCAGGGATGCCCAGTGTCGGCCCTGCAGTGCATCGGCTGAGGGCCTTGCCTCCTAACCCTGCTTATGCAGGTCTTTCGTTTAACATAGCCTAGGCTGACCTCCACTCACTCCACACACTAGGCTGGCTTTGAGTCAAGGTGAGTCTTCTGTCTCTGCCTCCCAGGTGCTGGGAGAATAGGTGTGCAGCAGTGAGCCTGGCTTCCTAGGCCTTTTGAAAGAGCAGTTGGGATGTCCTGGAAGGTGTGTGGCAGAGCCAGGCCCCTCTCCCTTATATGGGCCTCGGTCCGAATGTTTAAGACTACAACAACTAGCCCTTCCCCCTCTGCTTCTCTCATCAACCTTTCCAGAGCCCAGGGTAGTCATCTCCGTCTGAAGTAGGACAGGGTAGGTGAGGATATAGATACCAGCCATACCAGTAAAGTCAGGCCTGCATACAGATGGCGACAGCACTTGCTTCCATCTAGCTGCATGACCACTACCAACACAGACATGTTCTGGTGCTGGGTGATTTCATCTACCCTCAGGACATTTTCATGTACCTAGTTTATACTAGAGGCTAAGAAAACACCAGCTTGCCCACCAGTATCCATGTGGCTCGCTGCCTATTGGAGCCAGGAGCCGAGGAGGCTGGAGGATATTCCTAAGTGTCCCACATCTCACAGGAGGAAGGAGGTGTAGGTGAGTCTGCAGTTGGCCCAGAGCCTCTAGCAGACCTGGGCTTGTGCTGCCCCATGCTGCCCCAGTTGTGCCACTGGTGTCTCTGGCTTCCTTGACTATGGGGCCACAGCTGGCAGTGCAGACCAAGCGTGTGGCTGCACAAGTGGACGGTGGTGCACAGGTGCAGCAAGTACTCAACATTGAGTGTCTGCGAGACTTCTTGACGCCACCACTGCTGTCCGTGCGCTTCCGGTGAGTGGGAGCAACACCTTGTGGGGTGTGGGGCAATGAGGCAGGGTCTTCAGGAATGGGGCCTGGCTGAGCTGCTCCTCATCTGTTCAGGTACGGTGGCACCGCCCAGTCCCTCACTCTGAAGCTCCCAGTGACCATCAACAAATTCTTCCAGCCCACAGAGATGGCGGCCCAAGACTTTTTCCAGCGCTGGAAGCAGCTGAGCCTGTGAGGGGTGGGGCTGAGGGCGGGGCGGGGCTGAGGGGCGGGGCTCCAAATGCCTGACAGTGCTTTCAACCTTCCAGCCCCCTGCAGGAGGCACAGAAAATCTTCAAAGCCAACCACCCCATGGATGCTGAAGTTACTAAGGCTAAGGTGAGAGAGACTGGGTGTTTAAGGGGTGCTGACCACTGGATGGACCAGTTCTCACATGAGAGTTTAGCCTGCAGTAGGCTGGAGGCTTCTCAGCTCTGCTTCTTTAATACCCACCCTGTTCTAGCTTCTGGGGTTTGGCTCTGCTCTTCTGGACAATGTGGATCCCAACCCTGAGAACTTCGTGGGTGCTGGAATCATCCAGACGAAAGCCCTGCAGGTGGGGTGTCTGCTTCGGCTGGAGCCCAATGCCCAGGCCCAAGTGAGTGCTAAGGGTGGACCTTTCTGTGACCCTACATTCCTTGCACCCAGTCCCCCTTCCTGTGCCTCTCATTATCTTCTCTTTACCTACCTCACCCCTCTGACTTTGTACCCCTTGTTGCCTTCTCTCCTCTCCACAGATGTACCGCCTAACCCTGCGCACCAGCAAAGAGCCTGTCTCCCGTCACTTGTGTGAACTGCTGGCCCAGCAGTTCTGAGCCCTGGACTTGCCCTGGGAAATGGCCAGTGCCAGGCAGCCCTGGGATGGAGGCAGCTGTGGTGGAGGGGGACAGCGAGGGGACCTCCAGTGTTGACAGCGAGGACCCCAGGGTGGGGGCATGCCTGGGAGCTTCCTCTGGCCTTTTGTATTTTATTTTTGTTCATCTGCTGCTGTTTACATTCTAGGGGGGTCAAGGGAAGCACCCTCCCTCCCTTGTCCCCTGAAGCACAGAGGGGAGAGGGGCCGGGGAAGTAGGTACCTCCTCCCCTCCCCCTCCCTCCTAGTCCCCCTCCCCCTCCCTCCCTTTCCCCATCCAGGGGCTGTGTATTATTGTGAGCGAATAAACAGAGAGACGCTAATATTACCCAATCTATTGACTGCCCACCCTTAGTGATCAAAGGAGGGGGGTGAGGGCTTGTAGAGTGTGGGTGGCCAGGTGTCGCAGCCCATGGGTGGGGCTCTGAGGGGACAGCAGCAGCAGCAGCAGCCGTAGCCCTAGCTGCACAGCCACGAGCTGCCACCCCATGCCTGGCCCTAGCACGAGATAGCAGGCTCTGGGCGTCTGGACTGGGTGGACTGTATCCTCTTGTTTCTCTGCAGTCCCTGGTTCTGAGGAAGGACAGGGAGGACTGTGATGAGCAGCACAGTGCCCTCGTCAGAGCCCAGTCCATTCCTTCACAGTAACTCCCAGATCAGCCTCTTCCCGCCTAGTCTTGCTGTCCTATGATCCCTGTGTGGACTCAGACAGACCTAACATGTAGTTGACACCAAGTGCCTCACCAGCACTGGTGTCACCCTCCTGAGGATCACACCCTACTCACAAGTGTGAACCTCCAGATTTGCACACTTGTGAGGTCTTTATCTGGCTGGGCACTATTAGGTCCCTGCCTGTGTCTCTTGGGGCCTTAGAGACCTGGGACAACTTCCCAATGTGGAGTCTGCAAGCTTCTCACTTGCCTCAGCTTGAGCAAGGCTCTGTCCAGCACTGGAGGGTGACAGGAACAGCTGGTTGAGCCTGGCCAGTTAGCATTGCTCAGCATTTAGGATGGACAGAACCAACAGTCCTTGCCTAGGATGCTGCAGTAAGTTCTCAGTTCTTTTGAGGTACTGGATAGCCCAAGCTGGCCTCAAACTCCTGGTCATTCTGCCTTAGCCACCATAGGGCTGAAATTCCAGGTGTGGGACAAACTATCCAGCCCAGAACCAGTGCTAACTGTAAAAACACTGGCTGGAGAAGAAGTCGGAATTTAGTAAGACTGACAGGGGCAACTCAGGCATGTGATGGGTTCTCTGCTTCAGGGTGTGCATGCCATGTGGGATCCATGCCTACCACTGACCTGGTGAGAAGTGGGTGGTGGCCACCAGCGTGTAGAAGTTTCTAAGGAGGCGTCTGCGCTGCTCAGGGGAAGGCTCTAGAGAAAATTGAGCACCTTGACTAGGTGGCCTCTGGCTCAAGACCCTCCCACTCACTGCTTCCCCACGCACCTTTATCCTTCGAGGGCTCCACGGTAAAGAGGCAGCGTCTCAGTTCCAAATGGAGTAACAACAGACTGGGGAAAAGCACTATTAGGCTGTGTGGAACCGGCAGAGCAAATGGCCTTCCCAGCCCTGGGCCCAACTATCGAGCCTTACCCAAGAATATCGCTGTGCAGCGGGAACCCGTCGGGTAGCGCCCTAGGGCCCAGTGGCAGGCAGGCCCGGAGGGGCTCCAACAGAGGCTGCCACCAGCGTTCCAGCAACTATGGGGTAGGGGGTGAGGTGGAGGGGGCGAGATAGCAGCGAGGTCAGGGCTGGCCCCTGGTGGAGCTCGGTTGGCCATGGCCTGCATGCAGCAGGTGGCACCGAGGGAGGGGGCGTGCAGGGGCAGCACAGCAACAGTTTGCCTAACCTGTGGGTCCAGCTGGCCGAGGGGCGGGCGCGGCCCGCACAACAGACATAGCTCCAGGCCCCGCAGCAGCGACAAGGTCAACAACCGGTGCGGGACCTGTAGTGGGGCGCAATATAGGACTATGCATGCCCCCCCCTTCCGCTGGAGGCCCCACCCTGGTCCCGCTCACTCACCGTGGGGCTCCCGTGTGGCAGATACACCGGGTAGTCACGAGCAGCTTGCGGTGGCAAAGACCCCACCAGCCAGGGGAGCAACACAGCTTCAGGCATGCCTAGGCGCCACCAGCCCTCGGTGGCTGCCACCACTCGGCCTGAGACCAGCAGGCTGACAAAGGCCGTCCCAGTGGCCTCCGCGAACCCCGAGAGGGTTTCCTGGTAAAAAGGTCAAACTAGATGTCATAGCGCAGGAGGGACCTTCCCGCCTAGGCATGGAGGGAAAGAGCAGCCATGAGACCAGAGACACTCCATCCAACATACAAGGCTGCCAAGCTCCTGTTTCAGACCCTCTCGGTGAATGCTTTAACTTTCCTGTTCAGTCAGCTTTCTCATTTCTCCATATACTGCATACTTATTTTATCTGTTATTTTTTAAAATTTTATTTCTCCTTCAGTTTTGGAGATGGAACCCAAGGCTTTGGGCATGCTAGCTAGGCAACTCCCCTACCGAGCCACATTGAATTTTTGAGTCATGTGTTCACTGAGCTGCCTAGATTGGCCTTAAACTTTGCATCCCCTTCCTCAGCCTCCAGGATAGCTGGAGTGGCAGGCCCGCACCAGGAGGCCCTGCAATGCAATAGTTTAAACAACAGCATCTACAACTTGATCCCCTACTTGCTGAGAAGGTGCAATCCTGACCTATGGAAGCTCTGAGGTCAGGGCGCATGCCCAGGAGAGGCATGAGGTTAAGAAAGGAAGAGTGGGTGGGCGGGGCAGAGCATGGCTTTAATCCCGGTACGGTACTCCAGGCAAAGGCAGGTAGATATTTGTTGGAGGTCAGCCTGGTCTATAGATCAAGGTCCAAGATAGCCTGGGAACCCTGTCTTGGGGGGTGGGCGGAGATTTGCCTAGACAGGAGAAAAGCCCCCTGCAAGACAGAGAGGCGGGGTGCTTGCAAAATGGAAGCACTGCAGGACAGCAGGCGAGCAGTCACCCCGGTGAGGAAAGTTCTTTTAGAAAGAGTTTCAGGTAAACTATGATACCAGGATGATAAGACGGTGCTAGGACCATGTCCAGAGGGAGAAAATAAAGGAAGGCTGAGCAGAACCATGGGACACAGTTATTTCTATAGCTGCCCCAATACCTGCATGACAGACCCCTCTGGAGGAATGACACAGTCCACACACTGGGTCAGGTCCCCGATGAGCTCTGAGTTCCCCAGGAAGCTGTCAATGAGACAGTAGCTGGCCTGTTAGAGGACAAAGGAAATGTCTAGAACCCAAGTGGGCCCAGATCAGCCGATAGAAAACTGGGGCTAGCTCCAGGGTTAAACAAGCTCTCCAAGAACCCATGGGCCCATGCTTTCACAGTGCCTACTGGGAATTGTAGTTCCAGACAAACAGACACAGTTTAGGGATCCTAACTGCACCCACATCCCACAGCCTCACCCTCAATTCTTTCTTCAGTCTTTCTACATTCCGGATATTGGTCACCTCCTCAAGTCCCACAATGAGAACCTGGAAGAATCACATAGCATAGTGCAATCCTGCACAGGATCTAGTCAGATCGGACAGTACTTGGATGGGTGTCGAGAGGAAGGCCAGGTCTGGATCCCTGCATTTGAAGGAAGAGGGCTGGTTCCTGGATTCCTGGGCATGAGGGAAGAGGGGTGAGGTTTGGATGCCTGGGTGTGAGGGAAAAAAAAAATGCAGAGGTCTGGACTGAGGGGTATGGGCTGGGAGTCCAACTCTCTTGAGTTTTGGAGAGAAGAGGGCCCCCGTCTCACCATGGCCCCAAACACCATGTGGAGCATTCTTTCCAGCTTCAGCTCAGAGGTGCCTTCCTCAGATGACAGCGCAATGAGGGTGATGCTGTGGGGATGAAAGATGAGAAGCAAGAATGAGGTCAGGCCTGGGAAACGGAGCCAAGTGCTTCTCAGTCTCCCAGCTATTCCTATACTGTTGGCTACATCCTGACGTGAGAAATCAGGGATCAGAGAGGATGAGGATTATCGAAGATTCCCACAGCCAAGTTATCACTGACAGGACTCTGGGATCACCTAAGCCAGGAACCATTGCCTGGATCTTGTTCCCTTGCTCTTGCCAAGGGACCTGTCATGGAAGTTCTTCCAAACCACGGTTGTGTCTTCTGTTCTTGCAGAGTTCAGTTGCACATCCAAATTCTGGCCAAACATGTGGACTCCATTGAGGGAGCCGATAACAGAGAAAGGGAGCTGAGAAAGAGTGGAAAAACATTGCAGTAGCTCTCAAGACCTCCCCATTGAGACCCCGCTGCCCCACTTTGCAGTCTCAAATTCCCCGAAAGTTCTTCAGGAAACCAGGTTGATTAGTTCCCCCATATCAGCTAAAGGTCCCGAACCTCTACTCCCTACATGACACTCAGTGTCAGCTTCCCAAACCCCTTGTTTAGACGCAGGAGTCGAATGCCCCCACCTGTTGACGGGAGGGGGCGCCGCCGCTGCTGCTGCGACAGAACAGGGGAACCCCGCTAGAGGCTGCGAGGCACAGCAGATGCACCGTTCTTCCTGGCCCCTCATCCCCCATCTGGAAGCCCGCACACGATAAGTCACCCCCCTGGAGACTCTCGGTGTGGATCTGGGAGCATGCGGGTAGTCAGAGTATGTCAGCGTGCTGTTTGGAGCCGCCAGAGGGCGAGAAGCGAGATGGCTAAAACCTGCCTTCATCAACGCAGCCCCTCCAACAGGATTCCTTTCCGCCTCGGACGGAAGTCATCGTGACCCTAACAAAGATGGCGGCAAGTACTGTTCCCGGACAGCTTCACAGTTTTTGTATAACGAGAATGAAGAATCAAGCTTGAAGATGGTGATGTTGCCAAGGTGTTGCCTACAAACCTTCTTGTGTGTTGTAATAATTTACGTGCTATTTTTTTTTTTAACAACTGGTTGAAGACGGGGTCTGGCAACGTCAGCGTGGTTTTTTCATTCCATAGTGGTAAATACCTTGCCCCGGTCAAAGATGGCGGTACGCTCAGGCATTGCCTAGCAACCACCATTCACAATGATTTCTGTTTCAAAACTGTGAACCGCTGTGCCACGGTCTCCCTCTCATTTTTTCAGAGTGGTTTGATCCAGGCCGTGTTGCCTAGTAACCACCAAACGGGGTGGTTGTTTTTGTTTTTAGTGAAAGGCAGAAGAAAAGAGAACGTTTCTTTTCCAAAATCATGAAAACCACACAATTTCTGTAACGAATTCATGCCTATGATGGTGTACCGTGTGGAAAGTTAAAGCACTGAAAACCTCCTTCCATGCAACAATAGAAGTTAGCACCGCCGTACCAGGACGGATTTTCACAAGTATGATCCGGTACTATCACTTCCAAAGCTTTCTTCCTCCCAAGGATGGCTGGGAGCCAGAGAGGTGTCTCAGCACATCACAGAGCTTGCCACAAAGGCCTGAGAACCTTGCCTGTAAGCCCTGGAATCTTCATGGTAGAAGTAGAGAACCCACTCCACACGCTGACCTTCATGCGCGCATTGGCACATTCGCTATAATAATCAAATTTTATTTTGTAATTAAAATAGTATGTCTACAGCTTTATGTCTTTATTTTCTATTTTCTGGGAGAGTTGCGATCTGTAGGCCAGGTTGGCATAGAACTCGTGACAGTTGTTTGGCCTGGAATGGCAAACGCCAGCTGTTCTCATTCTTTCTGTCTTCCTTTCTTTCTCTTTTTTGTTTGTTCGATGTTTAGTGTATTTTCAAAGGATGGTCTCATGTAGCCCATTGCAGACCTGGGACTTGCTAAGTGGCCTTGAACTTCTGACTCCTTTTCCAACATCTCAACCTTTCTAATGTCTTTTCATTTTCTACTAGTGCAAGGAATTGAACAAGTTTCCATTGACACATATTAGATTTCTCCTGGTGAATTTCAAATGATACAATAAAACAAAAGAAATTTTTTGAGACAAAAAATCTTGCTGTGTAGCCCAGGCTGGCCTTGATCATTATGCTTGGTCCTCTCCAGTGTTGTCACTGTCATACCCTGCTCATTCTGTAAATCCTGAGTTAGCAGTTTTAGCTGCTTGATTACTGTAAGTTTGAAAACAATTGCTTTCTTTATTAAACATATTAGAAAACAATGTTTTTAATGATTTATTTATTTTTATTTCATGTGCATTTGTGTCTTGCCTTAATGGTTGTCTGTATGAGAGGGTGTTGGATACCCTGGAACTGGAGTTGAACTGTTAGGAATTGAAGACCAATCCTCTGAAAGAGCAGCCAGTGCTCTTAACTGCTGTCTCTCTAAACCCTACAAAACAATATTTTAAAGTAACTTAGAAAAAAGAAAAAAGAAAAAAGAAAAAAGAAAAAAGAAAAAAGAAAAAAGAAAGCCGCTGGGCGGTGGTGGTGCATGCCTTTAATCCCAGCACTTGGGAGGCAGAGGCAGGTGGATTTTTGAGTTCAAGACCAGCCTGGTCTACAGAGTGAGTTCCAGGACAGCCAGGGCTACACAGAGAAACCCTGTCTCGAAAAACAAACAAAAAAGGAGCTTTTTTGGATATTGTTTCTATTCTGGATTTTATTTCCTGCAGCTCTTGAGGAATAGTTAACAAGTGCACTCTGTACGTGGAAGAAACAGACACATACAATAATTTTAAAGCTTGTACATGGTTGCACAATCCCTTAAGGCCAACCTGGCCTACTCTCCTCAATCTCCTGCCAAATACACAAATAAATAGATAGATAGACAGTAGATAAATGAAACTTTAAAAATTCTACACACGCTTTTAGTTCCAGCACTTGGGAGACAGAGACAGGAGCATTTCTTGAGCCAGCCTGGTTTACATTGAGTTTCAGAACAGCTAGGGTTACACAGAGAAAACTTGTCTCAAACAAAACAAAACAAAATTTAAAGTGGAAAATTTTAGTTTATGGATTAGCATTGGGGTTAAAAAAGCTTGTTTATGCCAAGTGGTTGGGTAGCATGTGCCATTAATTCCAGCACTCCAGAGGTAGAGGCAGGCAGATCTCCGAGTTCTGGGAGGCTCCACTAATTTACAGAGCAAGACAGCCAAGGCTAACACAGAGAAAGCCTGCTTTGGGAGTGGGGGGTGGGGAAGAGACACACCAAAAATCAAGGTATGGGACAATGTCTCAGTTACTAACGAGCTGCCAGTGCAAATATATGGGCTGAGTTCAGACCCCCACCACCTACGTTTTGAAAAAGCGCTTGTGTCTTTTTTTTTCCTTTCTTATTTTATTTTTCGAGACAAGGTTTCTCTGTGCAGCCCTGTCTGCCCTGGAACTCTCTCTTCGAATGGGACCATAACTCAGATCCGATTGCAATTCCTGGAATTTAAGGCATGGACCATCACGGCTTTGTATCTTCCTACATTAGTAAGGTTTATTTAATACATTTCTGTCCACACACATTTCCAGATCATTTTATATTCATTTTGGCTTATACCGTTAGCTGCAATGCTGAGACTTAGTTTCCTAGACTATATACCACATATTCCTATTACATTTTTGATTTATTTATTATTATTATTTTGTTATTGTTTTTCTTCTTTCTTTCTTTCCTTTTTTTTTTTTTTTTTTTAAATGAGGAATGTATTTTTCTTTGAGTGGATTTCTGGCTTCATTCCCAGAAAACAGAGATTAGATGTTGCCTAGCAACCTCCACTTAAGTTGGAATTCCCTTCTTTCCCAGCGAAAACAACTACCTCGCTACCAAGTCCTAGGCATCTTTACAATGTTGCCTAGCAACGTCATTTCCGATGATGTGATTGGACCACTCTCTCTCTCATCGGTTCCGGGTCAGAAAGAGCAGAATTTATTAACTTAATCTCTGTGTGAGACCACAACGGCTGGGTACGCGTTGCCTAGCAACCGGGTTCCAGACCCTCCCTTTAGCCCGGAGTCGGAAACTAGATTTCGACTCCAAGATGGTGGCCGGATGTGCCGTTTTTCGATTTATTTCATGCTTGATGTTGTGCACAAAAGTTTGCTCGATTTGGAGAGGCCCTTAAAGGAGCTCGTTGTGCCTATTCTGAGAGTTTCATGTTGTTGGTATGCGCCAGGGTAGAGATAAGACCACAGCGCCCAGGATGCCCCGCACAAACATGGCCGTATCAGCATCAGCATCAGCTGCCAGACGTCCGGCGGGGGTGCGCGCACCGCGCAAGCGCACTTCTGTTCGTCCCGGGACGGCGACGGCAGCGGCGGCACTGGCGGTGGCGGCGCGGGGCATGGTCCCCGGATCCGAAGGCCCGGCCCGGGCCGGGGGCCTGGTCGCCGATGTGGTGTTTGTGATCGAAGGGACAGCAAACCTGGGTCCGTACTTCGAGGAGCTCCGCAAGCACTACCTGCTGCCGGCCATAGAGTGAGTAAGACCCCACGTCGTCTCCCGCCGCCCTATCCTAAAGCTGGTGCCGACCTCGCCTTTCCTCCGTCTTTGCAGGTACTTCAACGGGGGACCACCTGCAGAGACGGACTTTGGGGGAGACGTGAGTGTGTGGCCCAGTCACGGGGAGGAAGCCGGTAGACCCCTATGTCTGAGGGAGGAAAGATGGGGGGGTCTTTAGTCTTGGGCTTGAGGGAAGAGGGACTCACAGTTTATTTCTGAAATGATCTGAAGTTGGGAGGTCCTGTTCCTTGCCAAAGATCTCAGTTTTAAAGTTCTTTTGTCCTGTCTTCCCAGTATGGTGGAACCCAGTACAGCCTTGTGGTGTTCAACACAGTGGACTGCGCGCCAGAGTCCTATGTACAATGTCATGCTCCTACCAGCAGTGCCTATGAGTTTGTCACCTGGCTCGATGGCATCAAGTGAGCTTTGCCTGCGTCTGTGGCAGGATGGGGGGACCCCAGGAAAGACTGTGGGCATGGTGGCCTGTGATTGAATAGTGCCTGGTGCTCATCGGAACTCCGTGGGTCCCCACAGTCTGTGTCGGAGTATGCCATACCACCAGCTTCCTCTTCTTTCTTCCTCTCTCCTTGTCTGTCTACTCCGGAGGAGTCTGCAGGATGGGTCTGGGCCTTGAGGGTTCCTTATGTGGGTTGGGTCATAGTTTATAGTGTAGCTGAGGCTAGGCTTGAATTTCTGATCCAACTGCTTCTGCTTTCTGGTTGCTGGGATTACAGACGCCTGCCACCATTGCCAACTTTTGGAGCCAGGCAGCCTGGAGTAGAGTCATGGCTCCTTCCCAGACAACTCTCTGACTGCTGGGTCCCAGGGTCCTCTGTGCTGCCCGTTCCTTTCTGAAAGGGAGAGATCTGTTAGCTCTTGTATTTGTCCTTTATGCTCTTGGATGTCTGTTGCTGTAACCCGCCCCCACCCCAGTTTAAGGATTTCAGACTGAACAGTTGCTCCTTGTGAAGCCATCTGTATGTCAGGAACTCAGGAGGATAAGTGGGGCCATGTGTGTTTGGTCTGGTCTCACAGGGCTGTGGTCATCCATTCCCTGGCATGCCTGAAAGGGCCACAGGCAGGCTGGCCTGCTCTGTGGCTGAGGTCAGATCATTAGTTCCTTCCCTCTGTTTGCCATCATGCCCTGGCACATGGCAGATCGATGCCTAGACTGGCAGCTGGCTCTGCCCAGAGTGAATGAGTGAACCCAGAGGCCAGAGAGGAAGCCACCAGGCTTTTTGATAACCAAGTGACACCCATCACTTTTGTCACCACTTGTTTGGTAGGTGAGTCTGTCCTGTTTTAGACAAGAATAGGTGACTAGTGGGATCCCTGGGGACAGACCACCAGAGCCTTGTAGGGTGCTGGTGCCCGGCACACAGTCAGCGGAGTGCGAGTGCCTGCTGTTACTGCTGGTCCTGGTCCTGTTCTTGGTTTGCAGGGTAACAGTGTAGACTGGTGGGTGCTGGAAGGGTCACTGATGCTAATCCCTATGTGATTCCACTGGCTGGTTGTGGTCAAGGTTCATTAGCGGTGCTGATCTAGTTCCTGCTGGTTCTTCCTGTTTGATGAAGCAGGTGTGTGTGGAATGTCTGCTTGTCTGCTGTGTTCCAGGTGTGTGTCTGTGTGTGACATGTGGTAGGTGGCATGGAAAGCTGGCCCGTGCACTGCCCCTCACCCCCAGAAGGTGTTAGGATCAGGGTTAATGTAAAGCATGCCTTCCCATTCTTGACACTTTGCACTCAAGTTTTTAAAACAGATTTTTTTTTTTAAATTTAATGTGTATGAGGTTTTGCCTGTGTGCATGTGTGTATGACACTTGTGCCTGGTGCCCTTGGAGACCAAGAGAGACTATCAGATCTTCTGGAACTGGAGTTAAACAGTGTCAGCTGCAATGCAGGTGCTGGGACCCCCAACCTGGATCTTCTGGAAGAGCAGCAAATGCTCTGAACACTGGTCCATTTCTAGACCCCCAGTCCAGTTTAAAAAAACCTGACGGTGTCTTGTCAGATTTTCCAGGCTAGCCACACAGTCCTTTCCATCCTCCTGCCTCGGTCTTATCCGTGTTAGGTTTTCTTGTCTAAGCTGCTATACCTAGCTTGGATTACACAATTTTTTTTTTTTTTTTTTTGAAATTTATTTCTTTTATGTATATGAGTACATTGCAGTTGTCAGACACACCAGAAGAGGGCATCAGATCCCATTACAGATGGTCACGAGCCATCATGTGGTGGCTGGGAATTGGACTCAGGAACTCTGGAAGAGCAGTCAGTGCTCCTAACCGCTGAGTTATCTCTCCGGCCCAGATTATACAAATCTTTTATTTTTTTAAAGATTTTTATGTGCGTTGGTTCTTTTGTCTTAGTTTTGTTTTGTTTCTCTGACAGGGTTTCTCTGTGTAGCCCTGGCTGTCCTGGAACTCACTCTGTAGACCAGGCTGTCCTCGAACTCAGAAATCTGCCTGCCTCTGCCTCCCAAGTGCTGGGATCAAAGGCGTGCGCCACCACTGCCTGGCTTGATTTTTTTTTTTTTTAAACTTTTTATTGATTCTTAGTGACTTTTTGTTTTGGTTTGTTTTGTTTTGTTTTTGGAGACAGGGTTTCTCTGTGTAGTCCTGGCTGTCCTGGAACTCACTCTCTAGACCAGGTTGGCCTTGAACTCAGAAATCCGCCTGCCTCTGCCTCCCAAGTGCTGGGATCAAAGGCGTGCGCCACCACTGCCTGGCTTGATTTTTTTTTTTTTTTTTAACTTTTTATCGATTGTTAGTGACTTTAATACATGCATTGAATACACTCACCTCTGTGTCCCCTCATATCCACCCTCAACACTTGCAACCTCCCTTCCAAAATAAAAAAACAGTGTCTTGATGTTTTTGTCTGCATGTATGTCTGTGTGAGGGCACCAGATTCTGTAACTGGAGTTACAGACAGTTCTCAGTTGCTCTCTTAACCGCTGAGCCATCTCTCTAGATCAGAAGTAGCTAATTCTTTGTTGGAAGGCCTGTCCTGGGTGTTGAGCCACATCCTGACCCTTGGAGAATGTCTTAACAGCCTTTACCTGCTGGCTGCCCGTGGCACCCCTAGAAAGTTTTCTTCAGGCATTGTCGGCTGGTTTTGTTGAGAACTACTGGACTAGATAGAGGATCCCCCATTTGGAGTTCTGTGAAGCCCCAGGGTCCTCATTGCTGTACATCCGGGTTGATGCCAGTCAGCTCCGTTCTTGTTGGCTGGTACATCTCCTGGGCACATTTCCGTGTGCGGAACCTTCTGTGACTTTTCTTATCAGCCAGTTGTGCTCTGCTTCTGTGACCTAAGGCTTCAGGAGATCCTAGCCATGTGAATCATGAGTGAGAGCTATGGGGGAAAGCTTCAGCCAGACTTCCATGGTGCCGACTGTGGGAAGAGCAGCCCCTTCCTTAGGGGAAAGGCTGGACAGGGCACTGTGGCTCCCACTTCTGCACTTAGAATCCTGGTAAACACGAGTGCCCCCATTTTGGCGGCCTCTGCTGCTACTTGGCATTTTAGCATCATTTAGCTCTCCTAGGACTGCTGTGATGATCAGGGCCTGTGACCCATGTCCAAGATGTTCTGGGCAGGGCAGGATTGGGAGTGACAGTGGCCAGGCTTGTCCCTGCTTGAGAAATCTCACCTGCTGTTGAGACTGGGCAGGGCGTGCAGGACAGTTAAGACATGGCTGTGCTGCTGAGAAGTCGGCTGCTCATGTTATGTCTCCTTCCTGCCAGGAGCCAGTCTCCACAGCTGGTAACCTTGAGTCAGAAAGAACAGGGTGTCTGTCCTACCATTCCTCAGCTGCCAGTTCATTTACTCACTCACCAAGGTGTGTGGCACAGATGCTGAGTGGTCATGAGGTACAGGCACTGTCCTCGCTCCTGTGGAGCTGCTGGTCACACTCACCGTGACAGGGCCTCTGGGCAGGGTACAAAGGCAGCTGAATCACCAGGGTGCTCTTTTAAATGTGTGTGTGTGTGTGTGTGTATGTGTATGTGTGTGTGTGTGTGTACACTACCTATAGGAGTTGGCTCTGATTTAACGCTGTGGGTTCTAGTGTTATCTGGCCCGGCAGCCCTGATTTTATCTTGTTGTGCTGGGAAGCTCAGTGTGTTATGCATGCGTGCATTGGGTGGCTAAGCAGCCACTTTGCATTGAGCTGCAGGCTGGAGAACCAACCAGGCTGGCTCCAAACCCCTTTGCCTCTCCAGTACAGGCTGTGCCCCCACCTAGGTTTTTTGTTGTTGTTGTTGTTTTTAAATTTAAGTTTATGGTTGTTTTGCTTGTGTGTGTGCCCATGTACTACACATGTACCTGGCCTCAGAGACACTGTTATCTCTGACTTGTACATCAGATTCTCTGGATCTGGAGATAATGATGGCTGTGAACTGCTGTGTGGTAATGGAACCTGGGTTCTCTAGAAGAGTAGCTGGTACTCTTAACTGCTGAGCCATGTGTAGACCCAGCAACCAGAGTTTGAGTTGGTGGTAGGCTTCCTGGAGGAGGGCATGCTGGGCACGTGTCAGGGTAGATCAGTTGGATTTTGACCTAGTCCAAAATGCAGTAGCTTTGGGGGAATCTGGGCAGAGATAGGTGCATCAGCTCCTCTGCAAACCTGCCAGGCAGAGGACAGGAGCAGGAGGGTAGGCCCAGCTAAAGGCTTTGCTGGCTGGACAGTCATTTCATTCATTTACCAATTATTTCTACCATACATCTCTTATGGGCCAGACAGGTGCGCCATTCTGGGGACAAGAAATGAGAGGGCCCACACCCTGTCCCTGCCTATGTGAGAAATGGGGGGCAGACATGAGACTGTCACAATTTAGCAGTTTAGGGCTATGGCAGCTACACAAGGCAGCCCAGAGGTTGTGGTAGCATCAGTTGTGCTGGAATAGAGGTCTTTTCCAGGACGCCATGCAGAGGACACGTGTGGGTTCCTAGGCTGCCATGGACAAGTACCAGGAACCATGTTTGAAACAGTATTGCGGCTGTAAATCCAAGGTCACAGTGCTGGCCGAGTGGGAAGGGCCTGAAACTCTGGGGAAAGGCTCCTCCCTGATCTCTCCAGCTGCAAGTGGCCCTGGAGCTCTGTGGCTTGGCCTTCCTGTGGCCTATCCACATTTGCTGGCCACCTTCCCCTTTCTCATAGAGTGTCTGCAGGTTTGGATCCTGTAGTTCCCTTCTGTCCCTTCTGTCTCTTCCATTACCTGTGTAGAGAGCCTGTTTCTAGGATGGTAACACCGGGCTCCCGTGCTTCCCCTTGGCACTATGGAGGAAGCAGGAGTCTCATGATAGTGCTTCTCCTAGCACTAGGAGATTGAGGCAGGAGGATTGCCAGCCTGTGTCTAAAAGAGGCTGGAGAGATGGCTCAGTAGTTAACACTCGCTGCTTTTCCAGAGGTCCCAGGTTTGGGTTTTGTTGTTGTTTCTTTGTTTGTTTTTTGAGACAGGGTTTCTCTGTATAGCCATGACTGTCCTGGAACTCACTCTGTAGACCAGGCTGGCCTTGAACTCAGAAATCCACCTGCCTCTGCCTCCCAAGTGCATGTGCCACCACTGCCTGGCGAGGACCCAGGTTTGATTTCAGGCACTCACATGGAGACTCACAATCACTTGTCACTCCAGTTTCTGGGAATCTGATTCCTTTTCCTGGTCTTTAAGAGGACAAGGCACGTGTGTGGTGTACACACATACACCTTTAGGCAAAACGCCATATACATAAAATACAAAGAAAATCTAGTGGCATACACTTTAATCCCAGCGCTTGAGAGGCAAAAGCAAGCAGAGATCTTTGAGTTAAAGGTCAGCCAGGTTTACACAGTGAGTCCTAAGACAGCCCAGGCTATATAGTAAATGATATCTTGACAAAACAAAAGAAAAAGAGAGGAAAAAAAAAAAAATGAAGCAAGCCAGTGAGGCAGATGGCCCATTCAGGAGGGGCTGTCAGGATGGACCTGGGAGCACAGAGGCCTTGCTCAGGCTCCTGGCTCCTGCTCGCTCTTGATGTCCTCCCTTCTTAGCGTCTCTCCTGCCTGGTGCTCACTTATCACCAAGTAAAACTCTCAGGATAGTGTCCTGTCAGAGGGGTCAGGATGAGTGCTGGCTGGCTGCCCATGTGGGGTCTGCACTGGGTCTAACTGGCTGCCCCTCTCACAGGTTCATGGGCGGTGGCGGCGAGAGCTGCAGTCTCATTGCCGAGGGGCTGAGCACTGCTCTGCAGCTGTTTGATGACTTCAAGAAGATGCGGGAACAGATGTGAGTGCCTGCTCCTGGGAAGTCCTCCTCCATCCTCACCCTGGAGGGTCAGGAAGCGGGTCCCTGTGTAGGCCAGGGCAGGCCAGTCCCTGACCAGACACTAGGTGGGAACCTCCCTCCTATGTCCCTTGCCCAGTAGATGAGTTAAAGTTGTCACTAAATCTGAGAGCCTCAGTGTTGTCAGCTGTAAATGATCTCAGAGGGTGAGGACATGACATTCAGTTGCCACTACCTTGGAGTACCTGCTATACCATGACTTTGTCCCTGTCAGTGGCCAGACCCACCGAGTCTGTCTCCTCATCTGCAACTCGCCCCCGTACCTACTGCCTGCTGTGGAGAGCACCACGTACTCAGGCTGTACAACGGAGAGCCTGGTGCAGAAGATAGGAGAGGTGAGGTAGAGTGTTGAGCAGGAGGCCTGCACCCCTGTGTGAGGGAGGGAGGTGGGCCCACACCCGGATCCTAGGAAGCAGGCTGGGGTCTGAAAACCCAAGGCAGAAAACAGCCAAAATCTCTGTGCTTACTTTTGACTGTCCATACTCAGAATTCTGGGTAAACTAAGGCCAGGTTTTACTTTCCAACAGTGTGATGTCCCACCATCAGCAGTGGAGGAGGCTAGCTCCGACACGTTCATGGAGCAGCAGCAGTGGAGGAGGCTAGCTCCGACACGTTCATGGAGCAGCAGCAGTGGAGGAGGCTAGCTCCGACACATTCATGGAGCAGCAGCAGTGGAGGAGGCTAGCTCCGACACGTTCATGGGGGCCCATTATTGCTTTTTGCCTTCTGCAGCGTGGTATCCACTTCTCCATCGTTTCTCCGAGAAAGCTGCCAGCCCTTCGGCTTCTGTTTGAAAAGGCGGCTCCTCCTGCCCTACTGGAGACTTTGCAGCCACCAGCAGTTGTCAGCCAGGACCCCAGGCACATGGTGCTTGTGCGTGGGCTCGTGCTGCCTGGTGAGGCCTGGGTACCATTCACGGAAGGGGGGCTTTTCTTTTGGTACTCTCTTAACATGGATTTTTGGATATTCCTTTTTCTACCCCCAACTTCTCTTGGGCCTCGGTTGTCTCTCCTGTGCTCAGTTGGTGGCAGCTCAGCCCCAGGCCCTCTGCAGCCCAAGCAAGCAGTCCCCCTGCCACCAGCTCCAACTTCAGCTGCCACACTCTCAGCAGCACCCCCGCAGGCTCTGCCCCCTGTCCCTCCACAGTACCAGGTATGGATGTAGTTAGGGGTCAGCTCCTGGGTCCTTGTGGAGCCATGGCCTCATGGGAGGACCTCATGAGACATTGGGGCCAGGGAATGGCCCCTGTGGGGATGGAGTCAAAGCCCCTGGGTTGTCAGAGCCATGTAGTTTGCTTCATGGAGGCAGAAGTACATAGTTCCAGGACTACATGGTCTTCTCTCCTGTGACAGGTCCCTGGGAACCTAAGTGCTGCTCAGGTGGCTGCGCAGAATGCTGTGGAGGCTGCCAAGAGCCAGAAGGCCGGGCTGGGCCCACGCTGTGAGTCCTGGAGCTGGCAAAGGGGGCAGGGCTTCCCTGGCTTTCTGACCCTGTTCCCACTCACATGTGTCTCTCCTGCAGTCTCACCCATCAACCCTCTCCAGCAAGCTGCTCCAGGAGTGGGCCCCCCCTTCAGCCAGGCCCCAGCTCCTCCATTAGCTCCTGGCCCCCCTGGAGCTCCCAAGCCACCTCCTGCCTCACAGCCTAGCCTGGTCTCCACTGTGGCCCCTGCACAGCCTGGGGCCCCGTCTATGGTAGGTGCCCTCGTTGCACTCAGCCTCACGCCACTGCTGTGCACTCACTGCAGGTCAAAGGAGGCGTGTAGCCAGCTGCAAGGGGCGGGGCCTGAGCACCACAGGGAGGCTTGTAGCTGTGGTGTGCAGCTCTGGGGCAGGGCTGTGGATTCTGAACTGTTCTGAGGAACCCAGGTATCCTGTAATTTTGGGAGTCTGGTTCCTCATGCTTGGCATGGATAGTCCCAGGCATGGTTAGTGGTCATGGAGGTGTGAAGGATGGGACCTTTGTCCTGCCCCTTTAAGGTGTCCACTCCCTGACAGAGCATGGTCTTTTCATTGCTGTCTGTCTTCAGCAGGCAGGCACTGTGGCCCCAGGTGGGGTCAGTGGTCCTTCACCAGCCCAGCTTGGAGGTCCTGCACTTGGTGGGCAACAGTCAGTATCCAACAAGCTCCTAGCCTGGAGTGGTGTCCTCGAGTGGCAAGAGGTGAGTGGTTGAGACCTTGCTGGGAGTGTGGAGGGTGGGGCCTCCCAGAGTACTTAGGATGTGCAGCTGGGTGGTCCAGAGGAAGTCTAGGGTGTGTGGCCCAGGTCTCAAGTTGGAGTTTAAGAATTGTGTTGAAGCCAGGCATGGTAGCATGTGCCTTCAATCTCAGTACTGGGGAGGCAGAGGCAGGTGGATTTGAGTTCCAGGCCAGCCTAGTCTAGACAGTGAGTTCTAGGATGGCCAGTGCTACACAGACAGACCCTGTTTAAACAAACAAGCAAACAAACAAACAAAAAATTATATTGGTTATTGCCTACTAGGTGCAGGCCTCCATCCCCAGTCAATCAACCAATCTCTCTCGCCTGCCTCCCTCCCTCTCCCCCTCTCCTCTCTCTCTCTCTCTCTCTCTCTCTCTCTCTCTCTCTCTCTCTCTCTCTCTCTCTCTCTCACACACACACACACACACACACACACACACACACACACACACACACAGAGCCAAAACCAGAATTTGGGCTATCAACAGGGTTCTGAATATTGGGCCCTAGAGGATAGTGACTATAAGATTTGGGGCCCAGAAGAGGGACCCAAAGTTTATGGGATTAGGGCACCTGAGCGTGGGGTTGCTGGGAAGGTGGGGGGAGTTGTGGGGTTGCAGGCCTTGGCTGACTCACCCTTTTTCTTTCAGAAACCCAAGCCTGCATCTGTGGATGCCAACACCAAGCTGACGAGGTCTCTGCCTTGCCAGGTCTACGTGAACCATGGAGAAAACCTGTAGGTATTTGTCAGGGTGGGGCAGGCTCAGCCTGACCTCCCTGACTCTCCTCTCCCTGTGTTGCCTTCCAGGAAGACTGAGCAGTGGCCCCAGAAACTCATCATGCAGCTTATCCCTCAGCAGCTGCTGGTGAGTCCTGCCAGGCCAAGGCCTGCCTGCTTCTCACACCGTACTCCCCACAGGATGCTTTTCCTCCGTGTGTTGCCCCATGTAATGCCTGTATGTTTGCAGACCACCCTGGGCCCGCTCTTCCGGAACTCGAGAATGGTTCAGTTTCACTTCACCAACAAGGACCTGGAGTCCCTCAAAGGCCTCTACCGCATCATGGGCAATGGCTTTGTGAGTGTGGGGGCATTAGCTCCTGTTCCCTTTTCTCCCAACTTGGTCAGGACCCTGCGTACCTAGGCCCCAGGGGCTGCTGATACTGCACCCTGTGCCTTATTTGTGACACTGCAGGTGGAACCTGGTCCTTGTTTAAAACTACAGGTGTCCTAGGGCCTGCTAAGTCCCTGTTCCGTGGTGCTAGCTTCTTGTTGTTGTTGTTGATTTGAGACAAGTCTTGCTGTGGAGTAATACCTCCATGGATGTAGACATGTGCAGTCAAGCCTGGCTTCTCTGGCCTCTTGTTCTCTGTTGGATAGGGCCTGTCCTCATGACTCATCTGAACTGTCATAGAGGCATCTTCCTGAATCATCTCACCTTCCTGGGTGCCAGTTGGGTGAAATTTGTGTCTGGGGAAGACACAAGTGCCTGTGCAGATGGGGTTAGCACAGTGACTTCTGTGGCTGCCTTTTCTCAGGCAGAGGATACTGTCAGTCATTGGCCTCATGGCCCTTTCACCTCTGCGAGCATTGTTGTCTGCTGTCCTCTCTTTTGTGTGTGTGGGTCAAGCATTTGGGAATTCTGCTGGGGCTGTTAGAAAGAAGCTGAGCTGGGCCCAGAGCCCTCGGTGCTGTGGCCCATCAGTGCAGATGCTGAATTCTGAGTCAGTGTTCCAGTAGTGTAGCAGAACTGTTTTTGCTGTAGAACAGGACGAAGCAGGGAGCTCGGAGACATTGTGCCTAGACCTCCTGTAGGTACGAGATCATTACCTCACCTTCTGGGTATCCTTTAAGCACGTGGAAGAGGCAATGGCTGGGACCTCCTTCTTTAGGAAATGATAATGTCCACAACTTCTGACCAGGCCTCCAGGGTTGGGTCACTAGGCTGCACCCCTTGTAGGGGAGGGCATTCACCAGCACGCTAGCTCTGGTGGCACTGCCCTATTCTGTACTGGACAGTGAGAGGAGAGGGTGTGTGTTGATGAGCAGCTTCAGGGAACCCAGGTCCTGAGAAGTAAACCCAGGTAGCCAAAGCCAGTTCCCCGAGTGTCTGAGGGGGCACTCTGACCCCCAAAATGGCTATCTTATAATGTTGCTGTTCCCTGCTTCATTTTGACACTGTAGCAGAGAGATATAGCCACCTTTAAGGGTCTAACTGCATCTTTCTGGCATCCTCCCCATCAGAGCCAATATGATCTGGGGAGATGATCCAGCGCTGTGCATTAGTGAGACAAGGAGGTGGGGGCGCTCAGTCAGGGTCGCCATGGGCTTCTGATATGGCCGCTGTCTTTCCCTCTCCTCAGTTGTCAGCAGGTGCTTTGATCTGGCTATGCCCTTTGAATGCCCAGTTCATTGCCTGTTACTCTCAGTTTTTGTTTCTGGGGTAGATGCCAAGCAGACCTGCCCTCCTTGGCATTGTGCAGTGAGACTCCTTACCTCTTGCCCACAGGGCTTGTAGAGTGTTATAAAATGAGGAGGGCTGTCCTGGGGCCTCTGGCAGGCAGGTTCTGAAGAGTCTCTGTCCACAGGCGGGCTGCGTGCACTTCCCACATACAGCCCCATGTGAGGTGCGTGTGCTCATGCTCCTGTACTCATCTAAGAAGAAGATCTTCATGGGCCTCATCCCCTACGACCAGAGCGGCTTTGTCAATGGCATCCGTCAGGTCATCACCAACCACAAGCAGGTCCAGCAGCAGAAGTTGGAGCAGCAGCGCGGGGTGAGTGTGGAGCCCGGCCAGCTCGTCACCATGGCCTGCTGTCTCCAGGCATCTCACCTGAGTCCCATGTTCCCTGTGTCCTAGCAGAGCAGCTCTAGTCCCTTTCAATGTCCACCTCAAATCCCTGACACAGGGCCCACCTTACAGCCAGGCAGGGTGTGATGTACGTCCTAGATGGTGTGCCCCCAGAAAACGGCACCCTGCATCTGCACACCAGGTCTTCCCAACAGGATCAGTCACCTTCCCTCATCTGACCAGTCCTCTCTGTCCCCGTGCAGATGGGGGCACAGCAGGCACCTCCAGGCCTGGGCCCCATTCTGGAGGAGCAAGCGAGGCCCCCGCAGAATCTAGTGAGGACTGGGGTGGGGACTATTGGGGTTGGGGATGGAGGTGGGTGGACTTGGGACAGCCACTCTACTGTCCTTCCTCATGCTTCTGTTCCCCAGCTACAGCTCCGTGCACCTCAGCCTCAGGGTGCTGTGGGAGCTTCTGCGGCTACAGGGCAGCCCCAGCCCCAGGGTACTACCCAGGCCCCCACAGGAGCACCCCAAGGTCCTCCTGGAGCAGCCCCTGGCCCACCTCCTTCTGGACCTATCCTACGGCCTCAGAACCCTGGGGCCAACCCCCAGCTGCGGAGCCTTCTCCTTAACCCAGCACCGGTGAGAGTTGGGATTAAAGCAGCAGGGATTACAGGTTCTGACCCAGTGTCTCTGGGAGGAAGTGGTAGACTGGACAAGGCTCCCAGGGCGGAGGATCTTCCTAGAGTTTAGACTGGGTCCTCTGAGTCATTCTTTGTCTTCCTCAGCCCCAGACTGGGGTACCCCCACCCCAGGCCTCCCTACATCACCTACAGCCTCCAGGGGCTCCTGCATTGTTGCCACCACATCAGAGCCTGGGGCAGCCCCAGCTGGGGCCGCAACTCCTGCACCCTCCGCCTGCCCAGTCTTGGCCCACACAGCTTCCCCAGCGGGCGTCACTGCCAGGTAAGGGTGCTCCAGGGGAGGGCAGGGGTCTAGAGTGGGAGTCCCTGAAGCCACTGGTAAGGACCCTATTACCAAAGGGCCTCCCATAGCTCAAGGGGACTTGACGGGTCATTGGGAAGTTCAGCCATAGGAGCAAGGCCTGAGTGGGTGACAATGTCCCACAATCATTATCTTCTGTTCTGGGGTGCTGGAAGATGTTTTAGGATTAGTGAAGCTACACGTGTGGGGGAAGGGCCTCCCGAAGGGTCAGAGGAAAGTGTCTGCGTCCAGTTGGGCTTAGAAGGACCTCTGGTGTTCCCTGGAGCTTCCTAGAAACCTTACTGCCTTGGGTTCCCAGAGGAAGTGGAATGAGAGGCCCAGGGTCCTCAATGACCCCAGGGACCACTGGGAGATGCAGTCCCTTCCCACTGCCCCCCAGGTCAGATGCTGCTGAGCGGGGGTCCCCGGGGCCCGGTCCCCCAGCCGGGCCTGCAGCCCAGCGTCATGGAGGACGACATCCTCATGGATCTCATCTGAACCCAACACCCAATAAAGTTCCTTTTAACAATGCCCGGCTCCCGTCACTGACGCCCTTAGGGCTGTCTTTGCTCTCGCCTTGCAGACTCCCCAAGGCCCCGGCTGGGTGATGCTGGGCCCTGGGATGAGTTGGAGGCAGCATGGTATGCCTGGTTCTGGGAGACTTGGAGGCAGGTGGGTAGGTCGTGTACAGCTCATGTGCACTAAGGGGTGACAGCGCCCAGAATGCCTCTGACCCAGCCAGGGTTCCGAGGAGCCTGGAAGGAGAAGCAGTAATTGGGAGCCAGAAGGGACCTAGGTGCAGATAGCCAGTTACAGCAGAGGGACATGCAGGGCCAGGAGGTGGATGCTCCTGGAACATGAGCATTTCAGGAAGGAGCCGGAGCTGGAGAGTCCAGACTGGGAAACTGGAGCTTTGTCCTGGGGATGCAGGACTGCATAGACTGCCAACGGGGCAGGTATCAGGAAGGTGTGATGGTTTGTAGGAGCAGGGCAAGCAAGAGGCAAGGTCATGGGAGTGTCTTGGTGACACATGCCACACCAGGAAATCAGGATGTCCCCATGGGAGTGTGCGCTGTGCTTGAAGCCATAGCAGTCAAGGTTTCACAAAGAGCAGGCCCTGGGTTCAGTTGCAGGTGTGGATAAGTTGGGTAGCTTCTGTCTTGCAGGGTGCCCTCAGGCTTGTGTGCAGGTGTTTTCCCCTGGAGATGGAGTGAGATGTTTGTCATACAGGCACATGTTGCCCTGAATGTGGTCTGTGCCTGGACCACCACT
Organism: Arvicanthis niloticus; assembly: GCF_011762505.2. Classification (NCBI taxonomy): domain Eukaryota; kingdom Metazoa; phylum Chordata; class Mammalia; order Rodentia; family Muridae; genus Arvicanthis; species Arvicanthis niloticus. Next base: position 18,544,423 of record NC_047658.1, on the reverse strand, counting down.
GCCTAGGTATGGGACACAGGTTAATGTGCAGGTGACCCAGGAATCCTAGGAGAGAGGCTGCAGTCTAGTGGCCCATGGGTTTTGTTTGGCCTTCCCTGTGTTAGCTGTAAAGCTCCAGTGAAGCTCACCCAGTGCAGTCCTGCTCCTCTTGATGTGTCAGAGGCTGACACTGGGCCCACCCTTCTGCCTGGCAGTAGTAGCCCCATCAGTGGGGCTCATGCTCTTGGGTTCGCCACAGTCCCCACCACTCTCTCTTGCTCTTCCACGGTGAGGCAGGGGTCCTGCCTCAGTCACGGGGCTGGCACCATGGTGGTTCTGTGGTAGCATTCAGAGAAAAGTGAAATCTTTCTTGTACCCATGTCTCCTTCAAAAGTGGCCAAACGAAAGAGAGAAGGAGAGGGCCGCGTGTTTCGAGAAAAATGGGAGCGAGACTATTTCTTTGTGGAAGTGAAGAGCATGCCTACGTGCTTAATATGCAAAAAAAAACGTGTCAGTGCTGAAAGAGTACAACCTGAAGCGTCACTATGAGTCCCAGCACAGTAAGAGCTACGATCAGTACACAGCGCAGAGCCGCGACACACTCCTGCAGGAACTGAAAAGGGCCCTCAGAGCCAGCGAGGCGCTGGAGAGCCAGGAATAGCCATGCAGTGCAGTGGAAAGAACTCCCGTGTTCTGAAGAACTGTCATCAAGGCTGCCCTGTGCGTCTGACAAGCTTTTGCAGGCTGAAGCACACAGGCGACAGAGGCCTTACAGATCCAGTTGCCTGATCCACAGCTGTGGCCTTTTGGTGGCTGCACAGAAACTGAGCACATGGTTAGCTTTATTTATTTGTGGTGGTGGTGGTGGTGATCTCCATGCAACCAAGGCAGTCTGTGAGGTGGCACCAAGCCAGCCCCTGACTTTGCAGTGACTTGCTCCTGTGCGTGCAAACACAGAATTCATAAGCACAACTACAGTCCCATCAGGCTGTCCCATACTGTGATCACAGGCGGCACTGTTTGCAAGGGCCCAGGTCAGGTCCTAGTCTCAGTAACCAGAAATTGAGATGCTCAAAGAAACACCATGACGCCTTGACTCTGGCATTCCTGTACTTGAACTGAGCCAATTGCCTGAGACCAGGACATGCAGGAAATCTGAACCAGCATGTTTGGTTCATTTCAATTCGTGCAGAGCCGTGCCCTGGTTCCCTTGAGGTCAGTTAGAAGCCTTTGGATGAAGCTCCCATCCTGTGAACACGGAATCTGTCTTAGAAGGGACATTTGCGCAGCTCCTGAATGTATGAGTGGTGTGGTCCTGGCAGATGCAGTGTTCCATTGGAGGAGCCGTAGGACTGCTTTGCTGCAGCTGGTTTCTGGAAATGAGAGGCGGCCAGGACCAGTCACCCACACTGTGAGACCCAAGACCAAGTCCCCCCGAGGGCCATACTCTACTTGAACCTGAGCTAACACTGACTAGCTCGTCCTTACGATGATGTGAATGCAGACCCCGGTCCAAGTTGCAATGCAACAGGGTGCTTGCAATTCTGCAAGATGGTGAGGTTCCTTTGCCTCTGCCCAGCAGTGTCCTGAGTGTCTGACTGCCCACACTTGTGACAGTCACTGTTTTCCGTTACATACCTAAATCAAAAACTCCGTTTTAAGGCTTAAGGTTGAAATTTCACCTGCCGTCTTTCTGTCCCAGCCGATGCCAGCACTGACATCTGGGTGTAGAAGGACAGGTGTCAACCTTCCGCTCAAAAGGCACAAGAGAATTACAAGAAAGAAATTTTAATAACTAAATATTTCTATTTTTCAATTTGTATTTTTTCAATTTTGAATTTAAAGTATGAACTCAAGTATCCTACGTGTTTGTGTTGTATTCCGTGCGTTCACCATAGCTCAGTAAAGATCCACCTTGATTATCTTTCTGGCCGTGGGCTTTCCTTCCCCCTGACTAATCCACCCACTTGTGTGACAGCCTGGCCCTGCTCGCTGGTTCACTTCTGCCCCTGCCCTGGGGCCTGGCTGGGAGGCCCCTCCCCTGGGTGAGTCTCAGAAAGTAAAAGAGGAGTAGGGGACCCAGGTGCAGCTGAAGACATGAAGGCAAGGTGGTATTGTGGCCATGCAGACAATGTGTGCCCGTGGCTCTGAGACGTGGGGTGCTAGGGACTGTGGCGAACCTGGAGAGTGCGTGCCCCACCTGGTGGCCTTCAAACCAAAACCACCACACACACTGAGGACCAAACAAAATCTGCTGTGGGTCTCATGAGGCCATTAGGCCACCATTTTTCGACCTCTGGAAGAAGGAGACTCCAGAACCAAGACACAGCTCCATGAAGACCCATATGTGAGGGGTAGGCAGGGAGGGGGAGCTGGTTGAAGCAGGCAGGTTTTCTGAAGATAAATTAAGTCATCAATAGGAGGAAAGACGGTATTTTGTATGTAGACCAGGCAGAAGTTCTAGGGAAATGTGGATTTGTCCTCAAATCAAGTGAAGCATGGTTGTGGTGGGCTGGAGAAAGGCCCGGGCTGTTCAGAGTGGGTGCTGCTCTTGTGGGGGCTCCAGTCCAGTTCCCAGAGCCCGCGTCATGGGCCTTACAAACACTCGTAACTTCAGTTCCAGGAGGAATAGCCTCCTCTGGCCTCCCAAGGACACCTGCACACATGCATACACACAAAAAGAATGCTTGAGGCACAGACTTGGCCTCCCAGCTGCTCCCCAGTCTGGCCTCCCAGGGTCACCTTCCCATGTGTCAGCATTCCCTGCCCCAGAACTCTATAAAGGTTGTAGCACCCCACATAGGAGAACAAGGGATTGTGGTCCCTGACCGAAACACACTTTTTTTGGTTTTGTTTTGGTTTGTTTTTTGTTTTTCGAGACAGGGTTTCTCTGTGTAGCCCTGGCTGTCCTGCAACTCACTCTGTAGACCAGGCTAGCCTCAAACTCAGAAATCCACCTGCCTCTGCCTCCCAGGTGCTGGGATTAAAGGCATGCGCCACCACTGCCCAGCCGAAACACACTCTTAAAGCAAACTGATGTCAGACTTCACAACACAAACCAGTTTCTTCCAGCTGGCAGCCAGCCTGGGAAGGGGACCTGGTAGAGCCTTGCAATTGCTTGGTTTGTTTGGAAGTGGTCTCATTCTGTATGTAGACGAGGCTGACCTTGAACTCAGACCTCTACCTACTTTGCCTCCTTGACTTTCCAACAGGCCAGATGTAGTGGCATACATCCTGGTGTTTGCGAGGCAGAGGCAGGCAGATCTCTGAGTTTGAGGCCTGCCTGATCTACAGAGCGAGTTCCAAGACAGCCAGGGATACAGAGAAACTCTGACTTGAAAACATAAAAATATGAAGGCATGTTGGATCCCTGGTGCTGTTCTAATTCCTGTATCAGGCAGATTAAGGCAAGACCAGTCTACATAGTTTCAGGCCATCCAAGAAGACCCTGGAGAGAGAGAGAGAGAGAGAGAGAGAGAGAGAGAGAGAGAGAGAGAGAGAGAGAGAGAGAGAGAGAGAGAGAGAGAGAGAGAGAGAGGTAGGTTTGTTTTAACACCAAGTCTCTAAAACATGTTTTTCTTTCACCTGGTTCAGTCTTGAGTTGCATAAAGTGCCGATAAAATTCTTAAAAAAAAAAAAAAAAAAAAAAAAAAAGTCAAAGTGATAGCCTCACCAGATAGTGGTGGAAAATGTTTTTAATCCCAGTATTCAGGAGACAAAGGCAGGCAGATCTATGTGAGTTTGAAGCCAGCCTGGTCTGCATAGTAAGGGCTACACAGGATAGTCAGGGCTACACAGAGAAAGCCTGTCTTGGGGGTGGGGAAGGAGGGCAGAAAAAAAACCAAAACCAAAAAAAGTGATGGCTTCTTCCCTCAGTTTCTTTTACCCAAACAACCAGTCAGGTCTCAGGTTAGGGGTGTAGAGCCGCTGTCTATGATCCCGCTTGAGGAGCTGAAGGCATGGTTGTGTAGTTTGAACTGTCTGTACAAGGTCTCAGCTTCTGTCTCCAGGGGACCCACATCAAGATAGGGAAGTGGGTAACAACTGTCAAGTTTATGGCTCTAGAGGTGTTTTTTGGAGGTATTATTTGCTAGTTACTGGTTTGTTTTGTTTTTTGAGAAAGGAGACAGGGTTTCTCTGTGTAGCCCTAGCTATCCTGGAATTCGATCTGTAGACTAGGCTGGTCTCAAACTCAGAGATACACCTGTTTTATTTATATATATATAAAAATAAAATATATGTGTGTGTGTGTGTATATATATACACACACACATATATGTATATATATATGTATATATATATACACACACATGCACTATATATAGTATGTGTGTATATATACATATATGTACACACCATATATATATAGTATGTATACACACATACATATATAATACTGATGCTGACCAGGCACCCGCTCTCCCTCCAGTGGAGCCAGGTGTCTAGGGCATATCTATAGAAGGCCAGCTTTGCTCTCGTTCCCAGAATCTGGGGTAGGCTGTAGAGATGGTGACCCTTTCTCAGATTAGCAGGTGCATCTCCTCCATGAAGGTGTGTGTAAGGCATGATTCAAAGACACCTAGCCCACGGGGGCTTTGGAAGGGACAGAGGCATGGCCAGACGCAGCATGTGACTCCTGTTACTGTCAGCTCTTAAGTAGAAGGCCATTAAGCTGAGACTGAGGGTGGAGTCTTTTGTTTACCATCATCTGTGCCTTTTTTGCCTGTGTGCCAAGATGCATGTGGAGGTCATAGGGGCTCCAGGGGACCCAACTCGGTTCTTCAGTCCTGGCAGCCAACATCTTTACCAGCTGGGCCATCCAGCCAGCCCCCCTTTAAGAGTTTAATGAGAAGTCAGGGTTTCATGCTGAATAAAGGGAACCGTGCTGGTCACAGGGATGCTGGCTTGTAATTACATTCCGGAGGATGAGATCTTGTCTTAAAGGAACAAAAGAATGAGACTCATGAGGACCTGTCTTCCTAGGTCTCTGGGTTTTTGTTTTTGTTTTTTGTTTTTGTTTTTTGTTTTTTGTTTTTTTTTTTGTTTTTTGTTTTTTTTTTTTTTTTGTTTTTTTTTTTTTTTTTTTTTTTGGTTTTTTCGAGACAGGGTTTCTCTGTGTAGCCCTGGCTGTCCTGGAACTCACTCTGTAGACCAGGCTAGCCTCAAACTCAGAAATCCGCCTGCCCCTGCCTCCCAAGCGCTAGGACTAAAGGCGTGCGCCACCACTGCCAGGCCCGTCTCTGGGTTTTGATTAGAACAGTGAGGCTGGTTAGGAATCCCGAGGGCTGGAGCAGGGACACTGAGGAGCTCCAGGCCAGGCTTTTCTCTTCAGTGCTGCTGTTGAGGGGTGCTCACAACACAGGTTAATGACAGAGCCTTGGGGTACCTTCTTAACATCTGGTGGGGTCTTTAAATCCCTATTGGTCACCGGGCCTTAATCCAGGATGTACTCGGGTGAGGGCTGCCTGTCTTTGCTCCTTGTTCCTCATGGCCATGGTCGTACCGACAGAGTGACCGAGTTCATGTTTACACGTAACACACTTCTCTGTGATGGTATTTACTCCTGTACAATTTCCATGGCAAGACCCCTTTTTCTTTTCTTTTTTTTTTTTTTTTTTTTAGAGACAGGGTTTCTCTGTATAGCCCTGGCTGTCCTGTACTCACTCTGTAGACCAGGCTGGCCTCAAACTCAGACATCCGCCTGCCTCTGCCTCCCAAGTGCTGGGATTAAAGGCTTGCGCCACCACCGCCCGGCACCCCTTTTTCTTTTGAGGCAGTCTAATGTAGTTTAGACTGGCCTTGAAACTCTATGTAGCAGTTCATGACCTTGAACTAATCTTCCTGCCTCCATTCTCGGGTGCTGGGATTAGAAGCCTGCTCACATTAAACCAAGGGCTCCTTGCAAGCCAGTTAAGCACTCTGCCATCTGATTTCCATAACATAAACTGGGCAGTGGTGGCACACGCCTTTAATCCCAGCGCTTGGGAGGCAGAGTGAGTTCCAGGACAGCCAAGGCTACACAGAGAAACCTTGTCTCAAAAAAAAAAACAACAAACAAACAAACCTAGTTTTATATTAGTGTTTAAAAAAATTCCAAAATTGTAACTACACCATCACACCTGGTTTTCCCTTTTACTTATTTTGAATGTTTCCTTTATGTTGTGGATGTTTTGCCTGTATGTATGTCTCTATGTGCTTGGTGCCTGTAGAGGCCAAAAGAGGGCATCTGATCCCCTGGAACTGGAATCATACATATTTGTGAAGCTGCCATGTGGGTACTGGGAATCCAACTTGGATCCTCTGGAAGAACAGTAAGTGTTCTTAATTGCTGAGCTGTCTCTCCAGAATCTCCCTTTTTTGAGACAGTCTCAAATGTGTAGCTCTGGCTGTCCACAAACTTGAAACGATTATAAAATCGATAGTGGGTCTGGAAGGTGGTGGTATATGCTTTTAATTCTAGACCTTGGGAAGCAGGGGCCAGTGGATCTCTGTGAGTTCGAGGCCAGCCTGGTCTACAGAGCAAGTTCTAGGATAGCCAGAACTAGACAAACAAACCCTGTCATGAAAACAAAAAAAACGTGCTTGTCTTTCACCTTTTATCTCCATCACCCTCCAAAATCCTTTGGGCTTAGCTTCAGTTGGTGTAACTGTAGCCACTGCTGCCACCAGCTCCATCTGCAGCCAGTCATTCTGCTCTGCTAGTCAGCCTTGGGCTTTGCCTGGATTCGTTACTGTTGTTGCTGTTGAGACACACTTGTGTCTTGTGTCAGGCTGGCTTCAGTCTCACTCAGCTGCTGGGGATGACCTTGAACTCCTGACCTTCTCCCTCACCTCTAATTAATGCCGCATGCCACTACTCCTAGATTCTCCAGTCTCTATATTATTATTATTATTTATTAATTTTGAGGCAAGGCCATCATCAATCAGGTTTTGAGCTCACTTTGAAGTGCTAGACGACTCTGAATTATCTGTGTGCACATGTGCCACAGGACTTGTGTGGGCTCAGGGAGCACTTTGTAAGGGTCGGTTTGCTCCTGCCACCACGTGGTTTAGGGAGATTGAACCCAGGCTGTCTGGCTTGATGGCAGACAAGGACCTGTACCAGTTGAGCCCTCTTGCTGCTCACCTCCCAGTTTATCTTTATCAATTATAAAACGTAAGATTAAAAAAAACCAAACCAAACAGCAGCTTACTGCCCAGGACATCCGCTCCAGTTGACAGGCATCATAGCTTGTGGTGTGCTGCCAGGGTCCTGATATAATTTGTTCAAAGGAGTGTATGCATCAGCCAGGAAGAACACAGTAGAGTACAAATAGGTTTCCTAGTTTAAAAGAAGGCAGGAGAGAACTTCTAGTATCCAAGGGGCTATAAATTCAAACCTCAGTACCCTATATATAGCTCGAGCCAAGTGTAGTAGTGCCCACCCAAATAAAAGTGAAGACGGGGCTCAGGAGTTCGAGGTCAGCCTGGGGATATAAGCTAGCATTTGAGTAGACACAATGCCACTTATATTGAGCTCAGGTATTCCAAGGCTGGATAATATCACAGGTGAAAAACTGAAGCAGGAAACCACTGCACAGTCCTTTCCGATCAAGAACGTGATCTGGAAGAGACAACTGGTGGAAGGCGCAAGGGACAGTGGGCAGACCCTGGACAAATGGGCTTGCAGTTACGCCTGGCCTCTAGGTCACGCCCAGGCCGCGAGAGGCCCGCTGGAAGTTGTAGTCTTTTTGCTACCTTGCCACGTCACCGCCTCCAAGATGCAAGAACGCCTGGTTCCTCCATCTACCCCTCAGTCTGGTGGTAGGTTCCGTCGCGCCACCCATTATCCTGTCTACCGCCTTCTGTCCCTCCAGTAGTGAGGACTTGGTATTGTCTCACTAGCCCGAACTCTGTAGCAGTTTCACTCTAGTCATTTTCAAGTCTGAAATCCTCCCTCCCTGACCTTCTTGGTTCGCTCCAGCCACACCCCCTCACAGTCCTCCATCCCTGTTTGTCAGCGCTGGCTCCCCAGCTCCAGAGTCTGTTGGTCAGCGCCGGCTCCTCCTCTCCACAGCGTTGGTCCCGGCTCTCCCTCTTCTTCCACATTGGTAGGCGCCAGCTCCCCCCTCCCCCCGCATCCTCCCCTGCTTCGCGTTGGTTGGTGCCGGGCTCCCCTGTTCGCTGCAGTGGTTCAGCCGCGGCGACCCCTCAGCGGCGCGTCCCCCGCCGCGGTCCCGCTCCGCTTCTCCCCGAAGCCGCGCGCCCGTCGGTCGGCGGACCCGCAGCCCCCCGTGAGGCCCACGGCCTCCCGCCCGTCATGGTCCGCCCGCGCCGTGCCCCGCACCGCTCCGGCGCCGGGGGCCCCCTCGGAGGTCGTGGCCGGCCACCGCGGCCCCTGGTCGTCCGCGCCGTGCGCTCACGTTCCTGGCCCTCCGGTCCTCGAGGCCCGCAGCCGCCGCGGATCCGGGCTCGATCGGCCCCTCCCATGGTGAGTCCCACGGTCTGTTTCCAGAGCCTTCCACGCACGCCCCGCCCCGCCACCCCTCCCCTGGCGGGCGCCTTTGTCCACAGCGCCCACGGGCCTCCCGCGGGAGGGCGCACCCCGGGGTCCGGGATCAGTCCTTGATCGGCTCTGGGCGCTCCCCTTTGTTGCGCGGCGGGCTGGGCGGGGGGCGGGGTACGGAGGCGGGGCGGGCTCGAATTACTGCTGACTGCGCGGCCCGCTGCACACGCGCGCGGGGGGCGCCTGGGGTGCACGCTTGTTTTTCCAATTGCAAAGTTGGTCCTCGGCCTCCGGGTCTGGAAATGCGCGAGGCGGCCGGCGGAGGAGCCCGGCGCTTACACGCGCGCCCAGCTGTTGCTCGCGGGGGCGTTGTCCCCCCGGGGCCAGATGGCGACTGTGGACAGTCCCTTTATTTGCATACCCGCCCGCCCCGCAGCGAGCCCAGACCTTAAGCCTTAAGGTAAAGCTTAAGGTAAACATTCAGCCCTATGTGTTCATGGGGCTGTCACCTTTTTGTTCACTCAATAAACGTACACGCACTTTCTAGAAACATTGAGGTTTTCTTGGGGCAACAAAATTTCCCATTGTGATGGTTGACTCGTGGCCACACCTGCGCATGCTTGGCCAGCTGTAAGCTATTCCCTGGTGTGGCTCTGACCACTTCGGACTTATGACGTTCCTCTCAGAGGAGCTGAGGCGGGTCTGCCACTTGGATCACCTGAGGAACGCAGACACACCCCTCGCTGTAGCACGGCCTAGGCTTGAAGTTTTCCCTCGGTGTTGAGAGTTGCTCCTCGGGTCCTCAGATGTGTCTCTTTCTCACAAATGTGACTTGGCTTTGCCATGCAGTGCAAAGCAAATCAGACATCCGTAGACACAAACTTAACTTCGAAGCCAGGCTTAGTGGACTGCTTTGTTCCTAGTGTGTTCATCCCCTGCTGTTGTGAGCATACAGGTGTTTGGGGTGTAGGCAGACACACATCGAAAGCATCTTAATGGTCATTCCTCATCCCACACTTAAATAGTCTTGGGTTTTGTTTAAGTTCCTAAGTGTGTTTGCTGATTTTCATTTAGGCCTGACTGTGTGGCCACTTGTAGTGTCTCAAGGCACACCCAGGCCAGGCAGCCAGTGGGGCCGTTTGCTGTGATCCTGAGGGCTTGGGTCTGCAGGACTGTGTTTATGACAAAGGCCTCCTCAGCAGTGTTCACTGAAAACCTAGGCTGCTCTGTTACTTAAGTCACCGGGAGAGCACTTTCTAATTTGTCATCATGCAGGGTATTGAGCCCTCACAAGCTTAGCAGTGAGCAGCACATGCCTTGGTGACTTATCAGAAGGGTCTCCGCCCTGGAGGCATACATGACTGAGTCCATCTGGTTAAAGACTGGCTCAGGAGACTGACTGGTTTTTTGGAAATGTTTTGGCTGGAAAGAGTTTAGCTTGCACCCTGGGTTGCAGGGAGAGGGCAAGTGTGCCATGCTTGACACTACTGGTTAGCATTCCTTCAGGTTCAGGGTAGACTCAGGGCTCCCTCAGACTCTCCGTTTTCCTCCAGGATGCTCGTTTTACTTGGTTTCTAGTTGCTGCCATCTTGGGGTTCTCGGGGAAGACCATCCTTAGTGGGAGGCTCCTCTTAGGGGGTGACAGTGGCCTTAGGGTGGCTCTGAGTACTGGGAATGCTGCCAACCAACCATCTTCTGACAGATTGGTCTAAGCATCAGGCTGGACCGGACTGCTGAGGAAGGCATCAGGACCTGAAGTGTGTACCCAGGGACCGAGTCTGGACCTGAGGACGACCCTCAGGATGTGTGGAATGGCCTAACCTTGAATGACCTAAGAATTCTCCCCTCTGCTGCAGGAAGGTGCTCGAGTCTTTGGGGCCCTGGGGCCTATCGGGCCCTCTTCACCTGGGCTGACTCTTGGGGGACTTGCAGTGAACGAGCACCGGCTCAGCAACAAACTGCTGGCCTGGAGTGGCGTGCTGGAGTGGCAGGAGGTGAGCCTGGCTGGGCCCACCTGGATCACTGAGCAGGTGGAGGGTAGGCATGGCCCAGGCACTTTGTTGAGTCCCCCACCCCTGCCTCCCGCCTGCAGAAGCGTAGACCCTTCTCGGACTCCACAGCAAAACTGAAGCGCACCCTGCCCTGCCAGGCCTACGTGAACCAGGGCGAGAACCTGTGAGTGTGGGAGTGGGCAGAGCCTGGGGCGGCCTAGGATGCAGGGAATGGCTTCTGATGCACCCCCTACCGCAGGGAGACGGACCAGTGGCCCCAGAAGCTGATCATGCAGCTCATCCCACAGCAGCTGCTGGTGAGATTAGTGGGGCTGTGCCCCCCAAACCCTGCCCCCAGAGCCAAACCTCCACCCTGGAATCTCTCCACACTTGCCTCACCGTGACCAGTGGCTCCATTTGTCGTCCACAGACCACACTGGGCCCCCTGTTCCGAAACTCTCAACTGGCCCAGTTCCACTTCACCAACAGAGACTGTGACTCCCTCAAGGGCCTCTGTCGCATCATGGGCAATGGCTTCGTGAGTGGGGGTGGGGGGACCTAGTTCTGCCCTGTAGTGGGAGTCTGCCTGTGCCTCTAGAGTGGTCATTCCAAGACGCTGGTGGGTGGGACTGTAATGCAATAGGCACGCGAGCCTGTGGGTTGGCCAGAGTGCATGCTGCTCCCATCTCCTGCCTGTGAAGTGGAGCCCAGCAGGCTTTGCTTCTCAGGGCCCTGTGTGTGGGGTGGTGGCATCGTTTGGTGGCCGACCTCTGCTGCTGTGGACCTAGTTTGAGCTCACTGGACTGTAGCAGGTGGCGGTACAGGGTGAGAGGAAGTCACCAGCCCATGCATGCGGAGGATTGGACTCCAGGCTCAACCCCAGCTCTGTCTTAGGCTGCTCTGCTCCTCCTATTGGCCACCTCCAAGGATTTGTCCCTTTTCTGGGCCCCACAGACTGGGCACATGGCATGGCTGCAACCTTGTGCCAATAGCAGCTCTTCAGGAGTAGTGTCCCAGAGCTGGGCCCAGGGTCTGGAGAATTAGTCCAAAAGGCTGGCCAGCTAGGTGTAGGTGCTAATGTATCCTGGCACAGGACAGGATAGCCTACAGATAGCTGTTTTTCCGTTGAAGAGGCACTGGCACCTTAGCTAGTATTACGTAGTCATGGCTACGTAGCTGGTCCTATGCATGCTGTTGCTGTGCTGTGTCTTACAGATGGGGAGCCTGGGGTCCTAAGTGGCTTGCCCTGGGTAGCACAGCAGCCTGGCCTACCATCTGCTCTTTATAAAATTGAAGGATTTTTTTTTTAAGTGGTATGTGTATGTCTGTGCTTGGTGCTACAGAGACCAGAAGAGACTGTCAGGTCTCATGGGATTGAATGCAAGGTTGTGAACTGCCATGTGGGTGCTGGGAACCAAACAAGAGCAGCCAGTTCTCACTCCTGAGACTTCTCTCCAGCCCCTGTGCCTGCTTTAACCCAGCAGCAGGGCTGGAGTTGGTAGAGAAGGGAGGGCATAGCCATACATGGTCCTTGGCTCACACCTATCCCTGCCTTGTAAAGTCATCAGGTGCTTAGGTGGCCAAGAGCAGTTCACCTGCTCTGGGGAAAGCCTTGATTGTGTTTTGGTGAGACTGGGCCTCCCCAGGCAGGTAAAAATGTTCAGTGTGGAGGGCCTGGCCCCTGACCTGCAGCCCTGTCCCCACAGGCAGGCTGCATGCTCTTCCCCCACATTTCCCCTTGTGAGGTGCGCGTGCTCATGCTCCTGTACTCGTCCAAGAAGAAGATCTTCATGGGCCTCATCCCCTACGACCAGAGTGGCTTCGTCAATGCTATACGGCAGGTCATCACCACCCGCAAACAGGTGTGCCAGCTGAGGGCAGCCTGGTCCTGGTCCTACCATTGGTAGACCAACTGCATCTGACGGGTGTGGAGAGTGGCACGAGGTGGAGTAAGGAGTGCTGAGGGAGCTATGGAGAGACAGTGCCATGCCCAGATGGGCTTGAGGGGAAATATAGCTTTATAGGCTTCGAAGAGACACAGCTAGAGGTGAGGCCTGGGTGTAGAGTCGCCTGCAGAGCAGGAGTTGGGTGGCAGGTTTGGCAAGAGGCCCAAAGTCTCTGGAGGGTGACCATGTATCCTGGCACCTGTCAGATGTTGATGGCATCCTTCAAGAAGCCTACTGCTTGCTTAGAGGTGTGGTCCTCTGTATCACTCAGGGGCTGAGACTTGAGCCACTTGGGAGCACAAAATGTCAGCAGTGAAGGTGGGACCAGTCAGTCTTCTGCCTGCCTGGGGTTTCGAGTCACGGCTGCAGCCAGCTTGTGGGGAACCCTGAGTTAAAGCTGCTGACACCCTGGTGGTTTCCTGTCCACAGGCTGTGGGCCCTGGAGGTGTGCACTCTGGACCTGTTCAGATTGTCAACAACAAATTCTTGGCATGGAGTGGTGTCATGGAGTGGCAGGAGGTGAGCTACGAGGGCTGTGTGGGCTGTTGGCCCTAAGCTGCCCTCTCCTGAAGTGCCCTCTCGCTCTGCCCCAAAGCCCAGGCCTGAGCCCCATTGCCGGTCCAAGCGATGGTTGCCATCCCACGTCTACGTGAACCAAGGGGAGATCCTGTGAGTGCCGGGGTGCCAGGTGGGCGCATTTGCAGTGCGGGCCCCTGGGGGAGGACTCCCTGACTGATGGCTGTGGTCTTGTGTGGCAGGAGAACCGACCAGTGGCCTCGGAGGCTGTACATGCAGCTCATTCCACAGCAGTTGCTGGTGAGGCTCGGGATGCCAGGCTGGGGGTGGGCCGGAGACCCTGTGGCGGGCCGTTGCAGAGAGTGCTGCCTGGCTTCCGCAGCAAGCTAGGATTTCATAAAGTGGCCCTTGGCCTTCCCACAGACCACCCTTGTGCCACTGTTCCGGAACTCACGCCTGGTACAGTTCCACTTCACTAAGGACATGGAGACTCTGAAGAGCCTGTGCCGGATCATGGACAATGGCTTCGTGAGTAGACGCAGCAGCCAAGGAGACAGACTAGTGCAGCTGCTTGTGGAAAAAGTGATGGGGCCTCTGCCACACCTGTGCAGATAGCATGCCCCGCACCCTGTTATACAGCAGGGCCTCCTGTGTTTGCATGTGCCATCCCACCCAGTCCTCATGCTGACTGTGGCCTCCAGTGGAGAACTGAGGACGCAGGCTTGTCATTACTTGGAGACAGTGTACCAGATAGGCCCCCAGCTGGCGAGGGTCCTGCCCCCGAATTAGGCTACTAACCAACGCATGTTGTTTTAGCTTGGCCCAGAATTCCCAGGGAACTTGGGAGGCCTGCAGCCCCTAAGATCCATATCTACCAGCTCTGGGGCTTCAGTTTCCCTGTAAGAAAGTATACCCTGAGCTGGAAGTAGTCAGGTACCTCAGGACCTTGGGGAGCCCATGGTTATTGACAGTCAAAGCAAGGGTCTTGTAGGTCTTGTCCGGTGTAAAGGAATGAGGCTTGCCCAGGGTGGTACCATATGCCTGGCAACTCTAGCTGGGATGCCCTGGACCTCTGGGACCTGCCATCAGGGAGCCAGTAGTCTTGGGTCCGGCTGTTCCCAGCTGGGTTGCCCGGCTTGTGGCTGAGGGTGGATGAGTGTCCTGACTCAGGCCTGCTGTTAGGCGGGCTGTGTGCACTTCTCTTATAAGGCCTCGTGTGAAGTGCGTGTCCTCATGCTCCTGTACTCCTCGGAGAAAAAGATCTTCATTGGCCTCATCCCGCACGACCAGAGCAACTTTGTCAATGGTATTCGTCGTGTCATTGCCAACCAGCAGCAGGTCCTGCAGCGGAGCCTGGAGCAGGAGCAGCAACAACGCGGGGTAAGGCTGGCCCACCATGCATACCTCACTGGGCCCTGCCCCTGGGTGCCCACTTCTGAAAACTCCCTGGCTTCTTCCTCTGCAGATGGGTGGCTAGTGGACTCCTAGGCTGGGCGGGCCACGGTCCCAGACGAGGCCCCGATGGAGACTGGTGAGCAGCATTGTGTCTGGGAAGCAGCAGGGTGGCCCTGGCCTCAGAGAGACCTGCTACATGAGTCACTGCTTCCTGTTACCAATGCCTCTGGCAAGGAATGGGTGCCAGGGCCACAGCTTAAGTACTGGGGGTGGTGGTGGGGTAGGGTGCAGTTTCACTAGTAGAAGCCACCCTTCCTACTGCCTCCCAGGTCAGATGCTTCTGAGCAGGGGCTCCTGGGGACTGTACCTGCCCAGCAACCTGGAGGACAGCGTCCTGACGTCTCCCAAGGATGGTCCTTGCCCCTGTATGTTTCCCTAATAAAGCCTTTTAACCCACATGCTATCCCTGCCTGCTTGTTCTGGGACGTCTTGTGCAAGACGGGTTGTGCTAAGTCTTGAAGTTTGGGGATATGTGATGTTAGACCATCTCTAAGTAGCCAGAAAAGCAGGCTCACCAGGCTGGTTACTCATGTGACAGCCTTTCTTTGACACGTTATTTTAATCTCTTGTACCTGGTCAAACTTAACATCCTGAGACTCCAGTCTCAGGTCCAGTGTCCCACAACTGGGTTCTGATACCTGTTGCTGACTGGTGAGTCAGGCCATGGTTTTCCCCCACCACAAAATGGCTGTGGCTGCCCAATTCCCCGGGCCAGGTATGCTGGGTGCACAAGAGCCCACTTGGAAGCCTGAGCTCAATGCCGAACTCCGTGGCACCTGGTTTGCCTTCCACAACCCAGCCAGATGTCTGTGAGCAGAATAGCAGCAGTGTTTATTGAGGACTCAGCCCTCTGAAAACTGGCAGTATAGTCGCTGCAGTGCAGGGTCCAGATGCTCCCGTAACCGGAAGGGAATCTGGAGGATCTCCTGGAAGCCTTCAGCCAGCGTGGGTGGCTCAAATTGCTTCCTGTGGAGTGAGGATGTTTGAGGCTCTGTACCCCACCTCCTCACCTCCTCCAGAACCCCAGAACCCACAAACCTGTAGCTAAACATGACCATGTCTGACACCGGCGCATGCGAAGGGTCGGTCATCTCACGGAACTGCAAAATGGCACAAAGGTCAGAGGGCACTGGGCTTAGATGAGAGTGGGGTTGGGGTCTGGAGAGCGGCTCACCCTGTTGTTGTGGCGTGCCTGCTCTATTGTGGCACAGAAGTAGAAGCAGCGGCAGGGCACACCTGCATCTTTGGCACACTGGATATATCTGTAGAGGGAAAACTGCTGTCACTGCCGCCTGGTACACACAGTGCTCCCCATGCCCACCATGAGTTTCCAGTACCTGGCCCGACTTGGGACATCTAGGTTGGTGTTATCAATCACGACTCGCTTCCCTTGCCTCAGTGCCGCCTGGCATGAGCTCACACAGCGCTGCCACGAGCCCAGCGTGTCCTGTGGGGTCCAGGGCAGATAACGAGTCAGTCTGGGGAGCCTTCATCCTTGGAACAGTGGGAGGACGGGGAGGGTGCAGCCCCACTCACTCTGTTCACATGGACATATCCAGCTGACACCAGGTGCTCCTGGATGAAAGTGGACTTGCCGGCTGTGGGGGCAGTGTAGCCATCAGCTAGTGCCTAGGACCCAAGTGAGTGCCAGGGGGCGCCAGAGGTCGGGGCTGTGGCATCTCACCCCCAGGGAATCCTACTGCGATCACCACCTCTGGGTTGGGGCTCAGGAGGAAGCTGGACTCTGGGAGGTAGAGGGGCCCAGCACTGGAGATGGTCCTCTAGGGGAACAAAAGGGGGTGTGAGCCCAGGGAGCCAAAACGGGCCTCTTGCCCTCTTCCCTTTTGGGCCTCACCGGGTCGAAAGCTGGAAGCTCAAAGCGGGCCGCTGGCCACTGAAGGAAAAACTCTTCGGGAGTGGCAAAGGGCAGGCCGACATTGAGGGCGAACTGTGGGGTAAAGCAGAGGTCAGGTGAGTTCAGCGGTGTAGTGAGGGTGGGTGTCACATGGACAGGACAGAGGACAGACGCCAGGCTTACCAGGCGGTCTGCACAGGAGAAATCTTTTTTCTTCCTTCCTGGGGCCCAGTTGGCTGGGCGCCCTGCTGCATCTGTAAGAGGACAACCCTGTCCAACACTGAGCTCTGAGAGGGTTCCTGAACCCCCAGAAGCCTGTGCCTCTTACCTCCCACGAAGACACTGTCCTCGATGGAGATGGGGATGCCCTCGTTGGCCTGCAAAGAGAGGCAGTGAGAAGTCCCACCATATGGGACAGCAGAGGGGCATTGCTGCTGAGTGTCTCACCTGCTCCCCCAGTGGCCTCCAGAGGGCACACATCCCATAGCAGCCCAGACTCCCTGCTCTTCCAACTTGTGGCCCTAATCAAGGTGGGCCTTCCTGGATCTGTATGCCTCTACCTATGGGCCACTTCCTTCTCAGCCTGTTTCTCATGTCCCTGCTACCTACCAGGCTCTCCCCTTAGCCCTGAACATCTCTGTTTACCTAACACTGCCTCAGACCTCTCAGAGGCTGGACCTGGTTACCCCACGCCCGCAGCACCTCTAGGTGTTTCTAGTGGCCACCTGTGCAGTGAGGGGCAGGGCTGGGAAGGACAGCATAAGAGGCAGGAGGGTGCTCACCTGCTCCTGCAGATGGTCCCACATGCCACTCACTGGCTTTCGGTTTAGACCTGCATGTGTTGCCACCAGCACCTATGGAGATGGCCAGTACACGGTGTCCTTAGTATCTGTCCCCTTGGGATCTCAGAGGACAGTTCCTGTCAGCATGATCCCAGCCAAGGCCTCCACCCCACACACTGGCATGTTCTCTCTGGGTCCCTGTCCCAAATTGTCTCTAAGTGCCCTTTTGGCCGTACCTGAAATGGGACCCCTAGCTTCTCCAATATAGCTTCCACCTTGGCCTTGAAAACGTCTGCTGACAGCTTGCCTCTCCCGATGCCCATTTGGTTAGTGAAGATTACCAGCTGGGGATAGACAGGGACACACTGGAGCCCCATCACCACAACTCGACCTGAACTCTACACATGCATATACATGCATGCATGTGTCCATGCACATGTAAGCACAGGCTCCCAGCTCCCACACGTACCCATGCGCGCGCACGCGCACACACACATACCTTGTAGCCCTCAGCATCCAGCTCCTGGAGCTTCTTTGGAATCTCTGGGTATAGAATCCTAAGGTTGATGGGAAGTAACAGGTGACTTGTGATCGAAAGGACTTGGGCCCCCATCCCAGCCTCTTCCCATGTCCCACCTCACCTCCAGTCACTAGGGCTAGTGGGAAAGACCTTTCCAGAGCGGGTGGTGATGAGGGTCCCATCTAGGTCAAAGGCAGCCACCTGGTATCACCAAAAACAGGGACAGCAATACTGTCATCTCTGACCTTCCTTACAAGCTAATCGAAACCAGCTTTTTCTTCTTCTTCTTCAAGACAGGGTTTCTCTGCATAGCCTTGTCTTGTCTTGGAACTCACTCTACAGACCAGACTGGCTTTGAACTCACAGAGATCTGCCTGCCTCTGACTCCCAGGTACTGGGTGGGATTAAAGGCATGTACCACCACCTGGCGACACCAGCCTTTTAATACCAGTATTACCCTTCTGTGTTCTCTGCCCTCCACTTCCAGGTTTTAGTAGGAACCAGAGTCTCAGCAACCCTTTTCCCCTGAGCCTCTCCCTGGAGGATTAACAGCCCAGAAAGAGCAAAGGGCTTTGTTGGAGGAGTTGGAGAGATGAGCAATGGTTAAGAGCACACACGCCAGATGGCTCATAACTCCTGTAACTCCAGCTCCAGGGACCCAGTGCTCCCTGGCTTCTGCAGCCACCACGTGCATACAGTACACATAAAAAATCATGCAGGCGCGTATCATTGCTTAAAAAACAAACCTCACAGCTGGCTGAGTGCCCACAGGGAACTAGATCACACATTTTCCGTGGCCTCATTTCAGAGTGACCCATGAAAACATCCAAGAAAGTTCTGGTCACCACTGATTACAGGCCTGTTCTGTAACCCTGCACCTCAGTGGTAGCAGCCACCACTGGGTGGTATACACTGGTGTCTCAGCAGTCTCTGCACAGAACAGTTGAGGCTCAGAGACTTTGATAAGACAAGCTCAGGGCTGCCCAGGAAACTTTAAATTAAATGGCTAGGCTGGGGTGGTGGCCTCACCTTGCCCTGGGGCTTCACTCCAGATGCTGTGAACACCAGTAACTTCTTTAAGCTCTCCCAGCCAGGGGAAGATTTCCGCACTCGCTTTTTCTGAGGTTCAGTATCCTCCCCCTCCTCTGGATCCACAGGAGTGCCTGGTGGCGTGTCTGGCTGGGTTCCTGGTCTGCTGGTCTCTTCCCAATGCAGGGTCAGGGGGTATAGGCCATTAACCAGATAAAGGACATCCCCCAAGCTTAGACAGCCAGACAGCCCTGGCTTCAACTCTTGGACCCCAACAGTTGATGGGTTAACACCCAGCTGCAGACAAAGGAGGAGCTAGGGTTGGCACCACCCCCTCATGGGACACCTGCCTCCCCACCAAGTCCAATACCTTATCTCCCAATCAGATCTTTAATCTTCCCACCTATTCACTTCATGTGGCCAGTCAGAACTTTGAAAGGTTAGAGGCTTCTAGCCTAGCACGGTGGAAAAGGGGAAAGCTGGCCAGCCTTCTGAAGGGTTGTGATCTACCCGGCCCCTCTCCCAAGTCCTTGCTACCCACCGCTGAGACACTGGTACCTGTTTCACTGCCACTGTCCGGGTTTCAGGGTCTGCAATCAGCTCCACTGAGGGTAAGGGGGTGGAGTCAGGGTTTACATCACGTGTGGGGGCGTGGCCAGCTACAGTCTACTACTTGGACTTCAATAGAAGAGGCACTTCCTCCCTTCCTTCCTCTATCCCCTAACACAGGTAGCCCAGGATAGCCTTGAACGCGCTACATACTGGCAGCTGGGCTTGAACTGATTCTCATGTCTCTACCACCCAACTGGATGACAGGTCACCCCGGGCCCGAGGTGTTTATGCCTCAGTAAGACCGCTCCTTCGGAATCCTTAGGATTGCCAGAGATCTGGACTTGCCCAGAACAGATATTTTTTTTATCTGTAGGGTCGGCTTGTTCCATTGCGTAAACCGAGGTCTTGGGCATCACGATGGCCTGATGCACCCTGCTCGGCTACAGTCTCTGTTGTATCCTCCTCCCTCCCATTCCCCCACCCCACCTCCCGCGACAGTCTCCCAGATCCTCTTTGTCCCTCCCACAATGCCTTGTCTTGCTCCTGGTTAGGCATAAGCTCCCCTGCTCCCAATCCCACTCCCTGCCGCAGTTCCACGCCTGTGCCCACCTTGGTTTCGGGAGCACTTCCGGTCTGTCACTTGGGTCAGGGGTCCCCGACCGAGGACCAGGGCTTGGCCATCCGAGGGCAGGAATATAGGAGGTGGCCCGCCGGTGGGGCTCTGCAGCCACAGGCGGCCCCGGGATCCAAGCTGTGACATCCTAGGATGCTGTGAAGGGGAATGGAATCACTGTGGCGCTGGCTCGGCCGCCAGCAACGGATCCGCCGCCGGAAGTCTTCATTTCCCAATAGAGTCACACCGGAAATTCCGCCCCTTATCCATGGGCGGGTTCGACGTTTCCCAGGCTACCACAGCGGTTCCAATGCGCAGTGAGGATTGCATATAGTTAGAGTCACTTCTGAATTCATTCCAAAGCTCATCTATACAGTGGGAAAGACGGTCCAAAGATTTGGCTCCTCTCATAGCGCATGCGCAGCCCTGACTTGCTTGAGGTGCTATGAGCCTGTGCGGATAGTGGTCACGCGTATCCATAGGCACTTGATCCCTAAGCTAGAGTTACTTGGGGTTTTTTTCCTTGTATGTTTGTGTTAGTGAGATAGGGTCTCTGGATGTAGCCGGGTTAAAATTCTTTCCCGGGTATGGTGGCACATGAGTTTAATATTAATACTAGTACTCGGGAGGCAGAGGCAGGTAGAGCTCTGTTGTGTTCGAGTCTAGCCTGGTCTACATAGTGAGATTCTGCCCCCACCTCAAAAGTAAAATAAAAGTAAAAATAAAAAGAAAGTTGCTCTCTAGGGGAAGACCTCAAAAATGTCTACCCTTCTCCAAAGGCCTGAAGGATAACCCGAAATACGGTTCCACCACAGATCATTCTGGGGAACCTGACTATATTGGGGTTACAGAGCATAGGTCGTGGTGGTCGTGCTGCTACCCGCAAAAAAATCACACCGGGTAGTTTTACCTAGCAGAAATGAAGCCTTTTTCATACTGCACAGACCTACACTTCCTCCTCGCTAGTATCCTCTAGCGCCTCCCCAGACCACAGGCAATTAGGGCCAAATAGCACATATAGTTGCTTGTGAGGTACGGCTGGGTACTAAGGTCAGGGTCCTATGACCTTCCCACCTCCTCCTATAAGCGAAATCTGCCCACAAGCCCAGCTGCAGTTAACTTTCAGCCCAGAGTTTTTTTGGCTTGTACGTTAATCCACCATAACACCCTAGCTAGGCTCAAATTTACAGATCTGTCCGCCTCCCAAATGCTGGTATTAAAATAGAGCGCTATAGACTGGTGGTTAGCAGTGCATGCCTTAAACCAGGCGGTGGTGGCGCACGCCTTTAATCCCAGCACTTGGGAGGCAGAGGCAGGTGGATTTCTGAGTTCGAGGCCAGCCTGGTCTACAGAGTGAGTTGCAGGACAGCCAGGGCTACACAGAGAAACCCTGTCTCGAAACCCCCCCCCCCCAAAAAAAAAACCAAAAGAAAGCGGGGCGGGGGGAGAGAAGGAAGAAAGTACCACCACATCTGGCCACTGATGGGGTTTGTTTTCCTTTTTTAAAAAATTTATTATTTATTTTTACTTTTATACCAGGAGATTCACTTGCTCCTGTCTCCCAAGTGAGTTTTGTTCTTTGAGGCAGGGTCTCAAGAAGTTTAGATTGAGATTAACTCCTGTGCCCCCTAAAACCACCTCCCTGCTGATAGAATGACAGGCGTGCCTTTATCTTTCCTCTGCCCAGCAGCAGAAAGAAACCAGCATTTGTCCTTAGTATTCGAAGCGCACGGCGCCACTATACTCTCTTCCTTTGCTTCTACGATGCTGGTCATTGCAATAAACTGGGAAAATCGCTTCTACTCCCCGAACAAATACACTAAAGCTGGGTATGATGGGGCAGATGGGAAATCCCAGCACAAAGACTGAGGAGACAGCCTGGGCTACAAAGTGAAATCATCCCAAAAAACAAAATTACAAGAGGGAGGCAATCCATATTACTAGTTTGAAGATGACAGTCCTCTGTCCCCCTTTCTCATCTTTGGATGTTGGGAGATGGGGATTCCCTGGTCTGGCTTTCTATCGCTCCTACAGTCACGCCATGACAGGGTCTCGAACCCTGAACTTCATTTAATTTCAGTATCACGCCCACACACAACACACATTCACTGTCAGAGGTAAAACTTTAATTTCAGAGCGCCCCTCCCGATCCCCATCCCACTCTCCCGCACCCACGTCCAGGGCCGGAAAGTGAGGCCCCCTGGCCCCCCCACCTTTGGTGGGAGAGGGCCTTTTAAGGCACCTGTTAGGGTCGGGGTCAGGAAGCTGGTACCGTCCTGGGTACAGGACAAGTTTTGATGGACAGGCTGTCGTGCGGTGGAACCTACAGGGGCGTCAGACGCAGAGAAGGACCAGACTGTCCTCTGGGAAACCGGGATACAAGTGTCAGGACCCAGGCAAAGAAAAACAAAACAAAACAAAACAAAATCCATTAACAGCCCTAGTAGTGTAAGAAATTCAAGGCCTCGGGCCAATTCTGGGTTAGGGAGGGCTTGGCCACACTCCCAGGAGGCCGGGACCAATCGGGTAGGGGAACTCTGGAAGGGCGGCTGGCAACTCTTCGGACACTGGCTGAGCAGCGCCAGCTCCCGCAGCTGGGCTCCGCCCTGGGGCGGCGAGTCAAGGCTGTGCGGGCAAAGCTTCTGCTGCTAGGCAAGAGACGGAGTTGACCCTCTGAGCATTTAGAACTAGCCCCGCCCAACCGGAGCGAGCCAATCCCGTAAAGAATTGTTCTGTTGCTGGGCAGAGCAGACAGTGGCCTCGCTTGCGCGCCGAGGCGTTCTGCACGCTTAATATTTCCGCTTCAGCTTCTGGAAGTCGCTGGTATTGAGCCGCGGCCGCGGCAGGTCCCCGAAGACGTGGGTGTCCTCAGCCTCCCGCAGCACCAGCGCGCGCATGCTAGCCGCTATTCGGTCTAGGTCGGGCGAGGAAGGCTGTGGATGAAGGAAATGGTCAGTGGGCAGGGGCCGCCTCCCGGAAGCCCTCCGATCCGGACCGTCCTGCAGGCTGTGAACCAGCGCCTTCCACATCCCACCTCCTTCTTCATTACTCTAGCACTGCCATGCAGGGGCCCAGTGCAACACCGCGGGCTGGCCATGCTTCAGCCAAGACAGCACGCACCCCACCTGAATCCAGTGGGGCGCCAAATGGAGAGTGGCTATGGAAGGCGCAGGCGCCCCTCGTGGGTGTATGTCACTGTTCACTCAATGCCTAGTTTCCCCCTCTGCTTCAGGGAGTTTTTCCGTGAAGGGGGACCAGGTCAGCCCAAGAACACCATACACGGGATGGTATTGGAGAAATGAATCCTGGGAGATACTTTGACCCGGAGCTTCAGTTTCCCTGACTCCCTCCCAAATGATTTTGTACGGATGAGGGCCTGCCTTCTAAACTGCAGTGGGTCTCCCTGCAGCAGACCACTCTGGGCCATCCCACTTGTCTTGTTCCCCCCTCACCGGGCCATTCTCCTCATCTGACGATCGGGCTTCTGTCCTCTTCTCCTTGAAGGCCCACACTGGCACCGACACGGGCAGAGACTTGGCATACTGCTGGGTAGGCAGGGCTGTGGCCGGGGGATTGGGGCAGGCTGGGGGACCGGCGGGTGTCTCCTCACTCAGGCTGCCGTCTATGATACAGGGAAGCTTCAGCTTCTGTCCCCCTACCCTCTGCCTGGCCTCCTAGAGCTTGGACAACCCAGGATCCTCACCATCTGTGCTCTCCGGGTCTGACTCGCAGAAAGGGGGCAGATCCTGGAGGGTGGCATCCTCATCCATCATGAAGAGACCTGTGGGTGGGACAGGCTCTGCAATTGGTCCCTGTGCCTCAATGCTTTTTCATTTGCCTCCCTGGTCACTTAGGGTCCCTTCTACTATCAGGTATTACTAAATTCAACATGTTGCTTGGGACATGGCCCCAAAATAGCTCCAAAAGAAAGATGAGGTCTGGTGGGGACAAATAAAAGGCCCTAATACCATATCACTTGCCCAAAGTTTTAAAATCTGATAGAATAGCTGGCTCTGGACCTCATACCCTGCATGATAGGCGGGCTTCTTTCGGAAGGACGAGGTGCCAGTCACAGGCAGTGACGGCAAATGAGTAATTCCTGTTTACTCCTCAAAGTCCTGTGGTGATAGTCCTTTCTCTGAGAAGCATCCAACTTCCTTACTTTCCCCAAACAGCAGTCTCTAGATTCAGGTGCCCAAAGTGGGATGGCATGGGATATGGAAAATGCCGTCTTTAGCCTTACATGCCATGTAATGAGTACTTGTCACCGTCTCTGGCCCTGGCGTCCTCCGCTATAGCAATATTCCACTCTTGGGAAACTCCTCCACCACCCTCGGAGGGGATGGCAGTCCCTACCCCTTTCCAGAAATACCTGCACTTCTTACCAGTTCCTTGGCTAGACAAGAAGCCCTCAAGGAAATCCAACCCCGGGGTGCTATTTGCTCAACATACTGTGTTATTACGCCCATCAAGTGCTTGGGCCTTGTGTGAAGCTTGTAAGTACTGCTCCAGAACACCCTGGACCAGCAACCCCACTCCAGTGCCAGCCCTATTAGCTCACCTCCGTTATCGCTACCGCCCAGCCGCTCCCCAGATGTCTCTGTTTCCGTGGGCTCATCCTCATCTTCCTCATCATCCTCCCTGGCCAAGGCTGGCCGAGGTGGTGGGCTAGGAGCGGGGCT
Source organism: Arvicanthis niloticus (assembly GCF_011762505.2). Taxonomy (NCBI): domain Eukaryota; kingdom Metazoa; phylum Chordata; class Mammalia; order Rodentia; family Muridae; genus Arvicanthis; species Arvicanthis niloticus. The sequence continues at coordinate 18,520,018 of NC_047658.1, read as the reverse complement.
GGGCGGCTGTGGTGCTGGTGGGGGACCAGGAGGTCGGGTGGCAGTGGCAGCCCTGTGTGCCTGTGCGATGTCGTGGAGGCAGCGACGGGCGGCTTCTGCCAGGGCTCCGCGGCCATGGGCAGCATAGGCACAGGGCCCTGGGCGGGGCGGTGGTGGCGGTGCCGCAGTCAGTAACACCAGCTCCGTGCCAGTGCGGGCCCGAAAGCGCTCAGCGGCCCCCACAACGGCTTCCCACAGTTCCTCTGGCCGCCCAGACGCCATCCGAGCCCTGTGGGCCAGAGCAGGACAGAGGGACTGAGGATGCTGCTATCATCACTACCCATCCTGAGGGTCGACTACCACAACACGACTCCCTTCCACGGCATGAAGCTGTCCTAGCTGGGCTCCCCCAATTCCTAAACCTGTTTCCCCTGGGATCCTCCCCAGCCCTAGCTTTCTTCTTGGCCCCATCCTGTTCCACATGGGAACTATCCAAAGTCTTGGGAGTCTCCATCTGTTTTGGCTATGAACATTGGAGTCAAATTGGTTTGTCGTTATTTACTTTGGGTTCTTAATACTTTTGGAGACAGGATCAAATACTCAAGTTGGCTCCAAACTCACTGTGTGTATAAAGGTAACTTTGGAGTCCTGATTCTCATGCATCCAGTTCCTGAGTGCTCGGCTTACATATGCACACCACCACACCTAGTTTATGTGGTCCTGGGAACCAAACCCAAGACTTGGTGAAAGCCAGCAAGCACTGCGCCATGCAGGTTCTTAAGATAGGACTGACATCCAATCAATCTTACCAACCAATCTTCCCCCACTACCCAAATACCTGGAATTGGAGATGTGAGCACCACACACCTAGCCTAACATAAGTCTTTGGAAGACTTACACAAATTTCAACTGCACCTTTCCCATGGTGTGTAGGATGTTAACACACATGTAACCAGGTATGGTGACACACACCTGAAATCACAGTACTCAGAGACTGAAGCAAAACTGTTATGGCTTTGAAGTCAGCCTGGGCTACAGAGACCCAGACTTACATGGCTTCTGTAGCACAGCAGACTGGCCAGTGCTATGCCTTCCCCTTTCACTTGGTCCAGCAGGTCCTCTCCCACTGCAGTGGAGTGACCAGGACCAGATGGACCCCACACCCAGCTTACTGGCTCTCAGGTCACTGCCAACTTTCCAATCACCAGGTGAGAGAGATGGCCCCTCCCCTAGATCTCCCTGGGACCGTTCTTTTAGGAGACAGATGAGCTCTGGACTGAAGGAGGGCATAGGAGGATGCATGCTGCTCTGTGCCCACAATCACAGCATCAGCTTCTACACCTCCTCAGTCCCTGCTGTGCAGGGCTCTGTGGTGTTGGTAGAGCTCGTGACATCTATTCTGCTGCCTGTCTCCTCATCAGACGGAACTCCTGGAGCACAAGGCTCTGGGTCCCCACCAAGACTTTAGAGTGGCCTTGGAACACTCACTGGCTCTCTGTGCCCACCTTCCCCATTAAGCAGTGTGTGAACCACAGCTTCTAGGCAGCTGAGAACTCTGGAGAGTAGTGAGCCCCTCGAAACTGAAGGGACTCAAGCCCACCAGGACCATAGCGAAGAAAAACAGAAATACAGTTTGCAAAGCTCCTGTCACTCACACTTGAAAGAGCCAGTCTGCTCACAGACTCCAAACTTGTCCCCTTCACCCGACTCACCAAAGTGGGAACTACTCATATGTTGGACCAGAAGATGATCACCGTTCCTAAGCAACCTCTCACTTCCAACATGAATCAGCAATGGACACCCCATGTTACAGCCTTAAGCTCTGAACCCAGGAGGATGGGATCCTGACTGTTATACTGGCAGAAATGACGACTGAGAAGGGCAGTGTGTGTCTAGAGCCTTCTGCAATCCTGAGCTGCATTCTCCCTACCTCAGTAGACTATAGTCCCCATCCTATCTTTCCATCGAGATGGAGAAAGCTGCAGTGGTTTCATACTATTGTCTGCTGGGCCTCAAAGTCCTACCTACGGCTTTAAAAGGCGCCCAGCGACTCCTACACACACCTTCCACCTTTCCTAGCTAATGAAGGAGGCTGGAAATTTAGGGTTATGGCTAAGGGCAAGAAAATGACTGGTCCAAGATGACACAGCTTCGGTTCTCACTTCCATGAGCCTATGAGAGGGTAAGCTCCTTTGCACTAGATCTCGGGGGTAGCCGCAGCAGCAGTGTGTTACCGGGTAAGTGGCTTGTAAAGGCAGCTGAAAGGAGGGCAACTTACTCAAACCTCCTCGGCCTGTGGCCTCCTATGAGGTGAGACTCAGGGGCAAACCAGAAAGGGGGAGCTGTCCAGCGGGAAGGTGCAGGCCTCCCAGGACAGGTGTGGAGGGAGATAGAAAAGAAAACGGCTGCAGCCCGGGACACGGAGCGGGACGTCCGAGAAGGAGCCTACCACCGAAGTAAGGCCGCCGACCCGGGCTACACCACGCCCGCAGCCCAGAGAGGCCCCTTCTCTAGGAAGAAAACAGGAAATCCCGCCCCCGGTGAAGATCGGGACCGGAAGTCCCGCCCGGGGCGCCCCCTCACCCATCCGCGACCCCCAACACACACAGCCATATGGACATGGTTCACCGCCGCTGTGAGGATTCCAGCCCGTCTGCACCCCCGGAGTGAAGCTCGTCTACAATTCGTCGCGAGTCAGACACACGGGGTTGAGCGTTAGCCATTTCAGCAGTCAGCCAAGGGTCGCAGGACGATCACTGCCCCTTGACTTATGCAGACCATACCCTTCCCATGGCGGCTCGCCCTCCCACTGCCCCTCAACCTCAGGAAGGCCAGACCCTCCCCAAACCCCAGCTCACAACGCCGCCTCCACTCACGTGCCCGTAGCCAGCATGGCCGGCCAGGCGCCGTCACCGCCCTCAAAAGGCATGGCGGCTTCTTGCGTCACTTCCGTGTGGTTGCCCCTCCTCCATTGTGTACACTCCGCCTCCCTTATCCTGGATGCCTCAAATCAAAATAGCAACCAGAAGCTACGTCGGCAAGCTGTGAGCAATAGCAGCAGCGAGAGTGCTCGCGGATGGAAAATATGGCAAAAGACTTTAGCTACTCTTTGGAATTACCCGCAGCAAATATGACTGCATGCCCATGCTCACACAAGCGAAGGCAAGCGGCATGACGTCCCTCGTTCGAAATCAACTTCTCACACAGAAGTGGAGGAAAACTGCTCCGTCCCGACGCGGCAGTCAGTATGGCTTCATATGCCTGTAAAGCATATGGACTCTTCCTTCCGTCCAAACTATCTACCTCCTCCCCCGGCCCTCGCTCTCTCCCTTTAGCACAAAGCTGGCAAAGATTCAATATGGCAGCATTTCTTGCTTCGGTTTGCCCAGTTTCAAAATGGTGGTGCAGCCCTCTTTCCACGGTGACTCAGAAATTTGGGGCAGCTTCGTTTCCAGGAGCACGAGCACTGACGGCTTCACCTTTTATCCCGAGCCCCTCAGTGCCTCTGGTGCTAGCCAGCTTCTCTCACCTTTTCCTTTCTCCGTTTCGCTTTTCCAACACCTCGCCGTCGTGCCCCGCAAAGAGATGGTAGTGCCCCGCATTAACATGGCTTCCACCAAGCCGCTATGGTTTGTCCTCGAGAAAACCGGCATAGTATTGGCTTCGATGCCAGTATAAAATATGGAGAGGGCCAAGGAGGCGTTCCCGAGCGATCACGAGTTGGGTTGGGAACATGGGTCCTCCTACTTGTTTACTTCGTGGCGAGAGTGTCGCACTGCGCCTGCGCCGTCCCGCTGACCCTTGCCAACTCTGCAGTCTACTACACGTGACCTAAATCTTCGCATTTTAACTACCCTGTTCAGAACAGATGGTTTCACCCACTGCAGCTCTACAACTTTAGGGACGCTACCACTATCTGGCCTGGAAGGGAGTGTTCTTTTCCGGATATGACACCAAGTTGACCCGGAAAAGGAGGAGATCGGGGCAGTGGAACCTCCGCGGCGGCAATGGAAGGACTCAGCTACAGGGTAAGAAATCATTCCCTCGCTTAACTCTAGGAGACGCCCCCCCACTGGTGGTCGGCTTCCACTTTTTGCTGTGCAGGGACTAGGCAAAGTCAATTTAGCAAGCACCATCTCCTGGTAAAGAGCTGTCACTCTCCACAGTCCTTAGGGAGCTTCTACCTCAGCCCCGCCCCCTGGGAAAACGCACGCCCATCTGGAGTGCGAGGCGGGACTGTAGGATTGCCACGCCCCATCTCAGCTTTGCACTCAGCGTCTCTAGACCCCGCCCTCTGGGGAAACGCCTCCCTAGACCCTTGCCTTTCATCAGGTGGTGTTTGAGAAGGGAGGCGTGTACCTGCACACCAGCGCCCGGAAGCACCAGGATCCGGACTCGCTCATCGCAGGCATCATTCGAGTGGTGGAGAAGGTGGGCGGGGATGGGGGTGGCATGTGTGGGAACTTCGAATTGAGGGCTGAGAGGCATTCGGATGACTCTACTAAGTCTTCCCCATGTTCCTCAGGACAGCGACGTACTCCTGCACTGGGCTCCAGTGGAGGAGGCTGGAGACCCAACCCAGATTCTCTTCTCCAAGAAGGTAGGTACCCAGCTCCTCTTCCCCACCCTAGTGGAAGACAGAGAGTACTTGGAGACCTGTGAGCCTGTTTGAATTTGTGAAATGATCTAACCCCATATCCTCTTGCCTCCTTAGGAGTCCCTGCTGGGTGAGAGACTGGGTTCAGATTTCTTAAGGGGTATGGCCTAGTTTTGGTCTGAGGTAGCTTTCTTTCTCCTCGGTTCTACAGTTTCGACTGTTTGCTTTAGGTTTAGTACATGTATTTATTGTGTGTGTGTGCATTCACATGCCATGGTGTGTGTGGAGGTCACAGGATAACCTGTGGAAGCATTTCTCCTTCCACCAAGGGGGCCCCAGGACTGAACTCAGGTTGTCAGTTTCGGCAGCAAGTGCTGAGCTCAGAGATTTAGTTTGTGAGAGGTGGGTGGAGGTGGTATGAGCATCTGATCGTGTGTGTTCACTACATGTGAGTGCGCGAGTGCAGAAGATAGCACCGCAGACATGCTGGAGCTTAGGATGTTACGTGGGTACTGGGATCTGGTCTCTGGGATTGTGCAGCAAGCCTTGTTAAGCACTAAATGATCCTTCTGGCCTTATCTGACTGACTTATTATTCATAAACTACTTGAAGCAGTTGTTCACTTCTCCTTTTGGGTTCTGTGGACTGCACTCGGGTCATCTGTCTTACCTGTTGAGCTGTCTGTCTGGCCCTGCTCAAAGGTATCCCCTATCTGTCCATCATCAGTGCTTCCCAGTAGACACAGCTAGTTACAATGACAATGCCACCACTTGAAGCTCCTCATTCACTTACAGTGAAAAGTCAAAAAGACACAGAGGAACCTTGACAAAAAGGTTGCTCACAGAAAGGGCTGAGGACAGGGGTGTGAGCCTGTCCTTTCTCACTGAAGTCAGGACTGTTTATTGGTCTTGGGACTGCAGGTGGTCTCTGAGCAGTTACTGTGTAGCAGTTGTCTCTGAACCCATGAATGTAGGGTTCTAGCCTGGCTCTCTGTCGAACCCTGAGCAAGCTTTGCCCCCTCCTGCCTCTTTCCCTCTGTCTTCCGAAGCTCCTTTTCTTACTGGGGGCTTACAGACTCCAAACTGAAAACCCTAGAGACCACAGATATTCATTCTGTTACTTCTTCTCTCAAGGACCCAAGTGGAGGTGAGCCCAGCACCTCAGAGGAGGAACCTACATTTGACCCAGGCTATGAACCTGACTGGGCTGTCATTAGCACAGTGCGGCCACGGCCGCACCTGGCAGAGCCCAAGAGAGGTAGGTGGAACTGTTCCGTGGTGATCTAGGGGACCACATTTTGCCCTTCATGATCATGGTTCCAATGGCTTTCTTGCCTATAGTCAACACGGCTTCCAAATGCTTCCTTTCTGGCCTAGGAAAGGATGCCTTGGCACTGGGTGTTTCCAGTGAGTTATCCTCCTAAAGGTTTCCTGGTTTGTGGGTTGTGGAGGGGCTGACAAACAGCTAACTACAGGGTTAATTTCTTTCTTTCTTTTTTCGTCTTGTTTTAAAGACATGGTCTCACTCTGTATCCTCGCTTTGTAGCCTTAGCTGGCCTTGAATTCAGAGCTCTGCCTGCCTCTTCCTGCCAAGTACTGGTCTTAAAAGGTGTGGGTCACCATGCTCAGCCTCTAAAACCTTTTGTTGTGAGTCAAGTAGAAACTTGGAGCAAAGAGGCCACTAGAGGTGAGACAGCCAGAGGACTGGGGGCAGATTTGTTTTTTTGGTGCCAAGCAGAAGAATAGTCTTCAAACAGAAGGTTCTGGAACATTCTGGAACAGACACATGGCCCACCGGGCTTCTTTCCGATTATAGGCAGTTTTACTTCTAAGGAAATGCCAAGTAGCCCAGAATCCTCAGAGGCCTGGGGGAGTGTAGCTTCCATCAGGGCCTCAGGAGACAAGGCTGTTGAGTACACTGAGTTGATTTGCACACCCCTCACCTCTCTCACTGCACCAATAACTCTGCTTCCTCTCAGGTGCAGAGCCCAGTTCCCCCCGGAGCTCCTGGGCCTTCTCTGTGAGCCTGGGGGAGCTCAAGTCCATCCGCAGATCCAAGCCAGGTCTCAGCTGGGCCTACCTGGTCCTGGTTACCCAGGCTGGAGGCTCCTTGCCTGCCTTGCACTTCCACAGAGGGGGTACCCGGGCCCTGCTCCGAGTCCTTAGCCGATACCTGCTGTTGGCCAGGTAAGCGTCTGCCTGAGCTGAGCCTGTGAGCCAGCATGTTCTTCTGCAGCTGCAGCTGGAGTCTTCAGGACAATGATGAAAGCACAGTTCTGGTTGGAAGGTGCTAAGGAGATCCAGGCACACCCCTTTGCAGTCCCAGTGCTTGGAGGGCTGGGACAGGAGGGGTCTCAAAGCCAGTGTGGGCTACGTGAGACTGAAAGTGAGGGCAGAGGGGGAAGAACTGGCCCATCGTTATGGGACTTAAATAGTAGTCTCCTGATGCACAGGAAGTGTATTTTCATGCCTAGAAACCCACGCATTGGTGCCTCCCTGAGTCGGTCAACCTGGCCCAGAAGTGTAAAGGCCTCATTGGCCTCCAAGGTCCAGCTCTGGTCTGGGCTTTTCCCTGTAATAGCATTTCATTGGTCAGGAAAGGGATTGCAGCACCTGGAGGAGTAAGCATGGCCAGGCTAGTCTAGTACAACGGGGCCCTTCACCTGTAGCCACCTGTGTACCGCCTTCCTCCTAGCTCTCCACAGGACTCCCGCCTCTACTTGGTCTTCCCTCAGGACCCCTCTGCCCTCTCCGACTCTTTCCACCATCTGCAGCTCTTTGACCAGGACAGCTCCAATGTGGTGTCTGTGAGTGTCCCTGGACCAGATGCAGGGCACGTGTGGGTTTGACGGGTGAGATCCAGAGGAAGAGCGCTGATGCCTGTTGTCTGTCCCCAGCGTTTCCTTCAGGACCCCTACTCCACCACCTTCAGTAGCTTCTCTCGAGTGACCAACTTCTTCCGGGGAGCCCTACAGCCGCACCCTGAGGGTGCCTCCTCCCCTGACCTACCCCCGCTGCCAGACGATGAGCCTGAGCCTGGCTTCGAGGTCATCTCTTGCGTGAGTGTCAAGTGATCCTGTTTGGGACTTTGTATTGTGCCTCACAGGCTTCAAGGCCTCAGTTGTCTCCTTGGTAACATGGGAGCAGTATGTGGAGCTGGTTAAGAAGGGACTTCACACAGGGTTGAGGTGGCGTATCCTTTAATCCCAGCACTTGGGAGGCGGAGGCAGGTGGATCTCTGTGAGTTCGAGGCCAGCCTGGTCTACAGGGTGAGTTTCAGGACAGCCAGGGCTACACAGAGAAACCATGTCTCCAAAAACATAAAAAGCCCAAAAACTTCAAAAAAGAAGTCACTTTTATGTGCTGGGCCAGCTGCCTGGTATTCCTGAGGGATGATCTTCCTTGCTGAGGATGTCCAACCCAGGGCTCTTACATGCTCCGTGGGTGCTCTACAGCTAAGCCACACTCCCAGCCCCGCGCTGCTGACCTGGAGCAGCACTCCCTACTGAACTAGTTTCCCAGCCATTTTTGGTGTTCTGGGCTGGATGTCTCCGGTTTCTAGCCTGGCCTTACACAGTGTCATCCTCTTGCCTCAGGCCTGGCTGAGGCTGTGGCTCTCAGGTGCCTTTCTTGGAAGCTTCCTGCTGCCAGGGAAGAAGGTGTTACCTCTCCTTGGTCTTTCGGGTTCCTCCCCTGCCCAGTTAGGACTTAACCTGCCCTGTGTCCCGCAGGTGGAGCTAGGGCAGCGCCCCACAGTCGAGCGTGCTCCTCCAGTTACAGAGGAAGAATGGAACCGTCATGTGGGTCCTGAGGGTCGCCTGCAGCATGTCCCCGAGTTAAAAAGTCGAATCTTCTCAGGGGTGAGTGTCGGTGGCTGTAGGCGAGGATGGGTGGGCAAATGGCTAGGAGGAAGCCCTCTGACCTGCTGCTCCATTACACCCCAGGGTCTCAGCCCTGGCCTTCGGAGGGAGGCTTGGAAGTTCCTTCTTGGGTACCTTAGCTGGGAGAGTTCAGCTGAAGAACACAAAGCCCACGTGCGGAAGAAAACGTGAGTGAGAAAGTATGGCTCTCACATCCTTTGGATGTCTCTGCCCTAAGGCTTGACATTCTCCCAGTCTTCAAGATCATGGTGTCCTGCAGCCAGCACCAGCCCCTACTGTTTTGTAGGACTAGTGTACGCTGTATTGGCGCTTCTTCCACAAATGCTGTTTTGGAGACACTATATGTCTCCAGTCATGTGGCTGCCTCCTGACAAGGTGCCCCCTCACTCTGGTGCTGTACTGTTGCAGTTCTTACAGCTTTGCAGTGGCTGTTGGCTCCTTCCTGTGGGTGTCATGAATCTGCTTTGTCTGGCCCCTCGTGAGGACCTGAGGCACCTTAATGCCCCGGACATGCTTTTCCAGCAGAGAGAGGGGTGGTGACACATATTACCAGAAGCCCACAGGGTGTTCTATGCAGAGAAACATCAGAGGAGAGAGGAAAGGGAGAGGGCAGAACAGGGCGTGACGAGTAACAGTGTGGGCGAGTGTTTCCCAGGTGTCCCTGGGTGCTGTGATGGCATGGGGCCATAGCTTCCGCGTGCCTCCTGACTCAGGGACGAGTACTTCCGAATGAAGCTGCAGTGGAAGTCTGTGAGTGCTGAGCAGGAGCGGAGGAACTCACTGCTGCACGGATACCGAAGCCTCATTGGTGGGTGGGGTCATGGATACTGAGGCCTTATTGGTGGGCGGGGTCATGGATACCGAAGCCTCATTGGTGGGTGGGTCATGGATGCTGAGGCCTCATTGGTGGGCGGGGTCATGGATACCAAAGCCTCATTGGTGGGTGGGGTCAGGAAGAGTGTGGTGGGAGTCAGGGTGGTGGGAGTGAGCTGCAGTGGGGAGGGCAGGGCAGGGGAAGAGGTCTTGGAACCTTGTCAGCTCTCACTTGGAGATTGGGTGGCAGTCATAGGTTCTGGGAAAGCCCCATCCTCACCCTAACATGAGCCCTGCAGCTGAGGGCTGCCAGCATACAGGGAAATAGCACTGCTACCTGACTAGCTCAGAGGGCCTACTGACCTTTTTCATGTTCCTGCTATGATGGACTCCCAGAGAGAGATGTAAGCCGCACTGACAGGACTAACAAGTTCTATGAAGGCCCTGAGAACCCAGGCCTGGGCCTGCTCAATGACATCCTTCTTACCTACTGCATGTACCACTTCGACTTGGGTGAGCACTGCACTGATGGGAGCGGGCTGGGTGCTCTGGGTGCTCAGGGTGCTGCAGCTGACCCTGTGTTCCCTCAGGCTATGTTCAGGGCATGAGTGACCTCCTGTCCCCGATCCTCTTCGTTGTTCAGAATGAAGTAGATGCTTTCTGGTGTTTCTGTGGCTTCATGGAACTTGTGGTGAGGCGCAGGATGGGAGCGAGAGGGTGGTCGGGGACAGCCACTGAGGCGTCTAGTCTGGACTCTGCCCTCACACTTATCTCCTGCTCTGCAGCATGGCAACTTTGAAGAGAGTCAGGAGACCATGAAGCGACAGCTTGGGCAGCTCTTGCTGCTCCTGCGGGTGCTGGATCAGCCACTCTGTGATTTCCTGGGTAGGTCTTGTGTGAATGAAAAAACCATCCCAAGAAACCTGGCATTCAAAGCCTAGGGGATGGGGAAGCCTGCCCATCTTGGGCCAGGTGAGGTTTCTCTAGACCCTCCTAGGGCCACAGCGTTCTAGCTAAGTTCCTTGTTTCTTGTTGAAATGCAGAAGAGGCTGTGGCTCAGTGGGTAGGGAGTGAATGGTGGCACTGTGAATAGCAGGAGAACTCACGTGCGTAGTCATGCCTGTCATCTGCCTGTCCCACTGCTTAGCACATCTGGGCTGTAGCTCCATCACTGGCTGTGGGCAAAGCTGACTGCCCGCCGTCGTCTTCTAGATTCTCAGGACTCAGGCTCGCTGTGCTTCTGTTTCCGGTGGCTGCTCATCTGGTTCAAGAGGGAATTCCCCTTCCCTGACGTCCTTCGGCTGTGGGAGGTGGGCAGCCAGTTGGGGTGAGAGGGTTAGTAGAAGGGCTGGGGGGTTGAAGGCAGATGGGTGGGTCAGGATGGGGCCTTAGGGGTTCCTTCTGACACCCCAGGTGCTGTGGACTGGGCTTCCTGGCCCCAATCTGCACCTGCTGGTGGCCTGTGCCATCTTGGACATGGAACGGGACACTCTGATGCTGTCTGGCTTTGGCTCCAACGAGATCCTTAAGGTGAGGACACATCCCACCTTCTGGCCTGTCCACCTGCAACTCGAAGCGCTAGCCTCGGGATTGATGGTTGATCATCTGGGTGGGGTTGGAATTGTCTGTTTTCCCCACTGTACCTATAGAGCAGTGAAGTAGAGGAGCCTGCCCCTCCCCGGTGAGGGCTCTTTCTACTGTGCTCCAGCATTCCCAAGTGCTAGCAGGGAGTGCTACTGTGGCAGGCCTCCCCAGCTGGGCCCTGTACCCCTAGCACCACTCTGCCCTGTCCATCATCAGAGTGCAGGCTTGGACTTGACCTTCCCTTTCCCACAGCACATCAATGAACTGACCATGAAGCTGAGCGTGGAGGATGTGCTTACACGGGCAGAGGCTTTGTACAGACAGCTGACCGCCTGCCCAGTGAGTCTTTAGTTTTTGCCCAATAAACCCCATGGCTCTCCAGCCAGGCTCTCCTCCTCCTCTTCCTCCTCCTCCCACACCTACTGACTCGACCCTCACCCATCAACTAGCCTCTTGGACCACCCCTCCCCCCACAGGAGCTGCCACACAACGTGCAGGAGATCCTGGGGCTGGCACAGCCAGAAGAGCCTAGTAGCCCATCTCCTCCGGTATCTCCAATGCCTTTGTCACCCACTCGTGCCCCGTTGCCCCCGCCGCCGCCGCCTGAGGAAGTGGTCCCGCAGCCTGACAGCAGTCTGGAGATTCTGCCTGAGGATGAGGATGGTGCCTGACTTGTAGCCCAGTACATCTGACCGGGTTCCCCCAGATTGACAGGTCCTGAGCTCCATGTCCACGGAGGAGGCCTGGAGCAAAGTGAGACCCTGAACCAGCCAATGAAATGGAGGAAGGTCCTCCTGGAGGTCCGGGATTCCCGAGTGCCTGCCCACCAGCTGCTGCCAATGTGAGGCAATAAACGGTTCTTGGTTGACTACCCTGGAGTCAGGACACTTTGCTTTTCAGATCTCGCTTTTAGCCCAGGCCAGCCTCAAGGCTGCCAGGTTTTTGTTCTAGTCAGGATCTGTCAGCACCCCAGCCTCCAATGACTTCTGATCTCTTGACTATAGTAGTGTTCCTTCACTCGTGTCGCCCCACCCAGGGGAACTATATTCAGGAAACCAGAGCAGTTGGGAGGAAAGTGAGCCTCTGGTTTAACAAAAATAATTTTATTGTGGGCTATTACTGTAGGTGGTCTGTCTGCCCTGAAGAGGGCTGGTTAGGAGCTGGCTGCCCACTTCCCCTTTGCACAAAATTAAGAGTGGTCCGCCTCTTGGTGCATATGCTGCGGGGTGCTAGATCCCACATGCCCTTGTAATTCTGGGATGACTTCCCCATGCACATGCTCCGAAGGATATGTATTCTGGTGCACGTGCCCCTTCTGGGGCATAGTCTCCACGAACACGTGTCCCCGCAGCTTGGGTATGGCCTCCATGAACACGTGTTGCTGCCCCTTGGGGCTTGTTTCCACCCGTAAGTGCTTCTTTGAGGGCTCCTGCACCTCGGGCCCGAGGTCTTCCGGCTCTTGCTGCTCCTCCGGCTGCTCCCCTTCCAGATACTGGTCCGGGAAGCCGAAGCCTTCTTTTGCGGAGCTGACCTCTGCGTGTGCATACTCCGAAATCTCGGGGTTGAACATCCCGTACCCGTACCCGTAGTTATTTATTCTCACCGCGGCCCGTAACCCGGACTTGACAGCGGTCTCTACCCAGCCATGCGGGATAGCTGTGTGCTCGCCTGCGAAGTAAATGCGGCCGTAGGGGGCTGACCAGTCATAGTTCTCGGTCCCTTGCTCAAACGATGGCGGCTGCACCACGAAGCCTCCCTGGCTATGCGGGTCCTCCGCCCAGCGCTTGACCACACCCCTGCCGTCCCACAGCCGGTACACCACAGGCCCATGCAGGGCCGCCACGTCCTTGAGCACCAAACGCAGGGTCTGGTCGGTGCTCAGTCCAGCGAAGGGGGCTGCAGCGTCCGACCACGTGTACGAGGCCAGAAGCAGTGAGCCCTCGCCCCGCGCCGGATAGAATATGAGGCGCGATGGGCGGTCAGTGTTGGAGTGGCCGCCCTCGATGTGGTCCTCGTGCCAGAAAGGCCGACGGAAACTCAGAAAAACCTTGCTGGCTGCCACGTAGTGAAGCGCGCGCAGTGCCTCCTGTCTCTTGCGAGTCAGCGGCGGCGAGAAGGTGATGCGTTGCAGCGCGGGCCCACTGGCAGTCAGCAGCACCACGTCGGCTGTCAGCATCTTCAAGCTGTGAGACCGTAGCGAGGTGGCAACCTGCACACGCACGTCGTGCCTCCCCTGAGTGACCGACACCACAGGCGCATTCAGCAGCACCGGCCCCGACAGCAAGCTCAGGAGCGCTCTTGGAAGCAGGTCCCAGCCACCCACGATGCGGCTGTACCTACAGGGCAGGGCAAAGAAGGGCTGGCACGCTGACCCCAGCCGAGGTACAGCTCTTAAGGCCCTGTCCCCTCCCAGGATGCCCCGCCTTGTAGCTTCCCCTATCCGTGTGCCCTCACCGTAGTCGATCGCTCAGGCAGGCGTGGGCACGTAATGCCTCTGCAAAGCTGAGGTAGAAGAAGCCCTCCTTGGACATCACATCTCCCAAGAGCTGCACAGCCGGCCGGGACAGGTTGCCCTCCTTGAGGAGGTATTCCTGTGCAGTAGACAGGGGCACTAATCAGACCCTTCTTTCCTGCCGAGCCCTGGATCACAGCTATCTTTTGTGACTGGAGAGGGAAACCACCTTGCCACACTCACCAGGAGCGTATGCTTGTTGAATTTCTTCATGGCTTTCTTGCAGCCCAAGGCCTTGAGGTCTTTGTAGGCCTGTGGGGACAATCAGAGGACCCTGGCTGCAGCAGGAACACCAATTCACCTCACTTCAAGTCCCAGGTATTCGCTCATGATACATACACCTCCTCTGAACCTGGGAGTCCTCCAAATACTGGATTTCCCTGTGTGCCCGCCCAGCCAGCAGGAGCGTGTGCTTTTGTGGAGGTCAGTGAGTGTGCGTCAGTAGAGACCATTGTGTCTAGACCATTGTGGACACAAGCAGGTGAGGGCCTCTCACACCACAAGGGGGCGCTGTTACTAGCAAAGCCTACTCAGCAGTGTCCCCCTTCATCCATAGCTTTCCTTAGCTCCCTCCCCAGCCCCAGGAGAAAACACTAGAGCCCCACCCCGACCCTGTGGCCTCCATCGCCCTTTCTTGCAGAAGGCAGTTGTGTGGAGAGCAGGGCCACCTCCCCCACGGCATGCAGACTCTCCTGTCAATTAGTGATCTTTGAGCTCCTTCCAAACATGGCCTCCAGCCTCTTTACCCAGACCTCCTTGTTGTAGGGAAGGTGGCAGGTAGAGAGGTATCGAGGATACGGACTTAGGGGTGATGGATGAGGAAAGCTGGGTTCCAGGAGCAGAGGAGGGTATGCCTGGATCACCAGGTGGGGAGGGGAAGCTATTTGGCAGGTCTGGCCTGTGGGCCTGAGAGGCAGTGGGGAGCTACATGGAGTTGTGGGCAGGGTCATCTGGTTGGAAAGATCCTTTTGGGATAGGAAAAGAGGGTGATGTCTGACAGCACTGTCTGAGGCAACCAGATAGGGACACAGATTGGCACTGTCGCTGGAGGGGTCTTCGAATGCCAGGGGCTACAGGAGTGGGTGAGCTGGAGGGATGTAGAAAACACTAGCTAGCCATCAGCAGATGTGTAGAATAGACCTTAACAGGATAGTAGTAGAGACAAGATTCTTGGGGGCAGGGCTGAGCACAGCAGGAAAGCTGGTGACCACCTTGATGAGTGCCATCTGGTAGATGTCCTCTGGGGAATGGCCCCTTTCCCTGAGGTTCAGGTTGTAGCCCAACTTTTCTGGCATCCTCTCCACCACATAGTTTCGCAGCTTCACATCATTCACCTCCGTCCACGCGTTCTCATCGTACTGTGTGAACTGAGTCAGGTTGAGGCCCAGGCTCCTGCAGAGCTTGTGCAAGATCCTGGAAGTGAGAGGCTTGGCCTGGCACCATAGGAGGGGCCACTGGAAATGGGCATCAAACTACTTACTGGGGACCTGATGGCTGGCTCAGGGGCTAGTGGTGGGAATAGGAACAGAGCTCAGGCAGCCTGCAGGCTAGGGCACTGATTAGGTGGTGAGTGATCACCCCAGCCCTCTGGAAGGCAGTACTGAGGGATTTGAGAGGGAATGAGGTCGAGACCCAACTTTTGACGGGTGGGAATATGGGTGACACTGGGGATGAGCTGGAAGTATAGCTTGAAGCCAAGGTTCTAGAAGGAGCATCTCAAAACAAAGACACTGGTGCCTGGACTGGGGATAGCGCTGGCTTCTGGTTGAGCTCAGACTGAGAATGAGGCTGAATTGCCTGAGCCTGAATCTAGGATGGGGGTTGGTGGAATATGGGAGTGAGTATGGGACTGGGCTCTGGCTAAGCCTTGGTGCAGGGGCGGGGCCTCACCTGTGGGAGCTGGGCATTCGCATGGCCCCAAGCTCCCCTATCCAGCCTGTCTTCTCATCTCGGAAAGTGAAGATGCGGCCCCCAATCCTGTTATCTGCCTCCAGGATGGTGACCTAAAGATGAGGGGCAAACAGGGACCTCAGCTCCCTCACTGCCCTCACACTGGCCCCTGCCTGTGCTGCTCCTCACAGTAGAGGACACCTACACTAGAAGGACCTTTCTTCCGGGTACAAGGGGCTGCTAGGAAAACAGAAAGTAAGATTTCAAGACTATAGCAGGAAGACTACCAGATGGACTGTAGAGGGACTTCCCACCTTAAGGTAAGAGGAGGGAGATTTCCTAGTTTGTACAGAAGACTTGGGGGTGGCCCATTCTCATTCTTGGGGTCAGGTGAGGGGATACTTCCCCTTGAGAATATCTCAGTCCCCTGGCTCCCAAATCCCCATCTTGACTTTCAACAATTACATTAAGAGGAGGAAGTAGGCCTTCCCTCCAGGATGGGTAAGTGGAGTGTGGTGGGTCAGTGAAGCGGGGTCTCTGAGAAAGAGTAGCTTCTCCACCTCCTGCTACCCAGGACTCCCCACTGGCAGGCATCAGGAAAGGCTCCCTGTGGACTCCAGGCAGCACTTCTCACCTTGTGTCCTGCCTCACCGAGCACCTTGGCTGCTACGAGCCCGGCTACGCCTGCACCAACCACTATCACCTTCAGGGGCTTCGAACTCCGCTCCAGGCCCAAGGTTACCACCTGGAGGAGCTGCTCATAATCATGGTCCTCCATACACTTCTCCATAGGGTCCAGGCTGGAGGCTGCCTTCCAGTCCAGAGAGACTGCCAGACCAAGGAGAGTGGCCGCCAGGACAAGATGCTGGGCTGGCAAAAGGACAGGGTCAGCGCACTGTCACCAGGAGTATAGGAGTCAGCTTTAATCCCAGCACCCCTTCCCCCTCTTGGTTGCTCACTTACCCAGCCCAGCCATGGTTCAAGTGGCAGCTGCTGTCTGAGTGAAGAAGTTGGGGGTCAATGTGGTGGGGTCAGGGATCCCCAGCCTGTTTCCCTCCTTCCTCTCTGGCCATCCATTTTCCTAGGCCTAATCTTGATCCTTCAGAGATCCTGGGACCATTCTTCCACATCTGGCCTTAACTCCCTCCCCTCTGCTTTCCAGCCCTGGCTTCTGGAGTAAAGTGACTGCCACCACCCTCCATGTAGCTCTACCTCCAGCTCTCTTGCACAGGACAGCAGAGCAGACCCTCTGCAATTCTCCCCTTAAAAGCAGCCAGCCCCGCCCACTCACCTCCCTGGGGAATTAAAAGTGCTTTCCTGAGCTAGGGTCAGATGCTGGGGGAGGTGGTGGGAAGAGGATAGCAAGAGGAAGTAACTCAGTCTATTTTTCTTCCTCCTGCTCCAAATAGCTTTGGGGAAGCTGGGGGTGGGGACTACCCATCCAGGTGGCATTGTTGATGGTGGACCCGGTGCTCTGGGCTTCTTGGACTATTGTCTTGGGCCTGCCCATCCCTGGGCCAGGCCTCCCCTCCCCATCTCTCCAGGCCTGTCTTCAAGTGTATCAAATGAGCACACACAAGCCTGGGCCCTCAGCTCTTGGGACAGGGTCTTACACATTCAAAGTCCATATAGGTCTGCTAATGTCACATGGTCCAGCACAAAATGGCAAGAATGGAGTCAAGCCAGGGCTTGCAAATAGCACCTGGCCAGGTCCAGAACCTGTTGCTGCAGCTGCAGGAACATGGGGAGGACTAGTTGGTGATTGCTGAGTGGCCACCTGTCCTTCCTGCTTTGTCTTAAGAACTGTTGGGCAACAGAGTCTGGACTGACACCTCAGAGAAATGACCCTAGAAGCCTCTGCCTCTGGCTTGCAGAAGGCCATGAGCAGATGACACCAGAGTTACCCAAAAATGATGAGGTGAGGCAACAGGATGCAGGGGAATTTTCCTTGGGGCTGGGGAGAAGATGGGTTAGGAGAACAGCTAGGGTGGGAAATCACAGAGAGCAGACTGGGGAACTCCAGGGTCCATTAAAGGGATGGTAGTTGGTGTATATGTGGTGGCCAGAAGTGCAAAGTCATGCAGGCTGGAGGCCCCAGGTCGGCAGAACTCTGGCACAGGACTTGGTCTCAACCTTACAGGGGAATTGATACTATAATAACACCACCACTTTAACAGTAACAATGGCAGTCCTGGGAGGGGTGGGTAGGCAACGGCTGCATCACAGCCTGGAATTTATTTTGGCTTTTCCAGAAATGGTTTCTTTGTGTACTCCTGGCTGTCCTGGTACTCAAAGAGATCTGCCTGCCCCTGCCACCCGGGTGCTGGTTTGACTGAAGGTGTGTGCCATTATGTTTCAGCATATTTATTTATAGAAATATATATATATATTTATATATATATTATATATATAAATATATTAATATATTATAATATATATAATATATTAATATATATTTATATATATTATATATAAATATAAATATATAATATAAATATATATAAATAAATATATAATATATATTTATATTATGTATAATATATATATATAATATATATATATTTATATATATATATATTTATATTCTGTTTACCAGGTTGGCCTCAAACTCCCTGATACTCCTGTCTTTGTGTCCTGAATCCAAGAATGACAGCATCTGTTGCCAGTGCTCTTCCTCAGCTTTCTGGATTCCATTTAGCACCAATAAGAGAACCTTAAGTTGCCATGGTAACAGTAAAGGTAGGACCTGGCACACGGGGACCATGGCTTTGAATTTTTAAAAATTTCACATATTAAAAAAGATAAAGCCGGGCGGTGGTGGCGCACGCCTTTAATCCCAGCACTTGGGAGGCAGAGGCAGGTGGATTTCTGAGTTCGAGGCCAGCCTGGTCTACAGAGTGAGCTCCAGGACAGCCAGGACTACACAGAGAAACCCTGTCTCGAAAAACAAAAAAACCAAACAAACAAAAAACATAAAAAAACAATTCACTTACATAGTTGAGTTTTTGACCTTCATGTCTGTGTAGCATGTGTGTCTGTCTATTGCCCAAAGAGGCTAGAAAAGGACATTGGGATGGCTGGCATGGAAGTGACCAATAGCTGTGACCCCTAGGAAGGTCTTGGGAATTAGACCCAGGTTCTCTGAAAGAATAGCCAGTGTTCTTAACCCTTGAAGCACCTCTAGCCTCATGAGAACAGCTTTTGGGTCCCTGGTCAGAGAAGACTGGAGATACTCTGAGGGAGCTCTGAGGAGCAAACAATGGGTTCAGGTATCATTGCCAAATCCCAAGCTAGTGATTCAGTGGTGTGGTAAATGTGACCGCGCATGTGTTTGTCATCCCAGTCTATTCCCATCATCATCAGTTCAAGGCCAGCTTGGGCTACAGTGAGACCCTATCTCAAAAATGTAAGTATTTAAAACTCCCAAATCCCATCTTAGTGCCAACAGTATTACTGAGCCTAAGTTAGGAATGCTGAGGGTTGGGGCACCGTTGGAATAGACTGTCCTTCTTCAGCTATGCTGAAGTCCTGGGAACAAGGCAGGACATGTGGGATAGAATGAGAAGCTAGAAGCAAGCAAGGCTAAGTGTCCTGCAGCAAAGGCAGGACCCCAGACACTAGTGTATATATTTGTGTTATAGCCACACACCTGTCAGCTGCTGCTGGCTTTGGGAAACCCAGCTTCATTATGGGCATTTTAGGCGGAAATGGTCTTTGGGGATCCCCTGCCCACTGTGGCTTGCTTCTGATCCACGGAACAGTGCTGTGAGGTCTGGGCCACAAGCTGGTAGGCAGTGCCTCCCAGGAATCCTAGGGACAGGGATGGTGGGAGGGGCCCTGGGACCTAACTACATAGCTTTCAGTCTGAAGTCTTGTGGGTTGAATTCACTGTTACCAAAGGAGGGGGTAGGGTGACCCAAGCCTGGACAGGAACAGAGCAGCTGTGGCCTCCACCCTGCCTCCCCACCTCAAAAAGGGGACACTCACTGCATGTTGGTCTTTGGGGGGCTCTCCTGGCGCCCATGGCCTTTGTGGTCAGCCTGGAACTGAAGTCATCCTGTAGCGCAGGCAGAACCAGGTGAGTAGTGATTGCTTTCTCCTACTGCCTTGTCAGGCCAAAGAAGCCACGTCCTGATAGGAAGAGCAGTTGGTAGGCTGTGGCAGAATTTTCTAGTGAATACCTTTTTTTTTTTTTTTTTTTTTTTTTTTTTTGAGACAGGGTCTCACTCTGTAGCCTAGGCTGTCCTCAAAATTGAGGCCATTCTTCTGCCCTTGTCTCTGAAAACTATGGCTAACAGGCATGCCACCACAGCCCCTGCTCACCCCGTCTTTTCTGACATGGGACTATTGCGGCTGTGTTCCAAAAAAGTTTTACTGACAAACAGAAGGGAAGGCCACAGGCAGCCAACTTCTATCCTCCAAGAAAGGAACTACTCAGCACCTGGAAGCAGAGGCAAGCAGATCTCTGAGTTCAAGGCTAGCTTGGTCTACATAGAGTTCCAGACCAGTCAGGGCTATATACCATGTCTCAAAAAAATATGGGGGTAGAGAGGCATGCATCGTATAGATGACTTACAGGCTAGGGATGTAGTTTAGTTGGCAGTGTTTGTCTAGCGTGCATGAAACTTCCCAGCATCATATAAACCAGTTGTGGTGGTGCAGTGTTATGATGCCAGCACTTGGCTAAAAAAAACTCATTTCAAAATAAAAAGATTGGCAGGCAGCGGTGGCGCACACCTTTAATCCCAGCACTGGGAAGCAGAGGCAGACGGATTTTTGAGTTTGAGGCCAGCCTGGTCTACAGAGTGAGTTCCAGGACAACCAGGGCTATACAGAGAAACCCTGTCTTGAAAAGCTAAAAAAGTATTTACAATTGAATTTTATCGATGACTGAAGTGCTTCCCTTCTGTGGGACCACTTGTTCTGGGAGTGCCTCTCCTTCAGAAGCTGAACTTTTGCCAGACCCTTTAATCATATCAGTAACAGCCCCGAGACCTTTTAAAACTGCCCTCAGCCTCTTCAAATTTAACTGGTCCTTAAAGATAGTAACCAGCCTTTCTATATAGACGTGCTCCCCCCACCCAATCAGTTGTTACTTAAGCACACTTAGCTACACATTTTTGTTCTCTTTAAGGTCTGGGACCCAGAGTGACTGGGTTTGATTCTGGTTCAAAACAACCTTAAAACATCCTATGAATTCTAGAAACAGCTCGTGCATAGATTGGTCAAGTCTTTGCGCAGTCTTCAAGTGCTGTTCTGACATTTCTTAGAAAACTTCTAGAATCCTGTTTAAAAAAAAAAAAAACAAAACCCAAAAAACCCAAAAATCATGTCAGTGGCTGAGTGGTGGAGGTAGGTGGATCTCTGGCCTATATAGACCATGTCTCAGAAACAAAACACATCACTCCTTCCCCATCCCATGTTTTCCATGCTGCTCAATACAGAGCAAAGCCCTTTGCTAGGCAGACAACAGGCAGAGACAGAGTCTGAACTTGAGCTCCTGCTTGGCCTTTTCCATTCCTTAACGTGACACGGACACAACTTCCTCTTATTTGACATTTTACACCCCCCACCCTTTCTTGAGTTTCACACTAGGCCAGGCTAGTTCTACCATGCTGGGTCACAGGCTGGCCCTTGGCTATCCTGGGAGAGGTATGGAATAGACTCCCCATGCAGTCACCTTTGCTGTCTTCATGGTGATTTAATGATGGGACCGATCAGGAAGGCATCTGCCTGTGTTCTTCCTGGAGAAGGAAACTGCAATTGTAAGTGTAACCTGGGCAATAGTGCCCAACACGGTGCCAGTAGCATTACCATTTTGGGCAGCCCTCCTCAATTCCCCCAGCACAGAGATCTAGTCTGTTTTCTTCAAAGTGGGGCAGATATCAGGGCTTAATGTCAATGTTTTCAAACTACATGGCCACTAGGATGTAGTAATGCAGGGACAGAGTGTGCACTTAGCATGCAGGCAGCCCCTACCTCCAACATGGAAGAATTCAGCATTATGTCCAATATACAGTCCCGAATGAGCACACACATTAAAATGCACACTGACCATCTTTATTGTTTGAGCCTGCCAATGACGGCCATGTGTGTAAGACAAATCTTGAGAGAATCTGAGGCCTAAGCATCATAATCAATTGGGAGTCAAGTCATGGAGTGCAGGGCTGGGCTGTAGTGGTCTTGCTAGTCTTAGTGCTTGGGTGGCTAAGTCAGGAAGTTCACACCAATTCAAGAACTTGGGCTAGAGTAGGGGACCCTGTCTTAAACCAATGAAATGTACTGCAGAAAGGCCACTGGGGTCCTCAGGACTCTGGCCCCCCAGTTCACTGGTCTTGCCTCTATATGGTTATGTAGCAATGTAGCTGAGATGACTGGAACTCTGGAGTACTAGGGTTACAGGTGTTCACAATGCCAGGCTTTTTACTCCTTGAGATTTTATGACTCTGCCTACATGTGTATCTCTGCACTGTGTGCAGACAGTGCCCAAGAAGCCCAGAAGAGGACACCAGATAACCTGGGACTGGAATTACAGCTACCATGTGGGTGCTGTGAATCAAACCAGGGTCCTTGGAACAGTAGTAGTCAACCAGTGTTCTTAGCCTCTGAGCTACTACCTCTTTAGCCCCTCAACCCACCACCAGCTTTCTCATGTGTCAATGTGATCCAAGAAAACAACTTGTGGACCCACTGCTGGTCCAGGGTTCCCTAGTCCTGTAGCCAAGTGAGCCCAGCATCTGGAAATCACCTCTCAGTGTTCCCCATTGCTGGTAACATCACAGTGACACCTGCACCCATTAGGATAATGGATGACTTACCACTTATGCACACTGGTAGTCAGGACTCTCTTCTCGCACCTGCAGCCTGCCCACCCTGTGAAGGTAGAGACTGGGCCCTGTGGCTCACCCAGCCAGCGCTTCCAACACGGTGGCACAGGAGTATCATCACACCAAGTGCCCTGCCCTGTCTGTCCTACCAAATCTTGGACCCACTACCCACATTCACAGCAAGTCTCGTTTCACAAATGTCTCTTTATTTAGAAAAGCAAAATTTTGATCAGGGACCACCGAGGTTACAGTAGAGTGCAGACAAATAAAATAGATCAGACAAGACTGCTGGCCTTTAAAACTGTGGATCTGACATAGGTTTGACAATGGGATATTCAGAAGCAAATCTGTAGCCACTTTGGCATCAAAGGCGTATCAGCAGTCAGTTCCTGCCACAGAAGCTCACAAGATAGGGGTGAGAGGTAGCCAGTGCTAAAGTGGGGCTAAGCTCAGTGTGGCAGAGGCTCTGGAGGACATGGGTTAGATAGGAGTTAGAGAAGCACAGAAGCCATGTCTCCATCCCAGGTGAGTTTCTTGGCCAGCATCTCCTCTGGAGCACCCCATCCCACTGTCACAGTCCTATTGGAGTGGCTGAAGGATGAGCTTGGCCAACAAGAGAGCACTGGATTCACCACTTGCCCTTGTTCTTTAAATGCTGGCCTAGGGTTCAGTGACCTTCACCTGTCTCCAGAGCACACAAGTTATATCCATGAACATCATGCCTTTGCAAAACACTTCTGAAAACAGGGAATCAAACCAAAGAACATTTTTCTCAATACAACCACCCGAAAGCCAGCAGCCCTGCAACCCAAGAGCCCCCCCCCCCCATGTGTGGCTAGTCAAAGGCAATGCGCAGGCTGCGCTCCTGTTCCTTGCGCCGGCCCTCACACACACGGCTGGCCTCCTCCACCCTCCTCTGCAGTAGGGCAGAGCTCTGGTCCACCCACTGCAGAGAGTCCATGTGTGCATTGAGGATCTTGCAGATCTGTTGCAGTGGGTCACTGGTGTCTGCAGGGCCACCAGCCATGTTCAGGTGCTCAATTATGTCCTTGAGGTCCTGTGCCATGCGCTTGAGCTGAGCATCAATGTTCTCAGCCAGCTTGTAGGTCTTCTCACGCTCCTCATCAGCATGCTGAAGGTAGATGGTGCCACTTTGCTCCTTCACTGACTCCTCCAATGGGCTCAGAAGGTCTTCCAGCTCCTTCTGCTGCGACAGGATAAAGTCCAGCTCCTGGTCCAGCCGCTTCTGATCCAACTTCACCTTTTCCACCTCTCGGTGCAGGCTGGTGATCTTCTCCCCATTCTCAATCAGTGTGCGGTCCCAGGCATTGACCTGTGTGGCCTGCTGCAGGAAGTGCCGCTCTTGGTCCTCCAGCTCCAGACTCCACTTGTTGATGAGGCTTTCCAGCTGTGCATAGGTCATTGCTGGCCCTGTGGTAGTCCCAGCCGCTGTACTGGAGGCAGGCAGAGCAGTAGCTGCTACAGTGCTGGGGCCAGCTGGCACCAGGGGTTTTAGGCTTAAGGCAAAGCCAGTGGTCGTGGTAGAGGAGGCGGCGGCGGTGGTAGTAGTGGTGGTAGTGGTGGTGGTGTTGGTGTTGGAAGCGCCAGGAGCTGCTCCAGGGGCCTTGAGGCTGAAACCCAAAGTCCCAGCACTAGGAGTGGCTGCAGTTGTCACTGGAGCTGAGAGGGAGAGCACTGTAGCACTGGATGAGGTAGGAGCAGCAGCTATGGAAGCAAAGAGTGTAGACCCTGCACTGGTGGTGGCAGCAGTGGGTGCAGCAGCAGCTGGCTGTGTTGCTCCTGCTGTAGTGGTCACCAGAGTGGCTGGAGTGAAGGGAGAGCCAGACAGTGCTGTGGGCTGGGCTGAGCTACCCACAGAGCCAATGCTGAAGCCAGAGGCTCCAGGCTGAGATGCATTGCCACTGGTGAATGAGAACCCTGTGGAGCCAGTAGACGGAGCAGAGGTGGTAGAAGAGCCAAAGACAAAGCCAGTGGGGGCTGTCCCCTGGCTGGAGGTGTTGGCACTTGATATGGCATTGGTGAGGGTGCTGCTGCCAAGCCCAAAGCTGCCAGTGTTGGCTGTGGCTGGTGTGGCAGCTGTGTTACTCAAGCTGAGCTTTGGGGTGCTGATCCCCAGGGAGAAGCCTGCTCCTCCAGAAGCAGGTGTTGTTCCAAAGTTGAATCCTGGGGTCTGTGTGGTTGGGGTCTGTGTGGTAAGTGAGAAGAGGCTGGTGGAAGGGGTGGTCGCAGCTGGCTGGGAGGGAGTCCCAAAATTAAACCCTCCGGTGCCGGTGCCAGAAGCAGAGAAGGAAAAGCCAGTGGCAGGCGTGGTGGTCGCAGTCTTTGCAGTCCCAAATGTAAAGCCGCCAGCAGGAGCCCCGGTGCCTCCAAAGTTAAACCCACTCATGGCTGTGGAATCTCCAGGTGGCAGCTACTTCGACTCTGGGGCAAATCCGTCAGCGTCTGCAACCTTGGGGAGGTTTCTAGAGCAGAGGAAGTGACATGGTCAGATGGCAGTTTGGGACAGGCAAGCTCAGTGATGTGGAGGGTAGTGGGCTGGATGCAGAGTTGGCAGCAGCCCTGCTTCTTCCTTTGCTAACCTGACCAACTCCAGTAAACCAACGGGAGTTGAGTGCTGCTCCTGGGCACGCGCAGCTTCCACTACCAGGGAGGAGATCTGAGGCAGTTTACAAGAAGGCACTCTAGTGAGTTGGAACCACAAGGGTGAGCATGAGAGCCCAGTGCTTAGGGATAAGTGGTGACCCAGGTCAGCTAATCAAATGTTACTTGGGGTTTTCCTCTAGGTGAAAACCAGTAATGGTTGGGAGGGACAAAGGGAAAAGAGACCAAGCACTCCCTAAGCCAAGAGCAGCCACAGTCCATCCCATGTAAGAGCACTAGACTTCTAGAAGTTTTGACTGAAGCCACTCCAGGCAGAGCCGTCCAGGTACTTTCCCCAAAGCTTATATATGGTGAGGAAGGTGACAGGGAGCACTGCATCATCTTCCCAGTACCACAAGCTAGTAGGTGGAAAGACAGGAGTATGTTCAGTGGACCTGATGGAGTTACCAGGCACTTCCCCTATCCTGGTGTGGGGCAATGAGACCAAGATGCAAAGTTCAATAACCCATACAATACTCCAAGTGGAATGAGAGTGTATCAGAATGTACCCTTCAGAGCAGTATGACCTCTACTTGGACCTCTCAAGGTGATGAGGGTGGGATGGTGCATTCTTTCTGTGAGCTGCACTGCTCAAAGGTTCATTCCATAATGAAGAAGCAATACTGGTGGGCTTCCTCACTGTTTGTATACCCCTGTATGTGTGTGTAGGTAGTCCTTGTGTCCTTTTCAGTTATTATCTACATTATCTTTTGAGGTGGAGTCATTCACTGGGACCTGTAGCTCATCAATTAAGCTAGACAGGCTGGCTGACTAGAAAGCCCTGGGAACCCACCTACTACACCTTTCCTGCATCAGATTACGGCACTGGCCACTATGTCCAGCTTTTTCATGTGGATGCTGGGGACTTCATGCTTGTGTGGTAAGCACTTTATTGACTAAGCTATCTCCCCAGCTATTGACATTTTGTTCTTTGGTACAGGGTATCAATATGAAGCTCATGCTGGCTTTAACTTGCAATCTTTTTTGGTACCAATCTTTCAAATGTAAATATCACAGGCACAAGTTGTCAAACCTTCTCATGTCTGCTGTTGAGGCCGTAAGTCTGTGACAATCAGAGGAAATAAACACAGACGTGGAGTATAGCAGATGTGAGTGACCCTGTCCTTCCTTCAATATTAACAAGAACATTTAGCCTCTCTGAGCTCAGCCCTTGCCCCAGCAAAGGATGCTTGCTGACATGAGGACATGATTTGGGGTACTCTCTGTCCCTTTGGCATTTTCAGGGTAAGAAGGTGGTTTGCTGGGTAATACCAATACCCAACTGTGGATTTCCTAAGAAGACTAGGGTGTGGCTAACCTCAGGTTTACTATGAATTTGTGTCCCATGCTCAATGAGTCATTGGGCTGTGACAAGAGCCACATCAGTATTCCAGAGGCTTTTGGGCAGCAGACTCTGTTCCACTGTGGGGACAGCACCATGTCCTGGCCCCAGATATCCTGGGAAAGATGAGTTTGTGGACAACACACAGAAGAATGATAGGTCTTAGAAGGGAGCAAAGTCAGATTCCACTTTCCTTCTTTGCTGAAGGCAGCCAAGGCTTGCTCTGACCTCTGGCCTTGCCTTTCTTACTTGTGTGGGTCTGGAAGCTCACAGCCCCTGTTTCCCAATGTCTTCTATGAAGAATCAACAAGGTCCCAACTGAGAAGCCAAGTGCTTGGTGTCCTCCCTCTCCACATACTATGCCTGTCTCTCCAGACTTGTTTTCTCTGGCCACCTCCTTCTGTGGTCTAGCAATGTCAAGCTTACAGGAACTTCAGGGGAAAGTTATTTTAATCTCAAAAGGTCATAGTAGGTTCACTAAGGCCCTTTTCAGCACTCAAGCAACTCTGGCATGACGGAGACTTCCTCACTGATGAGCACCTGAACTGGATGAGGTATAGCTGCTCAATCATCCAATCAGCTACACTTCACACCTCAATTTTTAGTACTCAGTGGAAAACTTGCTATTAATTATAGCTGAGAGTTCTGAAAATTACAAAAAAAAAAAAAAAAAAAAAAAAAAAAAAAGCTTCCATGGTACCAAGAGATGTTGTGATACCCACTGTTAAAAGTCACCAGCTCAGACAACAGTGTCAGGACTTGTGGCAGGGCAGCAATAGGATGTCAACTATCCGGCCAGCCAGAGCTGGGGAGAGAGAATCTGGAGATAATAGAGTCCTGCCAAACACTGAGGAGACTATGGTCTTAGTTACTAGCAACAGTGCTGGCATAGCCACAAACACCATGCCAACGACTCAGACTTAAAATAAAAATAAATAATTCTCATCATATAGCCTAGAACTCACTATGTATACTAGCTCTGAAGACTATCTGCCTGTACTTGTACCTCTGCCTCTCCAGGGTACCACTACACCCTGGTGACTCAGATTCTGCTGAAACAGCTACAGGGGACTGACAAATAGGGAGCTAAATGCAAAGGAAGCTGGAAGCAAGTGTCTGGGAGGAAGGTTGGGTGATGAGCCAAGTCAGAAGCTTTAACTCAACTCTGGGACAGAGATGACCACAAAGCAGGGTCTGACCCAGTAAATAAGTGATGAGTCCCCAAGCCTGGGAGCTCTTCAGCTGCAACCGCCTCAGCTTTAGCCCTTCTATCTTCACCACAGGAGAGCCTATGGGTGAGAAAGCAGACAGTAACACGTTTGCACGTGGGCTAGACAGCCACACTGAGGCCACAGGAGTCACCCAGGCTGCTGTGTTCTCCCCACTCCACAATGTCCTTCTATCAGTCTCTTGGTTAGTTTTCTGAGTCAGGCTAGCAACCTCGCTCCTGCACCTCCTGAGTGCTGGGATTTCTGCTGTTCTGATGTGAGAGCCTGAACAGCAATGGAAGGTCCTACTTCCTGTTCATCCATGTGTCCTGGTCACAGCCAGCCTGTAAATACCTCAGCACTCTGTCACCACTGGCCTGCCCAAGTCACATAGACTACTCACACTGAACACCACTCTGAGCTAGAGATGGCTACCAGGCAGAGAATCACCAAGTGGCAGAGTGCAAACAAATTCCACCTGGACATTCATCCACATAAAAGCTGAGCACTTGTTGTGGTAGCACTGCTGTCCTCAATAAAGCAACAGATATAACCAGCATATTTTAGGAGACTGGGGAAAAACAAAGGAAGGGTATGCCTTATGTGGCTAAAAGGCTTGACTGACATAAAATAGACTCAAGATGGAGATGGCTCTGGATGATCCACGTGAACCCAAGGCCATTACATAGGTCCCTCAGTAGAGTGAGGATGCAGAAGAGATCCCAAGCCAGAAAGCTGGGTTACAATGGTGTCAACCTATCTTTGCTAGTTGAAAACCCGCATTTGTAGTGGTCGTGAGCAACTAGAGGGAACTGGGCAAAAGCCACGTGCAGAACAGAGCTCATTTATCAGGAGGCTGGGAGGTCTAATGTAGAGTCAAGAAGGGCTGGAGACAGGTGTGTATGTGTGTGACCAATGTGCATATAAGGTGCATATACTGCTCCACCTGGGCCATATGTGAAGAGCACAGTGAACATGGTCCACCAAGAGACCCCAGCAGCATCAAGTCACCTGTGTCAGGCTGACCATGAATGGCACCTGTCTATTTTGTTCTGGGCACTATGTAAGTGTTCATGGCTAGTCTGAACAAGACTGGTAACTACCATATTACAACACAGCACTAGACAGAGCACTAGACTCAGCCTGCCCTGGAACATTCCTGAATGGAAACAGCATCAAAGAGGGGATGTAGCCCCCCCTTAAGGCAACACAGCAGAGGCCTGCCTAAGACTGATGGAGATGAACCCCAATGGCATCCTTACTCCAGGCCCCTATTGCCCCCACTTTTTTTTTTTTTTTTAAGCAGTGCTCAACCTATCATGGAGGCCCAAAAGAAGAACATAAAAACTTTCCTGTCTGTTGCCCGGCACAGCACAACATAGCACAAAGACAAGGAACATATCCCACAGCTCATCTCAAACTCAGCACTCCCAGCCCTGAAATCTGTGAGTCAGGTTCTCCATCTGAATTAAATAATGGATGGAAATCAGACCCTGTCAGGTGCTGGCTGGAGAAACAATCTTTTAGGTTTGTCCCTGCTATACAGCCACCAGCCACCAGGTGGTGCTGTGACAATGCAGAACCAGGGAAAGACTGGGTATCAGCTAGCTCTGAAGGGAAACTCCTGGTGTGAGGTAGTTAATAGTTTTTAAGAACGCCAACAAGATGAACATGGTGGCACATGCTTGTAATTGCAGCACTTAGAAAGTGGAATAGGAAGTTCAAGGACTGTCAGCTACACAATGAACTTGAGACCAGCCTGACTATATGATCTGTCTTAAACAAACAAAACAGGGTACTTGCTCTTCTGCTTTTGTGAGTGGGCTTCTAACCAAAAGTTTGGCCTTGCTGAGACAAAACGGGCCACAGTAGGATGGAAGACGTCTGGAGAGGTGCGAGGAAGAGAAGGCAAAGCAAGAAAAAAGGGGCACCTGATTCCCTGGCCACACTCCAAACCCCCTACAAAGTGCCACAACAGCTTCTCTCATGGAAGAAACTCCTCTAGCCCCCGGGGAACAAGTCAGCTCCACACTTTCTCCAGTGCAAAGCAAACAAGGTTGGTTTGAATTCTGGAAGTGGGGAAGGAGAACCATCGCTCCCTTTGTTTTATCACCCCCTAGCAACAGGCACATAGTTGTCACCATATTTCTTTCCCCCATATGTCAAAGCAAAGAAAAAAAGCTATGAGAATCCAAAAGTCAATTGTAGTATTAAATAATTAAATAAATTCTGGCAGCATGTTCCTCCCTACTCATTCCAATGTTCTGAGTTCCTGAAAGACACATACAGCCTTTATATTTTGATATGCCTTAATTAGCTCAATGGCTGGGCCACTTCCTAACCTCTATGTGGCTAATCCACTTCTACCCCCCCTCCCCACAACAACAACCCAGCCAATGACTTGTCTCAAGTAGTAGTAGTAGTAATAATAATAATAATAATAATAATAATAATAATAATAGGAAGACACTGTTTGAAGCAGATATAGTCTCTCCCTGGATAGAGGAAGGGCATGAGGCTTTCAAAGGTACTGACTAAATCCTGTCCATGTGTGTCTGATGTACCTGCAGGTTCTCAGTCTTCTCCCTCCTTCTTCCAATGGAGAACATTCTTTACCTCAGAAATCAGTCCACAGCTAATTAGCAATTACATCCTTTCTTACTCCCTAGGGCCCCCACCAGCTCAGGTGACAAACAGATACCACCTGCAAAAACCTAACCAGCTCATCTTCAACCGGGAGCCTACAGCAGAGAGGGTTAAAGAACGGCTTTTTGAGTCCTGCAGTGGGCTAGCAGGACAATGAACTTGGTACAACATCCACCTAGCTTTCAAGTAGGGTTCTAGGGTTTTTGTTTGGAGACAGAATATTGCTACATGACACATAGTGGCTCGAGCTAAAGCCACAAACATTATATCCTCTCCAACAGGATTGGGAAGCCAGTTGTTCCCCTCTTTTGGAGAAAGCTACTCACAAGCTTGCTCCCAAGGACCAGCAACTGAACTCTTCTGCTTTAGTTATCAAGGTCTCAGATATATATATATCCTCACCCATCAGAGGAGGGGTCAGAACTTCCACACCAATTATACCAAAACAACAATAAACATGAGCTGCCATTCAGCACCCACCTCAGTAAGCAGAACACTGCCACAATATCATTTTAAGAAAGGACTGCTCCTTGGGGAGGTTCATCACCACCAGCCTCCTGAAAATCCAAGTTGGACCACAAAGATGCTCTACTACACAACCATCAGGGTGGCCAGAGAAGAGATGAATTGGTGCTGTAGGGTGTGGTAGCCACTTTGCAAACCTGGAAGTGCCTTGAAGTCAGTTTCTTTCAATGAAGTACCCACGCCTCAGTGCCACAACACAAACTTGCCTCAAATGTGTACCTTACCCCAGAACAGCAACAGCAGCCCAAACAGGGTAAAAACAGCCCAACCACCAGTTCATCAAAACCAATGAAGGGCCAAACAAACTTGACATATCCATTCATGGACTGAAAGCCAGACTCAAAAAGAAGCCTGTTTTAGTGATATACACATGTAATTCAAGCATTTAGGAGGCTGAGGCAGGAGGATTGATAAAAGTCTGGGGCTAGTTTAAGTTATACAGTAAGACCCTGTTTCAAAATAAGTAAGTAGGGATGGAAAGATAGCTCAGAAGTTAAAAGCACTGGCTGCTCTTCCAGAGGTCCTGAGTTCAATTCTCAGCAGCCACAAGGTGGCTCAGAACCACCTGTAATATGATCTGGTGCCCTCTTCTGCCCTTCAGGCTTATATGCAGGGAGAACACTGTATATAAGATAAATCTTTCTTTAAAAAAAAAAAATAAATAAAAAAGGAGGGGTTAGAACATCCTCTTGGGAGACCAGGGAAGGAGGAATGGGATGAGGAACTGTGGGAGGATGGACCAGGAGTTGGGTAATGACTGGGCTGTTAAAAAAAAAAAAGCAGAGGCAGCACAACACCATACAGCTCTGTACAAGTACCAAGAGCAAAAGACAAAAAGACCATTGCTGGGCAGGCCAGGCCAGGCCAGGCCAGGCTAGGTAGGCTCTTCTGATTGAACCTAATAGGAGGCACCACAGTCCAGAGGATTCCTTTGTCACTGTGCACTTTCTGGGTCCTTCTCTCAGCAAGGAGGGCAAGGCTCACCCAGGCTGTATGGAATGGTTTCTCTGGGAGGCTGTGGCCTGCCTTCCTTCCTATGGTTTTGGCAGAACCAGTGCCTTGCACACAAAGAGGACCCTACCACTGAACTAAGCCATACCCTAGCCCATTTAAATTTTTTATTTTTAACCCAGAGTTTCAAAGTTGTCAAGGCCTCTAAGTCACTCAAGCTGGCAGTGAACTTCCAATCCTTGTCTCCATTTCCGAGCACCAGGGTTACAAGCCTGTACCACCAGCCTAGGCACCTTATCTGTCTGATTATCTCCCAGCAAATGAGGTGGAAACTTGCTATTTTTTCACTGAAGCCAACCAAGAGAACTTCAGTAGCTGCCTGCTGAACCTCTCTCCTACAAGGTATTCTCTCCCTTGCCACTCCACCCACCAGAAGACACCTCTAGTCTCCCAATGCTAGTTTCAGATGATATCCCAAATCACTCCCATGTCCTGCTTAGGTATTACTCTCAAATACAACTTAGCAGGAACAGAGAGCATCTCCTGTTCCCAACTGCTGTGGATGTAGCCCTGCTGAGGTGCAGCCAGAGAGAACAGACTCCAAACCACCCACATTAAAGCTCCAACGGGCTGGACACAAATTGTTGGGTGTATGAGAATTTTGGCTTCCTTAAAAAACAAATCTACAAAAATAAGTTTTTGTTTTAATTCCGGGTGTGGGATATGGGGCTGCTTCAGACTGTCCACAGCAGCTATGATTTGCCTCATGCTCTAGCAGGGGCTTGATTTTGACAGCTGCAGATAGTTTCTGTAGTTGCATGTTTAGAATTTGGGGGACTTTTCAGAGGGTACATTTGGTATTTTAAAGTACCTAGAGGTGTGTTGTTGGTCTCAGTTTGTTAAGTAGTTTGCACAAAGAAGAAACAAGAAGTACTCATTCATAGTTCAAAATTGAACTTCAGACAAAATCTAGACTTGGACTTCTAGGTCAGCAGCTGCCCAGCCCAATCTGCAATCCCTCTTAGGTGTGGACGCTCAGCCCTCCTGTCCCTTTGTAACAGCTTGGCCTCTTGCGCGACTAACCCTCCATCCACTACTTTCTCTGTATCCAGGCCAACAGCATACCTCCTACAGGACACAGAATTAGAGAAAACATGTGGCAGATTGGATAATGGCCACCCAGACTCATCTACATCAGTACCCATGGCAGCCTGTGAACATTATTCCATGGCAAAGCATTCAGTGTGCACAAGTTACATACAGGCTCCTTCATCCTGGATTATCTGGGAAAATCCAATGCTCAAGCACAGGGCTTCTGTAAGAAAAGCAGGAAGCTCAAAGGAAGGAGAAGCTTCAAGTTGGATGGAAGCAGAGAAGCCTGAGGGGACACAAGGAGCCTCAAAATGAGGAAGCCTCTAGATGCTGGTATGGCTAGGAACCCAGTGCCTTGGGAACTCCAGAATTCTAATAAGGCGGCAAGTGTGTGCTGTCTGAATCTTTTAACCTGTCATAACAGCAAGAGGGAGTGAACCAGTACAGGTGACACTCAAAATGTGGGAGCTGGTACAGAAGCATGAGGCCAACTCTGTGATAAGTTACAACAGTGATTTCTAATGGGGAGGTGTTGTAAGGGAAGGGCAGGGGCTCTAGAGAACTCTGAGCATCTGGCCACGTGGCACTGCCCTTTCCCCAGCCAAATTGGCCTTGGCCTTCCTGCCCTTGTTTGCCAGGACACCCACACCTCCAAGCCCTGCCCCCCTGACCTTAGTGACCCAGTTTTACTCGCTCCCTACCACTGTGTGCAGATTATCAAGTTTTCCGTCCTCACACAAGCAACTAATTCTGAAATGTGCTGCTGCCCAAGGGGGTGGGGTGGGGGTAGCACAGTGCTGGGGGCTATATGATTCTGGGAAAGAACAAGGTCCTAACCTTGTCCTCTATGTGCTGGAGGAGACAGTCCTGGGCACAGATATCCATCTGTTAGGCAGATCAGAACGCATAAGGATGGTAGGATAGGAAGAGAAGCTATACCAAATTCTGAGCTCCTAAGAGCTTTCCCTGCACTACACCTTTAGTTCACACCCAAATCACTACACGGCGCAGATGAAGATTCATCCCTCCCTATACCAGATGGGTCCTTTTACTTAGGAAAATGAGAAGAGGCACGATGCCCTGTGCACTCACATCGAGAAGACAACTAGCAGGTTCATGCCCACCCCACCAAATTTAAGTAGGCAGACCAACTCTTGGCCACAAAAAGAACCCATAAAGCCCAATCCTTTTCCATCACATTGTGCTGTTCTCTCAACTGGGAAACCAGGGCTTGCCACAACAGTACAGGTGATGAGAAGCAACTGGGTGGACAAGAATAAAGATATATATGAAGTGTCACAACAAAACCTCTTTGCATACTAATCAAAACAATTTAACAGCAACAACAAAACCTAGGTAATAGTCCAGGTTTAAGGCCTCACAGGACAGGGTGGGGAGCTCTGTTCTATCAAAGACAACTGTGGCCATGCATAATTCTCCTTACCCTTTCCTGGCCTCAGTCTTGTCTTTCACAACCAAGCTAGGGGCCTTTGGGATGCTAGGCCCCTTCTTAGCACAAAGCCCCAGATTCTGTGTTCTGCCCAGGGAGCTCCTATCCTAGTCTTTGCTACTTAGGAGCTGTTGCCAGGTGCTCTGTGGTCCCCAGAGAATTCCCTCACCCCTTCCTAACCATCAGAGCCACGGCTGATGCAACTGCCTGCAACCAGCCGCCTCACTCCACAGCTCAGGTCCCTCCGCACTGGAAAAGAGTTCCAAGCAGCTCCACCCTTGCTTCTGGCTCCCCACAGGACTTGTTTGTTTTTTGAGAGGAAAGAGACTAGGCTGCCATTTAAGACTGGATAAGAGTTAGGGACACATGATAGACACAGAACACAGGTCTGGGTACTGGCCAAGGCTCAGGGTGGCAGGCCTCCATGGATGATCACCAACTACAACTACCATAAAGTGATGGCTGTACATATGCTGGGAAGGGCATGGCAGCTAAATGTGAAAACCAGCACTCACTCAGCACAACTGAGTCAAGGAGGATTTGGGGGCAGGGGAAGCATCTGGGTAGCACCTCAGGACAGAAAAAGGGTGTGCAGATCTTTTGGCTTGGACAGAAGCACCACGGGGAAGACTATGGGGCTGGTACCCCACTCTGCACTGTCTTTGAAACCTTTCTGATTACTCCAAAAGTTCACTTTAAAACACCAAACTCGATGAAAAGAGCACCACGGCACAACATGGCATACTGTTTCAAATAAAACAGCACCTGTGGGGACCAGGGATGCAGCTCAGATGGTACAATGCCCATCTAGCAGGCAACACATCAAGTCCTGGATCCATCCCATTTCTGTACTAGCAGCAGCCTTTAAGTCACTGTTTATCCTAAGCAGACTCCACACAGACTTAATGCAGCCCACAGCTGGCAAGCGAGGGCTGGAGTCTGTACACATCAAATCATGTGGCTACTTGTGCTCAAACACTGGCAGCAGATAAGAATGCCCACTCCCGGGCTAGAGAGATGGCTCAGTATTACAGAGCACTGACCACCCTTCCAGAGATCCTGAATTCAATTCCCAGCAACCACATGGTGGCTCACAACCATCTGTAATGGGATCAGGTGTCCTTTTCTGTTGTGCTTGACACAACAGTGACACAAGTGACAGTGTACTCATACACAAATCTTTTCCAAGGGAAAATCACAAGGACTCCCTGCTTGTAACTTTCAAAATCAGTTTTTCCCACCCACTCAGACTTTCTTTTTCTTTTACAGTACCAGGGATAGAAACCAGGGCCTGGAAAGCAGCGCTCTCTCAAGAGCCAACACTCTGGTAACCTCCAACCCCAGCACATATAATTAAAAAAAAACAAAAAACAAAAAACAAAAACCAGGATCTTTTAAGTTCCCTAGACAGCCAAGAACTCACTTTCTAGTCCAGGGAAGCCTTGAACTTTTTTTTAAAATTACACTCTTTTAATCAGTATGCAGACCTATCACCACACATGTGGTGGCGGTCAGAGGATAACTGTCTAGAGAGTTGCTTTTGTCCTTCTATCACATGGGTCCTGGGGATGGAACTCAAGAGGGTTGGGTTTAGAGATTATCACGTAAACCACATCTCAAAGCAGCTCCAGCCCTGACCTTGACTTCCAATACAGTGCCTTAGCCTCCTAAACAGGTAAGATACCAGGCCTGGCCTTTGAACCTTTTCTTTTTAAAAACACATTGAGACCAGCCAGTATGGCCTCATCTCCATCTCCCAAATGCTAGGAATACAGGCAAATACCAAGCCCAGTCCATGTGGTGCTAGGACAGAACCTAAGGTTCTTGTGTGAAACAGGCAAGCATTCTACTGAGTTCCATCTCCACCCATTCAGTCTCTCAGCCGCTACAAATAACGATACGCTGACTGACTTCCACATGCAATGCCAGCTATACAAGAAGAACACGGGGTGGGAAACAGGGTTCATGTATCATCCCGGGGAACAAGAGGGATTCTTAAACTGAATATTAATGTCCCATTTTGGGCAGGATCAAGAAACAATTATCTAGTGGGGCCAGCAAGAGAGCAAGGACTGCAAGGAAGTCAGAACAAGGGGCAAAACCTAAGAGGTCGGCAGGGATGAGCACTAGCATGTAGAATGAGGACAAGTAGGGATGGCTGGAACAGAAACCTTGGAGGTGGGACATCATATGGACATGTTGGATGGCTAAGAATATGGGGTAGGGAGATTGAAAGAGGCGAAACCAGGCCCCCAGGGTTTTCTTCTAAAATACAATGACTTTAAGTAGATAAAATGACTCAGTGGGTAAAGGCTGTCAAATAAACCTGAGTTCCCTCCCTGGGACCCACATGGTAGGAGAACCAACAGATAGCACTCTGACCACCACACACATACACAATGAATGTTAAAACCGACAAAAAAAAAAAAAAAAAAAAGGATTGAAGCGCCCCGTGGTTGGGCCTTCGTGGCCTACTTTCCACAGCTGGTATATCTGTGCGTGTGTACAGCGATCTGTAAATACTTGAGAGGCATTATCTGGCTGTGGCTGCCCTGAACTCGTCGTCTATGAAGCCTAAGCTAGCTCGCGCCATTCCGCGATGCGCTTAACCCACGAGGTCTCTCGGGGCGACATCGGTTGGGGACTGGTGGCAAGTTCGTGAAGCGGGGAGAGTCAACGAGATGAGCTGGTTGTGGGTGTGAAACAGAGATCGAACAGGATCCAACCGATTCAGGAGACCGAGCCCGGGCCCTCAGCCTGAAGCAGTGAATGGAGGGTAAGGGCGACATGGAGGGCCCGGGGTCGCCACCGCCCCACTGGGGCCCCGCGAGGGCGGGGCGCGGAGGGATCCGGGCAGCCCGCGCTGCGCCGCCCCCAGTATATTTGTCCCCAGGCTCCGGGGCCGCCTCATTTCCAACCCTCTCAGTACAGTCGCCCTTAACGCTCCGGCCACGCCGCCTCCGCCCGCGCAATGGCTCTGTAGCCGCGACCCCGTCGTGTGCCCCGCCCCGTCTCCGCGCTCACCGCGCCGTCACTCTCCGCTCACACCGTCTCTTCAGCTGAGGCCGCCGCCGTTCCCTCCTTTCCTTTTCGCAGCCATGGAGTGAGTAACCGCTCGCCCCTCCCTCTCCAACCGCCTTTCCCGCCCTTTCCCAGAGCTCGCGGGGCTTCACGGGTCAGCCTCGTTAGGGGGTGGGGAGACGAAGTGAAGAACCACGGTCGCGCAGGCGCAGAAGAGGGAAGCTGGTGACCCGCGCATCCGCTGAGCAAGCGCACTAGGCTCAAGCTGTGGGGGAGGGTGTGCTTCCGGAAAGTTTGGGGGCTTTTAAGGTCGGTGCGCGCGCCGTTGCGCCTGCGCGCTATGTTCACAGACCCTCTTTCCCTTTCAGAGAATACGGCCCCCAACACACACCCTGTTGCGCATGCGCATTATCTTATCCCGGCCTGAACTTCGGAGGGCGGCCGTTAATTGGCTAAACACACGATACTGGTCCCCCAGGAGGGTAGTGGCGAAACAATGGAGCGGGTCCAGGATCTGAGCTTGCGCCTTATCGCTAGGCGAGCAATCAGCGAGGAAGGGTGGTGTTCCTCCAGGCTCTGACTCAGGCCCAACTTCCCTCCAATCAGGCACCTGCTGGGGCGGGGACTGGCTTAAATTGACAGGAACACTTTAAGAAAGAGTTGGAGCTAGAACCACAGGGGCGGAGCCTCTAGGGACTTGCTAATTGGGGGCGGGAGCTGACTGTGACAGACAGAAGAGTGGGCGGGGTTTCCCGTAGGATCTTTAGAAGTCACCTAAAATTTTAAGGGAAGAGTGGAATTTGTGTGTGTGACACTGATGAAAGGCCCAGGCATGCAGAATTATTCTGGGAACCCCTGTGGACTCTAAAGGGGTGTAATCTAAAGAAAATATTGATGCGGGAGGGGCACGGCTAGAAGAAAATTCCCTTGGGATTAAAATTTTTATGAAGAGAATAAGATGAGGTGGGTAGAAGGGACTAGAGGTAATTCCCCTGGGAAAATGCTAGGTTTTTGTGTTGAGGGAGGAGATGGGGCTGGGGAGTTTCAAAAAAATTGCCTTGGGAATGTGTGGAGTGCTGGAATTTGCCGAAAGAAGGAAAGTGTGTGTAGCCTGTGGGTCAAGCAGCTTTGACTCAACCCCACCACGCCACCTTATTTTCCTCACAGGTCCTCCACCTTCGCCTTGGTGCCTGTCTTCACCCAGCTGAACAATCTTCCACGCTGCCCCCCAATTGTTGGTGCAGCCTCCATTGCTGTCGCTGCCCTGCGCCTGTGCCTCAGCCATGTCACTCCTGGCGACCCTGGGACTGGAGCTGGACAGGGCCCTGCTCCCAGCTAGCGGGCTGGGCTGGCTCGTAGACTATGGGAAACTCCCCCTGGCCCCTGCCCCCCTGGGCCCCTATGAGGTCCTTGGGGGTGCCCTGGAGGGCGGGCTTCCAGGGGGGGGAGAGCCCCTGGCAGGTAAGAACAGGTAAAGAAGAGAGGTGGGTTGGGCTGGAGGGTGGGTGGGCAGAAAAGGAAGAATTTATTCATTCTCAAGATCAGTACTGAGGGCCTGCAGTGTGCCCAGCACTGTTCTATGGGTGCAGGGTTCAGAGCAAGGGATCCCTCAGCTCATTGGAGCATCGGGAGACGAAAGTGGGAAACTGAAGCTTAGCTGAAAGTGATGAAAGACATAGTTGAGAAGTCAGCCTTCTCCAAGTAGACAACATCTGAACTTAGGGCTACGGGATGGACAAAAGGAGCCATGGTAAGGCCGGGGTGGGGGGCTCCATCTC
Source organism: Arvicanthis niloticus (assembly GCF_011762505.2). Taxonomy (NCBI): domain Eukaryota; kingdom Metazoa; phylum Chordata; class Mammalia; order Rodentia; family Muridae; genus Arvicanthis; species Arvicanthis niloticus. The sequence goes on along the minus strand of NC_047658.1, from coordinate 18,481,262 downwards.
AGAGACTCTGGGGCAGACAGTCTCTTGACTGTGTAACAGATGGTTGTCCCAGACTGCACCTGGTGGCATATGCCCATAGCTCCCCCTGTTCAAGAGGCTTCGCATCCTCTTGAGCCCAGGCCAGTGTAGGCAGCATAGTAAGAACATAATTCTCAAACATCTAAGATAGTAAATTATCAAACATCTCAAAAATAGAAAAGAAGAACAGATAAAGATGGAGTGAGTCACACACACACAGGAAAGGGAGGAGAGAGAGAGTTGTGTATATTCCTAGCACTCTGGGAGAGTCAGATGTTAAGGATGTCCTCAGCCACAGACTACAAGGCAGGTCTAAGGCCAACCTAGGCTACACAAGACTCTACTGCCAATAAATAAGTAAACAAGTAAGGAAAAAAGAGAAGACATAGGAGTGGGTGCAGTCAACCAGCCAAGGAGAAGGATTATAGAAATGGGAGCTGACCTTGGTTGGGCGAATTCCTCACTGAGTGAATGCTGATTAGTTCACTGGTTAGTTGGTAAATTCATTGGTTGGTTGACTGATTTGAATCATTGATTGGCTTGTTCATTGATTTGTTAGTGAGTTGATTAGTTCATCAGCAGGTGGCCTGGTAAACTGATTGGATGATTGGCTGCATAATTGGTTAGATGGTGGTTTAGCTGATTGTTGGCTGGTGAACTCTTTGGTTCGCTGGTTCATTGCTCACTTCATGGGTGACTTGGTTGGCTACTGAACTGTATGGTTGGCTGATTAAGGCTGGTTGGCTCATTCATTGATAGTGGGTCAATTTGTTGATTGTAAACTATGGTTGGCTGATTGACTGGCTGGCTTTTTCATCGATTAATGAATTTGTTGGTTAGTTGGCTGGTGAGCGGTATGATTGGCTGGTTGGTTGGCTAGTAAATTTTATGGTGGGCTGACTGGTTGGTTGGTTGATTAGTTCATTGGTTAGTAGCTTGGAGGATAAACTAGCTAGCTGGTTGGTTGATTGCTTGATTGGTTTCTTCCATGACTTACTGGTCTGCTGACAGGCCTATAGATTTGATGATTGGCTGGATGGTCACTTGTCACATTGAGTAAATGGGACATGAGTGAACACCAAGTGGATAAAACACAGGCCTCAGGGACTTTTATGTCCCCCTCCATCCTCAGGTGACGGCTTCTCTGATTGGATGACGGAGCGGGTGGACTTCACAGCCCTCCTTCCTCTGGAGGCCCCTTTGCCCCCAGGCACTCTCCCCCCACCTTCTCCGGCCCCCCCTGACCTGGAAGCCATGGCATCCCTACTCAAGAAGGAGCTAGAACAAATGGAAGACTTCTTCCTTGATGCCCCACTCCTCCCACCTCCCTCCCCACCACCTCCACCTCCCCCACCACCAGCACCCTCTCTGCCCCTGCCCTTGCCCTTGCCCACCTTTGACCTCCCTCAGCCTCCTACCCTGGATACCCTGGACCTGCTGGCTGTTTACTGCCGAAGTGAGGCTGGGCCAGGGGATTCAGGCTTGTCAACCCTGCCTGTCCCCCAGCAGCCTCCTCCTCTGGCCCCTCTGCCTTCACCCTCCCGCCCAGCCCCCTATCCTAGTCCTGCCAGCACCCGAGGGGACCGCAAGCAAAAGAAGAGAGACCAGAATAAGTCAGCTGCTCTCAGGTACCGCCAGAGGAAGCGGGCAGAGGGCGAGGCCCTGGAGGGCGAGTGCCAGGGGCTGGAGGCACGGAACCGGGAGCTGAGGGAGAGGGCTGAGTCAGTGGAGCGGGAGATCCAGTACGTGAAGGACCTGCTAATTGAGGTGTATAAGGCCCGAAGCCAGAGGACCCGCAGCACCTAGGGTCCAGGTCCAGGCCGGAGGAGGGAGGGCTGTTGTGCCTCTGCTTCCAGCTTCACACTATCCTCCATTTCACTTTCCTATCCCATCCATGTCTAGGTTTCCCCTCTGCCTACTCCCATTATGGGTTATTTGGCATAGTCAGTTTCTGTACCCCTTCAGTGCAACTGAGAAACCAAGGCCCTCAGGGAATTGGAGGAGCCAGCCTGATCCCTGGTCTCTGAAGTCTTAAAACAAGTGTGTTTTTGCAGGTAGTCCTAGTTGGGTGTAGGGGGGAGGCTGTCAGGCCTGGCATGGACGTAAGGCAGGAAGCCACTCTGGGTGATTGGGCAGATGAGAACCTAGTCAGGGAGGGAGGGTTTTAAGGAGGGGACTTGGAACAAAAGTGAGAAACCGGCCAAGGAAAGGGAGCCAAGTCCTCAGAATGGAAGGATATACTGTCCTAGGGACAGGCAGGGGTGGCTGTAGTTGGTAACTATGGGGTCATTTTAGCTCTGTGAAAGAATCAGTGTTTTGTGAAGGTGTGGGGGAAGGGTTGCGTCTAGTAGGGGCTGATCCTCCAGGGGTTATGGGCACAAATAAAATGCAGACTTTCCTGTGGCCTGTGTGTCTTATCTTTGAGAGAAGATTCTGGGGAGAGTCTTAGAGTAGTCATAAAGACAATGGAGAATAAACCAAAGGGCTGGGGCTGAAGCTCAACAGTACAAGTGTGCCCAGCATAAGAGAAAGAGGTTGGGTGTGGTGACTCATGAATGGAGTCTCAGCATTTGGGAGGCTAAGGAGGAAGGATTGCTCTAAGTTTGAGGCCAGCCTGGGCTATAGAATGAGCCCATCTCAAACAAAACAATAAAGCCAAACAAAATGTAACTAGTAACATTTGTTCATTGTCAAGTACACCCACTTGGTAAGAACATGACACATGACCAGCCTGTCAGTAAAGACAGGGCCATGTTGGCCCAAAGGCTGGTTATATTTACACTGGCAGTAGAAGACAAACTAAAGGTAATATAGCATATACACACCAAGAAGAATACCACCAAACACAGCATGATCATTTCAGTAGTGGGCAGAGAGGCCTGTGGAGACAGCTCCATTGGTAAAATGCTTACTCATTGAGCACAGGACCTGACTTCAATCTCCAAGATAGATCCTGCATAAAAAGCTATCAACTGAGAATGTATACTGCTTTCACAGAAGACCTGAGTTTGGGCCTACCATGCTGGGTAGTTTATGGCCTTGGACCAAGCAGTCTAGAGGGACAAACACTGCTAGTCAGTGAAGTCCCAATCTACGGACATTTTGAGAAGACTCAGGCCAGGCAGTGGTGGTGCACGCCTTTAATCCTAGCACTTGGGAGGCAGAGGCAGGCGGATTTCTGAGTTTGAGGCCAGCCTGGTCTACAGAGTGAGTTCCAGGACAGCCAGGGCTACACAGAGAAACCCTGTCTCAAAAAAAAAAAAAAAAACAAAAAAACAAAAAACACCCCCCCCCCCCAAAAAAAAGAGAGAAGACTCAGAAGAAAGAACTGTCCTACTAGGACTTCCCTGAGAAAGCTGATTGAGCTTAGATTCTGCACATAGTACTATTAGCCCAAGAAACAAAGGTTCCTGAGAGTGGGTTCCCCAAAGCAAGATCTGAAGGAAGGAAGGAAGGAAGGAAGGAAGGAAGGAAGGAAGGAAGGAAGGAAGGAAGGAGCCTGTCTTTAGGGTAAGTACCTGCAAAGACCAGGTTTAGCACTGTGTCCACATGCTCCCTAAGTAAAAGCCTCTTAGGAGGACTGGGGATGAAAGGCCCAAGCAGGCACACAGCCCTGGGTTCTATCCTTAGCACTGCACATAGACCTGATAGCATCTGTAATCCCAGCACTCAGGAGGTGGATGCAGGAGGATCAGAAGCCAAAGTTTCTCTTCAGTTGTAGATTAAATTTGGGGCCATCCTGGACAGCATGGGACTTTTCCTAAACAGACGACACTTAGGGCATCACAGGTCTCTGATTCTGTCCTCAGTGAGTGCCTTGTGTGGCCATGGTAGGTAGTGTGCTGCTTACCCAGGGTCAGCTCTTGGAGGACATAGGAGGGGCCGCCCCCAGAGGGGTCCTTGTATGAACCTCTGAGACAAACATCACCACTTTGACCTGCTCAGGCACCACGGAGCACAGGCCCCTCCCTGTCCTCCATTTATGAGCACAGAATGCTGGTTAACTGTACTGCACAGCTGCCCTCTCAGGGGACAGACTGGACTGTCTGCTGTCCTTTTCTGGGTGGATGAGATGTCCAGGGAGCAGTTGTCAGCCCTGAGGTCCCCGAGTAAGCACGAATGAAGGGTTTTTGTTTTTAAGCTACAAACACCATGACCCTGTGAAAGTTGGGAAGGAAAGGGTTTATTTGGCTTATACTTCCACATCACAGTCCATCAGTGGAAAAGGTTAGGACAAGAATTCAAACGGGGCAGGAACCTAGAGGCAGGAGCTGATGGAGGGGCTGCTTACTGGCTAGCTCCTCATTGCTTGCTCAGCCTGCTTTCTTAGGAAACCCAAAACCACCAGCCCAGGGATGGTTCCACCTCCAAAGGCTGGGCCCTCCCACATCAATCACTAATTCAGAAAATGCCCTACAGGCATTTTCTCAATTGAGGCTCCCTCTTCTCCAGTGACTCTTAGTTTGTGACAAGCAGCCCTTGTCAGCTTGATGTGCAAACACATCACTATTGAGCCACAACCTTCACTTCTTTATTCATCCCTGAGATGCATTAATAGGGACGTCACAATATAAAATATTCCAAATTAGGCCAGGTATGGTGTCACACACCTTTAATGCAAGCATTCCAGAGGCAGAGGGGCAGAGAGAGGGGCAGAGAGAGAGGGGGGCAGAGAGAGAGAGGGGCAGAGAGAGAGGGGGGGCAGAGAGAGAGGGGCCAGAGAGAGAGGGGGCAGAGAGGGGGGCAGAGAGAGAGGGGCAGAGAGAGAGGGGGGCAGAGAGAGAGGGGGGCAGAGAGAGAGAGAGGGGCAGAGAGAGGGGGGGCAGAGAGAAAGGGGGCAGAGAGAGAGGGGGGCAGAGAGAGAGGCAGAGAGGCAGAGGCAGGGGCAGGCAAATCTTTGAATTCCAGGACACCCTGGTCTTCAGAGTGAGTTCCAACACAGTCAAGGCTACACAAAGAAACCCTGTCTTGGGGAAAGAAATAAAAAAGACCTTAAAAGTTTAAAGTCTCTCAATTGTGGGCTTCTTAAAAAAAAAAAAAAAAAAAAAAAAAAAAAAACTTTCATGGCACAGTCACAGTCAAATCAAAATCAGACTCCCAACTGTGTGAACAACACAATGTCCAATGTCTGAGATCCATTCATGATCTGAGAGCCTTCAAAGGGCTTGGGTCACTTTTCTGGCTCTACCCTCTGTTGCACACAGAGATAATCTAAGCTCTGATAGGCTGAATTCCACCAATGCTGCTGTTCTGAGTAGTCACTCCACAGACTTGGCATCTCCAAAATTCTGGGGTTGTGTGTAGACAGTCTATACTTTCACCAATAGCTCTCCTGAGCTCTCTTCATGGTGCAAAGCCTCAACCTTTCTCCATGACCCCTTCAGTCCTGGGGCTTCCACTGCTACTCTGGCTGCATCTTCTCCAACAGCCTCTCCTGGCCTCTCACAGTGCCAAGCCTCAGCTGCTTTTCACGGTCCCCTTCATGTCTTCAAAAAAGGTCCCACCTGGTTGACTCTCTAAGTCTACCAAGTCCAGCTGCCAGCACAAAGGGCAACCTAGCTATCTCTGAAACACATCTTCTGTGTGCTGACTCTCAGGAAACACTTCCCAGAAGACTTCAAGGGATGCTGGCCTCTTCTTAATCACTGCTAATTTCTCAGCTCCAACTAACCACCATTAGTTGTCCCATAAAGGTTTCATTTCAATGGGGCTGGTCTCTTGTTAGTCATGACTGACTCTTAAGTCCCAGCTGACCAGACACACCAAAGACTCTTCACACAAAAGGCCCAATATAGTCTTTGCCTCTTTCTGAAACAAGCCAGACTGCCATTTTAAAGCACCCTCGCTCTGAATAGTGACATGGAGATCTTTATGTTCATTACAAGCTTCAGGTACGATAGCTGGGCAGATTGTGAGCTATTCTAACCTGACAGTGCTGGCCTGGCCTACTTCCCAGCTGTGTAGTCCATTACCTGCCACCTTTGTCTCACCTTGGCACCTCCTTCATCCATGTCCTGATGGTGACTCTCTGGGTCTCACCTGAGACCCTCTCCCTCTCTCTGGGCTTGGAAGACCTACCTCTTCCTCTCCTGCCCAGCTACTGGCTGTTCAACTATTTATTGACCAACCAGAAGGTGATGGAGAACAACACTATAAAATATCAAGTCGGGAGATGTTTTGTAACAATGACAATACCAAAGGATAGGAATTCAACCATGGCAGGAACCCGGAGGTAGGAGCTGATGCAAAGGCCATGGAGGGATGCTGTTTGTTGGCTTGTTCTCTATGACTTGCTCAGACTGTTTTCTTATAGAACCCAAGACTACCAGCCAGGGATGCCACCACCCACAATGGGCTGGGTCCTCCCTTATCAATCACTACTGAAGAAAATGCACTACAGACCTGCCTACAGCCTAATCATATGGAACCATTGTTGCAGGATATTTGATACACTGTGAAACCCAAAATTGTGTTATTTACCGAAAAAACCTGTTTCCAGTTGTGGTGTGCCTCAGCCCTTAGTACACATCTTTAATCTCAAACAATGAAGGTAAAGTTAGTTTGTAAAAAGAAGCACTCATGTTTAAAAGCGATGTCTAGTTGAGTGGCAGACAAAGTGATGAATCAGAGAAAGGTTTGACAGAATAGGATATGCCCAACTCCAATGAGAAAAGAGAGGAGAAAGGAAAGCTGCATAAGAAAGCAAGGCAGAGAGAGAAAGAGGGAAGAAGGAGGCAGTTTGACTGGACAGTTGTACAGAGACAGGTTGCAGCTAGGTACAGGTGAAGACAGAAAGAGACAGACAATGAGAGGAACCAGAAGATTAGAACACTGGCAGAGTTAGTTTGAGGCCACACAGAGCAATTCAGGAGAGGCTGAGAAAGGAGCCATACTGAGTCAGTCAGCTGGAGAGGAGTTTGATCAGAACAGCTGAGTTGAACAGCCAGCCAGAGTATAGAAAGAACTAGAAAGGGTGAGTAGAGCTTATTCAGCAGCAGTAAGTCTTAGAGGCAGAAACATTCGAGGCCTAGACAAGAATGTATGGAGGCTAGAAGTTTCCAGAACTCGTCCTTGTTTAGCAGACTGAGACAGTAAACCTCTAAGATGACAATTACAACAGGTGAATAAAAGATACTTTTAAAAAAGATTTATTTTATGTACATATGAGTACACTGTAGCTGTCTTCAGACATTCAGACACACCAGGAAAAAGGCAGCAGATCCCATTACATATGGTTGTGAGTGACCATGTGATTGCTGGGAATTGAATTCAGGACCTCTAGTTCTCTCTTCCAGGTCCTCTAGATCCTAGTTCACTGCCCCGTGGGCTGGGGCAAGGGATCCTAAACTGGGCCCTACAGTTGAGCCATGCCTCCAGTCCAAGGTGTTTGTGTGTGTGTGTGTGTGTGTGTGATGAGTGTACAAGTGCATACTGCTGTACACAAAAGCATGGAGAAGCCAGAGCAAGACATTAAGTGTCTTCCTTTATTGCTTTCCACTCTAGTCCCTTGAGCCAGGGTCTTCCATTGAGCCTGAAGTTCACCTTTCTGGACACTCTTGGGATATGGCTGTTCCCCACAATCCCACCACTCCAAGTGACAGGCCCATGAAGCCATACTTAGAGTTTTATGTGGGTGCTGGAGATTCAAACTCAGATCCTGCACTTGCAGAGTAAGCTCTCTTATCTACTGGGCCATCTTCCCAGTCCCCTGTGTTTTGGTTCCTTTCTCTTTAAAGTTCTATTTCTACTTCTAACTGTTCTGAGTGTTTGCATTATGTGCATGTCCAGTGCCTGCAAAGGTCAGGAGGCTTTGCATGCCCTGAAACTGGAATTGACAGATGCCCGTGAGCACTTACCCAGTGCTCTTAACTACTGGGTCATTTCTCCTCCCATCACCTGCCTTGTGCTCCTCCTGTCCTGCATTTTGCTGATGAGTTTCTTTCTTTTTCTTCCTTCCTTCCTTTTATCAATAATTTTTTAAATTTACTTTACATCCTGATTGCAGCCCCTCCTCCTCCCTCCTCTCCTCCCAGTCCTACCCTTACAAATCCCTTTCCCTGTGGGGAGCTGACAGAAGGCGGCTATCATTCCTTGCAGCCATCTTGAGCCTATACCCTGACAAGAGACTTGATTACAACAGCCTACAACAGCTGAGCACACCCTGATAACATCTTGTTTTAGATACCCAGGATTTTCCCTTGGGTGTGTGAGACTTGAAGGTGTGTGAGTTAAGGGCGTGACTTAGAGATCAGATTTAGAGACAAGACCCAAGGGCATGATTAAAGGTGTGACTTAGAGGCGTGGCTTAGAAGTGAGACATAAAAGGCGAGAGGCAGACAGAAGAAAGCAACAGATTATTAGTCATTAGGTACTTGGCACTTGGAGGAAGAACAGAGAATTAGGCATTAGACATTAGGCACTTAGCACTTGGAAGAAGTAACTTGGAACTTGGAGGCACTGGGGACTAGGAACTAGGGACTAGGAACTCAAGACTTGGGACTTGGACTAAGAAGAGAGACTGAAGAATAAACTGGATTGAATCATACTCTGTCTGGTCTCCATTCTTCGCGTCTGTCCTCACTCTCTCTCTTGCTGAACCCCGACCCTTGGACTGGAGCAGCTTGGGGCAGTGCAGGCTCTAACAACTTAGCCCCCAAGGCTTTTGGCAGTGCGGGTTTCAACATTGATAGAGTGGTTCCCAACATTTTTAGCCCCCAAGCATGGGGCAGAGCAGGCCGCAACATTTCCCCATTACCTTCTCCCTTTCTCCTCAGAGAAGGGGAAGCCCTGCTTGGGTACCTGCATCCTGACCTACCACAGTTTCTCCTCCTCCAGCACCGGCTCCTATCCACTTCTCCCTTTCTCTTTAGAAAAGGGCAGGTCACCCGGGTGTATTGACCAGCCAAGGCATAGCAAAGGCAGTAAGACTAGGCACCTCCTCTCCTATCAAGGCTGCCAGAGGTAACCAGGTAGGAGGAAAGGGTCCCAAAGGCAGGCAACAGAGTGAGAGACAGCCCCCTGCTCCCACTGTTAGGAGTCCCACAGGAACACTGAGCTATACAACTGTAACATATGTACAGAGGCCCTAGGCCAGTCCCTTGCTGGCTCCAGGCCCACAGTTTACCTGGTTCCATCTTTGGGTATAAGCTCTGGGCCTGTTGAAGTGAGAAGTCTCACAGCAATGCCCTGAAGTCCTTGTGCCCAGTTGGACATGATGGCACATACCTCCAACCCCAAAACTTGGGAGGCAGAAGCCAACAGAATAGACGGCTCCACAATGAAACCCTGTGGGGACTCCTGCTAGGTTCCTCTTGCTACTGAATGTGCCGCTCACCTCTCTGAAGCTCCCAGCTGCTATCTAGGCAGTTGGGACCATGGCTGACTAGCTCTGAAGGTTCCTGGCTTCCACAGACCTGATGACAAGGATCCACTAGGTTTGTGGATGATTTTGGTGTGGGTGTGGAGGAGGAAGACCACAAAGAAGAAGTGTCCTTTCACCTTGACCACCTGGTTGAGCAGAAATGCTGGAAGTCACCATGTGCAGTCCATCCTTGAGGACTGGGTGTCAAAGGATGCGTCTGTCCTCCCACTTGTAGGGATGCTAAGGGTTGGGGTGTTCATGTATATGCAGGTATATATGCACATGTATGCACATGGGGGCCAGAGGACCACTTTAGGTATCGTCCTCAGGCACTGCACACCTTGTTGCTTGAGACAAGATCTCTCACTGGTCTGGAACATGTTGATTAGGCTGGCTAGCTAGCAAGCCCATGAACCACAAGTGTGCAAGTGTGCGCCACTACAACCTGCCTTTGCCCTTCTTTCTTCCCTCCCTCCCTCCCTCCCTTCCTTCCTTCTTCCCTCCTTCCTTCCTTCCCTCCCTCCCTCCCTCCCTTCCTTCCTTCCTTCCTTCTTTCCTTCTTTCCTTCCTTCTTCTTTTCAGCATATAGACCAATCTTGCCTGAAATTCACAGAACGATTTCTGCCTTCCCAGTGTTGGGATTAAAGGTGTGTACCCAGCCTGGCTGCAAGCTGGGTGTTGGGGCTAGAACTCAGGTCCTTCTGTTTTCAAGGCTGGCGCTTACCAGCTGAACATAAGAAACACCAGGGTCCAGCTCAAAGACTTGAGGGCCTCAATAGAGAGCCAGCCCAGCCTGTGCCTCTGTGAAGAGCTGAGGGAAAAGGCAAGGGATGCTGGGGTACCCAAGCAGAGCACTCTAGGACTTGCCATGTTCAGCATACTGTGGGGTGAGATGCCCCGAATGGACTGCGGGAGGGGCAGGCACAGTCTATGTGCTCAAGAGCAGGTCATAGCCAGGGTGCACTAAGACACAAACAAATAGGCTGGAGAGACTGCGCAGTGCTTGAGAGCACTGGCAGAGGACCCAGGTTTGATTGATTCCTAGCATCCATATGGAGGCTCACAACCATCTGTAATTCCAGCCCCAAAGGATGTGACACCCTGTTCTGACATCCCAAGGCACCAGACAGACAGACAGACAGACACACACACACACACACACACACACAAAGTGAGGGCCTGTCCTGTAGCTTGTGTTTCCTCCAAACAGCAGGCCTCACTCTGGAAGAATCTCCACAGAGGTAGTAAAGTAATTCCAGGAAGGAAAGAAAAAAGTGGTTCAGGCTTAATTCAGGCCTGTAATCCCAGCACTTAGCAGATTGAAGCAAGTGGATCAGAAGTTCAAGGTCACTATCTCTTCGGTGACATAGTGAGTTACAGGCCAGCCTGGGATACAAGACCTAAGTAAGACCTTACCTTAAAAACAAAAAGAAGAAAGAAGAAAGAAAGAAACAAACAAGCAAACAAACAAACAAGTGGTCTTTCTTTGGCTTTTCCTGGGCTTTCTCTGGACATGTCTTGAGTTTTTGAAGACTCCTTGTGGAAGGAAAAGAGGTAGCTCCCCCACTTCCATCCCCGAAGGCTAAAAGAAAGGATATCCATGTGTGTATGAGGGGCTGGTCAGTGCCCTTGTGTGGATGTGTGCACGGACAGGTCTGTCCTGCGGCCCCTTCCTTCCCCCCTCCACTCATTCTTGGCATCAGTTTAAAGCGTCTCTTCAGAGTGAAGGAAGCCAAGGCAGGAACATAGCAGGGCGAGAGTCTGAAGGCAGGAACTGAAGCAGAGCTCATGAAAGAACGCTGCTCATTGGTCTGCTCTGCAGCCTCATATTCAGCTAGCTACTCCCTTTTAAAAAATAGCTCCTGGGACAATCAGCCCAAGGGAAGGCTCATCCAGAGTGAGCCAGGTCCTCCCCTACCAATCATTACTCAAGGAAATGCCCCCAGACCTCCCAGCAGGCCAATCTGATAGAAGCATTTTAATAAAGATTCTCTTATCTTAGACACGTGTAGGTTTCTGTCAAGTTGACAAAACCCAGCTATCACAGGGATAGAAACTAACATCTATCCTGGGGAACACAGGGCCACTGACGCAGGAGAGAACATGGTCCTCCTCTGCACAGCTTCCTGTTGTGTCTCCGTGGCTGCTGGGGTAGTGGCAAAGAACACGGGCCATCTGGACATCCAGCCCTCACAGTGTGTCTCTGGGCAGATGCTCCTCATAGGGTGACTATCACCACAGTGCGCCCTGGAGCATGTGACACAGGTATGCAGGATGTGCCTCCTCTGGGGCAGGAAGCAAAGATAGCAAGAAGGTGCTCCAGAGACACCAGGGGGAAGTGTCTTTCTCCATGATATCACACACCTCACCCTTCCCTCAGTAAAAACAGAACATGGAGGCCCTGGCTCTCAGTCTTCGTGTGCATGTGCATCTGCATGGATGGGGTCATGCACGAGTATTGAAGTCAACATCAGGGTTGTAGCTAGGACTCCTCTCTACTTTACTTTTTGATACATGGTCTCTCAAGGGCCTAGGACTCAGCAATTAGGTCATATTGACCAGCCAGTGAGCCCCGGGCATCCTCCTGTCTCCGCCTTCCCAGTGCAGGGATCACAGGTGTGCACAGCACACGTTTTTTTCTCTGTGGGTTCTCGGAATGCGACTCAGTCCTTGTGTTGCAAGGCAAACCAACTGAGCCATCTCCCCAGCCACTTGTTCTTTAATGACAGCGTCTCAGGTAGCCCAGGCTGGCCTCACACTTACATAACTCAAGATGATCTATATTCTGATCCTCTTGCCTCCACATTCCCAGTGCTGGGATTATGGATGTGCGTCAGGAAATGTGGTTTCAGGCAGTGTGTGGGGTTGAATGAAGGACTCTGTGAGCTCCAGTCCCAGCCTCTATTATTTAGATCTCTTTATCTTATTTAATGTCCTATCAACCACTATAAACATGCTTGGAGTATTTGGTACCCTCATCCCTGCCCAGACCCTTGGAGAGCCCTGTGCCCTCAGCCTGCGGTTCTCAGTGATATCCAGCCCTGGTAAGTGCTCTGTCTCTGTAGATGGACTTTCCCCTCAGATTCTGACTTCCTACATCTGGCTCTTCTCACTGGCCTCATGGAGCCAGGGTCAGTCCTATTAACACTGCAGCTCAGGCCTCCGTTCCTCTTCATGGCAGAGTATTGTTCCATCCAGTTCTAGAGATCTAAGCCTAGGTCCTCATGCTTGTGAGACCAGCACTTCACTGACTGAGGCCCCTCTTATGCTGTGCCCTTCCCCCAGGCCTGAGAAGGCCTGCAAGTCTTTTACCACAATAGACCAAGCAACAGTAGGACCTAGGAGAGGCATTGCATTACCAGCCTTGGCGCCTTGGAGCCTGCTACCTGAGCTAAGAAGAATGGACTGCCTGCTGAGCTAGCCTTGACACCTTCTGGACTGCTATCTCCTTACCCAGCCCCTGGGCTGAACCGAGAAGAGACTCTGGAGGGTGGGGCTTCCCCTTTATATGTGAAAGCAAATTATTAAACTTTGAGCCTTGATCAGAGAACTTTGTCTTGGCTTCATCTCTTCCCGCCCATTTCCCTATTCTCAGCCTCTCTTACAGGTGAACCCAGTTCAGCACTGTTGCTGCTGGCAGCAACATTGTACCCTACCTGAGAGTCTGTGTGTATGTGTGTGTAGGTGTGTGGGATCAGAGGACAGCCTTAGTGGCCCTGCCTCACCTTCCACTTTCTGATAGTCTCTTGCTTACCACTGTCTACACAGGCTGGTGGACCTATAAGCTTCTGGGATTCTCCTGCCTCACCACAGGAGAGTTGGAACTGCAGATGTGTGCTGCATCATCAGGCTTTACCTCGGCTCTGAAAACAGAGCCCAGGGTCTGTGATGCTTGTGTGGCAAATGCGTTATGCAATGAGTTGTCTCCCTGACCCACACCTCAGGATCTTGATGTCACTATCACTCGTGGTCATCACAAACACACACACACACACACACTCTTCAGCAGTGGGGCATTGTTTGTATCAGTAACCCAACCTAGTTTCCAGGTTACTGTTGGTGGACACATGTGGTAGTGTCTCAGATAATGCCTGCAGTTGACCTGGACCCCATTTTTATTCTTTGGGGCCCAGTTTCCCTGTGTATATATCCCAGCACTCAGTAAGTATCCAGAGGAGGATCAGGAGTTCAAGGTCACCCTTAGCTACACAGTGAACCTGAGCTAGCCTGGACTAAAAGAAACCCTGTCTCAAAGCAAACACCTGTGTAGGCATATACCTTCTCCAACCTACTTTAATAGAGTTCAAGCTCTCTTGTAGTCCATCACCCACCAGAGGTAGTAGAGGAGAAAAGTTATTAGGACATGGGGGAAGTAGACCTGTTTAGAAATATTTCTTTGGGGGTGAGTTCAATCTTTGTTGTCAGGGTATCAGCAGTTCAGTCCCATAACAAACACTAAATATGAACCAGCAGCTGCAGTCCAGTCCTGAAGAAACCATAAGGCTTGCCAATCGGCCTGGGTCTGAGGAAGCCACAAGAAGCCACAGGAAGCCCTCATGAGCAGTTCTTTGGCGAGTTTCTCTCTATGGTGTCCTTACCACAAGTGGAGCTCAGCAACACAACCTAAGGCGAACTAATACATGCAAGTCCTTAGCAAAGAACAGCGAGGCAGAGCAAAGCAAACCAATGCTTCTGCCTCCACTGTCTGTGGGGTTATATTTATATCACTTCCTCAAGCATCCTTTTATGTATCTGCTTTAGCAAAATATCCTTTCACCTGTGTTCCCTAGCAAAACACTGAAGTGGAAACTGCTGGTTTCTTTGGAAAGTCAGTTATGTTGGATGGTGTTTTGCTAAAGTAGACATGTGAAGGAACGTTTTCCTGAAGCAGACACAAGTGAAAGGATGTTTTGCTAAAGCAAGCACATGAAAGGACACGTGATGAAGGATTCTTTGCTAACAACACACATGTGTTGTTGAGCTCCATTTGTTGTGACTCCGTAGAGAGAAATGTACCAAAAAACTTCTTGAGGTTCCTGTGGCTTCTTGCTGCTTCTGCAGACTTGGGCCAATTGGCAGAGTGATGTCAGCTGATACAGACTCACGTGCTGAGGCAAGACCCATTGAGGACATGTGATGTTTGGAGAGAGTATAAAAAGAACTCAAAGGAGGCTCAGCTGGGCTTGCTCATATAGCTAGCTGTGCAAGTTTCTTGGTCTTATGTCTTCACTTTGTTGAGAGAGGCCTGGCAAAGAACTTCTCCTGGCATCCCTGCTGGTCTTGGTTGTTCTTGCTGACTCATTCAGATTCAGCTGAGGTCTGGCTGTCTCTGCTGGGTCATGCCAACATTGCTGATTCATGTTTGCTATCCCAACTCCACTAAAATGGACTGCTGGTATATTTCTGAAGTATTTGCGAGTGGATCGAGCTGTCACTGCTGACCTGTGAACTGAACTGTGGGTTTCCTGACAATGCAGATGGGATTTTCTCCAAAGAACAATTTCTAAACAGGTCCACTAACCCTGTATCCTAATAACCTTTCTTTTCCACTATCTCTGGTGCATGGTGGACTAGAAAAGAGGTTTAACAGTTATTAAAATAGGCTGTGAAAGGGCTGGAGAGATGGCTCAGAGGTTAAGATCACTGACTGCTCTTCCAGAGGTCCTGAGTTCAATTCCCAGAAACCACATGGTGGCTCACAACCATCTGTAATGGGATCTGATGCCCTCTTCTGGTGTGTCTGAAGACAGCAACAGTGTGCTGACATATATAAAATAAATTAAAAAAAATAGGTTGTGAAAAATTTATGCCTACAAAACATCACTTGATGTAACTTACTTTCCAAAGAACCCAGAAGTTTCCATTTCACACCTGCTATTTGGAGATCTCAGAGTGAGTAAATAATTGGAGGGGCCCTTAGTTGGTTTTAGGATACCTGCTTATCCTGACCCCACTGGAGGAAGTGGGGGGCGGGGGAGGAAGAGCAGGTCCAATAAACCTCAGGAGTGTTGAAAACTGAATTTCAAATACTTGGAATATGATAGGCTTAAGGGGTTTCAGAGTTTCACACAGGAGAGAAATGTGATGAGGACCAGCACCTTGGGTAAGTCAGGAATAGCACAGACACTCTCACACACTCAACAGAGGGAATGCACACGTGTGGCAGGTCCACTCAGTGGAACATAACAACACCTGACAAGACATCCATGTGTTGATATGTGCTCTATGCCGTTGTTCCTCACTGTACACTGTACACTGTACAGCAGTGTAGTGCTGAACAAGGCATCATAATACCTCATGTACACAATCCCAACAGCAATACCCTGACCAGGCCAGCGTTCAAGAAAAGTGTCGGGGCTGGGCTGGATGAGTGGCTTGTTCAGGGAGGGTTCTCTGTGAGTGTCGTGAGTGCTATCCTGTGGTGATGACGATTGAGTATGTGCACAGGGATGCTGGATTGCGGCGTAAGCAGAGCAAATGGGACTGGTGTGTGTGCTGAACCTCAGCAGAGCTGTGCGTGGGGAGTCCCTCCTCCTATGGAAAGGAGAGCACAAGGGGGCAGGCGCAGACCCAGGCAAGCTTGGCTATCCTGGAGCTTGCTGCCCACCACAGTCATACCAAGTCACCAACCCAGGAGGGGTACAGTGACATCCCTCAAGATGATGCAGAGGATTCTGAAGCTGGTTCCCACAGAGACTGTACCAGGCCAGTTGTAAGGCAGTGGGCTGTGAGAAGCAGCTGGGTGTTTGGTTGAGCATGAGTTTCGAACCCCGGAACCTTTATCTGATCGGACGGCAGGAGTTCAGCTCTGCTCCCAGGCCCTGGTTCTTTTCACTTAGTTTCAGTCTTCCAACAACCCCTCCCACAGAGAGGTTTATGACCATCAGTCAGGAGGAACAGTCCCTCGGGCTCTCCCACATGCAGATGAGGTATCTCCAAGCTCTCAGGTCAAGCCAATAGACATTATCTGCTGTCAGACCCTAACCCACCCCAAAACTGTATATAAGGGCTCTATTTAGGGGAAGTAAAGCCCGTGCTCAAGAGTCATCCTGGTGTCCGAGAGTTTTTGTCACAAGAGCTGTAACAAGAGCTCTGCTCTCCCGGAACCTGCCTGGGACACCGAGCTGCCTCCTTGCCAGCTAGCCGGCTCCTTATCGGCCCAACCCAGGCCTGGACCGGCTCACTGGGAGAGACCGGTCAGCGAAAGCAGCAGCGAGAGGGCAGAGGCAGCAGCGGGGGCAGGCAATCTCCCCTCCTGCTTGCACTCTGTGTCCTTTGGCCTCGACCTCCCGAATCAAGCCGGGCCGGAGACCTACAGACAGTGGAGACACAGGCTGGAGGCAGCGCAGAGACAGTAGCGAGCCCTCCCTGCTCTCACCCTGTCCCCAGTTGGGAGATCGTCACGAGACACCCTCTAGAACAAGGAACCCACAGCCAGTGGCTGGGGACTCTCATGTCCGGTTCCTTCCTTACTGGCCGCCCTGCTCCAAAGCCACCTAAGGCTTGTGCACCCATGCTCAGGCCCTTCACATCTGACTCCCCTTCACCTCCTTACTCCCCTCTGGACCTCTTCTCTTCATCATCTCTTGGCAATACTTGGAGCCAAGAGCTCCCCAATGTCTCCAAATAATTGCTGTCTGCTGAAAACCTTGGTCAGGGGCCCTTTGGCCATCGTCTGATCTGAGCTCCCCCTACCACATTTCAGTCCCTTCAGACCCAAACTCATGATGGAAACTTGCTACCATCCCCACAGAGTCAAAGGGATCTGACATCCACCTTTGCCTCACAGGTCTAGAGATGTGTACTTTGCAGAAAGGCCTCGGCTTCTCTATCTGCTGAGTGAGGATGCTAGTGTTTCCCTGGTATATTTTTGTGAAATTTCATGAAACTGGCCTTCAGCAACAGAGAACCCAACATTACTACCATGAAATAAATACACATGAGTGCAAGAATGAACAAGGGCCCAGTTAGTGTGTGGAATAAATACACAAAAGATGAAATGTCCAATGTCGATATTTGCCTAGGATTCTCTTTGCTCTCTAAAAAGTTCCAAGTATTAAAACTGCATAATTCTTTCTTGAATTCCATATTACTGGTGACTTATTCTTTGCTGGCGTCTAGGAATTACTGCACAAAACACTCAGACACAGATCTCAGTCAAACAGTGGTTTATTGAATGCACACCCCAAGACCAGGGACCAAGTTCAGACTCAGGAGCTGAACTGAGAACTGGAGCCAGAATTTTATAGAGTGTTTAAGTCTGAAATTCGTAAACATCTGTGCCAATTTATTTCACCAATCAGGATCTAGGGATACAGGACTTCCTTAGGGTCATGTCTTTATTGTTCATTTAGCCTGTTTTCATTAGTTGGGGTATTCAACTGTGCTGGGGGACTTGCCTTGCTTAACATGTCTTAACTTGCCAACCAGGATGTCAGGATGTCAGTTACCCATGTACATGTCTCTGTCAAGGAAGACGTCAGTTCTCAGGGAGATCTTGGGAATTTAAACTTTATTTGACTCCTACTCAAAATGGGAGTTTTACTCCAAATAGCTTCTTATATTGGTAAAGGTGTCTCTTTTTATGTTGGGGTCTATCCCAGGGGAAGCTTATAGAGGCAAAAACCATAAAAGTTCATATGTAGGTGCAGGAAGTGCCACTGGGCTGTTGGTTTGGGTCCAAGCTTACTGTGGGTAACTATACAAGGCAGTTCTAACTGACCTCTATTGTGATTGGTTTCTAAGAACACCAAAGCACAGAGCATAACAGAATCTGAAATCAACTTGGGCATGAGAAAGTTTCCTAGTACCAGCAATTTAGCATCTGAGATAGTTTCCCTGTAACATTAATAACAGCTCAAAATGGCTGGCTAGGCAGGTAAGTTTCCCAGGCCTTAACATTCTTAACCAGCGTTTCATCCAGGAATTACTGCAGTTTCAGTCACATCACCCATCTCTGACAGTGCTCACATCCAACCTTGTACTGTCTTTTTGTCAATGAAATAGTCACTAGGGAAAAGACAACATCAGCATTCTAAATGTTTGCTTGCTTGCTTTTTAAAGACAGGCTCTAACTATGTAGCCTGGGCTGCCCTGAAACTTGATATTGATATGGTCTGACATAACTGTAGCCATTTTGTAGCGTCCATGCTATTCATAAAGTAAAATCAAGTTCATCCACTGTTTAGGAGTCATTGCTTTAACGGACACTAAAGAACGTTACTAATAAGCCAAAAGTTATGGCTGTATTACTTACACTCTGTTATCTCATGTCCTGAAAATCCCCTGTTCACTGCCTGCCTACCACCTCCCTACTTTACTTAGGACCAATCACTGTAAGGGTTAGCTGTAGGAGTGGTTCTGATGCTAAGGTCCTGTTCCCCAGTTGGTTCTTGATCTGTCAGTAAAGAAGCCATGGGCCAATTGCTGGGTGGAAGGAATAGGTGGGACTTCTGGGACCCTGGAGGCAAGCAGAGAGATGCAAGGAGAGAAGAGACAGAGTTTGCTATGCTTCAGAGAGAAAAGTCAAACAGCCATGTGAGATCTTGGGAGGAGCAGCGGCCTATGGCTGCTTCTACAGGCTGGTGGTCAGGGATGTTTAGCAGGGACTAGGTGGAACTGAGTAAAGTTTAGGGCAGGTGGAGAGGTGTGGCATTATGAAAATTGATAAGGGCACGATTCTCCAGACAGGAGATAGTAGTGACAGCAATTGTGTCAGAAGGCAAGCTGAAAACGAGTAACCTGTTTGTGTGCCTTTTATCCGTGGATTCAAGGGAAGCTGGGTAGAATCTGGTAGTGCGGACCGTTCCCAGAGCTTAGGTGGAGTAGCGAAAAGCTACAGGTTAACAGTTAGATGATAATAGTTTGTCTAGTTAGCCATGTTGTACTACTTTTCTGCTTCCCTTTTAAATGTTTGAACTTGTTTTTCCTATAAAAAGCCTGGGAACAGACTGACGCCACAAACTTAGGCTCCAAGCCCTTTTTGTAGTCCTGATCAATCATTCTGAATCAGTATTCAATACATTTTCATCATATCCCAGACTGGTGTCTGGGTGGTCAGTGCGTGGCTAATCCCAGACCCCAACATTTGGTGCACTGATGGGGAAAGCCCCCTACCTTCAAGACTGCCTCTTGGATATTAATGAAAGCTAGAAAGGCTGCCAGGTCCCTCCCTCTGCAAGGAGGTTAAGGGTCCTGCACCTGTTCAGATCTGCTTCTGTTCTTCTGGTTTTTGTCTAGACCTCTAGAAAGGCTCATAAGAGACACAGGACACAGTTTTTGCTTTTTGAGCTTAGGGAACACTGAAAATCCTCTTTAGGTGAAGGGAACCATCTAGTCCTTTGTGTTTCAGGCTCTCACCTGACCGATGCACGACACTGTCTTCTGTTTCTGAAAATCTGTTCTGCAAATGTCATTCGCTTTCAGGTTATTTCTGGCATTGTTATTCTTTACATAATTTTCATTTCTATCATGGGGCAATCCTCTTCTACTCTTGACACTTTTCTTGAGGTGATTTGGTGCTATTTCCAGTATTTTCAGTCAACCTGACCTTTGGCATGGGCTGGCCCCTGAGGGGTCCTTTGAGATACCTGGTCTCCTTCCCATTCAGGATAGTGTCCTTCATTGTCTGGGACACTCCTATCAGATTCTCTGTGTCACCAGGCGGTATCTGTTAGCAGACCCTCTCTGTTGGCTGAAGGGTTGAGCCCCTTCACCTGCCACAACTACTGCAGAGGAAGCAGCTATTCTCTCAACCACATTCACTCTTTTACCTATTCCTTATAAGGTAATTAATTCTTGCCTGTCTTTCTGAACTAATACAAATAAGGTCCTGAGGTCAGAAACTGGTTTCGAGTTCTCTATTGAATTGCTTGCAAGTGTTTGAAACAATCCATGGCCAAGGTGCCCTACCAGTTAAGAGCTGACTTCATAAGTAAAGGACAACTAAAAACAAACAGGAGATCCTAGACCTCCTAGCTGCTCTATGGCTCCCAAAGAAATTGGCCATCAACCATTGTCCTGGGTATCAACAGGGACAGGCCCCAGAAGCTATCAGTAATCATAAAATAGACCTGATGGCTAGGGAGACAGCCAAACAGCCTCTCCAACATTTGCTGGTGACCCCCCCACCCCAGACCCAATCCTACCTGAACATCTAACTTATTCCAAAGATGATGACCAGGCTTATCAACTCTTGCCTAATACCTACACAAAGGATAGATGCCGAGATACAAACAGATGGAAGAAAAATTCTACCAAAAACCATGGGCAGAACTTTTGTGGGAAGCCGACAGAAGGCAGCTATCGTCCTTGCAGCCATCTTGAGCCATATACCCTGACAAGAGACTTGTTTACAACAGCCTACAACAGCTGAGCACAGTCTGATAACATCTTGTTTTAGATACCCAGGATCTTCCCTTGTGTGTGTGAGACTTAAAGGCATGACTTAGAAGTGAGACATATAAAAGGCAAGAGACAGACAGAAGAAAGTACTTGACACTTGAGACTCAAGACTTGGAACTTGGAACTGGGAAAGAGACTAGCAACTTAGAACTGGGATTAGGATCTGAGACTTGGTACTAGGAACTTGGGACTGGGAACTAGGGACTTGGAGAGAAGAAGAGATACTGAAGAATAAACGGGATTGAATCACACTCTGTCTGGTTTCCATTCTTTGCATCCGTCCTCACTGTCTTGCTGAATCCCGACCTGTGGACCAGAGCAGCTTGGGACAGTGCAGGCTCTAACAACTTTGCCCCCAAGGCTTTTGGCAGAGTGGTCCCCGACATTTTGGCCCCCAAGCGTGGGGCAGAGTGGTCCGCAACAAACTTTGGCTTGGGATCTCCATGCAAGCACACATATGAAAATAAATAAGATGAAAGAATGAATATCTACAGTGTTTTTTTATTCCAGGGCTATGGATTTGCATGGTATTGTTACTAAATGTCATTCCTGTCAAATGACAAGCCCAGCTCCCAAAACAACAGATGCTAAAAGAGAAAGAGGAACCTCACCAGGAGTCTGCTGGGAAACAGACTTCATGGAGGTAAAACCAGGAAAATCTGGTTACAAATGTCTTTTAGTGTTTATAGGTTGCCTCTCAGGATGGACTGAGGCATTCCCAACCAAGAAGGAAAGTACTCAAAGTATAAGAAGCCCATGAGGAGATAACACCTCGATTTGTAACCCCTACGCTTTGGGACCTGACAATGGAGCAGCTTTTACCTCGCAGGTTAGGCAAACTTTAACAAAAACAATGGGGGTAAAATTGGGAACTTCACTGTGCATATCACCCCCAAAGTTCACAACAGGGAGAGAGGATGAATCAGACCCTTAAAGAGACCTTAACTAAATTAACCTTGGAAACTGAAGATGACTGGGTATCTCTCCTTCCCTCCATCCTCCTCAGCATTAGGAGCATTCCTTGTGGAGATGGGATAACCCTTATGTGGTGTTTGGGAGACTCCCTACCACACACACACGTCAAGGCAGGTTTGCTAGCTGAGATTTCTGATTATGATATCCTTAAGTCAATCCAGGCACTCCAGACTGGTCTACATGTCCATGTTTGATGCCTACATGAACTAGGCTCATGGATCACCCCTCATTGGTTCCAGCCTGGAGATTTAGTGCTGATTAAGAGACACCATACTCTGGCCCCTCGATGGAAGAAACCCTTTATCGTGCATGATCCTGAAGACACCCACAGCAGTTAAGGTTGACGGGACCCAGACCTGGATCCACCATTCCCATTTATAGCCTGCTCCTTAGAAACAACAAGGCTCAACCCAACGATGGCCTGTCCAGTCTCATCTACAGGACCCACTGAAGCTACAGATAGTAGCTGAGAGAAAGCATCAACATCTAGGCCAATGATGGACGGCACAGCCATACTCAGAGGGCCCTCTGAAGAGAAGACTTGTTGTAGACTGACTATTTCCCTCTGTTTTATACTTACAGTATTCCCCTGCTCAACACTAGGACTGGTGAGACCTAATAACTATAAGCCAAAGACTTGGTTAAGGAAGCTGTCTGATACTAAAATGGGCAGAGTCATAACTGATCTATTCATGATTATTCTTAGTGCTAACTCATTCCCACCCTGAACTCACCGAATCCTGTCAGTTATGTTATCATTCTAGTCCACCCTTCTATGAGGGAATTGCTGTGAGTTCTGAAGGCACTGAGACCCAAGAGTCCTCCTTACACAGGTGGAATCAACAGCAGGATGCAAAGCTAACACTGAGCGTGGTCTCAGGCCAGGGACTGTGTGTTGGTAATAAGGCCCATGTTGATCTTTGCAATAAGATAATTCCCTATGCCTCCTCTTCCTCTGCCTACCTTCTTCCCACAGATGATAGTTGGTGGGCTTGCAGCAATGGCCTTACACCTTGCATTTATATTCCAAATTTAGTGAATAACAAGACAGCATTTTGTGTACTTGTACAGTTGATTCCTAGCTTAACCTATTATACTGAAGAAGATTTTGCTCAGGCGTGGGACCCTGTTGCTGATCACGCCCTGCTTAGGACAAAGCTTGAGGTCATAACAGCCTTACCTTATCTGTCCTCCTTGGCCTCAGTGCTGCTGGGGCTGGGACAGGTATAACTTCTCTAGTTCCTTCAAATAGGCACTACTCAGACCTTCAACGGGCCATTGACAAGGACATCGAACAGCTAGAGATTGACATCACTAATCTGAAAAAAAATCCCTCGTTTCACTGTCTGAAGTGGTCCCCCCAAATCAGAGGGCTATATCTGCTTTTCCTTCAGCAAGGAGGGTTTGTGCCGCCCTCAAGGAGGAATGCTGTTTTTATACTGACCACACAGGGGTAGTTAGAGATAGTATGGCCAAGCTCAGAGAGAGATTGGAATGTTGAAAAGAAACAACCAGAACAAGAAGGGTGGTTTAAAAACTGGTTCTCTGCCTCTCCTTGGCTTACCACCCTTCTCCCTTCCATCCTGGGTCCAGTGGTCAGTCTCCTTCACCTTTTGGCTTTCTGCCCTTGGGCCTTTAACAGAATCACTGGCTTTGTAAAACAAATTGACTCCTTGGCATCTAAACCTCTACAAGTGCATTATCATAGACTTGATCTGGCTGATAGAGGCTTAGCTGAGTCTTGTGATGACACATCTCCTTTAGGAGCTGCATAGAACTCAGATCTGTGCACGTTGGTTCAGCATGGCGAGGACACACGTGTGTACCTGACAGGGGTGTGAGGCTTAGCACTGCAGGGGGACCTTATATTCTGCTTCTGAGTCCCCTGAGAAGCAAACCTGATTGCATAGAGGTTAGTGTTGACTTCTTGTGTCTCAGAAAGTGGTCGACTAGGACCCCTGAAATCCAATGCAACCTATGAGACAAATAACCCTCTCCTGCCCCAAAAAGACACCATTACAAACGATACTGGGAGGATCAGATTAATATTTCCCCCCTCTAATTAATGGCCACTCATCTGTTGATGAGATCTCCTAATGTCCACCTTGGCTTGTCAGCCTCATTAAATATTGTTAAAAGGGAGAAGATGCCAGGAGCTAAACCCAGGAAATTACCTGCTCTTCTGGAAAAACCTAGTCAGTTAAAGTACAAAGTTAAGAAAGAACTTCCAGGTCTCAGGCCCCAGGAACTTAAACAATGTCTGGTATTTCCTGGAAGCTGGTTATGACAGTGTGATGGTCTTAGGCAATGAGAATACAATAGTGGGATAGCCTTAAGCAATGATCCTTGCCTAAACTTCCTGTTTTGCTATGCCTTTATAACCTGCCATCTGAAATTAAAATTTGAGAGCCTGCTTTCCTTGTGTCTCTTGTCCTTTCATTCGTCTGCCCCCCCCCCCAGGTCCTCGTTGAATTCCCTGAGGGTCGAGGCACAAACCCTTGGAAACCAGGAGCCGAAAGAAATCCTTCTTCCTTTCTGTTGTTTGCGTCAGTTTTTTGGCCATAGTGATGGAAATCTATTTAATACACCATGTGGTTTTCTCCACAACATGCTCCTGCCATTGTGATGTGTCACCGAGTGAGGGGCTGGGGCCAAGCTCTGCCTAGAATCCTCCACTGGGGAGAAAGTGTTGGGGACTGAAGAGGTGGCTCAGAAGTTAAGAGTGCCTATTGAACTTGAGGACCCAAGTTTGGTTCCTAGCAACCACGCTGGGCTCCTCACAACCACCTGGAACACCAGCTCCAGGGGATCTGACCTCTACTCTGCTGGTACCCAGACTCACATGCATATATGGCTTATGTAAGGATGGAGAAAAGAAGTACTAGGTGTTTGATTTTGGACCTGGGACAAGAGTCTGAGGTGCATATCTTACATACTAAGGCAGAACTGGCCTCCATGTTTTTCCAGCATCCCTCAGTCCTTACCTGGCATATTATGGCGCCAACCCTGAACTTGCCAGCCCAGGGACCGAGCTGCCTTCTCCCCAGAGGCTCCTTTCTATATAATCCAGACATTTTGGTCTCTCCCTCTCTTTTCCTCTTCTTTCTCTGTGCTTGTTCTTTTCTCTCTCCCTCTCCTACCACCTCCCTTCCTCATGATGACTTTCCTGGTCTTGGTCCTTGGGGGTCCAGTAAGCTCACCTACCCAAGAATAGCTTCCCAATAACCTACCTTTAATATAATCTAATCTGGTTTAAATTGGCTCATTTCACTGGTGGCAGAGAAATAACCTATCACTAGGCAGCTGAGAGATGGAAGCATTGAGGGATGGATGGATGGACGGATGGATGGAAGCATGAATGTATGGAAGCATGGATGTATGGATAGATGGATGCATGAATGGATGGATGGATGAAAGCATGGATTGATACATGGATGGAAGCATGGATGGATGGAAGCATGGATAGATGGATGCATGGATGGATGGATGAATGGATGGATGGATGGATGGATGAATGGATGGATGAAAGCATGGATTGATGCATGGATAGATGGATGCATGGATGGATGGCTGCATGGATGAATAGATGGATGAAAGCATGGATTGATGCATGGATAGATGGATGCATGGATGGATGGATGCATGGATGAATAGATGGATGAAAGCATGGATTGATGCATGGATTGATGCATGGATGGATGGATGAATGGATGGATGGATAGATGGATGGATGTGTAGGCTGGCGGGTATGGTAGTGGCTAGATGGAGAAGTGTAATACTGGCTGCGTGGTGGCTGACTTCAGAAAAGTAGGAATAAACAAGTTGGAAGCTTTTGTTTGTTTGACATTTTCTTGGGGTGCTAAGGCTGGAATCAGCCCCTTGGGCTGAGTGTTCTTCCTGCCTTTGTATCCCCAGCAGTGAGGTCTGCATGTGTGCACTATCACTCTGACCAGCTGAAATTCTTAAGAAAAAGACCAAGTGGCTGGATAAGCAGGAGGAAGGTTCTTCCAGAACTTCTGTGAACACTGGACTCTCCAGGCTTTGATTAAAAACAGTTTATTATGCCATCACAGGAATGGCCAAGGCAGGAAGGTCCTAGGAAGTGGTTGCTGCTGCCACCAGCATCCACTTACCTCCCTCTACAATTGCAGAGGCTGAGGGATCGGGAGGAGTTTCACATTACAGGACATGACTCAGGTTCCCCAACACAAGTGCTGATTTGTACTTCCTAAGGGAGCTGCAAGAATGCACATTCAAGGGATTCTTTCAGGAGCTCTGAGTTCAAACAGGCCTCGAGTCACACTACTTCATGTTCTACTTCAAGCTGCAAGTCGGAAGCGCTGTAAAACAATAAGCATGGCTGTAAGGAACAGGCTTTTGGCCCCTCCCTCCTGACACATTTCTGGGAGGTGTGGGGATATACCAATAACACGGGGGACAAGCAGCCTTGGGGCCTGAGACAGTGACCACTCAGAAGCCAGTCATCCTGTTGATGGGAGGCAGGGCCGGGTAGGGAGCAGGTGACATGAGGTGAATGTGACTGGCATCAAGGAATGCCAGGATGGTAAAGGGAGGCTCTGGTAATCCCAGCACTCTGGAGCTAGAGGCAGGAGGATCAGAACCAAGGTCAGCCTCAGCTACAGAGTTTGAGCATTGCCTGAGTTTTGTGGGACCTGGTCTCAAACACAAACAACAAAAGAGGGGCAGTGTCCCAGGTCTTGAGACTAACAGAAGCAAAGGTCTAAGGAGGCTATGGAAGAGAGACGTGGCTGGTACCTGGTGGACTCTGGGAAGGGAAGATGCTACATAAGGAGATAGCCTGCTACGAGGAAGTGCCCCTCATGACACACTCATGACACTAGTGGCGTCTGGTAGATGCTGCTGCCAGGGTAGAGGTAGGGCTGGCTGCACCCTGAACAGTGTTCAGTTAGCCTCCTCATCTCTGTTGTTTCATGCCATGGGACATTCCTGTGTCAGCCAAAATGTCTCCAAATACATAGTTTCCAATTCCTACGTGTTCTTATATGTGCATGCGTGTATGCACAAGTGTGTGCGTGTGTGTTTTTATGTGTCTGTGTTTGCACATATATGCTATACCAAGCTTTTGACTGCAGCCAACTACAATGAGAGAAACAAATGCTCTGGGAGAGAGCATGGCCTTGGGGAACTTCCATTTGGGGACACAACCTTATTATGGGAATTCTACAGAACTCATGACAGATTGAGATAGGATGTCATGTAGTCCAGTCTGGCCTCGCTTCTGAGCTGTACCCCTACCTCCTGTGTGCCAGGATTGCATCTGTGGCCACCATATCTAGTTTATGGGGTGTGAGGGATGAAGCCCAGGACTCCAGCGTGCCGGGCCAGCGCTCTCCAACCCCATTGATTTCTTTTGTTTGTCTCCTTGTTTGTTTTGTTTTGGTTTTTTAAAAACACTCGTATATAGCTAAAGTTAGCACTGAACTTCTGATCCTCCTGCCTCCATTTCAGAATTGGGATAACAGGTATGCACCATCACACTTGGGTGACCTCAAAATTTTCTAGTTACCACAGATCACCCAGCTGAATTCCAGCTGTCTGGATTCCTCTTGAATTGACATCAGGAGCCCATGAGAAAACCAAAGGTATACCAGGGGCTGGGGCACCCAGTCCCTCACAGGCTTGGGTGGGGTGAGGGGCTAAGTCAACAACCTCCTCACCTGGATTCTACCTAAGGCACCATCTGGAGGTCCAGGGGGTCATAGGGTGACACCCGAATATCCTGTAGCAGAGCTTCTAGACTGTTCCTCAGCGTGGTGTAGGGCGGCCTCTCCTCGTAATTGAGGGCCATCGCCACCTTCAGGTACTCCTGCAGGGTCTCTGTGGTCAAGACACCCAAAAGCACTGGTGAGGCCTGAGAGGTGCTGCTTGCAGTCCCCTGCTCAGCCACTGGGAGTCCTTGTATCTGCTGTCCGCATAGAAGCATCCCGAGAGCAGCAGCAGAATGGTAAATACCAGAGTGCTCACCAGCCCTCACCAGCTTCTCATCCATACTACTTCCCAACACTCTAACACGGGGCCTGCGGGTTCCAGCTGAGGCAGGAATGGAGTGTGAGCACAGTGCACAGGAGCCAGCGAGCAGAGGGAAGCAGTGGGCATCACAATGACCAGCATCAGCGGCAGGCAAGCCCCATGTGCAATTACATGTCCTTTAAACATTTTTTCTTTTAGATAGTTTATCTTAATTTTATGAGCATTGGTGTTTTGCCTGCAAGTATGTCTGTATGACAGGATCTTGGATTTACAGACAGTTGTAAGCTGCCATGCGGATGCTGGGAACTAAACCCAGGTCCTCATGAAGAACAGCCAGTGTTCTTAACTACCAAGCTATCTCTCCAGGACTTAAAAATTTTTTTTTCAACCATTGGAAAATACAAAACAGTATTAAGTTCATGGCAGCACAAAACAGCTCTGCCACAGGAAACCATGGAGTTGGCCTGGTCTCGCTGCCTCATGAGACATGCAACATGTTTTCAGACTCCTGTGTTTTTAAGAGTCCATGGCTCCTAGGGCACAAGGTGCCTTCCAGTTCCTGAGAGACCAACACACACCTTCAGGCAGTAAAGCACTCAGGCCACTTTGTGTTTCTCTGTACGTTCCCTTAGAAGTCAAGGAAGCATGAAAGCCTGACAGGACAGTTGGTCTTAGACATTAATCTTGTGTACCGTGTATAGCTTGCAATTGCCCATATATAGATCCTGGCAAATGACACTATATTCGGTTTCTTATAAGGGTATAAAAAGTGTGATTATTCTCAATAATGTTGTCACAGCCTATCTTGCTGTGACTCCTTCAACCTGAGCCTGGATTAAGTTCTTACAAGTCATATCAAGTAATTTTGGCTCTCTAAGTAAGTGTAGGTGCTTATACCACACAAGTTAGAAGAAAAGGGCTCTTTCATAATTTAATTTGGGGGATAGGAGTCTATAAAGAGTCTCACTCTGGCTAGGCATGGTGGTACATGTCTTTAATCCCAGTAGCTGGGAGGCAGAGGTAGGCGGATCTCTGAGTTCCAGGACAGCCAGGACTACACAGAGAAACCCTGTCTCAAACAAAACCAACCCAAAAACAAACAAAAAGTTTCACTTCATAGCACAGGCTGCCCTTGAATTCCTGATAATTCTACTGCCTTAGCCTCTGGAATGCTGGGGAAACAGGCCAATAACATGACGTTACCATTTTGTTGTTTTGTTTTTCTGAGACAGTCTCTATATAGCCCTGGCTAACTTAGAACTCATTATGTAAACCAGGATGACTCAGAACTCATAGAGATCCCCCAGTCTCTGCCTTTCAAACACTGGGATGGAAGGTGTGCACCACCACACCTGCCGTGATGGCACCTGTAAAAAAAATATCTGTTTTTTATGTGTGCGTGTCTGCCTGAGTGTGTGTCGTGTGGAAAGTGCCCTTGGAGAGCAGGACAGTTACTGGAGCCACACAGTGTAAGTGTGGGGCGACTGGAGGCGCACAGTGTAGGTGTGGGTAGCAACTGGAGCCGCACAGTGTAGGTGTGGGGGGCAACTGGAGCCGCACAGTGTAGGTGTGGGGGGCGACTGGAGCCGCACAGTGTAGGTGTGGAGCAGGACTCAGGTCTCTGTAAGAGCAGCAAGCACGAGTGACTGAAGAGCTCTCCATCCCAATGTATTCCCCTAACATTTATGTACTGTGTGTGTGGGGGTCAGAGCTCAACTTGTAGTAATTCCTTCCTCTCACCACGTGGCTCCTGGGGTTGAACCCCAGCCATCAGGCTTGGCAGCAAGGGCCTTTACCTTCTGAGCCAGGTCAACAGCTCCACGGCGGTGGTATTCTTACTTCTCAGGTGTACTTAGGATACATGTGTGCACTGCTCTGTGTGTGAAGGTCTGTGTGTGTTGAATGAGGTCACCAGCACCTGTCTTCCTCTCAAGTGTCACTCTCCTCCTCCCTCTCACTAACCTGGAGCTCACTGATCTAGCTAGAGTAGCAGGCCGTCTAGGCCCAACGATTTGCCTGCCTCAGCTGCTTCCAGCCCTGGGATTCTAGGTGCACACGGCTGTGTAGGCTTTTCACAAGGGTGCTGGGGTCTAAATCCATTAACATGCTGGGTAAGAACAGGAGTGGGCTGCAGACGCAGGGAGCAAGGCCAGCATGACAGTGTTCTTTCCCCAACTCCCACACTGAGTGTTACTTCCTACCCCCTGTGCTGGCCTTAGACTGCTCTGGGCTGATGAGTCTACCCCATGGGACCCCGCTCAGCAGAGATAAACCTATCTGGCTGAGGCCCTGGAACTCCCAGTGACTTGCGGAAGGGTAAAGCTACACGGATCAGTAAGCCTGAGACTGCACTGCACTGAAGTCCAGCAGAAGAGCAGTGTACCACCCAGCCCAAGCCAGAGAGACGGATCACAAGTGAACAGACAGGATATGGGTTAAATTCCTAGCACCCATATGTTGGCTCACAACCATCTATAACTCCTATTCCAGGGGACCTCTTCTGGCCTGTACAAGCACTACACAACCCTGGTGCACAGACATACATGCGGACAACAAAGTCATACACATGAAATAAAAATAAAGCTTTATAAAAAAACATCTGGTTTTAGCTCTAACAAAGGCTACTGTGGAAAGTTGGGGGTGGGAGGTGTGTGTGTGTGTGTGTGTGGACTCTCACTGCTTATACTCCACAATTGAGGTGATAAGTTTTGGAGGAGGGTTACTGGAACCTCACACTTGCTTTACAAGCACCCTGCTATATAACAGCACACCCACAGTTCTCACTGTACTTTTAAAAAACATTAATGATTCATTTATGATATATGTCTGTTCATATTCAACCTGTGTGTGTACACTGCCCACAGAGGACAGAAGAGGGCATTAGATCCCTCTGGATCCTTCTGGAGTTACTAATGGCTGTGAGCTGCTGTGTGAGTTCTGAGACTAGCACCTAGGTCCTCTGGAAAATCAGTAAGTTCTCCCCACCCCACCTTTCTCTCTTGTTTGTTTTTTTTTTTTTTTTTTTTGGAGACAAGTTTCTCTGTGTAGCCCTGGCTATCCTAGAACTCACTGTGTAGACCAGGCTGGTCTCAAACTCACTGAGATCTGCCTGCCTCTGCCTCCTGAGTGCTAGGACTAAAGGCGTGCACCCCACTGCCCAGCTGCAGTAAGTACATATTCTTAACCACTGAGCCATCTCTCTAGCCAACCTTCCACTAAATTCATGATTACAAAACCACTACCCCAGTTTTAAAAAAATCATTCTGTATACATGCATGTAAGCATGTTCATGTACATATAGGTGCATGTGATTCAGCATGCATGTAAGCATGCTCATGTACACACAGGTGCATGTGCATGCATGTAGAGGTCAGATAGCAGAGAACCCTGGGTGTTGGTCCTCGCCTCCCACCTGTTTGAAGCAGGCTCTCCTGGTCTGCTGTGGACACAAGGCTAGCTGGCTGGTGAACTTCAGGAGTTCTCTTTCTGCCTCCCGTCTTGCTGTGGGAGCACTGGGTTTATAGAAGTGTGTACTGCACCAGCTTCATGTAGACTCAGGGGATCTGGGCTCAGGCACTCACACTGAGTATACCTTCCCAACTGAGCCACCTTCCCAACCTATAATTCAGTGTTGAAGAAAACGATGTACTTTCTAATTACAAAAACCCAACCAAAGCCTACAAATGGCTGGAGGTAGTACCAGACACCTTTGATCACAGCATTCGTGGATCTCTGTGAGCTCTAGGCCAGCCAGGGCGACAAAGCGAGACCCTGTCTCAAACAACAAAATCTTACAAGCATTAATGTAAGAAACCTCCACAATCTAATTGTCTCAAACAAGGAAAAACAGAAACCTAAACTGGCTAATATAATTCTATTAAAAAATAACAGGGCCAACAATATGGCTCAGGGGGTAAAGGCACTCGCCATCAAGACTGATGACCTGAGTTTGATCCCCAGAACCCACAACATCCCCAGTAAACAGCACTGAAGTTGTCTTCTTACCGCCACACTCATGCTGGGACACACATACATACACAAACAAAATAAAAATAAATAAAGCTTAAAAAAAAAAAAGGTATGCGTATGTAGGCATGGTGCTTGCCTGTGACCCCAGCACTAAGGGGGGAAGACCTGGATTCCCAGGCCAGCCTGAGGGAGCACACGGCAAGTGTGAGGCCAGACTAGGTTGGTACAGGAGACCCTGTATCAAATCAAATAAATACAATGTATAAAGTTTAATTAAAATAAATGAAAAATAAACTTATGTGTAAAGGCCGGGGAAATGGCTCAGTGGTGAGCACTTGCCTGGCATGCACCAGCCCTGGATTCCACTCCAAGCTCCAAACAACTCAAGAATTATGTATATGGTTTCACCCCTGTTACTACTGGGAGAATTGAATATTTTTACATGTTTGCTTGTGTCCTACAGGAAGCATACACAATACACATGCAACTGGGCAAGCAAGAAGAAAAACATGGTAAAGAAAGGCTCCAAGCTACAAGGCTTGCTGGCATCTTCCCCTTTAGGACATACCTGAGGCCTTGTTCCAGCGGCCACACAGTCCCACGATGAGCTCAGGGTTATCCAGATACCTTCAGGGAGAAACATTTGGGAAAGGATAGTGATGTGTTAAGATGAAGTATCCTCTAAACACACACACACACACAAACACACAAACACACACACACACCACTTAGGAAAGACAAACACTACTTCAGGCTCCTGCCCCAAAGTCCCTTCCCCTCTGGTTCTCTAATCTCGACTGTCAGGCTGGCTCCTATCTGATCTCTGGTTCATCTGATTTCTCCTGCAATCATCCAAACTTTCTCAAGCCCCACCCTCCTGCTTCTTAGTCCCTACTATGCCCTGTTCTGGCTATGGATCTACTTCAGGCTTCTTGCTTCTGTAATTCCGTAAGGGTTCGATGGCACTCTCTGACCAGGCCCAGCGCTGTCCCTCCAAGCTCACAACCTGCTTGTGGCTTCCCCATGGCCTGGCCTCCATCACATCCTCCCTGTTCCATGCTCTTAGACCCATGGGCCTCACAGTTCCTCACACTTCCCATTCCCCTGTGATGCCTGGTGTACAGTCTGCTTTTGTGTGTCCACTTGACACAAGCTAGAGTCATCAGAGAGGAAGGAGAGTCAGTTGAGGAAATGCCTCCATGAGATCCAGCTGTAAGGCATTTTCTTAATTAGCGATGAGGGTGGGAGGGCCCCTTGTGGGTGGTGCCATTCCTGGGCTGGTGGTACTGGGTTCTATAAGAAAGCAAGCTGAGCATGTGATGTGAAGCAAGCCAGTAAGCAGCACCCTCTGCATCAGCTCCTGCCTCCAGGTTCCAATATGATGTGGAAGTGTAAGCCAAATCAACCCTCCCCTTCCCAGTTTGCTTTTTGGTCCTGGTGTTTTGTTGCAGCAATAGAAACCCCTAACTAAGACACACTTGGTTTGCCAGGCAGTGGTGGTGCATGCCTTTAATCCCAGGCAGAGGCAGACAGACCTCTGTGAGTTTGAGGACAGCCTGGTTTACAGGGCGAGCTCCAAGACAGCCAAGGTGACACACAGAAACCCTGTCTAGAAAACACACAAACAGGACACCTGGCTTGGCCTTTCCCACCCTGACCCCAGTCCCTGGCAGATAGCTGTTCTCCTCTTAGGACAAAGCTCAGTGGTTGGTAAACTAGGAAGCTTCCCTGAACTGCACTAGGCAGAAAGTGCCAGTCCCTTACGGGTGCTTGCATACTCTGTACAGAGGTCTGTACAGGCAATGCTGGTATGTAGAAAAAGCCAGGTTTGACTCCAATTCCAGGACAAGTGAGAAGCCAGGAGTAAGACCTAGTCCAAAAAAGTCTTACTTGGAGGATCTAACTTTCCCTCCACTCCTCTCTCTCCCTCCCTCCCTCTTTCTTCCTTCCTTCTCCCCTCTCATCCTTATTTTTTTCTCCCTATATTTCTTTCCCCTCTTTCCTTTCTTCCTACCCCAAGTGAAGCCAAGCAGAGTGCTCACACTTAAAATTTCACAAGCTGAGGCAGGAGGATTGATGGGACCTGTGAAATGACACCTAAGGTTGCTCTCTGGATTCTGCAGTCATGCAGGCATGTGCACACATATAACCTTACATCCTACCCAGTGCAATCCTAGAGATATGCCGAGAACTAGGAAATGCCAATGTTTTTACCATTGCCCCTTGGCGGCCCTTTGGGTTACTGCACCAAACCTCTCCACATGGTGGACTTCACTCCAAGTCACCTCTGCCCCAGGATGCCAGCATGTTTTTTTCTGTTCTACACTACGTGGTGAGCACAGACCCTGTCTGTGAAGCTTGGTCCATTCATCTACGTCTCAGGAAAGAAAAAGCTACATGGGGTGGGGGTTCTCTCACGGTGTTGCACAGTGATGTTCTCTCAGGAGTTACAGGGAGTTGGGGGTGGAATAGAGGATTGAACCCAGGGGAACCTCAGGGTGGAGACGGAGGCAGCTTTACCTCAGTAATAGCTGGGTCTGAGTCACACAGACAGGCCCATGGATGCCCTCAGGAAATCAAACTGACTGGCTGACTAGGTGGATGAATTAATGAATGCAGAGACACCAAACACCTGCCTCCCCCAAGCCTACCTGCAGACTCCTGGGGGCACCTGCCCCCATGAAAAAAGGCTTTCTCTAACCTGGGAAGAGTGTATCTCTGTTCATTTATTGCCCCAGGCCACCACCCTCACCTGCTCTGGCTGCTTCCTGTTACATGACCTCGGTGTCCCCACTTAAGGCCAGGCTGGTCATGCAGCATTCCTTACTGCTTATGGCACCACTATAACTTGGACACAGTGCAGAGTCTCTGTTGCTAGGACATATGAGGACAGAATGTGGACAAGGGAAACTAAATGCGTGCTAGAGACTCAAGGCTCTGCCTGAGACATAAGTCAGCATACGGACTGAAGCTGCAGTGCTGGTGAACTCCCTGCTTTGTCCCTCATCTATGAAACAGGACTATTAAGCTGTGACTCCTCATCTGTTTCCTTTCGAGCCATCTGCTCACTCCACTGGATTTCATTTCAAAAGGAAACTATTCCACTGCTGTGGAGACAATACCACATGCTGTGGCTGGAACAGGAGTAAGTAGCAGATACGATGATGGAGGTACATTAACCAAGCAGGCCAAAGTATCCTAAGAACAGGAAGTATAGCAGACTGGTGGGTGTTCCCTCGGCTGCTCACTCTTTTCTCAGAGATCTCCTCTTCCCAGAGTTCAGCTAACAATCCTGGAGATAGCCAGGAAGCCTGACCTTTGTTAGAACTTCAGTCTCCTGTGAAGGCCATCCTGGAAGATCCGGGTCAGGACCTTCAGGGGTTCCCCAGATTGGTGTCTTCTGTCCTTGGTGCTGAAGCACACACCCTAGGGACCCAGCAGATGCCACATTTCCTCACAATAGAGCAAGCCCTAAGATCAACATCAAACTGTCCTTGGTGCTGAAGCACACAGCATCGTGAGTCCTTTCAAAGCCATTTGTGTGGTGCTTCCATTCCCAAAGCAGACTTCCTGCCGCTATCCTAGGTGCTGAATGGCAGTTCAGAGGCACCAACATGAACGTGTGGCTGTTGCCACACATGTGCTGAACATGTGGCTGTCATCACACATGTGCTGAACACCAGCACAAAGGCTGCCTTCTATCCTTACCAACCGCTTAAAGTACAACTGTCAGGATGTAAAGACTCACATGCTGAGGCCAAGGCACTAACCCTGGAAGTATGGAGACGGGGTGCCTGAGTAGAGGTGTAGGCCCTCAGACTACAGCCTGCGAGTAAGTTGTGGTGTGTTGCATGCAATGAGCATGGAACCCTGTGCAAAATATGTTTACTCCCTAACTGCTCACAGCTTGTGACCCAGGTGCTACTTATATAGCAGTTTACAGTGAGAGAACACCAGGGCTCACAGAAGTCAAGGTACTCACCCAGCACACAGAATAGTGGGCCAGAAGCTAACCCTGGGCGGCATGGCTCCAGAGCCCAAAACTCTCTCCTGCTGGAATGCATGGCAGAGAATTCACTTGAGGCTGCAGAAGGCTGTGGTTCTGTGGGTGGCTGCCTACCCATCCCTTCTGCTCGTCTCTGGGGTCTGAACTCTTCCCCTACCTGAGGGGTGCTTGGCTAGTACAGGGTGCTGCAGACCTTTACACTCACTTCTGCTTCTGCCTAGTTATCTCTTCGGTGTTGGGAAGGCAGTTTGTCCATGGCAAGGACCCATAAAGCCACTTGAGCATACAGTAGCCCAAGGTCTGAAGATCGCTGCGGCGGGAGGGCCCTGGGGAGAAAAGGGGACAGGTGGTGGCTTAGTCTTGCTGTTCCACCTCTTCATGTGTTTATCCCCAGCTCTCCACTCCAGCTGTGAAACAGTCTTAGCCATCACTGCTCAGTCCCCAGACTCCCTTACACTCCCCAAGACTCTCACATACTCTGCTGCTGTCACCCACTCCAGTACTCTGCCCCATCTGTTCATCCTCTGTTAATACAGTTATCCAAGGAGCCCTGGGTGCCTGTGCACCCGGCCTGGCCTCTCAACTCCCAAATAGTTCATTTCCCATATAGTTAAGTGGGGAAAGACTGTGGTGCTGAGCTACCTCATCACAGAGGAGAGGGAACAGGACAATATCCTTTTGCCTAACTCACTCTTCAGATAGCTGTGTACTAAGCTGTTTTCCCTCCTGTCCCCAGTGCAGTACAGGAACCTCCCATGCTCAGCATGTGTGCAGGCAGACAATGGTCATGACACTGAGATTCAAGAAAGAGGGGCTGGGGAACCTGTGGAGGTCTGACAGCCCTCTTTGCACATTTTCCCTGGATAACCTGATCCTCTTGTTCGATGCTTTAACTCCCACAAGACCACAAAGATCTCATGCTCCAGCAGTGGATGGCACCCATTTCTGCAGCTGCCCTT
This sequence comes from Arvicanthis niloticus, assembly GCF_011762505.2. NCBI lineage: Eukaryota > Metazoa > Chordata > Mammalia > Rodentia > Muridae > Arvicanthis > Arvicanthis niloticus. The sequence goes on along the minus strand of NC_047658.1, from coordinate 18,444,559 downwards.
CCTAGGTGACCCTAAACAGTACTCACCATCTCCCAAGTCTGCCACATTGAAAATCTGAATCTCTGGAAATATGAGATTCCTGTCCAGCTGCCCACTGTCCTGGGTTCTAGATCCCATATCCCCACTACTCAAAGGCCACCATGCAGTTCTCCTTGGTTCTGAAGAAGGGAACAAATCCCTCACATGGCCAGGACACTCCTATATTCCCAGTCCCCACCATAGCACCTTTATACTCCTCCACTTCTGGTGTCTATTATCCATGATCAAGAATGTGGAGGCCATGGGTGTGACCGTGACATGTAAGAGGCATGTCATGGTGGAGCCCCTCTCACCGCATCCCTTGTGCACATCCACGCTGATGAACTCCAGGTCGCCATCGTGTGGACTCCTGCTGCCTTCTTTGTAGGCCACGTGTTTGCCACCTGGGCAGTATCGGTAGGTGAAGCCATAGCCCACCAGGGTCACCTGTGTATGAGAAGGAGGCACACAGATCTGAGGTTAGGGCTGCAGTATGGGCACAGATGCCTGTGTCAATAGCTAACTACCTCACCCCAACAGTTGTAAAGAAGAAGACTTGGGGCTGGCTATTGATTGCAGAAGGCTAGACATAAATTCAGCAACATCCCTACTTTGGGTCCAACATTACAGTGGACCAGGTGTGGAGTGGAGACTTCTCACATTACAAAGGCTGGGAGTAGAGAGCAATAGAGAGAAAACAAGGACAAGACAAGATAGATCTTTGATGGGCTGGAGAGATGGCTGAGCAGTTCAAGGCACTGGCTGCTCTTCAAAGGATCTGAGTTCAATTCCCAGCACCCACATGGCAGCTCACAATAGACTGTAACTCCAAATCCAGGGAATCCTACACCCTCACAAATATACACATGCAAGTGAAACACTAATGCTCACAAAATTAAAATAAATAGATCTTAAAAAAATACACCCTTGAAAGACATGCTCTTGGGCCCCACTTCTCCTAATTCCCACCACCTTGTAGAGACGGCACCAAATGAAGGCTCCAGCACTCGAGAAGTCTACTGTGGAGTCAGAGCCCTTTGATCAAGGCTCTGAACACTAAGCTTTCAACACACAGCGGCTTTGTTCTTTCGACTTGGCTTGAACTCCTAACACTCACCTGCCTCAGGCTCTACAGCACCACCATGTGCCTTTGGAGAGAGACTCAGATCTAAATGTGAACACTGGTTTTGGAGACTCAGAAAGCCCAGGCTAACCTGAAACTCCACACATAGTTGAGGATGACTGATCATTTTTGTTTTGTTTGAGACAGGGTCTTTACACAGCCCTGGATATATTAGAACTCACTATGTAGTCCAAGCAGGCCTTGAACTCAGAGATAAGCTGGCCCTGCTCCCAAGTGCTGGGATTAAAGGAAGGCATGCACTATTGCACCCAGCTTAGGGTGACTGAACTCCTGACCCTCCTATCGTCACTCTCTAAATGCTGGGATGATAGGTGTGTGCCTATGTGCCCAGTTTATGTAGTGCCAGAGATGGAACCCAGGGTTTTATACATGCTAGGCAATGAAGCCACATCCCCAGCACCACGAGAGAGAGAGAGAGAGAGAGAGAGAGAGAGAGAGAGAGAGAGAGAGAGAGAGAGAGAGAGACTCACCTGGCTCAGATCCTCTGGATTCACAAAGATATTCTCAGCTGTCAGGTTCCCGTGAACATACTCGTTTTCATGGAGATACTCCAGAGCATCCAGCTGGAGGAAGAAGGTATTGAGGTGATATGACAGAGCAATGACAAATTGGAAAGGGACAAAGCTGTCAACCTGGGGACCATCATTGTGAATGGAGTATCCTGCCAAGTTCTAGGGTAGCATTCACTGTGGTGGCATGCCTGTGAAGAATTCAGCAGTCAGCTGGTGTTTGGCTTTTCCTCTACCTCCTGTGCTGACTTAACGTCCCTCTGCAGCAATAATGAGCACCCTGCACTGTCAGAGTTCTGCTAATTTTTCTAAGAGAGAAGGCAAATGGTTAAACCCCTCAGTGAGGGTTCTAGGTAGGTGCTCGGGTGCTGAGCTACAACCCTTCCCAACAATTTCTGCCTGTCTGTCCAGCTCCACTTTTTACACAAAGCTTTGGAGTGTTTCAAGGATTCATCTGGGTATCAGTCACACCCTGCTTATCTCTCCAGACACCTCCTTGGCCCCGGGGCTGAGCTGTCTGTCAAGTACCACTTGTTCTTCTGTCTTCTAGTCTCTCCCTTCCCTGGCCAGGATGCTCTGCAAGCCCCATCTTCTTCCAGCCAAGCCTCCATCTTGCCTCTAATGTCCTCACTCCAGCTCACCTCCACATGGCCTGACGGTGTTTCTGTCTCACCCACCCAACTTTCTCAGGGCTCCCCAGTATCCCCTGTTACTTACCTGGTCGTTGTTTGCTATTCTCTGCACACACTGACCCCGCCCCCCACCATACACTGAGTTAGAACATTGACCTCACCCAACAAGCACATCACCCCCTTGGTACTTCTATCACTCCAGCAGTGTGATCTGACTCCTCTTCATTAAGCACAGGTCATTTCTAACAGCCATCTGTTTGCCAGAGCCCTGCCCACCTAACTGTAAGAATGAAGTCATGAAGACAGGATTGGCTGCCTTTTGTTCCACCCTAGCCAGAGAAAACTCGGTATTTGGTGACTACTGAGAGCATGAATGAGTGAATGAACAAATACGGGAATAAGTGAGTGAGTAACATCTTTGTACAAGCTGTGGTGGTTTGAATGAGATGTCCTCCAAATAGTCTTGGGTATTTAAATACTTGGTCCCTAGTTGGTGCAACTGTTTGCAAAGCACTAAGACACATGGCCTTGTTGGAGGGGTGTCCTGCCATTCCCATCACACTCAGCCATGTTTTGTGGCTGTAAGACATGAGTGCTTGGCTACTCCAATTGCCTGAGGATTGTTACTGCCACTCTGCCATCATGGACTCACCTCTTTGGAACGGGAAGCCCAAGGTATACTCTTCCTTAAGTGTCTTATCACAGTAAGAGAAGAGTAACTGAGATAGCCTTGGCCCAAGTGATCTTGGCTGCCACCAAGGCGGTCTTGTACACTACCACCGTTCCTCATCCCAGTACCTTGCTAGTTCCCACTCATCCTGAGAGCCCAAACTCACAAACCGTGGCCTGCACCCTCTGTTCCAGGCTGGACCTCCTGGTTGATCTTATGGTGCATCATCACCCACTGGGCTAGACCACTGGCATTCTGCCCTCTGTGCATCCATGACGATCACTTAATCAGCCTGATGGGGAAGTTGGGGTTTAAAGAGGGTGTGGGATGGTTTCAGGTACGTACCAGCCTGCAGGCCACCTGCAGCACACATCTCTCTGATACCACATGCTTTGGGTTGTCATCCAGGGCTGACTGAAGGCTCCTCCCCAGGCAGGGGAACACTAGGAACCTAGAAGACAGAGGACCCAGGGAGCTGGAGATGTGGGATGCCAAGCCCTGCAAGATATTCTACAGAGACTGGGCAGGGCAAGCTAGGACACTTGTCTCCACCAGTGCTAATCTACAGCTGTGTGTTCCTGCCACTAGGTTCACTGTCCCCCTTTCCTGTAAGTTCTCATACTGCACTTAAGGGGATTGAGGTGCCTCACCCCTTAGTTCTCAACCAATCCATGAACAAGTCCATTCCCTTGTACCAATGCCCACATCCCAGTTCTCGGCAGGCAGGAAGCCTTTCAGGTGTCTCTTAGCCCTCGCTCTCTGCTGCTTCTTCACTTTGCTTTTTCCCCTTTCCCTCTGCTGCCCAAATTGAATGAATGAATGAATGAATGAATGAATGAATAAAAATTTAAAAAGCACAGTTACAGGGCAGTGTGACTTTGGTCATCTGCTGCTCTGCAAGTCAAGCTGAATAAAACTCATCATTTGGTAAGCTGGACCTACCCTAATCACGAGGCACAATCCCATCCTGAAGAAAGGCAATCCAATCCTTCTTTTTCCCCCTGAGAAACGCCCATTCATGTAACAGAGAGACCATTGGGCGAGGGTGGCGGGAGTGGGCAGCAAATGAGGAGGCTCACCTGTACTTGTCCTGGTGAATGCCAAAGCCAACACAGGTGGGGATGGCGAGGAGTGGGACCAAGCACTGTTTCTTCCACTTGTTCACTGGAGGCAGAGACTTGGGGTCAGATCCATGGTCAATGCCAGTCCCAAAGGAACAGCCTCTGCTTAGGCCAGAAGCAGAGAGAACCCAAACCAGACTCTGGGTCTCTTCATTGGTCCTCACTGGTATGACAGCCTTGTGGTTGTCAGTGAGAAGAGGTGGGGACAGGTGGGCATATGTGATCCATGTCTACAGGTGACTTCTGAGCAAGCATGCACAAAGCTGGCATGAGGGGAAGAGGGTAATCACAACAGGGTAGGGCTCCGATAGGCTCGGTTGGTAGAGTGCCTGCCCAGCATGTACAATAATGTCCTATTCTCATCACTGAATAAAGGCTCCTGTGGTGGAGCACACTGGTAATCCTGTTACTCGAGTCCAAGGTCGTCCTTGGCTGTATTTCTAGTTCAAAAAACCCAGGACTACATGAGACTGTGTCTCAAAAACAGAAAAGAAGTGATGATCAGGGTGATCTTTGAGTATACATGCAAAGCTGATAAGACTGACAGAAGTCTAGGCAGCCACAGAATCACTGGGCCCCTGTGCTAGAGCAGAGGATGGTGTGTGTGGAGATCTGGCCAGGTACAGGTGGCCAGGGGAAAGCCATGGGGCTAGCATTTCAGCTACTACCTAGGAGGTAAATCCTTCCTACCAGGCCAGTCTCACGGCAGCAATACAACAGGACTGAGTGCGGCTGGAGAGAGACAGAGCATGCGCATGCAGGGTGGCATTTTCACAGATTTATACAACCCGGATCCATGGCTCACAGAACACAGAAAAAAATGTTAGGGCACCAAGCATTGTGAGTCATTTCATTTTGAATGTAACCGATTTGGTTAAAAGTTTTCCTAACAATTTCGGATGTCACAGCCAGCACACAGTGTTCACGACAGTCACCATTTGTCTCTCAGAGCTGCTACAGATCAACCCCACCTGTCATCCCAGGTTGGAGGGCTGAGGGTGATGAGGGCTGGCTTGTGCGTGCAGGTGGGATGCACACTCAGGTCTTTGGTCACATCATAAAATACCTCGAGGACTCTGTCACCTAACCCAACTCTCCTGCTCAGTTCCTGTGGGATACCTTGCAGAGGCTTGGCTGCTCTCTGAAAGAAGTTCTGCTCATTGAAAAGGCGCCCATCCTTGGAGTCCTGAGGGTGACAAGAGAGCAGAAACTGTCACACTGAACTCTCCTGGACAAGGGCCACAGATTCCCAGAAGACTTCACTGCCACATCAGCAGATTCAGTCTCTTCTTGTCCTACACCAGACCCAGTTCCTGGAGTGCCATGACTGAGCAGGCTTTACTTCCCAGTGCCCAGATCTCTTTGATTATTTTATAGCAAAATCCACACACTTGCCTCCAGATATGTGGCCCTCAGCTAAAACCTTAATTTTCAAGCCTCCCTTTCAATGAGGCATGGCTTCGTGACCAAGTTCCAGCCAATGAGGATATGACCAGAACTTCCAGATCAACCTAGTCTATGTAGTAAAAAGCTGTCAAAAACAAACAAACAGACAAACAAACACACAAATGTACATACACATCAGAGGCTGTCTTAAGAGACAGCTCAGTGGTTCATAGCACAGGTTGCTCTTGCAGAGGACCCAGGTTTGGCTCCCAGAACCTATTATCTGACAGCTCACAACCACTTGTAACCCTGATTCTAGGGGAGCTGGCACCCACTGTTGGCCTCTGTGGGCACCAAACATGCAAGTCAGGCAAAATACTCATACACATAAATAAAAATATATATATTCTAAAGACTGGGTCTTTTCACATATATCTATATACACATATCTATCATTCATACATACATACGTACATACATACCTATGAATCAGTCCAGCCTAATTTTTTAGTTATACATAGTACTCTTGCTTGGTTCTTATGACCACAGTGTTAAACACAGCTAGGTTTCTGTCCAACATCCTTCTCCCTTTCTCTCTTCTCCTGGTCTCCCTTCCCTTCCCTTTCTCTCCCACCTCTACATCCCCCTAATTCCTCTAGGACATGGCCTCATGTATCCAAGGCTCAAACTGTTGATGTAGCTGGACTGTGAATACTTGATCCTCCTGCCTCCACATTCTAAGTGGTGGGATGACAGGTATGCACCACACCTGGCTTGTGTGGTGCTGGGGGTGGAACCTGGGACTCTGTGCATGCAGGACAGGTACTATACTGACTGAGCTGCATCTCCAACCTGCCTCTTTCCTGCCTCTTTCTCCCCATCTCTCTCCACTTCTTTCTTCTCATCTGTTAAGTTTGGAATACAATAGCTACCTCAAAGGCTTGCTGATAGAATCCAGGGATGGTGCAAGGGAACCACTCAGCTGAGGTCTGTCACCCAGGAGCTCTGTGGCAGTGGCACTAGGCCTTGGGGTTCCTGCATAGACATATTCCACCCCCACATCCTCTTTCTCATGCTCACTCTCTCTCTACTTTCTGGTTGCCACAACAGGAGCTGCTCTTGGCCACACCCTTTCCACATGATTGACAAGTGAGCTGCATTGCTTGGCGATGCTTTCCCTATATGGCAGACTCATATTTCTGAAACCATGACCCAAATAAATCCTTCCTCCCTCGATGTATTTTACAGACATTTTGTAACAGTGACAAAAAGTTGACAAATACAGTATGTGACAGTCAGACTCTGTGTGAAGTGGGCAGCAGAGGGCAAGCAGATGCAGGAAGCTAGCTGTACTGATGCAGAAACTTGAAGCTGACGGGGGACAGGATTCCATGGCCAGGAAACAGCAGAGGCAGACGTAAGGACAAGCCTTACCTCTGCTCCCCAGAATGAGGAAGGAATGTTCCCAGAGTCACATTCCAGGAGCACCCTCTTTTCAGGGTGGGCTCCGCAGGCTACATGGGGGCTCAGAGGTCAAGGATTAATTTGAAAAGCCCCACACCCGCCTTTCTGAGGTGCCTGCTCCTGGACCACTCACCAGTTTGAGTGAGAATCTCCACTTCCGGGTCCTTGATTCACAGGAGACAACACAAGTGGGCTCAGCTGTGGAATGGCGAGAGAAACATCAGAACCAAAGGGGAGCATCAGGGCCTGATCGCCAAGCTGCTCATAACTAAGAACCAGTTCTCTGGTTCCCATGGGAAGTGCATACTTGGTGCTCAACACCTGTCCCTTCATGTTTCCTGCCTCCCCATCTTATCTTCCTTCCTCTCTTCAAAGTACCAAAGATTGACTCTAGAGTCTTGCATTAGCCAACTTGACACAACCCAGAATTAACTGGGAACAAAGTCTCAATGAGGGATTGTCTATATTGGTTTGGCCTGTAAGGGAGTGTCTTAATTGATGTGGGACAACTTAGCCCATATGGATGGCACCATTCCCTAGGCAAAGGTTCCTGAATTGTTAAGAGTGGAGACAAGCAGATCACAAGTAAGCAAACACGCAACCAATTTTTTTCCTGTTCTTTATGGTTGTGACCAGCCCCCTGGAGTTTCTGCCTTAATTTTTTGGGTTATTATGAACAGGAACTGTGGGCTAAATGCACCTCCTTCTCCCCCAAGTGGCTTTCTGGCAGTGTTCTAATCCTCTACCACTTTCACCACACCCTCAGCCCTGATGCCTCATTGTTACTATCAACTTGATGGGCCTGAGGAGCGACAGGCTAGGCAAGCCAGTTCTGTGCGACTCTGATGACTTCCAGAGATGTGGAGGTCCTCAGGGCTCTGACCTTAACAGTGCATTGATTCTTTGAAGGCTGCAAATATAATGGCATCCCTGGGAGGTGGGGCTAAGCTGGAGGAAGGTGACTGGGGCATGTTCCTGAGAGCCATCCCTTGCCCTAGTTGCTCCCCATAATGCTTTTCTCAGGCTCCTGGATACCGGGTCTGAGCTGCTCTACGTGGCCTCCCTTCTGAGTCCTAGCCCATCTTTCCTCCGTGAAGTTGCTGTCCTTGTGGTACTGCACTGCCTGGAGCATCTCTGAGCACTGGGACAGTGTGTACCTTCATAGAGAATGCCCTGGTCATCCCGGGCCTGCAGGGCCCCCAGTGTCCAGTGCTTCCCATTCTGGTCTGTCAGCTCAGTCCCTGTGGGCAGAGCCTGGAGTGAGGTGGTCACCCGGCTCCGCTTCAGTGTCCGAGGGCTCAGCCTGTTGGAAACTGGGCTGCCTTTGGGGGTCAGGGGTCTGCTCGAGGTGCCTGCAGGGAGATGACCTGATAAAGAGAAAGCAGAATGCCCAACAGTGCCCAAGACACTGTTCCTGCTTTTGTTCAGGAATTCTTCCTGACCTCCCACAGAGCAGAATCTTTTGTGAGTCAGGTTTGGACCCCTCTCAGTGTGTTGAGGATTCTGACTTAGACATAACCAGTCAGAAACAAATCTGAGATGAAGCAGTCAAGCTAGATAGTGGGGCCAGAAGAGATAGATGGCTGGAAGAAGTCAAGGGAAGCTTACTGGGGACAGTACATTAGAGAAGGGTTTTACTGGATACAGACATTCACCCTCAAGTATCCTGAAATGGGTCTTGGCTATGTGCTGAGCTCTGCAAAGTGTCCAGAAATGTGTGAAGACTCAGGCTTGATCTTGATGGGCCCCCAGACAGACTCTCTTGCCCAATACTATCTGGGAAGATACAAATGAATCCTGTATGGTCCTTTCTAAGAAGAATATGCAGGCCAGGAAAAGAGGCTGCAAGGGACATGGAACCATAATGATTAATATCAGTGAGTGGATCAATGGTGGGGGGGGGTGTCTACCAGAGGCGGCAGAGGCCTCAGATAAGCCCACACGCTCAGGAAATACTCCAAGAGATCAGGCCCCTAAATGGTCAGGGTGGGTGAATGGCAGGCCAGCTGGAGGTAAAGTCAAACTGGTTTGAAGGAACAGATTAACACAGCTTAGAGGTCGACATCTCTCAAGTGGCTTTTCTGTTTACTGGGATGTAGCGTTAGAAATACAGTATGTGTTGCTGCCTTGTTGGAGGAAGTATGTCACTGTGAGGGTGGGCTGTGAGACCCTCCTCCTAGCTGTCTAGAACCCAGCCTTCTAGCAGTCTTTAGATGAAGAGACAAAACTCTCAGCTCCCCCAGCACCATGCCTGCCTGGACGCTGCCATGCCCCTGCCTTGATGATAATGGACTGAACCTCTGAACCTGTAAGCCAGCATCAATTAAATGTTGTCCTTATAAGAGTGGCCTTGGTCATGGTGTCTGTTCACAGCAACGGAAACCCTAATAAGACAATGTGGTTTAAATGTCAGACTAGACATGGCTGGAGAAAGAACTCATGAACTAGAAGATAGAGATGAAGAAATTACTCAAAAAGTGAATGTGATGGCATGTGCCCATAATCCCAGTACTCAGAAGGCTGAAGCAGGATGATTGCTGTGAATTTCAGGCCACCTTAGGCTATATAGTGAGAACCTGTCTCAAACAAACAAAAAACCCAAACAAAAGAAACTGTCTAGAAAAACGAACAGAATGACAAATGATAGCAGATGGAATAGGTGCTGTTTGTGGAGTGATGAGAGTCAAGGCTGAGACTATGGTCCAAGAGACCAAGAGCCATAGGTCCACTTGAGGGTTTAAAAGGTTTCTGTGGGGATAGACAGTATTGGACACTGGGAAGATGCTGGGAAGAGGTTCAAGGCAGGGATGACTGACTGATGTTTCAGATGGAATAGCAGTAGTCTTTTCTTAATCATTGTTTTAATTTTTAAGATTTTCTTTTTAATTATGTATATATGTGTTTGTGTGGGAGCTGGGTATTTTCACAGGACCACAGTGGCTGTGGAGGACAGAGCAGGGCACTGGATCTCCAGGATCTGGAGTTACAGGTGGTTCTGAGTTGTCAGACATGAATACTGGAAACTGAACTTGAGTGCAAGCACTCCTAACTGCTGAAGCATCTCTCCAGCCCTTGTCCCCACCCTGCCAAATGACCCATCTTAGTCTCATCCAGACAAGGACCAGTCCCGGCTCTCACCTGTGGCTCTGTCAGGAGAACTCACGGTGTCATCAGACCCAGAACTGTCACAGTCAGAGTGGAGGGAGAATGGGAGAAAAGTGGCAGTGTGTGACCATTTCACTTTCTTGGGGGAGGTTTCAGAACTGGAGTTCAGGGCTCTCCTGGAGCCTAGAGGTGAACCAAATGCACATTAGAGTTCTGAGGAAAGGGCCTTCCATGCACAGCGAAAGCAGAACTCTGCGCTCAGAGTCAGCCTTGCTTTCCTCTGATTTCCACTGGACAGCCCTGCTGTGTCTGCTGCCCAGTGCCCAAGAGTGCCTGGTTCCTGCTGTCTCTCCTCCACTAGCCCAGCCTCTTTTTCTTTCTTTCTTTTCTTCCTTTCTTTCTTTCTTTTCTTTCTTTCTTTCTTTTCTTTCTTTTCTTCCTTCCTTCCTTCCTTTCTCTTTCCTTCTTTCTTTCTTTTTTTACATCTTTCATCACTTGTCATTCTGGTGTCTTCTGAGCAACTTCTTTTTTTGAAAATTTTAATTGACTGTATTCACATTATAAAACAATGTAATACACTGAAATGTCAGATGGCAACTTTTGGAAACCAGTCATCTCTTTGTACTGTGGCTTCCAGGGATGGAACGCAGTTCCTCAGGTTTGTGCAGCAAGTACTTTCATCCTCAGATCTATCATGCTGGCTCAACAATTTGTTTTTGTTTGTTTAAGAGAAAGATTTTCAGCTGGGCAGTGGTGGTGCACACCTTTAATCCCAGCAGTTGGAAGGCAGAAGTAGGCAGATCTCTGAGTTCAAGGCCAGCCTGATCTACAGAATGAGCTACAAGGCTGCCAGGTCTACAGAGAGAAACCCTGTCAAAAAACCCAACCAACCAAATAAACAAACAAAAAGAGAGAGCTAAGGCCTTCTTATATGATAAGTCTCAAACTCAAGTAGAGTCCAGTTGTCCTTCCTAGGCCTCCTAAGTGCTGGGATTACATGTATGTGCCACTGTTTCATGCTTTTGAATAAATTCTCCAGCTCTTATCTTCTACTTGAAGTGGAAACTTGCACTTTCTTTGGAAAGTTAGTTATGTCAAGTGATGTTCTGCTGGGGCACACAGGTGAAGTGAAAAGGATGTCTTGCTAAAGCAAACACGTGAAAGACTGTTTTCCTGACGCAGACACAGGTCAAAGGACGTTTTAACACAGCAAACTCATGAAAGGACCTGTGATGAAGGAGTATAAATATGACCCCTTAGAGACCAGCACTAAGCTTTGGTGTGGTTTGCTCCACCTTGCTAGTCTTCCCTAAAGACACACATGTATTGGTATGCCTTACATTGCATTGTTGAGCTCAACTTGTGGTAATGCAGCCATTGAGAGAAACTCATCCAAGAACTGCTTGTGAGGTTCCTGCTGCAGCCTGCTGCTTCCTTGGCCTCGCCTTAGGCTGGCTGGTGAGCCTGGTGGTTTCTTCAGGATTGAACTACAGCTGCCTGGTGTCTGCTTGCTGAAACAACTGGACAGCAGCTGCTGGTTTGTTTCTGGTGTCTGCCTGCTTAGAGGATTGTCTGCAGCTACTGAATCATATTTGGTGTTTGCTACAGGACTGAACTGCTGCCAAATTAGATCAAGCTCTGGGTAGTAAGACCCTGAGCCCTAGAACCCTTCTAGTAGCAGGGTACCACTCTCTGTGTGTGTGGACTAGAGGGGCGGTTGAACCCTTATTAAAAGAAGGTTGCAAAAAAATTTTTGCCTACATCTATTTCATGAATTCTCTCTCTAGCTGTGTTTACTCTGCCAGTTAAAGAATAGACTTTCTTGGGAACGTGTGGTGGTGCACTGCTCTAATGCCAGCGCTCTGGAGTCAGGCGGCTCTCTGAGCTTCATGAGTTCGAGGCCAGCCTGGTCTACACAGACCATGCTGTGGTCTTGGGGAAAAAAAAAAGAATAGACTTTCTTATTGCATAATTATGTAATATATATATATGCTTATATAATATGTATTTAAAGCACTTTTATTACATTCTACAAACATATTAAACATGCTTTGCAAATATTTGTATCTTTTAATTCTTTTTGTTTTATTCTTTTAAGTGCTCTTAACAACTGAGTCATCTCTCCAGCCATATTTTTTTTTTTTTACGCTTGAGATAGAATCTCACTCTGTCGCTCAGGACTCAGACTCATTGTGATTCTCTGCCTCAACTTCCCAAGTGTTAGGATTATAGGCACAGGCTACCACACCTGGCTGCAGCTGTTAATTCTGAGTGATTCAGTGATTCCAGACATCTTTAACTTCATTATAATACATGCATATGGTAAGTGGCACACGCCAGTGGCACGACAGTTGTCGACTGCCATGATTGTCCCTGAAAGGTGCCATGGAGGCCCTGGTAACATGGATATTTTGGTCTGGAGACTCAGTTGTGTCACTGTCGTAGGAGAGGATGCTTTGCTGAGAATAGACATGTGGCGTTTTTTTGGAAGCTGCCTGGAAAAAGCATGTAATGCTTTGCTAGAGTGGATGCTTGAGAGAACATGTGATGTATGGAAAGGGTGTTAATATAACCCAGCAGAGAGTGGAGGATGCTGTGGCACTGGTTCGCCTTGTAACTCTTTGCTGGTGGTCGCTGGGCTTTGCCAATGCTGGTCTTCAGAGATGGGGCTGTAGCTTTGCTTTGCCTTGCCTTCTCTGCTGATCACGGTTTGTTGTGGTAGAGAGAAACACACCAAAGAACTTCTGGAGGTGTTCCAGAAGCTTCTTGCTGCTTCCACAGACTTGGGCCAATTGGCAGAGCCTCAAGGTTTCTTCTGGATTGAATTGCTGTTGCCGATTCTCAATGGTGCTTGCGAGTGGACCGAGCTACGACCACTGACTAGTATGAACTGAACTGCCGATATCCTGACAATGGAGACTGGAATCGCCCCCAAAGGACTATTTCCAAACAGGTCCACATCCTCCTTTGCCCTATCAACCTTTCCTTTCCACTACCTCTGGTGGGTGGTGGCCTAGAAGAGGTTAGAGCATTTACGAATCATTATTAAAGTAGGTCGTAAAAAAAAAAAAAAAAAAGAATGTAAGCCTGGCAAGATGGCTCAGTGGGTAAAGGTACTTTCTACTAAGCCTAAGGATGAGAGTTCAATCCTCAGGCCCCACATGGGAGAGAGAACACAAACTCGTGTAAGCTGCCTTCTAAACGCCACGTGTGCTCTTGAAGAAATGTTCACTGAATACTCAGTGTTTTAATATGCATCCAACATAGTCCAACTACGGCCCTGCACTGTAACTGGAACAGTCTGCTGAGATGCTAGGACTATGTGGAGATGAGAGGCCCTCATTTTACTGAGGTCAGCCTGGTATGTTCCTGCTCATGTCAGCCGCATCTCTGTTCTCTAAGACGTGGCTCACACCACTGTCCAGTCAAACTGTTTGCTCAAGAAAAGGGTCATCTCCTGACCCTGCAAAAGACCAAGTGTCCCTGTGTCTACCTCTTGTAGGCATAAATTTTCACAACCTACTTTAATAAATGTTCAACCTCTCCTCTTGCCCACCATCCACCAGAGGTAGTGGAAGAGAAAAGCTATTAGGATACAGGGAAAGTGGACCTGTTTAGAAATAGTTCTTTGGGGGTGACATCAATCTTTTTAGGCAGCAGCTCAGTCCCATAGCAAACTCCAAATATGACTCAGCAACTACAGACCAGTCCTCTAGTCAGGCAGACATCACACATGAACCAGCAGCTTCAGTCCAGTCCTGAAGAAACCACAGGGGCCGCTGAAGCAGCAAGCTGCCACAGGAACCTCCTAAGCAGTTCTTTGGCGAGTTTATTTTAATGGCAACGTTACCACAGTGGAGCTCAACAATGCTCCACTCACTATACAAGAAGAACCAATACATGCATGTTGTTAGCGAAGAATAGCGAGGCAGAGCAAACAAACCAAGGCTCCGTGCTGTCTCCCACTGTCTGTGGGGTCACATTTATGCCCCTTCATCAAGAGTCCTTTCACATGTCTGCTCTAACAAAACATGCTTTCACCTGTGTTTGCTTCAGGAAAACAGTCTTTCTTGGGTCTCCTTTAGCAAGACATCCTTTCACCTGTGTGCCCCAGCAAAACATCATTCAACATAACTGATTTTCCAAAGAAACTAGAAGTTTCCACTTCAACTCTGCCTCTACAATCATGCTTAACTGTAATGGACACTTCTCTTCTTGTGGTCGTGAGACCCAGAGAGCACCCTCTGACAGTCACATAGTCAGGGATTTCAACACTGTGACCAAACTACAGAAGCTATAAGGAACTGCTGGACTGGGCGGGACTTTCCTGGCTCCTACCTCGAAAGGATGACACAAGAGGCGTACTGCCAGTCTGGGTGCCTCCATCTTCCTCTATAGGCAGGGCATTGCCACAATAAGGGCAGAACTTGAATGATACCTCGACACTTTTGCCACAGACTGGACAGAAGGAGATCATGCTGTAACACAGAAAGGGAGGGGACAAGAATCAGAATGACTCCATCAACAGAATATGAGCTGTGAGTTACTGCAAAGGCAGTATGCAAGCATCTAGAAGCTAGGCTGGACGTCTCCCCCGGGTACTGCTCCCCAGGCACCACCTACCTTGTTTTGTCAGACAGTTCCTCTCACTGGCCTGTAGCTTGTTAAGTAGAGAAGTCTGTCTGGCCAGTTCAACCTAGGGATCCCGGTCTCTGACGCCCCCCCCCCCCCAGGCTAGAATTATAGGGATGCACCAGCATATGCAGATTTTTCTGAGTCCTAGGGTCTTTATGTCTTAGCTTTAATTATCAACTTGACTCAGTCGAGAGGAAAGCCTCAACTGAGGAACTGTCTGCATCAGACCTGCATGTGGGGGACTGTCTTGACAGATGTAGGAGGACCAGCCCACTGCAGGCAGCACCACTGCCTATTAGCAGATCCTAGGCTATACAAGAAAGCCAGGTGTGCATGCGCCAGCAGGCAGTAACCTCCACAGTTCCTGAGTCAAGTCCATGCTCGGACTCCCTCAGTGATGGAGTGTGCCTGCACGTGTGAGGTCAAGACATCCTTCCCTCCCCTAAGTTTCATTTGGTCGGTGTTTTGTAACAGCAGCAGAAAGAAACTTGACCACACCGGGGTGGGGGGTGGGGGTGGGGTGAGCAATCTCCCAACTGAGCTGCCTTCCTTCCCATCTCCCTTTTACTGATATTTCTTCCCTTCCCTTTCTTCTTTTTGGGCCTGTTTCCTCTTACTGATGACTCAGACCCTGCTACCTTCCCAGAGGCTAGCAAGCCCAGCTGGCAGTGCTGGTGACAACATTCTTTCAGACACTTACTGTACTGATTGCTTTTCTGAACACCTGTTTTTTGCTGTTACAGAACACTCCACATGAACAACTCAAACAAGGCCGGCTTATTCTGGGCTCCCAAGAGCTGGTAATAAATAAATAAGTTTATGGTTGGAAGTCACTACAACCCTCTATAATCCAGCCTTTTTGGCTATGTAAGCTCCAGGTTCTCTTGGTCTCTAGAGGGTCCCAGGTGCCCTCTTGGCTCCCTCTCTTGCTCTTCACCCTCATCTCCTCTCATGGTCATGTTCAGCCCTTCCAGATGTCTCTGGCTGTTTTCTTCCTCATATAAACCCTTGCATCAACTCAGACCTAGGAGCAGTCATATCATTTTTTTCTCATTCAGAAAGTACTCCACAAACTTGCCTACAGTCCAATTCGATAGAGGCATTTACTTGAGGATTCCTCTTCCCAGCTGACTCTAACTTGTGTCAACTTGACAAACAAAACACAAGGAAACAACAACAAAAACCCAAACCAGTCTATATGTACACATAAATAAACGAATGCAAACAAATCAATATAAAAGTTATTCAGCTCCTAGTTCAGGTCATAAAGGCAGGGAATGCTCGGCGGACGCTTGCAGCTCACGGCTGTGGCACTGGGAGCATGTGGCTTTGATTGTTCACATTACTTGGGACCAGGAATCAAAGAGCTGCAGCCAGAAGATCTTTGTCTGTGGCCTTATGTCTGCTAGCTATGCTACATGCTCAAGCAGCTCACTGCCCCCCAAAACAGCGCCACCAGCTGAAGAAGTGTACTTAATTACATGGACCTGTTGGGGACACGCTACATTTGAACTACCACATTGGTTTTGCCAAAGGTGTAAATGCTGGGGAGGTTTTTAATTTAATTTTATTTTTTGTTAGTGTCTCTTTCTCCTTCTCCCTTCAGGCAGTGACAAAGTTGAAGCTTAGCTGGTGACTGTGGAACCACCAAATCCAAACTGGACATGGACAGCTGCCCATGGCACCAGGGAGACTCTGTTTCCGCTGTGGCATTGTATAGCCTAGACTGGATAATAAGAGCCCACTTGACTTCTTATATAAAAAGTGGTTTGGAACCCCCCAGAGGCTTTATGTCTGTAAACTGTATGCATGTGTGTCTTTTGTTTGAGACAGTGTTTTAATTACTTTCTTTGCTGTGATAAAATATCTGGACAAAAGCAGATTAAGGCTCACAGTTCAAGGGTACAGTTCATCGTGGTAGAAGCCATGGTAGCCTAGATAATCCCTGCCATGAATGCTCAGAGGCTTGTCTCCAAGGTGACATCCTATCGGTATCATGTATGGTTAACATTAACCATTACACAGGGTCTTGCTGTATAACCTCACTCCATCTGCTGATTGCTGGGGTAACAGGCGTCACCACCACACCTAGTTTTGTTGGTGGACTTTGGTAATCCCACATCAAGCCCATTTTCCTCAGCAGTCACTGGGGAAAAGATGGCGTCTTGGAAGGAACACATGCCTGCCTAGGTGAGCCTTGCAACACCCTGCTGGATCAAAGGGTAGGAAGGTCCACCTGCAGCCATAAGGGAGGAGACAATAGGTAGGAGTGGGTTGGTGGTGGGAAATAGGCCAAAGAGGCAATAGTACCTTTGTGGACTCAGGGTCTGGTCCTTGGATTACTGGGTTAGACACTCCATCTTGACAACAGCCTAGAAATGAATAAAGAGGGAGATACTGACTGAAGATCATTTCACAAGTGAAAAGTTCTGGCTAACACATACTGGGCACGGGGCAAATAGCCGGCAAGTGCTACGTGAACACTAACTCACTCATCCTTTCCTTTAAAACTCAGTTTCGTTCTGAGCTAGGGTCTCACGCAGCCCACGCTAGCCTTGTACTTCTTGATCTGACCCTCCTGTCCTCACTCCCCGAATGCTGGGACTACAGATACTTTCTCCTCTTGAAGGAAGAAAGTATTTTAGTGGAGCCCACAGTTAAGAGGCTTTGAATTGTAAAAAGACTTTGAAGTTTAAAAGATATTGGATCTTTTAAAAGGATTGAAAATTGAAAAATTTGTAAAGACTGGGACTTTTAAAGTTATTTAAATCTTGGGGATGAATAAGAAAGTAAGGATTGAAGATTACTAGTGATGTGTTTGTGTCAAGTTGACAGGAGCTGGAGTTATCACAGAGAAAGGAGCCTCCCTTGAGGAAATCCTTAAGAAAATACCTCCATGAGATCCAGCTGTAAGGCATTTTCTCAATTAGTGATCAATGGGGGAGGCCCCATTGTGGGTGGTGCCATTCTTGGGCTGGTAGTCCTAGGTTCTATAAGAAAACAAGCTGAGTAAGCCAGGAGGAAGCAAGCCAGTAAGTAACATCCCTCCATGGCCTCTGCATCAGCTCCTGCTTCCTGACCTGCTTGAGTTCCAGTCCTGACTTCCTTTGGTGATCAACAGCAATGTGGAAATGTAAGCTGAATAAACCCTTTCCTCCTCAACTTGCTTCTTGGTCTCTTCCAGCCTATCACCAGCCTAGACTGTCACCTTTCCCTCTTCCAGAATGTGGAGGCAGTCACATCCTAACTATAATGACCATCAGCCTCTACACCTGTCACTGTGGTTTAGCAAAACAGTGGCCATAATCATCCATTTAAAGTCAGTTTTGAGGGTAGACTGGATGTCTCAGGATTTAGAATGCACCTTTCTTCCAGAGGACCCAGACTCAGTCTCCAGCATCCTAGTCTGCTGAATGGCTCATATCGCCTGTAACTTCAGTTCCAGGGGATCTGACACCTGTGAATACATGCCATATACACAAATATCGCCCATAACTAGTGCAGCACCGTCTCTGATGATGATACACAGCCACAGTCCTGTTGGTGAGCCATCAGCAAATGAGTTCAGGCAGATAAGCATGGGCTGAATTGCAATGTGAATTCCAAGCAGAGAAAACCTCTTATTTTCTAAAACACTCTAGATGCAAACATGTAGGTGTAAGGCCCCCACGAAGGGAGGACCTCACCCAAGCCTCAGGACTTTGCGGCCACCCAGTTACTCACAAGACACCGAACTTGATGTAATCAGCAAGAGGTATATTTTGATCAACATGTTGAGGTCAAGACCCATGACCCACACAGGGGCAATGGGGTCTGACCCCGGGGCTTTGGAGACAGAATTTAAAGCCAGAAACCACAACCCAGGGGGAGTGAAGGAGGGTTATTGGAGAGTACCTGTGGAAAGTCCCAGCCCATTATTCAGTTTGTGACAGGGTACAAGAAACAGTCATGGGGAACATCCTGTATAGGCTATTCTCAAAGAGCCTATTCGTACTCAACCATCTATCTTGTGGTCAGCCAAGCTCCTGAAACACAGAGTCATGACCAAGCTGACCTGCACTCTTGGTTCTGCTCAGCCTGTTAGGAGGTTTTGAAAATTTTTAACCCTTTCATAGGTAAGGCACCAGAGAAACATATTATACAACTGACTGCATTTTCTGTCTGGCACCTCAACCGACGTTAGAATGTAAACTAGTTGTGCAGAATTTAAAAATATCCATCTTTATGATCTTTAATCTGTATACATGTGTGTTTGCATGTGGGTACGTGTAGGTACGTGCAGGTCTTTGCTACTTTGTGAGTTCTTTCCCCCAGCCTCTATCTCCCCTTCCCATTTCACCCCCATCCACAGGAAGGAGAAAGGAGGACAGATGGAGAGAGAAATCTGAACCTAAATTCTTTCTTCTTTGAGCACAACTATTAACTGCAAACAACACCTCCAAACAACTCACTCCCCCCAGCTGAGTCCCTAGCATCTATAAACCTGCTGAGAAGTTCCCAGAATTCCAAACGCTACACACTTGTAGAAACTATCTGCAGCTGGCAAAATCATGATCTGCTAGAGCACAAGGCATAGTCAGCTGCTGAAAAGCAGCCCCATAGCCCCACACCTGGGATTAAAACCAAAACATATTCTTATATTTCCGTGTTTTTCAAAGAAACGAAAATCCCAGAATTTTCACTACAGATATGGGCATGTGAATCCATGTGAAGGCCAATGGCCCTGGTTCCCTAGAACTGGAGTTACAGGCAGTCACGAACTGGGAACCAACTTGAATCCTCCAGAAGATACTAACCAGTCAGATTTGAACCAACTCTCCAGTCCTTTGGCAGGGCGGGTTTTGTTTGTTTTTTGTTTTTGTTTTTGGACAGTGTCTTGTAGCCTAGGCTGACCTTGAACTTTTGTTCCTCCAGCATTAGAAGCTCCCAAATGCTGAGCTTACCCAAGTATACCACTACATCCAGCTTTAATTAAACTGAGGTGTCTATCGCTCTGCGGTCCATATTCTCCGAAATCCTCCTGACTCGGCCTCCCAATAGCTAGAACATCACTGAGAGTTTAGAGCTACTCCTACGGGAGGTGGCATGTAATACACCAAGTGTCTGTTGCGCAGATCCTTACAAGTGCTCGAAACTAAGGGATCTGAGAGCTGAGGTCTGCTCCCCACGGTTGCACAACCAGTTCAGGCTACGATACTCAAGTCCGCTTTTGTTATGCACCCATTTGTTTATTTCATTTACCCTACTTATGAACATCAACTTAGTACCATCGAGTATGCTCATGGTCCAAGAACGCAGCACAGCAGAGGACCAAAGGCTAAACTCCTCCACAAGTGCGGGACTGATACTTCCCTAAGTGACACAGACGGAACAAAAGAAACCAGTGATGACGTACCCTCGGAGGCGGAGAGTCTGCCACTCCTCACAGGCTCCGCCCAACGTGGCTGTAACCCCGCCTCCCGGGCAAAACAGTGCAAGTGGGTGCTCGCCCCCCCAACCCCCGAACCCCAGCCTCGGTCGGCCTCCGCTTTCCTCAGGCAGTGACGTCACAGGCTGCCCGGCTGAGCGGCTTCTCATCACTGTACCTGAGGAAAAGGCGAGGGCGACGAGGTTTCTCACTGCGCAGACCCTCGCCCGGATCCGAGGCCGAAACTTGGACTCACCTTTCAGTTGCCCAGCGGAAACTTCCGGGTAGGGAGGGCGAAGGAGGGGCTGCGCGCGCATCCTCCGCGGGCCCTGACGACAGCGTGCAGACGCGGCCTACTTATTCTAACTCGGCTTCCAGACGCGCTGTGCCCTGCTGGAAACTCCATTTCCCAGAAGCCTAAGCGACACGCCTGATTATTCCGTCCCTTAATTGCTCGCCGTTAGTTGGCTGGCCTTCTCTGGAGCGGTTTCCCCCTACAGCACGTGTAATCTGACACCAATCGTGATGAAATACGTGATAGCCACCAATCAAAGGTCGTGTTGTCATTTCTCAACTCTCCTTGCTTCTGTGCCCTCTCTGTAATCTCAGTTTTGCCGTATCTATGGGACCCCGCTGTCACCTCCAAATGGAATTTTCGGGGTGTAGAAGGTGAAAATCGTCCCATAACAGGGTAGTGGACTACCCAACCTTGATGTCGCTTAGTCCTAAATCTGTTTCCTCTGTACTTCCTAGAGTGTTCAGTGGGTGGAGACCACAGTTGGTGGGTCCTTAAAGTCTCCGCAGAATTACCTGAGTGGGATAAATTTGAGGAGAAGTTCCTGAAACCGGAAATTCCTCTGAGGCGTTTCTCCCAGTACTGGGAGTTGCTCTGAGGGAGCCCTCCTCGTGAGGAGTTGGGTTTCCTTGGGATCCCGAAAAGCATCTGTTCACTCGGCCGCCAGCCATACCGAGGTCATGGTTCAGAGACGCGGAGCCATGCCGAGGTACAGAGACTGAGCCCGGGCGCTCATGGGCTTAGTCCTGTGCGGCAGGGGCCGGAGGCCTTGCTTGCTCACAGCCTGGAGTAGGCCCGGCTCTCAAGCGGTGGTTTCCTCTCATGACCAGCCGTGAGGGGAGTTTTGTTTGCTAAGGTTTATTTTATATGTATACAAGTGTGTCGGAAAGTCTGTACACCACCTACGTACAGGAACTGTGGAGGTTAGAAGAGGGCTTCGGATCCTCTTGGAACTGGACATAGGTGTGAGACGCCACGTGGGTGCTGGGAGTCAAATCCCGGTCCTCCTGAAGATTAGCAATGGCTCTTAACCCTGACCTTGAAAACAAACATAAAAAGAAAGAATATTTGTATCTATTCTTTGAGCATCTCAAACATATATACTGACATATGTCATATATATAATATACATAGTATCTATATATGATATATGACATATGTGTATCTATATATATTATATATGATACATATGAGTATATATATATATATATATATATATATATATATATGAATGAGACAGGGAAGCCAGAGTTATGTTTGGTAGGGTGAGATATGCTTCTGGGGAAGGGGGTGCCTCTGTGGGCCCATGCTGAGGCATCCCTTCCCCTTGAGGTACCAGCCACACCAGGGATAGTATATAGTAGAGTTTAGGGCATAGGGAGGGAGTTGAGAGGGTAGTAGAGACAGAGAAAGGTAAGGAGAGAAAGTAGAGGAGTAGAGGCCAGCTATGAACACGTGTAAAAAGAGAAGGGAGGGGAATGGAGAGAGAAGGGACAGAGAAGGAAGAGAGGCAAGCAACCCTTTTATAGTGAGTCAGGCATACCTGGCTGTTGCCGAGTGACTGTGGGTTGGAACCTAGAAGAAATGATAGCATTCCTCTGTTTTGGTTTAATTTAAAAAAGGGAAAGTTAGAAAGAGGTGATGGTGAAGCAGGAATAGGATCCAGGATTGTCATGGTCTTTAGCTACTTCCTGCTGACTTTGGGCCCAAAGGACAGAGGTTGGTCTATAGTCCAAAGAGTTCCCAGGTTCCCGTGGTCTCCATGGAAACTTGGGCAGAGTCAGTCTGGATGTCAGGCCCAGAAAACGAAAAGCTTTTTTTTTTTTTTTTAGATTTATTTATTTTATATATAAGTACACTGTTGCTGTCTTCAGACACACCAGAAGAGGGCATTGGATCCCATTACAGATGGTTGTGAGCCACCATGTGGTTGCTGGGAATTGAACTCAGGACCTCTGGCAGAGCAGTCAATGCTCTTAACTACTGAGCCATCTCTCCAGCCCACGAAAAGCTTTTTATAGCGGGATATTTTTCCCGCTACATTTGCAATAAAGCTCAGTGATTGGGCAGTATGAAAGGTAGGGAGTTGGGAGGAGAGAAGGAGAGGAAGGTGAGGAGAAAGGAGAGAGGGAGCAGCCATGGAGAACCACGGATGGGTCAAAAGCTGCCCTGGGTAGCAACTTCTATCAAAAGGTTAGATATTGGGTAGCAACTCTAATTGTGTGGGCGTCATGTTAATTGAGCATTTCTAAATATATAAATTGCCAGGCAGTGGTGGCACACGCCTTTAATCCTGGCACTTGGGAGGCAGAGGCAGGTGGATTTCTGAGTTCAAGGCCAGCCTGATCTACAGAGTGAGTTCCAGGACAGCCAGGGCTATACAGAGGAAACCCTGTCTTGAAAAAACAAATCATTCACACATATATGTATATTATATACACACACACACACATATATATGATATGTCTCCTATCATATATATCATATATCTCCTTTAGATAATCATTAAGCTTTAAGAGTCTTCTTTCTACCGGGTACTGCAAGGATGGTGGGTATTATCAGGGGCTCAGCCAAATTTTGCAGGGACAGCACAGTGTGTTGGCAGAGCCAGCCTCCACGCTGGCATCTCGTGGGTGCCAGGGCCAGTGCTCTAGATAGATGGAGCCGTGGTCCAGAGCCAGAGCAGTGGGAAAATGGCGGCTGCCCCGGAACAAGCCTGACTGAGCACCATATTCTAAATATCACCAGTTTCAGTTTTTTCCTTCAGAGTAAATATGTGTGAAATGAGACATGACCCACCTTGACTTAAGCAATATGAGACATTTGTCTCTCAGGGAATCTTGTTTGTCCACAGTGTAGATCAAGCCCTGGCAGTGGGCAAGGCAATGAAGCAGTGTTTCTCAGTGGTTATCATACCACAATCCAGCAGTCTTGTCACTGTGCCCATTATCTTCCCGGAGACCTTGGGAGATGGAGGGTTCACTTTTAGGCTTTGGGAGTCTCTGTCTGTCATAAGCTTAAACATTATTATTTGTCAGATTTCTGACAGGATTGAGAGCTAGTTTATTGAGCATGTCTGAATTAGATAACCTTTGTTTGTTTAATTACTTGTTTGAGGATGTATCTAGCAAATAAAGAGAGCACACTGTGACTTATTGACAGTAGCAAAAAAACAAGGCTAAAGTATATATTTAAGGTAGTGATCTTTAACCTTTGGCTGTTTAGACATCTCAGCCTTAGCGCCAATCTTCCTGGAAACTCTTGTTGCACCATGAGTGGTGGAAGAAGCGAATGCGCAGGCTGAAGTGCAAGAGAAGAAAGATGAGGCAGAGGTCCAAGTATCAGTGGAACAGCAGAGACATTCAGATGAATCTAAGCAGCACAGTGTGAGGGGCGTGCAGCCTGCAGTGGCCCCAAGCTTGTGGCTGAGCAAAGTCCCTGCAAGGGGGGTGGAGTGGATGTCTGTGGGTGTGGCGAGGGCTGGTGCCTGAAGTAGTCTTCTCCTAGTCTAGCAACTCTGCTCAGGAGGTGCGACAGAGCTGTGGAGTTGAGCAGGCAGGGGTGAGAGAGAGTTGAGGATAAGTAGGCGGCAGATGTGGGGTGGCTTGGCAGAGCAGAGTCCTGGGCAGAGTGTGAGAGTGTAGGGGTGGGGCAGATGGGCACTTTTCCTCTGGGGCAGAAAACTGGTATCGAGAGAATGAAGGAGGAAGGGAATGGCCTATGGATCGCTATCGAGACAGTCGCTTTTACAATGCCAGTTAAGTGACTAAGTAGAGATACTGCTTTGTGGATATAGAGGCCAAGTTTGGCCTATGAATTAGAC
This sequence comes from Arvicanthis niloticus, assembly GCF_011762505.2. Classification (NCBI taxonomy): domain Eukaryota; kingdom Metazoa; phylum Chordata; class Mammalia; order Rodentia; family Muridae; genus Arvicanthis; species Arvicanthis niloticus. The sequence continues at coordinate 18,420,350 of NC_047658.1, read as the reverse complement.
CGGGAGGCATCCTAGGGATGCAGCACTAACACAAGCAGGCATTCAAGTCTAGGCTTATGGGGTTATCATTTAGAAGCTAGTGGTTGAGTGGGCCCTAGGCCCATGGGAGAACAGTTTACCTATGTTTAGGATTTTCTTCAGCAGTGACAAAAAACTGCTTCCGAGAGGGAGAGGGGGTCACCCAAGGGTTAGAAGTCCTGTATCAAAGGGTCAGTGAGAAGACCAGTCATAAAGACTGAATGTCTTTATCCTCAAGGACACTACAGGGTGGCTGGGAGATCAGCAACCCTCCATTGGGACCAGGGGATGTTTACACTGACCTGTAGGGGGAGGAAGCTTACCAGTTCTCCAAAGTTAGGGTAGATTGGTCTAGAGAGCCATCCAGTGGCTGTCCATGTGGCAGAGAGAGATGTGAACCTGTGAGTTTCTAAATCTGAGTCTCATCACCAATGTTGTGATTTATAAAAAAAAAGAAAAGGAATCCAGGGGTGTGTTTGGTAGGGTGAGGTATGGTGCCGGGGAAGGGGGTGCCTATGTGGACCCATGTGAGGCATCCATTGCCTCTGAGGTACCACCAGCCATATGACTGACAGGTATAGTATAGAATAGAGTTTATTTAGGGCATGGGAGGGGAATTGAGGGGGTACTAGGGTCACAGAAAGGCAGAGAGAGAGAGAGAGAGAGAGAGAGAGAGAGAGAGAGAGAGAGAGAAGTCCAGGTGTAAAGAAAAGGGGAAGGGAATGGTGGGAGAAGGGACAGAGAGGGAAGAGAGGAAGAAGTGAGGTGGAGGAGGGGGAGAACAGCCCCTTTTATAGTGAGTCAGTCACACTTGGCTGTTGCCAGGAACCTAGAAGAAATGCTAACATAAACAATGTATCTTGTCCATATCACCTCTCACTTTCCACTGCCAAAAGGTGTGGCCCAGGCTGGGCCCCAAACTGGCTATTCGGCCTTTACCTATTCAGCATAGCCAGTGGAGTTTATGTATGTGACCCAGGCAGGTCCTCCAGTGTGCAAATTTAACTTAACATCTAGTTGATAATACCCAATACAATGTACAAATAACTATTATTTTAAAAAATAGTATCACCTGTATATGTTGGAAACATACAGAATTTATTTATTTTTTATGTACATTGGTGATTTGACTACATATATATCTGTGTGAGGGTATCAGAGTTCCTTGTAAGCTGCCATGTGGGTGCTGGGAGTTGAACCCTGGTCCTCTGGAATAGCAGCCAGTGTTCTTAACCGCTGAGACATCTCTCTAGCCTGGAAAGATACAGAATTTTTAAAAATTAATTTTTTAATGAGTCAGACTGGATCTGTGAATGGAGAACCCATAAACATATGTTGTTTTTGTTACTATGGGTCATGGCTTAAGGACAATATAGGTAGTGTAAAAACAGCAGTTGTCCAGGTAGATTGGGAAGATTATTTACTTGCCCCAAATTCTATAGAATATAATCAGAACTCCCAGCAGCATTGTTCGAACCCATTTAGCTAGATACTGCTTCTGCCAATAATTTTTTACTTTTTTTCATTTTGGGTTTTTGTTTTTTGAAATCGAGTGTTTTGTCTACATGTATGTATGTCTAACACCCACAAAGGTCAGAAGAGGGCATTTAATTTACTAGATAGTTGTGAGCCACCCCATGGGTGCTAGAAACCAAATCCCAGTCCTCTACAAGAGCCGCGGTGTACTTAACCAATAAGCTGTCTTTCCAGGTCTTTGATAAATTCGGTGACAAAGATATAGACCAGATTAAAAGTAGGTAAAGGCAGAGGTATTAGGAGGAAGCTCTTGAGTGGGTTCGCAGATCTCGCAGGTGGAGGTCAGTGAAGTCACACATCCAGGCTAAAGCAAAGGGGTTTATAGAGCTTAGATGAGGAGTGATGACTGCCAGCTGGGAGCTGGGATTGTGTCCATACATGGTCAAAATGGGCGGGGACTCATGGGTGGGTTAGTAGACACGGGTGGGGAGGAAAAGGGGTGATGACATGCTAGCCCAGAGTTTTCTTTGAAGGATGGGGAGTTTTCTCTTGTGGGCGGGATTAGGGGAAGGGGGGCAGATGGGGTTTCTCAGCTTGTTTAGGGAATGAGCAGGGGTTCCAGCCTGTCTTGAACTTAGATCTACCTGCCTTTACTTCTCAAGTGCTGGGATTAGGAGGTGTGCCACTATGTCCAACTCACCTTTTTGTTTTTAAACACAGTCTTGTTATGTATCCCTGAGTGGTCTTAAACTGGAAATCTTTCTGCCTCAGCCTCCTTAGAGTTAGGTAGGCATGCAACTACTATGGCCAACTTTCAACAAATATTTTAAAAGAATGCCCTGTATACCAGCACAACGGCACACCGGCACCCCAGCACACCGGCACCCCGGCACCCCGGCACCCCGGCACCCCGGCACCCCGGCACCCCGGCACACCGGCACACCGGCACTGTGCTGCTGCTTACTGGGCAGTGAGCAGCATTGAAATGTCTGAGGAGAACTTCCTTGCCAGATCCCAAGATGTGTGTGTGTGTGTGTGTGTGTGTGTGTCAGGAATGGTTGTGAAATTGTTCTGCAGGTTCTGAAGCATGATGGAATTTTAGGGATAGGATAGTTTCAGTAAATACAATTGTCATTTGATCCCTACAGCAATCTCATGTTGGAACTTCGCCTTCTACTTGTGATATTTTGGAGACACATTCAGCATGAACAGGAAGTCAGCCATAGAAGGGTGGGAGACTTTCTGCAGCTCTGCTAGCAGGGACCATGGAGAGGAAAGAGGAGGAGCTTAAAAGAGGTCACTGGAATCAGGCAGCTATGGCTGAGGTAAGTTGAAGTCTCTTTGAACTGAATCACTCCTAAAGGAAGACCAGCATTCCTTTGGCTTAGGCTCCCTGTGACTCACAAGCAGTCTTTTGGTAGTGGAGGGATGGCCTTGAATTCAGACTTTATACTTCAGTCTCTTAGTTTACAGGAAATACCTGGGGCAGAGGGACAGTCAGATGGCACCAAAAGTAAACAAGTGTCACTTCCGGAGTATAGAGCCTTTAGTCAGTGTGTTCCTTTGAATGAGAATGGCTCCCCTGGTCTCCTGTGTTTGAATACATGGTCTCGGGTTAGTGGAATTATTGAGAAAGGATTAGGAGGTGTGGCCCTGTGGAAGAAGGTGCATCAGGCAGGCTTTGAGATTTCAAAAGCTTTCCACCATCCCCATCTCCCTCTTGCTTGAGGTTTGAGATGTGAGCGCTTGGCTGTGGCTGCCAACATGCCTTCATTCCACCATCATAGATGCTAACCCTCTAGGAACAGTAAACCCAATTAAATGCTTTCTTTTGTAGGTTGTCTTAGTAACAGTATTTTATCACAGCAATAAAAAGGGAACTTGGAGAGCCTAGAATTATGGAGTGTAGTCAGACTAGATGTGTTTGACATAAGCCAGATGCAGGGCATAGACCTTCTTAAGTTTGTTTTTGTAAACACCATCTAGTACCTCTAGAGCAGTGGTTCTCAGGCTTCCTAAGGCTGCCACCCTTTAATACAGTTCCTTGTGTGGTGACCCCAACCATAAAGTTACTGTCATTTCTACTTGATAACTGTAATTTTTCTGCCCTTATGAATCATAGTGTAAATATCTGTATTTCTAATGGTCTTAAGTAGGTCTTTTAACCCCCGGGTCGAGACCTGTAGGGTGAAAACCACTGCTCTATATAAATTTTAAAGATGTAGTTTTATTTTCCTGTGTACTTTGCCTGTATGTATGTATGTGTAACACGTGTGTGTCTGGTACCTTCACAGATTAGAAGGGCCCTACCTCTGACAGTTGTGAGCCACTCTGTGGGTGTGGGGATCTAAGCATGGCTGCTCTGCAAGAGCAGTAATGTTCTCAATCACTGGGCTATAAATTCAGCTCCAGATCTGTATCGTTTTAATTTTAGGTTGTTGTTGTTTTTGAGACAGCGTCTCACTGGGCAACCCTGGCTAACTTGGAACTTACTATATAGACCAGGTAGGCCTTGAAGTCATAGAGTTCCGTCTGCCTCTGCCTGAAGTGTGAGAACTAAAGGTGTGCCACTGTTCCCAGCATGTATGTAGACTTCAAATATGGAACAGGTATTCAGAGGTGCTTTTTAAAATTTTTATTATAAATGATTACACAGCTGATATAGAGCAGACATAATCACAGGAACTCAGACATAGCACAGTGTAGTCAGATCCAGCCCCACACTCTTGGGTTATGCTAGTCTGGCTGCCTCATTCCTCACATCTGTCCACTGGTGTTGCGCTGTCTGAGGAGTTATGTTAACATGGAAGTATTCACAGGTGAAGTGGTGTCGCCTGGCTGTTGGCTCCATATGTTTGTATTTCTACTTGTTTCCATGTTTGAAAATTTCTATAAAGAAAGCCAAGTGTGGTGGCTTATACTTGTAATCCCAGCACCCATGAGGTCCAGCCTGAGTGACAGAGTAAGACCCTGTCTCTAAACAACAAAAACTTAAAAAATCTTTGTGGGGCTGTAGCTCACGTGTGGGCGTGGGTTCTGTTGGGCTGAGTTGTGGGTCCGGGGTGTCTGCCGCCCCAGGTGGCCGGAGCCCGTGGCTCAGGGAACAAAAGCTCGGGGAATTTGACTGAGTTCACTCCACGCTGCACTGGGCAGATGAGTGGTGGGGAGATCCCAGTCTGATCCCAGTCCCGCATAGGCCAGAGCTCTTGGGTTGGGGACCCCCCAGGCAAGAAGGCGGGCGGGAATCGACTGGTCTCAGCCCTTGGGCTCTCAGGTACTGTTGGGAGACTGCGGAAGAGTTGAGACAGGAGCTTTCGGCTGGACCCAGCCTGCAGCCAAAAGGGGAAAGGGGGAGAAACTCTGGCAGTGCCCTGCAGGGTGGATGAGACTCTTGGTCAAGGCAACTCGCTTGGCTGGGTCATGGCTGGCTCAGTTAGCTCCACTTGGGTTGGCGGCTTCTCCGTGGCTGGAACATAGAGAAGTCCTCTGGTGGGAGATTAGCTTGTTAGCTGAAGACCTTCTCCATGGGTCCCCCACGACAGGTCCCAAAAACAAGAGGTAGTCTATGGTTTTAAAAGGTTTATTGTCATGGTGGAAAGTGGATGAAGCTGTACCCTGTGTTTTCAGGTCAGGCCTGAGGTTAAATACCTTTTGCAAGTAGGAGGAGAGTCTGGGAAGGAATGCTTAATTGGCTACACCCTCTGGCCTTTAGGTATCTCATGAATATGGAGATGTCTTGAGGCTCTGCAGCCTGCAGTCACGCCCTCTACCTGTGCTACATGACCAAAGGCCACAACCTTTCTTTGGGAGAAGCTGTGGCTAAGTGAAAGGAACCAGGGCCCAGGAGCAAGGCTGAACATCCACAGTCCCTTTAGGGTCTCCAGGGTTTGAGGCCTGTGCTCCACCAGGTACCCAGCTGCCTCTCACAGCCCACTGCCCCACAAATCTTATTTTTTGGCCAGGCATGATGGTGCACACGTTTAATCCCAGTACTCGGGAGGCAGAGGCAAGTGGATCTCTGTGATTTCCAGAACAACCAGGGCTGCCTGGAAACTCTGATCTTGAAAAAAAAAAAAAAAAAAAAAAAAAAAAAAAACGTATTTTTTTACTTTTTTTTGAGACAGGGTCTCTCTACATAGCCCTGGTTGTCCTGGCACTTTCTGGGTAGACCAGGCTGGCCTTGAACTCCCATTGATTGCTGTAGCTCTGCCTCCCAAGTGCTGAGATTAAAGGCAATGCCCCCACACCTGGCTCCTTAAAATCTTAAACTAACAAGAAGACAAACTTTAGGGTTGGCAGACCTGGGTCTCCTGCTCCCTGTGTGACCTGACTTTCTGTCACTTTTCTAAGGCCTTGTGTCTTTACCTATAGGGGGTTTTGCCCTAGTCAGGCTTGCTGGGGCTTGTGGCAGCCCCTGAATGACTGACAGTTTGCTTCATTTAGGAGTTTGTGACCCTCAAGGATGTAGCCATGGATTTCACCTTGGAAGACTGGGAAGACCTGGAGTCAGAGCTGGACCAGAGAGATCTGTTCTGGGATGCGGCACTGAACAACTACCAGGACCTTTTCTCATTTAGTAAGTGTTATTCTGATCCAGGGGTCGTAGTCACTGCCCTGTTTTGTGCAGTGTCACCCACAGGATGCTGTCTTGGTGCTTGGGCTGGCAGTGCAGTCATCTAGTACACAGTGTACAGGATACCTACTCCGGTCCCTGCCTGGTTTCCTGCATATCCCCTCCCTTTCCTGCTTATAGCTGTAGAGCTTATCCCTCAGCAAGTGGCTCAGGATCCTGTGGTTCCCTTGCCACACAGCTCAGCCCCGTTAGAACACACTGTCCTCACTAAGTCTGGATTCCCTTGTGGCTCCAACACAGTCTAACTCCTTGCTGTGTCATCTGGAATGGGAGCTTCCTGGGGTGAGGACTGGTCATCTGTTCTCTTCACTGGGTATTCCAGTCCTTGCTGTGGATGCTGACGAGCACTGTTCAGCTATGGAAGTCACTGTGCTTAAGCCCCACCCTGTGCTTAGTGAGTCTACAGTGCTCTCCTGCTCAGCTCCTGGGTCAGCCCTTTCTTGGCCAGGTATTCTGAAACAGAACTTCAGAAAGAAAGAGTCCTCCTAGCTGTGCTCCCCCGGGAGTAGCCGAGCTCAGCCTGCGGTCAGACTCCACAGCTGTGAGTCACTGTAGTGGACGAATACAGCACAGGTTTCAGGAGTGTGAGCTTGCAGAGCCTCCATTGAAGTCACATGGATGCCCTGAGTCTCAGCAATGGGAGGATGGCTGGCTAGTTTCATGTCAACTTGACACAAGTGGAGTCATTGAGAAGAGAGGACCTTGGTTGAGAAATTCTCCTACCAGGCAAAAGTGTGATGAATTTTCTTAATTAATTATTGGTATGGGAGTGCCCAGCTCACCATGGTGGTGTCACTCATTCCTGGGTGCTGTAAGACAGCAGAATGGGGGATCCATGAGAATAGTCCAGTAAGCACTTCTCCATGGTCTCTGCACGGTTCCTGTCTCTAGGCTCCTGCTTTTTCTCAGTGATGAAATGTGATCTGAGTTGATCTGAGTTATTAGCTAGAATAAACCCTTTTCTTCCCAAGTTGCTTTTGATCATGGTGTTTTATCAACAACAGTAGAAACCCTACAAAGTCAGGAAGTGAGTTGATGCTTGTTCATGGGGCCCTTCTTCCTAAGTCTCAGAAAGCAAGCAGGACTGGAGTGTGAACCATTCTGGTATAGGAGCAATCCTAAAATTCAGCTGTGCTAGCATGACTGTCTAGTGGAGCAGCCAAGGCTGCCAAATCCACTGCCTAGATAGCACATACAGTAAGAAGGCAGAAGCCCTTTACTCCAGATGTTGGTAATCAAGTTATGTGGGATGATCAAAGAACGAGGGTCCTCCAGGATGAAATAAGGTCTTGCAGGCAACAGGGAGGTCCACCCTCTGATAGATTGATCCCTAAACAGCTGTGCAGAAGCATGATTATTGACTGTTACACAAAACTTATTTTTAGGGTAAGTTTTCAGTCCTTATTGTGGACTGTTTGCAGTACTTGATAATGCAAGATGTTCCAGGTGTGCCAGAAGCATCTGGTGACTGAAGTCATGCAAAGGCTGTAAAGCTCCTTCAGAAAACAAGTCCATCAATCACAGAGAGCAATCCCTGCTCTCTACAGTGATTTCCTTGAGTACCTCCAGAAAACAACTACTTCATTCCCATGTTTACCCTGAATACAATGAGATACAATGACTGCGGATTTTCCCACTCCTCCAGGCACATCTGCATGGCAGAGATAAACAAAGTGAAAGTCAGCATGCCCTGGGACCCCTCTCCCATGGGATTTTATCACACTGGGGCAGCGTTTCTGACCTTACTTTCTGGTGTGCAGCATCAGAAGCAACTCAGGAGGTCTTCCGCCAGTGTCTTTCAGGTCTTAGCCCACAGTAAGAAGTGCATTGACCCTGCCACCCACACAGATCTGAATGATTTACACGCCAGAAAGTTCCTGCTGAGCATCTAGACTGTTCACTGACAATAGGATTGTTGTTTCTCAGCAGACCCTCCGCCACCCAGCCTGATTTCCCAGCCAGAGGTCAGGGAAGAGCTGGAAGCCACCGGTACTGGTGAGTGGGAGGAGGGCCCCTTCTGCACTCTGCACTGCAGCCTCCACTGAGCTCCTGTGCAGCCCCTAGCATGTCTGTCTACCATCTACACGTGTTGATGCCCAACCTCAGCCCTTTCCCCGTTGTCCCCATTGATGCTGCAGAGGTTCCCTGGCTTGGCATGCCTGTTGTGTCTCTTCCTTTGCCTTCAGAACAGGCATCTTGGTGCCTCTCCAGAGCCTTTTTACTCCAAGGCTCAATAAGAGAATGCTTTCTACCCTTAAATCAATGTGTGCACCCCCATGCCTTGTGGCCTCTGAGCATGTGGACCTCTGGTTTCCATCTTCTACCTTCTTGGTTCAGGCACAGTCAGAATTGGGAGTAAGTCAGGCCATAGCCAAATGCTGTCTGGCACAGCTACTCCATCATTTCCAGTACCAGGCATCCCTGCACTGTGTGACAGCCTGATGGGACTGTATGCGGTGGAAGAAGGGGGAGGGACTGTACTGGGGCATGGGGGGCTTCACACAGTATCCTCCATCACCATAAGGAAGACGCAGAACCAGAGGCTGCAGGTCTCCCTTCACTCACCAGGACAGTCCACAGACCTGTTCCTTGTTTACTGCTACCTGGGAGGTCATTAATGTGCGCTCTCTACAGCCTCCTGCTTGTGTTAGAGTTCCTTGATGGTGATCTGAATTCTGTTTCTGCCACTTCATCATATAGACTGTTTGCAAGCAGAGACAGCCAAACATGCATGGACACACATGTACACGAGTTTATTTGCAGGTCTAATAGTAAGAGCTCTGCTGAGCTATCAGACATGCCTTTCTCTGCTGCAACATAAGTCTCTATAATGAAAAGTCCTTAGCTGACTGACCTTTGAAGTCCCAGGACCCCTTATCATTCATAGCACAAGAGGGCCTGATACTTGTTGGTTGATATTTTTTATGCAGGGGGAAAATAAGAGCAAAGGTCTGGGGAAGAGGAAACTAGAGACCAGTGCAGGCTGAGAATAGCCTGATGACAGTGTAGGGCAAGGAGCTTTGAAAGCTGCTGTTTGTAAGGGTCATACCCAAGTCCAAGAGACACTGAACAGTCTCGGAGATGCTCGATGGATGGAGAACCAGCACACCATAGAAGGCACTGATTTGAATGATGGTGGTACAGGGTGTTAGGGGAGGAGGCAGCAATAGTGTGGAGATAGCAATGACGGATCCTAAGAGCATATGCGGTGTGCTCAGGAGTATGGGTTAGGTAAGGGCAGAGCTGCTGGGCCCCTTCCTTAACTATGGAAAATAAGGTGTCCACTTTGGACTCCAGAGGGGCTCATGTGCTCCTGCCTGCAAGGAAGCAAGCACACCACAAATGTAAACTGTCGCTATCCTGTGAGCATATCTCTCTCTCTCTCTCTCTCTCTCTCTCTCTCTCTCTCTCTCTCTCTGTGTGTGTGTGTGTGTGTGTTCCAGTTGACACTGAGGACAGTGGAGGATCCGTAGTAACCTGAGTTACGCAGTGCTCAGCCTCCGAGAGCATGGGGCAATGAGGTGTGGGTAGTCAGGGAAGTCTTAGTCTGGGGAAGTGATACTCAGACTAGGTATTAAAGAACACACAAAGGTATCATGTTAGAGGGTATCTGAGCCCACAGCACTAGTCATAGCACTGAGAAAGGGGATAACTCCCATGGGGCTGTCACAAGATGTGCTAGGCTGATATGCTGCTTGTATTTCTCTTCTCCAGGAAGATGCTTTGGAAGGGTGTAATCAGCAACGCAGCTCTCTTGATCAGACAGTTCCCAGGGCTGATGGGGAAGAATAGACAAAGAGGCAGGGGCCAACAAGAAACCGGGGACCAGATTTGTAGTTGCTAATGATAGAGATAGGAAAAGAAGGTTGAGACAGTTCCAGGGTGATCTGAAGAAATCAGTGCCTGAATCAAGGTAAGGTGTTGGCCCTGGGTTCTAAAATGGAGGACTGGATACATGTGAAAGATATCCCTGTCCCATCAAGAACCCAGGATGTCTTAAGTAAGGTTTTGATGCCGTGTGGTATAGAAGGAGGAGGGGGGAGGCAGCATGCCTGTGAGGTGTGTTGGTGGCCTTGGTTTCATGGTTCTGATGATCATGGCCAAGGCTCTCACTCTGCCGAATCCTTGCAGGCTCTCAGCTCCCTGTGTGACCACCTGAGCTTTCCATGTCTTACCTCCTGCCATTCCCAGCCAGAACATCACTGACAGACACAGACTCCCCACACCTTTCTCATGGCTGTCCCACTGGCCCAGGGAACAGAAGGCATCTGTATACCACCCCCTCTCTTTCTCTTCCAGAAGTGTCTGAGACCAAGAACTCTCCTTTGCAGAATTATTTCTTGGAAGAAGACCTCTCCCACATTATGGAGATGTTTTCCAACAAGGAGCTCAACTTTGAAGCCTGTATAGGTGAGAACTGGTTAGATAGTTTTCTAGGAGATCCAGAAAGTCTTCCAAGACCTGTCATCAGCAGCAAGGAAAGCCCCACAGATCATAGGAGTCATGAGCCCAAGAGTTGCGTCAGTCCTGGGCCTCCCTTTTGCACAACAGAGAATTCTGTGATATCTGATATTCCTGGAAAGAACCTCACTCCAGTGATACTGAAGGAATCCAGGAGTGTCCCGAGCCAGCACGACTCTGTCCAGGGACAAGAGAAGCTATATACGTGTAGTGAGTGTGGGGAAAGCTTCAGCCAGAGTTACCACCTCATGCAGCACTGGATTATCCACGCCAGGGGAGAGCCTCCTGCATGGCAAGAGCAGCAGCAAGGTCTCAGCCAAGGTACTCACTTTCTCACGCGTCCAGGAACTCAATCAAGTTACAAATCCTATGTGTGTCAGGAGTGTGGTAAAGGGTTTAGTCAGAATATGTACCTCCAGTGGCATCAGAAAATTCACACTGGAGAAAAACTTTGTAAAACTCCAAGTGACAACCTAGAAAAGCCCTCTAAGAGTCCGAGTGATGAGCCAGGGAAGCAGTGTATGAGTAAAGGGGCTGACTCAGCAAAACTGTGTGAACTTCAAGGTTGGGACCAAGAAAAATCACCTATTAGTAAAAGTAGTGAACAAGAAAAACTGCATAAGAGTCAGCTTGGTGACAGTCCGCTCATTCTTCATCCAGAGCCTGTAAAGCATCAGAAAACTCCTACACACGCCAAGTGCTTCAGATGTAAGAAGTGTGGGAAGACATTCAGTCGGGCCTTTCATCTTGCTCAACACCACAAAGCCCACACTCAGAGACTCTATGAATGTGCTTCATGTCCTGCAGTCTTCAACTTAAGGAAGCATTTCTTCCTGCATCGCAAAACACATTTCCCCAGAACTGTCTTCCAGTGTCAAGAATGCAGAAGGATCTTTAACCGGAGGTCAGCACTCATTAAGCACCAGGCTGTTCATACAGGAGAGAAGTCATACAAGTGTAATGAATGTGGTAAAGCTTTCAACCACTCCTCCACCCTGAAGCTCCACCAGAGGACTCACAGCGGAGAGAAGCCTCACAGATGCAGTGAGTGTCGGAGAACCTTCATTCGGAGAGCAGACCTTACAGAGCATCAGCGAGTCCACTCAGGCTTCAGACCCCACCAGTGTCCGCTGTGTGCCAGGAGTTTTAGCCGGCCCTCACACTTGAGTCGACACCTGCTGAGTCATGCTGCAGAAAGGCTCTTTGGCTGTGCTAAATGCAAGGAGACCTTCGGCCATAAAGAGCAGCTAGAGCGGCACTATAAAATCCACACCATCGAGTGCTCCTACGAATGTAAGCAGTGTGGGGAACACTTCATTTGCAGGTCAACTCTGAATTGCCACCTGAGCATACACATCAGAGAAAATACAAGCAAGAAAGTATTGGGTCAGAACTCACAGCACACTGAAAAATGCTTTAAGAATACCAAGTGTGGGAAAGCCTTTAACCACAGCAAATACCTGGGGCAGCATGAGAAGACTCATACCCAGGTGACATCCTGTGAGCATAGCCCATGTGCGGAAACCTGTGACCAGAGTACTCGGCTTATTTGCCATCCGAGCATCTGTGCTGCCATAAAACCAAATGACTGCACTGAGCCTGAGAGATGTGTGCATGACACCTCTGTCAGTGAGCACCAGCCTTCCCAAAGGGAGTGGCCCTTTAAGTGTGATATATGCAACAGGACCTTCAAACAGAGTGCCCATCTTTCAAAACATCAGTTGATTCACACTAGAGAGAAACCCTTTAAATGCAGTGAATGTGACAGAGCCTTCAAGCAGAGTAACTACCTCATTCAGCACCAGAAAATTCATACTGTAGAGAAGCACTTTGAATGTAGTGAGTGTGGGAAAACATTTCATCAGAAATCATGTCTTTCTAAGCATCAGAAAATCCACTCGGGGGAGAAGCCCTTTAAATGTGGTGACTGTGAAAAAGCCTTCATTTCCGGTGCCCATCTTATCCGACACCAGAGAATTCACACTGGGGAAAAGCCATATGTTTGTCAGGAATGTGGGAAAGCCTTCAGTCAGAGCTCGTGCCTTACTCTTCACCTCAGGATTCACACTGGGGAGAAGCCATACTCATGTAGCACATGTGGGAAAACCTTTGCTCAGAAAGCAAATCAAAGGAAGCATGAGAGGACTCACAGTGGGGAGGAGTCTTACGCCTGTGATGTGTGTGGGAAAGTCTTTGTCTTCAGCACCCATCTCAGGCAACACCAGAGAATCCACACCAAGGAGAAACCATATTGTCAAGACTGTCAAAAAGCCTTTCACAGCTGCTCTGCTCTGAGCAAACACCAGAAACTTCACACTTGTAAAGTAGCAAGTAACACTGCTGAGAGCCACTTGGTTACAGCGGAGTGCCATACTTCTGAAGGCCTTCATCTGAAGCCAGCCATTGAAACCAACACATTGCAAACCTCCACTCCCCATAAGTCCTAATAAAAGTTGACAAGGCAGACTGGACAGAAGCATTTCATCTAGACCAGCGGTTCTCAACTTTCCTGATGCTGCGACCTTCTAGTTCAGTTCCTCATGCTGTGGTGACCTCCAACCATGAAATCATTTTGTTGCTACCTCATAGCTGTAATGTTGTTACTGTTATGGATTGTTAAGTTTTCCAGTAGTCTCAGGAGATCCCTGTGAAAGGGTCTTTCCACCCACAAAGGGGTCAAGACCCACAGGTTGAAAACTTCTGATTTAAGAAGCTGTGCAAGTCAGGATTTGGTAGTAGACCTTAGAGCCAGTCCACCTGAATTGAATTCCAGTTCTGTCTTCCTAATTGGCCTTGTGAAAACTTTTCCTCATCTGTAAAATGGGCATAATATCCCTATTCCTCAGGGCTGTGGTGAGCATTAAATTTTGAACACCTGATGCCTGGTACATAGGATGTGTTCGCTATTGATGAACTATGGATGAGTGTCTAACAATATAGCACAAATACACTTTTATGATAAAGATGAAAACTAGTAAACTGTTCACTGTGGTTAATGTTCACTGGCTTTTTAAAAGGAATTATTTATTTTATGTATGTGAGCACACTGTAGCTGTCTTCAGACAGAGAGAGCATCAGATCCCATTACAGATGGTTCTGAGCCACCATGTGGTTGCTGGGAATTGAACTCAGGACCTCTGGAAGAGCAGTCAGTGCTCTTAACCACTGAGCCATCTCTCCAGCCCCATTCACTGGCTTTTAATGTTTTCCCATTTTCCAGTTTTTGCTCAACTCTTTACTCTTTTTAATACCAGGCTTTTGATTTTTTTGCATTGATTTGCTTTGTTTTAGTTTTTTCCACATATAAATTCATAAAATAATTTTATAATTTCAGATTGCTAAAACTTACAACCTTCCAAAATAGGAGGTCAAAGGAGTCCTTGTTCACAGGCCACCTCTTCTCACCATCCCTCCATTTGAACTGTTACGTATACAAGAATCAAGCTTGTTATGGACTCAGTGGCTGCAAACATCTGGATTCATGCGTGAAATGTGCTAACAGCTGGGGAAGTTAGGAGCTGCCTGAGACGCTAACACATAAGGCAGCATGCATGGAAGACGTCGCTGGTGAGAACTGTGTATGACAGTGCTTGCAGGAACGGTGGCCACTCCACTTTGCAGGCATTCTGCTAGGCTATAGGGCAGGCATACTAACAGGACTGCCTTTGCCCCCAATGTTTCTGTAATGAGAAACAGCCCCCAGGCACAGGATTTTTCTCATCTGACAGGTGCCATCTTTAAAATACTTCCTTTATGTCACAGGAAGTTCTGAGGCCACTGAGGATTAGTGGTGAGCCCAGTGGGCAAGAATCCTTCCTGTTGGGACTCCTGGCCTATCTAAGCCTTCCTGCTAGAAACCTCATGGAAACACAGTGCTGCATTGCCCCCTTGTCAGCCGAAGGCTTTTGTGTTCTACCCACTGAGCAGCCCCATCACATATTAAGTACAAAAGAGTCTTAACGTGCATGGACATTTAACTAATACTCACCACATTTGGGAGGCTTAAAATAACTGGTGTATGTAACTTGATTTTAATTTTAAAAGTTTGAAACAAGGTCTCACTATATACCCTTGGCTACCCTGGAACTCCCTGTGTAGTTCCAAGCCTGCCTCCCAAGTACTGGGATTAAAGGTGTGCCCCACTATGCCCAGACCTTTTTTTTTGGCTTGTACTTTCTTGGGATCCTCTGGCTGGGTCGGATTTGACATGAGGATCTAGCTGACTTTTGGGTCCAGGCTATAATGTTGACCATTCTCTTTCAAGCTGCGTTTACTTCCTGCATGTGATCTGTGCCCTCTGGAGCTAGCTAATCTAAGAAACTGACAGACTGGCTACAAAGAGTGTGTAAGCAGAGTGACCGAAGGCAGGGATACACACACACTAGTGGATGTTTTGTTTTGTGTAAAGGGCGCTACTGTTGAGAGAGGTCTTGAGAAGCACCCACGTTGTCCCAATATCAATATCCGGTGGCTCACAGCCACCTATAACCCCTGCTCTAGGGGACCTAACGCATGGCTTTCTTAGAGTAGTTGTGCTCAGATGCCTATGCCCATTCATAAGCATGCATGAATACGCAGTACAGAAAAGATACTTTCAAGAAGAGACCAGAAGTGTATGCAAGCTGTTGGTCAGGGTGGGCATGAGGCACTTGCTTCTCTGATTTAAGCTTTGGTCTATAAGCAAGCCAAGCTCAGGCTCCTGCACTGTCCGAACAGTCCTATTTATTCCCTCCAAACATCACATGACCTCCACAGGTCTTGCCTCAGCACGTGCGTCTGTCTCAGCTGACATCATGCTTGCCAATCAGCCTGAGTCCAAGGAAGCAGCAAAAAAGCCTCTGCACACCACCAGAAGTTTTTTGGTGTGTTTCTCTCTTTGGAATCCCAACAAACACAGCTCAACTACGCAGTGTAAGGCAGACCAATACATGCATGTTGTTAGCAAAACATCCTTCATCACCTGTCCTTTCACATGCTTGCTTTAGCAGAACATCCCTTCTGTGTCTGATTCAGTGAAACGTTCCTTTACGAGTCTGCCTTAGCCTTCACCTGTGTCCACTTTCAGGAAAATACTCCTTCATATGTTTGCCCCAGCACAACACCATCCAACACAACTGACTCTCCAAAGAACCCTTAGTTCCCACTTCACATACACTTGGTAGTTTATACACAACAATTCCCCACAGTGCTGGAGGATAGAAGGCCAGAATCAAGGTTTGGGCAGACTTGGTATTTGAGAGGATGTTTCCTGGTTCATAGATGGTACCTCCTTCCAGTGATGAGTGGAGATTCATGAGGCTTCCTGCCTCTTCAAGGCCTCATGTCAGCCATGTTGGATGTTGGGTTTCCAAATAGGAATTTGGGGAACACATTCAAATAATAGCTGATGTGGGCAGAGAACAGTGGGTAAATGGACAAACCTGGGAAAGCCTGCTGCATTTGAAGGGGTGTTTGGGTAAGATGCTTCCTGAGGGAGTTTCTAAATTGCTAGGACATAAATCTAGATCGGGGGTGGTCACCTTGCCATGAAGGGTAATCCTATCCCCATTGTGAACCTATGGGGCCAAAGAGATGGAGTTCAATCCCCAACACCCACATCAGATGGCTCATAGCCACTAGAACTTTAGTTTCAGGGGATGGAAACCCTCTTCTGACCTCCATAAGCACCCCCCCACACGCATAAATAAGAATTGTTTTTAAAAATATAGACCTAACCAGTAATGAGGTGATGCTATGGAACAGAGCACTGACAGAAGTTTCAGACGCCTGCATCCACCTGCTCCTGAAGGCAGATTTGCTCTATTAGCCAGTACTTCCCTTTCTTAAAGAAGCATAATGCTCTTGGGTTGACAGGAAGTCTCTATTTAATAAGCCATTGAAAACTAAACAGGGTGTAGTGGCACACACCTGTAATGCCCCAGCACTTCGGAAGCAGAGACGGGAGAAGCAGAAGTTCAAGGTCAGGGCAGGGGAAATGACTCTGGGTGAAGCTCTGGCCTTGGAAACAAGGATCCTGAGAATCTGGCTTTGAAGAATACTCCCTCAGAGAGGGGCCAATAGAAGAAAGAATGTTCATTGCATCCCTAACTGGGAATACTGTGAGAAATGTGTAACACAGGGAGCAGACGGAAGTCTAGCAAGCAGTGGTTTGGACAGCCCACACTGCACCGAGCCCCAGTGCTGCAGACGGCATGTGTGGGATGATAGGAACAAGGTATGGACTGACGAGGGTAGAATGTTTCCATGCTGTGGTTACAGCAAAATAAAGCTACATCTGTTCAAAGGATACAAGAGAAAACACAATCTGTGAAAGCCTGCGACACTGGGGGAGGATCGGTGGAGGGTCTTCATATGGAGGTGAGGAAGAGCCTTCATACTTCGCAGTTATACTTTGTGGCAAATGGGCATAGATAATACAAACCGAGGGGCAGGAAGAAACACGCTCAAGAGAAACTACTGAGTTTCTAAGCTATGCAGATGATAGGAATTGGTACCTTCGTATTTCTGGGCATGTTTCAAATTATCCTTTACAATGAGTATAAGTTACTTGACCAAATAATTTCAATGCATACACAAAGATCCCTAACATCACTGACAAAAACTCAGGAAGCCACTTCCCCCTTTTTAGATGAGGAATGTCAAAGCCTCCCCCATTGGCAGGGAAGCTTGACCTCAGCTGTCCCGACAAGCTAACATGTGAGGTCCATTTTCCTCAACCTTGGACCCCACCCAATCTCCACATACATAGTTACTGGTTCCTGGTATTTCCTGTTTGCTCAAGACCCTGGGTGCTTTGGCAAAGGGAGCCAACTAGAGTCTTCCCTGGGACTTACATATGTGGTTGCTAGGTAGAACATCTTTGAGCAGGCAGTAACCATGTGAACTGCCACTTGGGGAGGCCTGGAGGATGAAGCTGGAGATGGAGAGAAAGATGTACAATGTGAGAAGAAAACCAGAAAAGCCAGGCAACGCCATTTAAACCTTACATTCATCTGTGCCCCGTGACTGAAGCACTTCCCAGTAATGTAAGGTTTTAAAAATTCTTAAGTTCTCAGGGCTGGAGGGATGGCTCAGCAGTTAGGAGCATACTGCCCTTGCAGAGGACCTGAGTGCAGTTCCCAGCACTCATGTCAGGTGGCTCACAACCATCTGTCACTCAAGCTCCAGGGCATCTAGTGCCCTATTTTGAATTTCTTGGGTATCTGCAACATGGGCACCTACCCATACACACACACACACACACACTAAAAAATAAAATCATTTTAAAAAATAAAACTTTGTACCAGGCAGTGGTGGTGCAGACCTTTAATCCCAGCTCAGAAGGCAGAGGGAGGTGGATCTCTGTGAGTTCAAGGCCAGCCTGGTCTACAGAGTGAGTTCCAGGACAGCCAGGGCTACACAGAGAAACCCTGTCACGAAAAACCAAAAAAAAAAGAAAAGAAAGAAAGAGAAAAGTGAGAGCAGGCTCACTGGGTAAAAACACTTGTCACCATGCCTAACTCCTAACTCCCTGGGACCCACATGATAGGAGAGAATGGACTCTGGAGGCTGTCTTCTGACTGCCACACAAAACACCATGGCGTATGCACACCCACAAGATGGACACACACATGTACACATGCGCAAACACAGATAAATGTAATTGAAAAAATATATACAGTAAAGGACCAGTTAGTTTTAAACGGGAGAGGAGGACAGGACAGGCAGGGATCCTGCAATCTTGTACAGAAAACCCTGAGCTATGAGCGCCCACGGGAGGCACAGAAGTCCAGGAGAGGAGTGCAGTGGTACACACTTGAGATCCCGGCAATGGGACTCTGAGACAGGAAATCCAATCGGAGGCCACCCAGAGCTACAGAGGAAGACACTGTCTCAAACACTAGAAAAAAAGGGGGATCAATCTTCTCTTGAAGGCTGGGCAGGGCTCACCCAGTGCCAGAAGATTCGAGAACTTTGATTCATGGTACGGCTCCTTCTGGCCAGGCTCCATGCAGCCCCAACTCTTCCACGGTGAAGTCCATCCGACACTTCCTTAAAGATCGCCAAGTGTGCAAAGGTGGACAAGATAAGCCGGTATCGCAGTAGCAGCGTAGTGGATCAGGCTGTCCACACTGCTTTCCTGCCCTCTGCTGGTAGGCCTAGAGAGTGTGCTTTTTTTTTTTTTTTTCCTTTCTACTTCCTTTTCATTTTCTTCTTTTTGGAAACAAGGTCTCACAATATAGCCTTGGCTGGCTAAATTCCAAGTGATCTACCTGCCTCTGTCCTTGAGCACTGGAATTAAAGGCATCACCACTATGCCTGGCTTCACTTCTCCTTGGTACTCATTACTGTCTGGAAATTATCCCAATCAATACGTGATTGGGTACGGTGCTAACCCCACCCTTGAGCTGAGCTTGTGGAGCATGCACATGGCAGCTGTCACACACACACACACACACACACACACACACACACAGAAGCTATCAAGCCACCGTGTGCAAGATATACGAGGAAGTCCAGCATTCCCCAAGGCCCAATCTCTGATGCCATCCCAAGGTTCTGACCCAGGGATGAGGACCAGGGACGAACACAAACATCCTATGCCATATATTGGGTGACATGAAGTCTGCTAGACTTTGTCCTGAGGTCTCATCTCAGAGCATACTGCCCCTGACCTCCCAACTCCCCACAGTTCCCGGCAATAAAAGTTTCCCCCTCACCATGACTCTTCCCTAAGGATCGGGGGATAAAAGAATGTCACATCATACATGGAAGACAGTATTCACTGGGGGTGAGAGGGTCACCTAGGCCAAGGGAACCCAAACTCACTTCTGTTGGCTCTAAAACTGACCTGGTACACAGGGTCTGGTGTATTTCAGGCTAGTCACGGCTCGCCGTAACTTAAGATTACTTTGAAATTCTGGCCCACCTTTTCTCCACCTTCCAAGTGCAAGAATTACATGTTCACACCACCACACCCTGTTTACACAGGAGTAGGCATTGGACCACAGTTTCCTGCATGCTGTGTGTGCACTCTACCTTCCAGCCTTTGTGTGGGTTCTGGGAATGGAACTCAGATCCTCAAGCTTACAAGGCAAGAACTTTACTGACTGAGACATCTCCCTAGCCTGACCTTGAACTGACCTTTCTTAGGCATCTCTCACATACTGGGATTCTAGGCAGACACCAAGTGTCTCAGTTTATTCCAGGCTGGGATGGAACCCAGGGCTTTGTGCATGGGAGGTGAACATTCTATCAACAATACACTTTATTGGGATAAATGTAAGGGTGTTTGGGGTCCTTCCTTTCCTTTTCTTTCTTCTTCCTTTCTACAATCTTCCCACTAAGGTCTAGCCATTACCCTCACATCATGGGAATTTCCCAGGGACATGAACAATGGATAATTAAATTGTGCTGAAATTATAATGTGATGAGGACTTCTAGGGAGCAGAGTCTGGGAAGGGGAGACAGATGGTTATTAAAGAATTACAACATGGCAATTATCACAGCTTTGGAGCTGGCATCCCAGGGGGATTCCTGTGGGAACCCAGGGAGGCAGCTGCTGACTCCCACTGGACTGGGTGGGAATGGAAAAAGGCTGACTTTGGGAGAATCTAAGGGGTTTTACAGCCTGGCTAGGCAGGGTATACATGCCTGTAATCTCAGCACTCAGGAGGCTCAGGCAGGGGGATTGCTATGAGTTGAAGGCTAGTCTCAACTACACAGTGAGTTTGAAGCCAGCCTGGGCTTCATAGTGAGCTCCAGGCTAGTCTGTATTACAAAGTGAGTTCCAGACCAGCCTAGCCTAAAGTGCAGGACTCTACAAAACCAGGGATTAGAGAGCAATGCAGAAGTTAAGGGCACTGGACTGCTCACGAAGAGGGCTTGAGTTCAAGTCCCAGTACCCACACTGGGAAGTTCACAGTTCTATACCTTCGGCACCACGGGGTCTGACACACTCTTCTGACTTTTGTCTCTGTCTCTCCCCTTCCCTGGTTGGGATCAGAAATCTATCCCCATTCTCTCTTCTCAGCCATTGGCTGATCAGCTTTTATTGACAAATCAGAGACTAAATGGGGAGCAATGTTTATACAACTTTCAGGCAGAACATACCTAAAGCAGAGACCTTTGGGAAATGTAGTTTCTGGTGCCAAGAAGCCCTGAACTATGTGAACTGTCTCCCTCCCTCAATTTCTCTTGCTTGTTTTCTCTTCTCTCCCTCCATTCTTGTCTCTCTCCCATCCCCTTTCTTATTTCCTTGTCTGTCCTTCCTTTTGTTTCTTTTTTATTTCTTTTGAATGGTTTTATTCCATGCTTGTTGTTGCTGAGCACTTTTCTCCACGTATACAGTCCAGGATCTCATCCAGGGGCCGGTGCAACCCACCGCTGCCGGCAGCTCCTCACACCTCAGTGTGTGCACTCAAGACACCTGCCATATCAATGCCCATCTTACACGAGGTTCAAGATTCTGTCAAGTTGACAACACTAACCGTCACATCCTGTCTTAAAAACAAAAACAAAAAAAACAAAAACAGCCCTCCTCTTCCCTAAAACAGTAAAAAGAGCTGGGACGTAGCTCAGAGGTGGAATGCTTGCCTGCCTAGCATACTAGGCAGTATGTTTAATGTCCAGAATTACACACAGAGAGAGCACTTATTAAAACCAAAGGGTCAAGTGTCCACAGGGAAGGCACAGACACTAAAGAATTCACACAGATTTTATTAAATTTATTTTCCTTTTACCAACACCAAAGTCACTGGCCTACTTCAGCAGGAGTTTCCGGTTTTGCCTATATGTACACGCCCTGGTCAGAAGCAGAAGGAAAAAGAAAAAGAAGCTTAAAGTGGGTCAGGTGGGCATGCCTGTTGTTATGGCAGTTGGGAGGTTGAGACAGGAGAATTGTCCTGAGTTCCAGACTAGCCTTGGTTACAGAGTGAGACCATATCTCAAAAAGTCCGAACACATGGGTTGTGAGATGGCTCATAAGGTAACGAAAGCTGCCAACAAGTCTGCTAAGCTGGGTCTGATCCTCAGGACATACAGAGCTGATGGCAAGAACGGACTCTAGAGAGTTGTCCTCTGACCTCCACGGGCCTGTCTTGGTATGCATGTGCTATACTTCACACACACACACACACACACACACACACACACACATGAGATAGATAGATAGATAGATAGATAGATAGATAGATAGATAGATGATATATGGAGATATTGATGAAGGATAGCTAGCTAACTAGATAGATGTTAGATGGATGAATGTATAGGTAGATGGATGGATAGACAATAGATTGATGGATCACAAGATGGGGGAAGACAGAACTGACCCCATACATCAGAGGCTCAGCCAGAGATACTGTTTCTAGTCAAGAGGCCCAGTACCATAACTGAACAGCGCCCCCTCCCAAAATTATGTCCCCCACTTTCCTACTCCACAGCTTCTTCCCAAGTGGCCCTTATGGAAACAGTCTTTGTCGGTATAATTAAGACAAGCTGACATCACCGTGGGTTTAGATCCAGCCTGTATCCAAACAGTGGGGTCATTATATGAGAAAGGCTAGGCCTCGGTGTGTCTCAGAGAGAAAACAAAACACCTACCTAATGAACAGGAGCCTAAATGTCCCTGGCTGGGACCCAAACATCGAAATGAGGCTATGGATGTGACTTGGTGGGACAAGTGCTCTCTAGCACATGGAAACCTGGAGTCACATCCACCTCTAAATGACATAGGCATGGTAGTGCACACCTGTAAACCTGTACTAGAGAGCTGGAAGCAGGAACATCGGGAGTTTCAGGTCATTCTCAGCTACACCATGAGATTGACTAGCCTGGGCTGCATGAGACCCCGCCCGCTAAAATCAAAGAGAAAAAAGCAAAAAGAGGAAAGCCTGACATCTCCGCCTTCAGGTCTCATCTGTCTTCCTTGCTTACCTGCTTACCTGTGCACTGGGATTACCTACCTAGCATCTGAGCAGACCTGGCCTCTCTCCCACTTACAAACTGAAGACACAAAGCTAAGAGCAACTAGGATACCTTATTGTCAGCTGTTTACAGCGTTCTGTTCCAGACCAGCCTAAAGGTCTTCAGTCACTGTCCTAAGCCCTTGGTCTCCTTGGATAACAGGAACATGGCGAGGCTGGGTGGGCTGGAGAGATAGCTAAAAGGTTAAGAGCACTAGCTTCTCTTTCAGGGGACACAGGTTTGACTCCCTTTACCTATATGGTGGCTCAGAACCATTTGTAACTGATCCCCAGTCCCAGGGAATAATCCAATGTCCTCTTCTGGCAGGCACATGGTGCACAAATTTACATATAAGCAAACAAAACAAAATCCATTCACATGAAAATTAAAAATAAAAACAGAAGTAGATGAGGCTGGGATGAGCTCACACCGAGCAGCACTGGCCTCGTGGAACAGGCTTGTTCCCTCAAGCACTTGAACTTCACACCAACCTGCAGGAGCAGCTCTGAGATTAACGGCTCAGTCAACCACATCTTGACTGGACCTGTTCACGGCCTCTACTACCCATATGCCAGGTCCTCCCTTGTTTAAATTCGAGTCTCTAGTCACCAAGCTGCAGCTGCAATATTTGGATTTCATCTTCCCAACGTGGCTACTGTGAGGAGAATGTCTTCCTTCCTACCCACCAAGGACTCCAGTTACATGAAGTCAGAGGCAAAGCTGAGCTGGAAGATACAAACTAAGGAATGTCCAGGGTTCCCAGCTACTAAAGGCAGCTGAGAGCCCGATGTAGGATAAGCAATCTGCCCTCAGGGAATCCTTTGCTAACTGATAATATAGGATGTCTGTCCTGCAAATCCAGAACTTTACATATTTTGCATTTATTTATCTTTATGCGTGTTTGTGTGTGGAGTGGCATGCGTGTGGATGTCAGCAGAGGTATGGGAGCCAATTTTCTCCTTTCGCCATGTGGGTCCTGGGGAGCCAATTCAGATTTTCAGCCAGATGACTTTATCCACTGAGCCATCTGGACAGCCCTAGATAATAACTTCAAGAGATGAAAACTGAATATAGGCTTCAGACATGCTCTACCTCTCAGCCATATGCTGGTAGAGCCAGATGCTCTACCAATGAGCCACACCCCCAGGCTCTCACTGGGGGACTCTAGGCAAGGGCTCTCCCTCTGAGCCACGCCCCCATTCCTCCCAAAGGTAGAGGTGTCCTTCCTGTGCCCTGGCTAAGTACCATGAGCTGTTAGGTTTCATCATTAATGCCAGGCTAATACTTGTCACCTTCGTACTAAGAAGCCTGGGGCAGAAGATAAGGAGCTCCAGATTAGCCTGAGATACATGAGACCCTGTCTCAAAAAATTAACAGCTGGGCATGGTGCCATTTGCTCTTCTTCTCAGCCCTGGAGAGGCAGAGGCAGGTGGATCTCTGTGATTTGGAGGCTAGGGAGGTCTACGTATTGAGCCAGACTAGCCAAGTTTTCAGTGTTCTGTCTTAACAATGTTTAACAAATGAATATATCAGTGACAATGTTGGTGAAGAATATATAAACAATCCGGCTACGCAAACCTTGATATGATCTGCACATCCACTCTTTTAGTTTCAGACAGGATCTGCATATATATAAAATGGTATAGCCCTGGCTGTCCTGGAACTATGTAGACCGGGCTAGCCTTGAACTCTCAGAGATTCAACTGACTCTGCCTCTGCCTCCTGAGCACTGGGATTAAAGGCATGTGTCTCTTTTTCTTCCTCCTCCTCTTCCTCCTCCTCCTCTTCCTCTTTTTATTCTTGAACTTTATTTTTCTCCTTCATTATTCTTCTCCTGTTTTTAATGGAGGAAGGGACCCACAAAGATAGGGAGAAAGCCGGGGACCTTTGTAGTTTTGTGATTTAGGGAGAGAGAAAATGAGAGGCACAGGGAGAGGAGAGAAGGAGAGAGGGGGGCAGACATGCTGGAGCGGTGGCTCAGGGGTTCAGAGCACTTACAGGTCTTACAGAGAATCAAGCTAGGTTCCCAGGGCACACATGGTGGCTCACAATTACTTCAACTCCACCTCACAGGAACCCTCTTACATCTTCTGGCCTCCACGGACCCTGCACTCATATATACACACTCCACACAAAGACATACACACACACACACACACACATACACACACACAATTAAAAATAATGTCTTGCTGGCAGTGGTGACACACGCCTTTGATCCTAGCACTCCGGCGGAGGCAGAAGCAGTCGGATCTGTTTGAAGCTAGCCTGGTCTACAGAGTGAGTTAGTAAAGTATAGCTACACAGGGCTATACAGTGACACCCTGCCTCAAAACAACAACAGTCTCAAAAGAGATGTAGGAGAGACAAAGAACTGCGAAGTGGGACCGGAACTGAAGGACATGGTGATGGGGACATCAAAGACCCCTTTATGCATCCATTTTTCTTCTTTTCTTCCTTTCTCACACTTCCAGCCCCATTTCTGTCTTTCTTTCTTTGAGATGGGGTCTTATGTAGCTCAGGCTAGCCTGAAACTTACTATTTAGCCAATCACAACCTTGAACTTGAGACCCTCTTCCTCCATCTCTTAAATGCTGTGGTGGCAAAAGTGTGACACCTGAATCATCTAAACCTGGGGACTGAACCCATGGCTTTGAGCATTCTAGGCCAATACTCCACCAGCTAAGCCCCATCCCCCGCTTCTGAGATAGCATCTTTCTGTGTAGCTCAGACTAGCCTTGAACTTATACCCATCCTCCTGCTTCAATCCTCCCAAGTGCTGGGACCATAGTAGTGGACCACCACACCTGGCTGGTATCCATGTCTAAGTGACTTGGGGACAAAGAGGTTTTGGAATAACTCACGCGATCAGGATGACCAAGAAGGTTAGGATAGCCAATCCCACAGTCACCAAGTCTCCCACCAACACCATGTTCCTCAGTTTGTTGTCAGCCTGGAACTTCAGAGTCATGCGGAACTGCCCATCCTCTGGATAGAGAGAGGTGGAACTCAGCTTCAAACCATTGCCTGGCTCGGTGGCCTCCTCCACCTCACCTGCTCAGGGCTCCCCACCCAGCACCATGGTTTAGGCTCCCAAGTACCATTCACCTAGGGCAGACACTGCAGCCCAGCCCAGCCCAGTGACCGCCCAAACTAAGGGCTAAGTGAACCACACTTCTTGCTGGCTATGAAAAGAAGGCATGAGGTTGGACCCAAACCCAAGAAAGAATTGGGTGTGGTGGCTCACAACTATCATCTGAATACTTGAGACACTGAGGCAGGAGGACTGCTCTGACCTGAAGGCAGTCTGGGCTACAGAGTGAGAACCTATCTCTCAAAAAGGAAGGGAAAAAGGGAAATGAGGGGAAGAGCAATGGAAAAGGGAGAGAAGGAAATGAAAAGGGGGGAGGGAGGGAGGGAAGACATCAACCTGGGACACCAAACGCAGATAACCAGATAACGTCTCCTGGCAGCATGCTTTGTAGCTGGAGAGCACGGCCACCCCCCACCCGAGGACTTCATGGCATCTTCTCTCTCCTCAGCCCTGCAACTCTTTCTACAACCAAGGCTCTTGGCTTGACCTCCAAACTGTAACTGTAACTACCCATCCCCTGGACACACTGAAAGAATAAACTTTTTGATTAAAAATAAAAATAAGTCGAGTAGGGTGGCACACACCATTAGGCAGATCTATGTGAGTTTGAGGCCAGCCTGGTCTACATAGGGAAATCTTGTCTCAACAAATCAAAAAACAAAACTAAACAAGTGGAAAACAAAAATGAGCAGGTGAGTCCTTGTGTTGGGTCCTAATTGGAATAAATCGTCAGCCGTGGACAATTAGGGACATTGGTGGACAGGTGTAAAATTGTCTGGTGTCACTGAGGACATGGGCTGGTAGTCAGGTAATGCTGGCTACACAAGCATGATGACCTGAGTTCGAATCTCAGAACTTATGTAAAAAGTTGGGTATAGTTATACACACACACCTCTAAGCTCCAGGGCTGAGGGAGGCTGAGACAGAAAGATTGCTGAGACTTCTTGGATCCCAGTCGGGCTCCAGATCCAGCAAGAGAAGACCCTCTTTTGAGGGACCATGTTGGAGAGAGACAGGGGGGGATACTGGTGTCTTCCTCTGGCCTGTGCATGTTCCTCTCCATAGCCAATGTTCATACATGCCACATGCATACACACGGAACTTATCTGCTATCAAGAGACTGTTGTGGTTATAGGAGACAATGTCCTTAGAGCCACATGTTCTGTATGGCAGAAGGAAGATACCTGTGGTTCTTTCTTAAAGACTGTGGTGGTCTGAATGAGAATGGTCCCCACAGGCTCATAAAATACTTGGTCATCATGGAGTGGCACTGTTTGAAAGGATTGGGGGTGTGGCCTTGCTAGAGGATTGTGTCACTGGAGGTGGGCTTTGAGGATTCAAAAAAGCCCATTCTAAGCTCAGAGTCTCTCTCCCTTCCTGCTGCTTGCAGATCTGGATGTAGAACACTCCACTACTTCTCCAGCACCGTGTCTGCCTGTATGCTGCCATGACAATAATGGGCCTCACCTAGGTCACATGGTTCTAGTTTTAGAGTCAAGGATAAAAGGAAAGGGTTTTGAAATCTCCTAAGGAAGGCCGCTGAGGCGAGGCACGTGTCAGGGATGTCCCTGCATGGAGACCCAGAGACACCACTGAGCGAAGCTATGAAGCATGGATTGCCTTGGAGATCTCAAGATGTTGGAGATGTCAGAACCATGGCTCACCTGCTGAGGAGAGTTGCTGACAGGGAGTAGAACCAGCCCAAGAGAAAGAAGTGTGTGCCAGTCAACAAAGCTGAAAGGAGTTGGAGATCTGAAGAGTGCTTTGACATCAGCCATGGAGAGGCAGAGTTGGGGTTTGCCCATCTTGTTTTCAGTCTTGCTTTGATCCAGCATGCCCTCACTGTGTTCCCTTTCCTCCCTTTTGGGACATTAATCCTGTGCCATTGTATGTTGAAAGATGTGGTCTGTTTTCTGTTTTGATTTTTACAGAGAGTTACAGTTAAGAGACTGTGTGAGACTCAGAAGAGACTTTGAACTTTAAAGCAGAGTGGAGGCTGTGATAGGCTAAGGGGCCGTTGGGAGCTGGAGTAAATGCATTTTGCACTGTGGTATGGCTACAAGGCTATCGTAGCCAAGAAGTGTGATGCACTGGTTTGAATGAAAATGGCGTAAATGATGATGGACTGAACCTCTGAAACACTAAGCCAGCCCCCGTTAAGTGCTTTCCCCTAAGAGTTGCCATGGTCATGGTGACTCTTTACAGCCATGGAATACTGACTGAGATAAACATTATGGCAAAAAAATAAAAATAAAAAATAAATATAAAGGTAGAGGGGATAGAGAGACAGCCCAGTGGGTAGAGAGGAACACTGACTGCTCTTCCGGAGGACCTGAGTTCAATTCCCAGCACCCATGTGGTAGCTCACAACTGTCTGTAACTCCAGTAAAAATAAAGTGTTAAAGATAGAATAAAATTTACAGCAATGACTAAAATGGGTGAAACATGGGCAGAGAAACATTGCAGTTCAATGCAAAGTGATCTTTCAGGAAGTGTCACCGAGAGGCCCTGAGACCTGAAGAGAGAAAGAGGGGAGCCATGTAGGGTAGGGATAGCAGAGCAATGGCCAGGAGGGTGGGTCTGTACCATCCGCTCTACTGTAAGGATATTGGGTGTATATGGAATGTTTGAGTGACTGAGTCAGTCTCTCTATGCTTCCCACATATGAGAATATCTAAACATAAGCCTTGTTTTCCGAGAGAGGATCTTTTGAATATGTGTGTGTGTGTGTGTGTGTGTGTGTGTGTGTGTGTGTGTGTGTGTGTGCGTTTGTATTTGTGCCAGAGGTTAGGCATTTTCTTTAATCCCTCTCCACCATGATTTTGATGCATGGTGTCTCATTGAACTTCGTTCTTGCAAATTCATCCAGGCTGGCCAGTGAGTTTCAGGAATCTACTTATCTCCCCCACTACCCCACCTCCTAATGATAAGGTTATAGACAGGAGCTATGCAGCTCAGGCTAGCCTTGAACTTCAAATCCTCCTGCTTCAGCCTCCCAAGTGCTTATGAGGAACCTTAAAACAAGGACTGTGGGGAGCCTTGAAACCACTCTACAGGAACACAGCTCTCTTTTTCATGCCACCCCTGGTTTTTCCAAACCCACAGCTTACCAAAGCAGTACTTTTCCTTGATGCACTTGGGAATGGTTTTCTTGCAATATAAACAGTCCAGGATCTCCTCTTTGAACGAGTCTGGGCGGGGCAAAAGGGAGATGTGGAGAAAAGCAGATCCCAAGAACCGGCAAGAACAGGGGGGGGAATAAGGGGAAAAGGAGGTGGGGGGTTCCCCTGGGCCTCTGAGTGTTGCAGGAGCTGCTGCCCAGCACAGCAGGTGGAGCAAATGCAGGCCATTTATGTGAGAAATGGTTTTCGAAAGATTCAATGGAATTTCCATAGGCCAGTTGCCTGAATGTTCTGATCACAGAATATTTAGGTGTGTGTGTGCTAAGGATTAAACTCAGAGTCTTGAGTATTAGGCAGGGGCTCTACCACCGAGCCACACCCCAGCCCCTCACTGGGAGATTCTAGGCAGGGGCTTTACTATTGTTGTACATTGCAAGTCAACTTCTTTTTTTTAATCCTGAGACAAGTATTTTGCTCACTCAAGTTGGCTTTAAACTTGTGATTCTCTTGCTTCAGCCTCCGTCAGTGGCTTATGTAGTAGATCTGAGCGAGTCACGCCTCTTCCCATTTGCAGACACTTAACCAGTCTTTTGTTGCTGTCATTTGACATGTTATGTATTTCCTGTGTTCATTCACACAGATGTACACGAATGGAGCCCAGAGAACAACTTAGAGGCGTCTGTCCTCCAGTCATGTGGGACAGAACTCAGATTTTCAAGTTTTTTTTTTTTTTTTTTTTTTTTTTAAGCAAGCACCTTTACCCTCTGAGACACCTTATTGGCCTCAACATTTATTAATTTTTAGATCTGCTACTTTTGGTCTTGGAGCCTCCTCTGACAAAGGTGGGCATGGTGCAGGCTTGTCTGACTCCTCCTCTTCCTGTGCAGAAGGTAAGACATTTCCCAGGATCCATTTGCTTGAGTTACACACTTGTGCCCTCTTCTGAATCAGAGGAAAATGAGAGCTGTGTTGGGTATCATTCCAGGTCGTCAAACTTTCTGTGTGGTTCCCTAGTCTGAGAGGCCAGTATAAATGCCACATACCCAATGGTACTCACAGTTATAGATTTCCTGAGGCCCCAGCTCAAAGGCTGTAATCATTTTCCTTAGCCCTCAAAAAGCAAATCTTGAAGAGCCAGCAAGATGTCACAGCTGGTAAAGGTGTTTGCCAACAAGACTGGTGACCTGAGGTCAATCCCAGGGACCCATAGGGAAGGAGGAGAGAACCAAGTTATCCTCTGACCTTCATATGTGTGCTGTGAGCACGTGCAAACACACACACACACACACACACACACACACACACACACACACTAATAAAATAAAATGTAAAACAAACAAACAAAACAGCAAGCTGGGTGGTGGTAGTACACACCCTTAATCCCAGCACTCTGGAGACAGAAGCAGGAGGACCTTTGTTCTAGGCCAGCCTGGTCTACCAAGTGAGTTCAGGATAGCCATAGCTACACAGAAAAACTCGTCTCAAAGAAACAAACAAATAGACCCAACGCAAGTCTTGAGGTTGTCTTGGTGACTCATGAAATACCAACACTGTTGAGGGTGAGGCAGGAGGACTGCCATGAGTTCCAGGTCAGCATGGGTTACAGAGAGAGAGACCTTGTGTCAAAACAGATGCCATGAGGGAGAGGAGTAAGGCAGAGATAGCTCAGTGGATAAGAATGGCTGCCTTAGAAGCATGAAAATTCAAATTCAATTTTTAGAACAGAAAAGTTGGAGGTGGTATTATGTGTAATTGCAGCTCTGAGGCAGAGGCAGAGGGATCCCAGGGATTCACTGGACAGTCAGTCTAATCAGTGAGCTTCATGACACCAAGAGACCCTATCTCAGAAACCAGGGTGGAGCTGAAGAAATGGCTCAACAGATAAAAAAATTTACCAATTCTCAAATCACAGCCCCACATTGTGGTTCATACCCTTCTGCAACTCTAGTTCCAGGGGGCACTGCACACAAGTAGTGTACATACATACATATATACACATACATACATACATGCATACATACATACATACATACATACTTATTTACATGCATATGTACATACATGCAAACACTCACTCATACAACTTAAAATAACTGAAAATAACATAGTGGATGGCTACTGGGGCATCATGCCCAAGGTTGTTCCTCTGGCTTCCAAAGACATGCACACACACATGTGCTCACACAAATATGTGTACACACATGCATGCACACACATGCACACATATACACACACTTGTGCATGCACGCCCATACATGCACACATGAATGCACACACACACATACGTGTGCACACACATGCCCCCATGCATGCACACATGTGCTCACACATTCATGCATACAAGCATGTGAGCACACACATGCACACAAGTACACACACATATGTACATGCATGCACTCACAGCAAATCACCCTCCTGTGATGATGAGGGGTTCACGGTTTTGTGGTAAAGTAAGTATGGCACTGAGGTTTGATTTGGGAGGAATGGGAAATAGGTGTGGGAGGGGGAGTTGGATAGGAAAAGCAGGACTCACGACAAATTTTGTGGTCACAGGCTGAAAGAGAAGAGAACTGATATGAGTGGCGTGCAGACATGGTGGCTTGAGAATTTAATTGGGAAGGGAGCAAGGAAGAGAAGGGGCAAATATGAGGAAGGAGAGGACGGACTGTTGGCAATATGGGGATGCTGAGAGTCACAGAAATGCTTTTGGGAGGGACGGGCTGGGTGAGGGAGAAGGGGTGGCACCTTTCATTTCATAGTCTCTCAATGCTCTCTTTAGTTCCTTGATGACACGCTCCCTGAAGCTCACCAGCTCTTCCAGCAGAGGGATATCTGCGGAGGGAGGAGATGCTAGTCGGTGCAGGTCCTCATCAAACCTTGAACCAACTACAGAATTGTCAAACTGGGCTACAGAGATGGCCCAGTGGTTAAGAGCACTGGCTGCTCTTGTAAAGAACTGAGGTTCAGTTTCCAGCACCTACATGTGGCTCACAAACACCTGTAACTCCAGTTCCAGGGGGATCTAATGCCCTCTTCTGACCCCCAAAGGTACTGCATGCACAAATGGCATATGCTACATGCAGAAGGAAAACAAACAAACAAACAAACAAACTACCCATACACATAAAATTTTAAGAAGTGCTCCAGATTTTAGAGGTTTTCATTTAGGTTCTTTGCAAAAATGACCCATTGAGTGTCCAGAAAGAATCTGAATT
The DNA here is from genome assembly GCF_011762505.2 of Arvicanthis niloticus. Lineage (NCBI taxonomy): Eukaryota > Metazoa > Chordata > Mammalia > Rodentia > Muridae > Arvicanthis > Arvicanthis niloticus. The sequence continues at coordinate 18,388,388 of NC_047658.1, read as the reverse complement.
CTGGAAGGCGCCCAAGGGTTTGAGACTTAAAATATGTGTGCGGACTTGTTTGTACTTGAATAACAGCTGGTTTCTATGAATCCTGGCACCTAGAAATAGCTGCTTATCTGCTTCTCAAGAGCTTCAAGGCTGGCTTTGAACTCTAATTAGGGAGGGATTCAAAGTCATGGTCTTCTTGCCTCAGCCTCCTGAGTTACTAGGATGACAGCTAGGGTGACTCACCCGTGGACAGTTATTACAAATGTTAGATTAATTAAAAAAAAAAAAAAAGACAGCTGTAGAGAGACAATGAGAGAGAGACTTGGTCTGACCTTAGATGGGACCATGTTTATTCACCACGAAGGGGTAGATGGCCAGAATGCCTACAAAGGAAGATGGGATGCCACCTCTTATACCATTGAAATGACGTCTATAGTCTGCAATGGAAGCTGGGAAATGTAGTCTTTCAGCAAGGCACTGACAGAAATATCCCATTTATTAAAAAAATCGCAGTTTGAGAAACAAGAAGACAGAAGTGTGTGGCCGACCACACCTTGTGATGGGCATCATGGAGATGGGAGTTTTCCACATACATCTTCTACTCTGTGTGACTTTGGACAGGTCACCTGGCTTCTCTGAGCCTCAGCTTTTCTCCCTCTCAACCTTTTCTCAAAAGTCTGCCTGCTAAACAGCAAAGAACACATGCCTTTGTTAGCTACCCAGGGGAGAAGCATTGGGGTGGGGAAAGGAAGGCCAGGAGATGACTGAAGGGTCTCCCACCTGTCTTAGAGTTAGCCTTTATATACTGGGTTTGGTTCTTGAAGGATGTCACCACTTTTTCCAGTTTATCCACGACTGCAGACCAAAAGGGAGGCTATGTCACGTCAGAAGGCCCACAGCTACCCGGGCCTCTCCCCCACGCACCCAAGCACACACCCACTTTCCCCACAAACGCCTTCGTTGCATAGTCTCTGAAGAAAGGCCCCTCCATGCTTAACAGCAGGGCCTGTGCGCGCGCCTGCAGCCCTTCCATGTGGAAGCGCTTGGTGAGGATGGCTTCACGCAGCTGCTTGAGCGCCTTTAGCACCGACTGGTCACACTGTAGACAGCCCCATCCCCCGGGACCGCCCAGGCCGCACAGAAGTACCAGGGTCAAGGCCAAAGACATGGTGGGGACTTTGTGACATCACAGGGGAGGCCCCAGAACGCTCTGTAGTGTATCGGAGCTCTGGAATCCAGTCACTTAACATATTTATTGAACACCTGCTGGGTGCTGTTCTAACCCCTGCCCTCCCCCTCCCCCGCACCCCCAAGCCCACTCCCTAAGCCTGGCTGAGAAAGACTGAAGTATCCTTACTGTCCTTTAAATTTACTAATTCAAAAGATTTTCTTGCCTTCTTTCATCCTCACGTTTTTTTTCCTCCTCTCTCTTTCTTAAAATATTTTACTAATTTTTTGAGGCCAGGCATGTCTTTAATCGCAGCTCTATGAAGGGAGAGACAGGTGGATCTCTGTGAGTTCTAGGCCAGACTGGTTTACATTAGTGAGTGCTAGGACAGCCAGGGCTACATAATGAGACTTTGTCTTGAAATGCTTTAAAAAAAAAAATTTTTTTTTTGAGAATTTCACATGCATACAATGTATTTTGATCATATTCATTGCCCCAAATACTCCCAGATCCACCCCAGTTTTTTTCTCTCTCCTTCCTTTCTCCAGCCCTCCTTACTCAGGATTTCTCTAAGATAGTGTGTCACACAGCCCAGGCTGGCCTTGAACTTTATAGTCATCAAAGGATGAACTCCCAACCCTCCTGTCCCAGCCTCCTGATAGTGGTGATTACAGGTGTGCAGTACCTTACCCAATTGTAACTCCAATTTTAAAAGTTCAAGGGGCCAGTGAGTGAAAGAAAATTTTGAAATAGGCCCAAACTAATAAGAATAGCAAGGCCCTGTGATTCCTTTTCCTTAACCTAAATAGTTAAAAATGCCTGTCAGCAGGTTTGGGACCAGTAAATCAGCCACAGAGGATGTGGAGTTACCAGACAAAGGCCTGTTGAATCATCCCAGGAACTGGTTGGCCATGAAAGATAAAAAATATACAAGGACATCCTTGAAAGTACAGAGATAAAGCTTGAGCATGTCCAAATGAGTAATGGGCCATCTGGTATTCTCCAACCTCCCCCTCTGGGCCCACTTGGCACTCCAGAAAATCGTAAATTTAACCAGTTTAACCGGATGTCCTGCTGACTTAGATAAGCACCCGCTTACACAGCCTGCTAATGTTTTTTTTTAATATATATATATATATATCAACCAATAGTGTGTAACCGCACAAAGATTTCCCTCTCCCCCCATTCTTTGTCTATAAAATCCACAAACCTTTGAGCTTCTGGGTCGACTCCTCTGTCTCCTGTGTGAGATACGTGTCAGCCCGAAGCGCTCTGCCATTAAACTGCCTCGTGTTTGCATCAAGCCGGTCTCTTGTGAGTCCTTGGGTGCACACTGTTCTGAGACTTGAGTGGAAATCTCCCTGTGGGGTCTTTCCTGAGATGGCTCAGCAAGTCCTCAACATTAGGAGAAGCAGAGAAAGGTACCTTGGCAGCTTGGCAGGTCCTGGCCAAGCTGTGCCATTAAGAGATCACAGCACGCCAGGCAGTGGTGGCGCATGCCTTTAATCCCAACACTTGGGAGGCAGAGGCAGGCGGATTTCTGAGTTCGAGGCCAGCCTGGTCTACAGAGTGAGTTCCAAGACAGCCAGGACTACACTGAGAAACCCTGTCTTGAAAGAGAGAGAGAGAGAGAGATCACAGCACATAGTAGGTCTATGGCAAAAATTTTATTATGGGGAGGGGGAAGAGTGAAAGGCTCTCTAGATGTTGGACCATGAGAGAGAGAGAGAGAGAGAGAGAGAGAGAGAGAGAGAGACAGAGAGACAGAGAGACAGAGACAGAAAGAGACTGGTAAAGACAGAGAGACTGGGAGACAGAATAAATGAGAGAGAGAAAGAGAGAGAGAGGGAGAGAGAGAGAGAGGGAGGGAGGGAGAAAGAGAGAGAGAGAGAGAGAGAGAGAGAGAGAGAGGAAGGTGATGAGAAATCTTTTAAAAGGTGCACAGATCACATTGGAAAGTAAGCAACTTGTAGCAGCGATGGAACGGGCTGCCTCTGGCAGTGGGGCAGGTGATGACTTTAGTTGCTGGTGCTGAGCAGCTGAAAGTCAGGCTGGAGGAGCACCTGACTTACAACACTTAAGCATGAGGACCTGAGTTCGATTCTCAGGACCCACACTGTGGAAGGACTGAACTGACTCTCCAACGTGGCTCTCTGATCACACATTCACCATGGCACGTGCCCCTCTCCCAATAAGCATATGTAATTTAAAAAGTGCTTAACATTGAATTTCAGGACCGAAGAGATGGCTCAGTGGTTATAGCACCAGCTGGGAGCCTGGCTCTTTTGCCTGCTTTTGGGAACCTTTTCCTTCCACTGGGTTGCCTCATCCAGCCTTACTGTGAGGAGAGGTGCTTAGCCTTATTGTAACTTGTTATGCTAAGATTAGTTGATATCCCTGGGAGGCTTGGCCTTTTTTGAAGGGAAACAAAGGAGGAGTGGAACTATGGGAGGAGTGTGTGGAGGACTGGTAGGAGAAGGGGGTGGGGAAATTAGTCCGGATGTAATAAATGAGAGAATTTTTTTAAAAAGCAATGTGTTCTTGCCGAGGGATCTGAATTTGGTTCCCAGCACCGCAGGACAGCTCTAGTTGCAGGGGGTCTGACACCCTCTTGTGGTCTTTCTGAGCACTACACCCATGTGCACCTGCACATCATTTTTATTATTTATTTATTTATTTATTTATTTATTTATTTGGTCTTTTTGAGACAGGGTTTCTCTGGCTGTCCTGGAACTAGGTCTGTACACCAGGCTGGCCTCAAACACAGAGATCTGCCTGCCTCTGCCTACCAAGTACTGGTATTTAAGGCATGTATTACTACTACCCAGCTTTAAAAATAATTTTTTAAAAAGTAGACTTAGAGTCTGTGTTGTAAAACTTGGTGTGTTTGTGACACTTGGAGTGTGTGACTCGACTTCAAGTGACAATGTTATGAGATGAGGCTATGGATCACAAGTTTTCATGACAGTGGTGACATACTGACATCCTGTCCTGAGAACATAGGGAAGGGCTGTGACAATCTCTCTGCTGGTTACTGTGTAAACCTAATGGTTGCCTGACATGATATGTTTAAATAATTCTGAGAACTAATGTTACATTTTTTGAGTTTTTAAAACTACTTTTTATTTACACCTTCTTTCTCTTTCCTCTTTCTTTCTTTCTTTCTTTCTTTCTTTCTTTCTTTCAAGACATTGTTTCTTTGTGTAGTTCTAGCTGTCTTGAAACTCACTCTGAAGATCAAGCTGGCCTCAAACTTAGAACTCAGAGATCTTCCTGCCTCTGTCTCCTGAATGCTCAGATCAAAGGTATATATCACCAATGCATGGTTAAAAGTAAGTGCTTTTGTTAGTTTATGTGCATTGCCTGCATGCAGTATCCAAAGAGGTCAGAAGAGGGCACCATATATCCTGGAGTTGGAGTTACAGGTGGTTGTGAGCCATGCAGTGTGGGTACTGGGAAACAAACTGAGACCTTCAGTGCGAAAGCAGTGAATGCTAACTGCTGAGCTCTTTCTAGCCTGCCCCTTTCCGACTCCTGAGTGGTAGGAAGTCTTACAGAGCTGGGGCTCCACAGGGAAGCAGCATCCTAGCATGGCAGCAAGCACTCCACTGACTAAGGTGCACCCCAAGACCCTGAGGGATTTTTTCCATTTTTAAAATTTTATTTAAGACAATTGTGTTGGGAGAATCTTTTTGTACACTGTGTGAAGATATTTCTTTGTCCTTCCTTGCCTACCTAAGGCATTCTCTGATTGGGTTAATGAAGAGCTGGACAGCCTATAGCAAAGCAGAAGAGGATAGGGGGCTTTCTGACAGAGTTAGAAACTCTGGAAATTTGAGGGAAGACTTGTGAGTGAGACACAGAGGAGAGATTTGCCAGCCAGATGTGGAGAAAGAAGTAGGTGCTGGACTCAAGGAGAAGTAGCTAACAAGCCACATGGAGGATTTACTTAGATGGTTAGATTTACTCAATGAGCAAGTTGAGAGTCTGCCAAGCTAAGGCCTATAGCTTTCATAAAAAATATAAAAGGTCTCTGTGTCATTATTTAGGAGCTGGTGGGCTAAGAAAGTCATGTTATAAATTTGTTTTAAGAAAGTTTTAAGTTGAGGCTAGCCTGGTCTTCTGAGTGAGTTACAGGACAGTGAGAAAACTACACAGAGAAACAATGTCTTGAAAAACAGAGAAAAAGAAAGTATAAGTACTTTTCAAAATATCTATCTATCTATCTATCTATCTATCTATCTATCTATCTATCTATCTATCTTTTTCAAGAGTGGGTCTAAATATGTAGCCCTGGGTGTCCTGGAACTCACTGTGTAGACCAGGCTGTCCTCAAACTCACAGAGATCCACCTGCTTCTGTCTCCTGAATGCTAGAATTTGAGGTGTATACTACCATACCCAATTGTAAAATTTTTATTTATTTTTATCTTATGTGTATGAGTGTTTACTTGCATGTACACGTGTGTACTATATGCATGCAGTGCCCAGGGAAGCCAGTAGGGGGCGTCAGACAACCAGACTTGGAATTACAGTTGATTTTTGAATCGCCATGTGGATGCTGGGAATTAAACCTGGATCCTCTACCAGAGTGGTCCACACAGATAAGCCATATCTTCAGGAAATACTTTTATTTTTTTTAAATTACACTTATCTATTTTTGTGTTGAGAGGTACACCTGTGGAGGTCAGAGGGCAAATCTGGGGACTCAGTCCCCTCTTTCCACCTGGGTCCTGGGGATCAGGCTCAGCTCCTGAGTCTTGGTGGCCAGTGCCTTTGCCCACTGAGCCATGTTGTCCAAACCCCTTTCACTTGAAATAGGGTTTCACCCTGCAGCCCTGACTTGCCTGGAACTCACTACATAGCTCAAGCTGTCATAAAACACACAGCAGCCCTCTTGCCTCCGCATCCCAAACACTGAGTTGACAGACATCCTCTGCACCAGGCTTGTTTTACTTTTCTAATGTTAGAAGACAGTTTCCTGAGTCCAGACATCCCGGAAACAAGTTACATCTTGCTGGGAGACTCAAAACTGAGTTCATGTTCCCAGTGCCTGGAACCCAACTCCTGTCCTGCTTCTTCAGGTGTTTCATGTTTGTCTGTTAACCACTAAGGGATGTAAAGAGGGAAGACGCTCTTATCCCATTACATAAACTAAGGCACATAAGTCCTAAGTGTGCTGACTGTCAGTGACACAACTGACTATGTGCAGCCTGCCCAGGCTTTTATTCCCTTATCATTCTAAGGTTCCAGGTCAGAGTCCAGGAGGGGACCTGGCTGCAGAAGCTGACTCAAGGACCCTAAAACCAGGTGACTCGGATAAAGCCCAATCGTTTGTGTCAAAATATCATTGGTCAATGCAACAGGCCACTCTGCTCGTCCCTCTTTGTGTTCCCATACATATAAATGTTATTCCGTTTCCCTTGGGGATGCCGTTCAGATCCCAAAATCATTGCCTCCCTGAGCTCTCAGAAAATAAAGCTTTGCTTCCATCTCTGAAGTGAGCTTGTGTAGTTCTGATGCTGAGGTCCTGTTCCCAATTGGTTCTTGATCTGTCGGTAAAGAAGCCATGAGCCAATTGCTGGGCGGAAGGATTGGTGGGACTTACGGACCCCTGGAGACAAGAGGACAGACAAAAGGGAGGAGAGACAGAGTTCACCATGCCTCTGAAGAAGAAAAATTGACCAGCCATGGGAGATCTAGAAACAAAGTGGCCAGGCCACCCCTACAGGCTTGTTGTTTAGCAAGGTTGTTTAGCAGGGACTAGATTCAACTGAGCAACTAAAGTTAGGGCAAGTAGGAGGTGAGGAAATAAAAATATTGATAAGGGCAGGGCAAGCTTTTCCAGGCAGATAGTAGCCCAGCAATTGTGTCAAAAGGCAAGTTGAAATGAAACAACTGTGTGCCTATGTCATTTATCCGTGGATTCAAGGGAAACTGGGTGGGGGCTGGTAGCAGGGTCCGTTCCCAGAGCATTGGCTAGGTAACAAAGCTACATGCAACAAGTTTTATCACCCTAAGCATAACACTAATGTGGTTAATGAAGAGTCTGAAGTTACAGATGTAGCTACTATAATATTGTGAACTGTAAAAGAATTGTGTATTCTATCTAGCCTGTGCAGAAGACACACAAACCTGGCATTTTATTTACAAGCTGTAAGCCTAGATTGGACATATTCGATGCTGTCCTGTTGCACGTAGTTATAAAAGCACAATACAGCCTAGGCCAGGAGCTACAGTGCTCTGGCTCCTCCTGGCTCTTTTTTTGTCCCACCTGGCTTAGCTTCTGGATCAACCACAATCTACCCCAACCCAGCTTCCTTTTCTAACCACCTTTGCTCAGGCTTGTCTCTGGGATCAGCTGCCTCCAGTCCCAACTCGGCCTCTCTCTCTACCCAGGAGGGGTCGCATTACCAACCCACTCCTGAGACCCTAGAATGCCTGCTAGCACAATTGCTGGGCTCAAATACTTCCCACCTGGAAATGTGTGCCCTTATCAATTTATTATCACTGTTTCTCCTTCTGCCCTAAGCTTAATGGCTTGTTCCAATTAGCCCCTGCCCGATGTCTTTGGCCCTGCCTGCAGCAGAGGCCACAGGCCCTAGCTCTTCCCACGGCCTCACGTGATTGCAGCATCCTCTTTCCTTCAAGGCAAGGCAAAAAAGACCTCTCTCTTTCCCTGCATCTCCTTTTCTTCTTGGGATCCGGAAGTCCCGCCTGTCCCTTCTGTCCAGCAATTGGCTCTTGTCTTTCTTTACTGACAAGTCAAGAACCAATTGGGGGACAAGATCTTAGTGACAGACCCTCCCCTTACACTATCCAAACCATATGTCCCTTGTTACTTGGTGTTTTTAGTCTCACCCTGGCTGCTTTGCTCCGTCAGTCTGTCCGTCACATCTAATGGAGACCTCCTGTTCTCTGCATCTTTCTTCTCCCCGTGGTCTCTCCTGAGACCCTCTCACTCCATCCCCAAGTCCTGTCTTTCTCTCTCTATTGCCGAATCACAGGCTCTAGCCTCTTAAATTGGGGAGCAAGGTTTACATAACAAAGGCTGGCATATGTGAGAATTCTCTTGACTCGATGTCAACCAGATCTTGGGGTTCAGAATTTAGCATTTGTGTATATAGCAGCATATCACCCCCCAACAGTAAACAGACATAGCTGGCTTTGCATGAGCAGGTCAATTGAGTTAGATGGGCTTAAGATAGCTAAGTAATGATTGAGGGCATGCAGGGTGTCATTGTGCCATGCCACCAGTAGAGTGCGATCACACTAGTTAAATTCTCTCCCCAGCCTGCCCTTTGCTCCCCACAGCCTACACTTGTGGGTCCCAGGATCACCCAGCAGACTAGCAAGTTTGAGACCACTATCTGAGACAGAAGCCAACCTGTTGACTTGTGTGCATGCTTCTCCTCTTTCACCACCAAGTCCCCCTTGGGAGCTGCACAAAGGTTTCAGATTGCTGAGCTTCTAAACCCAGAACTCTCGGATCCAGGTATGAGATCCCGGAACTGGTTTGGTTTCTCTGATGTGGCCACAGTAAAGAGGGATTTGGTAAAACATAGATAAATTAAATATCATCTGATATCACACCCTAGAATTTTACATTTCAATAAAGAAGGCTGAAGGATTTCCCACACTGAGTTAGACATCAGGGAGGCTGAGGCAGAAAGATGGACAGTTCTGTGCCTAGAATCCCTCAGTGAGGGGCTGGGGGCGTGGCTCAGTGGTAGAGCCCCTGCCTAGAATCCACCAGTGAGGGGCTGGGGGCGTGGCTCAGTGGTAGAGCCTCTGCCTAGAATCACCCAGGGAGGGGCTGGGGGTGTGTTTAGTGGTAGAGTGTTTCTTGAGCTGTTGAGAGACTCTCACCCCCAATTCTTCACTTGATCTTAGCCAAAAGGCCAAGAAGCGATTCCTAATTCTTTAAAGTAAATAAAAAGCAAAATCAGACCTTCATGGTCCTGAAGCTGTTCCATCAGAGGGCCTTGTCTCTAGATCATATGCAATGTAGTGCCCCTTACCAGTGTGCAGTCCCTCACTTCCCTGGCCCATTGGGAGGATTTGTTTGTTTTGTGGATAAATTTACCTTTCAGGATCCTTTCTGTCCTATGCAATTTTTTAAAAACAAACTTTATTTATGGTTTTGTGTGTGATTGTCCTTTTGAACCAAACAGCTGCCACTTGGAGGGTTCGGCTGTGGCCCTTCCCAAAAGGATCAGGACAACCGGGCTTGCTGACTCATTGTGGAGGGGTGCAGAAAGTCAGGAGCTCCCAGCTGAGTGCCCAGCTGCCTCTTACCACTGGTTGTATGTAATGCTACCTTCATTGCATGTGACCCCAGAGAGCATGTGACCCAGGGAGCATGTGACCCAGGGAGCAACGCTACCTTCACTGCATGTGACCCAGGGATCGGCTAGAGCAGCTTCTTAGGGGAAGAGAACCCCCACCCCTAAAAGTAACTCCTCACCTATGCTTTGTAAGGAAAACCAAGGTTTAGCCAGAGTGACTTCAGTGGAGCTGCATCTCGGTTTGTCATTGCAACCTTGGAAGGAAGGTAGACCTTGCTTATGTCTACTTCTGGGAAGGAATTTTAGCCGCTTACATGTATGACTATGTGTGCCTGACAGCAGGTGCCCATGGAGGCCAGAAGAAAATGTGGGATCCCTTGATATTGTAGTTACGGATGGTTTAGGTACTGCCCAACATGGGTGCTGGGAATTGAAACCAGGATTTTTGCAGTGTGTGCTTTTAACCACTGAGCCATCTTTCCAGTTTCCCCACCCCATCAGTGGACTCAACTTTACAAAAGAAGTACGTATTTACTTATTCATGTTAGTGTTTGTGAGTGCTTAGACTCCTGTGTGTATCTGTGTGGGGTCCTTATACCTCTGTGTATATACAAAGGCATGAAGAAGCTGGATGTCCTCTGAGACTCTGTCTATTCTTTGAGGCAGGATCTCTCCCTGAACCTGAACCTGAACCTGAACCTGAACCTGAACCTCACATTTTCCCATCTGGGCTGAAAGTCCCAGGGATCCTTGTGTCTCCTCCAGCTACAGCACTGGGATTCAGGCTACTTGGCCTGTTCCACAGTAGTGCAAGCTGAGCTCTGGTCCTTGTGAGTCACCAGCAGCTCTCCTAAACGCTGAGCTACGGCCCCAACAAGCCATAATATTTAAAAACTTTTTTTTTTCACACTGGGCAGCAGCAGCACACATTTTTAGTCCCAGAACTTGGGAGGCAGAGGCAGGCAGATCTCTGAGTTCCAGACCAGTCTGGTCTACATAGTTCCAGAACATCCAAGGCTACACAGAGAAACCCTGTCTCTGTGTGAGACTCTAAATAAACAAAGAAAAACAAAAACCCAACAAACACAACAGCAATAAAATACCCTACAATTCTCCCCCCTTTATTTTTACATTTATAAAATGTGTTTATTTTGTGTGTGTGGCTGGGTGAGGGTGTGTGTGTGAGGTGCCACCTCATATGTTCAGGTCAGAAGACAACTTACAGGAGCTAGTTTGTTCCTTGAGTACTCCAAGAACTTGTGTCATCAGGCTTGGCAACACACTCATTTGCCCACTGAGCCACCTTCCCAGAGTCCTTATCCTTTTTAATGATGTCCTTAGATGCCATGTGGGACAGTGTCCCCACCACCTTGGAGATATCTTGGTTGTGGGGTTCTTTGGGACCACCACACCCAGCTGAGTAACGGCCCACAGGAGGCAAGAAGGTAGTTCTGTGCAACACAACTCAGTAGCTGATGTTGGGCCAAATTTCAGGACTCTCACCTCAAGTGATTTCTTTTAATCGTACTTAAACACAGCGAAAGTTAGTGAAAGATTTCCTGGTGATAAACTCACACGTGATGGTGCACACTCCATCACGTGTGCACAATAAAGCCTGGGGCATGGCGGCATCAAAAATCTTTTGTAACATGTAGCAGGAACAGTGGGCAATCTCTATGTAAATACTGGGGCCCGCGCAGCCGCAAAAGCATCTCCTGCAGGAAGACCTAATTGAGGACTGCCTGAGAGATGGAGGATTGCTGACATAGACAGTGCCAGCCAATCGGGAACTGCTGTTTAGAAGAGATTCTTGGGACCAAGGAGGCGTGGGTGGAGGGTATTAAAAGAGTTTGCAGCAGTGTTCAGGTGAGCTTGTCCCTGGAGTCTGTGTCGTTGACTCTTTGCCACCTCACCTCCAATCCCCAAGGGCAGGTAGGGTCAGGCGGCGAGTAGTCCAGGGCACAGGTGGCAGTAAAGTACATGTGACACCTTCCATAAAGATATTCTGTAGATTAATGGAGAAAACTAGCTCACATAAAGGTCTGGGGAGGATCCCGTGTGGTTCCAGCCACACGGATAGTGCAAAGTTCACCAGGCTGTTAGCCATGTCCGTTCCCAGCCTTCTGGTTATCTATCCTTCCTTTCGGAGGGACTGACCTGTGGTTTCTCACTCCTGGCTCCTCTGCTGCTTATCTGTGAGCACAAGAAGTCTGCCTCCCTGGCTGGGCATGCCAGGCAATTTCATTCAGGGAACCTGCCAAGGATAGAAATACAGGCTGCTTCCTGCAGGTGAGACAGGAGGCTCCTATGCAACTAACTGCCCGTGTCCCTGAGGGAGAACCATGACTCGTGGGTACCTGTGGAGGGACATACATGCACACAGTTGATGTGCACAGTTGTTTTGGGGGTTTGTTTCATTTTTTTTTTCTTTTGAGACATGGTTTCTCTGTGTAGCTTTGGCTGTCCTGGAACTCACTCTGTAGACCAGGCTGGACTCAAACTCAAAGACCCTACTGCCTCTGCCTCCTGAGTACTGGGATTAAAAGCGTGTGCTACTGATGCCTGGCTTTTGTTTTGTTTTTCAGTTACCAGCAGAAAATGAGTTGCATTATGATGTCTGCGTGCACGCGTCACAGTTACTTTGCTGAGTAACCCTCATGACTCTCCCACATCCGCATAGACAGTTCCTTCCTGTCCCTTCCTCCCTTTTCTGTTGACAAAGGGTCTTTTTCTGTAGCCCAGATTGGTCTGAAACTCGTGGCAATCCTCTTGCCTCAGCCTTCAAAATGCTTCCTCATTTCACCTGTCTTTTCTTTTTTGTCTTTTGTTGTTGTTGTTGCTGCTGCTGTTGTGGTTAAGACAGGGTCTTGTAGTCGGGCAGTGGTGGCACACGCCTTTAATCCCAGCACTTGGGAGGCAGAGGCAGGTGGATTTCTGAGTTCGAGGCCAGCCTGGTCTACAGAGTAAGTTCCAGGACAGCCAGGACTACACAGAGAAACCCTGTCTCAACACACACACACACACACACACACACACACACACACACAGAGACAAAGAGACAGGGTCTTGTAGCCTAGGCTAACCTAGAACTGTCTTTGTAGCCAAAGATGACCTTGAACGTCCCAGAAGCACACCCTGTTTATTATATAGAGCTGAACAGGGGGACGAGATTATTGCATACAGCTGGACCAGGGGTCAGGTCAGTAGGAGCGGTTTCTGCGAGGCGTAATCTGCAGGCTGTAAATACCCAAGGAAAGAAAGCTATGTAGACACTTTCTGCACACACTATCAACACTGGCATCCAATGCCCCAGGAAGGTTTTGCGGTTTCCCTCTGAGCCTCACCCCGGGGTCTGGGGAAGGCTTTGCCATTCCTTCCTGGTGTGAGTCTCTGGGATCTTTAACATGGCCACACATATATTGATGGCACATATCCACTCGAGGGCTTCCCGAGCTCCCTAAAGACCAGTGCTCGGCACCTACACGAGGTAGACCCGAACGGTGGTGGAATACAGTTCCCTGGCACCAGGCCGTCTGCTGTAACCCTCTCTCCATGCTGGGCTGCAGGCCAAGTTCCTTAACCGTCCCACATTCCTTCCTGCCTGCCTCACACCACCACCAAATGCCTTTAGTGTCATGTTGCCCTGACCCTGCACCTGCCTCTGTCTCTAGCTGGGTCCCAGGAAGACTGACCTCATCCCTTCTGCCACAAAAGGGATGAACAGGAAAGACTGCTGTGTTGATCGAGAGTGGAAAAGCTGGCCTTCGTCCCGCAGCCCACAAGGTATTCTATGACTCGGTATTCTGCGGCCAATAATCTGCGAAGTTTGTAAAGACCAGCACACACTCTGGGATCTGAAACATAAACAGAGCATAAAGAGATATAAGGAATAGGACTTGTTTGTTTATTTACCCCTGAGGAGCTGAGGAGGGAACTGGGAACCCTCAATCTCCCCGATTGCACCAACCCTCCCCCACCCACGCCCCTCCTGCAGGATTCTAGGTCTGGCCCAGGTAACTGCAGCTGAGCTACACCTTGTAGCGCATAGCCTGTGAGTGTAGACCAGAGCAGGTATTGGTCATGGTCTTCCTTGTCTCTACCCTGCTTCTTCCAGGTGAGTCACCCTAAGATTACAGATGTGAGCGCCCCCCACTGCGCTCACATGAGGTTTGTAGGGACCTGAACTGATTTTATTACATTTGTGCTGCAACCTACCACACCATTTCCCAGGCTCCCTCCCTCTTTCTTCCGTGTGTGTCCCACAGTATGTCTGTGGAGGTCAGAGGACACCTTGTAGGAGTCAGTCTGTCCCTCCATCATGGGGTTCCCAAGGACAGACCTCATGCTGTTGGGCTTGGACTGTCATTTCATCTCTTCTTTTTCTTTTCTTTCTTTCTTCCTTCTTTTTTCTCTTTCTTTCTTTCTTTCTTTTTTTTTTTTTTTTGAATCAGCATTTCACTATGAATCCCTGACTGGCCTGGATGGAGCTAATTATGTAGACTAGGCTGGCCTTGAGCTTACAGTGATCCACCTGCCTCTGCACTACCTAAATACTGGGTTTAAAGGGGTATACCAACATATCTTGTCCATCTTTTTTTTTTTTTTACTTGACAAAATTTTTTTTTTTTTTTAATGTGAATACTCTGTCACTCTCTTCAGACACACCAGAAGAGGGCATCGGATCCCATTACAGATGGTAGTGAACCACCATGTGGGTAGCTGGGAATTGAATGCAGGGACTTCTGTAAAAGTGGCCAGTGCTCTTAACCACTGAGCCATCATCTCTCCAACCCCTGACAAGAGTTTTTATTAGCACACCTTAGTCATATATAACCCTGGGTCTCATGATGACATCTCCGCACATGTGTGACTGTGGTCACCCTCATTTCCCTCTCGTCCTCCTTGAGCTCCACTGATCCTCTTCCTTTCCTAGAGACGCCACCTTCTACTCTCATGTCCTTGTTATTTCTTAGAGACCTAGAGAGTCTAATTTTTCTAGGAGCATGGGTGAGGGGTAAAGGCCCCTCGGCACCCTGTGGTGGTGGGGGGCTGCACCACTGAGGAAAATGTCTCTCCCCTGCCTGTGCAAAAGATCCAGAGGCGGGCCATGTAAGTTCTCTATTTTGTTGGTGGTCTAAGACAGTCTCATACTGTAGCTCAAGCCAACTTGGAACTCCCTGGGTTATAACCCAGGTAGCATCAGACTTGTGGCAGTCTTCCCGCCTCAGTCTCCCGCATACTGCGACGACAGGTGTGGGGCCCCATGCCTGGCTGCTCTTCTGAAGGCTGGAGACGTCCCTTCTGTGTGTCTGCAGCCATGCATCTCATCTAGGTCGGCTCTGCAGCTGTGGGTGTGGCTCTCATTTCTGGGTGTGTGTGTGCGTTCTACTTCACAGTACAGAGGCCTTGAAACCAAAACTGTTTCCTGGCTGGAACGCATGGGTCTGGGAGTGATCCAAGGTGGAGGTGAAGCCTTGACCTGCCCTTAGATGCTTCACCCCTACTTCAGATAGGGACTGGAGGCAATGCCCCAGTCACCCATTCCTACCATGGGGTATTACCCCAGCCCTGGGGTCACAATGGTAAATGCCTTTCCTGGGCCTGGCTGTGTGGCCAAAGGTTTCTGAGATGATTAAACAATGTGTATAAAGGCATGATCTGGTGCAGTCATCGCTCAGAAAGCATTCTGCTTAAGGTGGCGTGGGTGTGCCTGAAACAAAAAGGAAGGCCATGACTACTAGGTGTGGCTGCCAGAGGAGAAGAGAGAGCATAGCCAGAGGCAGAGAGCAGAGTGAACAAGACCCTGAGCTGGGCCATGTAGGGAGAAAAGGAGAGAGGAGAGCGCTGCCCATCAAGAGGAGTGGCCTAGGCCAAGAGACTGGCCGAGAGGCCAGGAGGGTAAAGGGTAGACAAAAAGATCATGTACCCAAAATGCCTGGATTATACAGGGAAGGGCAGCCCAGTCCCTGAGTTGGGGAAGTTTAGGGGTGAGGTGGGGTATGCCAGCCAGAAAGACCCTGTAACACATTGGTTCTCAACCTGTGGGATCACAACCTCTTTGAAAGTCAAATCACATATCACAGTGATCACATATCAGATATTGTGAATATCAAGATATTTACCTTATGATTCATAGCAGTAGCAAAATTATAGTTATGAAGTAGCAGCAAAGATAATTTTATAGTTGGGTGTCACCACAACATGAGGAACTGCATTAAAGGGTCACTGCACTAGGAAGGGTGGGAACCACTGCTGTAACAGGTAGGGACTGAGGGATGCTGGGAGAGCCTTGGTCCAGGTCTGCTTTGATTTATGTTAAGCACACACCTCAGCCATTTGTCTAAGGTTTGAGACCTAACAGTATCCATGGACTACAGCAAGCTTACGAATGGAAGGCAGGCTGAACTGTATGGTGCTGGGGGTCGGGGTGGGGCACAGAGGTTGTTTCTGCCTGTCCCTTAAATAGAATCATCCACTTGGAGCTCTTGGACCAGACTCTCTGGATCTTCATCTTCGTCTGTAACTTGCTTTCTCTGCCTCTTTAGGCTCTCTCTCTCTCTCTCTCTCTCTCTCTCTCTCTCTCTCTCTCCCTATCTCCTCCTCTCTTTCTTTTTCCCTTTCCCTCTGTCCCTCCCTTCCAGTATATGTGCATGTCTCTGTCTGTGTCTGTCTGTCTGTGCAGTCTCTCTAGTTTTCTGTTCCTCTCTCTCTGCCTTCCAAGGTGAGTCATGACATTGTCCCCAACTCACAGATGAGCACACTGAGGCACAGAGAAAGTAGTAAGCATACTTGGAATCAGTCAATCAGGGCAGTACCTGTCTTAAATTCAGCAGCTGGGGGCCTGGGCCTGAGCTAAGTAGCATCCCTGTGGTCTGAGCCCCCCACCCCACATATACTCTGCAGGTTAATAGCCTCAGGGCTGCTGTGTTTTGGGGGTGGGTTTGCATCTTGTGTCCTGCAGGCTGTTAAACTTGTCCCCAGACTCCTCCCCTAAATGCTGGAACATTCCTGTGAAATCTCAAGTACTTAGGTTAACCTGTGTCCCTCCTTCCCCCTTCCTTTCCCACCTGGTCTCCTGGGCTGGTAGATGGCCTTTGATCCCCTTTCCCAAGATAACAGGCAGATAAGGCACTGTTCAGTCCAGTGAGAACTTCTAGTTTTGCTTTCGAGTTTCATCCTTTGACCTTGAAAAGTAACACTCACATATCCCAAGTGAGTACTTGCAGGAGATGGCACATCATTTACTAACAGGTAAAGAAACTGGCTTGGTTAATCAAGCCTGAGGCAGGAGGATTGCTTCAAGTGCAAGGCCCGATTGGGCTATAGAGCTAGATCCATTCTCAAAAAACTTGAACCAAACAAGGCTGGCAAGTGGTGTTAGACCTGAGGGGGGAAACCATTTCCATGACTGTGTGATTAAGCAAGCTTTATTTTGAGGAGCACAAGGAACTGGCTAGGGCTGCCTCACCCTACCCTAAGTGGGGATTTTAGGGGTCAGCCCCTTGATGGCTTTTAGGGTCCCTTTTATGGGCTAGGTTAGGGTTGATAGAAAACAGCTGTCCAGATGATTGGCTGTTAGCACCTGCACAGAAGATTTGAGGGGTGGGGACTCAGGGATGAAGGCTGTCTGTGTAATGTAAGGTAAATGTAAGGATATATCACGTGGAAGGGGCATCATCAAGGTATCTATAAAGACATATTTCTGTAAGGCAAAAAGATCTTATATCATGGGCTCAGGAGTTTAGCAAGACAGAGGGGTGGGTGGTCATCCATCTTGGGGGTCACAAGTTCAGTGAAGGTTGAAAACCATGGTTTGCAGGATACATTAGATTTAGGAAACAAACTGTTCTTGGAAGGTGTGGAGACTTAGCAATGTATAACATTGTCAATGCTGTATGACATTGTCTAACAGTGTATAACACTGTATAACAATGTATAACAATGTATGATACTGCATAACAATGTATAGCACTATATAACAATGTATAACACTGTATAACATTGTATAACAATGTATAACAATATATAATGATGCATAGCACTTTATAACAATGTATAGTACTGTAGAATACTGTATAACAATGTATAACGATGTATAGCACTGTATAACAATGTATAATGATGTATAGCACTGTATAACAATGTATAATGATGTATAACACTGTATAACAATGTATAGCACTGTATAACAATGTATAGCACTGTATAACACTGTCTGACACTGTATAACAATGTGGCTCCTCTTTTGGTTTCACAGTGGCTCAGTTAGTAGAGTGACTGACTGACTGACTTCCTAGCATGCAAGAATACCAGGCTTGAGTCCTCGGCATAGAACAAACCAGGTATGATAGAGGCAGGAGCATCTGGAGGCCATCCTTGGCCCGTAGTGAGCTTGAGATCATCTTGGACCACACGAGACCCTGTCTCACAATAATAACAGCCTTGGGATGCTGGCACACACTGTTAATCCCAGGATTGGAGATGTGGAGGCAAACAGCAAACCAAATAGCAATAATAAGATTATAATAGTAAAACCCAATAGTCAGGGATGACCTCAAATGCCCACAACTATTGTTTATCATACACTGAACAGAATGACTTAAAAAAAAAAATCACTGCCAATTCCAAGTGTTGGCAAGGATACAGAGCAATAGGAATTCCACAGTCCTTCAAGACTCAAAAAAGTAGCTGGGCAATGGAGGCACATGCCTTTAATCCTAACTCTCAGAAGGGAGAGGCAGGTACATCTCTGAGTTCAAGGCCAGCCTGCTCTACAGAGCTAGTTACAGGGCAGCCAGGGCTACACACAGAAACAGTGTCTCAAAAAACCAAAAGGTTCAAAAGTGTGACAATATCACATGGCTCTGGGCCTTGCACCCAGGTGTTATGTATTCTACCTCCTTTAACTTCAGACAAGGTCTTGCTAAGTTTCCCAGATCCTCCTGCCTAACTAGAGATCCTCCTGCCTCTGCTTCACAGGTCACTGGGATGACATGCCTGCACCACCATGGCCAGGCTGGAGCTCTAAATTTCTAACCTGCATCTGGGAGGATGCGTCTGGTCCGTGGATCACTTCAGAAGCAAAACTCTAGGCAGTTTTGCAACCAAACCCCCAGTGAAACTTGAGGCTATGCTGGGTAGTCCTGTGTGTGCTATAAGATGGGCGTGTAGCTCAGTGCAGGGAGGGGAGGAGGGGGAGGAAAAGAGGGAGAAGATGAAGACAGGAAGGCAGGAGAAGGGGAGAAAGACTGGGGGAATGTGGCATGGCTGCAGCAGTCAGAATAAAGTGGGTTGTGCTGCAGTAACGAGCAAATCCTAACCCTCAGAGTCATCTAGAAGCGTGGACAGGCCTCCTGTTGTCCATCCCTAGCACAGCGGGCTGAGGAGACTGATCTCACCTGCAGAGCTCAGGCTGCCGAATCCTCTCCTCTTAGAATATTCTCTCCCGGTTAGTGAGCAGAGTAAAAGAGAAGCCCTTCCTCCTCACCCACACCTGCAGGGTGGTGCTGTGCAAATCTCTTAGTCTTTCACCCATTCACAGGGGATGAGGATTTTATAAGGGATTACTCCCACAGAGCTGCTGAGAACATTCTAGAAAAAAAGGCTGCCAAACTATTTCTGCCTACATAGGTATTGTTCTTCAGGCACTGTCTGCTTTTTAATTTGAAAAATAATAATTTTGTGTCTGTCCATGAGTGTGCGTCCAGGCAGGGGTGAGGGTGGGAGGCGGGGCATGTCAAGAAGTGCAAGTGGAAGGCAGAGGACACCTTTGTGGACTCTGTTTTCCCTTCCAATCTTACATAGCTTCCAGGGGTCAAGCTCAGGGCTCCAAGTCTGCGTGACAAACACCTTCATCCACTCAGCCATCTTGCTGCCTACCCCCTTGTTTTAAGACAAGGACTCTCACCTGAACTAGCAGAGTAGACTAGGCTGTCTGGCCAGTGACACTCCCCCAACCCCACATATCCCCCTGTCTCTGCCTCCTTGGTGCTGGGATTACCAGCATATGCTTTGCATACGGGTATTGGGGATCAAACTCCAGTACTCATACTTGGGCCAGTGCCTTACAGCACCATTACATCAGATCCTATTGCAGCTCTTTTAGTGACTATAAACAGTACTGACAGAATGAATGTGGCTGGGTGTCAGTAAATCTTTATTGACACAAATATGTGACCCACCCACCAGATCTGGCCCAGAGGCTGTAGCTTTGCAGCTCTCTAGCAAAATGGTGTTAACACTTATTCACACTTATTCACTGTAGACCTGGGACCCCACTCTCCCTAGAGGCCTGGACAGGCCAAGAAGCAGCACTGTTAAACTTCAGAGCATTACTAAGGTGAGTGAAGGGCCTTTCCTTTAAATAGGCTAAGATGTTGGAGACCAGGAGAGTTGATTTCCAGTTAATGTTCATCAGACCCTTCCTTGGTACCCAGACCTGGAGTTATAGATGGCTAAAAGCTGTTGGGTGGGAGCTGGGAACCCAACGTGGGTCCTTTGCAAGAGCAGCCAGTGTTAACCATTCCCACATCCAGCTTTTTAAATGTGGGATCTGGTGCCAATACTTTGTTGAGCTACCTTTATATTTCCCCAGCAACACCACGCCCTTTGGGCAGGGTCTGGGTATGTAGACCTGCCTGGTCTGGAACTCATGCATAGTTCTCTTGCCTCTAGCTCGAGAGTGCTGGGATCCCAGATGTGTGCCCACCATGCTGGGTCTTTCTGACAACACCTCTGTGGTGCCCCTGCAACATTAGACCCAAGAAAGGTTTTCCTGAATGGTCTTTTCTTCCCAACTTTTAATTGTATGGGCTGAACTGGAGAGGAGACAGCAGCAACCATGGCACAGTGGCACTGACAGTGACAACAGAGGCAAGAGGGCATCTGAAGAACCCCAGATAACAGCCAGGGGCAGAGATAGGGGGCAGAGAGGGTGCACAGAGTGGGTGGAGGTGATGAAGCATTGTGAAAGCAGACAGAAATCTGTGTGAGCTGGGGAAGTGGCTTAGTGGGCAAGGGCACCTGTGCAAGCATGAAGACTTGAGTTCAAATCTCAGCCTATACCCATCCCACTCCACCCCAGAGCCAGGCATGGCTGTGCATGTGATTACAGATGATCACAGCACTGAGAACAGGGACAAGAGGGTTCTGACAGCTCACTGGACAGCCAGCCTGACCATAACAATGAGCTTTAGTTTAGCAAGAGCCTTTGTCTCAAGGGAGTAAGGTGGAGAGCTGTAGAGAAAGACCCTGAATGTCTGGGGACACACCTGAGTATGTATGTGCAACACACACACAGAGGGGGGGAGGGAAAGAAAGAGAGAGAGAGAGGGGAGGGGAGTACCCTGCTACTAGAAGGGTTCTAGGGCTCAGGGTCTTACTACCCAGAGCTTGGTCTTCTTTGGCAATAGTTCAGTCCTGTAGCAAACACCAAATATGATTCAGCAGCTGCAGACCAGTCCTTTCAGCAAGCAGACGCCAGGCAGCTGTAGTTCAATCCTGAAGAAACTGCCAGGCTCACCAGCCAGCCTAAGGCGAGGCCAAGGAAGCAGCAGGATGCAGCAGGAACCTCATGTTTGGGTGAGTTTCTCTCAATGGCTGCATTACCACAAGTTGAGCTCAAGAACACTGTGTAGGAGAAACCAATGCATGTACGTCTTTAGAGAAGAATAGCGAGGCAGAGAAAACCAAGCGGAAGCTCTGTGCTGTTTCCCACTGTCTGTGGGGTCATATTTATACTCCTTCATCACAGGTCCTTTCATATGTCTGCTATATCAAAACATCCTTTTACTCTTGCCTGCTTCAGGAAAACAGTACTTGCTAGGCTGAGGAAGGAAAACTTTAACTTTCAGTACAGGCTAGGCTACATATTGAGCGGCAGTGTCCACTGACTTCAGATGGAACAGGATCCTTCCCAGAATTTCTGCTAACCAAGAATGATGTTGCTGAGCAGTGATGTGACTCTGAGGGTGAAGGAGCTTGCCATCAATGGCGACTTAGGTTTGATCCCCCAAACTCCCTCAAGTTGTCCTCTGACCTCATGTGTGACATGTGTGCCCCTTCCCGATAAGTAAGTGTAAAACATGTTTAAACTTTATTAAAGCTGCATCATTGACGGGTGGCATCACGAGGCTGTTGGAGCCAGCAGGTCTCGTTCCTGTGACGTCAGCGCAGTCACTTGCTAACAGACCACACTACCCAGATACTCCTCTGCAGCTAAAGTTTTCCACACACGGCTCATTGATGCAAATAATGAACTGCTGTTTGGTTTTCATCTCAACACACATTTAACAAGCACTTTGGGCTGTGGAAATATGTGGTCTGTGGGACAGGAGCTGGAAACTAGAAGTTAAGGACCAATGTTCATGGAATAATGACAGCCCTGGGTTGAGGCATTGCAAACGCAGGCGGTGATAGTTTAATGGGCACGAAGACACCAGATTATGGGGAAAGGTGGCAGGGCCTAGAGGTTTCAAAGCTCCATTGCTTTTTAGAAGATTTATTTATTTTTATTTTATGCGTGTGGGTGTTTTGCTTGCACGTAGGTCTGTGCACCATGTGCATGCAGTACTCACTGAGGCCAGAAGAGGGCACTGGATCCCTGGGACTGCAGTGACAGATGGGTGTGAGCCACCATGTGGGTCCTGGGGATTGAACCCAGGTGCTCTGCAAGAGCAGCCAGTGTTTTTAAATCCTTGAAGTCTCCTCTCTAACTCCTCATACTTACATTTATTTGTAGTCAAGGTCTCATGTAGTTCAGGCTGGCCTCCAAATCTCTGTACAGCCCAGTATGACCTTAAACTCCTGATGCTTCTGCTGAGATCTGGGGTGAGAGGCATGCACCCCCAGGCTCTGTTCATATGGTGCTGGGGATGAAGCCCAGAGCCTTCTGCATGCCAGGCAAGCAAGCTGCCAAGTGAGCTACACCCTGCTCTCAAACACCCTGCCCATCTCGGCTGTACTTTGGTTTCTGGCTCTCAGAGTTCATCACCTCAGTATCTGCCCTGCATGTCTCACAGCCATCCTTATGCCTCAGCCACCAAGTGCCGGGTGCTGGTGTGAGCAGTATACATTTTTATGAAACATGCACACAAAACTTTTGACTGGTTGATGGTGGAGCACATCTTAAATCTCAGGCTGGGGGATCTATCCCTGTGAGTTAGAAGTCCGTACGGCCTACAGTGTGAGTCCCAGGACAGCCAGGGCGGTTATACATTGAAGCCCTGCCTCAAAAAACCAATAAGTAAGTAGGTAGGTAAACAAACAAACAAACAAACAAATAGAAAAAAATTGGCTGTTTAAAAAATTTTAAATTGTGTTTATTGATTTTGTGGCTGACAAGATGGCTCCTGCTGCCAAGCCCAGAAACCTGAGTTCCGTTCTCAGATCCCACATGGTGGAAGGAAAGAACAGCTCCACAAGATGTCCTCTGACCTCCACATGCTTTCTGGTGTGTGTGCCTCCCTCAAACCCCCCTCAACATGAATGGGGGGGGGGAATGTGGAAAGGGGATAACAACTAAAATGTAAATAAATAAAGTATCCAATAAAAAAAGAAATGAATAAATGTGAAAAATGTTTAAAATAAATAAAATTTAAAACGTTTACATATTTATTGTTTAAAAAAAGAAAACAGGGCGGGGGGGCAACTTGCAAGGTTGCCCTCTTCTGCTAGGTGGAAGCTCAGGCCTGGGCTCAGCAGCTTTACCCACTGAGCCACCTCACCAGCCCTAACTCCACACAGGCTGACACTGTCTACCTCACAGTGGCACCTCCAGCTTCCAGAGAAATACCTGGCACACACAGGAAAGGAACACAACCATGACAGAAATGCTCACTTTGGCGGGGGCTTCTTAGGCTGGGAGGACCACATAAAGCTCTGGGTCAGATCCCTCAGACTCAAAGAAAGGCAGGACACAGCAGTGTGTGCCTGTAATCCCAATGCTGATGAATGAGACAGGGGGATGATTAGAGTTTACTGGCTACCCAGCCTAGCTGAACTAGTGTCCCTGCCTCAAAAACCAAATTGAGAACTTCTGAGGGAGACGCTTATGGCTGCCTCTTCCTTCCCTCCCCCGCCATGAACGGGCACACACGTGCACACACACACCCCTACCTGGACACACATACACATGCAAATATACATTTATTTTTTATATTTGGATTTTGAGACAGGGTCTTCTTATGTTGCCCAGGCTGGCCTCAAACCTATAGAAATCCTCCTGCCTCAGACAGCTAAGTGCTGGTATGAGAGGCCTGAGCAGTAGGCAGTACTTATACATTTAATAAAAAAATGTTAGCATGGTCATTAGAAGGATATGAGTTCGAATCCCAGATAGGATGCTTAGTTGGCTCTTTCTATGCTGCCATTAACCTTCCTGCTACATGTGACTAAGTATTTACTTTGTGTTAGAACCTGTCCAGGATATGGTGGCTCCAACAAAAAATTTCCCCTGTCAGGGGTGGTGGTGCACACCTTTAACCCCAACATTTAAGAGGCAGAGGCAGGTAGATTTCTGTGAATTTAGGGTCAGCCTGGTTTACATAGTTCCTGGTCAGCTAGGGCTACACAGTGAGGCCTTCTGGGAGGTCACACTTCCATAAGGAAGACTGGCAGGAACTAACAGTAGAGAGGCTGGCGTGTGACCTATGGCTTGGTGCAGTTATTCAGAGGAGTCATGGCCCAGGCTTCTTAGGAGGAGGGGTACAGGTGGGTGCTGAAGGCTGGACGGAGGAGAAGTCCGGCAAAGGCAACTGCTTCTGTGGAGATGAGCGTGTTCCCAGAACCAGGAGGAAGAGCCAGGGTAGTGCTGGGTACTGGGGAGCCAGAGGAGGCTGGATCTAGGAGGCAGGATCAGCCCTGGGTAGAGAAAGACTTGGAAATAGAGGCAGGGCGTGAGGGATGAGCTGGAGGCTCATGGAGACAGTAGCCGGTGTACTTGGTTACCAGGCCGGAAAGGGAAGAGCAAGCAGAGAGCACAGTGTGTTTGCGTGCTCCCCACAGGCAGAGAGCACAGTGCGCTTGCGTGCTCCTCACTGACTGCCAGGTTGACACTGGCATTGAGAAGAATGGGTAGTTTCGTATCTCAACAGGAGCATGCACTTCAGAGAAATTGTCCTAGGGATGGCTGGGGCCCAGGCCCAGGGCTAAAAGGGTTAATGTCTCTGCGGTCTGGAGAAGAGGGGGCTGTGGGATCCTGACAGGCAGGTGCCCAGCTTAGTAAACACTCATTACTGGGCAGGGAGCCATCTCCACCCTGGCCAGTTAATCTCATTCTCTCCTTGGTCCTTCTCCACTCCATTAGCAGTGTGCTGTGTTTTCCTGTAAAAACTCACCTGTCTTCTCGGGAGAAAGTGGTCACTGCAAGGGACAGGCCTCTCCCCACCCCTGCCCCCAAGACTTGTAGAATATTTCGTGAAGATGGAAATGTAGGATATCCGTTCTGCCAACATGGTAGCCGCCAGCCTTATGGGGCTCTGGGTGACTTAACAGTGTGGCTGATAAGACTGGGGAATATCAATTCATACCCCTGCCCCAGCCAGGTCTCACACTAGGAAGGAACCACAGGTGGCTGGAACCGAGGACAACTCAGCATCGGTTTCCCCTGTGTCTGCAGCTGCTATCCTGTACAGTCTGCTACATAATCGTTAATTATACACCCACCTTATCCACACACTCCATCTGCATTCCATCCAGAACCCTGGATCTTCTAGAGGCCCGAGGGATGCCAGCCACTGTGCCAACCCACAAGGAGCCCACGGCAGGGTACACTTGAGATGGGCATGGACATAAACAAGACTCGAAGCTGACCAGTCCAAGAAGGCTTAATGAAGGAGAGGGCATGCAACCAGGTCTTCCCAAAGCTCCGAGGCTGATCTCAGTACAAATGGAGTTGGAGATGTGGCTCAGTGGCTGGAACACTCGCTTAGCAGGCACACGGCCCTGGGTTTCATCCCTGTGCCCACATAAACCAGGTGCGATGGTGCATACCTGTCATCCCAACAAGTGGGAAGTAGAGACAGGAGGATCAAAAATTCAGGGCCATCCTCAGCTGACAACCTGAGGCAATGAGACCGGAGCAAGGCAAATTGAAGGACAGCCTGAGCTACATGAGACCCTGTCTCAGAAACAGAGACAAAGGAGGGGCGGGGAGATGGCTCAGTGGGCTAGAAGAGAGGATAACAATCCACCAGCAGCATCTCACGTCTGCGGACGCCGCGCTTCCAGTGCCTAGTACCAGATGTCGATGAAATCGATTAGCGTGTGATAGATGCTTTTTAAATCACTTCTGCCGACTGGGGAACCTGAGGCACAGGTAGATTCCTGTCTTCAGCAAGTCCCTTCTGGGGAAGGACTGGAGTCTGGGACACTTTTGAGCAGGGATCTGTGGCGGGGAGAGAGCAGGCGCAGGGAACTGTCCGTGGGTACAGCTCGCCATCACTGGTCCACTTCAGTCTCTTCCTCTGTTGCTTGTGTTCCCCCGTTAAAACTCCCTCTCTACTCGAGCCCTTCCCAACCTGCAGTTACCTCAGGCCTTCACTGGCCCCGGGTCACACCTTGCTTATGGGCCACATTGTGTAATTCTAGCACCTAGGTTCTCCTGACATAGCCTATGTCCTTAAGCTTGAGCTATGGGCCTGCCCAGTCGCACATTGTTCCCTGTGAGACATTTTCAAGCCGTCTCCAGGGGACTGCATGGAATTTCAACTCATTCAATTATTCACTCGTTCATTTGTAGAGCGCTGAGGATCGAACCCGAAGCTCTGACATAAAAGCCAGGCACTCTACCACTGAGTCAAGCCCCCAGCTCCTCACTGGGGAATCCTAGGCAGGGGCTCTGCCACTGAGCCACACCCCCAGCCCCTCACTGGGGATTCTAGGCAGGGGCTCTACCACTGAGCCACTCCCCCAGCCCCCTGATGCTCCTGCTTCAGCCTCCCAGGGAGCTGGGATGTCATCCTTTGACACGTGTTCAACCTGTGATTGTTTGCCCCTAGAAACAGGTGAGCAAAGCTTATTCGTTTATGTTTCCGCGACAAGGTCTCTGTCCGAGCTGACCTTAACTTACTCTGTGGACCGAGGCTAGCTTTAGAGTCTTGATTCTCCCGAGTGCTGGGGTGACAGGTGTACACCTCACATGTGACGTCTATTTTATTGTGTCACTTCCCCAAGCTGGCTCCTCACCCACAAGGCTGCTTGAACAGTGCTGCCATGTCCCAGAGTCCTCCGGTTGTTTGGAAGTGGCGCTGCTGTATCCTGGGACACGTACATAGTTCATGCTCTCCTTGCCTCTCATTGTTTATGGTGGATTTTGAAACCTTAGCAACATTCCAGCCCCAGAGAAGGGTGGAGGAGGGGACAGCCAGCCCCAAGTGCCAACAGTCCACAGTGTGTCCCAGAGACATGAAGGACAGGTGAGACTCTTGAGGGGCGGAACCTCTCCAGACCCATTGGCTCAATGACTGTTCTAGTTTCCTCTTTTCTTCCTCAGGAGACCTCACTGTGGGCAGCAGTTAGACAACACCTATTAAGATCATAACTGCCTTTGCTCTTTGGCAGAGCGTTAGTCTCGTTTCTTGTATAAGGACAAAGGAAGTGGGGTGTTCACCATATTGCCATTTGTAAAGGAAATGGAATGTGCAAAAGCCACTTCAAGCTCCTCCACGGTGAGAGGGACCCATGGAAAGAGGGACAGTGGTCATGGGGTACTATGCAGCAGGGAAAGAGATGAAGAAGAACAGAAATGAAATGCAAGAGTTTAAAAAGTCCCTCAAGAACTCGGTGGTGGTGGCCCACGCCTTTAATCCCAGCACTCAGGAGGCAGAGGCAGGCAGATCTCTGTGAGTGTGAGGTCAGTCTGGTCTACAGAGTGAGTTTCAGGACAGCCAGAGCTACATGCAGAAACTGCCTCAAAAAAAAAAAAAAAAAAAAAAAAAAAAAAAAAGTTCCTCAAGGCATGTTGCTAAACAGGAAGAACAAATTAGAATTCCTTGTGTGAAATCTACTACTTCCTAGGGAGGAGTCACAGTGCTATGTGTATATACATATATCCTAGTTTCCTGAACAAAAATCCTAAGAAAGGCTGAGGAGATGGCTTTGTCTCTACAGTACTTACCACAAAAGCATGAGGACCTGATCCCCAGTACCCATGAACAAAAGCTGGGCATGGCAGTTTGTGCCTGTTGTTCCAGTGCTGGGGAGCAGAGGCAGATCTTAGGGGCTCCGTGGCCAGCTGGAAACTAAACTCCATGTTCAGAGAGATCCTGTCACAGAACAACAACAACAACAAAAACCAAGATCCAGAGCTGGAAAGATGGCTCGGTGCTTAAGAACACATGCTGCTCGTGCAGAGGATGGGATCCAATGGCCTCTTCTGGCTTCTGTGGTCACTGTACACCCATGTACAACACACACACACACACACACACAGATGCACACGCACAAACACAAACTAGAAAACAGAACTAGAGGCTGGAGCAATGGCTTAGCAGTTAAGAGAGGTGGATATTCACGCAGAGGACCTGAGTCCAGTGCTCAGAACCCACACGGTAGTTCATAACTGTTCACAACCCTAGTCCTGGAGAGCTAATGCCTTCTTTTGACCTCCTTGGGTACCAGGCACACACAAAGTACACACACACACACACACAACATTCACATGCACACAAGCAAAAGACCCTTATACCAAAAATAAAACAAGTAAAACTTTAAAAATGAAAAGTAAATAAAAACAAGAGGGAGAGCAATGAATGACAACGCCCAACACGCTCACATAGAACCTACAGGAGTCTCTGTCAGCCATTTCTCTGTATATGGAAATCCGGAGTTATGAAACGGTATCAGCTGGCCTGAGTTGGTAGCATGAAAACCGCTACAGAGGGGCTGGAGAGATGGTTCAGCAGTTAAGAGCACTACAGTGACAGCGTGCTCACATATATAAAATAAACAAATCTTTAGAAAAAGAAAGGAAGGAAAGAAGGAAGGTAGGAAAGGAAGAAGGAAGGAAGAAATAAAGAACGAAAGAAAGAAAGAGAGAGAGAGAGAAAGAAAGACTGCCACAGAGACCACTGATGGCCAACCATGAATGCCTTTAGCTTTAGCTTTAATTGCCAACTTGACACAACCTAGAATCTCCCTGGGAAGAGAGTCTCAATGAGGGATTGTCTACCCTGCATTTGGCCTGTGGGAATATCTGTGTGGGACTGTCTTTATTAGGCTAACTGAGGTGGGAAGACCCAGCCCTCCATGGGCAGCACCATTCCCTAGGAAGGCTACTCTGAACTGTGTAAGAGTAGGCATGGATAAGCAAGAGAGCATTTGCATTTGTTTCTGCTCTTAACTAATAAAAACATCCTGACAAAAGGCAACAGAGGTATTTTACTTAACAATTCCAAGTTACAGTCCACTATTTTGGAGAAGCCAAGTCAGGCACTATCAAACAGATAGTCACATTGATCCACAGTCAAAAGAAGACAGAACCAAATGCACCCATGCTATGCATACACAACTTTCATCACTCATACAGTTCAGGGTTCCCTGCCTAGGGAATAGTGCCACCCACAGTGGATGGGTCTTCCTGAATTAACTAGCAAGTATAACAATCCCCTGCACACCAACCTGCTCTGGACAATTCCTCAATGGAAGTTCTCTTCTCAGGTGATTCTAGCTTGTGATTATGAACTAAGCATCATGGGATGTTAAATCGAGACTTGAATGAACCAGGAGTGAGCCACAGAGCTGGTGAGAGAATGTATTCCAGGTAGCAGGAATGGGTCTATGCCAGGGCCTATGTGCGTGTGAAGAACTACAAAGAGACTTGTGTGCTCACGGCAGAGCCAGCGAGGGGGAAGATAACAGAGGTAAACTTGAAGATGACAATGGGCCACATCCAGCAGGGACCCATGGTCTGACTGAAGACTCTGAGTGTGACTGGGGCAGTAGGAGGACTCAGTAATTAGGGTTTCAGGCAACTTGGGTTTCAATAGGACATCTCAGACTGCCATGTATGGAGCAGACATGGTCAAAGGCAGGTGCAGGAGGTGATGGTGGCTTGGAGGATAGATGAAGTGACAAACAGGGCCCAAGTGTGGCTGCATGGTGAAGGTCAACTGTGCAGTAATGTAGATGGGTGGGCATAGGGGCTAAGGTATTAAGAGACACCCAGTGTGACAGGAAGGGTCTCTGTTCCTTGTCTATTGCTGTAACAAATGGTCACAGGCTAGGTGCATTAAACAGAAAGGTTTTCTTCTTCATGTGGTTCTGGAAGGCAGGAAGCCCAGTGTCAAGGTACTCAGTTTCAGTGACGCCATTACACTACAGTATACAGTGCTCACACAGGAGCCAAGGCATGCAGGAAAGGAGCTTGTGTTTATGGTATGGCAACTCTTGCACGGGCTAGCCTGTTCTTTCAAGATGACTCCAGGATGTCCAATCTGGAGAAGTGATCTACTCACAGGATACGTGATATCCAAACTCTCATGATAAGTAGTTTTTATGCAGGATAATTAGTTTTGCTCCAAAGATGACTTATCTGCCCCTGCGATTATTAGCCTACATGATCCAAACATAGTCAGCTCAGAGGATAATTGGCCTACTCCTTTGATCAGTATGATCCTGAGATAAACAGCCTAGTCTCTGTACAATTAATTCACTCTAGTGATAGTGCATATTCTTGGGATAGCTGGTGTGCCTGCGGGATGATTTGCTCAGGTGATAGCCGCTGCTCTCGAGGCACCTGACTGTGGTGCTGGTGTTACTCCATCCCAGTGAGTGTGTTTTTTGACGCTTCCTAATATCTTCAAGGAGTAATGTCATTTAGATTTCAGCTAGGGGCCAGCAAGATGGCTCAGCAGGTAAAAGCCCTTGCCTCCAAGCCTGACAAATATCCAGGATCCATAGGGTGGAAGGAGAGAACGGACTGGCTAGAGTTGTCCTCTGACCTCCACACACATGTGCTGTGCAAACACATGCACATACACAAATAAGTAAAAGCAATAAAAGTTAAATATGGGGCTCCTGAGAGGTGATCCAGTGGTCAGGAGCACTGGATGCTCCTCCAGAGCTTCCAGCTGTGATCCCCAGCACAACATGGCTTATATCTACTTGTAATTCCAGTCCCAGGGGATCTGCCAGCCTCTTCTGGCCTCCGTAGGCACCAAGCAACAGGCAAACCACCCATAGATTAAAAACAAAAACTTTAAAAACACAAAGTTTAGCCAGGTGTTGGTAGCGCACGCCCTTAATCCTAGCACTTGGGAGGCAGGGGCAGGCAGATCTCTGAGTTTGAGGCCAGCCTGGTCTACAGAGTGAGTTCCAGGACAGCCAGGGCTACACAGCGAAACCCTGTCTTGAGAAATTAATTAATTAATTTTCTTTTAAAAACCCACTAGGTTTCAGCCTGAGTTTGGGAGGATAATGAAACCATAGCATTCAGGATGGGGAGATGCAGATTCTGTGCCCAGAGCTGTTCATCTGCCCCTCTGGGCAATGCTCAAGGGAGCCAGGACTGTATACCCACAGACCACCACCATCAAATGCTTCGGGTTCTTGCCTCTAAGGGCAGAGCTAGTATGGTCTTGGGACTCCCTGGTTGCTATGCCAACCCCACCACTCTACCTACAAAGGCTGGTGCAAGCCTCGTGTTCCTCCAACATCCTTGTCTTCTGTAACATAGGAGCCTTCATTCACCGGTGTTGGGGCAGCTGTGAGCTCCCAGTGAGCGAGCTCCAGGGTATGAAATATTTAAGACAGCTTGTGCTCAGGATCTCCCAGTACAGAATGGCTATAACCAGCTTGCTCTGCTTCAGATAGTAAACACTCAACAAATTCACACCAAAGTATTATCAAAGGCCCAACTTGCTGGAGAAGCGGGATGGATGAGGAACACGGGGGGGGGGGGGGGGGGGGGAAGTGTGCCACCCACTGGTAGCTGGTCGCCTCATTGACTGAGGGGTTTTGTTTTCCTTTTTGTTTGTCTGATTCTTGATCTTACTCTACTGCCCAGTCTGACTTGGAACTTTTGATCCTTCTGCCTCTTGGATTTTGGGACTAAAGATATACACGGCTATCCCAGACTCACACCATTTTAATGAAAGGAAGTGGTGCTGGGAATGGCTCAGACCATGTGACTGTGAGGATTTGACTTCAGATTCTTCAGCACCCATGAACCGAACCAGCGTGTTATTCCAGAGCCTGGGAGATGGAGGCAGGAGGATCAGCATTCCAAGGTCATCATATAGTGCAAGTTCGAGGTCAGCCTATGCTACATAAGATCTGTCTCATTAAACCAAACCAGTTGTCCAGGAGGTGGTGGCTCATGCCTTTGATCCTAGAGGTTGAGAGGCAGAGACATGTGCTTCTCTGTGTTCGAGACCAGCCTGGTCTACAGAGCAAATTCCAGGACTTCCAGGACTACACAGAGAAACCTGGCTAAAAACAACAACAATAAAAATAAAGACATAAAAAAATAACCAAACCAGTCTGACCATAAAATGAGAGCAGGCAAGGGGTGTCGGGTTCTCGGGGGATGAGCAGGCACTCAGGGAAGACCCCCCATACCCCAGATGGGAAGGAGTGGGGCATACCCTAGGTGGAGAAAGCAGGTACAAAGGCACTGAGCAAGACAGAAGTCTGGTGTGTGTGAGAAGAAAACTAGAGGCCAGTGGGGCTGGCGCAGGGTGTGTGTTCTAGCTTTCTGTCTGGCTGTGATAAAACCACCGAGCAAAACCAACTCAGGGGAAGAAAGGGTTTATTTGGCTTCAGTTCTGAGTCACAGTCTACGGTGCAGGGAAATCAGAGCAGAAACTCAGGGCAGGAACCTGAAGGCAGGAGCTGATGCAGAGGGCATGGAGGGGTGCTGCCCACTGGCTTGCTCCCCATGCTTATCCTGACTTCTTATACAACCCAGGACCACCTGCCTAGTGGTGGCATGACCCACAGTGAGTTGGGCCTTCTAACAGCAGTCATCAATGAAGAACATGCCCCACAGAACTGAAGTTCCCTCTGCGGGGTGGCTCAAGTTGACAAGAACTAGCCAGGAAGCGGAGGTGGGGCCAGAGAAGGTGAGGGGGGTGGACAGTACTTGGTGGCCCAGTGGAAACCCCGTTTACCCTCTCAGTGTGACCAGATGGTCCCCTAGATACGCATCCAGAGTGAGAGAGAAACAGGATGTGGCCATGGGTGACCTGCATCCTGACACCTCCCAGATAGACAGACTAATAAATCTTTATGCTTGTCATCTGCCGAGAGACCAAGACTGAGCTTTTCAACCTTCAGCCCGAGGGCCACAGTCACTCTGTGTATGTGAATAAAGCTTTATTGGAACATGAGCTCATTCATCCATTCACCCCTCACCTCCACCTCTTGTCAGAGCCAGATAGTTAGAGCCCAGACCTTGGTAAAGCTGGGGCGTTTCTAACATCTTGCTCTATGCAGGAGATCTAGCCAGCCCCAAACGGGAGCAGCTCCGAGGACACAGCAGGCACTCTAAATATTTCTCTTTGCAGAGCAGGGCCTGCCACTTGTCCCCTGAATCACAGAAGGCTGCCAACTCTCTCTGGTCCTGGGGCTACTTCCAGCCAAGAGTCACATGGACCAGAACAACAGCGACCAAAAATAATGCTGGCATCACCCAAGCCTTTGCCTTGGAGAATATTCACAGACAGAATTACAAGCTCACCCCCTGCTCTGTGGTGTCTAAGGTCCCCCACTTTTTGTGCTCACACAAAACTCTCTTGCACCACAGGGCAGCCATCAACCCCTGACTCCCTGTCTTTTTTCCTTTCAGCTTCAGATTTGGGGTGGGAGGGGACTCTATCAGTTCGTGTATCTAATTACACATTTTAGTTTCACATTTAAAATGGAAAGGGGTGGGTTAATTACGATGTTTTCAGAAATATTTGGAATGTATTTGCGTCCTATCCAGCCTGTGACTCTCTTGGTTTTTCTGCCCTCTTTCACTGTGCAGAAACTGATGCCCCCTCCTCCCACCACGTGGGTCCCTGGATGAGATGCAGGTCCTCCGAATACAACCCACACTTTTCCTTGATGAACTATCCCACTGGCTCTTCTCTTTATTTGTTGAGACAGGGTCTCTCACTGAACCTGGCACATGTCAGTTTAGCTCACCTGGCTGACTAGTGAGCCCTGGGGACCCTCCTGCCTTTGCCTGCCCAGTGCTGGGATTACCGGCTTGCACCACTAAACTGGTCTTATTACATGGGTGTATGTGTATGGGGGAGTTGGGGGGGGGGCTGAAAACCCAGTTCTTTGTGTTTGCACTGCAAGCACTTTAGCACTTTACTGACTGAGCCATCTTTGCAGCTCTCTTGTTGTTGTTAGACAGGTTCTCACTATGTAACCCTGGCTGTCCTGGAGCTCACTGTATAGATCAGGCTAGCCTTAAACTCACAGAGATCTGCCTATTGCTGCCTCCTGAGTGTGTGTCATCACCACCTGGTCTTTTCTTTTTAGGGACACTTTTTCACATAGCCCAGGCTGATCCAGCTCTTCCAGTAAGCCCAGGCTAGCCTTGACCTGAAGGTCTTCCTGCAGCCACCTAACAAGTGCTGGAATGACAGTCTTGAACTGCCACACCCAAATCCCTCTACTTTTTGTGTTATATATGAGAATGAAACATATCATGTATGATTATTATTTGTAATATATCTTAATCTAGAGTTTACCTGTGAGATAAAGCATGTAGTATTTGTCTTTTTGAAGACGTCTGAGATCTTTTAACAGGATTTGCAGTCCCATCTATCTTCCCACAGAGAACATGATTCCCGTTCTCTTTGCAGCCGAATAAGGCTTCATTGTGTCTGCACCACATTCTCTAACTGCTCATCTGTTGCTGGACATCTAGGCTGCTTCCACTTCCTGGTTTTTGTGAATCGAGAGGCAGTAAGCATGGATGAGCAGATGTGTCTGTGAGGTAATACCTCAGGGTGCTTGAGGTTCACTTCCACGTGTGGTACAGCTGCTTGTGTGGTACTTCTATTTTTGGTTAGCTGTATGATGTAAAAAAAATTATTATTTTAAGTGCATAGAGGTACATCCATGTTTTGCCTGGATAAGTAAAATTACTTTATTATTTTATGCCTTTTACTTGTATGTATGCATGCCTGTGCCATGTATGCATGCCTGGTGCCTGCAGAGACCAGAAGGATGTATTGAATGCCCTAGAATTGGAGTTACAGATGGTTGTGTGCATCCACACAGATGCTACAATAGAACCTGGGTTTACTACAAGAGCAGCTAGTGATCTTAACTGCTAGGCTATCTCTGTTACCCCTGTTTTGTTTTTTTTTTTAGGTTTATTTTTTTTTTAAAATCTTTATGTGAGCCAGGCATAACAATGCACACCTTTAATCCAAGCAGAGGCAGGTGGATCTCTGTGAGTTTGAGGCCAGCTTGGTCCGTGTAGGAGATTCTAGGACAGCCAGGGCTACATAGAGAGATCCTGTCTCCAAAAAACAAAACAAAATGTTATGTGTATGTGTGTACACATCCCTGTATTTATGTGCACCATGTTAGTGCAGTGCCCTTAAAGGCCAGAAGAGGGCGTCAGATAACCTAGACTGGGTTACAGGTGTTTGTGAACTGGAACCCAATCTAGGACCTCTGCAAGAGCAGCAAACATCTGAACAGCTGCTCTTCAGTTCCAAGTTTTAGTTGTTTGTTTTTTTTTTTAAACCATTTGGGGGCAGAAGAGAAAACTTGGTAGTTAAGAACATGCACTGCTCTTGTAGAAGACCCAGGTTCAATGCCCAGGATCCACTTGGTTGCGAACAATCATTTGTAACTCTAGCTTCAGGAGAGCCATGCTGTCTTCTAGTCTCCACAGGCACTGCATACATGTACTGCAGACATACACCCATACACATAAATTGAAAAATAAATTGTTTTGATGTGTGTGCGCACACACAAACATATCTATCTGTCTATGAACTGATGGGTATGTACATGGGGGTAAAGATACCCCTGGGGCTAGAGCAGGCGTCAGCCTTGAAGCTGGAGTTATAGGTAAATGTGAGGGCTGGGAGTTGAACTTGGGTCATCAGGGAAAGCAGCACATGCTCTTAATCACTGAGCCACCTCCACAGCTATGAGCCGGGCGGTGGTGGCACACGCCTTTAATCCCAGCACTTTGGAGGCAGAGGCGGGGGATCTCTCAGTTTGAGGCCAGCCTGGTCTACAGAGTGAGTTCCAGGACAGCCAGGGCTATACAGAGAAGCCCTGTCTCAGGAAACTGGGGGGGGGGGGGGAGGCACCCATTATTAGTGGGGAAGTATGTTTGTGCAGGACAGCCACAGCCACAATGTATGTGTTCAGGACAGAGAACAACTTTCAGGAATCAGTCCTGTTCTTTTACTGTGGGTCAGTAGGCTTGCCAGCAGGCACTCTTCCCAACGGAGTATTCCTGCTCCCCCCACCCCCGTCTCTGCATGAGTTTGTGTGTGTGCACGCACACGCATGAGTGGAATGCATGTTGCCATGGCACATTGTAGAGGTCAGAGGACAGTGTGGGGAGCTGGTTCTCTCTTCTACCACATGAGTCCCTGGGACGGAACTCCAGTCATCAGGCATGGTGACAAGTGCCTTACCTTGATATCATCTCAGTCCTCATTTGTTTTTCTGACAAGGCTTCAGTGTGTAGCCCTATTTAGCCTAGAATTCACTATGTTGCCAGCTGGTCTCAGGGTAGTGGCCCTCTGCATCTTTTGCCTCCTGATCTGGCTCCAGGGGCTGAACTCAGCGTATGGGGCTTGGTGGCAAGCACTTTTCTCTGGTAAGTCATTTTGCTGGCCTGATGTTTTTTTCTTGATGGGGGCCATTCTGGCTGGGTGATGTGGAATCTTGAACTCTGGATCCTGCTGCCTCCACCTCCAAAATGCTGGAATTACAGGTACATATCACTTGACTCAGTTCATGTGACCTTGGGGACCTAACCCAAGGCTTTGTGCATGCTGGGCAAGCACTGTACCAATGGAGCCTCAGACCCAGTCAAAACCTTTCACTTCTGTGTATTATCTTGGCTCCTTGCTGGCTTTCCCCACACCTTCCAGACTAGTGATCAGGTTCTACAGACCCAGGTCACTCTGAGAGCTGGGATTCGTGTTCTATTTCCTTCTCTGGTCACACATGTCTGGGTGTTTCATTCACCATACCACCAATTTCTCTAGTTTCCTTATCTACCCATGGGGAACCTCGGAAGGAGAAGACCAGTCACAGACAACCAGGGGCTCACAATATAACTGAGAGTATCCTGCATGATACTGACGATGATGATGATGATGATGATGATGATGATGTGTATCAAGATCTCCAAGGAGAAATATTGGGACTTTACCTCAAGCATGTATTCTGGTTGGTGTGATGGAAGATGGCTGGAGGGTTTAGAGGCAGGGGCATGCTTCCTTTGGACTTGATTCTTTGGTCTTGCCTTATCCCTGGTGGTACAATAGAGAGACAGGAAGTGATCTCACTAAGGCAGCCTGGTCTCTGTGGCCACAACTGTGAAATGCATGCGGTAGCAGGACCAACTGCATAGAGCTGGTGGGTCCATGGTGTGGAATTTAATGTACATTGAGAGCTTAGAACTGTGTGTGTT
Organism: Arvicanthis niloticus; assembly: GCF_011762505.2. NCBI lineage: Eukaryota > Metazoa > Chordata > Mammalia > Rodentia > Muridae > Arvicanthis > Arvicanthis niloticus. The sequence continues at coordinate 18,351,344 of NC_047658.1, read as the reverse complement.
CTCACTAAATATTAGCAGGCATTAAAGTGGTACGGGCTTACGGGGCAAAGAAAATCCCAGCAAACAAAGCCTGCTAAGCCGGGTGTAGTGATGCATACCAGTTGTTCCTACACTCAGAAGACAAAGGCAGAGCCGTCAGAAGTTCAGAGTAATCCTCTGTTACACAGGTTGTCTGATCTCCCCTCAGGCTGAGCAAGCAGAACTAACACCACCTCCAGAACCAGACCGCTAAAGACAGATGACGACATTACTGGTTGCTAGGTAGATTTAGCCTTGATCGGGTTGGTGATATCGGTAGTTGGCAGGTAGGTTGAGTGGCTACAGACACCTGAGCTGTCATTTCCGAATGGACAACAGAGTGCCAAGGATGGCAGAGCTGAAGAATGAAACCCTGTCTCAGAAACAAAGAAGCAGGCCTGCAAAGAAGTGGCTCAGAAGCTAAGAGAAGCAGGCTGTTCCTCCAGAGGACCTGGGTTCAATTCCCAGTACCCATATGGCAGCTCAGAATCATCTGTAACTCCAGTTGCAGGAGGTCTGACCCCCCTCTTCTGACCTCCAACAGCACTGTATGCACAGTACATATACATATATGCAGGCAAAACACCCATACACATTAAAAAACATTTTTTAAAAAACCACAAGAAAACAACAAACTTGGGAGACCGTTCAAAGCCTGAGGCAGCTCCAAGTGCTTAAAGGGCTGTGGAGAGACAAGCAGCTGAGAGACAAGGTGGAGAGTGGCCATGCGGTGAGGGCCTTGGGGACTTTGGTACTTATTTATTGTTTCTTTGCTTATATATTTATTTTTGCAGTAGTGTGATTTGAATTTAGTGCTTTACAGTCCTATATAGCTGAGCCACTTCTTAAGCCTTCTTTTTGTACTTTGAGATGGGGGGGGGGTCACACTAAGTTTCTCAATCACTTTTTTTAAACCCATGACCTGAACTCATTGCAGTCCTCCTGCCTCATCCTCCTAATGCTAGGATGGTAGGTGTGGTCCTCCAGATGAGGTTGGGGTTTTTGCTTTGTTTTCTGAAACTGGGTCTCCTATAATCTAGGCTGGCCTAGAATTCTTTACATAGCCATAGGATGACCTTGAACTCCTGATCCTCCAGCCTCCAGTTCTCCAGGACTGGGATGATTCGCAGGTGCCATCACTCTTGTTTTGCAAGGTGTTGGAGTGGAACCCCGGGCTTCGTGCATGCTGGGCAAACCCTCTACTGACTGTGCCCCAGCCCTAATCCTAGCTCCAAGATAAGGTCTCAATCACACCAAGTTCAAGGCTTTAGTGAAATTGTGTAGTGGAAATGCTTCACACAGCTTTGAGCTCAATAAATGATTCTGACCCATGAAGTCGCTATCCACCTGCACTGGGTCTGTTCACGGTCTGCACTCTACAAAAGCGGCTTCTTGGTGTGTGTCCGCACACCAGCTCCCGGGGGACCCAGGCATTCCGGCCTCCCGCCGCCCCCTATGGGTGCGCACAAAGGCATCCATTCATGCCTGTTTACAAAGCGGCCCATTCACCCGGTCCCCTTGATCCAGCAGCTGCTGGCTGCTCCTCAAGTCTCTCTATTGGTGCTTCCTGCTGGCCATCAGGTCCGGGCCCCACCTACTGCCGCACACTCTCGGTCAGGTTCTTTTCCCACGCCTGGCACGCTTTGCCAACTTCTGATTAGCCTGGCGCACCAGCCGCTCTTTTTGATTGGGCAGCACTGAGCCCCAGGGGCGAGGTCGGAGCGGGCCGCAGCAAGTGCTGATTGGTCCGTAATGTCTACCTGTGGGCGGGGCCGTCCAGCGCAGGCCCCGCCTCCTTTTCTGTCCAGGCCGAGGCCTCTGGACCGCCCTGGGCGCCGGTGAGTGTCCGGGGCCCTCCCCCCGTGGTGCGCCCCAAGGGTTGGTCAGGGCCAGCCAGACCTGGGGAGGCCAGAGCCGGTGGGCTACAACAGGGGTCCTGGAGAGGGGTGGGTCGAGACATTCACCCTGGGTGCAAGTGACCCCAGGGTCGGGGAAGGGGAAGGGGAGGGTTGCAGTCACCCCGCCCGGTTCCCACCTTGTGCCAGGCAGTCTGGGGTCATCTCTGAAGACGTCACACGGTCTGTTCTGCAGAAGGGGAAACTGAGGCAGTGCTTGGGACGTTGCGTGATAGAACACCTGAGTCATGGTCTGCAATCCCCAGCTCCCAGGGCTACCGTGTCAGATGTCAGAGGAGGAAAAAGCTGTGGACCAGAGAGAGGGGTCGCGACAGGCAGAACCAGGGGCAGGGAAGGATGTGTTTGGCTGGGTGTCCCAGTTTGTTTTGTTTTAACTTGGTTTAGTTAGGGTTTTTTTTTTTTTTTTTTTTTTTTGAGATACTTTCTGAACTCACTGTGTAGACTGAGCTGACCTCAACCCCCAACCTTCCAGCCTGAGCCTCTCAAGTGCTGAGGTGACAGGAGTATGCCACCAAGCCTAGCTAAGTTGTGTTGGAACACAATGTCGTGTTCCAACACACAAGTGTTCACAATGGACGTGGACACTCTAATGTATAACTGAACTCCGCTCCAGTGTACGAGAATAAATTTGAGGTGGCTTTTGTGCTGTCCGTTTCACAGAGAGTGCAAGGTGGAGACTGGACCAAGGCGGGGAATGCAGGGACCTGGTGTGCCTGGCCCTGTGACTTTTTTTTTTTTAAACATCATAATAGTAATCAGGAGTTCAAGACCAGCCTCGGCTACACGATGAGTTTTAGGCGAGCCTGGGCTACATAAGACCCTGTATCAGAAAAGCGCAAAAGAAAAATATATTATTCTGTAAGTCATACCTCTTAATACCTCTTAAGCCACAAGTTTATTGTAGACACAACCACCCTATGTCTCCTCCTCAATTCACCCTTGAAGAGAAGACCGAAGCCTCTGAGGTTGGCATAGCATTTTGACATCATATCTGAGGATTAGGATGTCCTACTTCCAGGGTTGAGGAAACGGAGATTCTAAGAAAAAAAAAAAAAAAAAGATAAAACAGCAGAGACCTGGTTCCTTTTCCTCACATGATTTTTGTTGATTTCATGAGCCTCAATTCCTAGCGAAGAAAGCGGAGGTTCAGAAGGCTGGAGAGAGATTCGAACCCTAGGCATGCTCAGTCCGGCTCTGTGCCAGGTCTTCACTTTTGCCCACCGCCACCCACTTGGCAACAGGTTCTATCTCTGCTGGCTGCCGTACCGGGCTCCGCCCCTGCCCAGCCTGGCAGGTGTCAGGAGACGTCAGAGCCGGGTCCTGCCTCCTGACGGGAGAGGCCCCACCTCTTGCTGGACCGCAGAGCCGGCCTCACCTGGGTGCTGGAGAGGATCTGGACTCTGAGGCCTCCCCATCTCTACCGCCAGGCGCCCAGGTAGCCTCGGGGTCCGCGGGATAAAGGAGCTATGCTACAGGGCGCTGGGTCAGGAGGAGAGGGGGTTAGGATCCGGGCTCCCGGGGCTATAATGGGCCAGGTACCCCAAGTCAGAGGAATGAAGTTGAGCATGGACCCCAGTGTCTGAGGGAGGAGGGCAGAAGTCTGGCCCCCAGTGTCTGAAGAAGGAGGGCTGAGGTCTGGACTTCTGTGCCTGAGAGAGGAGGGCTGAGGTCTGGACTTCTGTGCCTGAGGGAGGAGGGCTGAGATCTGGACTTCTGTGCCTGAGGGAGGAGGGCTGGGGCCTGGATCCCTGGGTCTGAGGAAAAAGGACTGGGCTGGAGTCAGTATCCCTGGGTTTGTAGGAAGAGACTGGGTCCTGGACCCCTGAGTCTGAGAGAGGAGCTGGGGTCAGGACCTCTGGGCTTGAGGAAGGAGAGCTGGGGTCAGGACCTCTGTGTCTGAGGGAGGAAGTTGGGTCCTGGACCCTTGAGTCTGAGAGAGGAGGCTGGGGCAGGGTAGGATCTCACCATTAGCTGAGGTCATAAGCTTGGTGCTGCCCCAGCCTCTGCCCAGGCGGGCGGGGCCCTGGCTGCTTTCCTTTTCCACACAGCTCTGTCTGCTCCTCCCAGGTGCTCTCACCTGCCTAAGTGACACTAATGAGTCCTGGCACCGCATTCCTGCTGCCCGAGGGAGGGGTGTGTGGCTGGGGCTCAGCCATTTGGGGCCAGGTCCTGGGCCCACCCTCTTGGCTTGTTCAATTTCCCTAAACCCCACATCCCCACTTCTAACCCACAACTAAAGTAAGCCTCTTGGCAACGTCTGTGTCTAATGGAGACAGGGCTGGAGATCCCACTCTGGGGTTCTGGGCCTGGACTCTGGGTCTGAGGAGGCTGCTCTTAAGCTGTTGGGAATAGCAGGACTAGGAGGTACAATGCCACCAAACCCTTCCTGGTCAAAGGCTACAAGGCTGGAGAGGAAGCAGTTGGGTGGGGTGGGGTAAAGTCCCTGGGATGGGGCTTGGCTCTGGGTGTATCTTTACCACACTGGAACCTGGGGTGATCCTTGACCCTTTGGGGCTGACCACTTGTAGAGCACAGGGAGGGCAAAGTGACCGGGAACCAGGCTGGCGGTGGGTGTGAGGAGGGCCAAGAGGGGCCCAAGACAGAGGAAGTTTGCATGTGGGAGAGGCTCCTAGGGCAAGCTTGAGGGGACAAGATCTGAGAGGACACCCATTGAACAAGCTGAGTGCTTGGATGGATGTCCCCAAGGGGTGTGCTGGAGGTGCCATTGGTCTGGTACACAGAGGTGACAATGGAAGAGAGGGACGCGCAGGTGTCTCCAGGTGTTCTCTGACTGGGGATGAGGTGGTGGGTCTGTAGGGGCTGCTTGCTGTGGGACATTTTCTGTGGGATAATGGACAACCCTGAAATGGCTGAGTTTCATAGTAAGTGACCCTGGAAGTGGGAGGGAGAGGCCCAGACACCCTGACTGCCTCCTGAAAGCTTCCTTAAAGAGTCTTGAGACTAAGCTGGATCCATACCCCAAGACCTGCTGAAAGCCAGGGCCCCAGCAACTCGTGACTGGTTTCCAGAGCCTGGACTCTGAAAGGCCTCTGAGAATGTTGAATGAACCTGAGAAAGAGTGAATGCATGAAGCCAGAGAAATGACAAGGATTGGGCGATCAACCTGTAATTATGGGGCAGGCAGGACCAGCGGTGCATAGAGAACTTGGCAACAAATGTCAGCCATGCCCCACCTGGGCCCCATCTCACAGTGTAAACTGTGGTGACAGCCTTTATTGTCCTTGCTACCTCACCTCCTGTCTGCTTCTCATTTTGGCTGCAGACACGACACGGGGACACATTCCTGCCCCAGGGCCTTTGCTTTGTCCCAGCATCCCAGTAGCTCTCTGGTTAGAGACACTCAGGTCTTTATTTTGAAAAGCAACACTCTAGGGAAAGGCTCTCCAGTCAGTCCAGTTAAAAGTGTGAACACGGCCCCAGCCCCAGCAAGGCCCTTACTCTGGCCTCTGACAGCAGTTTATCACCATTTAAATGGTTTACATGTTTATAATGATGTATCTTTTTATTCTTGAGATTTAGAATGGTACTGCCCAGTATGAAGCAAGCACAAGTCAAGAGTGTATTTAAGCTTTATAGTAACCACATTTGGGGGTGGGCACTGGAGAGGTGTCTGTGTGGTTAACAGCTCCGGCTGCTCTTCCAAGGGATCTCAAGTCAGCACTTACGTGGTGGTTCAGAACCATCTATGTGTGACTACAGTTCTAGGGGATCCCTCTTCTGGCCTCCATAGGTACGGGATGCATGTACTATAGACATACATGCAGGCAAACACCCTTACACATAAAATATTTTTTTGAAGTGGGGCATAGAGACCACTGGCATTTTGTGGCACTAGTCATTCTTGCAGAGAACTGCAACCACAACCCATTACTCCAGTTCTGGGGAGCTGCTGCCACCTTCTGGCTGCTGTGGGAACTTGCATACGTGTGGTACATATAAACTCACCCGAGCACACACACATAGACACAAATAATAAATCTTTTAACAAGAAGATTTATTTATTTTACTTTAAATTCTGTGTGTGGCGGCGGGGGGTGGTGGTGGAATGTGTTAGTACAGGAGCCTATGGTGATTTTTAAAATTAATGTATTTATCTATTTATTTTGGTTTTTTTGAGACAGGGTTTCTCTGTGTATCCCTGGCTGTCCTGGAACTCACTCTGTCCACCAGGCTGGCCTCGAACTCAGAGATCTGCCTACCTTTGCCTCCTGAGTGCCAGGGTTTAAGGCATGGGCCACCATGCCTGGCTTAAATGCTTTTTTTTTCCTTGTAAAGCTGGGCCAGTCTTATCATTTCATCTACTCTAAGGCTGAAGCAGGGTGGGTTGTAAATTCAAGGCTATCCCGAACTGACTTAACAAGACCTTGTTTTAAAATTAAGAAGTTGAAGGACAGTGGTGGCATGTACCTTTAATCCTAGCACTCTGGAGGCAGAGGCAGCGGGATCTCTGAGATCAAGGCCAGCCTGGTCTATAGAGCAAGTTCCAGGAAAGCCAGGGCTACATCTTGTTGCAAAAAACCAAAACCAGCTCTCCCCCCCAAAAATGTCTAGGGACATGCCTTAGGGGTACAGTGTTTCTCTAGCATGCAAGGGGTTTAAGCCCTAGTATGAGCAAAGCAAAGAAATTGGAGAGGGACAATCCCAATTGATGTGTCCACTCTCTTCCCACAGATCATGGCCGCAGTGACCCTGTCCGTGCCTGGGAGGAAGGTGGCCTCCAGGCCAGGCCCGGTGCCTGAGGCAGCTCAACCGTTCCTGTTTGCGCCTCGGACGCCAAACGTAGGTGGCCCTGGAGGGCCACCAGTGGAGTGGACAGCACGGCGCATGGTGTGGGTGCCCTCGGAACTGCATGGGTTCGAGGCAGCAGCCCTGCGGGATGAAGGGGAGGAGGAAGCAGAAGTGGAGCTGGCGGAGAGTGGGCGGCGCCTGCGGCTGCCCAGGGACCAGATCCAGCGCATGAACCCACCCAAGTTCAGCAAAGCAGAAGATATGGCTGAGCTCACCTGCCTCAACGAGGCCTCGGTCCTGCACAACCTGCGAGAACGCTACTACTCCGGGCTCATTTATGTGAGTGACATGCCAGGGTGGGGTGCCAGATGTCACCAACCTGACCTGGATTAGCAGGGAGTGGTCTAGAGTATTTGCCTCGTGTCCTGCGACTATTCTCCAACTAGTGGGAAATTATGATGCTTTTATTTTTTATGGAATGGGGCGGGAGCGGAGTTAGACAGATGCTCTACCACAGAGCCCTAGCCCCTGACTGGGGGATTCTAGGCACTTCCTCTAATACTGAGCGACTTCCCCTTCCGGGTTGTTTGCGCGTGAGAAGGGATCTCCCTCTTAACTGCAGCTGACCTCTGACCTGCTGCCTCATTCCTCAGAGTAGCTTGAATGACAGGCTTGCAACCTTAAGACTGGTCCAACTTATGTCTAATATCTTATTGGATGACTGGAGCCTGCTTCCACCTGACTGAACTGTCCTTTATGAGGATACCTTTGTTATTTTGTAATAATAAAGAATGGAAATTAATTAATACGAACCCTATATGAGTCCCATTAGCTCATCTAATTCTGTTCAGCAAGGCAGTGGCCATTATTAACCCCATTTTACTAAAACTCAAGAGAAAGAAATGAAAATAAAATCCATCATATAACAAGGCATGGAGAGGAGAAGCGGGGAGGATCTTTTAAAAACTGATAACATTTATTGATTTGGGAGTGGGGGTATGAGGTCAGAGTATGACTTGCTGTTTTGGCTCTATTCTAACCACACAGGTAGGGTTCACACTCAGGTCATCAGGCTTGGTGGCAAACATCTCACTACCTCCTGGCAGAAGAATCTTGACTTTGAGGCTAGCTGGGATATAGAGTGATATACTATCTCAAAACAACAGAATAAGACAAAATAGTGTGATGAGATTGATGATGTCCAGGTTGATTAAAGGTGGTCTGCCAAGCTCTGTGATCCATTTTTGATGTCTGCATGGCACACAGGTGGTGTACAGGAAGTTGTTTAACACAAGATGTGGTTCCACATCCTGGCTTCATGTTAGAATCATCTGTCTCTAGAATGTCTGCTCACTGCTTCAGACCACTACCACCAACGTGGAACTCTGGGATGATGGTGGGCGTGATATGAACATAGGTTTTGGGTTTTTTTTTTCCTCTTTTCTTTTAAAGAGGCTTGCAGGGTGTGTCTCATGGACAGCCAAGGTGTGATTAACTCCATTTAAGAGAGAGCAAACAGGATTATGGCGTTTAACAAAGAATGTTATAGCCATAATGAAAAAAAACCTGAGAACGACTGGTAAATATTTATTAAGTACTTATGTTGTACTGGGCACTGTTCTGAGTGTCATTGTTGAGTTCTTGGCTGGCTTCTTGCTGGGGACTGTTGATGTCACCCGACATTCCAGAATATTAAGTGACCGGGCCCAGGGCCCACAGCCACTGAGGAATCCATGGAAGCCCATCTAGCCCTGATAATAACCACTAGCCTGGATATACATAGCTTCTGCTGCTAGGCTCAGTTCTGAGTTCTGTTCCTAAGAATCCTGTTGCTCACTACTCTCCCTGTCCCAGCCAAGTACACAGGTAGGGACCAACCTCTCCCTTCCCCCCAGCTTGGCCTAACAGAAGTTGATAATACTATCATGCAAACATGCACAGTGTTGCAGGATCTGAGCAGTGCTGACTTCCCAGTAAGCCACATTAACTTGTGACCGGCTTTCAGCCATGTCAGCTGGGAAGCACAATTTTTGTCCCCACTGATGGAGATAGTGATACCTAGAGAGACTACTTGATCAGGTCGGCCAGTAGGAAATTGGTAGCACCAAGATTCAGGCTCAGATCCTGTCTGATGTCCAGTGCATGGTATGTGCTCACTGACTGGCTAACTGATGTCAGGGAGAGGAGTGGAAGCTGAGGTCCCCAGGGACCTTGACTTAATGAGGGAATTGGTCCCTTCGGTGGGACTATAGAGGCAGAGGGAAGAGGGTTGGTGTTAATGACTATGTAAGGAACTCTCTGCTCCATGGGACATGGGACAGTGTGTCACTGTTAGATCCCTACTAGGAAGAAGCTTCAAAACCCATTATCCAGGGCTGAACTCTGAGGCTTTTTTCCCTACAGTATTGGTGATCAAACTCAGGGCCTTGCTCATGGTGAGCCACACCCCCAGCTCCTCACGGGGTGGGGGGGTGGGGGGGGGAATTCTAGGCAGGGGCTCTACCACTGAGCCACACCCCCAGCCCCTCACTGGGGGATTCTAGGAAGGGCCCTAACCACTAAACCATATCTTTAGATCTCATTTTACTTTGAGACAAATTCTCACTAGGTTGCCTTTGATCCTCCTGCCTCAGTCTCCAGAGAAGCTATGATGGCAGGCCTATGCTTACCAGACCTGGTTGCCACTGAGTCTTTAAGGGGATCAGTCCTTCCTGGAAGTTGCACACAGCTGGGCACCTCAGCCTCTGGCTACCAAACTAGACAGTTAAAGCCCAGCCAGCTTTGGCTCCTAGGTGGGACTGTAATGCGAGCATCCCAGCCTGCTGTTTGGAGAGGGAGGTGGGGCCACCTTGGCTGGCTCGTATTCATTCTCTCTTAATCCCTGGGCCTTTGTAATGAGGCAGGCTGTCTACCTCTTCCAGAGGAAGCCAGACAAGGGAACGTCCTCAAACTGTGCGTAGGGGTGTGGGGTGCAGGGAGGAGTAGGCCTGTCTCCAGAGCTCTCTGGGCTAGGCAACCCTTCCAGACCCTTCAAGGGGATCCTCCAGGAACTGTGGCCGCTTCCCTTTTTCCCTGGCTCTGTTGGCCAGCTAGAGTTTCCATCCTGGGTGTTACCCAAGCTGTGTCTGGCCCGAGGGGGCTGGCATGGGGAGTGGGCTCTGGCGCCGGCGGCCATGAGATACCCTCCCAGGGAATGTGGTCCAGCCGCCCCACCCTGAGACCTCTGAGAGCCCAGTGGGAGCAGCCTGGGAGACTAGGGAGACAGATACTAGGCTGACCGGTTCTCCCGCTTGTGGCCAGCTGCCCCGCCCCCCTCTATGAGGAGGTAATACCAGACAGCCTGGTGGCTACACCCTCCTGCAGCCAGATGGGAAGGGAGAGCAGATAACCCACTAGAAAGCCAGCAAATGGCCGACTGGCTTAACTAATAAGCAGCTGTGGCTACGAGTGGTGAGCTTTCTAGCTAATTCAGCTGGCTGTCCCTAGTGCATTAGACTAGTTAGCTGTTGGGCTGACTTAGCTAAAGGACTAACTAGTTCTTGGTTATTTAGACACCTCTGTGGATGGTGTTTCCTGCTGATCTTGACACCTTGTGAGTTCAGCAGAATCTCAGGCTGACAACAATCCTCCTGCTTCGGCCTCCAGAGTGCAGGGATGATAGGCTGTCCTGCCATCATCTGTTTGCTTATTTCTTTGGTTTTTGTGAAAATGGGCCTACAGAGTTTCATGTAGCCCAGGTTAGTCTCAAACTCCATATGTAGTCAGATGACCTGATATTTCTGGCTCCACCTCCTGGGTGCTGGGATGATGAGTGCACCTGGCACATGGGGTGCTAGGGATGGAACCCAGGAGTTTGTTTGTGCCAGGTAAATGCTCTGTGGATTGAGCTACATCTCCAGCCTTTTTTTTTTTTTTTTTGTAAGACACGCTCTGATTCTGTAGCTCAGGCTGGCCTAGAACTCATAGCAGTCCTCCTGCTTCAGCTTCCTGAATGATGGGGTTATAGGTGCACACTGTTGCCTCCACGGCTTCATTTCTAGGCTTGAGGCTTTAACAGATGGTCATGTGTCTTCCTTCCATGTCTACTGGGGAAGCCAGAGGCCTGTGACCTGAGGCTGCCTTCCCTGGCCTCATCCACCTCTGTGGTGAATCTTCACCTGTGGAAACCTCTGTACCTTCTGGGAAGGTTGATGCCCGCTGTTAGCTTAGTACTGTCACTAACATTCGTACTGGGCAGAATGGCTCCTGCCTGTAATCCAATCACTTAGGAGTTGGAGGCAGGAGGATTGCTGCAATTTCAAGATTTGCCTCAAACAAGCACCAACAAACAGGGACACAGAGATGGCTTAGCACCAAGGAGCACCTGTCCATGCAAAGCATCGTCTTCCCGCGTGGCAGCTCACAGCCGTCTGTAACTCTGGCTGGGACATCCAGTGCTTTCTTCAGGCCTCTGTGGGTACTGCATGCATGCAGTACATAGACAGTGACACACACCCATAATCTCAGCCCTGGGGAGGCAGAGGCAGAAGGATTCCCTTAAGTCTCAGTCCAACCAAGGCCATGTAGAAAGACCTTTTGTAAACCAAAATAAACAGAACACGGAGAGAACAAAGTAGCTTTATGTGTGTGTGTGGGGAGGCGGGGGGGGGGGGGGGGGAAGGGGATATGCCTTATGCCGTATACAGGTTTCCTCTTGGTGTATGCACCCAGCTGTCCAGCACAGCTCTGTCCTCGCTGAGGGCAGCCACCTGACACACTCTCCCCTCTTGCTGCCGTAGACCTACTCTGGCCTTTTCTGTGTGGTCATTAACCCGTACAAGCAGCTGCCCATCTACACAGAGGCCATTGTTGAAATGTACCGAGGCAAGAAGCGCCACGAGGTGCCACCTCACGTGTACGCTGTGACGGAGGGCGCGTACCGCAGCATGCTCCAGGGTGAGTGTGTGGTCAGCACCGTAGGATCACCGGGTGGGCGCCAACGATAGCTGGGTAATACGTTGGAAGATGGGTGAGGATCCGGTTCTTACCCTGTAGGCCTTTACAAAAAGGATCTGCCTCTGTATTTGTGGCAGTAATATTTTGAAAGGCAGTTGGCACTGGCTTCTGTAGAGGTTTTCCAGAGAGACAGCAAGTGTGTGACATGGTGCATCTGCGTCATAAATGATAATGGGTCAGGCTGTGTGGTCTCACTCCTTCCTTGCTTTTTTTGTTTTTGTTTTGTTGTTGTTGTTTTTAGCTTTTTTCAAAATTATGTATATGTGTATGTGAGTCTGTGGGGTATGTGCATGTGAGCGCAGTACCCATGGGAACCAGAAGAGGGCATCAGACCCCTGGGGCGGTTGCGAGCTGCCTGAAGTGGGTGCTAGGAACTGAACTCAGGTGTTCTTCCCTAGGTTATCCACTGACCTGGAAGTTGCCAGATAGGCTGGACTAGCTGGCCATGGAGCCCCTGCAATCCACCTGTCTCTGCCTCCACAGCACGGGGTTACAGGTGTGCCTCACCAGGCCCAGCCTTTTGGGGTGAGGAGGGGCTGGGGCTTGGACTCAGGTCCTCAGGATTGGGTTGCACTTGATTATCTAAGTGTCTCCCTGGCCCCTCAACCTATCTTTCTGCTGTTAATTTCTGATTAGTCCAAGGCAAACCGCCTTGCCTTTGGTTAACCACGTGAAGGCCCCTGAATGTGCTCCCTCTTGTGGTCAGTCCCCTGAGGGTCACTATCCGGAAGCAAGCTTCTGCTGTCCTGAGGCATTGTCTGTAGGTCTGCCCGTGATGCCACTGTCTACTGGATCACTCAGGGTCAGTCTGTTTCTGTGCAAGGTGTACAAGTCTCGAGGATAGCAGTGTCTTGGCCATATTATTTACCTTATAGTAGTCCTGCGGTATAGTTTCTTTTATTAGCACTCATTTCCAGATGGGGAAACTGAGGCAGTACAGTTACTGCCCGTGGCCACACTGAAGGGTAGGTACTGAGGTAGGAGTTGAACCCAGGGTCCTGGCTACTGCTTCCCATATTCACTCTGTGCTGAGTATTGTGTTGGACATTTGTATTTTTGAGATGGCCTCATGTAGCCCAGGCTGGCCCCTTACTCCTATGTACTTGAGGATGACTTTGAACTCCAGATTCTCCTGCCTCTATCTCCTGAGAGTTGGGATGATAGGTGTGTACAATACCTGGTCCATGTGGTACTGAGAACAGAGTTTAGGGCTTTGCGCATGCTTGGTGAGGGTCTGTGGGGTTGTGCGCACCACCATGTCTGCACCACCATGTCACCATCATCTAGGTCCTGGGCCATTGAACTTGGTAGCAGCTGCCTTTACCCACTGAGCCATCTAACTCTTCCTTTTTTTTCTTTTTGAGATTTATATATTTTACCTTTTTGGGAACTGAAATTGTGGACTATTGTGTTGGTGCTGGGAGTTGAACCTGGGTCCTCTGCAATAGCAGCCAGTGTTCTTAACCATTGAGCCATCTTGAATGTGTTTTAAACATTCCCAGACTCTGATTGCAGCCTCGTTAGACAAGGAGCTGTGCTGAACCCATTTTTTGGATAGGTAAATGGAGGTACAAAGAAAATCAGAGACTGGGCCATAGTCACACAAGAGGATACTGGACCACGAAGCTGGTTCAGACCTGACACATATCCCAGGGTACATCATAGCAAGTTAGATGGATGTTGTTGTGCTGTCTATAACCTGACTCTCTGTGCACAGAGCCTGCATCCTCACCTTGATCTGTCCACAGAGTCTTCACCCATGAAAATATAGATTGTGTGTAAGATTCATTAGTAAGGTCTATGTGGCACACAAACATGGATTGTGTTGTCCTGAGGACTTCCAGTCTGTGTCCTAAATGAGCCTTCCTTTGAGAAGATGGAGAGGTTCCCCGTCTTCTAGTCACTGCCTTATTCCGTGTTCTTTTCTGTGCAGATAATAGGACCTAGCACTTAGTAGGTGGCCAGAGTATATAATGAGATGGTGGCACTATGCCCAGGATTGCTGTCAGAATAGTCTAAGCTAGACGTATAGGCTCCTGGACCTCACATTCCAATTCTTTTTTTGTTTGTTTGTTTTGTTTTTGTTTTTGAGACAGGGTTTCTCTGTGTAGCTCTGCCTGACCTGGAACTCACTCTGTAGACCAGGCTGGACTCGAACTCAGAGATCCACCTGCCTCAGCCTCCTGAGTGCTGGGATTAAAGGTGTGCACCACCACTGTCCGGCTCACTTTCCAGTTCTTGAGTCTTTGATGCCTATCCTGAGGTGGTGCACACAGTAGGGGCTCAAATTGAAGTTGGCAGGTGAATTGCATCTGTATAATTTGGGTTCCTTGTCTCCTTTGATGAGGAAATAAAGGTTAAGAGAGGGACAGCTGCTTCAGTAGGGCCACTCAGGGAGGTTCAGTGAAGAGACGGTATTTGAACCCAGGAGGGCTGTGCATTATTACAATCCTGCCATTTCCTTATGGTTCTGGGAAGATTTTGAGAGACAAAGGGGTCAGGAAACTTGGAGATCCTCTAGGTGACATGTCATCCCTTCTGTCCCCTGCAGATCGTGAGGATCAGTCCATTCTGTGCACGTGAGTTGTCCCAGAGGGCCCCAGAGTCAGAGGCTCCCATAGAATGTGGCTCTGCACAAATGGGAAGGGTGACCATGGGTGCAGCATTGGGTAAAATGGCAGAGTGGCAGGGGACATCGCTCTATGTAAATGTGTTGGGTAGGGGCTGCCTGGCCTCCCTGCTCACCCTGCCTCCCCTTACTCCCTCCACAGGGGAGAGTCTGGAGCTGGGAAGACGGAGAACACCAAGAAGGTCATCCAGTACCTGGCCCATGTGGCATCATCTCCAAAGGGCAGGAAGGAACCTGGTGTCCCTGTAAGCCACACAGCCTTGGGACACTCCAGACATGTCACTGGCAGCATATTTTATCTTGGGATACACTCCACATTCACAGTTGGTACAGGGCCCTATGTCTTCCTGTGCTACCTGAGCACCTACTGTGTGCTCGTCATGAAGTCAGGAGTGAACAGGTTGGAGACATGAGGCTGGTTCTTAGCCTTGTTGGTTTGAGAATAACACTGGGCACATGGTACATGCTTCATTTTGAAGCCTGATTTTAGGTGACCTGTGTCTAGGTTTTGGAGGGCGGTAGAGGTACCCCTAGACTCTGACCCCTCAGGGAGTGGTTACTAACAATACTCACGGAAAGCCCCAGTCATGGTGGGTGAGTCCTGATAGGCAGAGGGAGGTGACACAGTGGGATTTAAGCCAGATGCATAATCCCTGGGGTTTCCCTGACCCATACTCCCTAGCCCCTCAGCCTCAGCTCTGCCCTAAGGCCCTCAGTTCATCTGCATGTCTGTCCATGTTCCATGTGCCGTGTCCTGGTTCGTGTGTCCTGTCCTGTGACTTCCTCAGGCCTCCGTCAGCACCATGTCTTATGTGAGTAGCAGGAAATCCCCTTGCCACCCCAGTGTCACCCAGTGTCACTTGAGGCCACCAGCCCAGAGCCATCTAGGAGACAGGGTCCAAGAATGGCATACCAGCCCCACAGCAACCCACAAAGCCAATGTTGACAGTTCTACTATTCCCATGCCGGGCCCACATGGCTCTCTGGCTCAGACATGCTATATGCATGAAGCCAAGGTTGTCTCCTGTTGCCACTCAGCCCCACTGTGTTCAAGCAAGCCCACAGAACATCCCTTACGTACACACAACCACACGTACCCTACCCTTCATGGCAGCCTTGGCATGTGTGCGTACCCAGGCCCCGTACTGCTATTTAACTGGGTCTTCCTGTCTACAAAGACAGCTCTCCCACATGTTTGTGCCAGGCCTGCTGTTGCGCACATGCTCAGGCCTCATCCTGGCATTTAATGCAGTACACGCGGCCAAGCCCCCACCATTCATACCAGCTCTACTGAGTTCATGTGCCTAGACCCCATGCTGTCACTTAGTACAGTCCTACTATGTGCCTGTAATTGCTCCCCTCCCCCAGTATTCACGTGCACAAAGCAAAGGTCTCTGCCACCACTCAAGGTAACCCCACAATGTGCACATGCCCAGACTCCATGCTGCTTTTAGTGCAGTCCTACTGTCTGCACAGAGCCATGCCCCCTCTATGGTTCATGGAAGTCCTACTGTGTCCATGAAACTAGGTCCTCACTGCCAGAGAAGCCATACTATGTGCACACTTCAGTCCTACTCTATGCAGCCTGGGCCTGTACTGCCTGCCATGTGTACAGAAAGAGGCCGGAGATACTATCACACAGTGACCTGGACAGCCAAGCCGCTCCTCCCAGTGGGGCTGGAGAAACAAGCTTTCATAGGACCAAGCCACATGACCCTTACTTTGTGCATCATCTTTTTTGTTTGTTTTATTTATTTTTTTCTGGGATAGGCTCTTATTTCATAGCCCAGGCCGGCCCTGAATTTGCTCTATAACACATGCTGGTCTTGAACTTAATATCAACTCTCCTACCTTCACATTCCCAAATGCTGGGATTCCAGGTGTGAGCCACCGTGTGGGGCTGCATTTGACTCTTTGCTCACTCGACAAAGCCACTAACTGATGTAGACGGAGAAAACACATTCAGGTACCATTTACTGAGCACCTACTGTGTGCCCGGCTCTGACACTGGAGGAGCTAGAAGTAAGCTCAGCATAAGGAACCGCCCTCACAGCACAAAACTGCCATTTATTGAATGCTCACTACGCACCGGAGTGTTTGAAGCATTTTCTATGGGCGGTAGAATATATATTATTCTCTGTTTCCTCAAGTGATGTATGGGGACCCGTGAGCTGCAGCAGCAAACATGTGAGCAGACGGTGGCTGACAGTTTGGTGTGCAGCCTCGAAGACCTCTCTCCCTGTGTTTACTGCCGTGTATGTCTGTAAAAATAACCATGCTGTTTGTGCTGGCGTTTCTAACCCTGCTTCGTTTCTTATTAATGGGAACAAGATGGGTTCTGCAACATTTTCCCCCTTTGTTTGGTTGTTTTACATCCACTCAACAGTAAATCTCCAAGAATTTTTTCTGTTCCCCTCACTATACACATGGCAGGCAAGACTCTTCCAGCCCCATACAAAAGGCCCCACCCAAAGAAGGCCAGCCCCATGCCTGGCCCCATGAGGAGGGAGCCTTTCTCACTGATGCACCATCTCCCGTGCCCTGCAGGGGGAGCTAGAGCGACAGCTTCTTCAAGCCAACCCCATCCTAGAGGCCTTTGGCAATGCCAAGACGGTGAAGAACGACAACTCTTCCCGCTTTGTGAGTATGGGGGCTGTGCACCTGGCAGTCTAGAAGACTGGGGCCCGATTTGGGGATAGGAAAGAGACAGAGGTCTGGACCTCTAGGGTTTAAGAGAGGAGGTCTGTGGAGGATCTCTGGGTCTGAGGAAGGAGGCTGGGGTTTGAACCCGGAGTCTAAGGAAGGAGGTCCTACAACCTGGCTGCTGGTGGTTCAACAAAGTTGACTGGACTGGAATTGCCTGCAGAGTCCCTGCTTGGGACTCACTGCTGGTGTGAGCTTGAGGTAGAAGGAGGAGGTTTGGATTTGGGAAGACCCCTTGCACGACTTAAGCCCTGCACCATTTTTTGCTACAGGGCAAATTTATCCGCATCAACTTTGATACTTCTGGCTACATCGTGGGAGCAAACATCGAGACCTGTATCCTCTGCGGGACCCTGGGAGGCATGGGTAGCAGCCAAGGAGGACAACCCTCTGAGCTTTTACCCAGAAAAGATGCCCAGTGCTGACGCTCAGCTGGGACCGAACAGTCTTGTGAACATGCTTGTCTGGACCTTCACATCCATGCGTTTCTGATGTCCTAGTCAGCCCATGGTCAGGCTCTTGGCCGTGCTTTATGGAGTTGGGGACATAGAAAGGAGTCCAGGGAGACACAGGAGGGTTGGTCCAGGAAAGCCAGGTGAGCTTAGTGGGTTACAGAGGGTGTGCATAACTGTGTAAACAACAACACGGGAACTTGCAGGGAAAAGTCCCCTAGGAAATCTAGGCAGAGCCTCAGGGGTCAGTGTTGTCAGTGTGAGGCAACCCCACTGCTTGCTCCTTCTCCGGGAATGGTATGCACCACACTGAAGCAGCACACAGCAAGGGATACCTGTCATCCTAGCACTCAAGATCCTGTCTCAAAATACCGACCAAAATGAGAGGCAGAGGGCTGAAGAGACAGTCGGCTCTCCATGTGGGTCCTGGGAACGGAACTCAGATCTTCAGGCTTAGTGGCAAGCACCTTTACCCACATAGCCATATTGCAGTCTCCCATTGATTTAAATTTACTTTATTCTGTTATTTTGGGGGTGTTGTAGCCTGTGTATATGTCTCTGTACCATGTGCTGGCAGAGGCCAGAAAAGGGTATTTGATCTCCTGGGACAGCATTACAGATGACTGTGAGTCACAACATGGATGCTGGGGGTTGAACCCTGGTCCTCTGTTTAAGAACAGCCTGTGGCGAACACCTTTGATCCCAACACTTGGAGGCAGAGGCAGGCAGATCTCTGTGTTCAGTACTAGCCTGGTCTACATAATGAGTTCCAGGACAGCCAGGGCCACACAGAGAAACCCTGTCTCAGAAAACTGAAAAGCAACGACAATGACCACAAACAAACACACCAGCCTGCTCTTAACCGCTGGTCCATCCCTCCAGCTCCACGTTATTTTTATCTAATTAATTAATTAATTAATTAATCTTTGAGATGCTGGTCTGGAAATTCATTATGTAGTCTACGCTAATCTGCATTCCAAATACTGAGACCGCAGGCAGCAGGCTCCTTGACCACCTCCCTCCCAGATCTGCTGGAGAAGTCCCGGGCCATCAGACAGGCCAAGGACGAATGCAGCTTCCATATCTTCTACCAGCTGCTAGGGGGCGCTGGGGAGCAGCTAAAAGGTTAGTGTCGCTCTTTCCCACCCTGTTTTGCCCTGGGGTGGTTGAGAAACATAAGGTTTCCCCCTCTCCACACCCTCAGCGGGAGCCCCGTACCCAGAACGGAGTCTCATGTCCAGCCCTGCCATCCCTGTGATGTGTGGGAACAGCGCAGTCGCGGAGCTGCACAGCCCCGGGCTTCTGTCGTGGATTCTGTGTGCTGGCCTCCCAAGCCCCGCTCTGTACCCTCTGCTTCCAGCTGCCTTCTGGCTTTCGCTCCTGCCCGCGGCATCTGTCTGCTCCGTTCCTGCACCCCTGTTCCTCCTGGGCCTATGGTGGCTCTGCCTTGCTGTGGCTTCTCGCAACTCCGTGCTTCCAGTTGACCTTACTGTGTGCTGTTGCGCCTGCAAGCTGTTCCTGCCGGTTCAGAGGCTATGCCAGAGGTTGTGCCCTCTCCTGTCTTCTCTCTCTCTCTCTCTCTCTCTCTCTCTCTCTCTCTCTCTCTCTCTCTCTCTCTCTCCTTATTTATTATATATATATATATATATATATATATATATATATATATATATATATATATATATTATCACTGTCTTCAGACACACCAGAAGAGGGCATTGGATCCCATTACAGATGGTTGTGAGCCACCATGTGGTTGCTGGAATTGAACTCAGGACCTCTGGAAGAGCAGTCAGTGCTCTCAACTGTTGAGCCATCTCCCTAGCCCTCCTCTCTTTCTTTTTGAGACAAGATCTCACTATGTAGCCCAGGCTAGCCTGGAATTCCCAGTTAGAACGACAAGCAAGTCACTGTGTCTGACTCTGTAGCTCTCTATTTCTCTGCCTTCTGTCCACAGCTTTTCCTGTACCTCCTGGCTCCTGTGTGGGTCCCCTGACACCCTGGTTCCAACTCTGTGGCTTCTAGAAGCATGTGTGTCCCCAGGTGCTGGCTCTGCCATCTTGGTCAAGCGCCTTCTCTAGGCCTTGCCTGCTCCAGGTCCACCCAGCCCTCAGTAACAGACCTCAGGTCCTGTCATGGCACAGCTGACCCCAGAACTCCCTTTGTCTACAGCTGACCTCCTTCTGGAGCCCTGTTCCCATTACCGCTTCCTGACCAATGGGCCCTCATCATCCCCGGGCCAGGAGCGGGAGTTATTCCAGGAGACCCTGGAGTCCCTGCGAGTGCTGGGCCTCCTCCCAGAAGAGATCACTGGTGAGTGAGCCTGGGCCACTCCTACCTGGGAGTGGGATTGTCTTTGAGAGTGAGCGTTTGAGTGTGAGTGTGCAAGTGTGTGAGCAGTGTCCATGAATGTGTTAGTGTGCAAGCATGTGTGATTGCGAGTGTGTGTTTAAGATTGCGAGTGTGTGTAAATGTGAGTGAGTGTGCGTGAGAGTGTATGTGTATGAGTGTGTGTGTATGTGTGTGAGTGTGTGTGATTGTGTGAGTGTGTGTGTAAGTGTGAGTGTGTGAGTGAGTGTGTATGTATGTGAGTGTGTGTGTGAGTGTGTGTGAGAGTGTGAGTGTGTGTGAGAGTGTGAGTGTGTGTGTGTATGTATGTGAGTGAGTGTGTGAGTGTATGTGTGTGAGTGTGTATGAGAGTGTGTGAGTGTGTGTGAGAGAGAGTGTGTGTGTGAGTGTGTGTGAGTGAGTGTGAGTGTGAGAGTGCGAGTGTGTGTGTAAATGTGAGTATGCGTGAGTGTGTATGTGTGTGAGTGTGTGTGAGAGTGTGTGAGAGAGTGTGAGTGTGTGTGAGTGAGTGTGTGAGTGTGTGTGAGAGTGTGAGAGTGTGAGTGTGTGTGTGTGTGTGTGTGTGTGTGTGTGTGTGTGTGTGTGTAGGTCAGAGGATAGTTTATAGATGCTTCTGTTGGTTCTGAGGATTGAACTCAGGTCATTTCTACATCTTCACTTGGACTGATCCACCTCCCAGCCTACTGTTTAAGTAGTTATTGGTGCTGCTGTGTATAAAGGGACTGGAGCTCTTCCAGGGAGGAGGTGGGCAAATCTCTCCTCCTCCCCTCACAGAGACTACGGAAGTGAGACCAACCAGTCATATAAATGATAGGAACCTGGTCAGAGTATGGGGGAGGGTGGTGCTTTTGGTCAGAAAGTTTTTATCACAGCAACAGAAAGCAAAGTAGATCAGAACCTGAGTCAGGGTCTCTTGCTTCCCCGGCTGCTCATAAACTCCATATGTAGGCAAGGATGACTTGAATTTCTAATTCTCCTGCCTCCGTTTCTACCTCCTGAGTGCTGGCATAACAGGTGTGCACCAACATTCCTGGTTTATGTGGTGTTGGAGATGGAAGCTAGGACCTTATACATTGTTAGTCAAGTACTCTGCCTACTGAACTATATTTACAACCCTTTAAATTATTATTACTGGTGATGATGGTGGTTATGTTTGTTTCAGAAAGAGTCTCATACTATAGCCCAGACTGGCCAGGAACTGGCTGTGTAGCTAAGGAAGGCCTCAAGCTTATATCAATTCTCCTGTCTCAGCCTCTAGACTATGACAATGTCAGGCACTGGCCCCTTTACTCAGCTGGACCACAGCATCGTTTGAGGGGTTGTGGAATCTTCCTTTATGGGTGGACTGGGCTCTCGGACAGAGACCCCTAGGTGTATGTGGTTCAGCTAGACTCCACCTCACAGTTTGATTCTCCCCTGAAGCTCATGTTGCCTTCAGGGCTCAATCTAGAGTGCTGAGCACCTGAATATACCCACCCATGGCCACAGCCACGGCCACAGCCACAGCCACGGCCACAGCCATACCCACAGCCATGGCCAGATTTTTTAACCATGGTTTTATAATTCCCAGAGCTGCTAGTCTTCCCCACCAGGCAACTAGCAAACAAACTCAGAACTTGGCCATGATCAGCCCAGCCTCTTGATACCAGATGGCCCATGGGACACTCCTGCTGGTGGCCTGCTGTGTAGTGGGTCCAGTGACAGATGGGAGTTTTCCATTCTGCAAACTACATTTTTAGAGTTTGAATGTGCTTACAGCCTGACCTTGGGTCTCTACAACTTCAGCTACACTTACACCTTCCAGAGAGAGGACCATGTGTGGTCATCTTCATCCCGAGACCCCAGAGCCTGCCTCTAGATTCCCAGTGTCTGCCCATACACATTTAACTTAACTCATTAATTTATTTTGGTGCTGAGATTTGATTGCTGGGCAAGTGCACTACCTCTGAGCAGCGTCCTCAGCCCATCACTGGGAGATTCTAGGCAAGGGCTCTACCACACAGCCATACCCTAGAACCTTGGTTGGTTTGGGCTGCAGAGGCGCCACCTTGCCATCATCCACAAGGTGTCGCCAGTTCTCCACTCCCTAGCTCTACCCTCCTCTCTAGGAAGTTTGTGTATTTTTGTTGGAGTAACAGACAAATGGGATCATGTGACAGTCTCCTTGTGTTCCATTTGTATGGACTAGAGCCCAACATCTTTGCATAAACTCTGTTTCGGATCAAAGATGAGACAGAAGGTCAGGAAGTCTTGCCTGGGTCCCACCTCCCTACAGGAGATGGCAGAGTGGTGGTAGACCCCATAACCCTCAGCCAGAAATGTAGATGGACACGCCTGGCTTTGCCTGGTCCCAACAGCACCCCATTTTTGCCAGTCATACAGATAGATCTCTCAGCCTTGGTCCTGGGAGGCCCTTGGAGTGTCGGCTGCCTACCACAGGCCCTTCCAGCACTCGGTCAGCAGTAGTGATCTCTGTCTCGGGCTCTTAGCAGGCCAACCCTCACCTCGGGGACCCAGGACCTCGTGGGAAGTGGCTCCTGTCAGCTGCAGAGCTCTCAGCATTCCTGGGGCTCCTGTCCCTGCCCCACTCCTCACCGTCTTCCACTCTAAGAGTGACAAATAAGAGACCAGTGAGTCCAACCCCTTCCTACTGCCCAGCTGAGGAAACTGAGGCCCAGATGGACAGTCAACATTTTTTTTTTATGTCTTTGACTTATTTATCTTATGTGTATGGGTGGTTTACCTGCATGTATACCTAAGCTATGCCCAAGGATGTCAGTTCCCCTGGAACTGGAGGTACAGGTGTTTGTGAGTCACCATGTGAAATTTGAACCCTGGTCCTCTGTAAAAGTGGCAGCCAGTGCTCTTAGCCACTGAGCTGTCTCTCCAGCCTTCATTCAGCAAATTCTACTATTGAGCACTGGGCTTCTGTTCAAATATCTGATATTTTTTGTTTTCTTCCCTCCCACATTTATTTATTTAGCACTTACATATGCATATGTACTTGGAGGTGGGGACAGCTATGGGAAGTCTTTTCTCTCTTCCACAATGCAGGTGCTGGAAAATAAACTCAGGCAATCAGGCTTGGTGGCAAGCCCCTTCAGCAGCTGAACCATTTCACCAACCTTGGATTGCTTTTGTTGTTGAGACAGTCTGTAGTCCAGGCTGCTCTTGAATTTCTGATCCTCCTGCCTTCACCTCCCGAGTGCTGGGATGAGAAGCATGCACCATCACAGTGTGTGTGCTCGAGTGTGTGTGTGTGTGTGTGTGTGTGTGTGTGCTTGAATGTGTGTGAGAGTGTGTGTGAGTGTCTGTGCATGCTCGAGTGTGTGTGAGAGTGTGCTTGAGTGTGTGCGTGAGTGTGTGTGAGTGTGTGTGCGTGCTCGGGTGTGTGTGTGAGAGAGAGAGTGTGCTTGAGTGTGTGTGAGTGTGTGCGTGCTTGAGTGTGTGTGTGAGTGTGCTTGAGTGTGAGTGTGTGCATGCTTGAGTGTGTGTGTGCGTGCTTGAGTGTGTGTGTGTGAGTGTGCTTGAGTGTGTGTGTGTGAGTGTGCTTGAGTGTGTGCGTGCTCGAGTGTGTGTGGTGTGTGCACATGCTAGAGTGTGTGAGTATGTGTGTGTGAGTGTGTGTGTGTGTGTGAGAGAGAGAGAGAGAGAGAGAGAGAGAGAGAGAGAGAGAAAGAGAGAGAGAGATCCCAGTTTCTGTTGATATGCTGTGTGCAGATACTTGTTCCAACTTACTCTATGATGGACAAGAAAGTCCGCATAACTTCAGCTGGAATCCTGCCTCTGCCAGCTTATGAATGGAGTGATCCTGAGTTTGTGAATTACATGCCCCAGTTTCTCCATGGGATCATAGGTAGCAGGGCCCACCTCCTAGAGCTGTTTTTGCAGGTCAGGTGCTTGGATTGGATGTGGTACAGGGAAGAGAAATAATCCATGTCTGTTGACTGCATAAACATTGGAGGCTGAGCAGCTGGGGTGGGAACAGTGCACGCTGTGTTGCTCCTTAATGGTGCCATGGAGACAGCAGACACAAACACAGCTGCCACAGCCCATCACTGACCCCTGTGCCCATGCTCAAGGGACAGAATGTCTCAAGTTTTGATAGAACTCTGGGTTAAACCAGCAGCAGGAGCTGAGAGGTGGCTCAGCTCTTAAGAGCACTGGCTGCTCTTCCAGAAGGCTCAGGTTTGATACCCAGCATCCATATGGCATATCACAACCATCTGTAACTCCAGTTCCAGGGGATCTGCCTCTGTGGGCATTGTGTGCCCAGATAATCTATACAACATAAATTAAAATAAAGGAAAACATTAGCAACAGTTTCTCAGGTCACACAGTGGTTACCCCCTCCCCTTCTCCCCTCCCCTTCTCCCCTTCTTCCCTCCCCTTCTCCCCTTCTTCCCTCCCCTTCTCCCCTTCTCCCCTTCTCCCCTTCTCCCCTTCTCCCCTTCTCCCCTTCTCCCCTTCTCCCCTTCTCCCCTTCTCCCCTTCTCCCCTTCTCCCCTTCTCCCCTTCTCCCCTTCTCCCCTTCTCCCCTTCTTCCCTCCCCTTCTCCCCTTCTCCCCTTCTCCCCTTCTCCCCTTCTCCCCTTCTCCCCTTCTCCCCTTTTCCCCTTCTCCCCTTCTCCCCCTCTCCCCCTCTCCCCATAGAAAACACTCCTGTGATAAGTAGTAACACAGATGGTGATAGTCCCTAGACACACAGGCTGAGCTGCTCTTCCACAGTGCCCCGGTGTCCTCCAGGGGCACAACCTCTGTTCTCGGAGCACCTAGCATTCCTAATGAAAAAAACTGCACTGGGTGGTCACAGCCAAGACATTTGCAAAATCTAAGTATTTTCTCCCTAGATCTATTTGTAAACCAAACCCTACTGTAGTCAGAGGTCTCTGACGTCTGTGGCTGGACACCTTACCAAAAAACTGAGATATAGGCCGGGCGGTGGTAACGCATGCTTTTAATCCCAGCACTTGGGAGGCAGAGACAGGCGGATTTCCGAGGCCAACCTGGTCTACAGAGTGAGTTCCAGGACAGCCAGGACTACACAGAGAAACCCTGTCTTAAAAAACAAAAACAAAAACAAACAAACAAAAAAACCCCTGAGATATAGGAGCTGGGGCTGGGGCCTAGTTGTGAAGTCCTGGGTTCTCATAAGTCAGGCATGGAAGGGGAGTCTTGTCATCCTGATACTAGAGAAATAAAGGCAGGAGTTCAAGATTACACACACACACACACATACACACACACACACACACACACACAAATACACACATACACACACAAATACACACACATACACATAAACACACATACACACACAAATACACACACACATACACACACATACACATACATAAACACACACACATACACACATATACACACACATATACACACAAACACAGACACATACACATAAACACACACACACATACACACACAAATACACACACACACACACATACACACACACACAAATACACACATACACACACAAATACACACACATACACATAAACACACACACACATACACACACACATACACACACATACACATACATAAACACACACACATACACACATATACACACACATATACACACAAACACAGACACATACACATAAACACACACACACATACACACACAAATACACACACACATACACACACATACACATACATAAACACACACACATACACACATATACACACACATATACACACAAACACAGACACATACACACACACACAAACACACACACAAACACACACACACACACAAACACACACACACATACACACAAACACTCACACACACATACACACACAAACACTCACACACAAACACACACATACAAACACACACACACACAGAAATCAAATCAAAACAAAACAAATCCTAAGAAATAGGAATTGGGATGAGAATAGATTTATTTAAAGGACAGAAGAATCCTTTGTTCTGTTCTGCCAGGAAATGGGCCAGCAAAACAGCTCAGTAAGTAAAAGAGCTTGCTGCCAGGCCTCAAGACCAGAGTTCAATTCCTAAAATCTGCACAGTAGGAAGGAGAGAACCAACTCCTGTAAGGTGTCTTCGTAAGAGAGACAGAGACCTCCAGCCAGGAAACTATGTGTAGATCAAATTGTGAGGTGGTTCAGCACAGCTTTGGGGGGGGGGGGGTGGCTGTCTGCTCCAGTTGCTGGAGTTTCCGGGTATTCAGGTCTAGCAGGGAATTTTCTAGAGAAATCTTACCTCTTTAAGGTCTGTTCTTTTAGAGTCCCCAGTTGTGGCCACTCACAGAGCAGAGCAGTGTGATTTGGCTCCAAGCACACACAAGCCAAGGTCAAAGCAAGACGCCCAGCCACGTCAGTTCAGACTAGTGTCCTTTCTGGGCTTTGCTTGGTTTCCTATCTTGGGATTTTTTTTAAAAAAAGATGTGTATGCGTGTGCACGTGTGTGTGTGTGTGTGTGTGTGTGTGTGTGTGTGTGTGTGTGTGTGTGTGTTATATGCATCTGAATGCATACCTATGAAGGCCAGGAGAGAATGTAAGATCCCCTGGAGCTGGAGTTACAAGTGGTTGCAGCTTCCTGACCTGGGTACTAGGAACAGAACTTGGGTCCTTTGGAAGAGCAGTAAGTGCTCTTCACCATGGCACAGTTCTTGCCGTGTGAACTGCATCCCCAGCACACTGCTGGAGCAGAGGCTTTGGTGACCAACTTGGAAGACAACTCACTTCACTGTGGCATCAACTTTAATACCCTTGGTCACAAATGCTGTGTGTCAGAATCAGCAATGTGCTGAGGAGATGGCTTAGTGGGAAGAGTACCTACTGTCAAACACAGGGACCTGAGTTCCAATCCTTAACACTCAGGTGAAACGTTGGGCATGGGACTGGCAAGATGGAGCCGTGGTTAAAGGGGCTTTCGGCTAAGTCTGGTGATTTTATTTTTGAAACAGGTTCTCTTACTGAACCTGGAACTTGACTTTTTGGCTATGCTGGTTGGCCAGCCACTGACTTCTAGGATCTCCCTGTCTGTCTCCTCAGGCCTTAGGTTACAGATGTGTACCACTGTACCCTGCTTTTTATGTGGGTACAAACTCGGGCCCTCATGCTCGTTCAGAGAGCACTTTCCTGACTGAGCCATCTTCCTAGCACAACATCTGGTTCA
The DNA here is from genome assembly GCF_011762505.2 of Arvicanthis niloticus. Taxonomy (NCBI): domain Eukaryota; kingdom Metazoa; phylum Chordata; class Mammalia; order Rodentia; family Muridae; genus Arvicanthis; species Arvicanthis niloticus. Next base: position 18,324,363 of record NC_047658.1, on the reverse strand, counting down.
TTTTGAATGGTGTATACATCATCTCTCTTTTTAAAGCTTGAAAACAGAAATCTGGGTGTATCAATTCTGTTGCAGTTTTAAAGGCCTAGCTGGGGTCACAAGTGAGCTTTGAGCTCTGGGGTACTGGACATAGCTTTGGGTTTTCCTGCAGCAGGATTTAGACAGGTACCAGAGTCCCCTGTGACCTTCCTCTCTGCCCCACAGCCATGCTTCGCACTGTCTCAGCTGTCCTCCAGTTTGGCAACGTTGTCCTGAAGAAAGAGCGCAACACAGACCAAGCCACCATGCCTGACAACACAGGTATCACCAGCGCCAGTGTCCTCTGTCCTTGCCAGAGTGTCCCCTCCTACCTCTGCCCCTCACCCAGGAGGGCTCGGACTCCTGCACTTTGTAGAGGTCTTGCCCAGAATACCATGGCCAGGCTTCCTCCATTTTAAATGCCCTGCTGAAGACAGCTCCATCGTGGTAGGTAGACAACCCCACCCATGCCTGAGAAGCCGCTCTTCTCCAGCCTTGGCCTTTTTTCCTTTATAAAAATACTTTATTTACTTTATGTGCTTTGGTGTTTTGCCTGCATACATGTCCATATGAGGATCCAGATCCCCTGGAACTGGAGTTACAGACGGTTGTGAGCTGTCGTGTGGGTGCTGGGAATTGAACTCAGGACCTCTGGAAGAGCAGCCAGTGCTCTTAACCACTGAACCATCTTTCTAGCCCCAACCTTGGGCCTTTTCAATTCCTGATCTTCCTGCCTCTGCCCCTCAAGGGCTGAGGTTTCCTGTCTGTGCCACCAGTTTCACATCCTCCTCTTTGTGTTTGTTAAACAATGAACATCACTAATTCTTGCCCTGGCCTTTTGTTCATTTTTGGGGGGGCGGGGGGACTAGGCCATATGTAGCTCAGGATGGCCTTGAACTCCTGATCCTCTTGCATCCACCATTTTTTATTTTGTTTTGTTTTGAGACAAGGTTTCTCTGTGTAGCCCTGGCTGTCCCAGAGCTCTCTCTGTAGACCAGGCTGGCCTTGAACTCACAGAGATCCACCTACCTCCGCCTCCCAGTGTTGATCCTAAAGGCATGAGCTAACACACTTAGCTTTTTGGTTTTAAGCTTTGTGAGAGAGGTTATCACTGTAGCCCATGTTGACCTCAAACTCACAGCCAGCCTCCTGCCTCAGCCTCCCAAGCTGGGATTTGGTTGTCAAGTAAGGAGAGACAATTGCCCACAGTCAGATTCCAGTGGTGTCTGTGTCCTTGTAGTCTCCCCTGGGGCTTCTCTACCCTGTGCCTTTGTAGCTGGAGATCTAGACAGAAATAGAGTTCACAGGCTCCCTCTGGACATCTGAAGCTCTCTGTCCTGGTTATAAAAAGCCTCCAGCTCACTCTCAACCTCTGCACAGCTCTGAAAATCTGGGGAACTGGGGCACACTGCTCCCCACTCACCCAGCACTGCAGCGCCCACTTGTGGCCACCCGGGGTGCTATTCAACAACCCTGCACTGCCTGTTTGCTTTACTTAATTGGGGGCAAACACTACAAGTCTTCCTTTTTTTCTTTCTTCTCTTTATTTTTGTTTTTTTATTTTATCTTTTTGGTGTGTATGTTGAGGGTGGGGGTTTGAGACATAGTTTCTCTGTGTATATCTGGCTGTCCTGGAACTCACTCTGTAGACCAGGCTGGCCTCAAACTCAGAAATCCTCCTGCCTCTGCCTTCTGAGTTCTGGGATTAAAGGCATGCACCACCACTGCCCGGCTACAAGCCTTTCTGAAACCTGCTTACTTCCCTTTAATGTCTTAAGGAGTAGTTTTGTGTGTTAACTAGAACCCGGTGGTTAGAAGTGTTGGGTTCACACAGGATCTCATGTAGCCCAGATTGGCCCACAACTTGCTTTATAGTTGAGGATGACCTTGAATTCCTGATCCTCCTGCCTCAAACTCTCAGATACTGGGCTGGCAGGTCTGTGCCACCATGTCCGACTCTAGTTACTTTTTAATGCATTTCTTTCTAGGCTTCTCTTTTTCCTTCTGTGGGGCTGAGTGCAGAGTAAGCTTTCCCTCGGTGGAGCTGACTGATGCCTGGAATCGTGGCTTGATTCAGGGTTTAATTCAGAGTAGAAAGGGAAACGCTCCTCCCACGCAGCCTTGGCGCGCTCCACCGCAAACATCCGCGTATTTAACGTGCCTCGACCGCAAACAGCCGCGCATTCAACGGGCTGGTGTAGAGGCGCTTTTTGTGCTAGTTGTTCCTACTGACGGTGTGCATCACTCCAGGGCCCGCGGCACAGGCATCTTAACCCAGCGCTGGGTTAGCCCAGGATGCTCCTCCCAGAAAAGGCTGCCTCCACCTCCTTTCTCCAACGGAAGGGTATGATGTCCCTCCCCTTTCCCAGCACGTACCCCTGTCACCTCCTCTCTCCCTCAGCTGCCCAGAAGCTTTGCCGCCTCTTGGGACTTGGAGTGACTGACTTCTCCAGAGCCCTTCTCACACCCCGCATCAAAGTGGGCCGAGATTATGTTCAGAAAGCACAGACCAAGGAGCAGGTAGGTGGGATCTGGCGGTGCAGTGGCAGGAAAACTGGCTTATGATTTGTGATCCTGGGTCTTTTACTATATTATTATGATTATTTGTTTTGTTGTTGTTGTTATGTGTGTGTGGGAGTACCACAGCACGTATGCTGATACCAGAGGAGCACCTGCAGCAGTTAATTCTGTCCTTCTGCCATGTGGGTCCTGGGGATTGAACTCAGGTCGTCAGGCTTTACCTTCAGAACCCTCTTACTAGGTCTTTAAATAGCTTACTCCATCTCTCACACTCAGGAACCTTGCCTGCCCCTTCTCTCCATCACCAGCCCGTGTGTGTGTGTGTATGTGTGTGTGTGTGTGTGTGTGTGTGTGTGTGTAGTAATGAAAACACAAATCAAGGCTGGGGAGGTGGCTCCCTCAGCCAGTGCTGGCCTCACAAGCACGTGGACCCGAGTTCGAACCCCAGCCCATGTAAATAGCTGTGGCAGTGAACATACGAGAACCCCTGACTTCGCTGCCCTGATGCTCGAGCTGAAGGAACAAGCCCCGGCTCCAGTGAGGCTCTCCTGAAGAACCATGGGAAATGGCTCTTCCTGAGGCATGACACCTGAGCTTGACCTCTGGCCTCCACACCTTCATGTGTGCTCACATGTGCACACACATGCACACGCACAAACAAAAATAAAGACTTGTCTCTCAAGGGGCTTGGGATGGACTATGGTGGTTGTTCTCACCCTTCCTAATGCTGTGACCTTTAACACAGTCGCTCACATTGCCGTGACCCCCAACCATAAAGTTATTTTGTTGCTACTTCTTAACTGTAATCTTGCTACCGTTTTAAATGGTAATGTAAATATCCGATATGCAAGAGATCGTACATGTGACCCCTGTGGGGGGTCACGACCCACAGGCTGAGAAACACCGTGCTAGGGACATGGCAAATAAGCAGGTTGATGAAAAGGGTGGTTCTGTTTAGCGATGCCTCTGTGAAGGAGGTTTAGTGATATCAAAACAAAGAAGCGAGGAAGAGGGTCCCTGAAACCATGATCAGTGGGGACAGAGTAAAGAGGTGCTGTCAGAGGCTGGGAAGTGACTTGATTTCATTTGTCCTTTATATAAAGATTCTTCTGGGGCTGGAGAGATGGCTCAGTGGTTAAGAGCACTGACTGCTCTTCCAGAGGTCCTGAGTTCAATTCCCAGCAACCACATGGTGGCTCACAACCATCTATAATGAGATCTGATGCCCTCTTCTGGTGTGTCTGAAGATAGCTACAGTGTACTCACATACATAAAAGTAAATAAATCTTAAAAAAAAAAAAAAAAAGATTCTTCTGGCTACTGTAAGAACTGATTCCTTAGATACATATATAAGCAAGGTAACTCAGGGCCACTGACAAAATCCAGGCAAAGATGGCTGCTCAGACCACAGTGGTGACAGAGAGGTTCACACGGGGAACTGAGAGTTTTGGAGTCGCTGGATTTCTGTCTCAGTTGTGATCTCTAATAGCATAGAGAAACTAAGGCATGGAGAGGTTTATTCAAGGCCTCTGAGTGGCTGTACTGGGATTCGAACCCAGACTCTTGGACCTAGAGTTCCCACTGTGCTGTCGATACTGATTTAAGAGGTGGAGGAAGGTAGGAGCCTGATTCACACAAGGTCTTCAGTAATGGCGGAGTGTTGTTAGTGTGGTGCTTTTTGGTGTTTATACCCAAGAAACTGTGAGGTGAACTTCAAGGGCCTAAGGTTCAGGGATACCCTGTTTGATCCACGCCGAGTGTCACATGGGCTGGGCCTCACTTTGCCTCCTACCCTGCAGGCTGACTTTGCACTGGAGGCTCTGGCCAAAGCTACATACGAGCGCCTGTTCCGCTGGCTGGTTTTGAGGCTCAACCGTGCCCTGGATAGAAGCCCACGGCAGGGTGCCTCCTTCCTGGGCATCCTGGACATTGCGGGCTTTGAGATCTTCCAGGTGTGCACCGTTGCCTTGCTATCCCTCCCCCCCCCCCCCTTCTGGTTCCGTCTGTCCGTCCCCGCACTCACCACCCTATCCTTCAACACCCTGGTAGCTGAACTCCTTCGAGCAGCTGTGCATCAACTACACCAATGAGAAGCTGCAGCAGCTGTTCAACCACACCATGTTCGTGCTGGAGCAGGAGGAGTACCAGCGAGAGGGCATCCCCTGGACCTTCCTGGACTTTGGGTTGGACCTGCAGCCTTGTATCGACCTCATTGAACGGCCGGTGAGGGGCCAGAACCAATAGGCCTGCAACCCAGACCCTCAATGCTCGTTCCCGCCTACCTCCCAGACCCTAAAAACTTTCCCTACCCACTGCCAGACATACACCATTCAGTTCGGCCTACCGCTTAGACACTCAAAACTTGGCTCCGCCCACCACCTAGTCCCACAAAACTTTGCCCTCCCAAAGCTCAGACTCACAAAGCTTGGCTCCACCTACTACCCAACCCCGCCCACCTGCCACAGCGCCTTTCACTGACCCAAAGAGGGAATGCCCCACCCGCAGCCACATCCCAGTGACCAGCGGGTTCTCTGGGCACTACAGGTTCCACTTGAGTTCCTGGCTACAGACGTCGGGTCAGTGTGAGGCTCGGGATGCTGGAGCCGAGCGCTTTGCTTATGCTAGTCAAGCACTCAGCTGCTCAGCCACGCCCCAGTCCCCCAACCTCGAGCCACTCTTAAGCACTGACAGCAGCAACCTTGGGGTTGCTGACTTCTGTTCCTCTGCTGGCCAGGCCAACCCTCCAGGTCTCCTGGCCCTGCTGGATGAGGAGTGCTGGTTCCCCAAGGCCACTGACAAGTCTTTTGTGGAGAAGGTTGCCCAGGAGCAGGGCAGCCACCCCAAGTTCCAGCGCCCCAGAAACCTACGGGATCAGGCCGACTTCAGTGTCCTGCACTACGCAGGCAAGGTGAGGGCTAGGCTAGCTGTGGATCGCCACTCAAGGATCCAGGGCTCTCGACTTGGCCCCAGGGTAGTTTGGCTCGCTTGACACACAGAGCACGAGGCCAAGTCAGCCACAGTTTCCACCAGAGGGAGGCCACCTGTGAAATTCCACAGAGAGTCTCATGCCTGTGGCCCTTTGATGGGAGCGGACTATGTCTGAGGAACAGAGGAGGTCTGTGTGGCTAGGACAGAATGTTCTAGAAGAGTGTTGTAGTCATGAAGGGAAAAGGGCAGGGCTACAGAAGGGTGAGGGAAGGACATAGAAAGAAGGGTCATGCAGGTGACGGGCAGTTCAGAGCATGGATACAAGCTGACCCCAGTGTTCCAGTCCACGCTAAGCACCCATGTGGGGAGCTCAGTCACACTGTCTTCTGCCTCGTTCCATCCAGGTTGATTACAAAGCCAATGAGTGGCTGATGAAGAACATGGACCCGCTGAATGACAACGTGGCCGCCTTGCTTCACCAGAGCACAGATCGTCTCACGGCTGAGATCTGGAAGGATGGTAAGGTCCCCCTTCCCAGGGTCTGTCCCCAGATGCCATGCCCCTTCCTACCCCTAGTAGGAGCAGGAGCTAGAGGCTAGAGAGGGAGGGAGGAATGATGGGTACACGAATGAATGAGAAGGTGGGTGAGTGGATGGGTGGATGAATGGGGGTGCAAGTGGATAGATGCACCCATGAGTGGGTGGGTGGGTGAACCAGTGGATAGACAGATGGACGTATGGATGGACTGGTGGGTGGATGATGGATGGGCAAATGTATAGATAGGTGGATGGGTGGATTGGTACGTGAAAGGATGGGTCAGTAGATGGGTAAGTGGACAGATTGATGGATGGGTGGGTGTGTGGAAAGCTAGGTGGGTTGAGGAGGGGGTTGGTGGATGGATGCGTTGTTATCTTAAATTAGCATCTTAATACAGGCATATCCTTGGGCATATTAGTATCAATGGTCATTTTTAGTAAAAGTCTCCTATGCAATCAGACCAGAAAAATAATTGGGAAAATAAGCCATCCCTTGGGACACACAGTACACTAGGCCACTCAAAGACTTACATAAATTCTATACTATTCATATTTGACACACACACCTTCCTGTATACTTTTCCCTTTCTCTCCCTATAGGCTGAATCAGCCCTCATCCTATGTATTTAACAAAATGCAAATGATATGTAAATAGCAGTTACACTACTACACAGAATATGGCAGAAAAAAGCCTGTGTTGTGTTCAGTATAGATGCTTTCCTCAGAACATTTTTAATTAGTTGTTCAATCGCAAGTGCCGAGCCTGAATATATGGAAAGCTGACTTTATATAGGTATTTTTAGCCAGGCATGGTAGTGCAAGCCTTTAATCCCAGCACTCGGGGGCGGGTGGGGCGGGGGAGGCAAGTGGATCTCTGAGTTTGAGCGCAACCTGGTTTATATTTGTGAGCTCTAAGGAAGCCAGAGCTACAGAGAGGCCCTGACTCAAAACAAACAAGTGAACAAACAAACAAACAAGCTGAGCCATCAGGAGCGCACATCCCCGAGCATCACCCGTGTCAGGTGGCTAATAACCACCTATAACCACTGTAACTCCAGGGGCTCCCACACCTCTGTCCTCCATGGGTACCTGCACTCACACACACACACACAATTAAAAATAATAATAAAAAAATCCTTCCTAAAACTCAGCATAGTTCATGAGTACATGACCCCTTAGCCATCTGTCCCAGCCCCTGTGTGCCTGGCTCTGGGTCACAGTCCTGCTCTTCTGGAGCTGATGCTAAATCAATCTTCTCCCAAGAGGAGCCACTAACAAAGCTGGCACAAAGGGAAAGGGAAGGGGAAGGGGAAGGGGAAAGGGAAGGGGAAGGGGAAGGGGAAGGGGAAGGGGAAGGGGAAGGGGAAGGGGAAGGGGAAGGGGAAGGGGAAGGGTAGGGACTTGGTCTGGTTTACATCCGCCTTGATCCCAGAACTGGACATGCTGCATCTTAGTGGCCGGCGGGGAGTAGGGGGTAGGCAAATGAGATAGTCCCTGTCTTAGGGTTTTACTGCTGTGAACAGACACCATGACCAAGGCAAGTCTTAGACAACATTTAATTAGGGCTGGCTTACAGGTTCAGAGGTTCAGTCCATTATCATCAAGGCAGGAACATGGCAGCATCCAGGCAGGCATGGTGCAGGAAGAGCTGAGAGTTCTGCATCCTCATCTGAAAGCTGCTAGCAGAATACTGGCTTCCAGGCAGCTAGGGTGAGAGTTTATAGCCCATACCCACAGTGACACACCTACTCCAACAGGGCCACACCTCCAAATAGTGCCACTCCCTAGGCTGAGCATATACAAACCATAACAGTTCCCTACAAGTGGATATGTTAATTGTTGCGCTTCCTGGCATCCAGGGCAAAAAGGGCTATTAAAAAAAAAAAAAAAAAAAAAAAAACCAACAGGTGCAGACTTGGGTTCTAAGGTGTTCTGTTATTTTCTTTGGTACTGCTTCCTCCCAGATGACCTCAGCAGGGTGAACAGGACTTGATTAGGTCATGGGCAACATCTGAGTCCTGCCTGCTTGCTCTGTGCTGACTAATGCTCTCTCTTTCTCTTCCTCTCACCTTTCCCCTCCCATCTCCACACATCTCTCCTATCACTGCCATCTTCCCCACCCCATCTGCCCCTCCCCAGAACAAGGGGGTCTCCAACAGTTCACTTTACTTGCCTCCTTCCCATCGCCGTCCCCTGGACCTGCAGGGAGACTCAGCTCTGGCGCTTCTCCTCCAGGGGTTGGGTCTCTCTGTGCACCCACTGGTGAGGTTGCAGAATACAGTTGGGGGGACTGTGGGGAGGGGTCCTGGGTGGAAATGTTGGTCCCCCTCCTCTCTGCATGAGCTATCTCCCTCCTTGCTGAGCCCTTGGTGGTTCTAGAGCCTTCTTGCTAAACTACATAATAAAAATACAGAGAAGGGGCCAGCAAGATGGGTCAGCATGTGATGCTGTGTGTGCTGCCAAGCCTGATAATCTGAGTTCCATCTCTCAGGACCCACATGGTGGAAGGAAAAAAAAAAACTAACTCCTACAAACTGTCTGTCTTCCACATATGCCTTACACACACACACACACACATACACACACACACAGTGTAATAACATGTTAAGAAAGGCATTTCCTGAGCACCTAATGTGCAAACAAGGAAACAAGCACAGAGAGGTTATATAGCTTGCTCAAGGTCACACAGCCAGCAAGTGATAGAGGAGGGATTTGAACCCAGAACCTTAGCTCTTCCTTATGCTAACTTAATCAATGAGATCTGTTGTTTTGAAAATGACTGTCAGCATAGGGGCACTAGAAAGACTTGAACTTGGGCAAGGCCAGCAGTGTCAGAGCACATGAGGACTCTGCTTTCTGAGCTATGTGACATTGAGGCCAGTCGCTGCATCTCTGGCTTTCTGTCTGCCTGTCACCTGCACCCCACACACACCCCAGGCCAAGAAGCAATGCTCTGTGTGACATGCCAGGTCCTGTAAATGGCAAGATGCTCCACCTCGGCTAACTGCACTCCTTAAAGCTGATTCTAAGAAGCTGGGTGTGGTGGCTCCAGTCCAGCACTCTGGAGTCTGAGGCAGGAGGATGGCATGAATTTATGGCTGGCTGACCTTGATCCTTTTGTGCACCTCTTTGTCCCTCCACAGTGGAGGGCATCGTGGGGCTGGAGCAAGTGAGCAGCCTTGGAGATGGCCCACCGGGAGGCCGTCCCCGTCGTGGAATGTTCCGGACTGTGGGGCAGCTCTACAAAGAATCCCTGAGCCGCCTCATGGCCACGCTCAGCAACACCAACCCTAGTTTTGTCCGCTGCATCGTTCCCAATCACGAGAAGAGGGTAAGTGGGAGGGACTGAGTGGGAGGGGCTTGGTGTGTTCTGTGAGGTGGGTGCGAATGGCCGCCACGCCTGGGCTCTCTGTTTCTGTGACCTCAAGTTTTTGAGTGTCCACTGTGTGGCAGAGACAGAACTTGGGGACACAGTGGCAGAGAGACAAGAAGAGCCTGTTCCAGCTGCTCCTGTGTCCTTGGAGGAGCTAACAGATGAAGGGAGAGCACCGAGTTCTCACACTTCCTGGTAGACAGGGCAAAGGACTACTTAATAAAACATACATACAACCCAGCACCCAGAGTGAATGCTCAGGTGACTCTGAAGGTGTGAGAAGAAGGTCGTGTTGGATTTTACTTAGCCAGGGAGTCACAGAAGGCTCCCTGGAGGGGAGCGGACTGACCTGTGCAGCCTAAGCAGTTTTCCAAGCAGACAGCTTGTGCAAAGGCCCAGAGGTGGCTGGGAACATGGTGGGAATAAGGGATGGAAGAAGGCTGCGGGGGGCGGGGGGGCGGATAGGAGGTGGCACGGGTCTGTCATTCAGCACTAGGGACAACAAGACAGAACAACTGTTAAGTGCAGGACCAATCTCTCTTACAGTTCAAAGACAGTTTGGGCAAGTCAATAGCACCATGTTTCCATACGGAAAACGAGTGTGTTGCTCAGCAGTGAAGTTCCTTTCTAGAATCCCCCAGAGAGAGGCTGGGGGTATGGATCAGTGGTAAACACTTGCCACGGCCCCGCTTGTGGCGCCCCTGGTGGCCGCCACTGACCCTGCCATCACCCCTGCAGGCTGGGAAGCTGGAGCCGCGCCTGGTGCTGGACCAGCTCCGTTGTAACGGGGTCCTTGAGGGCATCCGCATCTGCCGCCAAGGCTTCCCCAACCGCATCCTCTTCCAGGAGTTCCGGCAGCGGTAAGCTGTGCCAGCAGAGAGCCCAAGGGCCTGGGCAGGATGGGAGCCAAGTCCCCACAAGGCGAGCTCAGCTTGGGGGCTGGATGCCAGGTTACCAGCTTCAGGAACGCAGTGTGAAAGGGGCCTAGGGTACAAGTTGAATTTAGGGTTACTTCAGTGTGTGATCCTCTGTACTTAAAACAGAAGTCAAAGCTGGGCATCGTGCTCTTGGGAGGCAAATACAGAAAGATCTTTTGAATTCAAGGCCAGGCCTGGTCTACATAGTGAGTTCCAGGGCAGCCAACGTTACAAAATGAGATCCTGTCTAAAAAAAAAAAAAAAAAAAAAAAAAAAAAACCAAAATTTCAAAAGTGCCCCATCCTAGTGATGTGGTTTGCATTGCTAATGTCTACGAAGCCTTGTCATACGGTCTCTCATGCCACTGTGGCCCTCTTCCCCTCCATCCTCCCCTCTGGTCGCAGCTATGAAATCCTCACCCCGAACGCCATTCCCAAAGGCTTCATGGATGGCAAACAGGCCTGTGAGAAGATGGTATGTAGGGGCGGGGCCAATGGTTTGTGGCACAGAGCTGTGGAGGGGTGGGGCTTTGTGGTCTGAGGTGGGGCCTGTTCAGTGGGTAGAGCCCATGGCTGGGGTGGGGAGGGGTTTCTCTTGCTGGGGCAGGGCCTGCAGATGGAGGTGGCGTTAACTGCATGGGCAGGGCCTTTGGTGTTGGGGTGTGATGTATGGAAAGCATTGGGCCTTCAGAAAGATAGTTCGTGAGGCCTGTGGGGTGAGGTGAAGCTCATAGCATGAGAGTGTGGTCTGTGGCAAGTGTAGGGTCTGGACAGGGATCCAGGTGTGTGTAGGGGACTGTCCCATTGTCCTTCCTCATACAGTTTCTTTTTCTCCATCTCCTCCCCTCCCCACTCTCACCCCTCAGATCCAGGCCCTGGAGCTAGACCCCAACCTGTACCGTGTTGGCCAGAGCAAGATCTTCTTCCGGGCAGGGGTCCTGGCCCAGCTGGAGGAGGAGCGGGACCTCAAGGTCACTGACATCATAGTGTCCTTCCAGGCAGCGGCACGGGGCTACCTGGCCCGTAGGTGAGGAAACCAAGCTGTGTTAGGTGTTGTGGGTCAAGGCTGGGACGAGGCCAGCAAACACTCAGAGGGAGCTGGGGTGCTGCGTGCAGCAAGAGTTCAAAAGTTTGGGGTCCAGCAGGACACAGTGTTTGGCCCCAGCCAATTGCTCAGGACCCCAGCTGGATGGGTGATGTGTCTTAATGGAAGATCTCTGGATGAGAGAGAATGAAAGCTGCCTATGGCAGGGCACCTGGCCTGTCTCAGGTTCCGGTTGGAACAAATAGCTAGTAGAAGGGACAGCCCAGGCCCAGGATGGGGCCTATGGACCTCACCCAGGGATCCTGGGGAACGAGGAGAGCTGTGAGCCAAGGGCAGGGTCAGTGTGTGAGGATGGACTGAGAAGAAAGAAGGGAGGCTGAGGCCTGGGCTGAGCCAAGAGCAGCATGGGTAAGATTGGTCATAAAGTCTGCTGTGGTGGGCATTCAGCTCAGTGGCCACGAGGCTGACTGAGCATGTGTGAGACCCTGGGTCCCATCCTCATGGCGATGTACACCTGTCATTCCTGAACTGTGGAGGTGGGAGCATCAAGACTTCAGAGTCAGCCCGAGCTACATGAGACCCCTGTGCAGAGTGGCTGCTTTCAGGGCCAGCCCCCACACTCAGCGGTGTCCCCACAGGGCTTTCCAGAGGAGGCAGCAGCAGCAGAGTGCTCTGAGGGTGATGCAGAGGAACTGTGCCGCCTACCTCAAGCTGAGGAACTGGCAGTGGTGGAGACTGTTCATCAAGGTGAGGGAGGCTGAGCCTATGCCTCGGCTCAGGGAGGCGGGGAGGGGCCCATCTGCCTGCCCGTTACCCAGGAGTCTTTAGACGGCAAGTGATTTGAACTAGTCTGATACAGGACACTAGGGTGAGGGTGGAGGTGGGGGTGAAACCTGCCTGGAATCTGCACACTGGGGAGGGTGGGTTGAGGCTGTAACTCAGTGGGCGTGTGCTTGTTCAACATGCATAAAAATGTCATCCCAGAACTCAGGAAACAGGAGGATCTGGTGTTCTACGTCATCTCTGGCTATAGAGTTTGATGCTAGCCAGGGCTAGCCAGGGCTACATAAGCTCTTGTCTCAGAAAAATAAAAGGGGGGGGGGATAATACCATGGTTTAGCAGATTAAGGGTGTTTGCCACCAAGCCTGATGACATGAGTTCAATCCCCAGGACCCACACTGTGGAAGGAGAGAACTGATTTCCAACAAACTTGTAAAACCACCACCACCAAACAAACAAACAAATCAAAAGAACAGGCAGCTTCAGGTGCAGCTGGATCCAGAACAAGCCTGTGGTCTCCAGACCATCCTCAGGTTCACAGGGATAGTTTACATCAGCAAGGGTGACAGGCTGCAGGCAGGTGGTGGCTTCTCTTTCCTGGAGCTACTGTGCTTTTCCCTAGGTGAAGCCCCTGCTGCAGGTGACACGGCAAGACGAGGTGCTGCAGGCACGTGCCCAGGAGCTGCAGAAAGTTCAGGAGCTGCAGCAGCAGAGCGCACGTGAAGTGGGGGAACTGCAGGGTCGAGTGGCACAGGTGAGGAGCAGGCCATGTGACATAAGGAGTGAGGCCTAGGAGGACAGTGGGTCTGTGTGGGAGTGGCCATGGTGTGAGGGGCGGGGCTTTTGAGTGGAGCCGTTTCCACCAAGGGAGTGGGGGATGTGGGGCAGTGGGTGGGCATAAAGGCATGGTCAAGATGGTAAGGAGTATGGCTCGGGGCGGGGCAGTATATGAAAGACAGAATGAAGAGGGTGAGGACGTGGGACTCTGTGTGTGCGTGTGTCTCTGTGTGTTTGCGCACGCGCGACTGTGCGTGTGTGTCAGGGTCGGGCCTGGAGGGCAAGTAAGATGACTCTATGCAGGGCCTGTTTGATCGAGAGAATTCCTATGGTGAGGGGCAGGGGTGGGGTTCAAGCTTGACTTCAGCCCTTGAGATACGGCTTTGATTCGAACCGCAAGGTGAAGAGGTTAGAGTGTGGATCTTTGGGTAGAGATATGGCAGAGCAGTGTGGATGAGAGGACGAAGCCAGGGCTCAAGACACAGGGTCTGGCTGCGCCCAGGCAGGGTGGTGGGTGGGTGGTAGGTAAGAGGTGGAAATGTGGGGGCAGCCTGGGGGGGGGCCCTGACTGGTACCCACGGTCTACAGCTAGAGGAGGAGCGTGCGCGCCTGGCTGAGCAGCTTCGAGCGGAATCCGAGCTGTGCTCTGAGGCCGAGGAGACACGGGCGCGACTGGCAGCCCGGAAGCAGGAGCTGGAGCTGGTGGTATCAGAGCTGGAGGCACGAGTGGGCGAGGAAGAAGAGTGCAGCCGGCAGCTGCAGAGCGAGAAGAAGAGGCTGCAGCAGCACATCCAGGTGTGGGGACCTCAACACCCCTGTCCACCCTGTCTTCAGCCCTGACCCCAGCAGGCCACCCTCCCGTGACACTCTCCCAAATCTGTGTGTGCTGAGGGAACATTCGAGTTCTTTTTCTGCATGAATAGAAATCGTTGCCCATCTTCAGGGGCCATGATGGTGTCTGGTATACACTAGACACTCAGTAAGTGCTTGTCAAGCCAATGAATGGACAAAAAGGGGAGACAAGGAAAAGCTTGATGCTGCCCAGTCACCCAGGATATGGACATGTGTAAAGCCACAGCCTTGGGGTCCCCTTCCCCTCTACCCCCCACAGGAGCTGGAGACCCACCTGGAAGCCGAGGAGGGTGCCCGGCAGAAGCTGCAGCTGGAGAAGGTGACCACAGAGGCCAAGATGAAGAAGTTTGAGGAAGACCTTCTGCTCCTGGAGGACCAGAATTCCAAGCTCAGCAAGGTGGGGCCTCTGGGCTGCACAACATCCTGGGTCAGCGGGAGAAGCCTCTGGGGCCGTGGGCACACCAGAGCAAGATAGGGTAGATGGGCTCCTGCGGGGATCCTGGTCCAGTGAGCAAGGAGTCGGGGGTGATGGCGAGGGTGAGCTCCTCCATGGGGATGGCTGAAGTGTTGTTCATAAGAGCAGCCCACATCCCTCCATGTGCTGGTGGCTTAATGCTACGGGTGAGTCCCTGAGGTGGGCTGGGAAGGGCGGACGCTGGGGAGGTAGCAAGGAAGCAAGGGTCCCGAGTCTCTTTTGTCCCCAGGAGCGGAGGCTGCTGGAGGAGCGCCTGGCTGAGTTCTCCTCGCAGGCAGCGGAAGAGGAAGAGAAAGTCAAGAGCCTCAACAAGCTGAGGCTCAAGTATGAAGCCACCATCTCAGACATGGAAGGTGAGCCAGCGGGAGCCAGGGTGGGCCGCGTGCATACCGACGACCTGCGGGCAGAGGGTCCGGGGACGAGGTGGATGGGGCCAGGCCTCAGATGCAGCCCTCACCTGTCCTCGTACCCGCAGACCGGCTGAAGAAGGAGGAGAAAGGCCGCCAGGAACTAGAGAAGCTGAAGCGACGGCTGGATGGGGAGAGCTCGGAGCTTCAGGAACAGATGGTGGAGCAGAAGCAGAGGGCGGAGGAGCTGCTGGCACAGCTGGGCCGCAAGGAGGACGAGCTGCAGGCAGCCCTGGTCAGGTGAGTCTCCCAGGAGTGGCCCCGCCTCCACCAAGACACAGAATGTGACAGTCGTCAAGTGCTGGGCTCCACCCAGTTATAGATCAACTACCGTATACAAGCCATGGTGCCTATCTGAAACACATTGGCCGTACTTCGTGTGAGGCCTTCCGAGACACCTTGGCTTGTGGGTACAGCTCCACTGCAGGGGCGTTAAAATGTGGATTAGAAAGGCTGGAGAGAACTCAGTGGTTAAGAACACTGGCTGCTCTTGCAGAATATCCAGGTTCAGTTCCCAGCATGGAGGCTCACAGTTGTCTGTAACTGCAGTTCTGTGGAATCCAACACTCTGTTCCGGCCTCCGTGGGCACTGCAGACATGGCACACGTGCACTCATTTGCATAAAATAAAAATAAATGTTTTTTAAAAAATTCAGGTGGAGAAATGATTTGAGGGCACTTCTGGCCTCCACTTGTACACACAGAAGTTAAAATGGCCCAGCACTTGGGAGGCTGAGACAGGAGCATTGCCATGAATTCAAGGCTAGCCTGAGCAACTTAGAAAGATCCTGTTCTAGAAAACACCAACCACAACTCCCAAAGACCCATGTAAAGGGCTGGGCACATAGCAGGAGCCCAGTGCCACCTAGGAGAATTGTGGGTAGCATTCTGCCCAGGAGAATGAATAGGAAGAATGAACAGGAATCACATGACCAGTGGCAGAGCCAGGCCTTGAATCCCACATCTGATCTCTCCAGCCCCTGAACCTCATCCTCAGCTTTGCCTGCTTGAGTGCAACCCCTCCTTGGTCCTTGTCACACCCCCAGGGTAGAGGAGGAGGGTGGTGCCCGTGCCCAGCTGCTCAAGTCCCTGCGAGAGGCACAGGCTGGCCTTGCTGAGGCCCAGGAGGACCTGGAAGCTGAGCGGGTAGCCAGGGCCAAGGCGGAAAAGCAGCGCCGGGACCTGGGCGAGGAGTTGGAGGCGCTGCGTGGGGAGCTGGAAGACACGCTGGATTCCACCAATGCCCAGCAGGAACTGCGGTAAGGAGATGTGGTGGGAAGGGATGGGAGAATAGTGGCTGGGACAGGGAAGGTGCGGCAAGTGGGACACACACACACACACACACACACACACACACACACACGCACCATGCACCAGCTCTGAAGGTGTGAATGGAAGAGTCAGTCAGACCCAAGCCTTGCCCTTGGGCTACCCCATTCTTAGGGAACTTTGGTTGGTTTTAGTTTCTTGAGACAGGGTTTCTCTATGTAACAGCCCTGGCTGTCCTGAAACTTGCTCTGTAGACCAGGCTGTCCTCAAACTCACAGAGATCTGCCTGCCTCTGCCTCCCAAGTGCTGGGATTAAAGGCGTGAGCCACCACCCATCAATGCCAACTCTCTTTTAAAAAAATTATTCATTTTATTTATATGAATACACTGTAGCTGTCTTCATATACCACAGGAGACATCAGATCCCATTACAGATGGTTGTGAGCCACCATGTGGTTGCTGAGAATTGAACTCAGGACCTCTGGAAGAGCAGACAGTGCTCTTAACCACTGGGCCATCTCCAGCCCCGGTGCCAACTCTTAAATGAAGTCTAGGTGCTGGAGAGATGGCTCGGTGGTTAAGAACACTGGCTGCTTTTACAGAAGATTCGAGTTCAGTTCTCAGCATGCACATGGTAGTTTAATTCTCTATCTCCAGCTCCAGGAGATAGGACGCCCTCTTCTGGCCTCCTTGGGCACTGCAGTCACATGCACAAACCCACACACATACTAACAGAGATTTAAGCCAAGTCTGTGGGAGACACTCTGGAGGCCGTTGCTGAGGAGTGGCCCTGTGAGAAGGGTTTGAGGGGGTAAAAAGGAGGTGACACCTGACGACGCACTCACTCCTTTATGTATCACCACCCAGATACCTTGGGGAATGTATTTGTTACACAATGAAATGCCTGACAAGAGGTGACTTGACAGGGAAGGTTTCTGGCAGAAGTGTCTCCTGCCTGCCTGTGGTGTGGGAGCTTGCTGTAGGGCTGGCTCCAATCTTGACAGAACAGCAGATGGACTCTGGCAGGAATCCAGACTGGCTGTAACCCTCAGCCTCCCTGTGTCAGCTGGACCTCTTGTCCCAAAGCTTCTCCAGCCTTTCAAAAGAGTGCCTCCAGCTGAGCACTGAGGCAGGTGGTGGGACGAGCTGTTGGGGAGCTTTTATATCCAGACCCTCCCAGGAAGCACAGACTACAGGCTCCATCCCTGGAGGAAATGGAGAAGGAAGCCATGTCTGGTTCTCCTCATATCCCACAGTCCTCCGCTCTGAATTCCTGTCCCCTCTCCCCTGCCCACATGAAAGGTCCAAGAGGGAGCAGGAGGTGACAGAGCTGAAGAAGGCTTTGGAAGAGGAATCCCGCACTCATGAGGTGGCCATGCAGGAGCTGAGACAGAGGCATGGCCAGGCCCTGGGGGAGCTGGCAGAGCAGTTGGAGCAAGCCCGGAGGGTGAGTAGGTAGCAACCGGCCACCCTCTGGGATAACCTTGAATAAGAGTTAATTGAATAACTACTTACACTGAATCCTTGGTGAAAAGAGAATATTGAATAAAAAATAACAAGGGGATGAGGGGTGAGCCGTGATGACGAGTGCCCAGGGCTCTGAGGTAAAGCCTCAGCAACTCCACCCATTCCGTGCAGGGCAAAGGTGTGTGGGAGAAGACCCGGCTGACCCTGGAGGCTGAGGTGTCTGAGCTGAAGGCTGAGCTGAGCAGCCTGCAGACTTTGAGACAGGAGGGTGAGCAGAAGAGGCGACGTCTGGAGTCCCAGCTACAGGAGGTCCAGGGCCGATCCAGCGACTCCGAGCGGGCTCGGTCTGAGACTGCTGAGAAGCTGCAGAGGGCCCAGGTGGGCAGGGTCGGGGAGTGTCATGTGACTGTTCTTGGGGGGGACTGTGAATAGTTTGACTCTAAATAGGACAACAAGGACGAGAGAAAAGACTCCATCCCAAATATTTTTCATTTTTGAAGCAGAGTTTCTCTGTGTACCACTGGCTGTCCTGGAACTCACTCTGTAGATCAGGCTGGCCTTGAACTCACAGAGATTCTCCTGCCTCTGCCTCCTAAATTCTGGGATTAAAGGCCTGAGCCACCACACCCAGCTTCCCCATCCCTTTTCATTGCTGAATGGTGTTCTCACGTGTGTGTCTGCTGTTCACTGCCCATCTACCTTGGTGGCATGGCTGTGGCTCTCTCTTTGGATCAGGCTTGAACACAGCTGTGCAATTTCCCCGTAAGCACAGGGGGCAGAAATTCCTCTCCTCTGGAAACCCCTAATACTTGGCCTCTGTGTCGGTACTGTGTCAGACCCTGGAGCAGCAGTTAGACCCTGGCCACGGCACTGGCTTCCCACCATGCATACAGCCAGGACTTGGGACAGAGGTATCAATAAGGCCCACCGTGTTGAACTGCTCTGGCCAGCTTCACTGTCTTCTTTCCACAGGCGGAACTGGAGAGCGTGTCCACAGCCCTGAGCGAGGCTGAGTCCAAGGCCATCAGGCTGAGCAAGGAGCTGAGCAGTGCAGAGTCCCAGCTGCACGACACCCAGGTGACCCTGCTCGTCCCCTCTCCCTCACACCGTCCTCTACTCTGCTGCAGACTCCACCTGTCCTTATCATCCGTTCCACCCACAGGAACTGCTGCAGGAGGAGACCAGAGCAAAACTGGCCTTGGGGTCCCGAGTGCGTGCCCTAGAGGCTGAGGCAGCTGGGCTCCGGGAGCAGATGGAAGAGGAGGTGGTGGCCAGGGAACGGGCTGGCCGCGAGCTGCAGAGCACACAGGCCCAGGTGGGCAGTAAGACCCGTCCGGGGACCATGGCCCCCATGGGGCTTTCATCTGCCTCCCTTGCTGGGTCCCCACTGCCATGCCTGCCCCCGACTTCCCTGTCCCCACAGTGCACAGTGTGGGTGATAAGCCCTGTCCCTCTGAAGCTCCTCTTTTCCTAGGTAACACAGGGACTCCGTTCACTCTTCCTCACAGCCTGCGATGGCTCCCAGCACCCTGGACAGAGCCTCGCCTGTATTTCCCAGTAACGTCTGCAGACTTTGGCTCTTCCAGGCTTAGGATCTTCCCTCCCTTGTAGTCGGTTGCTCGTCCCATCCACCCTCCGTTTTACTCTGGCTAAATGTTGGCCACCTTGGGCTCTGACTATTCTAAGCACGTGTCTCCCCACCAGATTATGAGTCCCTTCAAATAACTAACCCTGATATGTATAGGAAGCCTTAGGAGACGCCAGCAGAATGAGTGAGCCTTCCACTGGCAGGCTCCTATGTGTACTTCAAAACCCATCTCCAATGGAGACTCTTCCCCATCTTGTGGACTCCCCAGATTATCTCCTCCTCTTCTTCCTCCTCCTCCCCTCCTCCCTTTCTCTTCTTCCTCCTCCTCCTCCCTCTCCTCCTCTTCTCTTTCTCCTCCTCCCCTTCCTCTTCTTCTCTTTCTCCTCCTCCCCCTCCTCTTCCCCTCTTCCTCCCCCTCTTCCTTCTCTTCCTCTTCCTCCTTTTCTTCTTCCTCAGCCTTTGTCACTTCGCTTTGGTCTGGGGGTTCAAGGGCAAATCCCATTTAGACTGAGTGCTGGGTCATGCTGAGGGTGCCAGTACCCTGGAAGAGCTAGGTTGATAGTTCTCAGGGTCTCAACTCTGTGAGGCAGGAGGGCCCAGTGGTCAGCTCCTCCCATCCTTAGGCTTCAGTTTACGTCCACACCACAGTCACTCACAGCCATCACCCCTACACCCATTTCCTCCCTGCAGCTCTCTGAATGGCGGCGACGCCAGGAAGAAGAGGCTGCGGTGCTAGAGGCCGGGGAGGAGGCTCGGCGCCGTGCAGCCCGGGAGGCAGAGACCCTGGCCCAGCGCCTGGCAGAAAAGACTGAGGCTGTAGAAAGACTGGAGCGAGCCCGGCGGCGGCTGCAGCAGGAACTGGATGATGCCACGGTGGACCTGGGGCAGCAGAAACAGCTCCTGAGCACACTGGAGAAGAAGCAGCGTAAGTTTGACCAGGTGAGTGCCTCAGTTTACCCAGCTGGTCACCCCGAGGAACCTGAAACCCATTTGAATACTGGGAGAAACTTGCTAGGAGAGGGGACATTCAAGACAAGTTTTAAAGTGGATATAGGAGTGTGTGTCACAGGCAGGTAGGTGCTGACTCTGCTAGAAGGGAAAGAAAAATCTACAGAGCAGGTCATTCCGAGCGCCCTGCTTTACCTGTCACCCCATTGCTTGAGTGTCTCAGTTTGAATAATGATGTACAGAACATCCTGACGGTGACTACACCCTGCCGCAATTGTCCTGTGCGTTGCTGCTCCCATCTCAGCCTCAGTTTACCCATCCAGAAAGTGTGAATCATATTAGGTATTCCACATCCTTGAGGATTAAAATAATCCTTGCAGATGCCAAAGGTCCGTGTGCCCGTCAGCATTCTGTTACTGCAGCAAACACTAGAGGCAACTGGCTTAGGAAGGAACGAGCGTTATATTGGCTCATGGGTTTGCAGGGTTTGGTTCTCGGCTATTGGTGCTATCGCTGACAGTTCTGTGAGTCAGAACATCATGGTGTCAGCATGTGGGAGGCACAAGCAAGTCAGACTAAGCTCTTTTCAACCATCCCTGCCTAAGTTTCTATTGCCCACAAAGCCCGTCAATCACAGAGGAGCTTCCAGTCCCCACTGTCTACAGGGAAGGTCATGTGTCTTTCAGATTAAAACATTTTCAGAGGGCCGGTGAGTTGACTCCCTGGTTTAAGTGAAGGCTGCAGTTCAGCCTCTCCAGCATCCCTGTAAATGCTGGCTGGGTGTGGTGGCCACCTGTAGTTCCAGCCTTGGTAGCCAGCAGAGCAAGCTGGCTAACTGTCTCTCTCTATTTCTTGTGTGTCTTTGTGTATGTGTGTTTATTTCTAACTCTGTCTCTTTCAAGTATCTCTTCCCCCCTCTCCTCCCTTTCCCCACCCTCCTTCCAGTCAACCCATGTCCCCTGTATTTTTCTCTACAGCTCCTGGCAGAGGAGAAGGCTGCAGTGCTACGGGCTGTGGAAGACCGTGAACGGGTAGAGGCTGAAGGCCGGGAGCGAGAGGCCCGGGCCCTGTCACTGACACGGGCCCTAGAAGAGGAGCAGGAGGCACGGGAGGAGCTGGAGAGGCAAAACCGAGCTCTGAGGGCTGAGCTGGAGGCACTGCTGAGCAGCAAGGATGATGTGGGCAAGAACGTAAGCAGGCTGTGGGCGCAGTGTGGATGGGAGGTGTGTGAGCGTACACATGTACTCACACTGAAGACACTCCAGTCATGTGCTCACATAGCAGACACTGCAGTCATGTGCTCACACAGCAGACACTGCAGTCATGTGCTCACACAGCAGATATGCAGTCATGTGCTCACACAGCAGACACTGCAGTCATGTGCTCACACAGCAGACACTGCAGTCATGTGCTCACACAGCAGACACTGCAGTCATGTGCTCACACTGCAGACACTGCAGTCATGTGCTCACACAGCAGACACTGCAGTCATGTGCTCACACAGCAGACACTGCAGTCATGTGCTCACACTGCAGACACTGCAGTCATGTGCTCACACAGCAGATATGCAGTCATGTGCTCACACAGCAGACACTGCAGTCATGTGCTCACACTGCAGACACTGCAGTCATGTGCTCACACAGCAGACACTGCAGTCATGTGCTTACACAGCAGATATGCAGTCATGTGCTCACACAGCAGACACTGCAGTCATGTGCTCACACAGCAGATATGCAGTCATGTGCTTACACTGCAGTCATGTGCTTACACAGCAGACACTGCAGTCATGCGCTCACACTGCAGACACTGCAGTCATGCACTCACACAGCAGACACTGCAGTCATGCGCTCACACAGCAGACACTGCAGTCATGCGCTCACACAGCAGACACTGCAGTCATGCGCTCACACAGCAGACACTGCAGTCATGCGCTCACACTGCAGACACTGCAGTCATGTGCTCACACAGCAGACACTGCAGTCATGTGCTCACACAGCAGACACTGCAGTCATGTGTTCACACTGCAGACACTGCAGTCATGTGCTCACACATCAGACACTGCAGTCATGTGCTCACACAGCAGACACTGCAGTCATGTGCTCACACAGCAGATATGCAGTCATGTGCTCACACAGCAGATATGCAGTCATGTTCTCACACAGCAGATATGCAGTCATGTTCTCACACAGCAGATATGCAGTCATGTGCTCACACAGCAGACACTGCAGTCATGTGCTCACACAGCAGACACTGCAGTCATGTGCTCACACAGCAGACACTGCAGATATGCAGTGCTCACATGGCCAAGAGCTCTGCTCACCAAATGACAAATGAGCATTCTACACACACTTGCAGGGTGTGAACAGAGTCCTCCATTGCAGTTGGACTTTGGTAACTTTGTGGGTTGTGGGTTCTTCTTTCCTCCACCCTTCCTTACCCTTCCTCCTCTCTTTCAATCCCTAACACCAAATAGGAGAGAGAAAAGGACAGAGGGGAAAGGGAGTGACGATATCATTAAGCTACTTCCTGCTGATTAGGGGGTTGAGTTCCTTGGGGCAAGATGATCTTCTCCGTCAGGATATCTAATTTCTTCTTGTTGTTTCTTCTTTGTGCACGACTGCTTAACAAGCCATGACTAACAACCAATAACCACAACCCACCCAGCCTCTCAGGGTTCTAGCATTTATACACCCTCTGAAGAGTCCCCAGAATTCCAAATGTCACACAATCATAGAAACTATCAACTGCTGTCAAAATCATGCTCTTGCTAGAGCACGAGGCAAATCATAGTCACCTGCTGTGGACAATCTGAACCAGCCACATATCCCACACTGGGGATTAAAACAAAAACATATTCTTACACTATTTCTGTGTTTTTCAAAGAAACCAAAACTCAAAAATTGTCATTACACTCCATCACACATATAATCACAGTTGGTTTGATTTTTTTTTTTCCCCAGATAGTGTTTCTCTATGTAGCCCTGGCAGTCCTGGAACTAGTTCTGTAGGGTTGGCCTCGAACTCAGAGATCCTCCCAAATGCTAAGATTAAAGGCATACATGACAACACCCTGCTTTTCCCTTTCTTTCTTTCTTTCTTTCTTTCTTTCTTTCTTTCTTTCTTTCTTTCTTTCTTTCTTTCTTTATCTCAAGCTGATTTGGAACTCCTGGCAATTCTCCTGCCATGGTCTTCTGTGTGTTGAGGTATGTGCCACCATACCTTGCCAGACATACGTCATACACAGAACATAATTGCCATTCACATGTTCATAACAGGAATGCTATTAAACACAGGCTCATGCATGCGTCCAGGCCTGCACCTCTAGGCCTGGCTGGCCAGTGTCTCAGTGTGGATCACGGGATAGGGAATAAGTGGATGTGGGCCCAGTGCTTTTCAGATTGAAACCCAGCAAACCATCATGGAAGTGGCTGGCAGCAGCAGAGTTGCAGGGCTGAAGGCAAAGGCAGCTTCTCCGGGAGGTGACAGCTAAGCAGAGTCTCCCACAGGTTATGCCTGGTGCTTGGGGTTTTGATATAAACCTCCCTCGAAGATACAGAGCGCCCAAGTTGAGGAAAGAATGGTGGTAGATAGTGAGTTCATAATAACTGGGAGGAACTGACAAGGTGGCTCAGTGGGCAAGAGCACTGGCTGTTCCTCTAGAGGCCCCAAGTTTAGTTCCCAGCACTCACACCAGAAGTTCACAACCCTCTATAACACCAGCTCCAGAGGATCTGGTGCCCCCTTCTGGCCTCTGTGTGTACTGAATGTACACATGCATATACCCATACACAAACACAGATATACACAATTTAAAACAATATATTATTTATTTTTACAAATCAATAGCAATGTATCTTTTTACACTCTTTAAAAAGATTTGTTTATTTTTATATGCATTGGTGTTCTGCCTGCATGTCTGTGTGAGGGTGTCAGATCCTCTGGAACTGAAGTTACAGACAACTGTGAACTGCCATGTGGGTGCTGTAGATTGAACCTGGGTCCTATGGAAGAATAGTCAGTGCTCTTAACTTACTGAGCCATCTCTCCAGCCCAATAATATGATTTTTAAAAGCAGTTTTGTAGAAAGAAGACCGAGTCAAAGATACACCTCATGAGAGTGTTGTTAGGGAGAATTGTAGGCTCCTGGGTGTAGGAGGTCACGGTGGGGCCCTGAAGTGGAGAGCATTAGAAGAGAACCCTCCACCCATAGCTCAATGTGGGTCTTGAGGGGAGAGAGTTTAAATTCTGGAGAAGGAATGGGCTTCTTGCTGTAGTCGGTTTTCAAGCACATTCTCACTGCCCTGAGCTTCAAGGACAAGCGCTCGGACAGAGACCATGGAGGAACCCTGCTTGCTGGCTTACCTAGCTTTCTCTTTCTTTCCTTTCAGTTTTCTTTTCTTTCTCTTTTTGTATTTTTAGACAGGGTTTCTCTGTGTAGTTCTGGCTGTCCTGGAACTCACTCTGTAGATCAGGTTAGCCTTGAACACAGAGATCCACCTGGATTAAAGAAATGCATCACCACTGCCCAGTTCATAGCCCAGGACCACCTGCCTAGGAATGCTGCTGCCCGTAGTGCTAGGCTCTCTTGTATCAGTTAATAAGCCAAACAACCCCCTTCCCTCAGATGTGACCACGGACAAGTCTGATCTGGTCAATTCCTCAATCAGGGCTCTTCTCTCAGATGATGCTAGGCTGTGTCAGGTTGACAATGCTAACGAGAACAGGGATGAGTTCCATACCATATGACCTAGTCTTTGTGCCAGAAGGTTCAAGGCATTGTGAATAGTAAAGTCTAACTCAAGGATGGGGTCAGTGAGACAGCTCAGAGGATAAAGGTGCTTGCCCCCAGGGCTGCCGACCTTAGTTTGATCCCCGGGACCCACGTGGGTGGAAGGAGAGACTGGGGTTGTGGCTTCTTTCTGAAGGGGGTAGCCATAGATGGGTGCTGTGACTTCACAGGGGCTGAACAGGAAGTGTGCTCTGGTTACCTGGGTGCCTTCTGGCTAGGCTTGAAGTGGTTTTACATGTTTAGTTCACCTGTGTTGGTCTGTGAGGCAGAGTCATGTCAAGAAGTTTTGTTCTCTCTCCATCACCTTAAATAGGCATGTTCTCCTGACCTCACCGCAAGATACTGTCATCCAAAGAAGCCCTGTCTTGAAAAACCAAAACAAATAAAAAAACAATTAAAACCAATCATCACATACAGGTTTTCATAAAATGTTCTCAGATCGTTTAAAATGACACCTGGTAGGTGCTCGGTAAATTGTGTGAATGAGCTAACTGACTCGCTTAGGCCTCTCTACCAGCTACCACTCTGCTCCCCATCATGGCCTCCCTTCTACTCAGAACACCATCTTAATTCTGGCCCTGACCTCAAACTAGCTCCCCTTTCCCACCAGGTGCACGAGCTGGAGCGAGCCCGCAGGGTGGCTGAACAGGCAGCCAGTGACCTGCGGACACAGGTGACAGAATTGGAGGATGAACTGACAGCCGCAGAGGATGCCAAGCTGCGCCTGGAGGTGACTGTGCAGGCCCTGAAGGCTCAACATGAGCGCGACCTGCAGGGCCGTGATGATGCCGGCGAGGAGAGGCGGAGGCAGCTGGCCAAGCAGGTACTGTCTGGCAAGAGCTGCAGTACGCCTGCGCCACCCTGGCGCGTGCACATGGGAAGGGAGTTCTCTTCTGTGAGCATTTTCACCAGGGTCCACTTGCTGTCCACCCCTACCTAGAGAGCCACCTTTCTGCTCTGCCAGGAGGCAGGGACACAACCGTGCCACGGCCGACATATCAACTTTCCCTAACACACAAACCATCCACTTCAAGGATGCACCCACCTCCAACTTTCACTGTCAGCCTAAGTGACATGCTGGTGTCGATAGACTTTTCCTTAGGAAGTTTAAGTAGAGTTTTACCCTTGATAGAAAAGGCATGGAGTGACCATAGAAAGGATTCCAGTCCAGTTTGGTTGAGTTGATAGGGACTTGCTTTATAGCAGTGAGAGTGACTTCAGGCCACATACGGAGCAGATGACTCCACTAAAGAGCCTGCTCTCCCTCAGCAAATGCTTACTACTGTGTGACTCCGGGAGGGGAGCTTTTGAATGTTCTAAAGGAAACAGATATAAAACAGGGGAGGAGGGAAGAGGCCAGGAGGGACCAAAAGGCCAAGGTAGGATGAGTCATAGAGGAGGAATCCGGGTGCCATGACCTCTAACCTCTCTGACTGGCTCCAGCTGAGAGACGCAGAAGTCGAGCGGGATGAGGAACGGAAGCAGAGGGCACTGGCTGTGGCTGCCCGCAAGAAGCTGGAGTTGGAACTGGAGGAGTTGAAGGCACAGACATCTGCTGCTGGGCAGAGCAAGGAGGAGGCAGTGAAGCAGCAGAGGAAGATGCAGGTGAGGGGGGACAGGGGGGAGGGCTCGAGGGTGGGAGGGGCCAGGGATCCAGGGTCGGAGGTCTGGCCCAGGCACCTTCACCGGCAGTAGTGACTGAATTAGTTAGCGGCTTCGGAAAAAGCTGGCCTCTGATGTGTGTTCGTTCTTTTTTATCTTTTCATTTCATTCATTTTTAGATGTTGGACTTTGAACTCTAAGTTCATCATTTAATTAGATAATAAATTTAGTACCACTGAAGATGGAACCTAGCGCCTTGAATAATGAATGCTCTTTCGGAGATTCTAAGCGTGGGCTTTACCAATGAGCCATGCTCCCGCCCTTCACTGGGGGATTCTAGGAAAGGGCTCTATCATTGAACCACACCCCCAGCCCCGGCTATTTAAACCGGCAGGTGCCTGTAGAGTATTACTATGGGGCAGCAGTCAAAAGGGCCAGCCAGTTCATGCATCCAGAGAAAGGTTCCCTTGTTCAACCCCTTCGTCAAACATGTAATAGTAACTTGTACCACTGTAGCCCACCTTCTTTATCACTGGCCCCTCAAAGCAGTGCTGGACTCTCCGTGGGTGGAGAAAAGTTTGTGCTGGCCTCTCCTCACACTCCCAGGCAGTGTCCACAGAGGCACAGGCTAAATATTCTATTCTGGCTCTCTTTAAGAAGAGATTAACTATGGTTTAGAGGAGTGGAATTGGCCCAAAGAGACACAACACACACAGGCTCTGGGGCAGACAATGGGCTCTGTGCTGGCCCTGCTTGCCCTGGCCCTGCTAGCAGGTTATGAGTTCCCTCAAGGCTGGGGTTTCTGGACGCAGCTTAACTAAACCCGTACCTACCCAGGCCCAGATGAAGGAGCTGTGGCGGGAGGTGGAAGAGACGCGTAGCTCCCGCGAAGAGATGTTTACCCTGAACAGGGAAAGTGAGAAGAGGCTCAAGGGGTTGGAAGCTGAGGTGCTTCGTCTGCAGGAGGTAAGGTGTGGGCAGGGCCTTGTGGGAGGCCCCAGAGTGGGGCGTGGGTGTGGCTTAACTGGAGGTCCTGGAGGAGGCGGGGCTTAACTGAAGATCTTGGAGGTTAGGCGGGGCTTTTCAGAAGGTCTTGGGAGGGGAGACTTTGGAAGTAGGCGCAGCTCCCTGTGCCTGCTGCCTTCCCGAGTTGGGAATCTTGTCCTGGGGGCTGTTGGAAGTCAGAGCAGGAGCTGCCAGGGCCTGTCCTATAAAGATGAGGAAGACAGACGCCAAGAAGTCAGGGGCAGGAGGCTGAAGTGTAGAAAAGTCTGGGGCCCAGGGTTGACATAGAAGAAGAGGAGGCACAGTCGGGTAGGAAGGAAGACATGTGGATAGCATGGGGGTAGGCCCCGTGATGAGAGACATGGAGGAGGAGCATTGGTGGCCAGCGCTAGGAAAAATCCTCCAGTCAGCAGGAAAAGGCCAAAGGACAGAGAAGGGTTAATACCAGTGTCTTGACCCCTCACCCCTCTGCTCTTGACTTGTCCATGTAGGAACTGGCTGCCTCAGACCGAGCACGGAGGCAGGCCCAGCAGGACAGAGATGAGATGGCAGAGGAGGTGGCCAGTGGCAACCTTAGCAAGTGAGTGTCCTGGGGCCGCGGGCTGTGGGCTAGGCATGCTCCTCTCGCTGGCCTACCCTCTGAAGCCACACCTTACTCTCTAGGGCAGCCACCCTGGAAGAGAAACGACAGCTGGAGGGGCGACTGGGCCAGTTGGAAGAGGAGCTGGAGGAAGAACAGAACAACTCGGAGCTACTCAAGGACCATTACCGAAAGCTGGTGCTGCAGGTGGGCGTGGCAGGCAACCCCTGCCAGCCAGATCCACCCCTCCCCTACCCCAGTCTTCTGGAGCTCTTGTTCATTCATTTGATAGGAGGGCCTTTGATGTGAGTTTTAAGGGATGAAGAGGAGTTCGTAAGTCAGGAAGGCTTGACTCATTGGTTCATCAAGCAAATCTGAGGTCTCTCAGACAGACTTGAAACAAGAATTAAGTGAACCATCAACGTGTGGCAGCTCAGCTGTAATCTCAGAATTTTCCAGAGTTAGGGGAATTGTCACAGGTTCAAGGCCAGCCAGGGCTACAGACACTGACGAATACTGACGAATGTGAATACTTCACATCTCGTCTGTTCCAGCCAGGAATGTGTCATCGCTGCGGGTGAAAGTATAGGGTTCTGATTGTCAGCCTCCCAGCAGTAACCTCATACTGGCCGTGAAGTCACAGCAATCCTCCTGCCATAGCCTTCCGTGTTCTTGCAAAAACAGACCAGGCCCAAGGTTGTGTAGTGTTATATGGCTCTTCTCCTTTTTCCAGTGTTTGAGGCGGGGTCTTCTGATAGCCAGGAAGTCTTTATGTAGCCTGTGGGTGCCCTTGTACTCCTGATCCCCCGATGCCAGGCATGTGCCACCAGACCAGATAGATTATGCTGTACAGGGAAGCCAGGGCTCCTTGTACACTAGGCAAGCCCTCTACCAACTGAGTTTTTGCCAGCCCCTGTCACCATTTTCTTTACAATTAAAATTTTAAAGGCTGAGGGAGGGCTGCTGCCACATGAATGTACCCTGGGAGGCGGAGATGCGAAAATCTTTAATCAGCCTGGGCTGAAGTGTCTTCTGCTGCCCTGTGATTTCCGAGCAAGCTGAGGGTGTCGAGGTGCTATTATTAGGGCCAGGGCCAAGTCTACACATCTGCCAGCTGCTATGAATGGAGGCCTCATTCCTCAGATGACCCCCCACAGGTCTCTGCTGCCTGTGCTACCTAGGGCTCAGACTCTCTGGTGGGAGGGGCCAGAGCCTACCTCCTTCTCCTGGGCTCCGCAGGTGACCCTGGTGCAGAGGAGAGTGTGAAGGGCCTGAAATAGTCCAGTTCACAGCCACAAATTTAGAGCATTTAAACAAGTTTGTGACCATCTCTGGGACTCACTAAAATAGCAAACCTGAACCTGGCTGGGTATACGCCCGTCATCCCAGCATTTGGGGGGTGGAGGCAGGAAGATCGGGAGATCTAGGTCATCTTCAGTTGTATTGTGAATTTTAGGTCAACCTGAGTAACATGAGACCCTATCTCAAATAAAAATGTTAAGGCTACATTTAGATAGATTGAAATAATTTTGAGTACATTTAAATAAGTTTAAAAGATTCCTGTTCATTAAAAAGTAAAGGGTGTGGTCTGGTAAGGACCGTCTTTCCTGGACTTGTTCAAGGGCTGTTGCTGACTTCTTCGTACCACCAGACTCTGTGCTATGCATTTACCAGCCAGGAGCTCAGCTCGA
The DNA here is from genome assembly GCF_011762505.2 of Arvicanthis niloticus. Taxonomy (NCBI): domain Eukaryota; kingdom Metazoa; phylum Chordata; class Mammalia; order Rodentia; family Muridae; genus Arvicanthis; species Arvicanthis niloticus. Next base: position 18,294,797 of record NC_047658.1, on the reverse strand, counting down.
CCCAGAAGGTTCCTGGTGTTGCCACCAGCTTCATTACAGTGTCCCACCTTCTTTCTGGCTACAGGTAGAGTCCCTCACCACAGAGCTGTCTGCTGAACGAAGTTTCTCAGCCAAGGCTGAGAGTGGAAGGCAGCAGCTGGAGCGGCAGATCCAGGAACTGCGGGCCCGCCTGGGTGAAGAGGATGCTGGAGCCCGAGCCAGGCAGAAAATGCTGATCGCTGCTCTGGAGTCTAAACTAGCCCAGGCAGAGGAGCAGCTGGAGCAGGAGAGCAGGTAAGGAGGGAGGATGCTTTGCCATGGAAGTAACTCCAGTCCATGGAGAGTACCGTTTATGCAACATTATTGCAGCTAGCTACTTCTGTGTAACAAAATACCCAAAAACTTACCACTTTAAAAGGCGTTTATTGTTCTGAATATTGTTCTAGCTAGTAGATCCTTTTGTGCTAGGCTTGGGTGGCTTGTCTGGTGTATCTTTCATGATAGGAGAGTCAGCTACATGGTTGTGCTTCCTTGGGCTCATGCACGTGTAAAAGCCTTGCCCAGGATGACTAGATTAACTTGGTTCTGTTCCTTGTGGCCACTTATCTTCCAGCAGGCTAACTCAGGATTACCTACATGGCAGAGCTGGGGTCTGAAGAGTAAGGGGCACTGCCAGTAGCTTCTAGAGGCTTGGAGCTTGCACAGTGACACTTTAGCCATAAGCAGAACAAGTCTTGTGATCGCTCCAGTCTATAGCCACGTGGGAGCAGCTTCTTCAGTCATATGCCAAGGGTGTGGGGACAGGAAGGATCGAGAACTCATCCCCCTGCTTCCCCTGCCCCCAGTCAAACCATCACAAGAAGGAATGTCTTTTTCTTACATAAAAAGATGCTGGGCTCTGGGTCACTGTCTGTATTTCCCCCATGGTCACACAATGGCTTAGCACCTCATAGTTAGAGGCACGCATACTCAAGGTTAGAGCCAAGAAGCCAGTCTAGAGTGATGGCTCAGGGGCTAAATTATGTGCTGTGAAGTGAGAGAACCTGAGCTCGAAACCCCAGCATAGCACCCACAGAAAAGCTGGACGTGGTAGTGTGTGTCTGTGATATAACATTCCTGTAGCAAGATGGGAGGAAGAGGCGGGAGAATCCTGGGAAGCCTGCTGGACAGGTAGCAGTGTGTACATGGCAGTGAACTAAGAGGCCTGCCTCAAACAAGGTGGGGGAGGTAGGCCTGTGCTGAAGTTGTCCCCCGACAACCCTGCCCCCGTCCTAGTTTTATTTCTGTTGCTATGGCAAACACCTTGACAAGATCAACATAAGGGAGAAAGGGCTTCTTCAGCTTGTAAGCCACAGTCCATTGTTTTGGACACATCAAGGAGGCAGAAGCCTAAGCAGCTGCTCACAGTCATAGTCCAGCGTGCTTTTGCTCAGCTCAGCTTCTCTTTTACACAGTTCACCCAAACCCAGGGAAAATGCTACTCACTTGAAGGCTGGGTCTTCCCACATCATTTAACAGTCAACACAATCCCCACAGGCATGCCACAGCCCAGCCTGATCTGGCTACTTCTTCCATTTGATTGATTCTGTGTTGTCTCAAGTTAATCAGAAGTAATCCTCAAGCCAGGCTGCTGATGTGCTTCACACCTTTGATCCCAGCATCCAGAGGCAGAGGCAGAAGCAGGTGGATCTCTGAGTTTGAGGCTAGCCTGATCTACATGGAAAGTTTCAGGTTAGCCAAGGCTACACAGTGAGATCCTGTCCCATAAAACAAAACAAAACACCACCACCAAACAAACAAAACTAACCAAAGAAAAGAAAACATGAACTGAGGGGGACACTGCAGGTGTCAGACAGGGAAGCCCACCACGCAAAGAGATGAAAGCGAAAACCTCTTTCAGATTGACTTTGTCAACCTGGATCAGACTTTGGGGAGTCTGATGCCAGATGGCTCTTTGTCAGTTTTTTTTTTTTTTTTTTTTTTTTTTTTTTTTGGTTTTTCGAGACAGGGTTTCTCTGTGTAGCCCTGGCTGTCCTGGAACTCACTCTGTAGACCAGGCTGGCCTCGAACTCAGAAATCCGCCTGCCTCTGCCTCCCAAGTGCTGGGATTAAAGGCGTGCACCACCACCACCCGGCTCTCTTTGTCAGTTTATTTAAAACACAATACAATATGGGAAAAAGTTGCCAGGCAAGAATCATTCCTACTCCAGTGCACAGTAAAGCTTAAGGTGTGGCTTAGAAGTCCTTAACAAAGCATGTGTGATCATGAGGGAGGGTTTTATATTTAAAAGGCCTAGGATCTAGTGTGGTCTCTGACCAATAGCATAGAGGTCAACCAGCCATAAAGTATGTGTGACATCTCCCCTAAGGATGGGTTTACCAGGGATTTAAAGATAATGGTCTAGCAAAGGAGAGTCTGGGATAATCCCTACAGGGAATTTGGGTGAGGTGTACCTCTATAGCAAAACATGGGTGAGGTCTCCCACCACGGATAGCAAGAAGGTCACCAGGAAGTTAACAAAATCCACCCCCAGCCTTCTGGGAAGGGAAACGGGCATTTCTGTGTGCTTAACATTTCTGGTTTCACTTGTGATCTGTGCGCACAAGGACCTTTGTGCCTCCAATAGTCAACCAAGAGATTAACATTTTTTTTTTTTACAAAGGACTAATAAGGTGGCTTAGTGAACTTGCCACCAAGTTCTGAACACAGTTCCCAAGACCCACGTGGCAGAAGGGGAGATTCAACTGCAAGTTGTCCTCTGACCTCCACTGCACATGGTATGCCCATGGGCACACACAAATATAATTAAGTGAATGAAGCAGGAGGCAGTGGCAATAGAGGCTGAGTTTCCTGTCAGTGAACCTCCCATGATACCTGTCAAGAAACACTGCACTCATCAAATTCATCACTGAGCCCGACACATAAGGACCGTCTGGTGCAGCAGGCATCCCCTGGCTGTTGAGAAATCATGGGACCACAGCACCAACAGTTTGTTGATGCCTGGCTGCCATTTATATAGATGTCACACCCATGGGCCTTGTGTGATGTATAGAAAAACAGATCAGACAGGCCTGTCTGTCTATGATCCCTGATTTCCAATTTGGCATTTCCACCTCAGTACGGAGGACATTTGAATTGCTCTGCATCCAGAGGCAGGTTGGGGCTGGGTTAAAGTGGGTAGAGTGCTTGCCTGGCATGCACAAAGCCCTGGGCTTCATCCCCAGCACTGCATAAACGAACTGGGCATGATGGATGGTGCATGCCATATCTGTCATCCCAGCACTCGGGAAATATAGGCAAGAGGATCAGGAATTCAGGTCGTCCTTGGCTACATAGCAAGTTGGAGGCCAGCCTGGGCTACACGAGACCCTGTCTCAAAACCATCAACATCACAGGAGACATCCTGGGAACATTAGCTGTTTTGCAGCCAGTGTCTGGCTGAGTGGGAGGCAGCTGGAAAGTAGGAAAGAGGAAAGAAACCCAAGGATGGGACAGCCACCCACAGTGCTGTGGTGACAGAGGGTTTCCTGGGCCACCACCTTTCCTTCTTTTTAGGGAACGCATCCTCTCTGGCAAGTTAGTGCGCAGAGCTGAGAAGCGGCTGAAGGAGGTGGTTCTTCAAGTGGATGAAGAGCGTAGGGTGGCTGACCAGCTCCGGGACCAGGTGAGCAGATGACATCACCACAAATAGTAGCCAGTAGGATCAAAACCAGGAAATAACAGCTACCCTGGCCTGACAGGTAGCTCAGTGGGTCATCCCAGTTATGGTGGAAACTGAGGCAGGAGGATTTCTATGACTTCCAGGATAGCCTATGCTACAGTGAGAGGCCCCTTCTCAAACCAGCAGCAACAATGAAAAATATCCTGTATGTAGTCTGTAGGTGACAGAGCCTAGATGTGACTACTACAGATCTATGCCCAGGAAGAATCTCTGTGTCCTTAAAAGCTCAGCTATGCCTTGTTTACTATTCCTTACATAAGTGATTATTGAGTATGGTCTTTGTGCCAGGCACATTGCAAGGCCTTTGTAGTAAGGTGCTGGTCCAGAAGGTCCTGGCCCTCACAGTGGTCACATTGCTGGCCTAGGAAAACTATTATACAACCAAACAAAGATAATGCCAGACTCTGGTGAGGGCTATGAAGAAAAAGAATGAAGACACAGGAATGGAGTCCCTTGTCCAGACTAGATGTTGGGAAGGGCTAAGGAGGTGACATTTGAATTAAGATCATACAGGGGAGGTCATAGCCAGATGTAAAGAGCAGGAAGTTCAAAGGCCCAGAGGAAATTAAATGAGCAAAATGAATCAGTATATCTAGAGAGAGGAATATAGGAAATGAAGTCAGGATTGGAGATGTGGCTCAACTGGTAGAGTGCTTAGCTAATATGCCAAAGACCCTGGTTTCCACCCAGCAGTGCACATGGGAGATGAAGGCAGGACCATCTGAAGTTCACCTCTAAAGGTCATGTTTAGCTCCATATTGAGTTCAAGGCCAGCCTGTGCCACATGAAACAAATGAAGTCACATGATATGTGTTCTTACCCTGGAGAGAGGTGGCAGTGTCTGCGCAGATCAGGGTGAATACGGTGTCGTCACTGAATTCATCAGAGACATGGACACGAGGAAGACTATATTAGGGCTGGCCTTAGGGCACTTATGGAGAGCTGTGAGGGTTGGGGTAGCTCTAAGTATGCTAGTACCCCTCCAATGCATCACATGACTTTCAAGGAGCCACATGTTTATACCAGGCAGGGCACTGTCAGCCCAAGGAACCAGTTCCACCAGGCCAGCGTGTTTATCAGTGAGTGTTTACCATGTTCCACCAGTGAGTTTATCAGGGTCACTTACAGGAACATGGGTCACAGACACCAAAACCCCCCACCTCACCCCAGCCTGAGTGATGGCTCACAAACACTGCAGCCCCAGAGGCCCACTCCTCTCAATTTCCTGCCTGCCTCCTGCCTAAATGATCTTGCATTCCAAAGACCACGGTAACAGAATGGAGTAGGGGTGGGGTGTACCGATCTCACTGAGAGGGGCTGGAACTCTCTGTGCCTTGTGGAATTGCTAACAGACCCTTCACTGTTGCTCAGCACCGACCTGTCTTGTGCATATTTTGTCGCCAAAACTGAAGGTCTCTCATTAGGTCACCACAGCTGTTCCACCCCAAGATGACTCTGGCCATGCAAAGAAAAGACTAAGGCAGGCTGGAGGCTGGTGTGAGGAGCACAGGGTGTGTAGCAGTAGGCATCGGAGACACCATAGGAATGAATGATCTGGTTCTCCACTCAGCTAGAGAAAAGCAACCTCCGGCTGAAGCAGCTCAAGAGGCAGCTGGAGGAGGCAGAGGAGGAAGCGTCGCGGGCACAGGCTGGCCGGAGGCGTCTGCAGCGGGAGCTGGAGGACGTCACTGAGTCTGCAGAATCCATGAACCGGGAGGTGACCACGCTGAGGAACAGGCTCCGGTAAGTTACCCACTTGCTGGTACCACCCTGGAGAGGAATGCAGGACCTGGCCTAGATGGCCTGCAGGCAGACAGGACCCCAGGGAGCGGAGGAGGCTGCTGCCTGTCTTCCCACCTGTGCTTTGCAGTCTTGTTTGCCCATTTACCAACCTTGGATCGCAGCTTTTCCTGTGCCCATCTAACCCTTTCTCGGTCTGCATCTTTGTCCCTGTCTCTCTCACTTGTACACTCTCCTCCCACAGGCGCGGCCCACTTACTTTCACCACTCGAACTGTGCGCCAGGTGTTCAGGCTGGAAGAGGGCGTGGCTTCTGACGAGGAAGAGGCTGAGGGAGCAGAGCCCGGTTCTGCACCAACCCAGGAGCCTGAGGCTCCGCCCCCTGCCACACCCCAATGATCCAGTCTGTCCTAGATGCCCCAAGGATGCCCCTTTCCAGTGCCCGTCCTGTGCACTTTGAAATGACACTGTCCTCTGGTACTTTCTGTCATTGATGAATCTTACTGGTACCCCAGGACCCCTGCTCACTGAGGATCCCAAATCAAGGCCCCAAACCAAGGAGCTGGGTGGGAGGGAGGCAAGGGTGGTCACGCTTGTTAGAGAAACAAAATTGAACATGGATGTGAAGGATGTCCTATCTGCTCTTGTTTGCAGTAGGTCTGTCCCCTGGAGAGGGCAGGCAGGGTGCTTCCATCCCCTCCCAGTATCTTGCCCTCTTTTTTGGGGGGTGGGGGGTCTCTGTGTCCTCATAGGGTAGTGCTCATGGTCCCTCACGCTCCACACACTAAAGAAATAAACTGGCTGGACCCTTCACCGTGGCTTTGTTCCTAACTGGGAACCAGAGCTTGAGGGACTGCTTCAGCGTCTGTAATATGTGAGAGCCTTCCTAGGAACAGGGTATTTACAGTACAATAGAAATGAAAAAAAAAAAAAAAGAAGAAGAAAGGTGTCTTACTGTATGCTAGGCAAACCATTGTGTCCTCAGCTTCCTTGAGCGTTGCTCAGAGAGTGAGACACACCTTACTAGCCCTTTCAGAGGAGCAGAAACAGGCTCACACAGGCTGAGCTTAGCCTCCAGACACAGGAAGCCTGAACCAGGATCGGAGCCACACACAGTCTGGCTTCAGGGTTGGTAATTCACAAGTAAAGACAGAGTTTTTACATCCACCCTGCATACCCACACTCTCCCTGTGTCCTAGGGCTCCAGGGCACAAACTCGTGCTCTCCTGTATCTTAGTTAAGAGGGCTGTTCATTTGTTATAAACCAAGGAGGCCAGATCAGTTCCCAGAGGCTGGAGTTACTGGGCACTGGGTACAGAACTCCAGTCCTCTACAGGACAGCAAGGGCTCGTAACGGCCGAGCCATCTCTCTAGACTCCTCCCCCCACCCCCACCCCCACCCCAATGATTTTTTTGAGACAGGTTCTGTCATCGAAACTTGTCTCGCCAATTGGTTAAATTGGGATATAGGGGATATAGGTAGACATCTCCGTCCACCTTCTCAGTACTAATTACAGATGCACTCTGCCATGCTGAACTTCTGCTTGGGTTCTAGGATTGAACTTATGCTACTACTTAACCAACCAAGCCAGCTCCTTAGTGCACCGCTGCCATCTTTGTAACTTTTGTTGTTTTATTTTTGTAGCTCTGGAAGTTGAACCCAGAGCCTGCCTCAAACTCTTCTACTGCTGAGCCGGACTCACTGGGGGATTCTGGAAAACTATTCTCAGCCCCTTTTTACTTTTTTCACCATTCTCCCCACCCCACCCTCACCGTAACCTCTTGAGAGGGATGATAGGCCAGTACCACATAACCCAGTTCCCACCCACACTTGAAGCTCCCTCGGTGTACCCCAAACTCAAGCGAGAAAAGCCACTTGTAAATGAAAAGGAGTCATTTATTGGGCTGGGGAGTGGGAGGGCAGGTGGGGAGGGGCATGACACTGTTTCTTTGTGTGAGGGAGGGTTGACATGCGGCAGCTTCTGCGTGGGTGGTTCATGCACCCTGGGTGGGCGTGGGGGAGGCTTGGGGGAGGAGCCTGCCGACTCCATCCTCCCTGCCTGCGGGTGGGCCAGGAAGACCCGCCATTAGCACCAGAGTTGCAGACCTCCCCTCCCCCAGACTCAGGACCCGCCCCCATCCCTGAGAGCGCCCCTTGGCCAGCCCCTCCCGCGCCAGGTCAGGCTAGGCCCGTCCGCCCACTAGAAGTAGAGAAACTTATTGCTGTGAGTGTGTGGGGGAAGGAGAGGAGCCATTGAGCTCAGAAAGACCCCCTTCCCCTCTGCCAATCATTCCTCCCCATCGCCCCGCCCCCAAGTCCGTGCGTCCCCCCCCAGCGCAGGAGGGGTGCGCGACGCATGCGTGTGTATGTGGGGGGGGGGCGCATCATGCAGCGCATGCGTGCAGTTGCAGGCACCCTGGCGGCCTTGGGGAAAAGGGAGACCAGGACCTGGCTCTCCCTCCCCGAATCCCACACTGTTTGGTAAATTGGGAGATGTGGAAGGGCAAAAATCACGTTTTGTAGACGTTTATAATGACTATAGCTTTTTAAAAATGCTTAACTAAAAAGCTGGATATGTGTAGGGAACTGGAGAGCAGGGGGAAACAGTGGGAAGTGGTTGGTACCCTTCAAAAAGGACTCTTACCCCTTTCCCCGCCCCCATTCATCTCTTTTGAGGGACAGGGGGCTAATAGGGGTTGTTTAAATAAGTTGAATCCTTTGGCAATATTAGGAGTCCTCACCCCATACCCTGGTGTCTAGAGTCCCCTAGCCCTTTGCCCTGCCCCTACCAGATCCCACCCCACTCCTCAACCCCTGTCTCACCAGGGTTTAAGGTCCCGAGGGAAGGCGGGGGTGCGGGAGGGACTCAAAATGTCCCTTGCATAGGAATTGTTGCATCAAGAATTGGGCCCAAGGACACCCCCACCGACAATTCTGGTGACAGCGGGAGGTTTCCCTGAGGCAGTGGGAACAAGGGATTGCTAATTCTGCTGACCACCCAGCTCCAAAGGGGGAGTTCGCTAAGGATTCTGGGACCAGTGTGGTCTCTGGGCTTGGGGGAGGTAGCATCCTGGAGCCCAGATGAGATTTGAGAAAGTTTTCCACCCGAGAATGTGGCACATGGTGGGCAAGGAAGCTGGGAAGGGCAGGCTGAGATCCTAGTCGAGGTGGGCGTGTCCTCTTTTCCCACCAGTCGGGCAAGAGGGGTTGCTGGAGATTGAACCCTGGGACCTTAGTACATTAAGCAAGCGCTTTTAGCATCGGGTCCCATCCTGTCCTTGACTTGTTTTCAATGGCTACACCCAACTGCTGCACTGCCAGGACGCACCACCGGGTGCGAGCCTGCAAAGAACACACAAGTTTAAAACACTTGGTCGTCCGTGCACTTTGCAAACTTCAGCACGCGAAGAGGGAACAGGAGTCCCACGCTCCGAGAAACTCTGGTGGCCATTTAGAAAGTGTGTTTTGGCACCATGGGGGGGGGTGTTGAGGAGGGGGCTGCCTAGACAGCGATGCTGGAATGGGGTGGAGCTCCCTGGAATCAGAAGAAGCTTGTCCAGGAAGGTCTTGTGTCAGAGGCGCCAGGGGACAAAGGAATGTGATGTCGGGGTTGAGACTGTCTGGGGTTGGGGTGTCTAGGCATGTCAGGGTCTTGAGGACTGTCAGAACCCTGAAGGCTGGAGTGAGCTGGGGTGCAAAGGAAGGGTGGAAGAACTCTGTGGTGCAGTCCAGGCCAGTGGGGGATGGATGGAGTGATGGAGGTGGGGAGTGTGGGGCGCCGGAGTCCGTGGGGTATGGGAGTGCAGGGTGCCAGGTTCTATCTCCTTAAGTCTAGGGTACTAGTCTCACATCTTGGAATAGAGTGGAGACTGCAATGGGTAGAGGGTTCTGGGCCTGGAGGGCCAAGTCCATGCAGCGAATAGAGGGAGCAGATCCCTGGAGGCGGGCGTGGGTGGAATGCACCAGCTGGCGTCCTCCAAGCCCAAGAGCAGCTGGCAGAACACCCCCACCCCACCCCCACCCCGAGCTCCTCAGGGCTGTGGCTGATTAACCTGTCTTCCTTTTCCTTTGTGTTCCTAGAGGGTTTTGTTTATCCTGAATCAATTGGTGATGGGTGGGTTGCCCTTTGGGGGGTGGGGTGACCAGGAAGACCCCTAAAATGCTAGCCCCGACCCCAGAGGCTCCCAGCAGCCTCCCCTCCAACTCTCTGCACGCAGCTCCTGGCGGCTTATTGCTGAAGAGGGGGTCGGGGAGGCATGCAAACTGGAGTGGGTGCCCCAAGATGGAATCAGCTTTTAGTTATTTACAGGAGTTGATGGGAGGGGTGTCCTATGGCTCATGGAGACCTGAGGTTTGCTTTTTTTTGGGGGGGGGAATGGGAGGGAGTTGTGGGGGTACAGGCTCCAGCCCCGCCCCCTCTATCCTGGTATCCTGGGTTCTCTAGTATATGGGGAGTGAGAGGCCCCGGGGGTGTCTGCTGGCATCATCTCTTTTGCATATTATTGACTATTTTTTTTAAGAACCCTTTCCCCACCCCTACTCGCAGCTCCTTTTCACCTTCCCGTCACCCCCAGTCCCCCCACAGAGGGGAGGACAGCGCTAGAGGATGGAGGGCAGGGTCGGGGGAGCTCGGCGCGTGGCCCGGGGAGAGCCAGGGGGGGTGGCGAGGGGCGCGAGGCGCAAGGACACCCCGCTCAGGCCCACAATGCTGCTCAGGCTGCGGGACTTCTCGTAACCTGGGGAAGGAGCAGAGACAAGGGTGGGAGGGGGCGTGGGGATGGGAGCCAGGGTGAGGATAAGACAGAGAGCCCAAACAGGGATACACAGGCAGAGAGAGGGATGGAGAGGTGAGAGATGCCCAGAGACACAGAGATAGGTGGGATGGGCGGGCCGAGGAGATGGAGAGAGGTGAAGAAATCGGAGAGTCAGTCAGCATCCACAAGAAAGGTGCAGACACAGGGAAGGGGAGAGACAGGATTAGGAGGCAGGTGGTTCCCACTGAGCCTCCCCATCCAGCCATGCCCACCCCTCTTCTCCCCCTCCCCAAGGTCCCCTGGTCTGAGGCCCAAAGGCAGCAGTTGGTGAGGTGGGATGGTGGGCGGCAGGGGCTGGGGTGGAGGCAGCAGCTGGTGGAGGGGGCTGCGCAGAAAGGAGCTGAGGGCCTGGTGCAGGGATGGGGGAAGGGATTCATTTCTTGGGACCTTGTGCTAAGAGCTCACTCACTGTGTAGCCCGGGCTGGCCTAGAACATCCTATATAGCTTAGGCTGGACTCAAATATGTAGCCTAGGCTGGTCTCAACCTCACTCTGTAGCCCAAGCTGGTCTCAAATTCAATATTTAGCCCAGGCTGAGTTCAAATTCAGTAGTAGGCAGGCAGCCTTGGACTATGAGGCATGAGTCATTTAACTCAGCATGGACATCTTTCAAGGGTCCAGGACATGGGATAAAACAGGTTTCCAAAATTGGATGGGGTCTGCTGTTGACAGGAAGCAGTAAGGTCACACAGCCCATGGGATCCCATATCAGGACCAGTATGGGTGGGTGGGGTTTTTCGTTTTCGGTTTTTGTTTTGGCTCTGCCAATACCAGGGGCTAGAATGGTTACTCTAGGCATCCCAGGCTGGGAGGTGGTACTCAAACTGCAGCAGAGTCTGGAGGGGAATGGAAGCCCAGTGTCTCTAGAACACTCCCTCCCACCATTCCCAGTTGCTAACCTGGGGGGAAGGGACAGGGGGAACCCGAGGGTCTCGCGAGGTCTCAGGCGGTGACAAGAGCTGGGGACAGAAATACAGAGAGTCAAGGGTGGGGGATGGGAGGCAGATGGGGGGCTCCCCAACACAGGCTCACTGTTGGGGGGACGGAGAAACGCCGGAATGTCTTCCTCCTCTCTGGTGTTTTCCGGGGGGTGATGGGAGCGGTGAAATGGGGGCAGCCAGAGACATCAAATATGGCAGGAGCTTCCGGGGCAGCTAGGAGAGGGGAGGGCCAAGGGGGGATGGGGTGGGTACAGGAATAAGAGGTCGGTGTGAGGTGGGTGAATGGGGACAGGCCAGGAGGAAGGGAAGACCTTGGGCGTGAAGGGGGGACGTGACAGATGGGGACAGGGGACGGACATTACACTGGGGCAGAGAACAGTCAGCCCCATAAGCTCTTGCCATCATTTGAGTTCAATGAATGGATTTTGGTGTCATATGCAAGAAAAGCAAGGGCCTCGTCCACCCAACTGGGGTCCCCGGCCTTCCCCCACTTACTCCACTCTACCCTCCATCCCACCAGGAGCCCCTCAAGGTAGGGGTGAGGAGTAGAGGTCTAGGTTCAAGCGAGGGGGAGGGGTGAGATGGGAGGAGGGAGGGGAGGAGTGATGAGATGGGCATGGAGGGCTGGGGGAGGGTGGAGGAAGGATGTGGACCCTCTGGGCTAGGCCCCTAGGTTGTCACAGCTGTCTGCTTCCCTGAGGTCTCTGGAGCATGGGGGTTTCATTAAGCCTTTCCTGAGACTTGCCAAGTCCTGGGACTGAGGATAGCATGCCCTTAGGCTGGGAGCTGGGATTCTGCTGGTGTGTTTCTATTCTGGAAGAAGGTGCTATGATGTTTCTAGAAGTAGACCACACACCTTCAGTCTGCTTATCATTTACTGGGAGAAGTTGGCCTCACTCAGCACTGAGGCCCTGCTGATGGTCTCTGAAGGCCTTCCCCAGTTCTATCGTGCCAGCCTCTCTTATTTATTTATTTATTTATTTATTTATGGCCCAGTCTGTTCAACCTCTGAGCCAATGCACTTGTCCCTTTGTCCTTCCTGATCAATCCTTCTCATCCAGTTCTCACTTCACTTTCAGAGTTGGTGGTGGTGCCTACCCACAGTCAGGCCTGTCCACACTCAGAGAGAACCTGAGCCTGCTGGAAAGTTTCCTACTCCTCACCATGGGGCCGTGGGACAGCTGCCTCTGCATTGTGACAAATCACCCCAGAGTGTAGTGATTAAAATAAGACATTCAGGATGGCAGGGTCTTGTTTGCTAGCCCCAGCTAGCTTCAGACTCACAATCCCCCTGCCCCAGCATCCAAGTGTGATTAGAGATGTGTACCACCATGCCTGGCTTTGACTATCCTTGACTGACCCTTGACCTCTGACTCTTCATCCTTTCCTTTCATCTCCGTAGACCTGGTCCCAGCTAGGACCCTATCCTCTTGTTCCTAGATTCTCATCCCATCTCCCAGTCCCTGGCATGGCCCTACTTTCCTAGTCTCTCCTCTGATATGTCGAACTGTTTTCTACTTGGCCATCAGAAACCCCCAGGGAACTAAGTCTGCTCAGGTTGAACCCTGCTCTTAGGATCAGGGAGAACTCTCCAGCCTCAGTCCATCCTGCACTTAGGAGTGTCCAGGTGCATAACCCACCTTGGTGACTGGATAAAAAAATAACCAGAGAGGGACACAGACAGGTGAGGGCAGGGTCAGAGGTGGGGTGGGGGATGGGGTGAGTCAGAGGTGGGAGTTGGGGCTGGGTTAGTTCTGGAGTGTAAAGGCTAGGCAGATCCTGGGGTGACAGTAGGAGTCAGTGTCAGGAACTGGGTGCAGCTGTTCACCATGGGTGAGGGTCTTGGTCAGTGGGAGAGCATGTTCTCAGAGAGGTTAGTCGGAGGTACAGAAGGAAGGGGAGTCAGGAGGGCCATGGTGAGGAACTACTTACCCTGGGGGGGAAGGGGCTCGTCCACTAGGGGGATATCCAGGCTGCTGCGTTGGCGTTGAGGTCGGGCAAGAAGCTTGGGGGGCCTGGCTTACGCCAGCATGGGGGGGGCAGTGGGGGAGCACCAGTGGCTGGGGATGAGGGAAGAGGCCAGAGAGTCAGGGTGGGTGGGGGAGATGGAGATGAAATAAAGACAGGTGAGGAACCTTGGGGCTCAAGGTGAGGGAGGATAGGGAAGAAGGTGGTTTGGGGCTGAGGGGGAGAATAGAGGGAAGTCCAGTACCTCCCCCACCCTCTCTCATCCCTCCCACGGGCTGGGAGAGAGGAAGGGTCTCTAGGGAGCCCCTGGAGGGCATCTCACCTTTTCGGATGGAGCCATCCGGGGAAGGGGCATAGTCTGTGACAAGGAAGCAAGCTCGATCCCGGCTGTAGCGACCCCGGCTTCCGGGAGTGATCGGGCTCTTGTCTTCTGGAGACATGGCTGGCTGGTCAATGGCGGGGCAGTCCTCATGGGCCAGTGCAGCTGCTGCAGGGTCTCCATTGGGACGAGGGTCCACTGCAAGGTGAGAGGCCAGAGAGGAGAGAAGCTGAAGGTGGACAGTGACAGCGATGGAGAGGGAGATTTGACTGATCCTGGAGTATGGGGTACAAGGTTGCTGGTGCCATGGCTTGGGGGGTGGGGTGCTGAGAGGCAGGGAGGGCAAGTGTGATGGAGAGTGTGGACGGTGGGTAAAGAGCAGAGCTGAGTGCCAGCGAGGGATAGTCAGACCTAGTGCGAGTATGTGAATGTCCAGAAGAGGAGAGTGGAGTGCGGTGCTCGGTGGTGGCTGGGGCTACTTCAGACCAGGCATGGTAGTGTACACTTGTCATCCCATCAATCAAGAAGCTGAGGCAGGAGGATTCCGAGATTGAGGCCAGCTTGGGCTACATAGTGAGATACCATCCCCTACCCCCAACCTATTCCCCCCCCCAAAAAAAGAACAACAAAACCCCAGAAAGGGTGGGTGCAGGGCACAATCAGTGTTCCAGTGCAGAGCACTGGCCGGGCAGAGAGGATGTCACGGGTTTCAAAGCGGTTGCTTAGGGACAAGTCTGGGGTGCTGCAATGGGTAGGATGGGGAAGGGCTGGGAAGGTGACAGGTGAGGGAGGGTGAGGTGGGGGTCCCCTAGGCTCTGACTTGAGCTATTTTTAATGGCTGGAAAACCGGGTCAGTGGCTAAGGGAGCAAGATGGGGGGCCAGGCAGACTAGCTCATTTTCTTGACCTACTTAAGGCCAGGGACGGGGGTGGGGGGAGGCACTCACCTCCTTCCTCCAGGACACCCAAGTCACTGCCTGCAAGAAACAAAGTCCCCCAGGACACATACAACCCAAGAAATAAGGCACAACTGCCTGCTTTCTCCTCTCCTCCCTCCTCTTCCTAGCCTGTCTCCTTCAAAGTCTTGCTCTATAGTCCAGGCTAGCTCTGAACTCACCAGATTTGTGCCTCAGCTTCTCAAATGCTGAGATAACAGGTGTTCTCAACCAGTCCTGACTGCTTCTTCTCTTGCAAGAACTCTCTGGGATCCCTGGTGTCTCCTGCTGCCCTCTGCAGACCCTGCCTGGCATTCCTGCACCCTGACTCTTCTGCCAGAACCCTCTTGTGTTAGCCTTTGCCTGTTTCTCCCTTCCCATAGGTGGGTCCTGACCGCTATTCTCCCGGCAGCCTGACTCCATCTGTCTCCCTCTCTTAAGTGACTGTTACTTTCCCCAGCTCTGGCTCTCAGGATTATCAGCTGCAGTCACAACCTGTGACGATAGCCAGGCCTGTCTGTCTCTAGCCTTCCTAGGACTCATGCGAGACTTCTTGTGTTTTACACTGAGCCCCTTTCTTTTTGAGACAAGGTCTCATGTAGCGTAGACTGACCTTGAACTCCTGATCCCCCTGTCTGTCTCTCAGACCTGGAATGACAGGCGCACAGCACCGTGCCTGGCTCCCATCCTCTCCTTTCTTCCTCCCCCTCTCCCTTTGCCTTCTCAAATAGAATTAGGAGTGTCCCTAAAAACTAGTACCCAGGAGGCCACTCAAACTTTTTGTTTGTATGTATGTAGCTCAGGATAACCTCAAACACGTGTTGACCCTCCTGCTTCAGCCTCCCCAGTGTTGGAACTACCAGGGAGTGCCACCAAGCCCTTCTCTCTCTCCCCTCCCTTTTCCGTCCTGACTTCTTTTCTTTCTTTCTCTTTCTATTTTTTCCCATGATTTTTGAGACAGGCTAGCCTCGAACTCCTCATCCTCCTACCTCAATCTCACTAGTAAAAGAGGTGTACCAAATACCTCCAAAGGATGGGAGGCATGCACCATCACACCTGGGGTTCTGAATCTCTTTCTCCAAAGACCGTCACTATGCTGCTTCTGTCTTTCAGAGCAGCCTGGCTGAAATCCATGTTCACAAACACTCTTCTACATGGAACCCTGTTTCTGTGGCTCCTTGGGCCTCCTCTCTACCCATTTGTCCTTTCTGCTCTGTTACTTCCCACCATTCTCTGCCTGAACCTAAGAGAAATCCTGCCCCTGCATCCCCTCCAGCCCTGCCACCTTTCCCCCAGGTCTCCCCACACCTCCAGTCCTGGCCCCAGCCTCACCTGCCCTGTTGGTTTCAATCACCTCTTCTTGAGCCAGTGGGCAGGGCTCGCCAGGGGCTGGCAGAGGAGGCAACCCCATGATTCCCAGACCCCCAGCACCACCCCTGAGCAGCCCGGGGTGCGTGTGGGGTCCAGGTGGGTAGGCCCCGGCCACAGTCACCCCCATGGAAGGAGGGGTGATGGGCGGAGGCGGGCTGATGCCACCGCTGCCGTGGTGGGGGTGTGGTGGGGGCGGAGGCGGGGGATCGGGCTTGCAGTAGTTGGGTGAGCCAGGCTGCGGGGGCCTGGGGATATGTTTGTTTTTCTTCTTTGGCAATTTCTGCTTGGCCATAGCCAGTGAATAGTACATGCCGAAATTGTTCACGATGACGGGCACGGGCATGGCAATGGTCAGCACACCAGCCAGGGCACACAGTGCCCCGACCAGCATCCCCGACCATGTCTTGGGATACATGTCTCCATAGCCCAGGGTGGTCATGGTAACCACAGCCCACCAGAAGCCGATGGGGATGTTTTTGAAGTAGGTGTGGTTGGAGCCCAGGATGTCGTCAGGGTCGGCTCCGATGCGCTCAGCATAGTAGATCATGGTGGCAAAGATGAGAACCCCCAGAGCCAGGAAGATAATGAGTAACAAGAACTCGTTGGTGCTGGCCCGGAGCGTGTGGCCCAGCACACGTAGCCCCACGAAGTGACGGGTCAGCTTGAAGATACGAAGGATGCGAACAAAGCGGACGACTCGCAGGAAGCCCAGCACGTCCTTGGCAGCTTTGGAGCTGAGACCTGACAGGCCCACTTCCAAGTAGAAGGGCAGGATGGCCACGCAGTCAATGATGTTCAGACTGCTTTTGAGAAACTCCACCTTATCCGGGCAGAAGGTGACCCGCATGAGAAACTCAAAGGTGAACCAGACCACACACACGCCTTCCACGTAGGTCAAAAACGGTTCGGTCTCCACCTCCACATTGGTGATATTCTCCGGGGGAGCCCCAGGGATTGGGGAGGCCTGCGTCACCGTCTTGTTGCTGATGTGGATGAAGCCCTCGTGTGTCTCCAGGCAGAAGGTGGTGATGGAGATGAGGATAAAGAACAGGGAGGCGAAGGCCACATACTGCAGGGGACGGGAGAGAGAACGGGGTGACTAACTTGCTTGTATCACTGGAATCTAAAGAACTTTCTGGTGGCCTCGCGCTCCCCACTTCAGGACCCAAATCCTACAAGAATCCAAGCGTTCCCACATAATGCTTCTGCTACTTCTAGCATTCTGTTCTGAGACAGGAACAGAGGCTCAGGGCAGGAGCTCGCCACGGTGACCCAGGGAAAGAGCCCTTTCTGGGTTCTGTGTCAGGGGTCCCCAGAAGGATCCAAATATTCTACTTGCAGGTGGGGATGAGATGAATACAACACTGCCCTTGTCTCAGAGGTTTGGTACTCACCCTGGAGCTGAGGAAGGGAGAGGGCAGGTGGGGACACAGGGACACTAGACATAACAGTGATGTAAGTAGATAAGCACTTGCCCCCAGATTCATTCCCAGCCCTTTCTTTTATTTTGAGACAGCATCTTTAATTTAACCAGGCTGGCTTTGAACTTACAGTTTTCTTGACTCAGCCTTCTAAGTATCTGGGATAACAGGCCACTAAGCCGGGCTCAAAAACCTGGGCTAGAATTGGTCAAACTGGAGCAAGGGTTAAGCTTTCTGAATCTGAATTTTGTTTTTTAATGGAATTGTTATGAAGATTTGGTGAGTGTACAGAGGGCTTGCTTCCAAAAACAGTGCTTGGCTGAGTGCCTAGAACACAGTGAGATCCGAGCTGTTACTAGGGTATGGTGATCAGCTAGTGGGGGCAAGGATGGGGGGTCAGAGAATGGCTAGGATCTAAGGACCTCATTGTCAGTATCACATTGAAAACAGAGAGACCTAGGGGGCAGGTCAAGGATGTGGGGGAAGCTCTAGAGGGAAAATCTTACTGGGTTCAGGCTAAGGAGAGGGAACGGGAATGAGGAACAGAAAGCCTTGTGGATGGAGAAGGGTTATGGTTCTGGTGAGGTAAATTCAGGGACCTAGACTATGAGCCAGAGTCCAATAACTGGGGGGTGAGTAGGCCCTGGGCCTTAGGGTAGGCTGGGAGAGTGGTCACTAGTGTAGACCACCGACTTGATTTCTCCGCAGTGGAGAAGAGGCCAGAGACCTCTGCAGAGCGCATGCCCGGAGCCTCCCCTCCCCCACCCGCAGCCTGCAGCACTGCAGTGGAGGCGGGCCGACCCGGCCCGGAGGAGGGCGCGAGGCGGCCAGAACCACGGACAGCTCCCCCAGCCGCAGTGCGCAGCCGCAGTGCCCTGCTCGTCTTAACTCCTTCCTGGCTAAAGCACCGCAAGCCAGCGCGCAGCCGCAGTGCCTATGGCTTAGGCTTCCTGGCTAGGGGCCACCTATACTACAACTTGCGTAACCCTTTCCCTCCCAGGGGCCCGAGGAAGGGTGGGCACCCACTGCAGTGTACAAGTGCAAGGTTGGTTTCCCCTGGAGTGACCCTTAAGCAGAAGGCATGGAGGGGTACCAAGGCACTGTAAGAAGGGAAGGAAAAGAAAGCGGGGCCAGAAGGACTGGATCCTGAGCTTGGATCTCAACTTTCAAGAAGGTCCACCTGGAGGTTGGAAAGTACCAGCACACAGCAGATACTCAAATAAATAAATAAATAAATAGATAAACAATTTAAAAAATCTGTGCAAATAAATAAATGAGTAACCTTCGTAGCCACTCTCGATCCCTAATCTGACCGTCACCCAAAGACTCTATCTCTGTTTCAGCACCCTTCAATGGGGTCAAAGGAATAAAGGACTACCCAGGCCATCGAGTGGGGGAGGCGATGCTCGGAGGCCCAAAGGAGCATCTGGGGCCATGTCCCTCCTGCCCCTCTTACTTTCCCCTTCCTCCCAACTCAACCCCAAATGTCGCCAATTCAGCGCTTCTCAGGGACTAAACTTTATGTGAAGCCTCCGTCCCCCCCCCCCGCCTTGTCCTCCCCCCTTCCCCCCCGCAGCACGAATGCGGCACTGCGGCTCCGCGTCCGTGTCCTTCCTGGCCCAGGACGCGGCACGGCGGGGGGCGGGGGCGAGTGGAGAATAGTTATCCCTTACCCACTTTTGCTAGTGCCCCTTCTTTTCCTGAACTTACCCCCAAGCTATTCCCACATATCTCGCTCCAGGGTCTCCTGGCCCAAAGGAAGTTTAAGAAGAGGGAAAAACTATGGCCAGAGCTTTCAAGAGAGTATTCATAAGGCCTGGGAAGTTACTGAAGCCTACAAACTTTTCCAGGAGAGATCTTTGAAGGAATCTGGGGTTTCTAAGAAAGGAGAGGGTGGAGAAGAGAGGAGGACCGGGGAGGGTTCTGGGTTTACACCAGGGGAAGCAAGCAGAAGAGTGATGGTAGGGGGTGTTGAGAAATGGAGGTTGGGGGAGCAAGGCTGGAAGAGGAGAACCCTGTGGATTGAGCTATCCCAGGAGTGAATGGGGTGGGAATTGAGACATTTCTAGGCTGATGACTTGGATTTGAGGTGACACAAACTTCTGAAAGTCACTTGGCAGAATGAGAAAGTAACCAGGGAAGGAGGGATGGAAGCGAAATTAATCCCAGAGGCACAGGGCAGGTGTGCAGTTGGAGGGAAGGAAACACTGCTAACTGTGGACAATTCAGGGTGGAGGGGACACATACTAGGGGTACTGGAGAGGGTACAGATAACATGGGGCCCTTCTGGAGACACAGAAGTAGGTTCTGCTGGACTCGAGGGAGGAAGTTCTTTGCAGGAGGTTGGTAACGAGGGTGAAGAATTTTAGGAAGGAAGACTCGCCCCCCAACACACACTCAGCTAGGTTGTGGGAAAACTGTCCCGAATAGGACCAGTAGTTTGGAGGTTCAGAAGGCTCTGAAGGTTCCTCGGGGGCGGGGATCTTCTTGAACTTTGAGAGCTAAGAGCAGATCACAACCAGGAGGCCCAAAGTTAGAGAGAAAAACAGATCTAGGAGTTGGGCCCAGGGAGAATGAGGGAGGACTCCAAGGAGAGACACATGGAGAAGAAACTTCAGAGGGTCTGGAGGTGGGTGGGGCCTGGGACACCGAGGATGTGGATACGTAAATGTCTTCCGGAGTGTTCGAGGGACAGTGAGGAGTTTTGGAGAGGCTGAGGCCACTGGGGGTGGGGGGGAACTGCAAAAGGTTTCAGAAGGTGTGTGGGGAAGGCGGGGTGGGACTGTCAGGGAAATTAGATTTTCGGCTAGGAAGCCGTTCCCCAGAATCTACGATGACTAGGAGCAACGAATTGGGGTTTAGAAGGTCCCAGAGACGCTGGGGGTTCGAGAGGTGTCCTTGGAAGGGTGGCCAAAGAGAGGGGTGTGTTTGCAGGAAGGAGCGCAGAGAATTCCAGCTGCAAAAAGGAAGGGCTTCCAGAGAAGTGGGGAGACTGGGAAGTGGAGGGACATTGGGATGGAAACAGCGGTTAGGATAATGAGTGCTCGGAGAGCGCGCTCACCCTGGCGGCCCGCGACGAGTAGGGGTCCTCAAAAAGCGCCCAAACACGGGGCTGCCAGCGTCTCCACCACGTGCCGCCCGCGCCGCCCGCGCCCCCGGCAGGTCCTCCGGCACCTCCGCCCGCGTCCTGAAAACACAGACGCTTGAGCTCGCCGCCTGCCCCGTCCAGGCCGCCGCCTCCTGCGCCCGCCTCGTCGTCCAGGCCCGCATCGTGGGTGCCTCCGGCGTTGGCGTTGGCGTTGGCCGAGGAGTCCGGGGCCTCGAATGAGTCCAGTGCCTCCTCGGCGTCACGGTGCTGGCGGTAGGTCATCCAGCAGCAGGCCTCCACGTCCGTCTCGTCGATGCCCCAGAAGCCCAGCTCCTCCTCGAAGAGCGGCCCGCACACGTCGGCCGGGCAGTGCAGCTTGCCGGTGCGGTAGTAGTTGAGCACGTAGGCGAAGACGCCCGGGTGACGGTCGAAGAAGAACTCGTCCGTGCCCGGGTCGTAGTCAAAGCGTGCGGCCGCCTCGGGCTCGGTCAGCCCGGCCAGCCGGGTCCCCGGCAGGGTGCGCAACGTGGAGCGGTACGTCTCATGGCGCACGCCGCCCACGTTGATCACGATCTTACCGCTGTCGCCGCCGCCGCCGCCGTGCCGCCCCATGGCCACCGCCGGCAGCCCGGGGCATGGCTCGGCGCGCCGGCCCCCAGGCCCGTAGGAAAGCGGGGCACCCGCCGGGGAGGCGGCGGTGCCGGGTTGAGCGCACTGCTGCTGCGGCGGCGGAGGCAGAGGAGGCGGTGAGGACTCAGGCGGCTGCGGCGCTGGCGCCGGCTGAGGCTGCTGCTTGCCGGTCCCCTGGCGCCCGCGGAACGACCAGACGCACACTGAGCTGAACATTGGACAGGGAGGCGGGGCTGAAGGGGGCAGGGTCTCGGGGGCGGGGCCCAGGTAGAGAGGCAAACGTGATTGGACAGGAGGAGGTGATGAATGGATGGGGAGGGTGTGATTGGGCAGGTGGAGGGAGGACACGAGCTGATTGGGCTGAGGGACTAGGCGGGGCCACGGCCAGGCAGACTCGGACCCAGCCTAGCTAGAGGAGGTGGGGTTGCACAGAAAGCTCAGGGATTGGATCCTACCTAGGAGAGGGCGGGGCGTCAAAGGGACCCTAAAAATGCCTAACTCAGCAGCACATCGAAAATGGAGACCTCAGAGCCAGGTATGGGAAAGAGCCAGGTGCGGTGGAGACAAGGGGATCAGGCGTTCAAGATCATGCTACAAAGTGAGATAGGGGCCAGCCTGGGCTGCATGAGACTCTGCCTCAAAAAAAAAAAAAAAAAAAAAAAAAAGGCCTATCAAATCTTTTGCGGGGAGGGGCGGGGGGATCAAACAAGAGAAGCTGATAAAAAGAAAACAAATTTCCTAGAGCACGGGCAGGCAGGACCTGCACTGAAAAGGCAAATGAACGGGAAAGTAACAGTGATTGAATGCAGTGAGTCCAAAAGGTTATTAACAGTTTGTATTGGACCGGGACAATGAGAGGGAGGGTCTCACCTGGGTTGGGGGCGGTACAAGAGAACTGGAGGTGGAGTTGGAACTTGATTAAATAAAAAAACTGACAGGAGACAGTCGAAGCGGAAGATACTGGGACGCTATAGTAAGGGAAGGAAGGAGAGGCCTGGGAACGTCTGGATGAAAGCTAGGGAGGGACGGAGGCTGCAAGTTGTGGGGTTCAGGGAGGCCCTTAGGTTTGCTATCCTCCTGCTTCAGTCTTAGCATCCCAAGTAGCTGAGATGACAGATGAGCACCACCAGGTCCAACTGGAAGTAGCAAACTTGGATTTCGTTAGATGGGGCTGGGGCTGGGCGAAGAGAGTTCGGATGAATGGAAAGAAACACAGGCAGATGGGCAGGGTCTAGATCTTACAGGAAACATCTTCAGTAGTCCAGAGGAAGACGACTAGTAAGTGGACGGCAAAGTGGGACGCTAAAAATGAGCACTTAGAACTCCAGAAGCCGCCAGGCTGGTGGGATGGAGTTCGGGAAATGAGGCAACTGTTAGGGGAAGGACACATTGCTGGACACGGGGATGGGGGTAGGCTGGAATAGAGAGATTCATTGTCAGAGACCCGGGAGGATGGTCCACTGGGTCTTACGGGAGGGGCTGCCAGCTGGTGGAAGAAAGGGAATGAGGCCTAGATAACGAAGATTGCAGACAGGAGGGCCAAGAGATGGGTAAAGGAGTGGGCATCAGGCATGCAGGGTAGAGCGCCACCGGGTGCACGGGCAACAGCTTCTCAACCACGAGGTCAGACGGGACCATTGGGAAGGGGCGGGGTTATGGAGGGAAAAGTGAGAAGCCAGAGCCGAGACCGCACACCTCCGAGCGGGTAGGCCCCGCCCTCTGGGCGGTCCTAGGCGCAGGGTTGGCAGTGCGCGAGTGCAGTGGCTGCGGCGGGGGCTGCAGCGGGAGGAGGCGCCTGCGGAAACGGAGAGGGCGGGTCACGGGCTGCGGCGATCGCTGGCTCCTCGCCTTCCTCTGCAGGCTCAACGCGGGTTCGTATTCCCATCTCCAGACCCGTTCCCGCTAATGTGTGTCTGTCACCTTTCTCGATTGTCTCTGACTGTCCTCCTATCTGTCCCCACCACTCTAGTTATTATCTGGTTCCTCTATGCGGATCTCTCCTTTCTCTTTGGGTCTCAGTCCTTCTCTCTCTAGGTCACTGACCCTCCCCATCTGGGTCTATGCCTCTTTCTCTGGGACTCTGCCCCTCTCCCTCTCTCTGGGTCTCTGCCTCTCACTTTGAGTCTCTATTCTCAGCTTCCTCTCCCCGCCCCTCCCTGGGCCTCTGTTTCTCTCAGGGTCTCTGTCTTCCCCTCTCCCTGGGCCTTGATTCCTCTCTGTCTCTGGGACTCTTGGTCTTAGTCTTGCCTTGGTCTCTGTCTCCTGCTCTTGATTTTTAGTTCCTCTGTTTCTGGGTTCTCAGTCTAACCCCTGGCAGTAGTTGAGTCTGTGACACTTACGGGAAAGTTGCAGAAATGGGGCCTGTCCTGCAGACCCAAGAGTGCATCCTCCCCAGACCCTGGAGCCCCCTCCTCTGGAGACTTCAGTACTCTGATGGATCCACCAGGGCAGAAAATAGAAAGAGGCACTCACTGCCCACTGTGTACTCCTAATGCTGGCATGTCACAGAGAAACTTGCTGTGAGGGAGTGGGTGTGCGTCCCAGGTCAATTAGGGATAGGGTTGCAGGGATAGGGCGGGGTTGGAGTATGCATTAGAGGCTGATGTATGGACTAGCACTAGGACCTAAATCGCAATCCTTTCACACCTCACTTCCACCCTGACTTTCTGCTTTTAACAGCAGTCACGCACAGGATCCAGTTACCAAATACATTCGTGTTTTGTTTTTTCCCTAAAGATCAGAAGTTGAAAGTGAGGTGGAGGCTGGTGAGAGAGGAAACAGAGAAGACTTGTGAGGCTAGAGGCAGGCAAGTTTGAAACTCATGGAGGCTTGGGAAACTTGGGTGTCTCACTCCCAATGCTTCACCAGGGTGTAGGGAGAGGGGTTGGTCACAAGAGAATCACCTCCCTTCCTCCAGAGACTGGATGAAGTTCAGTTACAGGGTATCCAGAGGAGGACAGAATCAAGGCTGAGAGGGGGATGGAGGAAAGATATCTGGCCCTTTCTTGAAACTCTTTTCTCAGTCCTGGTCCACCTCATCCATCCTCATCCTTTCCCCGACACCCTCTGTCATCCCTCTGACTGTCCCCTCCCCTATTCCCAAGGCCATGACACTAAGAACCAGTCTTCCCCTCTTGGACTTCTAAGATTCCTTTATGCTCCGCCCTCTACCCGCATTCCATCAGTGCAAAACCCAGGAAAAAGTCTCAGTAAATCGGAGACTGTGGGAACTCACAGCATAAGACTCCACCCCCCAACCCCGAGACTGTGGTGGTGCACGCCTTTAATCCTGCACTCAGGAGGCAGAGATAGGCGTAATTCGAGGTCAGTCTGGTCTACAGAGTTCCAGGACAGAGAAACTGTGTCTTCAAAAACATAATACAAAACAAACAAAAAGACTCCCCCTCCCACACACAAGAACCTTGGTCCTCCCCCAAGCTCAAAGTCTAGGGGGATCCTTCTGCTCTTCTGCTGCAATCCTTGGCCCCGTTTTCCCTGTCTCACAAGCCTAGATGTAGTCTGTCTTCCCGTTCCCAGAGCTTGAGCCTTTGCCCCCTACCCGTACTCACCCCAAATTTAGGCGAGGAGGGGACTGAAGGGATCTGGCAGCAGGGGGAAGAGTCACCGGGGAAGAGTGACCGTGCCCCCATACCTCTGGGCAGAGAGAGACTTGCAGATGGAGGCTGTGACATCACCACCGGAGGAGGGACAGCCCCTGCTCCCCAAAACCCAGGGTCTTCAAGCTCCGCCTTTATATCCGACCCAGGGGCCTTGGAATCTCCAGGGAAAGGGTAGGACACACAAGGTCCGTAGGATGGTGACTTCTTTCTTTAGAACAAGGACTGGAAAACCCTCTACCGATGTAATCCCCACTGCCACCTGTCGCTGTCATCGCGACCGGTCGCCTCCCACGCTTGTTGTGGCTGTGGCCGCCTCCAGCGGGACGCCAACAGGGAGAGGACTACAAAATCCGTGATGCTCCGCGGTGTGCGGCCCTTTGACTACAGGCAATGGGGGCCAGAGGTTTCATGGGGATTGTTGTTCCCAGACCTCTCGCGGGCGCGCATCCTGCAGAATGGGATGCTTCTCTTCCATCCCCTCTCTTCCTTAACTCCAGAGGTCAAACATTCATTTTCCCTTCCCGAGAGTTACCCAAATGATATCCTTCCGTGAAAAGTTGATTTTTTTTTAATTGGAAAGAAGCATAGCTGCTGTGGCCCTGTGTACATGTACCCTAACCAGGGCGTCTTCTGAGGAACTGCGCCTGCGTAGCCCTTCTTTCTGCCTGTCTTGTTGCACGAGACCGAGCACGCGCCAGTCCCACACGCGGGCCGATGTTTTTGTCCCCTCGGTCAAAGACAGCCACATAGGACCCCAAAAAGACGTCCCCGAGGATCCAGAGGGGTCCCTCAGGCTTGGGGATGTCCAAGGCCTGGAAGCCCAACAGGCAGAGGCCAACATCACTCTGCAGAATCTGCAAGGTGACAACACAAGACACTGTATCACAGGGCTCCGGGTTTGCTTGTCCCCTCTGCACCCAGAAGAGGACAAGGAATGTTTCTAGCTGGGCATGATGCCATCAGCCAATGATGCCTGCGCTCCAGAGACAAAGGGAGGAGGATGGGGAGTTCAAGGCCAGCCAAGGCTACACACATAAACTTCATTTAAAAGGAAGAAAGAAATGAAATGAAATGAAATGAAAGAGAAGTTATGAAATGGCTCAGCTGGTAAAGGGGCTTGCTGCTAAGTCTGTCGACCTGAGTTCAATCCTCAGACCCCTCATACTAAGAGAAAATTCGATTCCTTTACATTGTCTTCTGACTTCTATACATATATATGCTGTAGTCAAGGGCGGGTGCACACAAAATAAACAAAAAATTTTTGAAAGGGAGAATAGAAAAGGAAAAGCAAGGTCCAGGCTAGGTGCTGGCAGGCCTTTAATCCCAGCCCTTGAGAAGCAGAGGCAGAACCTTTGAGTTTGAGGTTAGCCTGGTCTGTATTAACAATTCTAAGCCTGCCAAAGCTATACCCTGAGAGCCTGTCTAAGGGTTCCTGTGTTGGTTACTTGGGTCTGGTGGGTCAGAGCCCCAGCTCCACCCTCTCAAGCTCAGTTTTGTTACTTGATGTCACTATGTCAGCCACCTTACCTTGATGACATAGTCCTGGCCTGTGAGGTTAAACCAGACTCCACCAAGGCAGAAGGAGACAGGGGGAAGCTCTGGGATCTTAGAACACTGAATGAGGTACTGCGGAAAAAGAACAGTGAAGGCAGGCAGGTGACTCTTGCTCTCCTCAAGTGCCTCAGGTGGCTCCCTAGTGCCCTGGAGTACAGCTTATATTGGGTAGTCAGGTATTCAGGGTCTCCTGTCCAAAGGTCTTGTTATGCAGGCTTCTGCTATTAAGTCCAGTTCTACATGTTTCTCCCCTGTCCACCTGGAAAGCATGTTGGCTTCCTTCTACTGCCTTCTGCCCCATCACTCAGACCTCCAAACTCACCTGCCCTCTTTTTTAACCTCCTAGTTACCTGCTTCCGTCCCTTAGACAGCAGCTTCCCACCAGTCTACCACCAAATTCCCAAGCATACCCACCAGCACCAGGAGTGGTCCTCACCTGCCCGGTCAGGAGGGGAAATCCCCCAATGGCCTTATTCAAGGCCCGGATCTCCTCAGTAGGTCCTGTGATGAGGGATGTGCCTGTGTCTAGGATGGCACCACAGCCCTGGGCACAGAGACTCAGCCCTGTGCCAACCTTCACACTGTGAGGGAAGGATAGAGCAGGAGCTGTCATCAGAGGCAGGGCCTGGGTATCCAAATCCTCAGCTCAAACCCCATGAAGCCAGCCAGGCTCCTCACCGCTCCATGTGGATCTGCCAGTAGGCGGGGATGGTGACTGGTATGAAGGTGAGGGGAGGTACGTAGTGAGCCGGGTCTGAGCCCCCCAGGACCAGCTCGCCCCCATCAGACCCTTCGGAATCCCTGTAGGAGCAAAATGTAGTTAGGAGGTTAGTGTTTCATCTGTCGGTTTCCGAGGTGGCCAGGGATGGGACTTCCTCCAGTTGGCTTCTATATGGGTGTGCTGGCTAGTTTTATGTCAACTTGATACCAGCTAGAGTCACTGAAGATTAGGGAACCTCAACTGACAAAATAACTCAATAGGATCAGGCTATAGGCAAGCCTGTAGGGCATTTTCTTAGTTAGTGATTGATGTGGGAAGGCCACCCTATTGTGGTTGGGGCCTCTCCTGGGCAGGTGGTCCTGAGTTCTATAAGAAAGCAGGCAGAGCAAGCCATGGGAGAAAACCAGTCAGCAGCACCCCTCCATGACCTCTGTTTCTGCCTCTGGGTTCATGCCTGTGGTGGTTTCAAAGAAAATGTCCCCACAGGGAGTGGTACTACTATGATGTGTGGCCTTGTTGGAGGAGATGTGGCCTTGTTAGAGGAGGTGTGGCATTGTTGGAGGAGGTGTGGCATTGTTAGAGGAGGTGTGGCCTTGTTGGAGGAGGTGTGGCCTTGTTGGAGGAGGTGTGTCACTAGGGGTGGGTTTTGGGGTCTCTGAAGCCCAGTGGCTCACTGTCATTTCCTGTTGCTTTCAGATCAAGATGTAGAACTCTCAGCTCCTTCTCCAGCACCATGTCTGTCTGCAGGCTGCCATGCTTCCTGCCATGACAGTGTTGGACTAAACCTCTGAAACTGTAAGCCAGTTCCAATGAAGTGTTTTCCTTTATTAGAGTTGCCTTGGTTATGGTGTCTTTTCATAGCAATAGAAACCTTAACTAAGACACTGGCCTGTTTGAGTTCCTGTCTTTATTTCCTTCGTTGATGACCAGTGATTCAGAAGCATGAGCCAAATAAAAACCCTTTCCTTTCCAGCTTGTTTTTGGTCATAGTGTTTTATCATAGCAATAGTAACCCTAACCAAGACAGTCGGGGAGGGGAGTGCAGGCAGGTCCTAGATATGGGGACTGGAAGCAAGACCAAGATGACCTTGAACTCCTGATCCTCCTGCTTCCACCAGCCACGTGCTGGGCTGACAAGCATGCACCACCATGCTTGATACTGAGGAGGGCCTTTTAAGTATGAGGTTGTACCTACTAAAAGCTGGTGAGTAATGGCTGACCCTAGCTTTCTCTAGGCAGGGCTCTCCAGTGAAGTGTGAGCTCTCTTTGGGCTGAAGAAAGGGTCCTTAAGTGCAGTACTCATCTAATGGGCATGGAATTTCCTCTTTGATTTCAAAATCTGGGGGCATTGTGAACCCATGGGGAGCTTTGTTGCTATGTCCTGAGTTGCCACTTAAGTTGTGGGGTTTCTTCTCATTTCTCTCTATTGGGTAAGCACTTTTCCTGAATGCAGGTAGAAGCTCTTGTGTTGGGAGGCTGAGTTCCTTCAAGGACCACTGGACTTCCTGTGTTGATAAATGGGACTTCCTGAGGGAGATTTCTTGGGGCTGCTGTTGTGACTGTGTGCCAAGCCAAACAACCACCATCTTTGGAGTTTAGCTGCGCTCTGTTGCAAAAGTTCATTCCAGCTGACCTTGTTGACTGTTTCCCTCCTCCCTCGAGGAGGGCTGAGGGGCCATGAGACCCTCACCTGAGTATGCAGCTGCCCCCACCTAGGCAACTCTGTTGCGATTACTAGTGGCCTGGGAGAGGTGCTAGAGCAAGGAAAGACTGGCGAGGGAAGACTGGGGGAGGCTCCATCTATGGAGCTACCAGGAATCCCTCATCCCCTGCTGGGTGGAGGCTTTTCGGGGACAGCCTTTTAGGGGGAGGAGCACACACAGCACTGTGAGCAAGGCCTCGCTTATGCTCTGGAGGGAAGCAGAATAAACTGGTTGGCTCCCCAGAGTGAACTGTGGTAGAAAGGTGCCTAGGTATCAGGACACCTTAGGAGAAGGGTGGATGCCCCTTAAGGGATCTTAGCCATATTTGCACTCTCAGGTATGGAGATAATTCCCACACAATACCTGTTGAGGTAAAAGGAGAAGATGGGTTTCTCCAGCAGCCCCTGCTCCACCAGCGCGTCCAGCGGAGGCTGAGCTCCGCCCACAGCCAGAGTGGGGAAGCCGAGGCCCAGGATCCCATCGACGTGGGCGAAAACAAAGACCAGGCTGGGCTCCCACAGAGCCTCTCCAAATGTCACAGCAGCGCTGTGGATCCCCCCGATCTAGAGGTAAATTGACGTGGGAATAGTTACTTCTAGAAACACATTCCTCCCCTATGGCTGACAACCTGCTTGGGACCACTGGGAAAGGAATCTAAGTGGCCTACATCCCGTTCCTTCCTAAAAAGCCACACACATTTGCACAGGAGGTTCCACCCCAGCATCCAGGAAGCTCCACTTCCGAGGAGGCTATGCTTATCTGCAAAGGAAGCCTCTTCCCTTTTTTTTTTAGAAGTCCCACCCTCTTTCTCAAGAGGCCCCGCCCCTTCACAGGAAGCCCCATCCTCTTGCTAAAGAGACCCCATCTCTTTACTAGAAACCGTACCTCCTTTCCCGGCAGACCCTACCTCGTTCTAAGAAGCTCCCCATCCTTTGCCTAGGAGACTCTCATTCTTGCCCAGGAGACTCCCACCTCCATGACTCACCCCCACCCCTACCCAACCCCCATCCACTTCTCAAGAATCTCCTCCCTGTCCCCCATCAGGGCCTGTCTCCTCAAGACCCCCCCCCAACCAGATGGTGGTGAATTCTGGTTCTAAACAAAAGCCTTGTGTGGCTGAAGTCACCCACAGTCAGATTGTCCTGGCTCAGGATTCCGCTCAGTCGCCCCGTCCCATACTGAATGGCAAACTTGGTTCCATTGGGCCGAAAGGAGCTGGAGGCCTTGGGATTAAAACGATGGTGAAACCCTAATTCAGGAGATAAGATGGGTGTCACTCAGGGCACGGGAGACTCAGCATCTGTGAGGACAGCCTAGGGAGTGCTGAGACCAGGCCCCTCCTTTCCCATCACCGCTTTTGGCCTTCTTCCTCAAGAGAACTCACAGCAGGCCAAACTGAAGAAGTGACATCTTGTGGACGGAACCCAGAAGTTAGAAGAACCCGTGTCAAAGACAACTGTGAAATTCTGAGGAGGCGTTCCCAAGCCAATGTTTCCAAAATACTGGGCCTGGGGGCACAAGAGAACACAGTACCAGTACGACAGACATGACAGCATGCGAGCAGGCATACTGATGAGGGAGACTACAGTTAACAGGCCAGCTGGAATGAACGGCTGCCAGGCCTGGTGACCTGAGTTTAACTCCTCAGAGGTGGAAGGAAAGAATTGATTTCTGCAAGTTGTCCTTAGACCCCTCTACATGGACAATAAATAAATGTAATAAAAATAAAGTTATAAAATTCTCTGCAACATGCGAAATGGTAATAAATTTGGTTTGATATGTGTTACAAATAAAAGTAAGTCAGGAATGTGTTTCTAGAAGTAACTGTTCCCACGTCAATTTAGTCTGCCGCCCAAGTGGGAACAGGGGCGGTATGACTCACGTTCATGAACTTGGAGAGAGGCACAAAGGAGGGGTTGCCACCAGAGGTGGGGGTCCTAGAAAGCTCTGCTGTGTGTTCCCATCCATTCAGTGGGCTTAAGATCCTGTGTCCAAGGTGGATTCGGCGAAGAGGGACCCTAGAGAGAGAGAGAGAGGGAATTAGAACAGCAACAAATCCATGCATCCAGAAGACCCTCGCGTGATAGATGACCTCCATAGGACCTGAACATAATGGTCCCCGAGATCCATAGGAGCAGTCATCGACTGCAGCTCCATCATGACCAGGAAGTGCTGCTGAGGGCAGCTTCACAGTCCTACAGGAGAAAGGAACCGTAGTGTACGGACTCAAAGACCTGCCAGCATCCATGTACCTTAAGGTAAGCTGTTCCCTAGGAACGAGCATTTCCTGTGGGGTCCAAAGATTTCCGCCCCCCCAAAGTTGATGGGAAGGGAAGCTGGAGAGGTGGTTCAGTGAGTGGTTAAGGACACTTGGGGATCCAGCAGAAAACCTAAGCTGTGCTCCCAACACCCATATTGGGTGGCTCACAACCGCCTGTAACTCCAGCTTCAAGAGATCCAACTCCATTCTGGCCTCCCCCAGGACTGAACTCACCTGCACATACCCATACAAAGGCTCACACATAAGCATATAATTAAAAAATAATTACAAGTATATATAAAAGATGTGCCACAGTGGAGTGATATGGGGGGGGGGGACTCACTCGTCTCAAAGAAGGGGAGGGGAATGGGGGAAGAGCTGTGTGGGGGGGACTGGAAGGAGAGAGGGGCCAGATATTGGGATGTAAAGTGAATAAATAAATTAGTTAATGAAAAAAGTATATATAAAATATTGCAGGTCAGGCAGTGGTGGCACACACTACCACTCAGTACTCAGTGCAGTACTTAATCCCAGTACTCAGGAGGCACATTGGTCTACAGAGCAAGTTCAAGAACTGCCAAGGCTACACGGAGAAACCCTGTCTCAAAAAAAAAAAGCATATAGAAAATATCAAAAATTAATACATAAAATATTTATATATAGATATAGATATGCTGAGCTTATATATAGCTGTAGATTCAGTCCCCAGTACTGCCAGAAGAAAAAAAAAAGGAATTCCTGATTTCATACTACATTAACAATTCTTTTTTGAGATTTAAAAAAATCGGCTTTATGTGTGTGGCTGTTTTGTCTGCATGTGTATCTGTGCACTGTGTACATGTGTGGAGCCTGCAGAGGCCAGAAGAGGATGTCAGATCCCAAAGTTTCAGTCTGTCTTGAGGTGCCACATGAGTGAGTGCTGGGAATCAGAGCTGAGCCCTCTGGGAGAGGAGCCAGTGCTCTTAACCACTGGGCCTTCTGTCTCTCCAGCCCTGCATTGACAATTCTTGGACCTTGCTCAGGGGAGGGAGGACCAAAAGCTCACTGTTGCAATGTTCTTGGGGCCTTCAAGCATGACGGTGGGACTTTGTTTCCCATGCTTGGGGGAGAGGGGTGTAAATGTCAGAGCCTAACCTCACTTTTACAGTACCAGTACGACAGACATGACAGCATGCGAGCAGGCATACTGATGAGGGAGACTACAGTTAACAGGCCAGCTGGAATGAACGGCTGCCAGGCCTGGTGACCTGAGTTTAACTCCTCAGAGGTGGAAGGAAAGAATTGATTTCTGCAAGTTGTCCTTAGACCCCTCTACATGGACAATAAATAAATGTAATAAAAATAAAGTTATAAAATTCTCTGCAACATGCGAAATGGTAATAAATTTGGTTTGATATGTGTTACAAATAAAAGTAAGTCATTAATACAAAAAAAAGTTGGTTTATAGGTGGTTCTATTTGTTTGTTTTGAGTCA
This sequence comes from Arvicanthis niloticus, assembly GCF_011762505.2. Lineage (NCBI taxonomy): Eukaryota > Metazoa > Chordata > Mammalia > Rodentia > Muridae > Arvicanthis > Arvicanthis niloticus. The sequence goes on along the minus strand of NC_047658.1, from coordinate 18,262,538 downwards.
GGGTTTCACTAAGTAGCCATGGCTATCCTGAATCTCACTCTGTAGACCAGGCTAGCCCTGCATTCACAGAGATCCACCTGCAGATGCTGGAATTAAAGGCATGTGCCACCACTGCTTGGCTGAATTTAGATTTTTTAAGAAGATAATTTAAAAATAAAAATAAAAATAAAAGAGGTCTTAAGAAATGACTTGGAGGTGGAGCCCCTGCCTAGAATCCCCCAGTGTGAGCCTGGGGCGTGACTTGTGGTAGAGCATCAACCTAACATGGACAAGACTGGGTTTGGTCTTCAGTACCACAAGAGCAGGACAAAGAGAAGGCAAAAAGAAAGAAACTTACAGGAATTAAAAGAGGGACAGAGGGATCGAAGAAAGCTCTAGACATGCCTTTAACAGCCTTCAGCATTTGTGGGGAGCTGTGCTCCGAAAGGATGGGTCTGACTGGAGAAACAGCACGTTGAAGCGGCCAGTGCTTCTGTGGAGCAAACACAGAGCAGACTCTGCTCCGCCACAGTGGCCCTCACCAGTGTTTCCAGAACCTCAGCATGAAGCCTGATCTGACCCACTGGATCAGTGGGGGTGGGCAGTGGCGTGGAGAGGGAGACCAGGTCTTGTTATATAGCCCTGCCTGGTTTCCAACTTGAAGCAATCCTCCTGCCTCTGCCTCTGAGTGGTGTCTGAGGATGGGTAGCCAAGTGTCTTGTCATCAGCCTCTAATCCACATACAATCCATGATACAAAAGGATTTCCATGCATTCTAAACCACCCTGGCCTACAGAATAAAACTATTTTTAACATATGGTTGGAGAGGGGGTTGGAGAGATGGCTCAAAGGTTAAGTGTACTGGCTGCTGTTCCTGAGGTTCTGAGTTCAATTCCCAGCAGCCACATGGTGGCTCACAACCATCTGTAATGGGATCTGATGCCCTCTTCTGACATGCAGGTGTACATGGAGATAGAACACTCAATTAATAATAATAATAACAATTCTTTAAAAAAAGAATCCCTTAAAAACTCTATCAAGGCCACCTATGTGATATTTTAATTAAGAACTACCAAAGTGAAACTTTGCTTTGCTGGGACAATTGATCCTGGTTAGATGGAGCTGAGAAATTAGCACTAATTAAAAAGAGACCAGGGTCTGAGCATGGTGGTACACACCTGTAATCACATCAGAGGTCGAGTGTCAGGTTGGCAGATGTCAGTGAGTTCAATGCCAGCATGGTCTATACAGAGTTCCAGGCTAGCCAGGACTACACAGTGAGACTCTGTTGAAGAGGAGGTGGAGGAAGAGGAGGAGGAAGAAGAAAAGAGGGAGGAAGAAGAGAAGGAACCAGAATCATTGAGGTGAAATCTTCTTGGAAGTGTTTCCTCAGGTTCAACACACAGAAGCTATGCTTGAGAGGGGCTAAGGCTATACTTTTTGCTGGCAGCCAAACTTGGCAGTGTGTAAGCGTTTCCAAGGTGGTCCTGGTTTTGAAGGCATGAAGGGGTTATGGAGAGCAGTTGAGGCTTGACATGTGCAGATGTAGCCAGTGGCAGAGACCCTGCATTTTAAAGGTGCTAATACCATGGATGGGCACCAAGGGCAGCGGCAGCTGTGGAGTGGAGCCTGCCTGAGCCTCGGAGATGAGCTGCGTGTGGTGGGACACACCTCTGGCGCCTAGACCATGTGTCCCAGACATCCCACACTGAGCTTAGCATTGTTAGAGTTTGGTTGGGCTTTGCCTTTATTGGAACTGTGCCCTGTCTCTTCTCTCTTGGAATAAGAAAGTGTTTTTTCTGGTTTTACAGGTGCCCATGGTTGAAATTTTGAACTTTTAAAAAGACTTTGGAATTTTAGAGAGATATGAATATTTTAGAGAAGCTTGAACTTTGATTTTTTTTTATAAACTTTTTAAAACTTTTTTTTTCACTTTAAGGTTTATTTATTTGGGGCTAGAGAGATGGTTAAGAGCACTGACTGCTCTTTCAGGGGTCCTGAGTTCAATTCCCAGCAACTGCATGGTGGTTCACAACCATTTATAGTGAGTCCTGATGCCCTCTTTGGCATACAGGTGTACATGCAGATAAAACACATATACCTAAAATAAGTGAGTAGAAATCCTAAGACAAGGCACAAATACTCATCCATTTTTTCCAGTTTAAAAAAAAAAAAAAACAACCCAAAACCACCACCAACAAAAAACAGCTCACAGCTGGGCAGTGGTGGCGCTCGCCTTTAATCCCAGCACTTGGGAGGCAGAGGCAGGCGGATCTCTGAGTTCGAGGCCAGCCTGGTCTACAGAGTGAGTTCCAGGACAGCCAGGGCTACACAGAGAAACCCTGTCTCGAAAAAACAAACAAACAAACAAAAACAAAAAACAGCTCACAGAGGAGGGGGATGAAGACTTTATGGGGGGGGCACCAGGAAGTGGCGACAGTAATCAGAATGTTGTAAAATGAATAATAAATTATATAATAAATAAACTAATAGAAAAACCCAGCTCATTTACATGGCAGGAAACTGGCAAAAGCCACATTACAAATGGATGGGTGGGGCTTCTTTAAGATTCCATTGCAAAAGCTGTTTGAAGATAGGTTGAACTTGGTCCTTGAGCTGAGTGTTTACCAAGCCCTGACCTAGAGGCTGGCTCAAATGCAGGTCTCCTGGCTCGCTCTCCTGGGGACGGAGTGTGTGTGGATGTAGCATGTCCAGAACGACCTGTTGTCCTATATCTACTGCTCTTGGCGTAGACGTGGAAGTCTGTGGTGTGGTGGGTTCAAAATTCAGTTTAAAAGGGGCTGGGGTTGTGGCTCAATTTGACAGAGTTCACCTAGCATCCAGGAAGCTCTGGCTTCCACATAAGTCAGGCATGGTGTAAACGCCTATAATGGTTGACACAGGAGAATCAGAAGCTCAACCTTAGCTATAGATCCAGTTTATGGTTAGTCTGGATTACATGAGTCAAAAAAAAAAAAAAGAAAGAAAGAAAGAAAGAAAGAAAGAACGAAAGAAAGAAAGAAAGAAAGAAAGAAAGAAAGAAAGGAAAGGAAAGAGAAAACAGGACAGAACAGGACAGAACAGAACAGAAAGTCAGTACTGGTAAGTTGGTCCAAAGGGTAAGGGACTTGCTGCCAAGTCTGATGACCTGAGTTTAGCCCTAGGATCCATAACGCAGAAGGGGAGAACTATTCCCAAAAGGTAACCCCTGACTTCCACTCACCTGCTGTGCCAGCACACATACCCCACAACACAATAAATAAGTAGATTTAAAACAAAACAAAAACCAGCCTTCTCTGGCCACTACTCAACCCCAGCACCTCAGCTCAGCTCTGAGACTCGAGCGTGTCTAGAGCATGGCTGCAGGAAATGCTTTCTGGAAGGGCGGGCGCCCCGTCAAAAGTTGGGAAATGCTTAAGAAAAAGAAGGGAGACATTTCGAGAAGAACCAGAGACAAGGCAGTGGGGTAACTCATAGGGAGGCCTCCCTGAAACAGGCATGCCCAGAGACTGAGAATCTGACCATATCAAAGTTTCCAGACCAGAGAGATAGGTCTCCAAAAAATGAAGAGGAATTCAGGGAGAGGGCTTGAGCCTCAAAGCCTGATCACCAGGCCTCAGGTCCAGGGAACCTCCTCACAATGTGTATCCTGATTGGATAAGGAGGGGTCTGTAATCCTGGGCTTCAGAACCAGAGGTGTTTTACCTTGTGGTACTGGGGATCCAATGGAGGCCCTGGTGTGTGCTAGACAAATGCTCTCCCACTGGGACACAGCCCCAGCTCTTGGTTTCTCCAGACAGTGTCTCAATACTCTTGAACTCGGCCTTTCTGCCTCACAAAACTTAGTCAAAAGAATCTCTTAGACTTAATTTGGTGGTGAACACCTTTAATCTCAGCACTTGAGAGACAGAGGCAGGAGGATTTCTGAGTCCAAGGCCAGCCTGGTTTACATAGTGAGTTCTAGTACAGCCAGGGCTACATAATTGTGGGGAGCTGACAGAAGGTAGCTACCATCCTTGCAGCCATCTTGAGCCATGCACCCTGACAAGAGACTTGTTTACAAAAACCTACAACAGCTGAGCACACTCTGATAACATCTTGTTTTAGATACCCAGTATCTTCCCTTGGGTGTGTGAGACTTAAAGGTGTGAGACTTAAAGGTGTGATTTAGAGACAAGACTTAAAGGTGTGATTTAGAAGTGAGACATATAAAAGGCAAGAGGCAGACAGAAGAAAGTACTTAAGACTTGAGACTCAGAAGAAGACTTGGATGAGACTCGAGGCTAGAACTTGGAACTGAAACTTGTAACTTGTAACTAGGAACTAGAGACACTTGGACTAGAGAACTGGGATTAGGACTTGGTGCCAAAACCCAGGACTTGAGACTTGGAGGCACTAGGGACTAGGAACTAGGGACTAGGAACTAGGGACTTGGAGTAGGAACAAGAGACTTGGAAAGAAGAAGAGAGACTGAAGAATAAACAGGATTGACTCACACTCTGTCTGGTCTCCATTCTTCACATCCGTCCTCACTCTCTCTCTTGCTGAACCCTGACCCGTGGACCGGAGCCACTTGGGGCAGTGCAGGCTCTAACAATTTAGCCCCCAAGCTTTTGGCAGTGCGGGTTCCAACACTGATAGAGTGGTTCTCGACACATAATGAGACAGTATGTTAAAAAAAAAATAATTATGGGACTGTGGCTGTGGCTAAGGGGTAGAGTGGCTCAGTGGGTAGAGTGCTTACATAGCACAGATCCCAAGGCTCCCCTCCTAGGAATCCCAGGGTTTGGGAGCTGGAAGCAGAAGAATCTGGAGTCCAAGGTCATTCTTGGCTACATAGGGAGTTTGAGGCTAGCCTGGGCTACACAAGACCAAGTCTGAACAAAGCCAAACCAACCAACCAAAAAAAAAAAAAAAAAAAATCAACCAAAAGGTTTGGGGTCTTAGGACACAAAGGGACCCTGGCCAGCTTGAGCGCAGCAAGCGTGGCTCTGGCAGGACTTCCTCTTCTCCCCCATTCCTTCTGCTTTGCTAAAAACCAATATTTGGCCACTTCCTCCTCCTGAGGCTGACTACCAAGGTCCAGCAATCAAAAGCCCCCTTTGGCTCACCTAATTAACATGTCCAAATAAAATTAAACTCCTCATCCTAGCACAGGATTTCCCCTTGTATCTTTATAAACCTCCATTTGCCTGCGGGCCACATCTGTCTCCTCCCTATCCAGAGGTAATCCTTTGTTCCACTCCAGGACAAATGCCCCTCCTCTCCTCCCTCTCTCTTGCTTCCTTCCCTTTTCCTTGCCCTCTATCTCTTGTCTTTATCTCCCATTTCCTGTTCTCCATCCTTTTGTCACAAATAAATTTCTTTTGTTCTGAGAACTTGGTCTTCAGCCATTATTTTTCCTAACAGGAGATATTATGCTGAATTTCTCAGGGTGGAAACCCCAGTTTGAGAGTTTGTGACCCAGGCCTTTAAGATGGCTCAGAAAGTAAGGATGCTTGCAGTCAAAACCTCACAACCAACCAGAACCTGAGACACACACACACACACACACACACACACACACACACTCACACATGAGTAAAATCTAGGGACCCTGAAAAAATTGGATTCTTTGGGGCTCCAAGGCCAGCCCCAGTCTTAAAGGACAAGCGGTGGGAATCTGTCAGGGGTGAGGGTGGGGGGGGTCCACTTACCGGATCAGTGTGGCCCCCTCAGGCTCCAAAATTCCCAGCAGCAGCAGGCACAGCAGCAGCAGTGGTGGCGACATCTCTGGGGACTAGAGCTGAGCCAAGATGTCCTGTGGTCCCTTTCTTCCTCTTGAGACTCCACCCTGTTCACGCCTCACTACCTACTGGAACACAGAAGTGGTGTGTGTGTGTGTGTGTGTGTGTGTGTGTGTGTGTGTGAAGTCCTTCAGTAGCAGGTGGCACAGGGGCCAGATCCGGGCTATTTAAGATATGTGCTAAGTTTATGTGCTGAGGTTCACTGGTTCTGGCTCGCACCTTGGAGAGAGTGGTGAGGGCAGACCCAGCACCCACCCCTTTCTTGCCCCTCTATGGCTTTTACTTTTGACTTTCAGTTCACTTTTCTGAGACTCATTAACCACAAGGTTTTTCTTGAGCAAGAGGAAGGGACAGGAAAGTTTTGTGAAGGGTCTGGGAGGAGACACTCAGTTACAATAGAGATGTGTTGTGACCCCTTTAGGGTCGCAGCATTGCAAAGGCTGAGAACCACTGCCTAGAGTATATGGACTAAAGGCATCCAGCGGGGCTGGGGAGATGCCAAAAGCACCTGCAACCTAAGTGTGAGGACTCGAGTTCCAGCTCGCACAGTCACATAAAAAGCCGGCCTGTGCGGTATATGGCAGTCCTGGCTCTGGGGTATACAGCTAGATCTATCCCAAGGGCCTCGCTGGCCAGCCAGTCTAACTAAGCTCCAGGTTTAGTGAGGGACTCTGACTCAAAAACATGGTGAGGGGTGATGGAGGAGACAGCTGACACAGACCCCTGGCCTCCATCTGCACATGGGCAGGAGAGCTGCCTAGCGCAGTACTACACGCCTGTAATCCCAACAATGGAGAGGCAGATTTAAGAGGATCAAGAGCTCAAGGTTATCTGTGACCAAGTTTGAGGTCAGCCTGGGCTACATGAAAACTATCTTAAAAGAAAATTTAATCTCTGCGCCCCACCCCCCTGCAGTAGTCAGGAGAGCTGGCCTTGTACCGATCCTGGGCAACACAATAAAGCTGGCCCTGCTGGCACGGCAAAGGGTGAGTTTCTCCCTGAGGACCTAAAAGCAGGAGAGCTAGCTCTGTTCCTTGATGGCTGTAACATTGGGCGAGCTAGCTAGGGCACTGCTAGAGAGCTCACCCTGGTGGTGTGGGTGCAGGAGAGCTGGCAGACTGAGCAGTTCAGCTACCTCCCAGACCCAGATCCAGGGCTTTGAGTTGGCCCAGACTAACATCTATCTCCTCTGTGACCTGATGGAGCCATGGAGGGGCCCACCCTGCAGATCCAAAGTTAAAGTCTCTGGATATCTGCGAGGAGTCCTGGTGAGGTTCATAGTGTAGCAGAAGCCCGAGGCCTCGAACAGACTAAAGATCTTTGCAGTGGACGTTTCCAAGGGCCGACAGCGCAGTATACGGAATGATACACTGTGGCACACTACAGTTTCCACAAAGAGATTTTTTTTTTTTCCTTTTGGAGCCCCGGGAGGTTGCAAGGGCAGAGGGTAGGTATGAAGGGACTGTTAGATGAATGGGATTGGGGTACATGATGTGAAACTCACAAAAATAAATTAAAAGTTTTTAAAAAAAGAAAAGAACATTGGACGTGGAGGCAAATGCTTTTAATCCCACAAATCGGAAGCTGAGGGAGTGGAGTCGCGAGTTCAAGGCCTCTGTGAGAAAAGAGAGGAAAAGAAAAAAACAAAGAGGAAGGAGGAGGAGAAGCAAGGGAGGAAGAGGAACGGGAGGGAGTCAGGCTTAGTGCCACACCCTGTCATCCCAGCTACCTGAGAGGCTGAGGCAGGAGGATGACAAGGTCGCGGTTAGCCTTGGGGGATGTACTGAGATCCCAGTCTTGAAATTAAAAGTGAGAGGAGCCGAGTGCTGCAGCTGTTCTTTACTGCTTTGGGGGTTCTTCCTTTTCCTACCCTTTATCCTCCCCCACACCCTGCTTTACCCCCTATCACAAGACAGGAGAGAAACAAGGATAGAGGGGAGAGAAGAATTAGGAAAATCCCTGAATCTAATTTCTTTCTTTTCGTTTTCTTCTTTGACCACAGATACTAACAAACCACAACCAACTTCCCTAAACAACCAACAAGCCCTAGCAGGGCCCTGGCATTTATATACCCTTCGAAAAGTTCCCAGAATTCCAAATGTCACACAATTCCAGAAATTCCAGCTGGCAAAACCATGCCTCTGCTAGAGCACGAAGCAAATTATAATCAGCTGCTGTAGACAGTCTGAAGCAGCCCCATATCCTGATACCTAGGATTAAAAATGAAAGCATATTCTTATATTTCTGTTTTTAAAGAAACCAAAATTCCAAAATTCTCACAAAAATTCCCCCTTTCTATTTTAGGCCAGTAATTATGCTGGATGTAGTGGGAAATTATAAACAGAGATTCTTTTAAATTAATTATTTATTTTATGTCTATGGGTACATTGTAGCTGTCTTCAGATACACCAGAAGAGGACATCAGATCCCATTACAGATGGTTGTGAGCCACCACATTGTTGCTGGGAATTAAACTCAGGACCTCTGGAAGAGCAGTCAGTACTCTTAACCACTGAACCATCTCTCCAGCCTCAACAGAGACAGTTTCAATGAAACAAATGCTTTTCGGATCAGTGTCCAAGGTTTTCAGGAGACCTCTCCTGCTCAGTTTTAATCTGTACCAGTTTTGATGGTAGCCACAGATTTTAATTTCCTGTGGATCTATAAGCAAACCTGTGCCCCTAACACAAAACTTTCTCTGGCCTCCATTCTGATATTAACACATCTTTATAATATATTGGCTGATTTAATCCCACACTTTCTATAAGCCAGTGTTGTTGTTCCTTCCTGTTGGGAAACCCTGCTGACATTATTAGACATCTCTGATCCCGGTGCAAAATGGCAGACTCCCTTTGTCAGTGGGAATTCTTCTTCTCTGGGGGATCCTGGACCCCACACCTGAGGTTTCTGGAATGCCTTTCCATGCTAATGAAGGGTCTCAGTACCTTAGCCTTTAGCTGAAGTGGAAATTTCTGGTTGTATCATGGGCTGCAGACTCATGTGCTGAAGCAGACCCATGGGAAGACTTGTGATGTTTGCAGAGAGAATCACGAGGACCCAACAGTGATGCCATGCTTGCATAGCTAGCTGTGCAAGGCTTCATTGGTCTCAAGTCTTTGGTGATTGTCACTTTGTTGAGAGATGCACGTAGAGACCTTCTCCTGACTTTCCAGCTGGTCTGGTCACTCCTGCTGACTCGTGCCAATTTGGCGGAGGCCTGGCTGTTTCTGCTGTAGCTGCTGCTGCTTCGTGTTTGGTGATGTTTTTGAACTGGACTGTTAGTATCCTGACACTACTGAACTGGACTGCTGGTATCCCCACACTGAAGACTGGACTCGTCCCAAAGCACTGCTTCTAAACAGGCCCACACCCCCTGTTCTATTTGCCATCTTTTCTCCCCTACCTTTGGATGGTGGGCTAGAGGGGGCGGGGTGACGCGTTTGAGAACTGTTACAAAAGTTTCAAAAAGTCTAAACCTACCTTCAGCCAATGACCTTTGTCCACCCTGGAAATCCCTACCCCCTCCCCAAAACTCTATAACACAGTGGTTCACCCTGAATAAAGTGTATGCATACACTTTATTCACTCCAAATAAAAAAATATGCACAAGCCAAGATCATCTCAGAGAGCTTATTTTATTGAAGGCCATTGGAGAAGTCCTTTGCCCCAAGGACCTGTAACACTAAGATCCTTAGAGAAAGCCTTTTCTCTCCCCGCCTCCCACGCCTTTCCTCCCTGACAATAGCCATTTGTTGAGGTTCGGTCTTTTGCTGTATGTTATGTTAAGCCTGGGCCCCCAAGACCTGGTTAGACCCAAGTGATGCTATGTGACCTTGCCTGACTGGTGAATAAAGATGCTGACAGCCAATAGCTGGGCAGAAGAGACATAAGCGAGTTTTGGAGTTCCCAGGCCTGGGGGGTGGGGTGGGGGTGGAGGGAGACACAGGAGAAAGTGAAGAGGAAGGCGAAGGTGCCGTGGGTTAGGTGAGTTCTTGAAAAATGTGGCCCTGTGGGTTGGTCAATTGGAGTTAAGAGTAGCCCAGATGAACCATAGTAAGAAATAACTCGGGGTTATCTGTGGAAAATGAGATTCTAATAGCACAGAGGGTAGACATCTGCCCAGCTCTTGTGCTCTTTAAGGCTTATGGTAAATGATAAAAGTCGGGTGTCTTTTATCTGGGTCAACGACAGGTTAGAAACCCTGGATTGGGTTTAAAATATTTAATCACAGCCATTACTTCCAGTAAATGTCTAGTTACAGAATCAGCCTTTTCAGAACTAAAAGCCTTTTCCATTGAAATGGAATATGTATCTGCAGTATGTATCCATATATGACTATCTATAGTATGTATGTATATATATTATAGTATGTATAGTATGTGTCTACAGTATGGTGTACAGACTCTAGTTTTCCAAATTCTGCAAAAATGAAGCACAGCCATCGGCCAGATTTTATTTCTTTTGGTAGTCCTAGGGTTACTTCCAGAGTGTAATGGAGTTTGGTTATACAAAGAACAAGTAGGACATTTTCTTATCATTTCCTTGACTTGTTCTCAGGTGACAGAAATTTTCTATAAACTTTTACTGTTAACATGGTGCTTTTCATGAAATGTTTAGTCTTCTAGCACATTTCCTATTAATAACTGGTCAATCTCTTCACTTCCATGTGCCAGTAGAACTGGCAAGCATGTATGAGACTGAATGGGCGCTATGTAATGGATAGTTTCTATTTCTGATCTCCTGTTGTAACTGTATAAATAACAAGGTTGTTTCTCAATTATCCAAAATAAATTCAGCAGTTTTTATATGCAGAAAATGTATTAATTCTTGCCTTTAATCCCAGCACTTGGAGGTAGAAGCAAGTGGATTTCTGTGAGTTCAAGGCCAGCCTGGTATATATACATATTGAGTTCTAGCATGACCAGGGGTCCATAGTGAGACCCTGTCTCAAAAACAAAACAACAAAATCAAAATCCAATTTAAAAGATGAAATAAGGAAGTAATTACTCAGAGACAGGACTCAGTGTTAAGAGTATCTCCTGCTCTTCCAGAGTCTGTAAACTGACAACATGGCCACTCTAGACCATGGCTAAGCAGAGGGTTGGTATTATGGATGTTAAGGCCTTGGTAAAATGTTAAGGCCTGAGTAAGTGTTACCTCTCTAGCCTACCACTTTGTGCTGTTACCAGTATTGTAAGGAAACTCTCTTGTGTGCTATTACCAGATAACTCTCTCATGCTCTGGTCGATTGCAGATTCTGTTATGTTCTGTGCTTTGGTGTTCTTGGAAACCAATCATGATAGAAGTCAGCCGTGCTTGGTGTAGTTAGCCACAGAAGCTTGGATCTCAATCAACCACCAGGCAGCCCTTCCTGCACCTGTGTATGAGCTTTTTATGGTTTTTGTTTTTATAAGCTGTCCCTGGGTTGGACCCTGGCATAAGGGAGACACCTTCACCGATATAAGAAGCTATTTGGAACAAGACTTCCATTTTGAGTAGGGATGGAGTAGAGTTTAGCTGGGAACTGACGTCCTACTTGGCAGAAAGAGATATGTATGTGGGTAATTGACATCCTGGTTGGCAAGTTGGGTCATGAATGCTAGGCAAGGCAGGTCCCCACCGCAGTTGAACACCTTAACCAATGAGAACAGGATAATGTACAACAAAGACATGTTCCTAAGGAAGTCTCCTATCATCCCTAAATCCTGACTGGTGAAATAACTTGGTACAGAAATTTGTGGATTTCAAGGCTTAAAAGGAATGTAGGCTCCTGGCTTGGTGTGGCAGCCAGCTCCTGAGTCTGGACTGTGGCTCTGATCAATCAGTCCTGGGGCAAATGCTCAATAAACTATCCCTGTCTGACAGATCAGCGTTCGTGTGCTTTTTGAAGCGACTCCTGGACCCTAACAGTGGATATGAGAGAGAGAAGAGCCAAGAGATGCCTGGAAGAGTCTAGAGCAGAGAGAGAAATAGTGAACTAAATGTGGGCCTGGGCAGGAGAGAAGCAGGAGCAGGATTGAGGTATCGGGAATGAAGACAAAAAGTGTGGGCAAAGAGAAGATCACAAGTGAGGATGGAGAAAGCACAGCAGAAACAGCAGGGTTGTGAGGAAAAGTAAGTAGCAGAGTCAGGATGCGAGTGTGCACTCAGTTACCAATGTTTGTGATACGGAGGGAGCCTGGAGGCCAGTGTGCACTCTGTTATACTAGTAAGCCCCACAGATAGCCAGTGATAAGAGAAGTGGCTTTCTTGATAGAGGGGAACTGGCTTTACAAGTTTACAAGGAATATTGGCGTTTGTCTAGCCACCAGAACTTGGGAAAGTGGAGTTCCCTTTGCACCTGACACAGTGAACTGGGGTCACTTCTCAGCATCCACATGGCTGCTCACAACCTAATATTAACTCTAAATCCAAGAGATCCAATTCCCTTTTCTGGCCTCCAAGGGCAGCAGCCACATAATGTGCATACCTACATGCAAACATATATATATATATATATATATATATATATATATATATATGCATAAAATTAGACAAAAACTTATTTAAAATAGTCACTAAATAATAAGAGAGTTTGGGGGGGCATGGCTGAACCCTAGAGCACCTGTCTGAAATCCACCAGTGAGGAGCTTGGGTAACTTCAACAGTAGTGGGCTCGCCTAAGGTGCACAAGAGTCTAGGCTCATTCTTTAGAGCCACAAAAAATAGAGTTGGAAGAGAGCTAGGGAGAGGGGTAGGAGAGAGGTGTTAATCCTAAAACCAACAAGGCTAACCTCCTGCCAGTGTGTGCTCGAGCACAATCTGGGAAACTGGTGCAGTCATGTGTCTTCAGATGCTGATTTTCGTGCCCAGAAATCTGCAAGCATCTCTGGTCTCTATGTTATGTAAAAATTGTTTTCCATCATCCCTGATTGGTTAATAAAAGCACTAATCAGCCAGTTAGCTGGGCAGAAAAGAGTAAGGTGGGACTTTCGATTCTTGGTGGAGTTAGGGTGGGGGTGGGGTAATTCCAGAAAGAGACCAGAGAGGAAGGGCTTGGAGAACAAGAGTACAAGGTGTGGAGAAACCACGTGGGGAGAACAGGAGGATTCACAGTGAGATGGTGGTGAAACAGTGTACCCACATACATAAAATAAATAAATCATGCTGGGCAGTAGTGGTGCACGCCTTTAATCCCAGCACTTGGGAGGCAGAGGCAGGTGGATTTCTGAGTTTGAGGCCAGCCTGGTCTACAGAGTGAGTTCCAGGACAGCCAGGGCTACATAGAGAAACCCTGTCTTGAAAAACCAAATAATACACAAAAATCCCTTAAGGAATTGCAAGAAAATGCAACCAAACGGGAAAAGGAATTAAACAGAACCATGCAGGATCTAAAAATGGAAGTAGAAACAACAATAAAGAAATCACAAAGGGACAATACCCTGGAGATAGAAAACCTAAAAAAAAGATCAGGAGTCATAGACACAAATATCACCAACAGAATACAAGAGATAAAAGAGAGAATCTCATGTGCAGAAGATACCATGGAAAACATTGACACAACTGTCAAAGAAAATGCAAAATACAAAAAGCTACTAACCCAAAATATACAAGAAATCCAAGACACAATGAGAAGGCCAAACCTAAGGATAATAGGTATCGATGAGGGGGAAGACTCCCAACTAAAAGGACCAGTAAATATCCTCAACAAAATTATAGAGGAAAACTTCCCTAACCTAAAGAAAGAGATGTCTGCCGGGCAGTGGTGGCGCACGCCTTTAATCCCAGCACTTGGGAGGCAGAGGCAGGCGGATTTCTGAGTTCGAGGCCAGCCTGGTCTACAGAGTGAGTTCCAGGACAGCCAGGGCTACACAGAGAAACCCTGTCTCGAAAAACCAAAAAAAAAAAAAAAAGAAAGAAAAAAAAGAAAGAGATGTCCATAAATATACAAGAAGCTTACAGAACTCCAAATAGTTTAGACCAGAAAAGAAATACTTCCCGCCATATAATAGTCAAAACATCAAATGTACAAAACAAAGAAAAAAATACTAAAAGCAGTAAGGGAAAAAGGCAAAGTAACATATAAAGGCAGACCTATAAGAATTACACCAGACTTCTCACCAGAGACCATAAAAGCCAGAAGATCCTGGACCAATATCATATAGACCCTAAGAGAACACAAATGCCAGCCCAGACTACTATACCCAGCAAAACTGTCAATCATTATTGATGGAGAAACCAAAATATTCCATGACAAATCCATATTTACACAGTATCTCAACACAAATCCAGCACTTCAAAGAATAATTGGTGGAAAACTCCAACACAAGGAGGGAAACTACAACCTAGAAAAAGCAAGAAAGTAATCTTCCAAAAACCCCAAAAGAAGATAGTTACACAAACATATCTCCACGGATGTTAGCAAGACTCAACCCACAGACCACATGAAGATCATGAAGAAGGAAGACCAAGAGGGGATGCCTCAGTTCTACTTAGAACGAGAAACAAAAATGTTCAAGGGAGCAAATAGGGAAACAAAACATGGAACAGAAACTGAAGGAGGGGCCATCAGGAGACCATTCCACCTGGGTATTCACCCCATGTACAGCCACCTAATCTAAACACTGTTGTGGATGGCTGGAAGTGCATAATGTGAGGAACATGATATAGCTGTCTCCTTAGAGGTCAGCCAAAGACTAAAACACTCAGAGGACAATGTTCACAATTAACCACTGATATGATCAGGGGTTTCCCAATGGAGAACTTAGTGAGAGGACTGAAGGAGCAGAAAGGGTTATTGACCCCAGGTGGAAAGCGACAATACCAAACAACCAGAGCCCCCCAGGGTCTAAACCACCAGCCTGGGAACACATAGGGAGGGACCCAAGACTCCAGAGGTATATGTAGGGGAGGATGGCCTTGTCAGACATATCTGGATTCAGTGAAGACACAGCATCAGAGGCTTATCAACTTACTCTTCCCCCCACCCCTCTTCTAAAATCTCAACGCCCTTAATCAGCTTGAAGAAGTTAAAAAAGAGTCAGCGCCCCTATTCCCTGAGCTTGGGGACTAATGTGGTTAATAATGGTCTGTCTTTCTAGGGACAAGTAGTGGTTTTGTTGGAACAGGGGGGATTAGCTAGGACTTATTGCATAGCCATAACCTATTGGTAGAAATCTGTATAATTATTATCAAGATGAAGTTATAATTTCTTAAATGGTACAAAATTTACTTTGATCTCAAATTTAAGGTTTTCATTGGTACGAGCCTCTTATTAATATAAAAATGAGATGAATATTGATACGCTCATGGGCATTGTGCCTGTATAACACATTTAGGAATACAATGCCTAGACCCAGCCCTTTTTTAACTTTTTTAACTGATTTGGGACGGTTAACCTATGAGTTAAGGGACTATAGCAAATTCATGGCTTTGAGTTTATTGTTAGGGTGTTTTCCATATTTTATTTAGAAATAGCTGAGAGGAGCGAACAGACAAAAGTCCAGGTTACCTTACATGGATAGTTGGTTTTCAAAACATCAAAAGTCCATAGAACTGACGCTACAAATATTTATATATTAATGTTCATATTGATTAGAGACCTGTCTGCTCCTGACAGCTTCCTGTCGTGGATTCTAAGAAGAAATTGAGCATCCTTGGAGTTACTCCAGTTGTATGGTAACAGCCACTAGGCAAGAATTGCCTCTCTCCATCTACAGACAAATTACTGTCTAGAAAAGGACACACATGCAGAATAGTCGACTGATTATATCTGCCTAGACAGAGTAATCAGTCCTTAATAATCCTGCATCACCAAGGTCTGTCAGATGATTCTGGGCCAGAAGGCTGAAGATTTGATGCTCCAACGTTCAGTAGTATAGGGGCTCTTCAGGTGTTCAGAGGTCTCTATAAATTGGCTAAGTTTTAGAAGCTATGCTTTGTGCTTCCCACAATTATAGTTAACTCAGTCATTCTGGATTTCTGACGGGGTTGAAAATTTATAGCTATTTACTGTAAGAGAAAAGATTTGAGTGGATGGTCATCAGCTGACATTCATCCTAAAGCCAGGTTCAGAACTAAATGTTTTAGTTAGGATAGATGACAGAGGTGCTGGTTAGTCAACAAAAGGATGGACGGGGTATTAGGACTATCTTGTACCTCACTGGTACAAATTGGCATAATTATGCTCTAATTGTATTTTGAGAGAAAAGTTTCATTTTAACAGGAAGGGTGATGTGTAGGAGAAGCTAAGGTAGGAGGAGTACTGAGAGGAAGAAAAGGAGTAAGAAGAGGAGAAGAAGGAGAGGAGAAGCTAGGTGATGAAAGAGAGAAAGAGGGGGGAGACAGGGAGGCAGATATTCATGTATCTCCACCAGTCAAAGATAGTTGTTATATCTAGGTTGGTCAGTGGGTTACACCTCTGATTGTACAATTCCAAACTTATAACACTTATGATTAACATTATTTTAAAAAATGTATAAATGCAAAAAGGAAAAGGGGGCATGGGATAGGGGTTTTCTAAGGGGGTGGAATGGGGAAAGGGAATGGCATCTGAAGTGTAAATAAAATATCTAATAAAAAAATAAAAAATTAAAAAAAATAAATAGAAAAACCAAATAATAATAATAATAATAATAATAATAATAATAATATAAAAATAACTAAATCTTAAAAAAAAAAAATATTCTGTTAGGAGGCTGGAGAGATGGCTCAGCAGTTAAGAGCACCAACAGCTCTTCCAGAGGTCCTGAGCTCAGTTCCCATGTTGTGGGGACCATGTGTCTCACAACCATCTGTAATGGGATCCGATGCCCTCTTCTGGTGTGTCTGAAGACAGCTTCAGTGTACTCACATACATTAAATAAATAATAAATAATTAAACATAAACAAACAAACAAAAAACAGCAGGCAGAGTCTCAGTTACAACTATTAGGCCTCAAAGAAACCCAAATGGCTAGCTGAGGTGCCTACTTAACATATCAAGGTGGGTGTTGGCTGCTAGTCTATCTCAGTACTATCAATACCTGTTACAGAGTCCTGGCCCCCTACCCTGAACCTTTCCAGCCTCTGAGCTTCCCTTCTCTTCCCTCAGCTTTTCTGATTCCTATATAACCTCAGCCATTTTGGCTACGCTGTCTCTTGGTCTCTTGGTTCTCCCCTCCCCCGGCCCCTTTCCTTTCTTGCTCCCCTCTCTCATGGCCAAGTTCAGTCTGCTGGCCTGCTTCAGTTTGGACTTTTCCAGAGACCTCTGGCCTGATTTCTCTTCTCCTAAACCATACCTGGGAGCAGTCATGTCCTCATTTTTTCATTAAATAACCCTGACCACTCACCTCTTCTTGTCACTCTCTTTATGGGATTCTCATATCACGTCTTAGCCAAGAATTTGTAAAGTGTTGTCTGCAAATCATTACACGGCCACACGGTGGCAGCGTGGAGCTGTTTCCAAACAAGATCCCCCGCGGTTGCCTCTGCGGTATCTTGGGCTTCGGCTGCGGAGGAGGTACACCAACCTCTGCAGCTTCCTTACTTGTGGCTCTAGTCAAACCCATCGCTGGTAGTTTCTTCCTCTCTGACAGTGTCGTCCAAGCTACCTGGGAGACAATGCTCTTCCTCATACAGCCGGTCAAGTGGGGCCATATCACCAACCCAGAGACAAGGTCATGCAACACCCCCCCCCACCCCCCCACCCCGTTCTACCAATGAGACATGCCCAAAGCCTGTCACTGGGGTATTCTTAGGCAGGGACTCTACCCCTGAGCCATATCCTAAGTTGCGTTTTTACTTTTTATTTTGAGACAGGTGCCATTAAGTTGCCTAGGCTGGTTTGAACTTGTTCTGTAAACCTGGGCCTTGAACTGGTGATCCTCCTGCCTCAGCCTCATAAGTAGCTAGAATGTCCAAGTCTGGCCTATTTCCTTCTCAGATCTTTTACGTACTTTCTTTACTCAGTCTCCACCCACCCTAGCCTTACTGGTGTTTGATGGTTCTGGATTTATTCTTCCCTGACCTCCTTTGTCCAAGCTGCTCCTTCTGCCCTGTAGCACAAACGTGCGTGCGTGTCACACAGACACACACACCACACACATACACACACACACACACACACACTCACACAGACACATACACACACACACACACACACACACCACACACACACACACACACACGCGCACACAGACACATACACACACACCACACGCGCGCGCGCTCATGCATGCACAGGTGCTCGTGCATGTAGAGGCTCAAGGTCATCCCCCTCAGATCTTTTTAGTGGATTTTACTTTTTGGTGTTGCCTCCTGCCTGCCAAATAAACAATGCTGGCCCCACCCCAGCCTACGGGGCATGGTATGTGGGGGAGGAACATTTTATTATGACATACTTAGGGACAGATGGTGTCACTCAGTGGACTTCCAGTCTCATGAGTGTGTACACATAATTTCAAATGTTACATCTGCTGTGGTTTTTAAAACAAATTTTTATGAGCTGCTCTATCCCAGGGCTGGAATTCTGATGTCAGCGCCTACTTCAGATGATCCCCAAAATGCTCGTAGTTTCAGCTCCAACTTATCTGATGCCCCCTTGATGCCTCTTGGTTTTTGTTTGTTTTGCTGTTTATTCTTTTTCCATCCTTATTTATTATTTATACATGTGTGTATACACGTGGCACCCACGAGTCACAGCATGTGTGGTGTAGGGGTCAGAGGACAACACACGGTGCTCGCTCTTTCTACCCTCTGGGTCTCAGAGATAGAGCTTAAGTTGTCAGTGTGGTGCAAATACTTCAGCCTCCTAAGCAACCTGTCAGCCAACATGAGAAGCCCACGTTGGAATAATCAAGCTGCTTTTTCATGATTTTCTCTCTGCTTCTTTTGCTCTTCCTCTGTACAAAGCATCTTCCTCTCTTGCTTCCTTGGGATACTTGTTCATCTAGAGAATAAAGTTTAGTCAGTTCTAGGAACAAAAATAAGACCAATTGCACACCAGTCCTTCTAGCACTTGGGATGTATAAACACACACACACACACACAGACACACACACACAGACACACACACACACATATACACACAAATCTGTTTTTATTATTGTTTTCTTCACATGGGGTCTCTAGTAGCCCAGGCTGGCCTAGAACTCACATTGTAGCTGACCTTTCTGCTTCTATCCCCGGTGTGCTGGGACTGTAGGACTGTGCCACCACACCCCCACTTAAAACTATTTGGATTCTCGTAGTTTGTCCTTTGACACACATTTTACTGGGAAAAGCAAATTTAAACCACAGTGAAATCTGACTTCTCCTCCAGCTCGAGGTTAAGGTGTAAATGACAATAACGTGTGTTGGCAGACGTGGGGAAATCAGGATGCTGTACGTACCTGTTGGCCAACTACTCAGGACAGTGAGGCAGAAGGATTGATTGTCTCCTAGATCTCAGGACCGGTTTATGCAAAATAGCAAGATGCCACTGTGAGAATAAAATTTGAAAACAGCTTGAAACAAATAACAAAAATTCATGGTCAGCAAAGACCACCAACAACTTGTTAAACATAGTCATAATAAAAATATTAGGTCCCTCCAGGGGCAGGGTGACCAAAAATGAAAAGGCATGCAAAGATGTGCCCAGATAAGTCCAAACAAGCCCAAGTGAGTAATGGGCCATCTGGTGTTTTCTTCTCCCTTCCTCCCTTTTTGGGAGGTCTGAGATCTCATGGTCAAAGATAACTAGTCATCCTGCCAGCTCAAATGATTGTTTACGAAAATTGCTGATGTTTGAAATATCCAATCATATGTAACTGCGCCAAATTTTCCCGCTCTCCCCAACCTCTACCCATAAATATCCCAAGTTTCCTGGGCTCTGGGTTGAATCCTCTATCTCCTGCGTGAGATACGTTTTGACCTGAGGGCCCTCGCCATTAAACTGCCTCTGATGTTGCATCAAGAAGGTCTCTCGGGTGTCTTTGGGTGAGCGCGGGTCCGGACTTGAGTGAGGATCTCCCTTCGGGGGGTCCTTTCACCACCTTAAAAAGATCTGGGCATTGTGGGGCACACCTCTAATCCCAACACCAACAAGGCTAAGACAGGAGGATCATGATGCCTTTGGTGCTGCTTTAAAATGTTATTTTTTTCATGTGTATGGGTATATTTGTCTGCATGTGTATGTGTGCATTTGCATATGTGCCTGGTTCTAGCAGAGGTGAGAAGAGGGCTTTGGATCCCTGGTATGGTAGTTACAGATGTGAACTGCTGTGTGGGTGCTGGGGATTGAACCAGGTCTTACAGCAGAGGCCAGCCCGGTCTACAGAAGCAGCCAAGGCTACACAAAGAAACTCTGTCTCAAAAAAACAAACAAAACAGGAACAGCCGCAACAACAGTTAAGTAAGCACAAGCATTTGTGCTTAATAAATATTCAACTGTCCCCACGTGGGGAGCGGGGAGCGCAGAGCAACAAATCTCTGAATCTTTTCCATCTGAGATCCACACAAGTAATTCAATCCTTTGTGGAAAAGCTGGTATCACTATGGGAGAGGGCTCTAGGCTACTTGTTCATTCACGTTTCGCTAATGAACAGGTCTCACTACCTAGCTCAGTTTGGCCTCCAACTGAAAGCCATCCTCTTGCTTTTGTCTGTCTGCTTATTGCAGGCATGTGCCTGCACCCAATTTGCCTTTTTATATTTACTTCTTCCTATCATGAAGGTGAATGAAAAAAATAAATAAATTTTTGTATGTAAAGTTCCAGAGGCAGGGACATCAAGAGAGTCCAGAGTGAATATGATCCGGGGTCAGGACGTGTGAGGAGAAGAAAGAAAAGGAGAAGGGGAGAGAGGCAAGCCAGGAGAGTAAAGGGTAGGCAAAGAAAACAGGGTCCAGTAATCAAAACGGCTAGATCCTATAGAGAAATTTAAGGTATGAAGCATTTTAGGCTTAAAACCTGTTACCATCTTGCCATCCCCAAATTTAACTTATTTAGAACCAATATACAGGGCTGGAAGTGGATCTGTTTTCCACTGAAGTGGGGAGGTAGAGATAGCAGGTTCAGAAGGTTTCTTTTTCTTTTCTTTTTTTTTTTTTTTTTTTGGTTTTTAGAGACAGGGTTTCTCTGTGTAGCCCTGGCTGTCCTGGAACTCACTCTGTAGACCAGGCTGGCCTTGAACTCTGAAATCCGCCTGCCTCTGCCTCCCAAGTGCTGGGATTAAAGGCGTGCGCCACCACCGCCCGGCGCAGGTTCAGAAGTTTAAGGCCACCCTTGGAATATGAGACTTTGTCTCAAAATCAAAACAAAGATTTAAAAAAGCAACACGCAGGACTGCTACAAAAGTAGATAACTTTAAACTACACAAAAAGGTTAAAACTTGCTCCGTTAGTCATGTGTGAAGAGAAACAAAAGAACTTTCCGGAACTTTTTTCTGAGTCCCAGAGGGGAACTACCAGAAGAAATAAACTTCCGGTGTGCCACTTCCGGACAAGGCCTCTCATTCGGTGGCGCCTAGCAGACCGGAAGTCTGTCCCCTTTCCAGGCCCGCCTACTTCCGGAAATGACGCGCAGCGGGGTTGCCGGAAGAAGTGGCGAAGTTACTTTTGCTTTTCGCTCAGCAAGCGCTGTTGCTCCGAGCTACTCCCAGGCTCCTGAAGTTACTTCTGAAGTGCTGTGGAGGAGCAATCACCAGTGCGGACACAGAGGCAAGTGCTCCGGGCTGCCAGGCGGGTGGGGCTGAGCCGGGTACGCGGATCGCCGCGGGTCCCGCTCAGCGCACGCCTCCTTCCCTTACTTCGTCGCAGCTCCCGCCTCCCACACCGTTTCCAGGGCAACGGAGTAGGCGACCCCCCCTGCGCCCCCCTCAGGATCGCCGGTGCAGTCATGAGCCCCGCCTCCCCCTGGTGCACGGAGAGGGGCGGGGCCTGGAACGAGGTGGGCGTGCCTCCACGGGGCGTGGCGTAGGGAAAGCCTATGATTGGTGGGCGGAGGCGGGACACAGATGGGTGGGAAGCAAGCTGTAGATAAAGTCTGTAATTGAAGGCTCTTGATTCTTGGGGCGGGGGATGCAGAGGAATGGAGGGCGTGGCACAGTGAAGACCTATGATTGGCTTTTGGAGAATGGGAGGGGCGGGGCGGGATTTGAGTATCTGCCCCAGGGTGGGAAGGGGAGGGGCCAGGGACCTAATGGGACTGTTAGGGTCTTGGGGTCTGTATTGGGGTGGGCTAAAGCCTTGAAGAAGCCTATGGTTGAAGGGTAATGGTTGCGCCCTGATGGGAGAGGCGGAACAAAGTTAGGCTCACCTATGGTAAGAGCGCAGTTGGTGCTCACAAAAGAAGAGGAATTAGAGTTGTTGGGCTCTTTTAGTGTTAGAGCTGGGGGAACTGTCCTGGGAGGTCATGATCCGTAGAGAAGTGGAGGGAGTAGTGGGCCGGCTTGGAGCTGAAGTGGTTGGGCTTCGATAAAATGGGTGAAGTTTTTCAGGGACTAGGGCGGGGAGTCCTGTAATGTCAGCACTTGAGAGGCCGGGGCAGGAGTGCACAGTATCCCAGGACAGCCTAGGTTAGTGTGCTCCAGGGTTCTGGAGGTGGTTCAAGATGTTCAGCCACATAGTTTGGTTAGCCTGGACTGCATGAGATCATGGCTCAAGAGTCCTTGAGCGCTGGAAGGAGAGACACCCCTATTATGCCCTGTAATTGGCTGGGTCCCCTATGTTCAGCAGGCTGCTTCGTGACCCACTATGTCTTCCCCCACAAGTTCTCTGGACATTCCCGTGCCTGGTGAGTGACGGGCTTTCCCTACCCGGCCCCTCTCACAGTGATGGAGAAGCTCACTGTCTCGTCTTCCTTTTCCTAGGGAATGGTTCTCCTCAGCCCAGCACCTCCTCCACTTCACCCACTATTAAGGAGGAGGGGCAGGAGACTGATCCCCCTCCAGGCTCTGAAGGGTCCAGCTCTGCCTACATCGTGGGTGAGACAGGGAGACGGGAACAGGGGTGTGGGGCATTGTGAAGGAAGGGTGGGGAGACGGTGGCCCCTGTCTTTTGGTCTGCTTTTTCCTTCCTTCTCCGATTCATTCTTGGGAGCCCGCCGACCTGCAGATCTTTCCCTTGGCGTTGCAGCCCTGTCCTCTCACCCTCGCTTCGGGACTTCCCATGGCCTGTTCCCAGGCTGCTGTTTCTCTTTGTCGCTATCTCTCATGGCATCTGCTCACCCCAAGTCATCTTAGAGCCAGAGGATGAGCCCGAGCGCAAGCGGAAGAAGGGCCCGGCCCCGAAGATGCTGGGCCACGAGCTGTGCCGCGTGTGCGGGGACAAGGCCTCGGGCTTCCACTACAATGTGCTCAGTTGTGAAGGCTGCAAAGGCTTCTTCCGGCGCAGCGTGGTCCACGGTGGGGCCGGGCGCTATGCCTGTCGGGGTAGCGGAACCTGCCAGATGGATGCTTTCATGCGGCGCAAGTGCCAGCTCTGCCGGCTGCGCAAGTGCAAGGAGGCTGGCATGCGGGAGCAGTGTGAGTGCAGGGGTGCGGCTAGAGGGGGCGGGGGTCATCAAGGGGAGGAGTAAGTGAGGGTGGGACCTGCCACTGCGTCTGTCTTTCCTGCAGGTGTGCTTTCTGAAGAGCAGATCCGGAAGAAAAAGATTCAGAAGCAGCAACAGCAGCAGCCACCACCCCCGCCTGAGCCTGCATCCGGTAGCTCAGCCCGACCTGCAGCCTCTCCTGGCACTTCGGAAGGGACTGGCCAGGGCTCCGGGGAAGGAGAGGGCATCCAGCTGACAGCCGCTCAGGAGCTGATGATCCAGCAGTTAGTCGCCGCGCAGCTGCAGTGCAACAAACGATCTTTCTCCGACCAGCCCAAAGTCACGGTATTGCCCTGCCCGGCCCAGTGGGCAGAGCCCACCCAGGCTAGGGAGGCTTTCGCAGGGCATGCAAGTCCCCATGTGACCCTGGTCTTTTGTGTCCTAGCCCTGGCCCTTGGGTGCAGACCCTCAGTCCCGAGACGCTCGTCAGCAGCGCTTTGCCCACTTCACTGAGCTGGCCATCATTTCAGTCCAGGAGATTGTGGATTTTGCCAAGCAGGTGCCAGGGTTCTTGCAGCTGGGCCGGGAGGACCAGATCGCCCTCCTGAAGGCATCTACCATCGAGGTAATTACTAGGCTCCAGGATAGAGACCAGAGCTCACTGTAGTGCAAGCATGTCCTAACCCTTGGGGGTGTGGTCAGCAGGAGTGTCCCATCCCTAACAAGATATCTGGAGCATCCCAGCCCTAACAAGAAAGATACCGGAAGCCTCCGGTGAGCCAGCCCGGGAGAAGAGGGAAATGACCCGAGATAGAAGATAATGGAAGATATCAGATGGACAGTTAAAGAGGAAATGTGTCCCAAAGACTTCAGAGGAATGGATATTTGAGCCAAATCAGGGATAGTGAGGAAGTATTGAGAGTCAACTGTGTACAAAGTCTTAAGTGCTAAGAATCAAAACGCACGCTTTTAATCCCAGCACTTGGGAGGCAGAGGCAGAGGCAGATTTCTGAGTTCCAGGCCACCCTGGTCTACAGAGTAAGTTCCAGGACAGCCAGGGCTACACAGAGAAACCCTGTCTCAAAAAACCAAAAATAAAAAAAAGAATCAAAACTCTAACCTGTACCTCACAATAATGTGAGATTAGTGTCCTGGATGGGCCAGTAGGTGGTAAAGTTGGAGGAAGGAAAGCTAAGAATGTCTGGCCTGGCAGAGGGGTGGCAGCCAGTTGGTCTTGGCACATTTGACTCCGGGGCAGCTGAAGTACCCTGTACCTTCTCACCTCCAGATCATGTTGCTGGAGACAGCCAGACGCTACAACCACGAGACAGAGTGCATCACGTTCCTGAAGGACTTCACCTACAGCAAGGACGACTTCCACCGTGCAGGTCTGTGGAAGACACTGGCTCGGTCCTGGGGTTTCTGCCCTATTGGACCGCCAGGTTAGGCACTGGCAAGAAAAGATCATGTTTAGCAGGGCCAGATGCATGGGGGAGGCTTGGCGGTCACCTGCCACTCTGGCAGGAGATCAGGAAGAAGCACCCACTCCTAAGAGTATCCTGTGGACGGGTGTCTGTCCTGGGGAGCTCACCTGGCCATCTGCCTGATAATGGGACAGGCCCCCTGCTCATTGCCAGCCAGTATGAGCAGAGGCTTTTCCCATTCATCTTTGGGCTTCCCAGGACACCTCGGACGCCTCGCAGTATTTTTAGGCATCCACTCCCAACTCTTTTACTGCACAGAGAGTCCTAGGATCCTTCCAATGTGACTTCTTAGCACGGCAGGTGTTGGGGAAAGAAGAATTTGCCTTGTGACCCAGCCTGGGCAGCGGAGCCCCAGTGTCAGGCCTTGGAAGGTGGGACTGGAAAGGGTCTTAGGATTCCCACCCAAGCTCCTCCACTGCCTGGCCCTAGGAGCAGGCACTCCTGCTTGGGTCATCACAAGGACCCTCACACACATCTGTCGCCACAGCAGTCCAGGGTGCTGTGCCAGCCTGTCAGCTCCCATGTTCCTCTGCTAGGACAGAATCTGGCCTCCATTCTCCTCTGCCTCAGTCCATCTTCCCTCCCAGGCACTGGCTGCATTGCTCTGAGTTTGTGCCCACCAGCACAGTCCAGCATCAGGGGCTAGCACTCACTATCCCTTGCTGAGAACTGGGTGACAGTTCCTAGTTTGCCTGGAACCTACCTAGATGGTTTTGTTTTGTTCTTGGGGCTTCACTGTGTAGGTGAGGGTAGCCTAGAATTTGTTATCCTTTACAGAGAAGGGGTGGGGTGGTTGTAAATCACTCTCCTCCAAGGCCTGGCACACAGTAGGTACACTTAATGGCCCATGAGTGAATCATAGCATATCTGAGTCTGAGCAGTGGGAGCTACCTAAGGGTTCACAGTGTGGCCTAACCTGGCCCCCTTTCCTCCACCTTCATGTGGACAGATGCTGGGATCTGAGAGGATGAGGCCTTCAGGATGTGTGTGAAGGAAGGGTATGGGTGCTGTCTTGGTGGCATGGCTCCTCTGTAATAGGCACTCCCCGGGTGAAGATGGGGAGGAAGCCGGAGGAACTGTCATTGGCTGTTGTTCCTTCCCTTCCCGTTTGAGTGCCCTGGGATCAGGGCAGGTGTGGAGGCTGAGCTGGAGGCTCACGAGCATCCTTGCAGGCTTGCAGGTGGAGTTCATCAATCCCATCTTCGAGTTCTCGCGGGCTATGCGTCGCCTGGGCCTGGACGACGCGGAGTATGCCTTGCTTATCGCCATCAACATCTTCTCAGCCGACCGGCCTAATGTGCAGGAGCCCAGCCGTGTGGAGGCACTGCAGCAGCCCTATGTGGAGGCTCTCCTCTCCTATACGAGGATCAAGCGGCCACAGGTACAGGGGCTGCCTGTTCCTAGCTGGGCAGGCTCGGTATTGGAGTCAGGTGGCACGTGTTGGGGCACACTGAGCCTTGGGCCTGCCTTTCTTCTCAGATCCTGTTAGTGAGGTCAGCTCAGATGTCCCAAACCCTGGCATGGGTTCGAGGTTGGCCTGACCACTCACAGTACTGGCTTTTCAGACAAAGCTGGCTTTGCAGGGCAGGGCCGCTAACAGGATGGACTTGCCTTCCCTCCCTGGCAGGACCAGCTTCGCTTCCCACGGATGCTCATGAAGCTGGTGAGCCTGCGCACCCTCAGCTCCGTGCACTCTGAGCAGGTCTTTGCATTGCGGCTCCAGGACAAGAAGCTGCCGCCCTTGCTGTCCGAGATCTGGGATGTGCACGAGTAGGGGCCGCCACAAGCACCCCAGCTTTGGTGGTGTCTTCTTGCAGACGGACGCTTTGCCTTTCCTCCTGGGGTGGGAGGACACTGCCACGGCCCAGTCTCACGGGCTCAGCCTCAAGCTGAGCGACAGTTGGCACTAGAAGGCCCCACCCCACCCACCGAGTCTTCCAGGAGCGGTGAGGGTCACAGGTCCCTAGCCTCTGGTCTTTCCCAGCTGCCCTCCCATCCAAGCTTACACCTCAGCCTACCACACCATGCACCTTGAGTGGAGAGAGGTTAGGGCAGGTGGCTCCCCACAGTTGGGAGACCACAGGCCCCCTCTTCTGCCCCTTTTATTTAATAAAAAAAAACAAAAAACAAAAACTTGGAGTACAAGCCATTCCTGAACCCAACGTGGAGGGAGTGGGCCATCTCTGTGCCCAGGTGACTCTGCTCTTGGTCTAGGTTCCCACCACGAGGGTAGGGGGTGTGCCGCTGAAGACAGTTACCTTTTACAGCATAGTCTGAGACACTGGAGGCCAGAGGGCAAGGTGGGTGAGGCCAGTGGGAAAAGGGAAGGTCTCAAAAGGACACTTCTTAGCTAGGGCCAGGTTTCCAAAGTTGGGGACTGCGCATCTGGCCATGAGTATCATAAACAAGTCAAGAAGTGATTTGTGGGGCAACAGAAGTTATACACGAACCTGGGCGTGTAGCAACTGAGGCAAACTGAGGAAAGGAAGCCTCTTCTAGCAAAGGCAGCCAAGATAGTACCCACTGTGGCAGTCCAACTACGCTCCTGCAGGGGGCGCTCGGAGACCGCAGGCCGAGCCCGCTCGCTGAGCCAGGATGCTGGGGGCGTGTCCTCGTGCCGTTAGCGTCATGGGGCGGGGCCACTTGTGGGAGGCGTGGTTGGAGATCCACGGAGAGGTGTGGTTTGACTACCCGAGCCGGCCAGGGGCGGGACTCAGCGGGCGCGCCGCAGCTCTGGGCCTGCGCGCAGAGGGTTCAGGGGTCACGGCGGCGTACCTTGTGGCGGGAAAAGCTGTTTGACGCGGGTAAGTAAGGAAGAAGAGTATGGGGCGCTCGATCGCGCAGCTGACGCCTTGAGCGGAGGGCTCGGGGAATATCTGCAGCTGGGGGCAGGATAAAGCAGAGCTGGCAATGCAAAAGACGGACCCCTGGAGCTGAGGACCCGGGGTGCGCTGCACTGTCCGGGTGTGGGCTCAGCGGCGTGCACGCGAGCCGGGCTGGAGGAGCGGGAGGTGCGGGGCGCTTGTGTTTGCTCGCTGTTCAAGAGACAAGGCGACAGTATTAGAAAGTCCGGTAAGAAGTAGGAATGAGCCGGGAGTAGTGGCGCACTTTTATCCCCCGCATTCGGGAGGCAGAGGCAAACGGATCTCCCGAGTTTGAGCCTAGTTTAGTCTACAGAGTGAGTTCCAGGATAACCAGGGATACACAGGGAAACCCTACCTCAAAAACCCAAATTAAAAAAAAAAAGTAGGAATGGGGGAAAAAGTAATGCCTCAGAGCCTTTCCTTTTTTCTTAGTGCGTGCGCGTGCTCTATGGTGCACACGTGGAGATCTGAGGACAACTTTGTGGCGTTGTCTCTCCATCATGTCAATTCCCTATGATCTAACTCAGGCTGTTCGGCTTGGCCAACAAGCTCAATTATCCATTCCTCTGACACACCGGGCCCCATGTGATGCTTTATATAATAAATAAAACAAGCCAAATTGATACTAGATGGGGCAATCTGCTTACCCAGCCTGGTGTTTGGTGGGGGAGGTGAGACATATCCCACAGTCCCAGAGCAGCTGTCACTGCATGGTCCCAGAGGAGGAACCAGGCATGAAGCTGGCAGTGTGTGAGATACCCTGGAGAAAATGAATGGTTACTGTGTTAGTGTACCACCGTCACCACAATGTGAGTGGGAGTCAAGACACCTGTCCTGCAGGATGCTGTAGCTTCAGAGACCATCCCTCTAGTGAGTGGGTCTGACTGTTCTGAGGGGAAGGGGAAAGTTGTGCCTCCAAGATAGTTATCTTGGGAACATCCCTGTCCGCGAGATAAGGGGAGACTGAGGTGACAGAATCAGTTTCTGGGAGCAGGAGATGCTTGAGAGGTCACCCCTCCAGGAGACGTACTGTAAAACCCAAATGAAAAGGACCTCACCGATCCGTGGAGAACTGCAGACGCACCCCAAATCACTCACGAGAAACACAACTTGATGCAAATCGCAAGAGGTTTACTGGCTAGCCAGGGCTGTCTTTCCTTCAAGCCCGTGCAGGGGCAGCGGAATTCAGCAAAAGAACAAAAGAAGTTTACAGCTTTTAAGGGGGAATCTACAAACCAGGTGGGGGTGGAGTTAGGGAAGGGGGAAGGCTGAGAGTCGAGTTAGGGAAGGGGGAAGGAAGGGGAACAGGTCACTAGGTCATCGATACATTTGATCTCAAATTCCTAAGATGGATGGTGTGTCACTTTATAATTGGCTATTTCGAACCAGTTTCACACTATATATCATGAGCTCCAGTTCAAGGGGGTCAGGCTTATCTCAAACTTTTAGCATCCTGGCACCAACTGTCTCAGGGCTGTTAGTTCAAAGCCCGGCCAAGCTAATCTCGGGCCCATAGCATCCTGACACCATGAATCTTAAGGCTTGTTTAGTTAGGGCCATCTGTTCAAATGGTCAGCTAATTTCCTGGGACGGAGGCAACACAGTGTTTGACTTACAGGTTTTTATGTCTTTGCTTTTAAGAGTAGGGTTCAGGGGATCAACTTATGATTTTTCTATCTTTCAGTACAGGAGTACTTAGATCTGGCAGCCCTGGAGGAGATGACATGAAACAATTGTTCAGCTTTTGGAGGCAGGAGGATGGCAAGTTCTAAGCCTGCTAGGGCATCTTAGTGAGACCTTGAATCAAAATGAATAAAAAGAGGGCTGGGATGTAGTTAGTGGTGCAGCCTAGAATCCCACCCCAGTCAGGGCCTGGGTGTGTCTCAGTGTCGAGCCCCGCTGAGTTAAATCCCCAGAGCTCCACTGGCTTTTGAGACTCTGGCTTTATAGTTCAGATTTGGCTTTGAATTTGCCCTGAGGTATACAGCTTGGATTATGGGTGCTGCCAGACCCAGTGTGGATTGGTTTATATTGGCATGTTGTGAGTGAAGTTATAGCATTGCCTTCCCACTCTGGTGTGTGGGAGGAGCCAGCTCTACTGCTTCCCCTGCCTTCTTCCAGGACCTGGTGAGGGAGGTGCAGAGCAGAGCCACGTCCCCTTGTTTGGAGTCAGTGGTCCTCAGTGGTGTCCAGCGGCTTTGTTTGTGCAGCACATGTACCGTGTTTCGGTTGAGCTGTTTGGAAGTTGTAGCTGGGATGGTACTTCACCAGCATCCTATCCAGAATCCGCCAACAGCGGCATCCACCTGCATCAGCACAGCCGAGCGAGCTAGTCTGCCAACTCAGCATGGGACAGTGCAGGCAGTTCCTAGCACACACAGTCAGTCCACAGCCACACCTGCCTGCCTCTCCTGGGCTGGTTCAGTGGCTTTTTCTATACTTAGGGGCCTGACATGGTACCTGCAGTCCCTACCCCAAGCCCGGAGCCTTACTCCTCAGCTTTTTAAAGTCTGATCTTGCAGTGCAGTGTGGGGCTAAGCTTGAACTCATGATCCTCCTGTCTGAACTTCCCAGCTAGCTAGCTGGAGGATAATCCTTCCTTTAGATGTCTTTGTGGGTTTGTTTTTTTTTGTTTTTTTGTTTTTTTTTTTAAATATTAAACAAAAGTAAAAAAAAAAACAGGCCATTCCACACCTTGATTTACCTACTAGAGACAAAGCCTCTTTGAGACCTTTCATTTTACCGGATGGCTTCCTCATTTCTTTATACAGCTGCATAGTACTCCATTGAATGGTATTAAGGGACTCTTGAAACTGTCCCCCTGTGGAGGACATTTAGGTGGTTTCCAGTCCTTAGGGATTTTAAACAATGGCACCGGAAATAACCTTGTAAAAGCAGGTTCTTCACAGGCCCTGATCTCCTCCGGTCAACTCTCACACATGGAATCACTCACAGGTTTTAACACCTGTGTTTTTTTGACTGCCATGTGATTTATATATGGTCAGCTGCACAACTGTGTGGAAGGCAAACACCATCCAGAACATTCCTTGGTACATCCTTAAATGCCATCAGTCTCCTTGCTCTCTAGAAGCTAGCAGTCTTGTGGCTGGTACTCAGGACCTGTTTTGCCCAAAAACTTCGTAGGATTGATTTACTTATACTTTGAGTGTTTGCCTGTGTGTGCATATGTGCACAGGGCACACGTAGTAGCTGAAGTACCCCTGCAGTCAAATCCTCTAGAATTGGAGTGACTGATGAGCTGGTTCTGGGAGCTGAACCCAGGTCCTCTGCAAGAGCAGCCAGTGCTCTCAACCGGCTCACCTGCCCCAAAGAATTTTCTTTTAAAATTTTTCTTGTTAGTTGTTTGTGTGTATGCAATTTCCCCTGAGGCCAGAAAGAGGGCGGCAGAGTCCTGGAGCTGGCCTTACAGACAGTTGTGTGGTGGTTCTGGGAAGAGAAGGAACTTTGGTTTTCTTTTGCAGAACAAGCCTTACTTTTAATTACTTGAAAACGTGTATAAGCTGGACTGTGGTGATGCACACCTTTAATCCCAGCACTTGGGAGGCAGAGGCAGGCAGATTTCTGAGTTTGAGGCCAGCCTGGTCTATAGAGTGAGTTCCAGGACAGCCAGGGCTACACAGAGGAAACCCTGTCACAAACAATAACAACAAAAAGTTTTATATTCTTTTTTTCTGACTGTGCATGTGCCTTTGACAAATTTTCAGTGACTGTTCCTCCATAAGGAAAGCACGTTGACCCTGTAACAGACACGGCACACATGGGATCTTGCAGGTTCTGCTGATGTGAGTGATCACTAGAGATGGGATTCCATCCCTAGTGATGGGATTCGGTACAACCTCATTCATTTTATTACGTGCTGAATTGTAGGAATGTCAACATGGTGTAGCAAGTGCTAGACCATGTTGAGTTGCTCTGGGCACACAGACAACCCCTTTAGCCCCTGAGAAAGGGTTTCTCTGCGTAACCCTGGCTATCCTGGAATTCAATCTGTAGATCAGGCTGTCCTCATGGTGTGTACTACCACGACTCAGCACAGGTCCCCCTTTTAAGCTAGTGAGTGTAGTCAGGGCTGTTTATAGAGCATGTATGAGGGACTGTTTACAGTTTACAGGAACGTGGGTGGCTGCCCTGCTAACAGGCATTTTTATAACTTGGTACATAAGGTGGTGGCATCCATCGCAGTGGGAAAGTGGGCTGCTTGTGTGTTCACAGCCAAGGCAGCTGCTGCCAGAAACACTGGGTTCACTACCTGTGTGGTTCTAGGTTGGCTTTGGGGTGTTATCTGTTGCTGACAGTTCTGTGCTGTCTCACAGTTCTGGTTTCACTTGGGGTGTTAGTCCACAGTGTGAGCAGTTTGGTTGGCAATGTCCTCCTGGGTGTTTTAAGGTCTACTTGCTTCCTGGTGATAGTCCCCAGCCGGTGACACTGTGGGGAGATAAGTAGCCATGCAAGTAACTCCATCATTGGACACATGATGGATTCATAATTCGTGCTCATACGTGGATATGTGTGGATGCCAGAGGTCAAGCCTGAATATCATGCCTCAGGCACTGCCCGCCTTGGTTTTGAGAAAGGGTTTCTCTCTGACATGGAGACTTCTCGTTGCCTCCTCGGAGACCTGAGAGAAACAGCCAGGTCTAATTTGGCTCAGAGCTTCAGTTTGTGTCACTGGGCTTCGCTGGTTTTGAGGGGTTGAGGAGGCTGGGGCCTAGCCAGCCTTCAAAGACAAGTTCCTAGAGACCTACTTCCTCTTGGGTCTCCCATCAGTTTATGAATACAGGGATTGGGGAGATGACTGAGTAGGTATCCCAGCACTGAGGAGGCAGAAACAGGCGGATCCTGAGGCTGGATCCAGGCCAACTTCAGGTCAGAGGGAGAGAACAGGGGAATGAGCTTCTACCTAGACTTTATCGAGCCCCAACGTGCCCACAGATGGATTGTAAGCGGCGACAAGGACCGGGCTCTGGGGTGCCCCCAAAGCGGGCTCGCGGGGGCCTCTGGGATGAGGACGAGCCACCGCCATCGCAGTTTGAGGAGAACCTGGCGCTGCTGGAGGAGATCGAGGCTGAGACTAGGCTGCAGGAGGCAGAGGAAGAGCTGCAGCTGCCCCCAGAGGGCACTGTGGGTGGTAGGCCCCGCCTTTCAACCCATCCCTCCCGCATGTAGAGATACTGAGAGGTGGCTTGCATCTACCAAGGGTTTCTTTCTTGGACCCTGTGTTGGGGGCAGGGGTTGGGGTGTCCCTCCTGGCTGGCAGCTTGCTTTTCCAGGGGTGGGGGGATGGGGTTCTTGCCATTGCCATGTTGGTTTCAAACTCCTAGACTTGAGTAATTCTCCTAGCTCATCTCTCCAGGGTCTAGGCTGCACTTCCTGGTTGGTCAGTTTTAGCCCTTGACCCCTGGTCTTTCCTACCACCTAACCCAGACCACCACCTCCACCCAGCTTTCCCCTGTGAGCAAAGGGTAGTTGCTTCCGTGGAAGACCCATCCATGGAGCCTCTCATTTCCATCCAGGGCAGTTTTCCACTGCAGACATTGACCCACGGTGGCTGCGGCCCGCCTTGCGTGCCTTGGACCCCAGTACGGAGCCCCTGATCTTCCAGCAGCTAGAGATTGACCACTATGTGGGTGAGTTGACAGGGGCTGCCCCAGCACCAGGGGTGCACAGGGTCACCACTGCCTTGGCCGAGCCAAGTCAGGTGGGATGTGATTCACCTCATTCGTTCTCTGTGGGAGCAGGGCTTTAAGTGCTGTAAACTTGATACCAAGCCTGATTCCCATCCTCGTAACTCACACAGAGAAAGGAGAGAACCAGCTCCCAAAGGTGTCTTTTGCTCTCCACACTCATCAGCAAATAAATGTTACTAGAATATTCCACTGTGGGGATTAGGATGCACACAACTCAGTGGTAGAGCTCCTGCCTGCCTGGAATCTCTCCTTGAGGGTTGGGGTGTGACTCTAAGTAGCCACTGATTCTATTCTCAGTACCCCAAGGGAAAAATCGTATCTCACTGTAATGGCGGCCCTGCGTCTGTGGGTGGAGAAGGGCATTAGGAAGGACCGTGAAGAATGACCTCCCAAGGCTTCAGTGACAGGCCTTGGGTGGAAACCTCGGGACCTGAGGGATATTCTCTGACCCCCTCCCCTAGGCTCAGCACCACCCCTGCCAGAAGGGCCCCCGCCATCCCGTAACTCAGTGCCTATACTGAGGGCCTTTGGGGTCACCGATGAGGGCTTCTCCGTCTGCTGCCACATCCATGGTTTTGCCCCCTACTTCTACACCCCTGCACCTCCGGGTGAGTGTCCCTGACCCATGGGGCTTGTTCCTGGGCTCCAGAACTTCTTTTGCTCTTCTGACCACCAGCCTCCCACACCAGGTTTTGGGGCTGAGCACCTGAGTGAGCTACAGCAGGAACTGAACACAGCCATCAGCCGAGACCAGCGCGGTGGGAAGGAGCTCTCAGGGCCAGCTGTGCTGGCTATAGAGCTATGCTCCCGTGAGAGTGAGTGTGGTGTGGGGACCAGCGGGTGGTGGGTAGGGAGCCCTGGTAGGTGCCAACCTCCTTTTCTCTGCAGGCATGTTTGGGTACCATGGTCATGGCCCTTCTCCATTTCTCCGCATCACCCTGGCACTACCCCGCCTTATGGCACCAGCCCGCCGCCTCCTGGAACAGGGTGTCCGAGTGCCAGGCCTGGGCACCCCGAGCTTCGCACCCTATGAAGCCAATGTGGACTTTGAGATCCGGTGCTGTCCTGTCTCCCCTTTGCCCTACTCCTACCCCAGCCCCCTCAGGTGGCCCTTGCCAGCTGACACGTCGCTCTTCCAGGTTCATGGTGGATGCTGACATCGTGGGATGCAACTGGTTGGAGCTCCCAGCTGGAAAGTACGTCCAGAGGAGAGAAAAGAAGGTACGAGCTCCCAGGGGCGGGGGCGGGGGCAGGGAGCCAGGACTCACTGCCAGTGTTGCTCCTACCATGTGCCTTTCCCCAGGCTACACTGTGTCAGCTGGAGGTGGATGTTCTGTGGTCAGATGTCATCAGTCACCCACCAGAAGGGCAGTGGCAGCGCATTGCACCTCTTCGCGTGCTCAGCTTTGACATCGAATGTGCTGGCCGAAAAGGTCTGTCCCGAGAGCCTGGGCTCCTCCTCTCTCTCTGGACATTGGTGATGTGCCAGGCCCCTGTGGAGGGGTGAGTGGGTGGAAGGAATGCTCCCTACAGGAAGAGCTCTGAGTGCAAAGGCACCAGGGCCTCAGGCTGTTCCACCCATTTGGCTGGAACAGGGAGCTGGAACTGAGAGGCGGTGAGCAGGTGTGGGGACAGTGGATGGACTGGGACAAGGGAAGAGCAGGAATGAGGTCCCTGTCTCCTCCTCTCCGCAGGGATCTTCCCTGAGCCTGAGCGTGACCCTGTGATCCAGATCTGTTCTCTGGGGCTGCGTTGGGGCGAGCCAGAGCCATTCTTGCGCCTGGCACTCACGCTGCGGCCCTGTGCCCCCATCCTGGGTGCCAAAGTACAGAGCTATGAACGGGAAGAAGACCTGCTCCAGGTGGGTCTTCCCTTTTCAGGCACTGCTTGTCCTGTGTCTCCAGCCATATGACCCTTCTCTATAGTGACACCATGTTCTTGGGGTTGGGGACTTTGCATTTTGGGACTAAATATTTTCCTGAGTTCCGTGATATTCTTGCGAATGCTGAGGTTGTCTTGAATATTCTGGAAATGAAGGTATCTGAGGCAAAGACAACTTGGTTGTCTTTTGTGTTCCCGCCACAGGCCTGGGCCACCTTTATCCTTGCCATGGACCCTGATGTGATCACCGGCTACAACATTCAGAACTTTGACCTCCCATACCTCATCTCTCGGGCACAAACCTTGAAGGTGAGGGGAGCCTCCTCCGACATCTTTCCCGCCGAGGCCATTCTTGCCCTAGGCCAGGTGGCTGCTCCGGAGTCCCAGGTGTACCTTCACCCACTCTAGCTGGAGGCAGAAGTGTGTTGACAGGAGGTGCCTTGAAAATACTGACTCCACACTGTCACTGTCACTGCCATTGTGGCAAGACCTTTAGAGTTCACTGGCGAGGGGTGAGGGGAGTGAGGGCATGGGAGAAGGAAAGGGACGCTCGTTTTGGTGCATGGCAGAGGCTGGGTGCTCTTGAAAGGGGACACATGAGACTTTTCCCATGAGCCCCTGTAACCAGCTGCACACTGTCCTGGGGGTGGGGGTGGGGGTGGGGGTGGGGGTGGGGGTGGGGGTGGGGGTGGGGGTGGGAAGAGGCTGATGCTGGTGTTTTGTGAGCCTGAGGGTAGGCAGGCCCTTTCTGAGCCTGGTTCTAATTGTATGCTTCCTGGCCTGCATCTGCTTGGGCCTTTCTTCTGTGCCTCAGTGAAGTCTTCCTTGGTCCTGGGTGATGCACAGAGGGGAATCAGCGTTATTTGGGGGGTTCAGTTCAGCCCAAATAGGATATACTGTATCGTTTTTCTGCTCTCTGCGTCTGTAGCCCATTTGGTGATGGGTAAGCAGAGCAGACTTCACTGCCCAGCTGCAGGGAGACAACCAGCCCTCATGTCCTGGGTGCCTCACCCTCAACCACCCCCCCCCAAGACTCCCTCTTTCTGCTGGTCTGTACCCCAGCGCTACTCCTGTTGGCTTCCCTCTGCCCTCCCCATTCCCCTCCCCAGGCACAGTGCTTGTCTCTACCTATAGCCCATCAGGCCCCCAGCCTCTCCATCTCCCCAGGGCTAGAGCTCCCTACTCTGTCCCTGATCTATACCTCATCCCACCCAAGCGGTCTCTGCCTGCAGGTAGTCTTCTCCAGACCCAGGAGTGCCATGGCTGGTCCCTGTCCCTGTTCTGAGGCCCTAAGGCTAGGTTCAGAGTTGGGCTGAGCAGTCTGCACCATAGCAAGGCTCTCCCTGATGTTGCTTTTCAGGTGGACCGCTTCCCTTTCTTGGGCCGTGTGACTGGTCTCCGCTCCAACATCCGTGACTCCTCCTTCCAATCAAGGCAGGTTGGCCGGCGGGACAGTAAAGTGGTCAGCATGGTGGGTCGCGTTCAGATGGATATGCTGCAGGTATGTTTGTAGGAAACCCACTCACCCTCCCTCACCCCACCCCCAACACTGTGCCTTAAAACAGAAGCTCCACCCACCTGAGGCTCCACCCTGACCCACCACCTAAGTACCACAGACCCTTTAGACCCCATCCCATAACTCTTGAGGCTGCACCCAAGAAATCCTTCCCCACATCTCTGAGGCCCCGCCCCGCCCAGGTGCTGCTTCGGGAATACAAGCTCCGCTCGTACACGCTCAACGCTGTCAGCTTCCACTTCCTGGGTGAGCAGAAGGAGGATGTTCAGCACAGCATCATCACCGACCTGCAGGTGCGGCCACTCCACCAAGCCCCTTCCTGCCAAGCCCCTAGCTGAGCCCCTGGCTGACCCCTGACCCCACATGCCCATCCTCAGAATGGGAACGAGCAGACACGCCGCCGGCTGGCCGTGTACTGCCTGAAGGATGCCTTTCTGCCACTTCGACTCCTCGAGCGCCTTATGGTGCTGGTGAACAACGTGGAGATGGCTCGTGTCACGGGCGTACCCCTTGGGTACCTGCTCACCCGAGGCCAGCAGGTCAAGGTTGTGTCTCAGCTGCTTCGCCAGGTGAGTGGCTGCACATTATTGGCCACACATGTGTACACACCCTCCCTGGTACCCGGATACTCACTCCACCTTTCTCCAGGCCATGCGCCAGGGGCTGCTGATGCCCGTGGTGAAGACCGAGGGAGGTGAGGACTACACGGGGGCTACTGTCATTGAGCCCCTCAAAGGGTAAGAATCCTGCTGGGAACAGTGTGGCACTTGTCATCCCAGCACTCAGGAGGAGTTCAAGGCCAGCCTGGACTACTTGAGACCCTGGATATAAGGATGTTAAAAAGTCGGGGACCAAGGGTAGAGGCTGGGTGGGGCTGACTTCCCCAAATTCTCCATCAGGTACTATGATGTCCCCATCGCCACCCTGGACTTCTCCTCCCTGTACCCATCCATCATGATGGCCCATAACCTGTGCTACACCACACTGCTCCGGCCTGGGGCTGCCCAGAAGTTGGGGTATGCTGCCTTTATCCAGGGTGCTCCCCCAAACCACCCTGAGCCCTGGTTTCAGGGCTTGCTAGATCAGGGCCAGGGAAAGGGAGACATGGGAGTTAGGAATTCGACAGGCTGTGGTTGGCGGCTATTGGAGAGGCTGAAGCAGGTCCTGGGGGGAGGCTTGCAGAACGAGGTAGACCTGGGGAGGAATCTGGGAAAAGGCAGGCTACTGGAGAGCTAGGTAGTTCAGAAGCCCAGCCTCCTCCTGTATCTCCTTCCCCAGCCTTAAAGCAGATGAGTTCATCAAAACACCCACTGGGAATGAATTTGTGAAGTCGTCTGTACGGAAGGGCCTCCTGCCCCAGATCCTGGAGAATCTGCTGAGTGCCCGGAAGAGGTGACTTGTGGGTTCTGCCCAGTTCCCCTGGACTGACTTAGCCCTGGTATTCTGCAGCTATGTCTGCATTAAATGAGGCTCCTCTCCAGGCATCACCCTGTGTCTAATGGGGCCGCATTCTGAGCTGTGTGCAGTGCATCCAGCTATATGTGGCATCCCTTTTCAGTCAGGCATCCTGACCAGTGTCCATGCCTGGGTCCCCTTGAATAGCCTTCATCCTGCCTCCACCTAGGGCCAAGGCTGAGCTGGCTCAGGAGACAGACCCCCTGCGGCGACAGGTCTTGGATGGACGGCAGCTGGCACTAAAAGTGAGTGCCAACTCTGTGTATGGCTTCACTGGTGCGCAGGTGGGCAAGCTGCCATGTCTGGAGATCTCCCAGGTGAGCCCTTGGGACCCCGATGGGCAGCTGGGTTACTGTTCACCTGCATTGAGGGGTCAGTTGGTGGGGGGGTAGTATGGCAGGAGCCACAGATGTCAGACCATGTTCTGTACCCTATGTACAGAGTCATCAGAAACTAGAGTACCTGTCCTTGGGACTTCTTGCTTACAGTTTAGTAGGACAGGGACTCTGGTCAGGTCATGTTTATGGTGCAGTAGCTTACAGGGCTCTGCCAGTGGCTTAGGATATGTTCAGGATACTGGGTCACTGGACACCCCTACCCTAGCACTGTCCCTGTGTTCACCTCTCCTCTCCCACATCCCTGTGGACGGTTGGGGCGGAACAGGAAAGAACTGCTCCACCTCCCTTGCCAACATGGCAGCTCTCGATTCAGACAGAAACAGATTAGAAGTGAGAGAATGTGAGGTCTAAGGTGCAGCCATGCGTGGTCTGTGAGGGAGCCTGAGGTGCTGCCACCCAGTCTGGTCACAGAGCTGGTACCCTGACTGTCTCAGCAGTGAGAAGTAGTATGTCAGGAGCATTTATCTCAGGAGGGCCCAGAGCAAAGTGGCCAGATCTCCACAGGATGGGCTACAGGGTAGAGAGGCTGCGTGCCTAACAGAAGCTACTGTGTACTCCAGCTCCGTAATCCCACAGTCCGTCACCTCACCTTGTGAGCAAAGATCTCTGGTGTGACTCAAGGGCTCAGGGAAGCTGAGTGCTTGGAAGACTGCCCAGGCACTCAGGGTGTCTCCCAGGAGCTGGGCCCCTAGCCAGACCCACCTCTGCTACAGTCACCTCCTGCCTGCCTGCCTGCCTGCCTGCCTGCCGTCCTCATTCCTAGCATCCCATAGAGATGGGGTGGGTGTTGGGACCTCAGGCCAAAGGAGACACTGATAACCCTGTCTCTGCCTCTCATGCCTCTTATGGCAGGATAACAAGCTACTGAGTCATTCCAGAATAAACTGTGAAAAAAAGCACAAAGCAGCAGGTGCAGAGAAGACAAGTCAGGGGTGGGTTCCTCAGATGTCCCATGACCTCATGAAACCCAGGCAGACAGAGAGCATTCTGCTTGTCATGCCCCAGTACCCAGCCAGCCTCATCCCCAACCGTAAAATGGCACAGACATCAGGGTGTGGTGATGTCAGCCTATACTTCCATCTATTTGTGAGGCCGAGGCGAGAGGCCTGTCAAGGCAAGAGGCTTCAGGAAGTTCAAAGCTAGGTGGCTTACACGCTCTCTTGAAATAAAAAAAAAAAAAAGACTGGAGCCGTGCGGTGGTGGCGCATGCCTTTAATCCCAGCACTTGGGAGGCAGAGGCAGGCGGATTTCTGAGTTCGAGGCCAGCCTGGTCTACAGAGTGAGTTCCAGGACAGCCAGGGCTACACAGAGAAACCCTGTCTCGAAAAAACCAAAAAAAAAAAAAAAAAAAAAACACTGGGGATAATAGCTCAATGGTACAGCCCCTTAAAATCCTCCAGTGAGGGGCTGGGTGGCCCAGTGGTAAAGCCTCTGTTTACTCTGCATGAGACCCTGGCTGCATTCCTGGGGGGGGGGGATGTTTCGTTGTCCTCTGAGAATGTACACACTCTGGAGCAGCACTCACCTGTTTGATAGGCTGACTGTGTGCGGTCCATGATGCTTGAGAGTTCAGGGGTGTGTCCTCCCCAAGCTGGATCTGCTGCGGATAGCTTCTGTGTTCTCATCCTCCCTGGTTTTGCCCCTAACAGAGTGTCACTGGGTTCGGGCGGCAGATGATTGAGAAAACCAAGCAGCTAGTGGAGTCCAAGTACACCCTGGAAAATGGCTACGATGCCAACGCCAAGGTCAGGGCCTGGTCACGCCTGCCCGCTCTCCAGGGTCCCCGGGCTTCCTACCACAGCAGCTCCTGGGTTGAGAGAGACGTCCCTCCCGCGTGTACCCTGGCAGGTGGTCTACGGTGACACTGACTCTGTGATGTGCCGATTTGGTGTCTCCTCTGTGGCTGAGGCAATGGCTCTGGGGCGGGAGGCTGCAAACTGGGTATCCAGTCACTTCCCATCGCCCATCCGGCTGGAGTTTGAGAAGGTACGTGTATCCCCTGTACTCAGCCCAGTGGAGACATTAGGGGTCTTAGCAGTTAGTGATGGTCTCTTACGACAGTGCAGTGGTGTGGGGATCCTTAGGCTGGGAGTCTTGCAGTGTTCTGGATTCTAGCTGAGGCCTCTGTTGTGCAAACCAGTGGTACATTTAGGATCTCCATGTGTGTGGCTCCAGTCCTCACCAGATGCACAAACATATGCCTGTGGCTGCTCATCCAGGGCCGTCTCAGCTCAGGACTCACTTGATCCTGTCTTCTCCCATGGCTGTAAGGCTTTACAGTGTCACCTGTCTGGATTTCATAATTTATGGGCCAGCTGTAGGGCTATGGCATTATGTTTCTGAGGTGCTGGTGAGTGTTGGGCCTTAGGATTCATTTCACCAAGGTCAAGGGCCCTTCCTTGCCTGTTGTGTTTTTGATGGGTCTCGGGATTCAGGGAGGAGGAAAGTGCACAGGCTCACCACCCATGGGTCCTTTCCAGGTTTACTTTCCGTACCTGCTCATCAGCAAGAAGCGTTATGCTGGTCTGCTCTTCTCCTCCCGCTCTGATGCCCATGACAGAATGGACTGCAAGGGCCTGGAGGCTGTGCGCAGGGACAACTGTCCCCTGGTGGCCAACCTTGTTACATCCTCTCTGCGCCGAATTCTCGTGGATCGGTGTGTGTGTGTGTGTGTGTCCCACCTAGACCAAGAAGTCAGCCTCCCTCAGGCCCAGGAGCCTGCACCCTCGTATCCCACTTTGGGAACACAGGTGGCTTGGGGGTGGGGCAGTGGTCAGTCAGGCTGACAGCTGTGATTGCCTGTGGCCTTTCCCGCCTCTGCACTTAACCCCAAGCCCAGTATCAGCCCATAGTGCACGATGCCTAGATCCCAGCTGGTAAAATTGCAGCCCCATCCCGAGTAGTGCCTGGTAACGTCCTCTCTTTCAGGGATCCTGATGGTGCAGTAGCCCATGCTAAGGACGTCATCTCGGACCTGCTGTGCAACCGCATAGACATCTCCCAACTGGTCATCACCAAAGAGCTGACCCGTGCCGCAGCAGACTACGCTGGCAAGCAGGCTCATGTGGAGCTGGCAGAGAGGTGGGCAGCCGCACAGCCTCCTGCAGCTGGGTCCACCCCGCCCTCCCCAAACCTCATCCAACTCCCCTTCCACAGGATGAGGAAGCGTGACCCCGGCAGCGCGCCCAGCCTGGGTGACCGAGTCCCCTATGTGATCATTGGTGCTGCCAAGGGTGTGGCCGCCTACATGAAGTCGGAGGTCAGGCCCACCTGGGCTGTGCTCCTCCCAGAATCTCACTTCTGCTTTCCTCTGGGCGGTCATACCCCTGGGCCACACTTAGTGTAGTGCCTCCCTGTGCAGAGTTGGCTGCAGTGCCCTCTCCACCCCTCCCCACCCTGGGTGCCAGCTCTATTTGTTTTTGTCATCTCCACGCCACCCAATTCTCAGCCTTGATACTTCTGACCCCTGCACCCATTCCATGGCCCTTGTCCCATGGGGAGACTGTTGGTGATCTGAGGGCCCCCACCTAGACCCGAGTCAGGCCCGTCCCTTTATCGTAGCCTGCAGGTGTTGTCTGCAGCTCTCTAGTTCCCTAGCCCATGCCCCTCTGCAGCCATTGGTGACCCTGGCCCGCCCACAGGACCCCCTGTTTGTGCTGGAGCACAGCCTGCCCATCGATACTCAGTACTACCTGGAGCAGCAGCTGGCCAAGCCGCTGTTGCGCATCTTTGAGCCCATTCTGGGTGAGGGCCGCGCAGAGTCTGTGCTGCTGCGTAAGTCAGACCCTGGGACGGAGTGTGGGCGGGGAAGGGGCAGAGACAGGGACAAGGCCATTCAGCTCCCCTCCTATAGGCGGTGACCACACACGCTGCAAAACCGTGCTCACCAGCAAGGTGGGCGGCCTCCTGGCCTTCACCAAGCGCCGCAACTGTTGCATTGGCTGCCGCTCCGTGATCGACCATCAAGGTGAGACCCGAGTTACAGCCCTTATACCCACTGGTGGGGCCCTGCTACAGAACTCCATTCTGCCTGCACTGCAGCGGAGGGTCCTCTCCCGCCCCGGGGTTCCCCAGGGGAGTTTTCCCCACACACTTGGGCCCTTGTTCTCTTGCCTCTGGGGACTTTCAGAAGCCGGGATGGGCAGCGGGTGGAGAACAGAGATGCAGGGATGGAGACAGGACCTGGCTTGGTCCCAGCACCTCTATGCTGACACCCACTCCACCCCCAGGAGCCGTGTGTAAGTTCTGTCAGCCACGGGAGTCGGAGCTCTATCAAAAGGAGGTGAGTGAGGCAGGGTGGGAGCTGGAGCATGCCTGATCCCCACGGCCATGCTCAAGCCACTGCGTCCCCAGGTGTCACACCTGAATGCTCTGGAGGAACGTTTCTCGCGCCTCTGGACACAGTGCCAGCGCTGCCAGGGCAGCTTGCATGAGGACGTCATCTGTACCAGGTGTGCCCTCCCCCTCCTGCCACCAGACTCCTGACCCAGCTGTGGGACCTCACTGCAGAATGGGCAGGGTCTGCCTGGGCTTGGTCTCCCCAGGGTGGGGCCGGGCTTTCCCCAGGGAACAGGCGGGCGGGGCGGGTTCCCACGCCAGGTGACAGCTGATACACGGCTGGCTACCTCTTAGTCCTGCCGTTATCGGCTTCCCCATGCCCTCTAAGCAAACAGCCCCCTCCCCTGGGTGGGCAGCAGGTAGGGGTCACAGTCCTAGAAACAGCCCCTGCCCACCGTCCTCCACAGTCGCGACTGCCCCATCTTCTACATGCGCAAGAAGGTGCGCAAGGACCTAGAAGACCAGGAGCGGCTGCTGCAGCGCTTCGGACCTCCCGGCCCTGAGGCCTGGTGACCTGGCAGGGGACAGGGAATAAAGCTCAGACTTTGCTACCCACCGGCTGTGTGTTGTGGTCTTTGGGAACAGGTTGGGTTTCATGGTACAGGACGTTCTGTACAAACCCCCAGAGCCCCAGTGCCTCTGCCTGTGTCCACAAAGGGCTGGCATCTCTCAGTTTTCCCTCTGAAACCTACAATAGGACCTACTACTCTGTCTTGCTCCTCCCCAGGGGACTGGTGGTCGCCCAACTGGCGTCAGGTGCTGTCCTGTTTTCCTCCATGCCTGGGGCAGCCCCTAGCACATAGGCTTCTACACCTCCGAGCAGCATGGGCACCTCCCTGTCACGCCACAGCCACAGAGGTGCCTCCTCCATAGGGTCCTGGTGGTCTATCTGCCTGGGGAGATTTCCTGTCAGTCCTTACAGCTGGCCCTGGCCCTGACTGCCCCGTGCCATCCTGCCCTGGTCACCGTTGGTCCCTCTGGCATCCTATCTCCAGGTCCTACAAGTCCTTTCTCTCCCCTTTCTCAGCAATTCCCTCCACTTCTCCGTGTCAGCCTTCCATCCCCAATGGTGGGGATCCCCAAATCCAGATGGCTCCTAGGCCCACCCTCCCTGCCATGTGACCAGAGGGTTGTGCAATACAGACCCCTCCCAGAGGGGATTTTTGAGGAGGGCCCCCATGGCCCGCCCCTGGGGGGGTGGGGTGGGCGGAGGTTGGGCCAAATATATATAGGAGTGGTGGCCAGAGACAGCCTAGCCTGCTCTGAACCACCATGCTTGCTCTGGAGGCTGCACAGTAAGTGGGTAACCCCCAAACCTGTTCTTGGGACCCCCACCCCACTCAGCATCCTCAGCTTCTGTGGCACCCAGAGGCAGGTGATAAGGGTGATTCTCCATCAGCACTGTCTTCCTAGACAGGGTTCCAAAGATGGCATGTAGGTGTGACATCTGTCCCCAGAGTGTTGCATGGTTCATTTTCTGGCACTGCACCTTGAGTTTTGTCTGTCTCTGGTTTCTTCTGTCCAGCCATTGCCTTTGGTTCCTGGTTCTACCCTGGCTGCCCATCCTAGCGCACAAAAAATGTGCTGCTCTGCGCATTTCCCCTTACTGTGTTCCTTTCTAGCCCGGCTCTTCAGTCCATTGGTGCTCCTAGTCTCAGCCAGACTTACTAAGACACTCAAACCTAGTCCTCTGGCCACCCTGTCCCCAGCTGTCTGGGGACTTTCTCCCCTACTTTCCCTGCCTCCCCCAGTGTCTGTGCATGCAAATCCCAGGGAGAGTGGGAGACATTTGCCTGGCACCCGCCCCCTACTTCCTGTCCTGATAGGGGTGTGGGGTGATTGGTGGGGGTGGAGGGGGAAGGCTGGGCGCACACAGGGACAGCCTACAGACTGCAGAGCTGTGGTGGGTGATCACAGCTGCCGCCACCTCCCCTCTGGGCCCCACAACCACTTTGAAACTCAGGTGGCTGAGGGCGGCCCTGACATGCCCCTGTGTCTCTCTCCTGCCAGGCTGGATGGCCCACACTTAAGCTGTTTGGTGAGTTGGAGGCCCCTGGGGGATGGAGTGGCCCGGCATGGCCCATGGGAACT
The DNA here is from genome assembly GCF_011762505.2 of Arvicanthis niloticus. Classification (NCBI taxonomy): domain Eukaryota; kingdom Metazoa; phylum Chordata; class Mammalia; order Rodentia; family Muridae; genus Arvicanthis; species Arvicanthis niloticus. Next base: position 18,217,571 of record NC_047658.1, on the reverse strand, counting down.
AACCTTACTAAGATCATCTACTTCTGCCTCAGTTTCCAGTCTCTGTCTCTCTGTCTCCCCTGACCCCTTCCCTACCACACCTCTCTGCAATTTTTCTCAAACCTGGGGCTACTTCCATGACCTTGTATAACTGTCTATCTCGTGCTCTTCCTGTACAGCCCCTTCTTTGGGGTTACGGATCTTCCATCTTTTAACTGTAGTATTTTGGACACTTTTCCCCAACATTTTTTTAACTCATAACCCAGCAACAAGACTTTTCCTATGGTGGTGGAGAAGCCCTTTCTGCTTTGAGTTTTGTTGGCCTTTGTTGGTTTGGTTTTGTTTTGACTGGTACAGGATTTCTCCTGTCTGGCTTTCAGACCCCCTAGCTGCCCCTCAGAGTATTGGGGATGTCCATGAGAGACACCTGACTTGTAAGTTGTTTAAAGTTGATGTCTTAGGTGTGTTTCAGTGAGTGCCTTCATGATATATACCTCTGTAGCCATTACCAGGCCCAGATCTAAAAAAATTTTCCATTGTTCTGGAGTTCTTTCCCAGGCAGTCTCATCCAATATTTTATGCTGGTTCATTTGAACCTTTAAAGTGACTTATATGTAGGTCTTTGGACACCTGACCTCTTTCCTTCCATGGTGTGTTAGGTACCCATTCTTTCCCTTTACTGCATGGTCCACTGCCCATCAGAATGGCCATAGTTTGCTTATCCCTCTTGCTGAGATGCTTGTGATCTGAGGTCTGAGCAGAGCCTCAGGATGCTCTGTGCATACAGGTTTCCATCTCCCCTGCGTGAACAGGAGGGATGTGCAGGAGTCAATGGGCAAGTATCTGCTTCAGGTCTAGTCTCCACTGCCTCTGCAATGGCCGTCCGTGGCTGAAGCAGCACACAGTTGTTGAGATGAACTGGTATCCTGGATTAAAGAAGGTGGTGAATGCCTGTCCCCCATACTTGGAGGATGAGGCTAAACAGTTCTGGGCCAGCCTGGGCCAGCCTGGGCTACAGAGGGAGTTTCTGGCATACCAGTTGCTTACTGGAAACTACAAGGTTTTCTTGAGGGTCAGAGCCTTGGCAGATGCTAGCTTCTGGGTGTGTCTTATTCATGGATATAGGGTCTGTGTGTGTTTGTTTCCGTCCCCATTTCCTTCTCTCACCTGTCTGTCAGTCTTCCCCAAGGTTGGGGAGGGAATGTCTCCAAGGCCTGAGATGACCCTGTCCTCACTCCGGCAGTACCCAGAAGGTGTCTTCTATGACCTGGACAGCTGCAAGCCCTTCAGTTACCCAGATTCAGATGGGGGCCTTGGTGAGTAACCCCAGCTTCATACCACCTTGGGCCCAGTTCACAGAGGGTGATCTGAGGCTCATGGGAGCTCTCCCCCAGCATGGCAGCCCCTCCCCAAACTACCTCCTTCCCCTCCTCCCGCCCATCTGCTCCCCTATGCAAATTCTGGGGTCAGCGATTTGCACAGCTTACAAAGGCCCCTCTGTGTGGGACCTTGAGGGTGTGGGTCTTCTGACCTCCTTCAGCTACTAACTCTGACCCTTCTCCCAGACTGTACATGGGGCTGGACAGAGGCCGCGCCTGCCCCTGCCATCGCTCCCTATGAAGCCTTCGACCCAGCTACAGCTGCCTTTGCCCACTCCCAGGCTGTGCAGCTCTGTTATGGTCAGGGTCCCAGCTCCTCCACCTACAGCCCTGTGGGGACCCTAGACCCAGCCCCCAGCTTGGAGGCCCCAGGGCCTGGCCTCCAGGTATACCCCTCAGAGGACTTCACCAGCCAGGTGAGAAGCAGGCACAGCTTGGAGGGAGAGTTCTCACTTCACACTTCTTGTACAACCCCTGAAATGAACTTCTGGATTTGGGGGGTAGGGAGCATACAGGAACACCCTTCCAAGGTAGCTCAAGTGTCCCCTGGGCTTCCTGCTGTACACATTAATTCAGAACCCATGCCATCTACTGGCTGTACAGCTTGGGGCAACTGCCTCAGCCTCTCTATGTATTGGGACAAGAACCAAGGCCAGTGTCCACACTGTACAGGAAGATGTAGACCCAAGTAGTGAGAGCCACTGAGGTGGGGAGGACCAAGAATGATGCGCAGGCGATCCTGGGCTGAGGTGGGGAGGACCGAGGGAGTGATGTGCAGATGACCCTGGTCTCCCACAGACCCTGGGCTCCTTGGCTTATGCTCCGTACCCCAGCCCTGTGCTGTCAGAGGAAGAAGACATTCTCCTGGACAGCCCTACCCTGGAGGTCTCGGACAGTGAGTCAGACGAGGCCCTCTTGGCTGGCTCCGAGGGGAGGGGATCTGAGGCAGGTATGTGGGGTGGAGATTTAGTGGGGGATGCTGACTGGGAGTGGGGGGAGAGAATGCAGGAACAAGAGCTCCCTAAACAGTTATTAATACTTCCCAAGGAAGTTTCCAGATCCATGCTACTTGTCGCCTGTGTGACCTTGGTCAAGGACATCTGCCTTTCTGTGCCTTTGTTTCCATTGTGCACAAAGACACAGTAACAGCTAAAGGAAACCCGATACATGCCCACAGTCCCCCTCTCCTATACCTCTGTGTCTGACAGCCTTTCAATCAAATTATTCTCTGTTGGACCTCAGTTTACCATGTATAAAACCAGTCATCTTATTTATACTCCCTCCCTCACTGGAGGGATTCTAGGCACAGGGCTCAACCACTGAGCCAAATCCCAGCCCTCTTACTTTTAAAAGACACTCTCACTGATTTACTGAGGCTGATCTTGAACTTGGTGATCTTTCCTCAGCTTCTGGAGTAGTTGGAATAATAGGTCCGAGCCAACCAGACCCAACTCAGTTGTGGAAACTAAAGTGTGGCAAGGGGCCGTAGCTCTGGGGGTTCCTTTAACGGACTTCCCCCTCTTAACACTGGTATCCAACACCCTCCAGGTGCACGCAAGAAGCTGCGACTGTACCAGTTCTTGCTGGGGTTGCTCCTGCGCGGGGACATGCGAGAGTGCGTATGGTGGGTGGAGCCAGGTGCCGGCGTCTTCCAGTTCTCCTCCAAGCACAAGGAGTTGTTGGCTCGCCGCTGGGGCCAGCAGAAGGGCAACCGCAAGCGCATGACGTATCAGAAGCTGGCCCGAGCGCTGCGCAACTATGCCAAGACCGGCGAAATCCGCAAGGTCAAACGCAAGCTCACCTACCAGTTTGACAGCGCGCTGCTGCCAGGCGCCCGGCGTCCCTGAGCTCCCCGCTGGAACCCCTTTCTGAGCCCTAAGTCCCAAGGCCCATGGAGCCCCATATGGAAGGGCAGCCACGGTCCTCAGCTCTCCCCAGGGCCTCCCCAGAGTCTCTTGTGCCATGTATGGGATTCCAATCCAGGATGGTCGTGTTTGAGGGAGCATTGGCCATTCTACACGGTTCCAGAATGACAGGTTTCTCTGTGGGGGCCCCTGGTGTTGTCTACGGTTCCAGAATCCGCAGATACTTCTTATGAGCCCGTCTCACACGCCATCCCACCAGCAGGTGGCGCTGTCTTCAGTGCCCAAAGCCTGGTGTCTGTTGGCCGGATTGGGTTCCTCTGTGCTCCCCTGAGGCCCTTGTCAGATCTAAGATCTAGTTATGTTTGGAGCTCCCTGAGAACCCTTTGCCACCCGTGTGTGACTTTTCTCTGTGTCCATTTATGACTTGTTTGTTTGAGACAGGGTCTCACTATGTAGTTCAGGCTGGCCCCCAACTTGTGACAATCCTCCTGCCTCAGTCTCCAGACCAGGCGTTTTCCTTTTTTGAGAGATTTTTACTATGTAACCTAGATTGTCCTCAAGCTTGTGACGATCCTTTTGCCTCAGGCATTCCTTAGGAACCTCTGGGTTCCGTGTCTGAGATGAATTGTTGGGTAGGGTAGGGGTGGGGTGTTCAGTGAATCTTACAGGTTGTGCTCTACCCTTCTGGGGTCTTTTGATCATATGGGAAGCTCTCTAGGCTTTTAGGAGCCCTGCATTCACACACTGACTGTCTTGTTTAAGATGTGACCTGTGTGTTGTGTTTGAGGGTCATTCTGGTACTTGGCCAGTGTGGGATGTGTGGCAGAAGGTATGGCTGTGGCAAGGCCTTTGTGTGTGTGTGTGTGTGTGCCTTTTATTTTTGAGATTGGGTCTTCTGCAGCTCAGGCTGGTCTTGAACTCACTATGTAGCTGAGGATGACCTTGAGTCCTTGCTTCGGCCAGAAAGCTCAGATGTCAGGCAGCACCATATGAGTGTTTTTTTTTTTTTTTTTTTTTTTTTTTTTTTTTTTTTTTTTCCTTTTTCTTAAGTCAAGGTCTATTTGTGTAGCCCAGGCTGCTTCAAGCTCATAACACTCTTCCTGCCTCCGTGTCTGGAGTGCTAGGACATGTCTTACCACACTGTGCTTGCCCATGCCATGGCTAATAAACAGACTTCAAGAGCTGGTCACCCCCCACCCACAAGGCAGGCAAATTAAGTCCCCGCAGGTGCTTTCTTCAGAGGAAAGTCCGCTCGCTCGCACAGTAGTTTTTCAAACCAGAGGGCACTCCCACAATCCAGATATCTGAATGTGAATCTTTGGACAACTGGTGATCTCTGGCCAGCTTTCCTGGGGCTAGCCTCTGTCCAGGTATCTGCCCAGGATCCTGCCCAGTGCCTGCCTGTCTCTCACCAGTGACTTCTCACACCTGCCTGTTCAGGCCCAGTCTTTTGCCTTTCAAGTGCTGTAGGCCAAGCAGGCTCAAACTGTGGATTTCTCTTGGGCCTCCATGGCAGAATCAGAACCCAGAGCCTCGAAGCCTGAGTGAGCTGGGTCACCCAGGCTTCCGTCCTCTGAGAAACAGAAGATGAAGAGGCCCTTAAAATTCTTTGCAACCCTGATGAGCCTGTAACACACCAGAACTCATGTCTGTGGGTGGCCCGGAGGAGGAAAAGGATCATGGAAGATCCAGGCGTCCATGTGGTCAAGGCTAAACTGTACCAAATAAAATTATTTCTTCAAAACCCCACATCATCATTCTACATGCATAATAAATAAAGCCCTACATCAAAATTAAGCCATTTGAGACCCTTTATCAGAAACTGACCCCTGCCAATAGCTGAGCTCTTCTGAGACTGTGGTAGTTACAGGGAACCGGACATGGGGGAGGAAGCTGATGTGCCAGGCTGGGGCTTGAATGGCAAAATCACTGTTTCTCACCTTTCCTTTCTGCTCACCCCTCCATTCCAGACGTCTGGCTTTTGTGTGTTCGGATTTAAAGATAGGACCTTCCTTACATTGTAGTTCAGGCTGGTCTTGAAGTGCCAATGGCCCTGTCTCAGCTCAGCCTCTGGAATTCCGGGATACAGGGATGTGTCATTACAATGGGTCGCTGTGCAACTTGCCTGCTCCCTAGGGAGCGAGGTTTTTGCACAGCAACCAATGGTATCACAGGGCTTAGTGCCCCCAGAAACCGGGAAACTTCCGGCTGTTAGGGGATTTTTGGAAAGTAGAAAGGAGGGAGGGGCGCAAGAAGTAAAAAGAATCCGGGCAGATTGTCTTCGATCCCCTGGACCCTCACCTGGTCCCTTCTTCTGACACCCTCCTGGGCCAGCCACACCTGTGGTTCCCCAGTCCCTCTCCTCCTTAGCCCCTCCTCCCCGCTGGTGCTGGGAAGGAGCCGGGTCTGGGCAGCCCTCCAGGGCCTTCCCGGCCTCTCTGCACTCGGCTGGTGACGGGCAGCTGGCCAGGCCGCTCCCATGGGGACCCGGAGCAGGACAGGGCGGAAGGGACACCGAGACCTTCTCCCCGAGGCAGGCACCCGTCCTGCCTACGCGGGGAAATCGGACTATCCTTCTCGGCTCTGGTTTCTAGAAAACTCCTGACTGGGGCTGGCTAAGAAAGGCTTCCAGGACCCGCCCCGCCCGCCCCATGCACCTGAGACTCCCAGCCCTCTTCTTCTTCTTCTTCTTCTTCTTCTTCTTCTTCTTCTTCTTCTTCTTCTTCTTCTTCTTCTTCTTCTTCTTCTTCTTCTTCTTCTTCTTCTTCTTCTCCTCCTCCTCCTCCTCCTCCTCCTCCTCCTCCTCCTCCTCCTCCTCCTCCTCCTCCTCCTCCTCCTCCTCCTCCTCCTCCTCCTCCTCCTCCTCCTCCTCCTCCTCCTCCTCCTCCTCCTCCTCCTCCTCCTCCTCCTCCTCCTCGTCTCAGGACCCAGGATTCCCCTCCTCTTTCCTTTTCTCTGTTCCTTCTCTTTCTTTGCCTCCACACAAGCGCCCCTTCTGCTTCCTCCCTCTCCCCATTCTTGTTCCTCCTCCTTCCCCTCCTCGTTCATCCAGGACTTAAGGATCTGGACCCCTGCGCCCTCAGACTCTGGAACCCCAGTTCCCTTCTTTCTGAGGTCATGCAGTCTTCACCTTTGCACCTCCACAGACTCAGGTGTCCAAACACCCCTCCCCATCCTCACTAGAGCCCTGGCATCCCTCCACTCCTGTCTACTCGCTATTTCTCGCCCTTTAGAGCATGCAAGAGGAATGTGGGGCGGCCCTGCGCTGCCTCCTGGGAGTCTCGAGACTCCATAAAGGGCTCCTCCTAGAGACCCACCTGTCCCTGCTAGGGCCCGGCTAGAGCCACTGCAGTCCCAAGTCCTGGGAGCAGGGAGAAGGTCGCCGACATGCCTGAGGCTAAACCAGGTGGCTGGCCCAAAACTTTCTTGGGGGTGGGAGTGGGGTGGAGGGCAGGGTGCAGACAAGGGGATGTCTCTACTATGGGAGGAGGGCGTCCTTTTCCTGTTCCTGTATCTAGGTTGAGTGTGGGTTCTTTCTCTGCTTGGGGAAGAGGGACCCTTTCTGTGTGCCCAGATGGGTTCCTTCCTAGTGCAGGACGGTGAGGTCTCTTGTCTGTGTAGGCTTGGGAGTCCCCCTTCCTTCCTTTTCTGGGACTGGGAGACCCATCTTGGGTAGAAATTATAAATTAGCCTTGGTTTTTTTTCTCTCCTTCTGTCTCTCCTTGCTCCCTCACCCCATCCCCACCCCAAGCCCTTCAGGCTGTCCTCAAACTCTGTAGCCCAGGCTGGCCCCAAACTCACTCTGGAGCAAGGCTGGCTGGGAAGTACTAATCTTACTGCCTCAGTCTACCAAGACTGGATGGCTGGCATGTGCTACCACACCCTGCTAGGTGCCCTCTCTTTTCTTTCCTTTTCTTTTCTTTTCTTTTCTTTTCTTTCTTTCTTTCTTTCTTTCTTTCTCTCATTCTTTTGTTTTTTCTTTCTTTTCAAGACAGGGTTTGTCTGTGTATCCTTGGCTCTGGCTGTCCTAGAACTAGCACAGTAGACCAGGTTGGCCTCAAACTCACAAGAGATCCACCTGCCTCTGCCTTCCAAGTGCTGGGATTAATGGCGTGCACCACCACCACCTGACAATACAATTTTTTCCGGGATTGGGGGTGGTCTCTTTTTCTTGAGGCCGATGGGATCTTTCTTGCATACTGCTGCGGCTCAGCTTGGAGATAGGGTCCTCTTCAGGTGGGAGAGCACCCTTGAGGTAGTTGAGTTTCCTCACTGAATGAAGATTGGGGATCATGGGGTACCTCTATGGACACAATAGCATTTCATGTGCATGCAATGATACTCTTTTGTGTGAATATGAGAACCCCCTTGGTGTGCAAGTTGGGCTTCTGTGAAGGAATTATGTGTCTCTCTTCCACGGGTGGAGCCCCCCCTTTTTTTTTGTTTTTTGTTTTGTTTTTGCTATGCTGGGATGGAATCCAGAGCCTCCTACCTGCTTGGCAAATACTGGCTGTGTTCCAGTATCCCGGTCTCTCTTCATGTGCAGTTAGACATATTCCTTGTTGGGGGGGGCGGCAGGGACAGTCTATATGCTGATTGGGGCTTTCTCTTTTTGTGGAAGTGGGCACTGCACACAAGCCCTGATGTCACCTACCCTGAGGTGGCTGGTCCCCTGGGGGTCAGCCCAGCCAAGTTGAGGTAGAGACCAGCTCCCTTGCACAGACTGACCCATGGGTCAGTGACCCACACCACATGGGAGACTGCTGTGGTCAGCACCAGTGTCCAGTTTCCAGCCCAAGGGAAGGGCTAATTATACCCCAAACCTGAAAGGTCAGGCTGATGGCCAGAGGCTGGGGTGAGGCTACAAGGGGAGGGGGAACCTGACTCCATACTCAGGGTTGAGATCAACTTATGCCGGGACTGGGGGATCTGTACCCCACCATACTTACCTCCATCTGAGGGAGGAGGATCTTGAGGAGAAGGTTTGAGGCCTGGACCCCTAGTTCTGAGGACAAAGGTCTGGGTCTGGCCTCTGGATTCTGAGGAGAGAACCATTTTATGCTGAAGTCTCAACTTCTATGTTACAGCGGCCAAAAAGGCCCCAAAAGGCAAGGATGCCCCAAAGGAAGCCCCAGCACAGCAGACTCCTGCAGAGGCCCCCAAAGGTGAGGCTCCATCAGCTCTCTCCTCCTGGCCCTGCTCCACACTGTTCTAGACTGTCCTTGTCTCTTTCCTATAGCTGTTCTCACACAGGGTCAGATCCACAGGCCTTCCTGGCTTCCCAGCATCCCAGGCTGGTGGCACCTCACTCTGAGTGATCTCTCAGGCAATTCTTGCCCAGTTCCCAAAGGCTGTGTCCATATTTACATGCCTTTTACCCCAAAGTCCATTCAAGACCATCCTGACCATAACCTGCTGGTCCACAGATAGGGAAACTGAGGCTCTAGAGACTGAGGGAGCCTAGTAAAGCTTATGCCTTCTGGATTAAAATCCAAGCCACCCCTGTGATTTCTGCTTTCTGAGCAGGACGCTTACTGACCCCTCCAGATCACTGCTGACCCCCTAATCCTTTCTCCTGAGCAGAGGCTCCACCTGAGGACCAATCCCCAACTGCAGAGGAGCCCACAGGCATCTTCCTGAAAAAGCCGGACTCTGTGTCAGTGGAGACTGGTGAGCCCTTGAGAAGAACAGTCTAGAAACTAAGTCTGAAGGAGTAGAGTTCAGTCTGGACCCCTGGATCTGAAGGAGGAGGACTAAGGAGGACTCCTGGATCTGAGGGTGGAGAGCTAGGCCTGGACCCCTGGGTCTGAGGAAGGAGGCCTCGGTCTTGAGCTCAGGGTCCTCTCTGGAGAGCTGGGTTCCTCACTACCTCTCTCCTCCAGGGAAGGACACGGTGATTCAGGCCAAGGTGAACGGGAAGGAGCTCCCAGGCAAGCCCACCATCAAGTGGTTCAAGGGAAAATGGCAGGAGCTGGGCAGCAAGAGTGGAGCCCGGTTCATCTTCAAGGAATCCCATGACTCTGCCAGCAATGTGAGACCCATGACAGGACCAGAGGCGGGGCTGGCTACCGAGCCGGTGCTAATGGAGCTCTGGCACCCCCTAGAGGGTGGCTGAGGTCTACAGAGTGGACTAACTAGGGCTGGCTGGCGCAGGGCTTTGGGGTCCGGGTGGGAACTTGGGGACTGTGAGTCTCAAGCACCCGCCACCCTGGCCCCCAGGTGTACACCGTGGAGCTCCACATTGGGAAGGTGGTCATAGGGGACCGCGGGGATTACCGTCTAGAGGTCAAAGCCAAGGATGTCTGCGACAGCTGCGCGTTCAACGTGGATGTGGAGGGTGCGCTAGCGGGGGCGCCGGCGAGGGCGCAGGCGGGGCTGGGGGCGCTGGCTGGGGTGGGGTGGATGCGGGTGTGGAGATGGGGTGGTCATAGTCTCTTGGAGGAGAGGGTCCAGACTCAGTAATGGGAAAGGAAGAAACAAAATCTCCAGGTTTTGCATAGGAGGAGGTATAGACTTAGGGAGTACAGGTGTTTAGCAATTTGGGATGCCCATGCAAAAGCTTAGGAGGCGTCCAGGTTTGTGTGAGCTGAAGGCTTGGGTGGACAGAACCTCCTGCCTCATAGAATTTGGGTGTATGGGTTCAAGAAGGGGTGCGCAGCCTAGGCAGATTTAGGAGCAAGCAGGGATCTTGCAGCCTCTGGGGTTCTGCAGCTCAGTGTGTGAGGCTTGAAAGCAGGGGTTGCAGGGATGCAGTTGCCCTGGCCTGGGGAGTAAGGACCTGATGGCTGGAGAGTGGGCATGGTGACCAGCAGAGTGGGCACTCGGAGGAGTAGAGAAGTTGTCCTGTTACACGCTTTTCACCCAGCACTAAAGATGAGGCAGGATGGTTGGTGCCAACCCCAAGTGAGCCTGGGTTACACAGTGAAATCCTATCTCAAAATAAATAAATTAAAATAATAAATTAAAAATGGGAGGGAGATGCAGGAAGGTTTCTGTTACACACACACACACACACACACACACACACACACACACACACACACACGAGAGACAGAAGGGGGAGAGGGATGGAGGGAGGGAGGGAGAGAGAGAGAGAGAGCGAGAGAGAGAGTGCTGTCTAGGCCTTCAGAGAGAGAGAGAGAGAGAGAGAGAGAGAGAGAGCTGTCTAGGCCTTGAGAGAGAGAGAGAGAGAGAGAAAGAGAGAGAGAGAGAGAGAGAGAGAGAGAGAGAGAGAGAGAGAGAGAGAGAGGTGTTGGCCCTAAAGATGGAGGACAGTGTACCCAAAGAGGTTGTGAATTGTGAATGCCTTACTTTACCTCTCCCCATCATTCCCCAGCGCCCCGTCAGGACTCATCCGGTCAGAACCTGGAGAGCTTCAAGCGCTCGTGAGTGCCTCTGGGTCCTGGGAAGAGTGCCTTACTGTCACTGAGAATCAAGGGATATTTTTCTTGGGAGGTGGAGATGGGGGACAAGGGGTGGGGAGCCTGGGATAGATCTTAGTGGAATTCCCACCCCCTCTTAATGATTACAGGGGTGACGGGAAGTCAGAAGATGCAGGCGAGCTGGATTTCAGTGGCTTGTTAAAGAAGAGGTGAGTTGGCCTAGATGGCAAAGGTGGGGTCACAAGAGAGGGACAGTAGCTAAAGTGCCAACACCTCATTTCTCCTTACGAACCACCTTCCTCCCTTTTTCCCTTCCCTTTTCTTTTCCTCTGCATGTGGTGGATGAGTGTGTGTGTAGGGGGCAGAGGTTGGTTTCTGGTATTTGCTATCACTCTCTAGTGTGTGTGTGTGTGTGTGTGTATGTGTGTGTGTACATGTATGTGTGCATGCATGTATGTGTTTTTGAGGCAGTGTTGCTTTGCCTGGCCTTGCCTGGCCTTGCTATGTAGATTAGCCTGGCCTTAAATTCATACAGATCTACTTGCCTTGGACACTCAGGTGCTGGGATTAAAGGCAGGCGCCACCATGCCTAGCCTTCCACTTTATTTTTTTGAGATAGGCTTTCTCACTGAGCTTGGAATTCAGTAGACTGGGCTAGAGCAAGCTAACAAGGTCCAGGCATCCAGTTCTCTCCACCCCCAGCCCCAGTATTTTATTTTTTATTATGCCTGTGGGTTTGTGCAGATGAGTGCCATACCTGCGCAGGCCAGAAGAGGGTGCTGGATTCCCTAGAGTTGGAGCTACAGGTGGTTGTGCGTTGCCTGATTGAGGATGTTGGGAACTGAGTATGGGTTCTCTGGGAAAGCTGTGTGTGCCCACTGAGCCATCCCTCCACCCTCCACCCCTAGGCTTTCAGTTTATTCCACTATCATCTCATCTATATCTTCAATCCTTCACATTAGCCAATCCACCTTTACCCTGCCCATAACACCATCCTGTCAGCCATCTGCCCAGCAAGCTCTTAAAGTCACCATCAGCTGTGAATCCACCCTGCTCACCCAGGCTTCTGCCCCCTACCGGTCCAGCTCTGCCTCCCTCCCAGCCTACACCTACCCATCACTGGTCCCCACACAGCAATGCATGCCCTCATCCTCCATCCACCTAGCTGTCTCCCTCACATCTATCTGCTCCACGTATCTATTCTCCCACCAGCTTCCTGGCTCTCCATCCACCAAGCTGCCATTACACTAGGATGTCTATTTGTTAATCCATCCCTCTCCACACACTCATTCCCTGAACTATTAAGGTCCTTCCTCACCTCCCTGCCTGTTTATCCAACTGTACCTGCATCTCTCCCCCACAGCACCCAACAATCTACCCAGACATCTGCTCCCACACATACCCAGCCCTCCAGCCAGCCTTTTTCTTTTGTTTCTTTACCCCTTCACTGACATGAACCCTCACCCTTTGAGCCAACCCCTTAGAGCTTTCTGTTAAATTTAGCAGTGTGAGGTTGGTATTCTGTAGATTTTTTTAAAAATTGCATTGGGGCTGTGAAGATGTCTCAATCAGTAAAGTGCTTGTTGTGCAAGTGTGAAGATCTGAGTTCAAATCCCTAGCACCCATGTGCACGGTCAGGCTCAGAGCTGTGCTTCTGTAATTGCAACACCAGTGAAATGGGGATAGATAGATTCCTGGAGTTTGATGGCCAACCAGCTCAAGCAAGTCAGTGAGTGCCAGGCTCAGTAGAGACCAACTGTGACTCAAAAAATAAGGTGGGCCAAGGGAGATGGCACACTGGGTAAGGGCTCACGTCATGAAGCCCGAGGGCCTGCACTTGGGAACCACACAACAGGGGAGAGAACTGACTCCTGAAAATTGTTCATGCTATAGTGTGTGAGTGTACCTGCACACACACACACACACACATACAAGTGCATGCATACGTGAGCAAACACAACACACATGCACACGTACACATAATACAAGCATTAAAACATTTAAAACATAAGGTAGAAAAGTGATTGAGGAAAGACAGTTGATATCAACATCTGGCTACACACAGAGATGCACACCTGTACACACACACACACACAAATAGCAGAATGGAGAGATTGTGACAATTTATTGTTGTTCTCTAGAACACTTATTCTCTCAGGTATCCACCATATTACTGGCCATGTGTCTGCCCTTCATGGCTTCATGTATCCCACTGACAGCTCCACTTACTGACTCATTCCTCTGTGGATTCTTCTTCCAACCGGCCACAGGCTTGGCCATCTTGTATCCACTTAGGACCCAATGCTTGTTTAACCCTCCTAGTTGTGGATGCATGTACCCTGCTATTCTCCACCCACCCATCCATCTGTTTGTCTGTCCTCTCACCCTCTACTCTTGATACCAATACAAATTCATATCCCAAGTTCACCCACACATCTACTATCTGTCCCTTCCTTCTTCCTTCTTGAAGGTCTCTGCATGCATCCCTTCTGTCATGCACTGCACCTCTTGTGAGTCTTTCTGTCCACTAGGCACTGGGCTGAGAGGCACAGAAAAGCTCCACTTGACCCTGGCCTGACTCCTTCAATGGCTTGGGAAGACAAGAGAGGTCAAAAGACAGGGGCACACATGAGGCAGTTTGGTGTGGTTGGAGGAGGTGTCTGCAAGGATCTGAGAGCTCAGGGCAAGAGTAGGTCAGGTGGCCTTGGAGGACCATAGATACTTCACAGAGAAGAAAGCACCAGCATTAGGGTTTATAGGACAGAGACAGGGGCATAAGAGGCTGGAAGCAGCAAAGAGCCTGGAGTGCTAAGGACAGGGCATGAAGCTGGTTTGAATGGCCTGAGCGGTGGTGGAAAGGTCAGTAGGTTATTGATTGCCAGAATGAGGAGCTGGGGCTCCCCCTGAAGGCAGTGGGGAGCCATAGCAATATTTAGAACAGGGAAGAGATGGTTTCTGATGTGGATGTTGGAAATGTTCTGTGGGGACCATGGGTGGAAAATCCTAGAAAGGAAGGTGACTGATACATATTTGCTGGATAAGTGATGGATGGATGAGTGTATGGGGAGAGGGGCAGAGAGGTAAAGGAATGGACGGATGGATGGATGGATGAGTGGACGGGTACATGGGTAGAAAATGAAAGGGAATATGGAAGGATGGTCACATAACAAAGTGCACCGTGGGTGTGAGGGGTGGAGAAAACCCTAATCTCCTCAATACTGGTGCCCTGCTCCCACAGGGAAGTGGTTGAGGAGGAGAAGAAGAAGAAGAAGAAAGATGATGATGACCTGGGCATACCCCCGGAGATCTGGGAGCTCCTGAAAGGGGCCAAGAAGAGCGAGTATGAGAAGATTGCCTTTCAGTATGGCATCACTGACCTCCGTGGCATGCTGAAGCGGCTCAAGAAGGCCAAAGTGGAGGTCAAGAAGAGTGCAGGTCAGCACTGACCCAAGGGGGATGGGCGTGTCCTCCAACACAGGGGACATGTACCCCAGACAAAGCCTGGCAAGTGGTTGACCTCACTCTCAAGGGTCTCTAAGCCCACAGGAGCCTCCAGACTTGACCCTGGAAAGACTAAGGTCTGGGAGGAAGACTTGACTCCTCTGGAGATGATCAGGCAGAGAACTCTCCTTTCTGCCCCCCGGTCTCCTGCCCTTACTGCTGGTCATCTCCATATCCCTTGGTCTACCCTGTGATCTTTTCTTCATCTCTAGCCTTCACTAAGAAGTTGGACCCAGCCTACCAAGTAGACAGGGGCAACAAGATCAAGCTGGTGGTGGAGATTAGCGACCCAGACCTTCCTCTCAAGTGGTTCAAGAACGGCCAGGAGATCAAGCCAAGCAGCAAGTATGGACAGGGCAGTTGCTGCACAGGGGCGATCTGGAGTCAATGCCCAGAAATAAGAATGGGTTCCAACCTTTCCCTTTAGCTGTGTCCTTTATAATGGCTGCTCTCACACCAGGTATGTGTTTGAGAATGTGGGGAAGAAACGAATTCTTACCATCAACAAGTGCACGCTGGCCGATGATGCTGCGTATGAGGTGGCAGTCAAAGATGAGAAGTGCTTCACCGAACTCTTTGTCAAAGGTGGGGCTGGCTCCAGCCTGAACCTGGAGAGGGAAGGAGGGAGGGAGGGAGGGAGGGAGAGAGGGAGGGAGAGAGGGAGGGAGGGGAGGGGAGGAAATTGAGTGGGTCCTGAAACTGCTGGCTTCCTCTTTCCCACTACATAGAGCCTCCAGTCCTGATTGTCACCCCACTGGAGGACCAGCAGGTATTTGTGGGTGACCGAGTGGAGATGTCAGTAGAGGTGTCTGAAGAGGGTGCCCAGGTCATGTGGTGAGTTGAGCTCTGGTTTCTGAGCTGAGCACAGACAGGAGGTGTCTTCAGGTTCTTCACCTCAGTCCTGGTCTTTAGTGGACCCAAAACTCCCTGGGAGACTCAGATCCCAACCCAGGAGGCACTTGAGGCCTCCATTATCTTTAAAACTCCCCCTTTACTTTTGACCTCAGTTCTAGAACTGACCTCTGTCCCATCCCTCTGGCTGTATTGAACATTAACTCATCTCTCAGCCAGTCATTTGCTCTTGGATGTCTCCATCTATGCATCTGTTATCCACCTGTCCACCATCCTCTCATTCATCCATCATGTCCCCATTACCTACCCATCATCCATCCATTATCCATCACTTGCCTATCATGCCTGACGCATCCATCTTTCTATTATACACCCCCCACCATTCCATCCACCATCCCTCCATCCATGAATTGGCCACACATCCTTCTATAATACATTCACCTATCATCCTCCCACTCACAATCATCAGTCCATCTTTCCATCACACATTCTCCGATTTATCCATCATCCCTTCACTCATCCATTACCTCTCCATCTTCATCCATCCCCAACCCCATCCTTCTATGCCTTTTCTCCTCCTTCACCATCCATTATCAATCTATTTATCTGTTCATATCTTCATCTATTCACGAGTCCATCCACCTCCCTACCCAACTTCTCCATTGACTCATTCAGCCACTCACCCATCATCTTCCAATCCATCTCTGTCAAGCGTTCCTTCATCCATTCACTCACCCACCTGTCCCTTGCCCCTCCATCCACTCACTCACCATCTAAACCAATCACATGCCCATCCAGCCCTGCTCTAACCATAAGCCATCCTTCCACCTTGAGACTGCTGACCTGCCTTCCCTCCACTCAGGATGAAAGATGGTGTGGAGTTGACACGGGAGGATTCCTACAAGGCACGCTACCGCTTCAAGAAGGATGGGAAACGGCACATCCTCATCTACTCTGATGTGGCCCAGGAGGATGGGGGCCGCTATCAGGTCATGACCAATGGAGGCCAGTGTGAGGCTGAACTCATTGTGGAAGGTATGGCTTCCTCTCAGAGGGCTGGATGAAAGCTCTGAGACTCCAGATTAGTGTGTGTCCTCTTCAACCCCAACATGGCCAGACGCTACATCCTGCGCTCACACTGGTGCAGCGGGCATCATGCCCTTCCTGCTGCATTGACACTTCTTCCCTCAACTCACCAGAAACAACACTGAATGGGGTCTGTGCTCTGGTTGATGTGGAGTCCATAGGATTTTATGTTCTGTGAGTCTATGTTCCAAGAGAAAGAAAGAAAGAAAGAGAAGCAAAACAAAATCTGTGTAATTTATGGTCAAATAAATAAGTTTTTCTATATGTGGCCATTAAACAAAGGAAAGTGCACCCTGAGCTGACTCCCAGAAGTGGACCGCCAAGATGAGTTCTTAGATGACACCATTGTACAGGGAAGAGAAAGAGACAGGGGGGAGGGAGGGGGTAGACATGAATATATATATATATATATATATATATATATATCTATATCTATATCTATATCTATATCTATATCTATATCTATATCTATATCTATATCTATATCTATATCTATATCTATATCTATATCTATATCTATATCTATATCTATATCTATATATCTATATATATATATATATATATATATATATATATATATATATATACATCTATACATGTATGTATATATTCACACATTCAGCTCTCTTTACCCAGGGGTTCTATGAGTTAGGGCATGCTAGCCAAGAGCTCTACCACTGAGTGACACCCCGGCCTCTCATCGGGGATTCTAGGTAGAGGCTCTGGGCATGCCCCCAGCCTGCCTCAGGGCCTTTGCATACACTCTTCCTAGGAGGGTCTCAGCATTCTCTGTAGCATTTCCCTTGCCCTTCTCAGGCCGTCTCACGCCTAATTCATGGAATTTCCTTGTTCACTCTCTCCCACTAGAACATGACCCTCCACGCACAGTAGGTAGTTTGAAGCTTATTCATCATTATATCTCCAGAGCAGCATTCAGCACATAGTGGGTGCTCACTTGTTTTTGTGGCCTGATTGGAGTGCCAGGTTCCCACCCTTCTTCCTCTTCGTCCAGAGAAGCAACTGGAGGTCCTGCAGGACATTGCAGACCTGACGGTGAAGGCTTCAGAACAGGCTGTATTCAAGTGTGAGGTGTCTGATGAGAAGGTGACGGGCAAGTGGTACAAGAACGGGGTGGAGGTCCGGCCCAGCAAGAGGATCACCATCTCCCATGTGGGCAGGTGAGGCACAGGTAGAGGGGACAGTGTGGCGTGTGAATCCTTGAATTGGCTGAGTGGGACACATGCATCAGTTAGCTATGGCTGTGTAATTAGACTCACCCATTTAGAAGAAGTGTTGCTTTAATCTGAGTCTGTGGATTGGTTGGAAACTGGCTGATCCATCAAGATCTCGCTGCAAAGGCATGGTGTGGAGAGACAACCAGGACCATGTTTGGGATGCACAGGAGAGCAAGAGGTTAGAATTCAGTAGGCAGTGTGTGAGCACCTGAGATAAATTCCGATGAAAGTCTGAGATGGCTGTGGCCCAGGGTCACATCCTCCTGAGGTCCTTCATGAGAGCTGTTTGTTTTTCATGAGGAACTGTGGCTGCTGGTGGCATTGATAACAATGGTGCCAGTCTTGATGCTGACAGGGAACTTCCTAAGTGCCAGCTACCCCCTAGATGTCTCACAACACCGAGATAGTGTCATTACCTCTGCTTGTGGATGAAGAAACTGAGGCACAGAGAAGTTTGGTAGCGTGGCCAAAACCACACAGCTAAGAAGTGGGGCTAAGCTCAGGCTAGACCATCACAGAACCTCAAATAAGAGCATCGGCTGAGCCGGGCGGTGATGGCGCACCGCACGCCTTTAATCTCAGCACTTGGGAGGCAGAGGCAGGCGGATCTACAGAGTGAGTTCCAGGACATCCAGGGCTACACAGAGAAACCTTGTCTTGAGAAAACAAAAACAAAAACAAACAACCAAAAAACAAACAAACAAACAAACACCAGCGGCTGTACAAACGTGAGGACTTGAGTTCAATTCCCTGCATCCATATGGAACACTTGGCATGGTATTGTGTGCCTGTAATCCCATCACTGGGGAGGCAGATAGAGGAGGATCCCTGGAGTTTGCTGGCCAGACAGCCTAGCTTAATTGATGAGACCCAGGTCCCCCTGAGAGGCTCTGTCTCAGAATGGAGAAGGACTAGAGAGATGCCATAATGATTAGGAGCACCAGCTACTCTTGCAGAGGACCCAGGTTCAATTCCCAGCACACACATGATGGCTTTCACAACCATCTTTAACTCCAGTTCCATGGTATCTAGTGCCCTCTTCTGTCCTCTTTAGGTACTGCACACACATGGTGCACATACAGATGTGAAGGCAAGCATGCATACATGTAAATCTTAAGGGGAAAAAAGTAGATGGTGCCTAAGGAATGACACATAAGTGGATCTCTGGGCTCCATATGCTTCTCATGGTGGCATTCACAGAAGCATATAGGGTGATATGGCCTGACATTACCCCATTACCCACCTGCTTTCTGCCTTCTAGATTCCACAAGCTGGTGATTGATGATGTCCGCCCTGAGGATGAGGGAGACTACACATTCGTGCCTGATGGCTATGCCCTATCCCTCTCAGCCAAGCTCAACTTTTTGGGTAGAGACGGCCTTCCTTTTCTACTAGGGATGGAGAACCCACCCTCTTGGACCCCCAGGATCCTAGAATGTCTCCCTGCTAGATTGAGATCCCTAGTTTTACAAAGGAGGTCATAGCAACTGTCTGTGGGGCCCATGGACAGAGTCAGATGAGATGTTCAGAGCGTGGTACATGCTGATGCATGCATGATGAGGAGTAGGCATGGCTGGGGCATTTTCCCCTTCCCTAGGACCTCAGACTCAGGTTTGCTTCCAGAGATTTCTCTGCCTCTGGATTATAAAGGAAAGATGAGGCAGGGACCTGAGAATTTAGCTCTAATCCTCTCATCTCCTTGTCCTTCCAGAAATCAAAGTGGAGTACGTACCTAAGCAAGGTAAGGGCCATGGTGGCCCCAGTGTAATTTATGTCTGATCTTGGGGTGTTGCTTCTTTGGGGGACCCTATGATGGTATTGGGGAGCCAGGTCCCCAGTGCCTCTTTTGTGCCTCTAGAGCCCCCAAAGATCCACCTGGACTGCTCAGGGAAGACCTCAGATAACTCAATTGTCGTGGTGGCTGGAAACAAGCTGCGGCTAGATGTGGCCATCACGGGGGAGCCACCTCCCACTGCTACCTGGCTAAGGGGAGATGAGGTACATTTCTGCCCCTGGTCCCTCTCCCTCTGGCTTGCCTAAGTGGCTTCAGGCAAGGGGCTTTCTCTCTCTGAGCTTCAGTTTCATATGTTATGAAATGAGGACAGGTCTTCCTTCTGTGTGATATAGTTGTGAAGATTGCAGGTTGTGTTGGTCTACACAAGACATGGGCCTATTCTCCATTCATTGACCTTTTCATCAGGCTGCTAGTTAGTCAAGACTACCAGTTCATCCATCTCTTCAGTAACCCTTCCATCCACCACTTACTCAGGTATCAACCCACTCACCCATCCATTACTCACCCACCCACCTATCCCGCCACCTACTGACCCCACCCATCCATCTACACATCTGCCCATTTAGCTATCCACGTGTTTACCCACCCATTCATCCATATACACATTACCCATCAATCTATTCACATACCCATCCTTCCATATATCCATCCTCCTCCTACCACCACCCATCCATTATCCACAACCCATTTATCTTTACACAACCCATCCATCTACCACCTCTTCACCCATTGATCTGTCCACCACTCATATCATCCATAATCCACGTATTCCTCTGTAATCGAACCACTCATCAATCTCCCACCCATTCACTCATCTAACCCATCCACAATTCATTCATCTACCTGTTTCCATGCACCCGTCCCTCCATTTATCCATCCTCCCAAAGTCTACCCATTTCAATTAATGTAACCAATACCAGAGCCAGATTATCTATCTATCTATCTATCTATCTATCTATCTATCTATCTATCTATCTATCATTTATTGATCTATCTATCTACCATCTATCTATCCATCTATTTATCTAGTGTTGGTCTTGTTTCAGCCCCTGGCCAGTGTTTCTCTGCCTGGCTCTGGCCAGGTTGAGCACCATGACAGGGACTACATTCTGGAACAAGATGCTTACCTCATAATGGTGGGGACACACTGAGAGGAAGGGGCTGTGGTCTCAATATCCTCTTCAATGGCACCCCCCCCCCATTGGCTGAATGTTCTCTTACTAGATCCTATCACTTTTTGCTTCTGTTTGTTTCTCAAGACAGGGTTTTTTTCTGTGAAGCCATGGCTGTTTGGGAGCTCACTGTATAGACCAGGCTGGCCTTGGCCTCCTGAGCGCTGGGACTAAATGCCTATGTCACCACCACCCAGCTTTAGGTCCTATCATCCCAGTAATGAGATGAAATGGGACAAGCCTTCAGGACATGAGTCTTTGGGTAACATTGATCCAAACTGTAGCAGCATTGAGGGCTTTTCTTCTGGAACATGGGCGGCATAGCTCCATGTTTATCCACCCCCCCCCTCCCCAGTAACCACTAAAGTACCACCCTCATGAGATGCAGCCCTGGCTCTGTGCCTTCTTCTTTTGGGGGAGGTGACACAACTCCACACGATAGCTTCCCAAGATGCCTGAGACCAAGATGTGCATGTGCACGTGTGTGTGTGTGTGTGTGTGTGACAGAGAGCAGGAGTTGTGGGAATGTGAGGTTGCTTTTAGCTAAGAGTATCCAAAATGTTTCCTGGAATAAGTGATAACTTCCAGTTGACCTTAAGGAGGCTTGAGGCAGTGATTGGGATTCCTGGTAGGGGTTCTGCTGCTAGATTTTATCCCCAGCATTGCACAAATCAGACATGGTGGTTCACACCTACTATCTCTGCCACTGGGAGGTGGGGACAGAAAAAAACAGGAGTTCAAATCATCTTCGGCAACATAGGAAGGCCCATGGTAGTATAGATTACAAGGACCTTGTCTTAGAAAGAAGAAAAGAGAGAGGGGGAAGGGAGGGACAGACAGAGACAGGGGGGTGAGGGGGAAGAGCAAGGCTGTATGTACACAGATAAACTGTGACTCTTGAGAACAAGACATAAATCTGTGTGGTGGACAAGAAGGGTGTGGAGGAGGAAAGTCGGTGAGTCCAGAACTCATATACATGTGGCCATAGAGAAGCCACTGCAAGATTTCTAGGCATTGAGGCAGGCATGGTCTGGGCAAGTGATGCAAGCCCAGCTTCTGGGTGGCTGTGTCCAGGTGTTCACTACCACGGAAGGCAGGACACGCATTGAGCAGAGGCCAGAGTGCAGCAGCTTTGTGATCGAGAGTGCAGAGCGGTCAGATGAGGGCCGATACACCATCAAAGTCACCAACCCTGTGGGCGAGGACGTGGCCTCCATTTTCCTGCGGGTTGTGGGTAAGCAGGGGGTTAAGGAGATGAAGCATGTGGTGGCTCACGGCGGCCTCCAAGGGTGCCTCTGACTCTCATTGTCCCTAACCTCCATCCAGATGTTCCTGACCCTCCAGAGGCTGTTCGTGTCACCTCAGTTGGAGAAGACTGGGCCATTCTGGTCTGGGAGCCACCAAAGTATGATGGAGGACAGCCAGTGACTGGTTAGCATCCACATGCCAGTGTCCCTGTGACTCCCATGTTCCCTGCACCTGACCCTGCCTCCTGAGTTTAATCTTCCCAGGGACTAAAGGCATGAGCCACCATTGCCTGTCCCTTTGTCACTTACTGATCCTATTCATCTTTCCTGAGATTCATTATTCCCTAGTGACTTGGAAATAAGTCTCGTTTTGGTTTCATAGCCTGGAGATTTCTGTGACCCATGGCTTTTTGATTCCCAAAGCCACGTATGGTAGCCCCAGAAGGCGCTGAGATGCGGGCAGTCAATTTGATGGGGGTCATATGGTCCCTCCTATGTGATCCTGCCTGTCCCAACCGTGACTCTAGACCTCACATGACCCCCCAAACCCTTCTGCTTGGGGAACCACAGGGTACTTGATGGAGCGGAAGAAAAAAGGCTCCCAGCGCTGGATGAAGCTCAACTTCGAGGTCTTCACTGACACGACCTATGAGTCCACAAAGATGATCGAGGGCGTCCTCTATGAGATGCGGGTCTTTGCTGTCAATGCCATCGGTGTCTCACAGCCCAGCATGAACACCAAGCCCTTCATGCCCATCGGTAAGATGGCCTCTCTGTCCCCACCTGCTCTTCCCATTCTGTCGTGCATTCATCTCCAACCCTGTGCCTGGCCTTTGACCCACAGAGGTTGGAATCAATCTCTCTCTCTCTCTCTCTTTCTCTCTCTCTCTCTCTCTCTCTTTCTCTCTCTCTCTCTCTCTCTCTCTCTCTCTCTCTCTCTCTCTCTCTCTCTCTCTCTCTCTCTCTCTCTCTGTGTGTGTGTGTTACTGCAGATGGAGCCCAGGACCTTGCATAAAACCCCAGCCTCTCTGGGGTGTTCTAGACATTGGCTCTACCACTGAGCCACACCCCCAGCCCCTTAATAGGGGAGTCTAGGCAGGTATTTTACCTCTGAGGTGCAGCCCCAGCGGCACCTTTTTTTTTTTTTCAGTCTTTTGGAAACAGGTTCTGTATAGTATTAGATGACCTTGAACTTGATATGTAGACCAAGCTGGCCTTGAACTCACAGAGATCCTCCAGCTTCTGCCTTCCCAGTTCTAGGATCAAAGGTGTGCGCCACCACATTAGCTTTTTGTTTTTGTTTTGGATGTTATTTTAATCTCCTTTCATGGCCTTTCTTGCTTACTGACTTTTGGCCCACATACTGATACCATTTCTAGTCTCTGACTCCTGCCCTCTCTTTTGGACCTCTGGTCCTTGATTGGCTCCTGGCCTTCTCTCTCTGGATCCCTGCAGCCCCCACGAGTGCACCGCAGCACCTCACAGTGGAGGATGTGACGGACACCACTACCACACTTAAGTGGAGGCCTCCAGATCGGATCGGCGCTGGCGGCATTGACGGCTACCTGGTGGAGTACTGCCTGGAGGGCTGTGAGTGGCGCTTCGCCCTGGATTTGGGAATTGCACAGGGCTGACCTGGTGCCTGGGGTCGGCTGGACCCCTCAGGCCAGGGTGTCCTCTCTCCCCCTGTCCACCTCTCTGCAGCAATGGCTCCTTACTGTCTGTTCCTCCCTCTCTTACATCTTCCTCTACCTCCTTCTCCCTCCCTTCCTTTTAATGTTATTCCTTCCCAAGCATCTGTCTGTCACCTCCATTGTCCTCATCTCCACCTCATCCACCCTCCCCCACATTTACAATCACACTCCAGCACTTGCATACCCGTGTGCAACACTTGCACATATTCATGAGGCACGTTGGAATGGACACTCACACTAGTGCACATACTGCTTAAAGCCATGCACTCACAAATATTCATTTACCCACTCATGTCCATACACACATACACACGTACACACACACACACTCTTGTCATGGAATTCACAGCCCCAGCTGCAGAGTGTCTTCCATGATTACCTGGCAGTCAGGACACCACACTGACACTGTCTGTCCAGCCTCATCTGTAATCAAGCAGCCCCAGCCCTGCCCATCCTGTGTCTGTGTGGTCTTGGCCTCTATGACTCAGGAACTTTAAAGACCTGAACTGTGACCACATCAGACCACATAGAGAAGAGATAATATTGCTCACATTAGCTTCTTGCCGCCATCTCTTCCCAGCATTCCTTTCTTCATGCCCCAGCTGGCCAACATCCTACTGTCCAACCTCTCCCATTCCTGTACCATTTCATGCTTGAAATGTTGATGTGTGACTTCAAGTAGCTTACCCTACTTGGGCCCCTGGATTCCTCATCCCTGAAATGGGGGTTACCGTGTTGAGGCAGTGTGCTGTCTTTGATGTGATGGGGGTGGTCCTCCATGCCCTCCTCAGGAATGCTTGACTAGGGCTGTTGACACTGATGCTGGTGTTCACTCACTGTGGTGGGGCTATTTACTGATGTGTGTGTGTTGGTGGGGACAGTGCAGAGGCCCCAAGGAAGGCCCTGGTCCACATGTAACTTCGTTCTCCAGCTGAGGAATGGGTCCCGGCTAACAAGGAGCCAGTGGAACGGTGTGGCTTCACTGTCAAGGATCTCCCAACTGGAGCCAGGATCCTCTTCCGAGTTGTTGGGGTCAACATTGCGGGGCGCAGTGAACCAGCCACCCTCCTTCAGCCAGTTACTATCAGGGAGATTGTTGGTGAGTGACACGCAGTTCCTGACTCAGTCCTCTAGAGGCTCTACTCAGTGTCCTTC
Source organism: Arvicanthis niloticus (assembly GCF_011762505.2). Taxonomy (NCBI): domain Eukaryota; kingdom Metazoa; phylum Chordata; class Mammalia; order Rodentia; family Muridae; genus Arvicanthis; species Arvicanthis niloticus. The sequence goes on along the minus strand of NC_047658.1, from coordinate 18,193,229 downwards.
AGTCAGGGTCCCTCAGATGATGTCATCCCCATCTAGTGTTTCCCAGCCCAACATGAACCCTCTCTGTTCATACTCTCAGAGCAACCTAAGATCCGTCTTCCCCGCCATCTGCGTCAGACTTATATCCGAAAAGTTGGGGAGGCCCTTAACCTCGTCATCCCCTTCCAGGTACTTGAGCTGGGGTCAGTGTTGGGTTGGGCTTGGGGTTAAGGACAGGGCCAGGGTCAGAGCTGGGGTTAAGGTAGGGTTGGAGCTGAGATCCGGGTCAAGGCCAGGTTTGGGGCTGGGGTTGGGCCTATAGATAGGGTCAGAGTTGGAGCTGAGATCGGGATTATTGACAGGGTTGGAGTTGGGGTCAGGCTTAGGGGTAGGGTCAGGGTCAAAGCTGGAGCTGGGGGCAGGGCCATGGACAGGGTGAGATTCAGGAACAGTACTATTGTTTGTGTTAAGATCAGAGCCAGGGTCAGGGTTAGGGTTGGGATCAGAGGGGATCAGAGATAGAGTTGGGGTCAAACAGAGCCATGGCCAGAGTTTGGTGGGGATCAGGGCCTGGACTAGGGTCAGGTCCAAGACCAGGAAGTTGTCAAGCCCAGAGGCAGTGATGGAGGCAGGTCCTCAGGCCCTCAGAGCCCATTCACCTGACTTTATTCCCTCTCCCAGGGCAAGCCCCGTCCTCAGGTGGTGTGGACAAAGGGCGGGGCTCCCTTGGACACCTCCCGTGTGAACGTGCGGACTAGTGACTTCGACACAGTGTTCTTTGTGCGCCAGGCGGCGCGCTCTGACTCTGGAGAGTATGAGCTGAGTGTGCAGATTGAGAACATGAAGGACACTGCCACCATCCGCATCCGGGTCGTGGGTGCGAGGCGGGAACACTGGGGGAGGACAGGATGTTTGAAACAGGAAGGGTAAAAGGTGGGGCAGAGGGAGGGGCACAGTTGGTACTGTGCTTGCCTAACATACATTAGGGACCATAGGGCCCATCCCAGCACTCCATAACAAACAAGGTGTGGTGGTGTATGCCTATAATCTCAGCACGCAGGCAGCAGTAGGAAGATCACTAGTTTAATCCTGAGATATATACTGTGTTTGAAGTCAGCCTGGGCTAGAAAAAGAAAAAAGAAAAAGGAAAAAATCTGGAAAGGAAGGGAGGGGCAAAGCCGGAGATTAGGGCCCCTCGGATGGAATGTAACCCCCAACCTCTTTCCAGAAAAGGCAGGGCCACCAGAGAATGTGATGGTGAAGGAGGTGTGGGGCACAAACGCTCTGGTAGAATGGCAGCCGCCCAAGGATGACGGGAACAGTGAGATCACAGGCTACTTTGTCCAGAAGGCTGACAAAAAGACCATGGTGAGGGGACATGGGGTCTTGGGGGATGCTAGCTAGTGGCCTTGACAGAGCAGAGCTGAGCTTTCTAGTTCCCAGCTGGGAAACTGAGGCTAGGAAACTGGATGACTGTGAGTCTGTACCTGCATGTGTCCTCCACACACCTGCCTTCCCTGGTCCCTCCTTGTCTCCGTTCCAGGAGTGGTTCAATGTCTATGAACACAATCGACACACCAGCTGCACAGTGTCTGACCTCATTGTGGGTAATGAGTACTACTTCCGAATCTTCAGTGAGAACATCTGTGGTCTCAGTGACTCACCAGGTGTCTCCAAGAACACAGCTCGAATCCTCAAGACAGGTACAGGGTCCAGCTGCCTGGCCTTCAGCTGCAAATAAATCCTGGCTGTTGGCCCCTGTTTAGTGCTGGGGTGAAACTCACCTAATGGGTGTCTCTCATTCTCCAGGAATCACCTTAAAACCACTGGAATACAAGGAACATGATTTCCGGACAGCCCCCAAGTTCCTGACCCCCCTGATGGACCGGGTAGTGGTGGCGGGATATGCTGCAGCTCTCAACTGTGCCGTCAGAGGCCACCCTAAGGTGCCAGGGTGGGGTCTCAGCAGCAGATGGCCAAGCACACCACCACACCAGCAGTTCCTCCCTGCAGTCTCCTCAGGCAGAGGCCAAGTCTCAGAAAGTTCTGGACTTCCTGCCTCACAACAGGCACAGCTAATCCATGAGGCCCATCTTTCCTCTTCTGTTTGGACACAGTGTCATTCCCTGAGAAACGTTGGTGGGGGGGGCATCTATACCTGTATAGCTTCCTGGAGTTTTCCTCAGCTACCAAGACAGGATTTCTTTTCTTTTCTTTTCTTTCTTTCTTTCTTTCTTTCTTTCTTTCTTTCTTTCTTTCTTTCTTTCTATCTATCTATGTATCTTTCTTTCTTTCTTTCTTTCTTTTTCTTCCTCTCTCTTTTTCTTTCTTTCTCTTCCTTTTTTCTTTCTTTCTTTTATTCTTTCTTTCTTTCTTTCATTTTCTTCCTTTCTTTTTTTTAAATATCCTAAAATTTTGTGTTTGTATGTGAACTTTGTGTGTGCAGTACTCCTGTAGGCCAGAAGAGGGCATTAGATCTCTAGTGATTAAATTATGGGCAGTTGTGAGCTGCCCCACATAGGTGCTGAGAACTGAACCCACATCCTCTGGAAAAGCAGCAAGCACTTTTAACTGCTGAGTCATTTCTCCAGGTCTCTTCATTTTTCTTTTTTACATAAGGGTTCATGTAGTCTAGGATGGCCTTGAACTCAAGACCCTTCTGCCTTCACTTCCTGAGTGCTGGGATTATAGTGCACCACCAGGCCTGGGTATATTCATTCATTCATTCATTCACCCATTCACCATGCCATTTAATCTTATGCCAATCTATTCATTTTTTCTCAGCTCATTCATTCATCCATTCCATTTGATAAATCACATGATTCATTCCACAAATATTTTCCTGAACTTCATTTGTGCTTCACAAATGGGACAAAGAAGTTCCTTTGTGTTGGGGGAAGAATGACATTGGTCTCAAGTCTCACAGATGATATAAAACCGTGAATGATGATAAACATGACAGAGATACAGGCAGGTCTGAGACAGCAAAAGAGGCATCCCTGGTCAAGACGCAGATGGCAAGGGAAGGATTTGGAAGGCAGAAATTGCAGGGTTGGAAGAGGGAGCAGACAGTCCCAGGGTCCTGGGTGGGAAGCCCATCATCTGGTCTGTCCTAGAATGCCTGGAGCACAGGAGAGGAAAGGCAGAAGGTGATGAAAGAGTAATGGTGGCCAACTGGGGTCCATATGGTGTAATCTTTATTCTGAGAACAAGTCCTCTGTCTCCCTTGTGTACCCATCCAGGTGGTGGCATGGCTTTTGTCCAGGACATCCCTCTAAGTTAGCGTTTTCTCTGGTTCCCTTCCCTAGCCAAAGGTGGTGTGGATGAAGAACAAGATGGAAATCCATGAAGATCCCAAATTCCTCATAACCAACTACCAGGGCATCCTGACACTAAACATCCGCCGGCCTTCACCCTTTGACGCAGGGACCTATTCTTGCCGCGCCTTCAATGAATTGGGGGAGGCCCTGGCTGAATGCAAACTGGATGTCCGAGGTGAGGAGGGAATGGTACCACACTGACTGACCCTAATCCAGGGACCCTGGCAAACCTACCCAGATGCCCCAGGCAAGAAGGCAATACAAGTCATACAAAGGCCCTAGGGTTAGAGAGTGCCAGTCCTGGCTCGTGCCTCACCTGCAATCCCTCCTCTGTCAAGCCTCCTCCTGTCCTTTGCCCCTGGAATCAGAGTTGAGTGGCTCTCCCCTACTCCTCTGACTCCCTCACCATCACCACAGTCTCTCCAGCCTGGAATTCAGTGTCGTGTGTCTTGGTGGGACCACAGTGGCCACATTTATCCCTACTCTTGGCCTCTGGCATATGCTGAACTATCCTCCAAGAAAACTCTTCTTCATCTCCTTTGCTGGATTCAGTCCACAAGACATTGCTGAAGAAGGCAGATCAGGTCTCCTAGAGTAGGCATTACATGCCGCTACTTGATCTGCAGACACTTGACAATGCTGACGTCCCTGGCCCTGTGACAGCTTAGCAGACAGGGACTTCAGCCCCTCAGGGATGGTTCTGGGAGCACCCCCAGGCCCATTGGCTACATTCTGGATTCAGGCTGATCCACCCTCTCTTCTGCGGTCTTCTTTGTGGGTGACTAAGTCAGCTCAGATGTATCCTCATAGCAGGCTCCTGCTGACTTTTGACAGCTGGTAGTTTCTCAGAACATCCCCATTTGGGGTTTAAAATGACTTTAAACTGTCTGGGGTGTGGTGCACATCTGTAATTTCAGCACCCAAGAATGCTGAAGCTGAGCTAGTAGATATGAGTTGGAAGTCAACCTATGCTGCAGAGTGAATTCTAAGTCAGCCTGAATTACATAGTATGATCTTGCCAAAACATAAGCGCTCAGAGGTTAAGAGCACTGGCTGCTCTTCCAGAGGCCCTGAGTTCAGTTCCCAGGATTCCATGATGGCTCGCAACCATGGGTAGCATCAGTTCCAGGGGCTCCAAAGCCCCCCTTCTGGCCACATGCACATGGTGCACATAAACACAAGCAGGCAAACACACACATAAAACAACTAAGTAAATCTTGAAACAAAAAGTCAGGCATAGCGAAGTCAACTGCAGCTGTAGTTCTTAGGTGCTGGGAGCACCAAGAGCCTCAACTATGTGGAATGTTGGATGCCATGAGACCCTTTCTCATTCTGTGGGTCTGGAGAAGTGGCTTGTGGGGACAGTGTTTATCTAGCACAAAGCCTGGGCTCCATCCCCAAGCACTCTGTAAACCAGCCATAGTGGTGGATGTCTGTCATCCCAGCACTGGGGAAGTAGAAGCAGGACCACCAGGAGTTCAAGGACATCCTTAGCTATGTATTTGACTTCAAGGCTAGCAGGGGCTACATGTAGCCCTGCTGAGGGAAAGATGTGACCTTGACTGCACTGGTGTTTGCCGATTGGCACTAGATGGGAACTCTCTTGCTCCCTCTGCTGGGGGGTTCTGGGTAGAGACATGGTGCAGCCCATCTCACCCCGCCTCACCCACCTCTCATTTCTCCTGCAGTGCCACAGTGACAGCTCATTGCCTGTTGAATAAGTCATCAGAACTTGGACATCAGTGCTCTAACCCTTGGATGGCAGTCATCTTTCTAGAACGATCATTGTGATAAAGTACTGTTGCTCAAATTATCATGTGTCCATCCTTCCAGAGTCTGTAGTTCTTGTCTCCTGTGGGTGGGGTTAGTCACTCTTGGGGCAAGGGACGGACACCACAAGGCAGCCTTAAAGATCAGATCTCACTGAAGTTGTCATCTTGGAAGATGGTCTCTGGTGAGGGAACTGCTTGTAATGGCATTTACAAGTCAGAGGTGAAGCTCACGCCCATGAGCTTCTCTTGAACATTACCCACAGAGAGGAGAAGACAGGCCTGTCACCACCCACAAAGGACAGCACAACCAAGCTGACCAAGACAGGTCTGGTACAGCTGTCATTTTAGCTATCTGGAAGGCTGAGGCAGAGGTAGAAAGGCCAGAGACATCCTGGGCAATTAAATGATACCCTGCATTAAAATAAAACGTGAAAAGAGAACTTGGGGATTCAGTGGTAGAGCCCCTGTCTAGACCACAGTGAGGGATGGGGTGTGGCTTAGTGGTGGAGGGCTGCCTTAGAATGTGGAGGCTCTGGATTTTATCTCCAGCAGAGGGAAAAGAAGGGAAACCAATGGGAAAACACTTGTATACCAAGGCACCAAAGGCACTGAAGGCCAGAGGAAGACTTGGAGGCAGCCTGTAGCCTTGGTGACTGTGACACAAAGAACCAGGGCTTGGGTGTTGGTTCTTAAGAGCCTGATCTTTATTAAGTTTAAAAATCCATTTCTCTGGCTCTGAGATGAGCTGGCCTGATTTGTGGTCCTCTGGTGATCGGGCAGCATCTTGTCTGAGTCAGAGCCCCCAGAGTTCTGAGACCTGTGGGTCGAGTCTGGCCTCTGTGGCTTGAAACTAAGAAGAGTGCACATCTGAGAGTCTGACCATCATGAGGCTATGACTTTGAGATGGATGGGCCCGTGGGAGTCTTGGGAAGACACAACTGTCCTCTCCTGTTCCCTTTACAGGGAGCTGGGCATGGATGGCCAGGCGTAGCTCACCCATTCAGTGAGTAGGCTTCTCTCCCTAGAACCCACTTGGTGCCAAGCAGAGGCTAGGAGAGGGCTGTGTGCTCTCTTTTAGGGCACATGGGCTAGCAATACCAGCCACACAGACCCTAGTCTGCTACAGACCCTATAGCCTTGTCCTTAGAACCCCTAAGAAGATGGAAGAAGAGAGGCGTTCTTCTCTCCTCAGGCCTAGAGATCGATCAGGATTGGTTTTCCTTCCTCAGATCCAGGGGTCCAGGCCCCAGCCCTCCTCCCTCAGACCCAGGTATCCAGGATCCAGCCTTCCTCCCTCAGACCCAGGGGTCCAGGCCCCCAGCAGGCCTACCTGGTCCCTTTCCATCCTTCCTGGCCCAACATCCCTGGGCTCGAGGTCCCGCCCTCACCTCCGGGGGGGTCAACTGCCCCTCCTCGACCTCCTCCTCCTCCTCCTCTTCCTCAGGCACAGTGTCTTCGTGCGTGAAGGGCACTGCGCAGGTGGGCGAGTGGAATCGCAGGCGGTAGAGCAGACGCACCCAGCGGCCAAACTCGCAGTCGCGGGTCTCTGGCGGAGCGCGCAGTTGCAAGTAAAAGGCACGGCCAGTTCGGAACTTGACCTTGAGCTGCTGGCGGCTCACGTCATGCACAAACAGCTGCACAAACTGCAAGGGAAACAGCCTGAAGAGAGAAGGGGCGGCTCAGTCATGGCCTTGTGTTTCTAGTCCTGTGGCCATCCACTGTGGATTCCCACTACTGGATGGGCTGTGTGATGCTTATGGTGGCCAGCTACCAGACCCCTGCCTCAACCTCCTCTGTCGCATCCTGGTCCTGTCCTATCACCAATTCCTCACAGCTATACCTTCCAGTTGTGCCTCGAATCCCTATAGCTCCACCTGAGCCCCATGCTTAGCTTGGCCCAATCAAGTCAAGGCTGGGTCCTCACTGTGGACCAGAGCTATTCTGCTTAAGGGAAGGGGGACAGAGCGGTCTCCCCTGGCCTGTTTATAATCTTGATCACTCCATGTGACAGTTCTCCATCTATCCTGTTGACTTCACCAGTGGCTGATGTGAGTGGCTTGGATTCTGAACTCTGGGCTCATTTTGCTGTTTTCCCTGATATGGTTAACCACTGGAAGGATGCTTATAAAATATTTGGATAAATGAATTGCTCACACTTTCAGCTAGATTCAAGGTCCAACAAAGGAAAGGAAGATACAGTCCAGAGAGTAACCTGGCTCAGGCCACACAGCAAGGCCTGTATTCATAACTCTGGGGTTTGGTAGCTACAGCAAGGGGTCACCACACCCCACTCTGGACTGGTTCTATTGCTTATAGGACCTGATGTGTCCAACCTCTTCATTCCTGTGCACACAAATACACATAACACATGCCTTCTGCTTCATGGTGTCCCCTAGTGGACAATGGATTTCCCTGAAGTGTAACAACTCTAGGTGACATTTACACACTGCTCATGCTATGCCCGGTGCTTCATGAAACACAAACAGGAAGAACTGTCCTGTCACCCTGTGTTCCAGATGAGGGGACTGAGGCACAGAAGAGAGACAGTGAAGGAAGGATTGATCCTAAGCTCTGGGATCAAGAATGTTCCAGCCACAGGGGAGTCAAGTTAACTCAGCCTGATCCCAGGAGGAGCCTGGAGTATGGCGGGGGCTAACTGCTAACAGGCTTTGTTTTGTTGACAAGTACTCAGTAGCTCATGCTGGCCTACAACTAGTTGTGTCACTGAGCCTGGCCCTGAACTTCTGAGTCCTGGGATTACAATTTTGTACCACTTTGTTGGCTGCAGGCAGGCAAGGACAGGGCCAGAGGGGTCCCAAGCTTGCATTTAATATGCAAAGCCTGTTGTTGGAAACTGTGCCTCTTACCAGGGTAGAAAACAGTAATGATCTCCACTTAAGTAAGGAGATAATTGGGCGAATTCAGGCATTTTTTTCTTTCCCTTTTTTTTCTTTTATTTTTATTTTTTATTTTTTGAGACAGGATTTCTCTGTGTAGTCCTGGCTGTCCTGGAACTCACTCTGTAGACCAGGCTGGCCTTGAACTCAGAAATCCGCCTGCCTCTGCCTCCCAAGTGCTGGGATTAAAGGCGTGCACCACCACCTCCCAGCTTTTTTTTTTTTTTTTTCTTTAGACAAGGTCTCATATAGTCCTGGCTGACCGGAACTTGTAGTTCAGGCTGGACTTAAACTCAGAGACTTATCTGACTCTGCCTCCCAAGTACTGTGATTAAACATGTGAACCACTGTGTCCGGCAAAAATCCATCTATTCTTTCCTTCCTCCCTTCTTCTCTTGCATGTGGCAGTCATAGGTTCGTGACTTGCATGTGTATGTGCACTTGCGTGTGGCGGTCATAGGTTCGTGACTTGCATGTGTATGTGCACTTGCGTGTGGCGGTCATAGGTTCGTGACTTGCATGTGTATGTGCACTTGTGTGTGGCGGTCATAGGTTCGTGACTTGCATGTGTATGTGCACTTGTGTGTGGCGGTCATAGGTTCGTGACTTGCATGTGTATGTGCACTTGTGTGTGGTGGTCAGAGGTTCGTGACTTGCATGTGTATGTGCACTTGCGTGTGGCGGTCATAGGTTAAACCTAAGACTCTTCCTTCCTCTATCATTCCCACACCTCATTTTTGGAGAGAGTTTTTCACTTAACCTGGAGCCAAATGATTGGACAGACTGGCTGACCAGCAAGCTCCAAGGATTGGCCAATCTCTGTCTCTCTCAACACTGAGGTTAACATGGGACTTGGCTTTTTATATGGCTGCTGGGGATTCAAACTCAGATCCTCATGCTTGCCCTGCAGACACTATTCTGACCAGGACTCATTCTGTCTCTGTCTCTCTCTCCCTTTCTCTCTCTTACACACACACACACACCTCCTTTTTACTTTTACAGGGTCTCATTAAGTTGTCCAGGTTGCCACTTTTATAGGTCACTTTGGCCTGTTGTAATTCTCCTGCTTCAGCTTCTCAAGTTGTTGGGATGACAGGCCTGTACCATTAGGCTTGGCCTTTTTCTATTTTCTGTCTTTCATGAACTGAGATAGGATGAGAAAAGATTCAGGTCTCCAAAATTTCCTGAGTGTGTACATGTACTACAAATGTGTACATGTTTCCTGTTTGCAGCTGAAGCAGGGTAAGGCCTAGGCTGGGGAAAGGGATCTTCTGTGTGAGGGTTGTACTTGGTGGTATTGATTTTCACAAGTTTTCAATGAGAGGAGCAGAGCAGAACAGTGGACTATGAGGAGCCTCAGGTTCTAGTCCTGACTTTGTGGGGCCCTGGGCCATGGGCCCAGACAGTCTTTGGGCCTTATTTTATCTCTGTGGGACAGAGGGATACCTGGAAAGCAGAAAGCACTGTGTAAACAGTCACCACCCTGACCCTGTGATGTCACTAAGGTCTGTCCTTTCTTATCTCCTCTGACTTCTGTGAAGTGCCCTGTCATTTTTCTTAGTGGAGAGGTCTGGTGGTGTTCTTGGTCCCCGGAGCCTGGGCAGCAAAATGGCAGCAGGGAGGTTGGAGAGAGTTGGGACTTGGGGGGCAGTCACCCGAGGAGCTGCAGGTGTCCATTCTCCTTGTCAGGGCCAGCCAGCAGCAGCAGATCTGGCAGCTCCAGGGCAGGGCTAGAGGCTGCCACCCCCATGGTGACCTTGTTGGCGACTTCTCCAAACCGCGTCACCTGGGGCCAGAGGTTAGAGGCACATAGATGGAGACTAGAACTCAACAGGGAGCTGACAGGGGTTGGGAATCTTGACAGTGAAAGGTCATGAATGAGGGGCTGAGAATGTGGCTCAGTATATAAGCACATGCCTAGAGTCCCTCAGTGTGGGGCTGGGGGTGTGACTAAGGAGTAGAGCCCCTGCCTAATATGGGTGAATCCCAGGGTTACCACCCAAATTACCACTAAAAAGAAAAAAGAAGGTTGTGGGCCAGAGATTTTAGGATAAAGGACAAGAACCATGTGTGTACAGTCAAGGAGACTGAGACGAAGGCTTCTGAAGACACAAAACCCCCAGCGGGCTCAGAGGTTAAGTGGAACACTTCAAGTTCGAAAGAGTGATAAATGATGGGGGCTCCGTACATCAACCGGTCGGAGGTCCGGGGCTCCACACCTGCACGAAGTTGCTTTCAAAGATGGGAAAGTCGCGCAGCTGGTCGAACTCGCCGCTCAGGAGGTGGCGTTGGAGGCGCCCAGGGCGGCACGGGGCGTAGGCTGGAGCCAGGGGGCGGTCTGCAGGGGCGAAGGGCTGGCATCCACCCCAGGATGCCAGGTACCCGTACTCTGACCGAGAGCGCACGCGGGGCAGCGGCCTCCGCATTGCTGGCCCCATACCTTCCCGGCTCCCTCACTGGGGCCAACCCCTCCAGGCAGAATTCCTTTTGTCACCTTCCATCCCCTCCCAACTGGTCTCACCTGCTCCGCCGGGAGCTAGCTTAAGATCTCGCCCGCCCTTCATCGCCACGCCCCGGCCCTGGGTAGGAACGCCGGTTGAAGCCAGGGACGGACAGATAAAGGGTGGGGCCTAGAGCTTGTGACTTTACAATAGGAGGCCCAGCGTTCCGTGACATCACGAACGTCACCTCTCTCCCAGGTCGTGTCACCGGGCAGCTGAGCCCTAGAGACCCGGATGGAGAAATGGCCGTCTTAACTGCGGGAGCAAGCGAACGGGCGCTAGTGCGCAGGCGCGGCCTGCGGCGCAGGCGCATGAGCCTCAGGCTGAGCTCTGTGTTTTCTAGCGTGCTGTATGCTGCTCGGCTCTTCTCAGCGCTTCGGTATGGTGCCCGCGGGTGCCGGGGTGACCCGGCTGCTAATGCTCTTGCTGATGGTAGCCGCGGCTCCTAGCAGAGCCCGAGGCAGCGGCTGCCGTGTCGGGGCCGCCGCGCGCGGGGTAAGTTCTAGTGACCGGAGCGGGGCGGCCTCCTGAGGGCGCTAGATGGGCCCTTATCATGACTATTCATGAGAAGATATGATTTGCTTGGAACCTGGGCTGCGCGGGGTAGTGGTGCCAGTTAGCCTTTCATCTCGGTGCTCGGGAGGCTGAGGCTGGAGGATCAAGGAGTTTGCGGTTGGCAGAGACAGGTGGATTTCTGAGTTCGAGGCCAGCCAGGGCCACACAGTGAGACCCTGACTCAATAAGTAAATAATAAAGATACGGTAGGGAAGCAGTGCCCTAGCCTAGGGATGGAGTCATGAATATGCATGAGGAAGCCAGGTCCTTCGGGAGCCAGAGTGCTGTAGGATGCCTGGATAGGAGAAGCTTGAAATTAAGACATCTAGGCAAAGGCCTGGGCATGGGGTGCAATCCTGACATCCTAGATGTGCAAGGTCACTCTGGGCTACCTAAGGCCCTGTTTCAAAAAACCCCAAAAATAGGGTGCTGGGGAAATGGGGTCAAGAGAACTGACTGTTTTTCTGGAGTACCTGGGTTCAATTTCTAGCACCCACTTGGAGGCTCATCACTGTCTGTTAACTTCAGTTCCTGGGGATCTGATGCTGGCTTCCCAGGCACCAGGGATGCACACGGGGCATGTAATGTACATGCAGCAAACATCCATACACAAAATTAAAAAAAAAATAAAAAAAAAAAAAAAAGAAAAAGAAAAACCACAAAAAAATTAAGGTCAAGGTGGTGGTACTTACCTGTTATCTCAAGCACTCAACAGACGTAGGCAGGAGGGTTGTCTTGGGTCTAGACTAGCCTGGGAGTGGTTTAGTGAGACTCTGTTTCAGAACATGGGGAAAAAGGTGTAGGGTGTACTAGAGAGAAGTGGACTTCTTGATGATGTAAATGGTCAGGGTAGGTCAGGGTATTAACATGTGTAAGGAAGCCAGTGCCTGTGAACTCATGAGTGAAAAGCCTGACAGTGACTTGTGGGGCAGAGCAAGGTGGTACTTACCTGTGTTAGCAGCACTAGGAGGTGGAGGCAGAATAATTGTGAATTAGAGGCTAGCTTGGGCTATGCAGTGAGACTCTCAAAAACAAACAAACAGAAAACAACAAAAAGATAATGACCTGGGCCTTGGACGTGAGGGTAACAGCTTTTAGGGTTTCCTTTGTGCTGTAGAAATCGATGACGTGAATATTCGTGAGGGGCAGTCCTGGGGAAAGCACCTGTGATCTACTGTGAGCATGAAGCTGAGGCTTGTCCTTCAGTCTGTCATTCTGTCCTGGGGCCAGTGGATTCTGCCCTGCCCAGAGCTTGAGTGGTTCTTACTTGGTGTCCTTGTCTCTTCTGCAGGCCGGGGCTGACGGCCGGGAAGCAGAGGGCTGTGGCACTGTGGCATTGCAGCTGGAGCATTCGTTTGAGATTGGTAAGATCAGTGTGTCTTCCACCTTACATAGATGCTCTGGCGGAGAGGGCCGAAACCACAGATAGGAGAAGAGAGGTTGTCTTTGGATGTCCCAGACCTGTGGCTTCAAGGTGTCAAGGGTTTAGTGCTTGCCAGGCATGCCCAAGGGCCTGGGTTGCATTTTTGTTAATGAAAATTATAAACATACACATATGCATTTATATTCATGTATGAGTATATACACACATGTATACATGTGTATATAATAAATGTACATGTTTGATGGCTAAAGAAACTATTTTATGCCAGGCAGCCATCTTGGTACCCACTAGCCATTTGTCACTGATTCTAGTGCCTGAAACAATTTCTTAGTGACTCCCACCCAAAAATGTATAGCTGTGACCATCTACTTATTTTGATATGGTTAATTGTTTGTGTTTGTTTGTTTGGTTTTTTTTTTTTTTTTTGTTTTGGCTTTTATAACTTGCTTACACAGATGCCCAAAGATTGTTTTGAGTTGCCTTAACTTGGCAGAACGGAACAGTTATTGCCTGCTCGTGTAAATATCGGAGGTCTTCTTGTGGTTTTCACATTTAAAATTTAATTTTCTTTCACAATTCCAGTTACATCATAGTAGGGGAGTCAAATCAGGAACTTCAGACAGCTGGTTATAACACATCCATAGTCCAGAGCAGAGAGAATTAATGCACACATGCTTGCTTATGCTCAGCCTCCGCTCTACACTTAGTATAATTCAGGGCCCAAACCTAGGGAATGGTGCCACCCATAGTGGGTGGGCCTTCCTACCTCAATGAACGTGATCAAGACATTCACCCGCAGATATGCCCATAGCCCAGCCTGACCTAGACATCCCTCCCTGAGACTCTTTTCTGGTGATTCTAGATTGTGTCAGGTTGGAAATTAAAACTAGCCATCAGGGCCCCTGACTACTTTTACTCGCATGGCCAGCTACTAATCTTGGCAGGATCTCTATCCATAATCTGTATTATTGCTAACTTGTATTTAATTTATTTTATAGAAATTAAATACAAGTTACCACCACATGTACACATCTGGACACCTGCATGTGTGTACATGTACGTGTGTGTATGTGCACACACAAGTATATGTATGCATGTCTCTCTGTGTGTATAATTATTTCCTTCTTGCCCCCAGACCTGTGGGGGCAACCCAGTCAGCTGAAGAGGGAATGTCAGAATGACAGACTTCTCACACTTGATCTTAGCCAAAAGGCCGACAAGCGATTCAGAACAGACTTCTCTAGCCTCTGACCTGTGTCCTGCCTCCACTCCCTCAGATAGCCCTAGTTGGTCTTGTGAGGCAGCGCTGGGGGCATTGGCTCATTTTGCTGCAGGGAAAGAGGTCTGGGGCAGCACCACAAGACCCCCTCTTTCAGGGAAGGCTGAGTTGGGCCAGCTCCAACATCTGCCTGACTAAAGGGGCTGCGAGCTTTGCTGTCAGAGCCAGCTAGCCCTTAGCTTAGCCCACAGCACCTTAATAGAGTCAGGCACCTGTGACAGCGAGGCCTGGGGCCCTGCAGTATCTAATAGCAAACAGGTGGGGCAGGTCACACTGTAGGCACTTGTAAACCAGCCCAGTCCCCCCACAGGTGACCGAGCCAACTTCCAGAAGCGTGGCTCGCTGCTCTGGAACCAGCAGGATGGCACCTTGTCTGCGACACAGCGACAGCTCAGTGAGGAGGAGCGGGGCCGACTCCGGGTGAGGCCCCTGCAGCTGAATGGGCTCGCCTAGCTTAGCCAGCCTTCCTCATGAGAGAGCCCGGAACAGCTGTCATTAGACAGCAGGCTCCTTTCGCGAGTTAGCCTTGTCTGGGGTGGGCTCTGTCCTTGTTCCCACCCGAAGCTGCCGTGCTGCAGTTTTACTTGTGCCCAGTGTGACGGTGTCAGAGAAACTTTGTTGTAGTGGCCCTGTGCCTCGATGCCTTCTGGGTACAGAAAGGCAGCAAGAGGCCTGCTGTCTGCCTCTCTGCCTGCTCGCCATGGGGTTCTCTGTCCTAGCTGCCCCCACTATTTGTGGCACCTGGGTTTAGGCGTGTTTAGGGTGGGGATCAGGTGTGGCTGGATTCAGGCCCAGGAGTGCTTGGATGCACACTTGCTGATGTGGTTGCTGATGTCCTAAGTGGTGTCTCCACCGGGGTAGGGCAGCCCAGCTGTTTTAACCTCTCTCGGTAGATAGGCCAAGTTTCTGGGAAGAGTTCTGGGCAGGCTCTTGTTAGCCAGGGCTGTGGAAGGCGCCGGGCACTCCTGCTCATGGGTCTGTATAACCTTCAGGATGTGGCTGCTGCCAATGGCCTCTACAGGGTCCGGGTCCCAAGGCGCCCCGGGACACTTGACAGTTCAGAAGCTGGCGGCCATGTGTCTTCCTTTGTCCCAGCGGTAAGTCACTGCCTGCATCCTCATTCCTGCCTGCCTCAGTGTCCCCAGCCTTCATGGAGCCCTTCCTGTGGGGCCCTGAGGAACTTGAATTGCTGCGGTCGGTGACAGAGATGGGGTTTGGGGTTCTGGAGAATGCTTGTGCGTTTGTGGGGGAGTGCAGCAGAGCTGGGTAGCTCTCTGACCCCCACCCCACCCTGTCTTCCACAGTGCTCCCTGGTGGAGTCGCACCTCTCAGACCAGCTGACCTTGCATGTGGATGTGGCCGGCAACGTGGTGGGCCTGTCGGTGGTGGTGTACCCTGGGGGCTGCCGGGGCTCCGAAGTGGAAGATGAGGACCTGGAGCTGTTCAATACGTCTGTTCAGCTGCGGCCTCCAGGCACTGCTCCAGGGTGAGAGCTGAAGGGAGACCAGGGCCACTGGCTGCCTCAGGCGCCCAGGTACTGCGGCTCTGCCCTCATCTTGCCTGTTCCCTCCCATGTTTAGCCCCGAGACTGCGGCCTTCATTGAGCGCCTGGAGATGGAGCAGGCCCAGAAGGCCAAGAACCCTCAGGAACAGAAGTCTTTCTTTGCCAAATACGTGAGTGTGGCTCCTTGACCCCCTGAGGTGGCCTGTGGGAGGCAGAGGGCTGTGGACCCCACCTGAGTTGTCCCGCGCTAAGTGGCTCTGGAAGCCCAACAGCCTGGGCTGGGTTGGGAATCTTCAGGTACAGGCATCCAGGCCTGCTGGGAGCAGAGCCGTGTGGAAGGCGGCTGGGTGTGGACAGGGAAGCTGTGGGCACGCGTGCAGGAGGGCCAGGAGGGCCAGGGGGAAGGGGCAGCCCCGTGTTCAGAGAAGTGAGGGGGTAAATAGGTTGAACCCATTGGGTCCCAGGGCCTGGAAGCACATAGCCCTAGAGTAGGTGTGGGGAGGGGTGCAGGTGGAGGTGTGGAGGAACCCAGGAGGGCAGCCTGCCACCCTGAGGTGTCTGTAATGGCTTCCTGAGTGGGGCTGGGTGTTGAGGGGAGACCCTCCTGAAGAGGGGGTGCACATAGTACTCCATCCCTCGAGGCTGGAGACTTGTGCCAGCCCCAACAAGGTGAGCAGCCGGCAAGGCCAGCGGGGCTCAAGGGAGAGGTGGGAGGGTGTTGAGGCCGTAGACACTGAGCCAAGCCCTTTCCCCTAGGGGCCTCAGAAGCCCCTCATTTCAGGAACTGAGGTCTGGCAAACCTCAGCCCTTTCATCTCTGCACTTATTTGAGGGCTGGCCCTTCCCATGGCCAGGCTGCTGACCTGCCTCCCTCCCTCTTCAGTGGCACCTCATCCTGGGGGGGGCCGTGTTGCTCACAGCCTTGCGTCCTGCTGCCCCAGGGCCTGCACCAGCGCCAACGGAGGCCTAAGTGAGGACCCAGTCCCCTGCCCGCCTTGCCCTCTGCCCATGCCCTCCTGTTCCTCCTGTCCCCTGCCTTGGTCCTGCCTGTAGTGACTAGGGGACCCAGCCCCTCCCCCGTGGCCCTGGGCCAGCTTCATCACTTACCTCCCTTCCTTTCTGCCTCTTTGTCCACCTATCTTGCCTGCAGTGGATGTACATCATTCCAGTTGTGCTGTTCCTCATGATGTCGGGAGCTCCAGATGCCGGTGGCCAGGGCGGCGGTGGGGGTGGGGGCAGCAGCCGGTGAACAGCTGTGCCCCCCGACCCTCCCAGAGCCTTTTGTCCTTGGCCAGCCCAAGAAGGAGTTCCTGTCCCTCCATCTCCCTATTGCATGAATATGGAAGGCTGTCCCTTCCCATGAACCTCTGGGCCTCTTATAAGTCCCCCATTCTGTCCCTGAGCCTCTCTCTGTTCCTATTGACTGAGAGCTTGGGTGTACCTCCCTATAGCGAGCTCATTGGCTTCCTTGGGCGTTGCAACTGTGTCCCACCATGTGGCACTGTGTCCCTCTGTCTGCTAAACACCCACCAGCCCGCCCCTCCCACCCCCCCGCCCCTACTCCACCATACAATTTGGGAACTTGCCAAGCTCTCTCCAGCCTCCGTGCCTTTGCCCTGCAGGCCCCGTGCACCCCTCACTGTCACTCTCAGGCTCTTTGCCAAGGATCTGTGGCCCAGAGGCCTCTGCTGTTAGTGGCTAGGTCTGCCTCCATGTGGCATGCTGTGTTCTTTGCCCCAGAATACCATGGTGACTTCTACCCTATCCTTTCTGTCTCTGAATGTCCCAGCCTGGATCCATGACCAGGAGAGGATTGTGGGCCTCCACGTTAGTCTGTCTACTGTGAATGCACACTCTAGTGACTTGTGTGCAGATTTTGAGAGCCAATTTGCACTAGCTGCTCGACAGCTGCTAGTATGGCTGTGCTCTTGCACATGTGCAGCCATGGGATGGGGACTGCGGTGCCGCCTCAGCTGTGTTGTGTGGCTGTTGATTAAACTGTCGCCCAAACAGCCATTATTCAGCTTGCTTCCTGCCTTCTTGCTTGAAAATAGTCCTGGGTTGCTGTCACTCGCCTGGTTTATGTTTGAATGGCTTTCTTAGGGCATGTTACAGAGGGATGCCCGGGCAGATTAAAGTTGGTGTGAGCAAGGACGCCTTCCAAACTGTAGGAGGAGGCTGGTTCCCGACCGTCCCAGCACATCTGCGCTTGCTGACACAGCAGCTGCACAGGCTCATTCCCTCATCCTCACACGAGGGCTGCACTGGGACCTCGTGTGCTGGTGCATTCGGTATTAGCTGGAATCCCAGGGTCCCAGTTGCTGCCTGGAAGTAGCCACGAAGTAGTGACTTCAAGGCTAGCCTGAGCTACATAGCAAGACCCTGTCTTAAGGAACCAGCGGAGTTCATTCTGTAGAGTGCTTGCCTCACGTGCATGGAGCTATGGGTTCTATCCCTAGCAGTGCCTGGTGCACCTGTGCGTGGTGACTCACAGTCATCAGCAGCACTCGGGGAGTGGTGGGAGGAGGACCAGAAGTTCATAAGTTCATGTTCTTGTTTGGCTATTTAGCAAGTTTGAGGCTAGCCTGGGCTGTGTGAGACTCTTGCCTCAAATCAAATAAGAAATCCAAAGCCAAGGCTGCCCTCTGCTCTTTGGACCTGCCTGTGGGGCCGGTTTTCCTCAGGAACAACTGGCCGTGTGTCCTGAGGTTTGTCACATCTGTGTTGTGGAGATGCAGTGCCCGGCGGAAGTGGCTCAAGGGAGGCTGGTAGGCTCATGCGGTCAGAGACTGTGGCCGGTCCTTGTGGGGCTGGCCTGACAGGCCTGCTTAGTTCATACAGGCCAGGTTGTGAGGGAGGCGGCTCATGTTGGGTGGACGGGCAGGAGGCTGAGGGACAGTGTGGTCAGGCAGCACCTGTAAAGGCCCATGCCTTCAGTTGGCTTTCTCCAGCTCCAGTTCCAGCTGGGTTCCACAGCCTCTGAGAACAGCAGCAGCTGGGACATGAGCACATTAGGGATGTTTTATGACACGGGGCTCCAGTCCCATGAAAGCCCCCTGAGGCCTCCCCAGCAGCCATCCTTGGGTGTGAGCTTTGGCAGTTGGGTGGCCAGGGAACGGGCAGATGTCACCTGTGTCGCCGTTGAGCAGCTGGAACCTCAGGCAGGCCCACCATCTCAGCATCGGCTCACAGAGGGCATTCCCTCACGATGCCCCTTCTGGAGCCTCCATGCCCTCAGCGTCCCTTGGCGATGTGGCTACTCAGACTCCTACATGCCCTAGTGTGACACAGCGTTGGTCCCAGGGGTTTGTCTAGTTTCCAACCCCTTGCTATTCATGAAAGTTGGCCCTCAGCAACTTCCATGGTGAGCAGGCAGATGACAGCCATAGAGGCTGGATTTCCTGCTCCACTCCAAGCTGCCCTCTTTCTTGATTTTTACAGAGACCCAGACTGGAAGGTCCACTGTGCAGATCTGAGCCCTTGGTCTAATTTTGGGTGCCACCTTCTAGGCTGGGGTGTAGTCTGGTGGTTAGATGCTTGCCCACTCTGTGTAAGGAAGGTTCTCAGTTTTGTTTCCTGCACTGCCAAAAATCCAGAATATAGAAAGAACTAAAAGTAAATAGGCTGGGCGGTGGTGGCGCACGCCTTTAATCCCAGCACTTGTTGGGAGGCAGAGGCAGGCGGATTTCTGAGTTCGAGGCCAGCCTGGTCTACAGAGTGAGTTCCAGGACAGCCAGGGCTACACAGAGAAACCCTGTCTCGAAAAAAAAAAACCAAACCAAACCAAACCAAAAAACCCCAAAGTAAATAGAAATTAAAACAGCTTAATGGGTAAGTGCGCTCATGGAATGAATCAGTTGCTCTCCAAGCTTGAGAGACGACAGTAAAGATGAGTGTCCACAGGTTGTCAGGCAAGTGAGGCCTGGGCTGTGGCTCAGGCAGTGTTTGCCCCTTACCCAGGAGGCCCTGGGTTCAAACAGCAAAAGCATATACTGAGATTCTGCCTCACCCCAGCTAGCTAGGACAAGTGCTGGTGAGGGTGTGTATGTTGAACACTTACGGACTGCTTGAAACTATCCCAGCCTCTGTGGATGTCAGTATGGAAGGGTCGCAAGAGATTAGTGATAGGTCTTCCATGCCAGCTAGGTTTGCCCTGCCTCTGGCACCCATGGGTGTTTTCCTGAAGTCCTGGCAGTTCGATTCCACAGAGGAGCCCCCAAACCAATGAATGACTGCAGAACGTGAAACCACCCTCTGTGTCCAGTAACAGAAGTGGATGAGGGAAACAGAAATGCACAACATTCTTTATGGTTGTTTTCAGCCATAAAGAATGAAGCCTTGTTTACAGGAAAATGGAAGCAACTAGAGAATCACGTACGTGAATTAAGCCTGGCTGAGACACTGTGTAGCCTCTCATTTAGGGTTCCTAGATTTTATAGAGATGATTAGGAGTGAAACTGTCCAGAAGGACCTAGAATAACAGGAGGGGCAGGGGGGATGGGGTGGGTGAGTATGGGAAATGTGCTCTCTCTCACACAGTGACTGTGTTCAAGCCAGGTCCGTGTGGTGCAAGCAGATAACCGACTTCTGTGCAGCCCATGGCGAGTGTGTGTGTGTGTGTGTGTGTGTGTGTGTGTGATAACTTAAAGTTGTATACACGTTTTGTAATTTTTCAGAAAGTAACAGACACATCTTGCCTGCAGTCACCTGCAGAGGCATCTCCACATCTTAGTGGGTGGAGCTACAGCATCTGTACCTGGTGGCTTTTCCTCTCTTCAGGCTATTTCCAGCCAGTGCTCCTGTGTTCCAGCTGCTGACTCCTTCAGGCCTCCTGTGGCCTGTCCCAACTAAACTAATTCTTGTTGGTACCTGGAGAGCTCCCTGTCCAGGGAGTCCAGGGAGTCCAGGGAGTCCAGGGAGTCCAGGGAGTCCAGGGAGTCCAGGGAGTCCAGGGATGTGGATGCAGTAGCTCCACACAAAGCTGCCTCGTGGGAGGGAGGCAACTGCTGTCTGCACAGACAGCAGCAGCAGACCCTGCAGGATGGTTTTGTGAAAGCCTGTAGCTTACTTTGTTCGCAGCCAGTCATTGATGGGTCTCTGGTCTGCTTGGCTGGTGCTGTGGGAGCCCTGTGCACCTGCATTGTTTTCTTACCACATGTTCCTGCAGGACGCTTGGCCAGATGACTTGCTGAGTGAGATTTGAGCTTGCGTGTGCACATATGCATGCCCACTTGTGCTGTGGGCTGCCCCTTCCTACTCTGCCTCAGCCACACTCCCACCAGTGGCTCCAGCAGCCTTGCTTCCCTGACAGTCCCTAGGTCCTCCAGACTGCAGCCTCATCTGCCACCCAGCTCTCTGTGCAGTGGCTTCTATATTGTTTTAGAAATGCTGTCACTGGTCCAGTTTCTGCACCAGACCCCATCCCCCTATTTCTGCCCCTCCAGGCTGCTGTACAGGTAGCCCTGTGGTAAGACACCTGGCACTTCATCCACGCCCTCCTGGACTTCTAGCCATCTCCCAGGCCTTCCCACCCATGGCATCTTCCACCCACTGTCCATCCCATCTTGCGTTTTTTTTTTTTTTTTACACCAGAGCTGACCTCACTGCTGCATTCTCATGGCTTCTAGCACTCACAGGACCAAGTCCCAGCCCACTCCATCCTTGCCTGGCGTTTGATGCCCCTAATTAATGCATCAGGCATAATACCCCTGTCCCTCTGCCACAGTTCCCTTGCATACTTACTTGGTTCCAGCTCAGCCCTTGGTCCTCTCCTGTCCCCTCCTCAGCTTGTGGCCTCAGGCATAAGATGATGGTAGCTCAGGGGTTGGGCTACCCCTCATTCCTTACCCCATGCATAGATACCCTTCTCTGTTCCCCAGAAAGCTTCCTCTTCCTGGGTTCTAGCCTCAGGCTGCCACTTAGCCTGTCCTTAGCTACTTTAATATTGTATGGGCCTCTGCTGCCCATTGTAGCTCCTGAAATTCTGGAGGCTTCTTACTCTCAGGGAAACATTCTGACAAGAACAGGGGGCATTCTTGGGCTTCTAGCTGTCTCCCACTGTCCTGGCTAGTTTTATGTCAACTTGATACATAGCTAGAGTCATCTGAAAGCAGAGAACCTCAATGGAGGAAATGCCAGTGGCATTTTATTTTTTGAGACAAGGTTTCTCTGTATTCCTGGCTGTCCTGGAACTCATTCTGTAAACCAGGCTGGTCTCCAGTTCAGAGATTCCTCTGCCTCTGCTTCCCAAGTGTGGAGATTAAAGCCTGCATCACTACTACCCAGCTGCATTTTCTTAATGATTGAGGTGGGAGGGCCTAGCCCATGGTTCAGTTTCTAGGCTGGTGGTCCTGGATTCTATAGGAAAGCAGGCTCAGCAAGCCATGGTGAGCACAGCGGTAAGCACCCTCCATGCCTCTGCATCACCTCCTGCCTCCAGGTCCCTGCCCTGTGTGAGTTCCTTCAGTGGTCGACTACAAAGTTGAAGTGTAAGCTGAATAAACCTTCAACTTGCTTTGGTCATGGGGTTTCATCACTGTGATAGAAATCCTAACTGAGACACCCACCATGGCTTGTACTCACCTTCCATTTTGCAGAATGTTTGCATACTCAGAGACTTGTTTTCCGGTCTATCCCCTGGTACACCTGGGTCCACTCCCTGGAATGTAGACACTCACCCTTGAGTGACTCAGTGTGAATGAGATGCAGAGGTTTAAGACCATAGTTAGAATCTGGTTGAAGCCAGGAGTGATGGCATAGACTTGTAATCCCTGGGAAGTGGAAGCAGGAGGATCAGGTTTAAGGTCATCCTTGGCTACATAGGGAGTTCAAGGTCAACCTGGGCGGCATGAGACCCCGTCTCAGACAAACACTTGCCATGAACGTTACTGTGTTAGGTGTAAAAATGTTTATTTCTACAGAATTTTCCACAGCTCCCCTCACCCCAACTGTTCTTTATTGGCAATAGTTTGCAGTGCCTAATACAGCCGGGTTGCAGTTCCACTCTGTGCCAGCAGGTGGTGACAGAGTCCCATTAGCTCCTTTCCAAACACACAGGTGGCTGATGCTGGCAATGTTGGTCCTTCAGGCAGGTGAGTCCTAAGAAGCCTCTGTCTAGCAGCTGCTAGTCTTCAGTGTGCTGCAGGTGTTGTACAGGTGTTTTCATCTGGAAAACTGACGTCAGCCAGGTCTTCTATTGCTGATGCCTGGAGAAGGTGGAGCGCCTGACAGGGAACAAACAGGGCAGCCTCATCAGCCTTCATTAATCTCACGAGAGTCCAGAGCTCATCACTGGCCAACCTAGGATTACGTGTCGTTCTGGCTCTGCCACTTACCCACTGTGTCTGGAGGCAGCTCTCTTCCGTCTCTCAAACTTGATCCTTTGCTTCCTGCTTCCTGCTTCCAGGCCTGTATCTTTCAATTCCTCCAGCCAGTGTCCAGGACAAACAGAAAAAAAAAAGTGTCACAAAGCCCCAGACACACCTGGACTCAGACCTAGTAGCCATGCTTCAGGTGATTAGCCTCCTGTCATGAGTTTGTGGCCACTGGTGACCCACCTCCCTCCCAGGGCCTGAGGACCCCACAGCACCAGGGCAGAGGGCTGGGGCAAGAAGGAGAGGAGCCAGCTTAGAGGTCTTGGTGTTGAGAACTGGGGAAGAAGGAGGGTGCAGAAGAGAAAGGAAATAAAGAGGAAGTTGAGAAGAGGAAGGAGTGAAGTCAAAGGTCAGGACTGAAGAGAGACAGGAAGAGAGAAATAAATGGGAGATAAGTTTGTTGGCAAAGTGTTTGTTATGCAAGCAGGAAGATCCACATTTGAGTCCCAGTACCTACAGCCTGCATAGTGGCAGGTGCCTGTAAGTAACTCTGGTCCTGGGATTCCCAGGCTTCCTGGTTGACCAGACTCACCAAATCAGCAGGTTGCAAGTTCCATGAGAGACCTTGTCTCAAAAATTAAGGTGGAAAACAACAGAGAGGACACCAGATGTTGATGCCTTAGATCCACACACAGCCTCACAGGTGAGCACACCATATGCACATATGCACATACAAACTAAACAAGTTTTAAATGGGTAACACCTAGGGTTGACCTCTGTCCTACACCACACACACACCAGGAGAGGATAGGGAGGCAGTGCACGGAAGAGAGACAGGAAGACCAGAAGTACCACGGGAGTGTGAGGGACACCCAGAAAGGGAGTTAGCAGGAAGCGGGGTGTGTGTGTGATCAGCACCACTGATGAGAATAGATATGAGGGGAGGAGAGACTGAATAGCAGAGACAAGAAAGAGAGTTCGAATGGTCTGGGAAGATAAACAGAGATGCTAAGGAAGACAGGCAGCTTTTGCATTTCAGTGAGGAGAGAAACATTAGGGGAAGGGGTGATGTTACAGTGCTGGTGGGAGAGCCTGGGCTGCAAAGAAAATGGAGGAAGAAAGGGAATAACAATGGGAAACAAAACAGCAACAACAAAAGGATTCCAGAAAGAACAGTGAGGGCATGAGGGCAAGGACAGGAAAGAACAGGACAGAGAGCCTGGAAAGGGGGGATGGGCAACCTAGGGAGGAGAGGGAGGTAGGGATAGAGAAAAGAGCAAGGAAGACAGGGCAGGTAGAGGAGGTGACAGGGAGCAAAGTGGACTGAGCACTCTTGATCATATTCCTTATGTCCCCAGGTTAGGACCCAGAGACAGACAAGTCTGGACTGTGGGGAGGGATCCAGGAGGACATCAAGCCCTTGGTATCCTGCCCCATATTCTCTGAGAGTAGGACTGAGCTAGCAGATGAGAGGGAAGAGTCCAGGGTGAGGGGAGAGACTGGAAGTAGGTGAGGAGGAAAGATAGGGGGTAGGGCAGGATAGAGCCAGGAAACGGGAATATCAGTTATGATGGAGAATGAGCAGGGTACTTGGCATATACCTTTAATCTTAGCACTCAGGAGGCAGACAGGAAGGACTGAATTTCAGGCCAACTTTGTTTACAGAGTAAGTTCAAGGACAGCCAGGGCTACACAGAGAAACCCTCTCAAAGAATCAGAAGGAAGAGGAGGGGAAGGAGAGGAAAGATGGAGAAATTAGAGTATGTGTGAAATACATTAAAAGGGGGAAGGGTAAAGAAAAGTGTTAGCCATAGAAAGAGGGGGTGAGGAGGGGCAGGAGTTGAAGGAAAAGAAAGGAGGAAAACATGGGCAGAGAGGGACGCAGGACTGGGAGGTGATGGAAGAGAAGGTCCTAGAGTAGAATGAGTTGGGAGGAGAAAGGACAAAGGTGGAAGAGGAGAAGATGATGGGAAGGGAGAAACGAAGACAAGAGGCACAAGGAGAGGAACAGGACAGAAGAGTTGTAAACAGAAGCAAGGAAGAAAATGGAGGGGAAAGAGGAGGTAGGGGAGACAAGAGAAAGAGAGATGATAAGGGGAAGAAAAGATGTAGGAGATGGAGGAATCAGAAGGAATGAAGGAGAAGGAAAGAGGAAAAGGATAAAGGAGGGGAAGAGAGGGGCAGAGGAGATAGGAGGGAACGGAGGAAGTGGGTATAGATGAGGTTAAGGAGTAGCCAGTGGGGTAAAGGAGGTTGAAGAGGGCAAATGAAAAGGAGGAATAGATGAGATAAAGGAGAGAAAGGAAGAGAAGAGGGAGACAGGAATGGAGAAATCAGGAGCTGGAGGAGAGGAAGCAGAGGAGAGAAGAATGAAGGAAGAGGGGGTAAAAGGAGGGAAAAGTTAGGAAGAGAGTCATTGGAGGGAAAAGGGGGAAAGTTGAGATAAATGAGAGGAAAAAGAAAGGGATAGGAAAAATAAAGGAAGAGAAGCAGAGGGAATAGAGGGACTAGAGGAGAAGAAGGGGTCATAAAGGTGATGGAGAAGGCGAAAGGAAAGAGGATACAGGAGATGGAGAAGGGGGATGGAGGGGAGGGGGGAGGGGATAGAACAGTTAAAGGAGGGAAGGCAGAAGAGGAGGGGATAGAGGAGATGGAGTAGAAATAATTAGGAGAAACAAACAGGAACAATAGGAGATGCCAGAGAGAAGGAAGAACAGCAGGAGATATTGGATGAGACACTGTAGAAGAAACCAAAGGATGAGGGAAGACAGGAGGAGGTAGAGAGGGAAAGAGAAAATAGAGAATGTGTGGAAGATCACAGGGATGTATGTGAAGGAATAGAAGGAAAAGATAGGGTAGAAGAGGGGGATGAAGAGAAAAGGGGATGAAGATGGGTAGTCAAAAGGAGAAGCAGGGAGGAGGATTGAGGAACAAAGAAGTGTTGAATTGATGGAGAAGAGAAAGGGGGAGAATAAAGGATTGGTAGGAAGGCAGGAGAGGATTGATAGAAGAAGAAAAAGGGAAGGAAAATACTAAAAGATGGTACTGGGGTTATACAAGAGTAAAGATAAAGGGGAAACTTGAGAGGTGAATGGGCAAGAGGAAGTGAGAGCACAGGAAAATACAAAGTGGGAGAGGGGAGGAGGAAGAGGGGGTGGAGGACAGGACTAAGGAAAAGAAGGAAGGAAATGAGAGAATTGGCAGGAAGAAGAAAGTGATGGATGGAGAAGGAAGGGCAAGAGAAACAGGATGGGAGAACTGTAGCTGCAGAAAAAGATGAGGTCAAGAAGGAAGAGTGGAGAGGAGAGAGGATGAGGAAGTGGAGGAAGAGGGTACAGAGAAAGGAAGACAAATAGAGGAGCTAGAAAGGATATGGGCTGAAGAGAAAATATGTGGAAGTGGAGAGGACAAGAAGGATGAGGAAGGGAGGCAGACATGACAAGAAGTTGGAGAAATATTAATGGAGATTAAAGGAAGATGGGAGAAGAGCGGGAGAGAGGAGATGCGGGAAAAGGGTGAGATTAAGAGAAGGTGGAGGGGATAAGACACCAGAGAAGTAGGAGAGGGAAGGATGAAAGATCACAGGAAGAAGACAAGAAGGAGGAGTAAATTGCAAGATGGTGAGGAATAAAAAGAGGAAACAAAAGGCAGAGGAAGGAAAGGAAGAGTATCAAGAAGGAATGAGAGGATGGGGAGGAGAAAGAAAAAAGAGAGCAACAAAGGAGAGAAGGACCATGGGAGGAGAATGTGGAAAAGGAGACGGCAAAGGAAAGACAAGAGAATGAAAAGAAGGAAGAGGAAGAATGTAAGGAAAAAGGGATCAGTACATGAAGGAGGAAGTGGGAGGACGGTGGAAGAGGTCGACAGGGAGAAGATGGAGGAAAAGAAGACTAGGAGGAGGGAGGATGAACAATGAGGAGGTAGAGAAAAATTCACAGAACAAGAAGATTAGGGGTGGAAAAGATGGAGAAGGAAGAAGCAGGAGGAAGAGGGGAAGCAGGAGGAGAAGGAAGTGGAGACTGATCTGGAGGATGGGAGGAAAGAGTGCAGACAGTGGGGGATTAATAAGGGGAAATAGGACATAAGAGGGGCAGGAGAAGTGGGAAGAGGAGATATGGGTGGAACGAGGACTATGAATAAGAAGATGGAGAAGGGAAGGGTAGAAATGAAAAGTACAAGGAAGAGATCACAGGAAAAACCAAAAACAAAAGGAGGTGGTTGAAGAGGGGGAGGAGGAGGAGGAGGAGGGGGAGGAGGAGGAGGAGAAAGTAAATGAAAAGGTAGAAGGAGAGGGGAAAGAGGAAGCAAAGAAGAAAAGTAGGAAGGAGAATACGATGTGGTAAAAGGGGTAAATAGAGGAGCAAGGAGAGAAAGGCAAAATGGAAGCAGAGATGAAGGAGGAAAAAGATGGAGGAAGATGTGGAGGAGATGAATGATGAGTGAGAAGGGGGAATAGGTGTACACATAGGAGGATGGGAAGGAGAAAGAGGAGTTGAAAACAGAGGAGGAGATGGAAGCGAAAATGAGAGGAAAAGAAACAGGAAGTAGAAGATAGATGAAGGAGGAGGATATGGCAGGAAGAAATAGAGAATGGGGAAGATATGGAGGAGATGAACAGAGGAGACACAAGAGGAAGCTATGGAGGAATAGGATATAAAGGAGAGGAAACAAAGGAGGAAGAGATGGAAGAGGAAGAGTGGCAGGAAAAATAGAAGGTGGGGAGAAAAGTAAGAGTTGAGGGTGAAGAGAATGACAAGATAGAGGAGAAGAGCAGCAGGAGGAGACAACAAGAGTAGGAAAAAGATGAGATAAAGGAGGAAAAGAGAATGGAGAAGGAGAAGATAAAGAAGATGGAAGAGGAAGAGATGAGGCAAGGGAAAGGTGGAAGAGATGAGTGAGGTGAAGATAAGGAAAGGGCAGGGGCTGAGATAGAGGGGTGGGATATGAAAGAGAGGAGGCAGGAAAGGAAGGCAGAAGAGGAGGGGATGGAAGAGAAGCAGGGTAGGGAAGATACAAAGGAGGGAGAATAGAGAGCTGACATGAATAAATGGGGGTAAGACAGAGTAGAAGATGAATAGAGTGAAGAGATGCAGGCAGATGTGTGAAGAGATGAAGAAAGTGATGAAGGAGATGTGTTGGAGGAACAGGGCAATGAGATGAAAGAGGAAAAGATGGAGGAGACTGGGGAGGAGATAATGAGAAGAAAGAAGACATAGAGGAGAATACTGAAAAGATGGAGATGAGAACATAAAGGGAGATGGAGAAGTACAGGAGTGAGAAGATTGTGAAGTTAGAGAAGAGCAGAGGGCTGGAGGAGGAGATGGACGAAGAAGAGTTAGAGGAGAAAGGTGAATGAGGAAAAGGAGATGGAAGAGAGGAAGGAGACAGAAGATGGAGATGAAGGAGCAGTAGGGATGAAGGTAAAAGAATGTGGAAGAGGAAGAAGTACAGAAAAGATAGAGGAAACAGGAAGAGATAGAATGGAGTGGAGAAGGAGGACGGGATGGAGATAGGGGAAGAACAAGAGATATGAGTAGGAGAAGATGGAAGAGGAGCTGGAGAAAGAGAAGATAGAACAGGAGGTGAGAGGAGGGGGCAATGGAGGAGGAAGAGGAAGAAGAAATAGGGAGGAAGAGATCTAGGACAAAGTTGAGAAAGATGGCAGAGGAAATGATGGAGAAGAAAAAGAGGTAAAGGAGGAAAGATTGAAAGAAAGAGAAAGAGATGGAGGAGGAAAAAAGTAGATGTCAAAGACAGGAGATAGAAAGGAGGAGATGAAATATAGGTAGGAGGTTGAGGAGGGGGAAGTAGATAGGAAGAGGAAATGTAGGAGAAGGAAGAACAAGATAGAGGAGGAAGGTACAAAGGATGAGGAAGAGATAAAATAGGACAGTGATGAGGAGAAAATGGGGGAGAAAAAGAGAAGGAAGATAGAGGATGAAAGAGAACAAGGAAGACAATAGAAGGAGGAGAGGATAAAGGTGGTAAAAGAGAAAATGGAGGAAGAGATGACGGAGGGAATAGACAGGTAGAAACAAGGAGGAAGAGAGGATGGAGAAAGATGAGGTAAAAAAGAAGAAGAGATGAAGAGGGAAGAGATGGAGAGGAAGGAGGAAACAGAGATGGAAAAGAATGGAGAAGAATGAGGGGGCAAGGAGGATGAGATGAGGGAGATACAAGAGGAACAAGAGAGCGAAAGAGAAGGAAGAGGAGAATGAGAGCAGGAGGAAAAGGAAAGAAAGGGGAATGAAGAGGAGGAGGTAGAACAGGAAAGGAGATGGAGCAGGAGGAGAAGGAGGAGAAAGAAAGGAAGAGATAGGAGAGAGGAGGAAGAAGAGATGAAAGAGGAGAAGAAAAAGATGAAGGCAGAAGAGGAAGAAAAAAGTGATGGAGGAAGAAAGAAAGAAGAGATGAAAGAAGAGAACAAAGAGAATGAGGAAATAGAAGGAAAGAGAGAGAACATGAGTAGGGGATGGAAGAAGAGAAGAAAGGCGGAAGAGAAGGAGAAAGATGAAAGAATGAGGAGGAGGTAAAAGGAGAGAAAGATGGACAGGACAGAGAGAGAAGGGAGGAGACAATTAGGAGGAAAAGATGACATAGAGGAAATGAGAAAAAATAGGAAACGACACAAGAGAAAGAAGAAAGGGAGGGAG
The DNA here is from genome assembly GCF_011762505.2 of Arvicanthis niloticus. Taxonomy (NCBI): domain Eukaryota; kingdom Metazoa; phylum Chordata; class Mammalia; order Rodentia; family Muridae; genus Arvicanthis; species Arvicanthis niloticus. Next base: position 18,164,073 of record NC_047658.1, on the reverse strand, counting down.
TGGAAGAGGAAGAAATGGAGGAGGAGAAGAAAATAGAGGAGTAGGAACAGAAGGAAGAATATAAGGTGCAAGAGAAGTAAGCAGCAAGAAGGGAGAGAAGATGGGGAAAGAGAAAGTATGAATCAGGAGGAGATAATAGAGGAGAAAGAGGAAAAATGAAGAGGATTAGAAGAAAGAAGGAAAAGGGGACTATGAAGGAGGAAAGGAGAAAAAAGAAGATGGAGGAATAAGAGGAAGTGAAGAAAGAAGATGGAAAGATGGAGAAAGAAATATGGAGGAAAGGCAATGAAAAGGAAGTTGGAGGAAGAGGAGAGTCAGGATTTATGGAAGGATTCGATGAAGAGGAGGAAGGACGAGGATGCATAGGAGATGAGGAAGATGTGTTGGAGGAAGAGGAGGAGGAAACGGGAGGCAGAGGAGAAGAGATGGATATGAGTACGGGAGAGACAGAGGCTGAGGAGAAAGGAAGCGGCAGATGAGCAGGTGCTGACGGAGGAGAGATGGTTAAGAAAACAGTGGAAGAGAAGGAGAAGGAAAAAGGAGAAGTAGGAAGAGGAGGAGAAAGTGAAGGAGCAGAAAGAATATAGGGGATGGAGAGAATGAAGAAATGAAGGTGGAGGAAAGGAGATTCAGGAAGAGAAAATGGAGGAGGAGAAGGAGGGGCAGAAGAGCATGGAGAAAGAGGAGGCAGGGGAAGAGGAGGACAAGGGAAAGGAGGAAGAGATGAAGGGAGAAGGAGGAAATGAAAGGAGAAAGGGAGGCAGACAAGATGGAGGAGGAGGAGGAAGGAAGGAGATGGAAAGTACAGGGAGGAAGTGGAGAGGAAGAAGAGAAAGATGGAGAAGAAGAGAGGAAGTTAGAGGAAGAAAAGGAAGAGAAAGGGAGAGGAGGAAGAAGTGGAGGATGAGGAGAGGAAGTGAAGGAGGAGGGGAGGAGGAACATGGCAGGCCTGCAGGGAGGCTGCAGTGTCTGAGTCTGTGATGGCAGGAGTACCCACACATCAGGCACTGTGCTGAATTCGAGGAGCTTCGTGTAGCCATATTGTATGGGCAGAGATGGGAAGAGGTCAAAGGAAGATGGTGTGTGACGGAGAGTGATGGAGGCACAGAGTGAGAATCATGGGAGGGGTAAAGGGAGGGGACAAAGAGGATAATAGGTGACCCAGGCTAGCTGTGTGTGTGTGTTTCCATCAGCCTGTTTCTGCATCAGTTCCTGGAGGTGAGTGCTGGTCCCTGCTTAGCCCTGAAGCCTATTGGCCCATCCTTACCCTAGCTGTGCTCCCAAAGGGCACTTCACCCCTTTGCCTGAAATAGTTGCGCTTCCTCTGCAGAGGAGGAGCTAAAGAGCCAAGAGAGGCATAGGTGTGGATTGCTTGGCACACAGTCAGTGCTCAATCAGTACCCCTTCCCTTTCCTGGGGGGAGAGCCAGTAGGAAGCAAAGGACAGAAGGGGAAGAGAAGGAAGTGTTTATAAAAAGCTTAGCACACAGCTGGTGCCCAATGTATGCCCATATATTCCCCAGGCAGAGAGAAGCAGGAAGCAGAGGCTGGCACAGACCATTATCAGTGAAGAATGGAGGGCAAGAGAGAGAATGCATACCAGAACTGTGTTCAATAAATGCGTTCTTTGTCTTGGAAGAGAGTGGAGAAAACAGTGAGAGGGGGAAGGGAAGGGGAAGGGAGGGGGAGGGGAGGGGAAAGGGTGTGAAGAGGTAAAGAAGTGAGTGGAGTGCCTGGTATACAGTAGGGGCTTGAGGTGTGTTCATTCCTTCTCCCAGGAGGGCAGAAAGGGGAGGAGACAAGAGATGACGATGGGACAGGTGGGAGCAGGTGCAAGAGGGAAAGGAGTGGAGGACCCCCCCCCCCCCCGAACACAGCAGATGCTCACAAGATTTCTAGTGGGGAGGGGCCAAGCAAACCAGAAGGGGAGAAAGGACATAGTGGAGGGACAGCAGAGCTAGGACAGGAAGGGCAGTGGCAGCTCACAGAAAGGGTGGCCAAACACTAGGGTGACCAGAATAATGACAGGATCCTGGAGCTCAGGGAGGGACAGGAGGCTGGAGGTAGTAGATGCCCTAGGCCTGGTCCCTAGGGTCACTCCCCTGCCTAGGGCAGATCAGAGAGCCACTGGCCCCTCTGAAGGAGGCGGAGGCAGGAGCCCCCAGCTGTCAGGACAGGAGACAAGGGTACATTGTCCTGGCGCTGGCACAGCCTGGCCCAAGGGGGAGGGGAGCCTGGTCTGCCTGGTGACGGGTGCTGCCTGGCCTCTACATCCCATGGCCTGTTATCCCTCATTTAGGCTGACTTTTCTCCCGGCCTCTCTGGTCTCGAGTCCCTGGTTTCCATCCCTCTGTCCTGTTGTGTGGGGCAGGAGGGGATGCCCCTGCTGCCAGGACTGAGTCCCTCAACCAGGATTGGGGCTGGGCTGGGTGGGGGCAGAGGGGGAAGGAAAGACGGAGGCAGAGAAGAGGGAGCCAGGACAGAACCAGCTTTATTCAGGAGGAAACACAGGACTCAGGCCGCAGCAGAGAGGGAGTCAGAGAGGGAGGAAGAGACCCGAAAATGGGAGATGGGGAGGAAGGGGTAGGGAACAAGCAGGCAGAGATAGGGAGAATCAAAGAGAGTCAGAGGAAGGCAGGACCAGAGAGAGACAGATACAGAAAGAGAAATGAAGAGAGGAGAATCAGGTCAAGAGACAGACACATGGAAGGAACATCAGAGACAGGAAAAATTAGGCTGAGAGAGGGAGATGGAGAAAGGCAGAGAGATGAAGGAGGATAGAAAATCTGCAGGAAAGATGGTGAGACACAGAGGCAGAGAGAGAGAAAGATAGAGACAGGGGAAATCAGGTTAGATAGATAGATAGATAGATACAGAGACACACAGAAGAGAGAGACACACAGTGAGAGGGGGGGGGGCAGAGAGAGGCACAGAAGGAGAGAATGGAGGGTGTGGAAGGCAGGAGCCCTGCCAGGAGAGGCAGAGAAGCAGACAGGTGGAGAGACACCGGGCACCTTGTGGGCCCCAGCGCAGCAGGACCCTCTCACCTGGCCTTGGTGTCTGCGCCCCCAACTCTAGCCAAAGCCCTGCAATTTAAGGGGCTCTGTAGGGGCGGGCCCTGTCCCTATCCACACCTTATCTGGCCAGACCCTGGCCTTGCAGCTAAATCGAGCCTCAGCTGTCAGCACCCGCAATAACAGCTGCATCGGCAGCCGTGCCACACCCTCCCCTCTCATGGCCTGTGCCCCAGGCCCCTGGGGGCCAGCATGGAGACCCATACCCACAGCAGGGACGCCTCATGAGCCCCTAGCTTCAGGACAGGCCTTATCAGGCATGTTAGGACCAAGGGTGCTCTCAGAAGTGGTATCAGTGAGGGTACAACGTCTGCACTGAGGGCATTGAATCAGTGTGACGGCCCGCACCCGTCCCTCCACAGCTCATTTAGGACCTTATTTGGTCACAGTGGAGGGTGCACCTGGGCTGTCACAGGCTGCACCACTCAGGCCAAGAATAGACACAGTCAGGGAGTCCTGGCAGCTGTCCTCTACCCAGGACTAGACAGGCGACAGGTGGGGCAGGGGTGAGGGGTGAACAGGGAGGAGGGCGATAGAGGCATGGAGAAGGTAAGAGGCCCACCCAGAGATCCAGCCATGGAACGAGATGGGGAAGTGGCGTGTGGTGGAATACACCTGTAATCCCAGCACATGGGTGGCTGAGGCCGGAGGATCATGGCAAGTTTGAGATTAGCCTGGGCTATACAGAGAGATTGTGTCTTAAAAGTGGGTGGAGGGTACACACACAGGGGAGTGGTGGAGAATGAAAGGGTTAACTCTGACACATGTGGAGACAGACAGAAAGACAGGAGACCCTGGGAGGAACTAGGAGGCTGTAGAAGGCTGAGGCCAGGAGGAGAGCAAAGGTCCTGGATGTTCTGAGCCCTGTATGTGTCCTTCACATGATGGCAACATCTTGAACCCCTCCCTTTTACTAGCGTGGTGTCAGGGTGTGGCCTGCGTCCCCAGATGAATTAATTACTAGGATAGATCCCGGGCAAGGTGGGGTGTCATGGCCCAAGCAGGGCCCCTCCTCTCCCACAATCCCTGAATGGGCATCCCAGGTCCCTGTTGCCCAAGCCTGTCCCCTCAGCTGAGGACAATCTCCCAGTGTCTCCTACAGGCCCTGCAGCTCAGGGTCAGATCCTGGCCATCTCCTTCCCATCTCTGACTCTGGTGCTGTCACCTCCAGGGTGCTCTTATCTGGGCCCTCCTCCTGGCTCCAGCCCTTTTCCACTCTGCCCCATATAGACCTGTCTGTCAACACATCCCCAAATAACTGGTGATGACAGAAGGGCCAGAGCACTCTGGGCACATCAGTGACTTCTGAGTTTGGGGCCCTCAAGTTTAGCAGCCACTTTAGCATGTTTGTCTTGGGTGACTGACAGAGGTACCCCTCCCTGCTCCAGTTGTAGGTTTGGTCCCTTAGGAGAATATCCCTCTAAACACCCTATAATCTGTCCCTCACCTGCTTCAAGGCTAAGCCCAACTGGCTGTCCTCAGGGGGCCCAGCACACCCTAAGAAAATGACAGCCACCATGCCAGCCTCCTGAGGTTGCTGTGAGGAGTGACCAAGCCACTGTCACAGTGAGATACCGCATGCTCTGTGGGGGTCAGAAATCCTGAATGGGCTCCCCTGGGCTGGCCTTCTCTTGCTTTTAAGGACCCCGTGACTTCACCCAGCCACCCACCACATCCAGGAGCATTGTTCCCGAGGAAGCCGATTGCAGCCAGTCCTATCTGCTGCCCAGCTCCCCCTGCACATGGGAAGTCAAGGGGCATGATCACAGGCTGCTGGACCCATGGTGATCTTTAGGGACTACTGTCCTGCTTGCCTTCTCACTGATGGGCTAAACCTTAGCGTGGAGTGATTGCAGCTCCAGGTTATATTATTCTGATTTTGAGAGGCAACATTTTTTTGGTTTCTGTCTCCTTATGGGTACTGGCCTGTGACTGAGAGCATCCCCAGGAGCTGAGCCCAGGCACAGATAACAAAAGAACAGATTTATTGAGGCAGCAGTGGCCGGGGGAGTGGGGATCCTAGGGCAGGGTGCAGGCCTCCTGAGGCCCAGAGTTGCAGGCCCTTTCCAGGCACTGGACACTTAGGACTGTGGCAGCAGGCAGCCGTTCACAGGCAGTAGATCAGCTTGTGTGCAGCCAGCAGCCAGCCTCCTCCACCTCCTTTGTCACCACCAATAGCACCTCGCACAGGCCTTGGGCCAAGGCAGCTGCCAGGAAGGCCCTGAGGGGGAGAGTGGTAAGACAGGTCTCAGCAGTCCAGGCCAGTCCATCTCCTTGCAGGGCAGTTCCAGTGTTGGCCCCAGCCTCTCACTTTCTTCACCACTCACCTGACTCCATCCTCGTCTCCCAGGGCTTCAGGTGCCCGTAGCTTTGAGTCCAGATTATAGTAGACGCCATCCACCTGGCGCAGGGCCACCCAGTGTCGGCGGCGCAGTGGCAGGGACAGCAGCCCCAGTGACACAGGAGAGGGTAGGTTCAAGATCAGGCCTAGTACCTGGGGCAGGGCCAGCTGGGACAGGGGTCTGGGGATGGGAGGGATATTAGCATGAGGCCCCAGAGTCACTGAGGTCTGGGCTGTGGGCCACAGAAGCACTTGGATCTTGCTTCCTTCCCCAGAATGAGTGTCTATTCGTCCACTGACCCATTACCCTCTACCTGTCAACTCCAGCTTTGGTTTGTTTAGGCAGGGTCTCGGGTATCCCGGATGTGTGCCTCTACAGCAGTTTAAGAGTGCTGGGGATGGAATCCTGACCTCATATACACTGGGTAAGCCTTCTGCCAATGGATCCCCAGCTCCTCAACTTTTTGTTGTTGGCCCTTTTGAGCCAGGGTCTCCATATGCAGTTCAGGCTGACTTCCAACTCAGTCCTGCCTCAGGCCAACAGGATGGCTCCCCTGCTCTTGACCTAACTTCCATCTTTTCCACCTTAATCACGAGCTGCTCATTTGGATACCCTTGTGACTGGTACCAAGTGTGTAAGTTCAACCCATCATTCAGTCAGACCCCAGTTGCCATAGCCACCCTAGCAAAAACCTCCTCTATCTACCTTCAAGCCACCCTCTGCATCATCCCACACCCCCAGAGCCAGTGCAGCCCATAGGCTAGGCCCTACCTCCTCCTGTCCCACCATACAGCGGCCAGGCCCAGGCCCTGCAGGGCAGCCATGATCACGTTGACATCATAGTTGCCGGTGCCCAAGAGGCTGCGATGGGGGTTCAGCCGGGAATCTGGGGCTAGCCTGGGGGTGAGGGGGGGCAGAGCCAAGGTTTGCAATCCTGGAAAGGCCTCCACCTTCCTACACAATAGAAGAGGCCCAGAGCCTGGCCTTTGACAGTCTCTCTTCAACCCCCACACAGCTTATCAGGCCTCATGTCCTGTTCTCCCTCCACCCCCAGCCCTGCACTCATGGACTGGCTCAGGCCTTTATCTTTCCCACTCAGAAACCCTTCCCAGTCTCTTGTCTCTCCCCTAGCCCACCTCCAACCTCTAGGAGCCCTGAGCTGCCCTACCCCCTTCCTACTTCCACCTCTCCCATGACTCCCAAGTGCCCTGGACAAAGTCCCTACCCCTCCATCCTTCCCACTCATCACAGTCTCTCTCCAGACCAGCCTCAGATGTCATTTCTTCTGGGAGAGGAGCCTTCAGATCTGAGACTGTGCTCAGAGTCCCTGGGTGACATACTCATGCCACCATAGTTGAACACAGAGTGCCCCTTTCTTTAGGTAATACCCTGCCCTGTGCTGCCCAGAGCCCTCCTAGTGCCCCAGCATCCCAGGACAGACTCCCACCTCTCCCAGTGGCAAGCAGGCCCTGCATACCAGCTTGTAGCAGCCACCCATCCCCAGCTGTCCCTTGTGCGCAAGCCTTCCCTCTAGCTCTCCACAGCTCTGTGGCCCTGCTCCTCTGTAGGACTGGTCTCTTGGTGAGCAGTGTCTGCAGCTCTCCCAGCCTTCTCCCCCTTATTTCATCCACCTCAGTTCTAGCTCTTCAGCATGTCCCTGGAGAAAGAGCTGGTGGCAGGAGAGATGAGTGTCTTCTAAAGTATATCTGAAGTTTGCAGATAAGGGCTGCCTCTGGATGTGGGCATGGACTACAGGCTGGGGTGTCTGTGTGCCCACAGAAGGACCCTGCAGCTCAGAGGTGGGAATGTGGAGAAAGGTTCTTAAAGAAAGTGATGGTTGAAATTGTGAGGCGCACCCAAGTGACCAAGAAGAAAAATAAAATGCCTAGTGTAACACGGGAACAGCCTGTTCAGGGCCTAGGAGAGCAGTAAGGATGAAGCTGCAGAAGGGTAGGCAAGGGCCAGAGCACCCAAGGCCTCGGAGTTCAGCCTGAAGGACCTGGGTGATTCCCTAACAGCACTGGGGAACCAATGAGGGATAGAAGCAGAGGAGGGGGCAGGCGGCTCTGGGACTGTGTATAAGGCGGACAGGAGGAGAGAAACAGACAGCTGGGAGGTTGTGACAGAAGCTCAGATAAAGAGGTTGAGGCCAAAGCTGGGGCTGAGGCTGTGAGAAGCAGCAGGTGGGAGAGCAGGTGGGAGAGCAGGCAACAGCTCCTGGATCTGAGCCCTGGCTCCGCTAGGGTCTCAGGCAGGCTCCCGTGCCTCTCTGAGCCCTGCTCTTCCAGGGCCAGGACCAATGGCAGTCACCTCTTGCAGATTTCGTCGGCAGCCTCCTGGCTAAAGAGCTGCTCTTGGAGGACGTTGTTGAGAGCGTGGACCGCACACAGCTCTAGCCGCTGTCGCTCGTGATACACTGAGGGTGGACTCGGCCTCGCTTCCGGCGCCTGAGACATGCCCTCCTCAGCTCCTGCTGGGGGGTGGGACAAGGAGGTGTTAGGCACCTAGGATCTTGGTCATCTGGTTCTTTAGATTCCTGTGTCCCTGGGCAATGGCCATTGAGATGGGCACTAGGGCTAGCTTAGGAGGCTGCGAGGTCCCTGACCCTGCTGTTTCCTAGGCTGTCTCTAGAGCACAGAAACACCTTTAGAGTCCTGGGGGTGGGGGTGTAAAGGCTCTTATCTGCTCACCTGACAATAGAGACCCACCCCCCACTACATGTCTCCAAGCAAAAGGGTCCGGATCATCATTACCTACAACGGACTATCGCCCCTTCTGTCCCTAGGAAACAATACCTTTTTGGTTCCCAAGCAACAGAACAACCCCACCCGCTTGGTAACCCGGTCCGTTTTCTGATCACCTAGCAGTGGAGGACTCCTCCTTTCCCGTCTCTGGGTAACAGGGTCTCTTCTGGTCGCCTAGCAACGAAAGACTTCCCCTCGTCAATAACCAGGGTTCTCTCCTCCCTCTACCTGGCAACAAGGCCCTCTCCCAGTTACTAAGCAACAGGACCCCCCCCTTCCTGTCACCTGGCAACCAGGCACGCTCCCACCCGCCTTTGCTTGTCGCCCGCCTGGCCCTCACCCCGCTGGCCTTTCCGTTCCCTGAGACCGGTCGCTTTCGCATTCCCTAGGCAGCAACCGGGTGGTACCACGCTGACTGAGCAGGCGGAACGGACTACAGCTCCCGGCGACTTGTGCGCGCCGGACTGCGATTCCCGAAGGCCTTCGTAGGGCGTCTAAATAGGACGCGCAGTCCGGAAGTCCGCCGGCGCTGCTCTGCCGCGTGAGACTACAACTTCCACCGGACAACGCAGCCAGTTCTCGTTCTCTCCCAGGGCTCACTGCTGCCTAGAGGTTTCTGGGAGATGTAGTAACTAGTGATCTCGCGATAGCTTTCAGGGGTCTGATTTGTGTATGAGTGTACACACTGCTTCCGTGGCGTCATACTTGGTGTGTAGCTGAGGCGTGACGACATAGAGGTGGGGACAAGGAACCAAAGAGGCCAAAGAGAACAGCGGGCAGAACTCTGATGTTTACTGGGACCCATAATAGTCAAGGTGACAGCAAGGGTAGTAGGGGCGGAGACTCAGCAGAGGTGAATCCCAGGTCTGGAGGGAAGCTGACAGCAGCCTGTGGGTAGAATGAAAATCCAGGATGACAACACAGACATATGCAGGTGGCCATGGTGAACGTGGGTTTTGAAAATGGTAATGTGGTACAACCCAAAGAGGATACTCAGAAAGAGATGTGGCTTGTGGATGAAGAGACCTAGAGGGGGGACCCAGATGCTGAGAGAAAGCAGAACGGGGAAAGAGAGGCTCATAAAGTCTGGGAGTGAGAACTAAGGATGGGAAAAGACAGAAAACTAGGGTGGGGCACCCAACATTTGTGCTCTGCAGAAAACAAACGCCAAGGGACAGGTGGAGGGGCCTGGCCGCACCCAGTAGGCTGTGCCAAAAGGCTGTAACTGTAGCAGAGCCGGTGACAGCTCCAGGCTGGGCTGGGTTCTCTCTGTGGGTGTGCACGGCGAAGCTGTGGCCTGTGGGCCCTGGGGGGCCTGTCAGCTCCACATCCACCACGTGCATGTCGGTGAGTCTGCAGCCAGCAGAGAAGGCAGTCAGTTCATCCGGAGTGTACACAGCTGTGTCACCTACTCCCTTTGCTCACCTAAGATCAGCCACAAGCACCCCAATGACACGATCAAAGCCTAGACTGGGGGCAGCCAGAGCAGCGGCTGCCATGGTGTTAGAGTTTCGGGGCGCCAAGGGGCAGAGCCCACGCACAGGGCCCTCATAGAGCACTGTGCGGGGCCCACTACTGTGTGCTGCAGCCAGGGGTCCCTCCAGCCGGAAGCCATCAGGATGTGTGGCCATGGTGACTCGAAGGCTCTGGAAGCAATGGCGGGGGTCAAGAGACTGAGACTTTTACATGTTCCCTCTGATTGCAGCCCCAATGGTTCTCACCTGGAGGCCTCCGGCTGCATCCAATCTGCTGATGTCTTCACTCCCCCACAGGGCCCCTCGGGCGACAAACACCGTGTGGCCCCAGTGGTTTGAAGCCTCCCGGAGCTGCTGTTCTGTGGTCTGGTCAGCCAGAGCTGAGGGGGATCCGACCTTGGGACATGGATGGTAGAGGCAAGGCCAAGACCCAGATCACAGAGGGAGACTTACTGAGGGTTGAGGAGGCTCACCAGAAGGTTTGCATGGCAAAGGATTTGTGCCCCGGATTCATGGATTATTTTTGGATGGGCCACTTCTACCACAAGGTCAGGGTGCCTAGGAAGAGAGACATGGAGGGGGAGGGCCTTGGAGAAGAATCAGGTCTCCTGTCTTCCAGGTCCCTCAGGGTTTGGAGGGATATCACTGCTTACCCTGGCTCTGGAGGGAAGTGGGATGGTGGGTGTGTTCTAGTTTATCTCTATGTGCACCGAGACTCAGAAAGGGTCAAAGGCTTGTCTGACACAGGGAGTCAGGAAGCAGCTTTGGGAAGGCTTCTGTGGGCACTGACCTCTCCTCAAGGGCGGTGAGGTCTCGGAGCTGCAGGGCAGGGGGCACACTCCCTGCCATTCGTCCAGGGTCACGGTTCCACACAAAAACAAGTTCTAGGCCCAGTTCTGACCCCTGAGCCAGAAGGCGGGACACAAGGGACTGTCCTGCAGAGAAGGGAAGGCTAGGGATCCAAGGAAGGGACAGAGAGCCCCCCCCCCCCCCAGGTCAGGGAGATCAAAGGGGGGGGGTAGACAAGGACCCAGAAAGAGACAACAGAACACACAGAAGCCCAAAGAGGGGACACACACACACACACACACACACACACACACACGGAGGCCTAGTGAGTGGGCAGAAGGCAGGCTGGGCTGGCAGGCTGGGGTGAAAGATACGTGGGAGCAGAGATGTTTCTGGAAATTTAGGAACAGGGCCATAGAAGGAGGCCCCAGGGTAGTTTTTACTCACCCAGGCGGCCATAGCCCACCACCCCCACCTTGTGAGGAACTTGAGGGACCATTCTGCCAGCCATGGCCTTTAACACGGTATCCTGCTGTGGGAGATCTGTTGTGCTTGCTGGCCCCAGTAGCAGGCTTGACTGAATGATCTTTGGACTTTGACCCCTGACCCTCTCCACTGAGGGAGGGAGGGAGCAGGATGGAGAGGGTGTCCTCTTGGAGCCCTCTGCCCTCCTGTGCTGGCTGGCATGGTGGCTAGGCCTTGCATGGCCTGTGTACCCACTACCCCACTGCCTCCTGAACAGCCCACATCCTCCTGTTCCTGCGGAGGTAGAAAATTTCCTTTGCAATCCCCCTCCTCAGGCTGGCCAGCAGGTTGTCATGGAGACTGCAGTTTGCTTGGGGTCGGGGAAGAACTGGGGACAGGAACTTAGGTCTTTCACCAGGCCCCTTACAGACCTCTTGATCTCCTCGTTCTCCTCTAAGATCTAAGTGGAACGGTCTGGCTGGAAAGTATGTGGTCCTGCATGCCCCACCTATGTCCTGTCTTTCCCAGTCCTCCATGCCCCTCAGTCCTGGCTGGAGTCCCCTCCCTCACTCCAGCCTCTAATTGCCCTTGAGCTCACCTTAACTGTCCACCATTCATCGCACCTTGAGGTCACAGTCGCCTGCCTCTTTGCATTCCTGGCCCCCAGCCCCCTCCTGCCTCCTATCCCATCCACGAAGAAGGGGCCTGCACGGCTGGGGGAGTCTATAAGTGTCCCCAGGATGAGCCTAGCCACTGGCTGACAGGCCTGGCATGGGACATGGCAGGCTGCAGCAGGCCAGCTCCCTGCCCCCCATTGCCACCTGGTACAGCCGCAGTGTTGCCATGGTAACCAGGATCCTAGCCGAGATGGCTGCAGAGAAAGCAGAAAAGATGGAGAACCTAAAGTGCATGCGCAGCAGCTCTGTCCCAGACTCCATCAGTAGAGAGGAGCCGGATGGGGAAGGAGATAGGGCAGAACCTGACAGTTGTCACAGATAAAGAATCCACTTAGCACTGGGGAGGGAGAGAAAAGATGCAGGGGTGGGGACAGGGAGAAGAGGGCAGGAACACACTGTGCAAGGAATTGGAGGGGGAGATTCCTACCCTCTCATCCCTGGTAGAGGCTGTGGTCTTTCGTGTCCACAGAGGGTCTAGTTCTGCTATGTGTAGATGATAAGCCAGGCTGCATTAGGCCAGGCCAGGAGTCCATGTGTTGTGTGCCTGGCTCTGGCTACCTCTTCATCTCCTTAGGTCTCCTCAGACTTCCTGGGTAACTTTAACTCTCTGAAGGTTAAACCTTGGACATATGGGCCACTCTGAGATGTCACTAATGTCCCCACTCTAGTCCTGGCCTGGCTGCATACTTTTCTTCTTGGTAGTTGCAGACACTGCAGGGGACTCCGGTCCGCTCACAGTGTCCCTCGTGTGGTCCAGAACTGTTCATTCTGTGCACCACCCTTGTACAAACTTTGTTTCCCAGGTAACCAGGGATGCGTGTGAAATGGAGGGGACTCTTCTTGTGAGAACACAACCACTTGCTCAATGTGTCACCCAGACTGTCCGTGGTGGCCTTCCTGGACAGCCGTGCCTGTAGATGGTCCAGTTAGGAGAGGTTCTGCTGCAAGTTCCTGAACAGCACAATGGCACCCCTTTTCTGGGGAGGCACACATGGAGCAACCAGGAGAAGCTGGGGGTAGCTCTCCTGCCCATGCTTCAGAGGGAGCCCCGCCCTGGCAGCAGTGTGGTCTTGGACTTAACAGCACTCAGAACCCCAATATCCCACAGTTCTGTTGTTCCGTGCTACCTTGGAGCTTTGCAGTCCTAGGTCCCTTCCGGTTGGGGTTGTGTGATGGGGGAGGCACCAGAGTCAGAAAGGAATGGCGATGGAGACAGAGACACATAGAAGGGCAGCTACTGAGCCCCCACCCCCCACCCCGACCATTCCTGGAAGGGCAGCTGGGGAGATGGAACCATGCTGCCCTGTGGTGGGTGAACCTGTTCCTCTCTGGAATCTTGGGGATGGAGCGTCCCAGAGCTGTAACTTTGGAGTATCCACTCTCCTCTCCTGGGAGGACAGCATCCTTGTCTGTCCACCCTCTCCTTATCCCACCCACAGGGGCTTTGTGTTCTGTTTCTCTTCAATACTTTCATGAACAACAAAAAAAAATTTTTTTTAAACTTTTTCCGTGTTTTTTTTTTAAAGTAATTACAGAGCAGGTAGTGATTGACGCAAACCTCCCTTCAGTATCAAAAGAGTCTGTGGGGTGGGGTGGGCCGGCCAGGGCCGCGAGTGGAGCTCGCTGTTGGGGACACTGTCTGGAGTTGCCCCTTGGGCTCTGGTGAAGTTGTCTGTCTCTTGTGTTTTGAGGGTGAAGGAGTAGGAGGGAAGGACAGGCGTCAAACTGCAAAAGAAAAAGAAAAGGAAAGGAAAGGAAAAAAGAAAGAGCCATAAAAGGAGGGTTGTTGGGATGAGGGGAAAGGGTACCCCTTGAAGAAGCTCCTCAACCCCTAGAAGGAGGCGGGCAGGACAGATGGGCAGAGGACACGGCAAGGCGGAGGGCGGGGCCACCTCTCCTGATCTCCAGGTCCTTTCCCATTGCAGGACGGGCAGGCGCCGCCAGGGCTACTCGGCAAGCAGCAGCATCTCGGCCCGCGTGCCTGGGTTTAGATTTGTGTCTCTTGCACGTTCTCCTTGGAGCCGCTCTTGAAGAGCAGAGGTTCATGGATGGAGTTGAGGCCAGGGCCCTTGGCCCCGCACCCGCCTCCTGGGTTGCCGCCATAGTGCGCCTTGAAGGCGGCCGCCACGTAGTGGTGATGGTTGAGGTGGTCTCGCTCCAGCGCCGGAAGGGCCAGGTGGCTGTCCCCACCCACGCCCGCGCCTCCAGCCACCGCGGCGGCTGCAGCCACCGACACAGCAGAGGCGGCGGGCAGCTCGTCCTCTACGTTGATGATTTCCACAGTGCGCGTGGGCCCGTGGTGCTTGTGCAGCTGGTGCTGCTTGCGCAGCTTGTAGAAGGCCACCAGCATCACGGCGGCCATGAATGTGATGGCCACGAAGCAGCCGATGATGATTTTGGTGGTCTTCATGACATCGTCTAGGTCCTTAAGCGCATTCTCTGTCACGTCCGTGATGGGCACCGTGAAAGCTTTTTCCGTGGGCCGCGAGGAGCGCGGAGCCGGTGCCGTGGTGGACGCCGAGGCCGGGGCTGCAGCATCAGGCCGGCCACCGCCCCACGCGCCATCAGTCGTGGGCCCCGGGGGCTCCTTCTCAGTACCTCGGGGCTGCTGGGCCTCCTCCCCCGGCTGCGTCTCCAGCGTCTCCACGGTAACCGTGGTGAAGTAGGTGTAGCCGCCCGCGCCCCCTGCACCGCCCCCACCCCCTGGGCCCCCGCCACCAGGCCCTCCCGCAGCCACGGGGTCCACGGCCGACACGTTAAGCGTGGCCGAGGCAGTAGTGTTGCCAGCTGAATTTGTCACCATGCATGTGTACTGGCCCGTGTCCTGCACGGTGACATTGGTGAAGTTGAGTGTGCCGTCGTGCAGCACTGAAATGCGCACACGATAAGAACCGTGCGTCATGAGCGTGCCATTAGGTGTCAGCCAGTTGACCGACGTCATGGATGTGCCTGTGCGGCACTTGAGCTCGGCCGCCATGCCCTCGGTGACATTGAGGTCTGTGGGTGGCTCCACGATGACCGGGGCATAGCAGGTGAAGTGGGACTGGTCCAGTTCACCGATGTAGCGGCCCTTGAGGCCGGCGGGCGCGTGGCAGCGTGCGCAGCATGTGGTATTGCTGGGCACTGTCTCCTTCAGCCACCAGCTGAGCCATAGCACGTCACAGTTGCAGTGCCAGGGGTTGTGGTTCAGGTGGACACGCTCCAGGCGGTGAAGGGGCGTGAAAAGGTCGTGCGGCAGCGACATCAGGTTGTTGTGGGACAGGTTCAGCTCCTCCAGCGACTTGAGGTCGTCGAAGGCGTTTCGCTCGATGGTGGCCACTTGGGCATGCATCAGCCACAGCTTGCGCAGGCTGGTGAGGCCCTGGAAGGAGCCGGGGCGAATTAGGTCCAGCCGGTTCCCCGACAGCTCCAGCTCCTCCAGGCGCACAAGTGCTGTGAGATTGGGGATGTCCTTTAGGTTGCACATGCCCAGGTTGAGGTAGCGCAGGTTCACCAGCCCCTCGAAGGCCGCCTCCGATATGTACTCCAGCCGCTTCAGCTCGCCCAGGTCCAGGCGGCGCAATGAGGGCACTCGGTTGAAGGCATAGGATGGGATGCTTTCGATGGGGTTGTTGCGCAGCCACAGCTCCCGGAGCTTGGACAAGTACTCAAAGGCCTGTGTGGGCACTGTGGTCAGCCGGTTGTCGAAGAGCTCTAGTGTGTTGAGACTGGGTAGCCCATTGAACGCTCCCACCTCGATCTTGCGCACCAGGTTCTTGCTCAGCTGCAGGATCTCCAGGTGCCTGAGGTGCTTGAATGTGTCGGTGCGGATCACCTGTGGGGAGACCAGTGTCAGTGCGCCTGACAAGCCTGTGAGCACGACTCTCCAGTTCACAGCGGGAGAATGAGACTCAGCGATCAGTATGTGGTGCTAAGGACAAGACCTAGGGCCTCTAACATGCTAGACAGGAGCTTTGTGACTGAGCCCATCCTGGCCTCTCACTGGAGGATTCTAGATGGTCGATAGCCACTGAGCCATGCCCCAGTCCCTCACTGGGAGATTCTCAGGTAGATGCTATACCATTATCCTTCATCCCCAGCTGTCTTTTTACGTTGTATTTGGAGTCAGGATTTCATTAAGCTCCCAAGACTGGCCTCAAAGTTTTGATCTCCCGGCTTCTGACTCTCGGGAATGACAGGCCTGTGCCTCCGTGCCTGACTTACTGGTGCTTTTTCTGTGGCCCATGATGCTTTCCCTGTGCACCTGTCACTCCCCCTTCAACAGTCCTAACATTTCTCTGTTCAGAACGGTGGAGAGGAAGCTCACTACGTGGTTTGCTGGGCGCTGAGCTGGGTGGGCCTGCTACCCTCTTGTTGGCTGTTTTGATGGACAGATAAAGAAACCAAGGCTGCAGTTGTAATGAACACCACAGTCCTCTCGCATCCCCGCCTCACCTTCCTTGCTGTGGGACCTGTCACTTGACCATTGTCCAGGGTCAAATCCCTCAGGAAGGGAGGGCAGCAGAAGGCAGTTGGCTGACAAGAGACTATGAACGTGCTCTCATGCTGTTGGAACTCCCTGAACCTTCACCAGGATCCTGACTGTGGTCCTCATGGGCTTTGAGGGCAGCCACTCTAGGGAGAAGAGCCCTGGCCTACTCACCCAAAGCCTTCATCGCAGTAGCACCTGCAGAAGGCAGCTTGAGGTCATCAGCCCCGAAGCCCCACCTTCAGTGTCTCAACTCTATCTCCTCCTCTTATTCTCACCTCCACCCCGCCCCATCCCCCATCCCCTGCAAAGGGCCTTTAGACCCTTCCAAACCTGACACTTCCCCACTCACAGCTTGCCACAATCTTCTCCTACCCCATACAAGCTGCATACCTAGATGACCAGGGACAGTGATGCCCCATACAAACAAAAAAAAAAAAAAAAAAAAAAAAAAAAAAGATCGAGACAGGGTCTCATGTAGCCCAGGCTGGCCTTGAATTCACACATAGTCATGGATGACTTGAATTCCAAATCCTCCTGCTTCTACCTACTGGTGTTAGACTACTACAGGTGCTCTCCAACATGAGATTTATGCAGCAGAGCTGGGGACTGCAACCCTGGACTTTCTGCATGCCAGGCAGGCACTCTACCAACTGCATCCTAGCCCAAGAGCCACTAAGGAGCCACCGTCCTGTCTTGAAGCAGTTCATCCTCCACAGCCATCGCCTTCCCCTTCCTTCATGCTTCTGCCTTGTCGCAGACCTTGACAAGGTCTGTGGAACTGCAGGCTCACTCCTGCTTCCGAGCCTGTGTATCTGCTGGTTTCCTCAGCCTCCAAGCACCAGCCTACCACCTCTCATGGTCAATTCCTCTATCCTTTCCATGCTCAGATCAGGGCTGCCTGCTCTGGAGGATGTCCTGGTTGTAACCCTCATGGGTGTGAGGTGCCCGTATGGTTGTGTGTCACACACCAGAGCCTCGGTTCTGGTTTTATGAGAGCAGAGCTGCCCTTCTGCAGCAGAATGAATTTGAATCAGCCCCCTTCAGAACTCCTGTCTGGGACACCCATGTTTTCTTGGTGCTGGGGAACCTGGAGACCGGAGGGCTCTCAGATGCATCTGATCCCGGAGGCACACCCCTAGCCAGTCACTTGTTCTGCTGAGCCACAAGCACATTTCATGAGGACATTCATGAGGACATGAACAGCCTAGGCACCCTGACGATTCATGGAGCTGTTGTGGTTTTAGGGGGAAGAGATGATGAGGGGGTGAGGGAGCTGAGCATGGCAACCCATGCATATAATTAATCCCAGCACTCAGGAGTCTGAGGCAGGGGGATTATTGTGAGCTGGAGGCCACTCTGGACTGAGTCTCAACCCCACTCATACTGTAGCCCTTAAGAGGAAAACTCAGTTACTCTCACTCACTGTGGTAGGTTAAGTGGCTGGAGTCTGGATTGAGATTTCATGTGTAAGGGGGCTGAATTGGAAAGAGGGTCCCTCAAGACACACTGCCAAGGCTGGTATCAGGTCAGAACCACAAATGGAACAAGCATCCACAAGCCCTTCTTTCCTACTGGTGGGGGTCATCCGTGCTTCTGTTAAGGAACTATACATAGCAAGGGAAGGAGAGCCCAGAAGACACAGGAGCTCAGCTGGGTCAGCCTTTCAACTCACTCGCTCATTCTCCTCCTCCTCTTTAAAAAATTATTTTGTGTGTAGGGGTATGGTGTGTGTGTGTGTGTGTGTGTGTGTGTGTGTGTGTGTGTGTCCCACAGAGACCAGAAGAAGGCTTTCAATCCCTTGGAACTAGATGCTGGGACCTGAACCCAGGTTCTCTGCAAGGGCAGCCAGTGCTCTTAAGTGTCCAGGCGTGTCTCCAGCTCTCAGTCCACTTTTCTGTGTGTACAGAAGTATAGGTGATTAAACTTTAAACCTTGGCGGGTTTTGAGACAGGAGGCTCTGTAGGCCTTGAGTTGGAGCCAAGCCTCCTGTTTTGGCCCCCTAAGTAGCTGAGAATACAGGTGTGTGCTGGGATCACCAATCCCAATTGATGTTTGATCATGTTAGGTTGATTAGATAGAGAAATGCTGGGAGATTGGTGAAGCCCACATCTGGGGGGTGCCGGAGAGAGCAGGTCCAGAGACCAGGAAATAATGAAGCTTAAACTTAATATGTGTTTAATCCAGTGAGGGGTTGGGGGTGTGGTTCAGTGGTAGAGCACTTGCCTGTCCTATGTGCGGCTTCGTGTCCAGTGGTCAGATAAGTAGTGACTGCAATCCTACAGGGATACTTGGTTCTAAATTTTCAACTCAGCAGACCATGATCAACACCTATCAATACCTAACTGTATCTTCCTTTCCAGTTGGTGGCCAGAGTTGTCCAAGGTGCAGTTCTAACCTCAGTGACTTCAGTGTGTATGTGCACACAGAGAGAGAGACACACAGACATACACACATACACACCTACACCCTGCTCTCTCTGCATTCTCTCCTCTGCTCCACTCACACCAGGCTCACACACAGGTCTCCTTCACTGGTCATACTCTGAGTTCTTGACACTCTCCTGAGATGGTCTCCTGCACATCCTCTGGAGTTCCTGGGAAAGCCATCTTTGGTATCTGCTTGCTCACCTGTCCCACACGGTTCCACTTATCACATAGATTTTCACTAGCCGCATCACACTGGCTGACACTGGTTTGACGTGTCATGTTCCTGTCTGGACTGTGAGTCTTGAGAGGAGACTGTGGCAGCGAGGTCTGTGTGCACAGCTTTCAGTGCAATGCCGAGGTTACTGAGCCAGCTTTGAAGGTGAGTAAGCTGGGAGAGAAAGGCCTTGTGATGTGCAGTGTAGTCAGTCAGCGGGAACTCAGTCACTCAGGAGACAGGGCTCTGGGCACACCTGGGAGGGGGTTTCTAGATTGGATTTGAAGACCAACCCTGAATGTGGGTGACGCCCTCCTAAGACTGGGGAGTTCTGGACTGAATAAAAGGAGAGATTGTGTTGAGCACCTGTGGACTGGATGCAGTGTGAGCAGCTGCCTCCCCCTCCTGCCTCCATGCCTTTACTGACTTGTTGGACAGCAGCCAGAGAACTGTGGGTCAAGAGTCAAGATAAACCCTCTTCCCTTAAGCTGCTTTTATGTCAGCTACTCTGTTATAACAGTGAGAGAAGTTACCAACAAAGACCCTTGCTAGACAGCACCAGAGATGCTGGGGACTGCCTTCTCATCTTTCAGTGAGGGTGACAATGCCAAAGATTGAAGCCCAGTGACAGGACTTGGGAAGCTGAGGCAGGAGGGTTGCCATGAGTTCAAGAAAGCAGGATTATGAGTTTCAGGCAAGGTTATCAAACTTACTATGTGCCCAAGGAAGACCCTGAACTCCACCTCCCAAGTGTGAGAATTATGAGTGGTTTAGACAGGGCTGGGGGTTGAACTCAGGGCTTCATGCATGATAGGCAATCACTCTAGGAACTCAACTCCAACCCCACCCTAAAGTCTCTGCCTTTTGGTAAAAAGCTTAGCTCATTTGCCTTTATTGTAACCATGAACACAAAGAAATTACTTCTACAATGCTGCCCGATGCTTGCACCTATGCTTTTCCACCTCTCCTGTGGATTGGATTTCTTATGATCCCATTTACCCTCTACTGCTTTAGAATTTATAGATGGCCTCTTCTCTCTAGCGGCTGCCCTTGAAACACTGTGCTGGTTTGAACAGGAATGATCCTCAATAGGCTCATATATTTGAATGCTTGGTCATTAGGAAGTGGCACAGGAGGTGTGACCTAGCTGGAGTGGGTGTGGCCTAGCTGGAGTGGGTGTGGCCTAGCTGGAGTAGGTGTGGCCTTGTAGGAGAAAGTGTGTCACTGGGGGTAGTCTTTGGGGCTTCAAATGCTTAGGTCAGGCACAGTCTCTCTCTCTCTCCTCTCCTCTCCTCTCCTCTCCTCTCCTCTCCTCTCCTCTCCTCTCCTCTCCTCTCCTCTCCTCTCCTCTCCTCTCCTCCTGCTGCCTGTCAGTCAGAATGTATAACTCTCAGCACCATGTCTGCCTGCACACTGCCATGTTCCCCTGCCATGATGATAGTGGACTGAACCTCTGACACTGTAAGCTACTGCAACTGAATGTTTTCCTTTATAAGAGTTGTCCTGGTCATGGTGTCTCTTCATAGCAATAGACAAACATTGTATTGTTTTTTTAGTTGCCCTGGTTGGGGTGCCCTGGTACCCCAAGGAGGTCCCACCACACTGGCTTTGATGGATGTTCTGAGAAGTTCTATGTAATTATGGGCCTTCCAGCAGGACAGACATGAACAGGACAGACACATTTCTAACCTCACAGAGCCCATAGTATGGTAATTGATCATCTGTAATGGTGTAATTGTGGTACTTCCAGCATGCTGGGGTGATGGGCTTCAGTACCCCAATACTGTCTGAAACACTCCAGATGTCCTTGTCACAAGGCTACTCTGATGTCATGTCTATTCTTGCTTGTCAATTTGACTACACCTGGAATTACCTAAAACCCAAATGGCTGGGCACAACCAGGAGGGATTGTTTTTTCTTTTTTAGTTAAATCATCAGAAACAGAAAGACCTACCTCTAATCTGGACCTTTGAAGTGGGAAGATCCACCATTACTACAGACCCACCTCTGATCTGGCCACACCTTCAGATGGTGTTGGGTATTGAGGCCAATCACTTCACTGAGGCCAGAAGCTCCACAATTACACCAAATGGGTAATTACCATAGTATGGTCTCTTTGGAGTCAGGACTGTGTCTGTCCTGTCCACATCTGTCCCAGGGAAAGCCCAGAATGACATAGTCTGTATAAAGAACATGGAAGAAGGAAGCTTGCTCTCTACCTGCTTGCTCTCTCTGGCAAGTCCATTTCTTCACTAGCATTAAAGTTGGCTTATTCAGGATTCTAGTGTCTCCTGAAGAACAACTCATGGACTGAACAACTTGGATTCTTGGATTTTCCATTGACAGACAGCCATTGTTGGACTAGCTAGACCACAGGCTGTAAGCCATTCTAATATGTCCCATCCATCCATCCATCCATCTATCATCCATCCATCCATCCATCTATCATCCATCCATCCATCTATCATCCATCATCCATCCATCTATCATCCATCCATCCATCTATCATCCATCCATCCATCTATCCATTTTATCCTATCAGTTCTGTTTCTCAAGACAACCTCGACTATTGACAGGCATCATGGTGATGGGCTCTTGCAGCAGGAAGCCCTCCACCTCTTGCCCAACGTTGCTGTGATAAAGGAGAAAGGGGACAGGGTCTGGGATGACAGATTCCAGCTAGCCGCATCTATCCCCTTAGTCCTTTAGGAACTGCTGATTCTTGCCTGGTTCCTTGCAAGAGCTGAGGACCTAGTGGAGACTCGGGCAGGGAGCCTGACCCCAGCCCTTCCTGCAGCCTGGCTTCTCAGACCACCATGCATGTTGCTGTAGTCTGTAACCAGGACTGGAGTTGAGTGAATCACACTGTGTTCTGTTAGGGCTTTTAAGAAAACAAACTGTCAGGAGATCCTTTATTAAAAATTTAACTGTGGTAGGAAAATGATTAAGTGGCCCGTTCGCCCTAATGCTATTAAGATAAATTGTTTTCATACATGCTGAATGTAATGAAGCAGGAAAAAAAAAGTTGAGCCAGCTTATGAGGGTAATGGTTGTTTTAGTTTTTGTGGCACAAATTTTTGTTTTCAGGTTTAAAAGATACTGGGCTGGAGAGCTGGCTGACTCGGTTAAGTCTGGCCATGCAAAGCATGATGTCCTGAGTTTGATCTTTCGAACCCACATAAGAATCCGGGTGCATCTGTGACCTCCACACTGGGGAGGAGGATGCAGGCTGATCCCCGGGGTTGGATGCCAGACAATATAGCCACATATGTGAACTTCAGGTAAAAATGGTGGAGAGGGACAGAAGAAGACATCTGATGCCAACCTCTGGCCTGTATGTATATGCATGTACGCTCATGCAACACGCATACACCACACCATAACACACACATAGCACACACATATACATATACTCACACCATACACAGACAACATGCACACACACAGACACTTGCACACTCACACCACACCACACACACACATACACACATCACACCACACACACATACACACACATATATACCCACACCACACACAAACACATACACTCACGCATATACACATACCACACACACACATCACACACAAATACCACACATACACTCAAAACACACACACACACACACACACACACACACACACCACACACAAATACCACACATCCACACAAACACACACACCACAATACATCCACAGTACACACACATATATACACATATCATGTACGCACACATTTATACCCACAGAACACACACACACACACACACACACACACACACACACACATCAAAAATCAAAAAACAAACCCCCCAGCTGTTTCAATGCCAGTTTCTTGTATTTATCTCTTATCTTTGATAAGGTGCCTTCTTTTTCCACAGGATTCTTTGATGGTCAGCACATGGCTGGGGCCATATGCTGGCACCAGATTGGCAATTTAGTCACCCAGGCTTGGATTGGTCTCCTTCCTTCCTTCCTTCTTTCCTTCCTCCCTCCCTCCCTCCCTCCCCCCTCCCTCCCTCCCTCCCTTCCTCCCTCCCTCCCTCCCTCCCTCCCTCCCTCCCTTCCTTCCTTTCTTCCTTCCTTTCCTCCCTTGTGGCCAGGGCCTGGGCTTTCCCTCCTGGCTGCCATTAACTAAGAAGTGCTAGGAGCTGAGCTGAAAGAGTTGAACCCTAATTCTACTTCCTGACTAAGGGATCGCCCCTCAGTCTCTCAGTCTCTCAGGCTGGGGTGCTCTGTCTATGCTGAGGAAGGGCTTGCAGAGCTGGTGGGTCCCCTCCTCCTTCCTCTCCTTGACTCTGAGAAAGCACAGGCTGGGAAAGATGGCTCCTGGCTTTGACTTCATTTGTGGAGGTGGAGTCTCAGGGCCTAAGTCTAGAGTGAGGAGTGCGTGGCCCTCAGGCAGGCATAACAGTCCCAAGTGTTCAGTGTGACAGCTGCATGAGGGGAGATGGGATGGAGGTGCGGCCACCAAGACCTGGTTTCATGCCATGCTGTGGGTGAGCACTCTCCAACTGGGCCACACCCCTACTCCCGAGCCCCCAGACTTTTCAGTAGCTCTGACAGAGGGACCTGTTATCCTCAATTTACCCAGGATGAAGTGGGGGTCTGGGCAGTTTCCATAATGCACCTGTGGCTGAGAGTGGACCCTGTATGTCCCTGACACAGAGCACATGGGGACTGATGGGTAGATGAGATGGTGAGAAAGGTGTCCCAGGAGGAGGAAGGTATCTGCGTTTGAAGAACCTCTTGGTCACAGAGTTTACAGGGTCAGGGCATGGGATGGATGGGATGGAACTGAGCTCAAAGGAAGGGCATGCTGTCCCATGGTTGTAGACCCACCATGCAAGAGGGTTAGGCGACGTTGTGGCCAGCCTGGGCTACAAAATAGAACTCTACTTCAAACCCCACCTCCCTGCACACAGTTGGCAGAGTTCTTGCCCAGTTGGCAGGAGGGCCAGAGTTTGATTCTCAGAATCCATAAAACCACAACAAAAAAGGCAGGTGTGGTGGTAGGTGTTTGTCACTTCAGGCTGGGGATCCTGGGAGCTCACTACCCAGGGAGCCTGGCCTGACAGCTGAGCATCAAGCACTGAGAGACTCATCCTCACAGGATGTAGCTATTACTGGAGAAATGGTGTCTGAAGTTGTCCTCTGGCCTCCACATGCATGAACACACACACAAACAGGAACACACAAATACCACATACACACATATACACAGTACCCCCTCACAAACACCATATACACAACATACATACCACACCACAGACATATACACCACACACATTACACACACACACACCATACACACCACACACACACACCCCATATACACACCCCACACTACACAGATACATACACCACACATACTATACACACATACCACATATATACCACACACCACAGACATACACATACCACACACACACACCCCACATACATACACATTCACACACACCCCACACATACCACGCACCATATAACAGACAGACACATCACACACCACATACACACACACACATATACACACTATATACCATACACACTAAATACCACACTCCATACACATATACCACACACACATAAGCCACACACCCCCCATACCACACATACCCTATACCACACACACTACACAACACATACACCATGCTACACACAAATACACACAGACCACACACATACATACACACACACACCACATTCCATAAACCACAACAAACATACACTCCACATACCACACACACACATACACTACACACACACACCATACACATACACACTCACACACACCACAGACACATCACACACCACAGACACACCATATACCACACACACACACACACACACCACACTCCATAAACCACAACAAACATACACTCCACATACCACACACACACATACACCACACACACCATACACATACACACACACCACAGACACATCACACACCACAGACACACCACACATACAACACATACTACACAACACACACATACACTCCACACACTCCACACACTCCACACACTCCACACACACACACACACACACCGCACTATATACACACACACTAAAGAATGTTAGGGGTGGGGCTGGGAGACTTCAACTGGTGAAGTATTCAGCGCCTCCTGTCCCTCGCACTATATAAACTAGGTGTGGTGGCACTTTTTTGTCATCCCAGCCTTTAGTGGGTGGAGACAGAAGGATCACGATTTCAAGCTTGTCTTCAGCAATGCAGTGAGTTCAGGGCCAGCCTGAGGTAAATGAAGCTTTATCTCAAAGAAGAAAAAGAAGAGGATGGAGAAGAAGAAAAAACCTAACCCAGCATGCAGCTCAGTCTCGGGAGGCAGCTGTGCGACCCTCTCCCAGGCTCTTCACAGACAGGTGTGGGAAGGAGGTACCCATCCAGCGGCCGACATCAGCCTCTGCCTCCCTTATCTACAGCAGGGGCTCTACCCTTGAGCCACACCCAGCCCCTCACTGGGGGTTTCTAGGCAGGGGCAGTGCTACTGAGCTGTACCCCAACCATCTTTTTACATTTTATTTTGAGAAGTGGCTTTACTGAGTCTCCCAGGCTGTCCTCCTGCCCCAGCCTCCTGAGCATCTGTGAAGCCAGGCCTCTGCCACCACACCAGGGTTTGCATCTGCTATTTCCGGTTACTTGTCCCGATTGCAGATTGGAGGGTCTCAGTGAGCAAACAGTTAGAAAACAAGACATCACGGACAAGTTAAATTGCCCACAAAGAGCAGCCCCGAGAGAGAAGCATGGGTGGTATTTTTGTGCGTTCCTTGTCAAATGGTTATTTAAAAGATTTATTTATAGCTGGGTGGTGGTGGCACACGCCTTTAATCCCAGCACTCGGAGGCAGAGGCAGGCAGATCTCTATGAGTTCAAGTGCCAGCCTGGTATACAGAGTGAGTTTAAGTACAGCTAGGGCTACACAGAGAAACCCTCTCAACAAACAAACAAACAAACACACCCAAAACAACAACAAAGATTTATTTATCATTAGGTGTATGGTGTTTTGCTGGCATGTATGCATGTACATCACATGTGTCCAGTGCCCACAAAGGCTGAAGGAGGACGTCAGATCCTCCTGGGACTAGAGTCTCATGTGGTTGGAGCCACTGCGAGGGTGTTCAGACCTGAACGTAGGTCTTCTGCAAGAACAACCCTTTAAAGCACAATTAAAATATTTTATGCATATGTGTATTTTGCTTGCATGTATGTATTTGTATGTGTGTGTGTCTGGTGCCCTCAGAGGTCAGAAAAGGACATCAAAGTTAGGAGATTCTCAGATAATATGTGGGTGCTGGCAACTGAACCCAGGTCTTCTGCAAGAACAACCAGTTCTCGAAACAGCTGGATCATGTCTCCAAACCCCCTCCCTGTGAAGTTTTAAAATATTAACACCAGGGAATCATTTGGAGTTCTTCCTATTTTTTTTAAAGCTCTGTAAAATTGATTGATCAATGGACTGAAATGGAATCTCACTACGTAGCCCACAGTGGCCTTAAACTCCTGGCAATCTTCCTGCCTCAGCCTTCTTAGTCTGTAGCTGCACACCTTCCTAAGAGTTCGATGTCATATACGGGGCACTTCAAAGTGTCTCCCAATCTTTTTTTGAGACCACATTGTAAATGCCTCTGCAGAATTCAGAGAGATCATGGGGACATTCCTTCCCTAGCCATAGCTGTGCAGAGGGAGCATGGGGTAACTCGTTCCTCGCTGTGGGATGCTGCCTGTTAGGCTGTCCTCAGATGGGAAGTCTCTGAACCTTCAATTTCCCTCCAGTGGTCATGGTGGAAGGACTGCATAGAGCCTCTGTGGAGGCAGCCGCACTTTGCTTAGTTAAATGCACACATGATCCTAAGACCTTTCCCTGGAAGAAGCCATCCATGGAGATCACTCTGCAGGGCCCAGGAAGAGCTTCTGGGGAGAGTGGATGCACACACAGGGATTAAGTTCAATGCCCAGCACTCACATAAAGAACTAGGTGTATAGCTCACGGTAGTGATCCTGGGACGTAAAAATGGAGACAGGGACTGGCTGGGTAGCCAGCCTAGCTGATTTGGTGAGTTTTAGGTCTGTGAGAGTCTCTGTCTCAAAAATTCACAGCTCCCAGTGAATGACACACTGGGATGGAACTCTGATCACAGGCACGCAAGTGCACACACATACCACCATTGCAGCAGCAGCAACAGGAAGGTAGAGACCACCGTGAGCATCTGAGGGTTGTTGTGGACGGGGGTGGGGGGTGGGATGGGGAAGGGTGCTGCAGTAAGGATCCCAGCCAGGTGGAGCAGCTTCTGGAAAATAAGGGGGCGTGGAGGGGTGACCATCTACCCTCTGCTTCCCACACTCCAGCTTCTCCAGGGCCTGGTGACCTGTCACCAAGCCAGAGTGACCCTGGGACCACATGCTCAGATTGTGCAGTCCAGCCCATTTGGACAACTGGGGACCAGTGGGCAACTGCAGATTTAAGAAAAATAAAATGTTCTAGGCTCCACCCTCAGCACCACAAACTAAGCAATTAATCTAAATAAAAAGTAAGAAGATTCCTCTTTCAGCCTATGGGGATCATTTACTGTCCCTGTCCTGTGTTAGAGACTCTTCCCCTGAGCCCACACACATAACCACGATGGTCACACATTAGAGAAAATCCTGTCAATACTCTCAGAGTCCCAAGTGCTCAGTGTGGCCCCTTCTGCCCTCACCCCCTGCATGGCACTCCCAGGCCAGGATACTGGGGGAACAGGTGGTGGGAATCTCTCAGCCATGTAGGTTCTCACAAGAGGGCACTGTGGGCACAGGGGCGCTGCTCAGTAGAGGGCAGAGCTCTGGGCAGGCTTCCATCTGCTCTCACATGTCTGCTGAGAGCCTACCGCTCACTGCTCTTGCTCTGGATACTGAGGGTGCAGTGGGGAATGGTGGCAGGGCAAGGGGAGTCATGAAGACAGTTGACAAGACAGTAATGGGACAATGGTATGTGTGTGTGGTCTCTAAGGATGGTATGTTGTGTGTGTGTGTGTGTGTGTGTGTGTGTGTGTGTGTGTGTGTGTGTGTAGTCTCTAAGGATGGTATGGTGTGTGTGTGGTGTGTGTGTGTGTAGTCTCTGAGGATAGTATGTTGAGAGAGAGTGTGTGTGTATGTGTGTGTGTAGTCTAAGGATGGTATGTTGTGTGTGTGTGTGTAGTCTCTAAGGATGGTATGGTGTGTGTGTGGTGTGTGTGTGTGTAGTCTAAGGATGGTATGTTGAGTGTGTATGTGCGTGTGTGCACATGCCTGTACACACAGGGCACAGGTAATGTTCAAATGACACCACTGGGTAGTGCTTCTCTGATCTTAAACTCCAACCCAGCAGGCCCACTTCTAATCCCAAGGGTTGAGTCTGGAGCAATGAGAAGATGCAGCATGAATATCTCCATTTGCAACTGAGAAGTGAACAGTCTCTCTTCTTTGTTATCACCGAGCTGGGATCAAAAGCAAGGCAAGTACTCTTGGATGGAGCCTTACTGCCCAGCTTCCCAACCCCTCTGCTGCTGTTTGTAATGAACGCACAGCACTCCAGAGCGTGAACATCCAGCCATTTAATCAGTCTCTTCCTGATGACAGGAATACTATGTTTTTATCGAACCACACTAGAAGCCAGGCCTGTGATACATGTATGTAGTCTCAGCACTTTATAGATGGAGTTCAAGGCCAGCTTGAAATGCATAGTGAGAATCTATTTCAAAAACCCTAAACCAAGCCAAATCTAGTGGTACAGGCCTGGCATCTCAGATCCTTAAGTAGGCAAGAGGCAGGAGGATGACAAGCTTACAGTGTGCCTATGTTATAGAGTGGGTTCAAGGCCAGCCTGGACAACTGAGTGAAAACCTATCTCAAAATAAAAAGTGAAAGAGGTCTGGGGGCATGGCCCAGTGGTACAGCCTCTGCCTAGGATCCCCCAGTGAGGGGCTGGGGGCATGGCTCACTGGTAGAGCTCCTGCCTATAGTCCCCCAGTGTAGGGATGGGGGTAGCTTGTGCCTCAGCAGTAGAGCACATGTTGGAGGCTCTAGATTCCTTCTCCAAATACTGCGAAAACAAAAGCCCAGCAACGACAGCTCTGAGAAAGACGTTCCCGGCTGTACCACCAGGTGCGGAAACCCAACCGTAGGACAGCACTGGACACTCATTTCTGAAAAGTGGTTTTTCTGTGGTTCTCATTTCTGAAAAGAAAGCAGGCTGAGGCCATGGCTTGGAGGGAAAATGCTTGGTGTACAAGCAGGAAGACCAGTGTTCATTCGAGCTCCAGCACCAGTGGAAAAGCCAGGCATGGTGGTGCACATTTGTCACCCAGCGCTGGTAAGGAAGACAGGAAGACCCATGAGGCATGCTGGCCAGTAAGCCTAGTGATCTGTGCCCAGAGAGAGAGCCCGCTTCAGAAGAAAATGTGGAGAGTGACCGTGGAAGACACCTGGCATCTACCTCTGGCTTCCACAGGTACATAAACACCACACACAGACACACACACAGAGACACACACACAGAGACACACAGACACACAGAGACACAGATACACACACAGACACAGATACATACACACACACACACAGATAGACACAGACATATACACACAGAGACACAGGCACAAACACACACACACACACACACACACAGATACAGATACAGATACACAGACACACAGACACACAGACACACAGACACACACACACACACACACACACACACACACACACACACACACACACACACACAGAAGCAAAGGCCAGGTAGGACCCTGAGGATATGCCGGGGACATCAGCTTGAGGACTCCAGATGGGAGAGAGCTGTCTGAGCCCATGGAACTGTGAATAGCTTTTGTCTCTATATGTTTATCTAGGTGTATTTTCTAGTTTTCCTAAATTAATTTGTATTCATTCTGTAATAAATAATTAAAAGATGCATTTACATAAGCCCAGAAAGGTATGAAAACAAATGTAAACAGGAGTTATTTATATCTGGGTGGTGGGATGTGTTGATTTTTTTAAAATATGGATAATTAAAACCATTAATTTTTTTCTTTTGTTGTGTGTTGGTTTGTTGGTTGGATCTGCAACATGCTCTTTCTGTGGCCTAGGCCGGCCTGGAACTCACTATGTAGCCCAGGGTGGCCCTCTCAGTTATCCTGGGATTCTAGGTGCACGCTGCCATGCCAAGCCAGCTTGCTCTTAGGGCTGCCCTCGGGAAAGCAGACCCCTGATGGAGGCCAGGCCCGCTGGTCTTTCTGCTCTGGACCTCAGATTTCAAGGAGGTCAGCAGCCTCCACAGTGGCGGGCAGACCCCCAAAGCAGTGACAAAGGAGTGCTCTTATTTCTCCTGCTATTTTTTCGTCCTCTGATGATCTCCATTTTGTGGCAGAGGGTCTGCCCCTAGTGAGGGGTATGGACGGCCCAGCTGAAGCTGCAGCTGGAGAGATATGGGACAGACTTCAAGTGAACTGGCAGAAATGGTGAGGTGAGCCTGGAGAAGTCATGGGTAATGCCAGGTACAGTGTGGTCCTGGGTCTCAAAGTTCTCTGGTTTGCTCATCCTTGCTTCCCAGATACCCAGAAAAAGCCTGTCCCTCCCCCACCAGGCCTCCAGGCTTTCATTCTTCCTAGCCTGGCTTTGCAGGAGAGCTATGTGGGGCCACCAAGCCCTCTGCTGAGCACTGGGGTCTGGGACCTTCTGTGAGAGTGCCCTCCTCTCTCCCACCTGTATGAAATGAGTACAAGGCAGTCTACATGGGGACTTGGAATTGACTTGATGCCTTTAAAACAAATATGACAATTCACAACTGTAACCCCCACACACAAGAGACTGAAGCAAGAGGGTCACTGCAAGTTGGGGACAACCTGGGCTACAGAGCAGGCTTAAGGGCAGCTTGAGCTGCCTGTGAAAGAATTCCAAACCAGCCATAGATACAAAGTGAGTCGCTGACCCTACCTCAGATAGATAAATGATAGATAGATAGATAGAAAAGCAAAACAAAACCTGAGAACCAAATAACCAACAACAAAATCCTCAAGGGGGTGAGCCCCATGTCTGTGCTCACAGACACTGTGTCTGCAGACAGCTGAGGGCTGGCTGGGCCACTGTGAGCAGTCTGCAGGCTTAGGGCAGCTCCACCTCAGCCTCCCTGCTGTAGAGAGACCCGTTCCAAATGTCACAGCGCAGAGGTGGGAGGCGGCTCCCAACCGCTCACTCTGCCACCGGCACAGTCCCTAGCCCCACCGCATCGGGAAGGTTGTATACCAGCCAAAGACAGCTAAAGTCACCTGCAGCCTCCACTGACCACTATGCCAGTACCAACCCTGAACCCTGAACCCCTTTGCCCCCATCATTCATCCAGCCAGTTCTCCAGGACCGGAAGGAACCAGACCCCACTTTCTAGAAGAAGATATTGAGGTTTTCTGGGAGATGCCATGTCAGGCCAACTCAAGGGATGGTGAAGTGGAAAGGCCCCTCCCAGCTACCTCAAGGCACTTTGTCCTGTGGTGTGGGGGTGTGACAGGCACCCCAGGAAAACATACACAGCCTGCTTGGAAATACATCGCAAAGGTGGGCGGGGCGAGGACGCGAAGCAGTGTGCAGACACCAGGAACTCCAGGATGAGAGGGATGAGGAGGGAGACAGAGGTCTGCCTTGACCCACTGGCCAACCAGCGACGGAGGAGGGCTCACCTGGATGCTGTTCTCTTGCAGGTTCAGGTAGCGGGTGTTGACAGGGATGCTGGCTGGCACTTCGGCCAGCTCCCTCCGCGTGCAGATCACCCGGCTGGCCTGGTTGCTGCAGGAACAGGCTGCTGGGCAGGAGGTGGCTGGCGGAGAGCCTCCTCCGGCGGCTGAGGTCACGGCCACACCGCCCCCACCGGCCCTCAGGGGTGGGGAGAAGAGCCACAGGAGCAGGAGAGCCCCGTGGGGCCAGGACATCCTACCAGGCGGCAGCAAGGGGCACGGGGAGCCGCGGATGTGGGCCTGCGCCATCCTCAATGTTCATACTCCGAGGGCACGCTGGGGGGCTGTGGGAGGAGAGAGGATGTTGGTCAGTAAGCAACAGGGACTCAGGCTGCTGGGACTCGTCAGGCTCAGTTCCACCAGAAGCCCCAACCCCTGCTCAGAACCAAAGGTATAGGGACCTGGTCTTCCTGTGCCAGATCCATCCTCCCCTGGGCCATTCTGCAGAAAGGATAAATGAGGCAAGACAGAGGACATTTGTGCCCAAGGTCACTTGGTTAGTAAATGGCCAAGTCAGCTAGATTCAAACTTAGGTTCTGCCAGGTCTGGGATTGCAGGACTGTCCTTTCAACTGCGCGGGGTGCCGAGGCAGAAACATCGAAAGTTCCAGACCAGCCTGGGCTAGAGAGTAAGTACATCCAGAGCCAGCCTGGGCAATGCAGTGAGACCTCGTTCAAAACTAAAAAGGCAACATGTGGCTGAGTGGTGGGGCACATTCCCAGGATGCCCAAGGCCTTTGTTTCTACCCCTAGAACTGTTTAAAAAAAAAAAAAACTTCTTAAAAATTGTGTCTTTGCATTGATTTCAGTTAGACTGGTAAGTATGGAGAGATAGATGGACAGATAGACAGTGAGGCAAGATCCTGCCAGGGTGAAATGCAGCACTGACCAACTCCCATCACACACCAAGCAGGTTGCAGGTCCCCTGGGGTGGGGCAGCTTCCCATCCCTCCAGGCCTCCCTGCAGGTCTCCGTCCAGGTGTGAGCACCAGCCATGAAGGCCCATCTCTGTATTCCCTCCAGCACCCTGGGCTCATCCCTTGCTTCCCCTCAGGCTGTCCTGTCCTAGACTTAGAGGAGAGGTAATTGAGAGAGGCTTCTGCAGGAGGTGGGTGGCTGTGGGGGCACCCTCACCCTGCGGTGGCACAGTTGGAGACTTTAGCAGTGCCCCTGTGCTTCAAGACTGCAGGTGCTCCAAGGAAACACAGCCTGTGGTGGGACCTGTGCCAGTGGCTGTCGCAGGATAGGGCTGAGGGAGATGATGGAGTGGGGATGGGGCAGTAGGGACCCCCACATCTGGGTCTGGGACACAGGAAGTCAGCGTCATCACACACCCCCCAGCCTGTCTCCTGCTTTCCTGAGCCCCAGGGGGGAGGGACTCAGGCTAACCAAATGGCAGGCAGGAAGGACAGTGACTGCAGCCAGCACAGCAGGCACCCTTCCTATGCATCAGTCACTCATGCCTGTGGAGGGCGGAAGCTGCTGGATTTTATGTCAGGCCATGTCAAGGCCCACTGGGTGGCAGAGGGGGTTTGGCCTCAGGCATACCCTCTGGCTTCCAATGGTCCCCTCTACATGGCATCCCTGAATGCTCACACACATAGAGTCCCCATGAGACAGGGACGGGGGTCCCCACAAACATGATAACCCACCCACTCACACAAACAGCAGAGACAGACACACCCTCACACACAGCCTCTCCAATCCATGGACACAGGGCTGCCTGCCCCCCATGCAGGTGCGCATGAGCGCGCGCGCACACATACATACACATACACACACACACACACACACACACACACACACACACACACACACACACACTCCTGCAGCCTCCAAGATTTTAACCCAGATAGAAATATGTGTGCCGCCGTGTATTGGAGCAAGTGTGTGAAGGCAGGGCTGGAAGTGGAGACAGAGATAGAGAGACACAGAGAGACAGAGAGACACAGAGAGACACAGAGAGATAGACCAAGAGGAAATGACAAGAGATGGTGAGAGGCATGGAAACAGAGACAAAGATAGAAAAGGAAAGAAGAAAAAAAAAAGACAAAGACAAAAACCGGCACAGTGATAGACAGAGACCAAGAGACAGAGACCATGACAGAGAGGCAGAAACAGAGAAATAGACAAAAAGAGAGACAGAGATGGAGAAATGGACCCAGGAGCAGAGACTGACAGATTCAGAGAAGCGGAGCCATGAGGAGCAAAGCAGAGACCCAGAGTGAGATGAACGGAGAGACAGAGGACCCCTGCTTCATGGCTGGCCACCAGACGCTGCCTTACACTAGCCTGTCTCAGCAGGGGCTGGGGGGTCTTTGTTCCCACACATGTGGCCAGTGAGCTTTCTCAGTCCACTTGGCTCCACTATCCCCACTTCCTGATACTCTGGCAATGACCAGCCAAGGGTCTGGTGCGGTGCTCGCTGAGCCCACCATCCCCCCAGGCCAGCGCCCGGGTCTCCTCCCCCACCAAGGCTGCCAGTGCACACCCCGTCGAGGATTCTGCTGCAGCGGCTTCCCTCCCTCCCCTCCCGCCTCTCCTGCCACCACCATCTCCTTGTCCTTGTCTCCCCGCTCCCAGAGCACACACACTGAGGGACACTCACCCTGGCGGCTTGGCTTCCGATGGCCTTCTCTCTGTGCCCCAGGCCCCCCCCTCCACATGCCTGCAGTTGCTCCGGGGCCCTGCCACCCCAGCTTCCTACTGCTGCCCGTTGAGATTGTGCTGGGGGGGGGGCGCAGGGGCTTCTTAGGTCTCCCTGCACCCCCCCCCCCGTCTGTCGCCCTCCCCACCCTCTAGGGGAGCCCGGCCTTCTTTTCTTGGCCACCACACGAGCAAGTCCTTGCCTCCTGTGGTCCTGTGCCCCCCACTTTAGTCCCCCCAACACCAGCTTCCTTTCTCTTCACTCACAGACACAGCCTCTACCCCTCTCCCCAGCTCCCCGAGTCTGTCTTGCCTCCCCGAGGACCACCAGACCCCTTGTCGGTCTGTCCTCCTCCTCCACTGTCCCCGTCACTCTGTCATTGCTGGGACCCTGGCTCAGTCAGGTTCCCACTGTCCGTCTGTCTGTCTGTCCTGGGGCCTGCCTCGTCGTCTCTCTCCCAGCTCTGCCTCGCTCCCTTTCTCTGCGATTACAATTTCTAGTCACACGGCAGTGCAGAGCCCAGCTCGCTCCCTCCCCGCCCCCTCCCTCCTTCTTTCTCTCCTTCCAGCGGGGAGGGCGCTCCCTCCCTCCTCCCCTCCACCCTCACTCAGCTTTCCCCTCCCAGCTAGCTCGGCCAGGGGGTGGCCTCCCCCTCCCCCGCTAATCAAAGGCTCCGTTATCTAATTAACCCGTTGGTTCTGGGCAGTCAGGGAAGGTCGGGGGAAGCGGGGGAGGAAGGTTGTCGGCTGTGCTGCCAGGGGAGAGGGGTTTGGACTGTGCCAAGCTAGAGCCTCATGGCACACACACACACACACACACACACACACACACACACACACACACACACACACACACACACACACCAGCAGCAGCAGCAGCAGCCTCAGCTGCAGAACCAGGCTGGGCTGCTTGGACTCCATGCCGCTGGACCAAGACATCCCTCCTGCATCCTCAGGGTCCATCCTGGCACTCTTGCATTCTAGGACCCACCACCACCTCAAGCCGCCACTGATTCAACCCCATCCCAGTATCCCAGCCAACCTATGTCAGCCAACTTAGGCCCAGGTCACCATCAACCTTTCAGCTGGGGCCAGCACTCATGCTTGCCACAAAGAAAGCTACCCCTTGATGCCATCTCACCCTGCCTCAGCCACACAGACTAATACCCACCTCCTGGTGCCCTCTGCAGAATAGACTGTGAAGCTACACTCTGCTTATTAACTTCATGTATCCCTTTATCTATCCATTTCTCCTTCCATCTGACCATACATCCATTCATCAATCTATCCATGCACCCACCCACTCATCTATATATCCACCCACCAACCCATTCCTCCATCCATCCATCCATCCATCCATCCATCCATCCATCCATCCATCCACCTGCCCATTCATTCATGTATCTGCCCATCCATTCATGTATGTATCCAGTCATTTACCTATCCTCATATCTATATATCTATCCTTCCATTCACCCATTTCTCTCTCTTTGTCTATCCAACCCTTTATCCATCTATTCATTGATCCATCCATCTCTTCTGCTACCCATCCATCCAGTCATCCATTCGTAAGTTCAGTTATCTACATATCCATTCATCCAACCCTTTAGCCATTTCTCCATTCTCTATCAATCCTTCAACCATCCATTTATTGATTTATGTTTATCCATCCATTTATGTCTCTACCCATCCTTTTATGTATCCATCCATCCATGCATTCTTCTACCTCTTTATCTCTGCCCATCTATCATCCCTCCCCTTTCCACTTAGTCTATCTAAAACCTATTTATGAAGCCCCCACGATGTGCCAGGCACTGAAGCATATGCCAAGTGCTTACGAATGGGTACAAGGCTCAGCATACCATGGGCCACAAATGGAAGTAGTGTTGGTTAGAGTTCTGGGAAGGGGCTGCACTGGATTCCTGAATCTGCCTTTTTGCTATATGGCTTCAGTTTCTGAGTTCTGGTGTTGTCTACTGTGAGGAGGTTAATACGGGCTACCTGCCATAGTGGCTGGAGGTTGGAAGAGTAGTGTGCTGAACACAGGCTCTCCTGTCTCAGCACTAGAAAAATCATACTACAACTCGGCTCATGCTCAGATGGCTCCTGAGCTGGCCATCACTTCACTCCTTCCTGGAGTCTGTTCCACAGTGTGTCTTGTCCCTCAAGTGGCCAGCCAGATCCCACCCGTTGCTGCTCAGGGCCTTCCAGCAACTTTTGAATCACACGGATAAAGGTTAAAAACCTCACTCCTCAGTCAGCCTGACCTCCTCCTAGGAGGGTGAGGCACCAGTCTATAGGGGCGGGACTAGGCTTTGCAGTTGCTCTTTCTTCTTCCTGTATCCCTCTGGACACTGCTTTCTCACTGAATGATGCCTGGTGCATTTTTTTTCTCCCTCTGGTTACTGGCACCGAACCTCTCAGACCATATCTACTGGAATGCACATTCCCCAAGAGTGAGGTCTCTGCTTTGGTACCTGTTTGGTTTTGAAACCTGTGACAGAATCTGGTAGGCACAGCGAATGCCAGGTGAGGGGAGGGATAAACAGACTGTATGAATGCTTCCTTCGTCTCACACCTTTCCTGTTAGGTTACACCTCTGCCTCTTGCCACAGATATACCTGCACCCAGCCCAGGCTCATGCTAAGAGATGCCCAAGTCAGACACACCAGCCTGGGACATCCCTTCACCTGAGGTCTCCACCGCAGGAGGTCACTGCCTTTGGCTGGACATCTGTGTCTCAGGTCTTCTTCCCTCCCTCCTTGCCACAGTACCGTCTGGCTGGCTAGATCCCAGTGCATTCCTGGATGTTCCTTTAGATAACCTGTCACTAGGGGAGTCTCATCTTTGCTTGGAACCTGAACCTGCTCATGGAGCTACACACTGGCCAAACTGGTGCAGGAAGCTGGCTAGATGCTTTTTCTGAGTGTGCACCTGCGCTAGTTCCAGGCTCAGGCTGCATTAGAGCAGATGTGCAGCACACAGCTGTGAGGACATCACCAACATGGACACCACACCCTTCTGCAGTCTCTTGAGGAAAAAGCTGTTCTCTGGGCAGCAGCCCTCTGAGAACTGCGGGTGCATCCCATTTCACAGACAGATAGGTTTAGACACTGGCTCAAGGTCCACTATAGAGTTAAGGAGGAAGCTACGCATGGAGGCACAGACATGTTATCCCTGCTATGCAGAGGCTGAGTAGGAGGATGGCAAGTTCAAGGCCAGCCTGGGCAGCTTAATGAGCTTCTGTCTCTAAAGAAAAAGTGGGCTGGGGGTGTAGCTCAACAGTAAAGCATGTGTCTAGATCCCCTGTGAGGAGCTGGGGGTGTAGTAGAGTTCCTGCCTAGTCTGAAAAAAAAAGCCCAAGGTTCATTGCAAGTACTGCCAATACATACATACATACATACATACATACATACACACACACACACACACACACACACATCTATCTATCTATCTATCTATCTATCTATCTATCTATCTATCTATCTTCTATCTATCTATCTATCTATCTATCTATCTATCTATCTATCTATCTGGGATGAGAGGTCCGTGGGTAAAGTGCTTGCTGAGTTCAGTCACCAGAAGCAATGGAGACAAGCTAGACTTGGGGATATACTTGAAACCCAATACTGAGGAGGAGGAGGAGGAAGGAGAGGAGGAAGAGGAAGAAACAGGATCCCTGGGCTTGCCAGTTAGCCAGTCTAGCTGAATAGGTGAGCTCTGGGCCAATGAGAGATCCTGCTTAAAAACCAGGTATATGAGGTTGATGAGTTGGCTTAGTGGGAAGAGCTGAGCCAGAGGATCTGAGTTTGATGGGGAGAGAGAAAAGACTTCTGCAAGTTGTCCCCTGAAAACACACACACACACACACACACACACACACACACACACACACACACACACACAGATGAATAAATATTTAAAAAAAGAAAAGCCGAAAAACAAAACTAAAACTAAAATCCACAGTGCAGATCTCTGAGGAACACTGAGGTTGACCACTGGCCTTCACAGGTCTCACACACACACACACACACACACACACACACACACACGCATGCACACACAGACACACACATCCACACACTCAGAGACACAGACACACACAGAGACACAGACACACACAGAGACACAGACACACACAGACACACACACACACACACACACACACACACACACATACACACACACACACACACACACGCATGCACACAAAGACCTACACATCCACACACACAGAGACACACACACAGACACAGACACACACACACACACACACACACACACACACTCACTCACTCACTCATAGCCTCCAGGAGTCATTCATGAGACTCCAGGGACCACAAGTGATAAGTCCCACAGAGGTCAGTGTGGGATAGCTGGCCAAGTAGCCAACCAATAGTCAGCTACAGCCCTGTCCCTCCTTCCTAGCCCCAGGGCACCCAACACAGAACACTTCTTAGCCCCTGGAAGGCTCAGCCACAGCCGGCCGGCCTGGTCCTGACTCTCAGGTTGAGATGCTGACTTAGAGGAGTCCGAGACACCAGCGGCAGCCAGGCAGGACTGCCTAGGGAGGAGGCTTTGGCCAGGCCTTGAATGGCAAAGCCTGAGAAATGGAGAAGCCAGAGAGCTGAGCAGGCTGGAGTGGGGCTGAGGACAGAGACCGGAGACCCCCAGGGTCCAGGTGTTCCAGCAAGATGCTAAGCCCTCCGACACTGCTGCTTGCACGGCTCCAGCTCAGGGATACATCTTGGGCACAGTGCCTGAGAGGATTCAGGCAGATGGCAGATCGGAAACTCGGGGACCCAGGGGAGGTGGGGTGAGGAGAAAAGGGAGGCAGGAAGCATTCCTGTGCCTGAGTAAGTTCATCAGGTGGGGACAAGAGAGGGAACTGCCTGCTGCATGGTAGGGAAAGAGATGGGTAGTAATCACAGTCAGGACTCCACAGCTTCACAGCTGGGTACTTACTTCTTCCTGGACAGCAGTCATAAGCAAGGCTGGGAGAGGGCGCAGGTGGCACAGAGGATATAGAAAGTGCAGCCCGGTCCCCTCTCTGCCTGTGCATGTCCACAGTGCTTTTGGAATAAGAGTAAACACATAACCCCGAGCATTGATGTCCTCTCAGCTGGGAGCAGAGGATCCTTGAGAAAAGGGCAGAGCAGTGTCCTGAGTGTCTTGGGCTACTCGGGTGTCCCCACACCCCCCAGCACAGCCAGTTTTTACAGCACTCAGTGGTGGCCTCTCAGGACATTCACAGGGATAGTCTTGGCTTCCCTTCTTCTTGGTCTATGCATCTATCCCCAAATGTGGCCTCTGTTCTGGTGACATGTCACCAAACCTCTGTATGTAGCTACTCCCTGGTCTCTCAGCTGTCTATCTCCCACTAGA
Organism: Arvicanthis niloticus; assembly: GCF_011762505.2. NCBI lineage: Eukaryota > Metazoa > Chordata > Mammalia > Rodentia > Muridae > Arvicanthis > Arvicanthis niloticus. Next base: position 18,124,608 of record NC_047658.1, on the reverse strand, counting down.
AGGTGACAGGGATCAGATCCCCAAATGCAGGCTCACAGTCCCAACCTCTGCTCTCATGCTGGCAGCTACACTACTGAGCAACAGCAGTGCAGAGGACACGTGAGTATGAGCCAAGATGGGGTCACAAGTGTGCAGGAGGGTCTCCTCTAGCCAGCAGGCTACTGGGAACGGTTAGGGATGAGATAATTAAGCCATGGGAGCCCAAAACCCGTCTCTTCTGCCTGGGATGGAGAAGCCAGAAGTCAAAGTGGAGGCTGGGGGAATGGAGACTGGGGGAGTAGAGGCTGGGGAGTGGAGGCTGGGGGAGTAGAGGCTGGGGAGTGGAGGCTGGGGGAGTAGAGGTTGGGAAGTGGAGGCTGGGGGAGTGGAGGCTGGGGGAGTGGAGGCTGGGGGAGTGGAGGCTGGGGGAGTGGAGGCTGGGGAGTGGAGACTGGGGAGTGGAGGCTGGGGAGTGGAGGCTGGGGGAGTGGAGGCTGGGGAGTGGAGGCTATGACTGGAGCCTAGGTGACAGGAAAGAGGAAGAATGAAAGATGACAAATGGGCAAAACCATCAAACCCAGAGGCAGAGGTGGTGAGGAAGAGGAGGACCCTGTTCCTTTTTTGGCCTGAAAGCCATGAAGGGAGATGGACAGGACAGACAAAGTCAGAGACAGGCCCTGTGTGAATAGCCCAGCCTTTGCTGTCATGTCAGGCAGTGGGTACACACAGCCCAGCAGAGGGCAGGAGACTCTGGAAAGGAGGATGGAGCCTGAGTTTGAAGGTTCAAACCTGCGACTTTGGCACTCAGGTGGTGGAGACAGGAGGACTGCTCCAAGTTCCAGGCCAACCTGACTTGTACAGCAGGATCCCCTTCTCAACCCCTTTTAAATAAGAAGCAAACCCAGAGGCTGGGAGTGTGGCTCAGTTGGGAGAGCTCACCTGGCACTCACCGGGTGCTCTGTTCCATCTCTAGCACTGCATAAACTAGGACGGAGCACACAACTCTCATCCTAGCAGAGGCAGGAGGATCAGGAGTTCAAGGTCATTCTGGGCTGCACAGGGAGTTTAAAGCCATCCAGGGTTGCATAAGACCCTGTCTCAAAAGAATAGCAATAAAGAAAAATAAAGTGACAGGCTCTTGTCCTGCGCTGCCATCAGTCTGTCCTTGCTGGCATTCCCTGCTGCCCCTACGGAGCAATGGGCATGAACCAGCAATATTATGTAACAGAGAGCTGGAGGTTAGGGATGGGGACACAGCGGCAGGGCAGGGACCCACCAGCTACAGGGCGGGGCAACTATGGAATGCTAACATGGCCCTGCCCAATAGAGTTCTGGAGAAATGTCCCAGCTGGCCACCGAGCCCTCTCCTCTGGCAACTGTGACTACAGGTGGCCTCAGCCTTCTGTGGGCCGTGTTTCTGGGTGGACACTACCACACCCAGCCTGAGTTTGCCGTTCATGAGAGAAGGATTTAAATGTCAGTGACCACAAGTGGTACCAGGAAATGTGGCTTGGCGTGGCCAACCCCAGCCCTGGCTGGAGCCGCCTCTGCTTCAGGTTCCATAGCATAGTAGGGTGTTATCTCCTATAGGGCTCTTGTGGGGGAAGATCTAGTCCTACCGTAAACCCATGTGGCAGAGCCATGACAGCCCATTTCACAGAAGAGTATTCTGAGGACTGAGGTTAATGTGGTCCTAATGGACAACCACACACAAGTGGGCTCTCTGGTAGAACCAGGGCTTCCAGACCCCTATCTGTTGTGATAGAGAGGAGACGCACTTTGAACCTGGCAGTAGTGGGCATTGAAATGGTGTTTACCGAAGCTTGGGCAGGTGGTCCTGGACACCCTCTTGAAGGCTTTGGGGCCTGTGTCTGTTTCTGTGAAACAAAGGGTGCTCTAGCAGCTGAGTGTGCCGTCTCAGACCCGGCATCTCAGCAGTTGGTAGACAGACAGAAGGACTGCTGTGAGTTTGGGGCAAACTTGTCCTACGCTTGAAACCTTGTCTCAAAAGGAGAAAACCAAAGACCATAGTGAAGGCAATGAAAATCCTAAAGTCATGGGAAATACAACAGATTTCCCCAGACACATATGAGCATCCTCGCTGTCCTGGGCTCCTGTGTGCAGGCATGGAGGATGGGGGTTCTGTGTCTCCTAGAAGTGGCGGCCAGAGGCTCCATGTCTCCCTCTATCCACGCCTGTGCTAGAAAGAATGAGTCCTCTGCCTCACCCTGTCCAGGGCAACAGGAGGCTGTGGCTCAGCATAGGCTGTGTTTGGACTTACCCTGCCTCCATGACTAGCCATGTGGCCAAAATCTCTTTGTAAGAAACTACCCTCCTCCATCTCTCAAACTCTCCTAGAAGGAGGGATTGAGGGAGGGGAGTGTGTAGGAGTCTGATGGAGCCCAGACTTATTCTCTAGTTCTTCAGTGACCCCCACCAAAGTCTACAAAGATAACACAAAGGAAGTCAGGTACAGTACAGGACCCTCAGGGATTGCTACATTTGAATTTACCATATCTATTTCCTTATTTAGGTTTTTTTTTTTTTTTTTTTTTTTTTTACAAGATGGCCCAGGCTGACCTCAAACTCATGACAACCTTCTTGTCTCAGACTCTTGGAAAAAGTGACAATTTATTCTCAATGGGGCCATAGTACAAGCTTTCCCCTATTCCATGACTCAGTCCCTACCCCATATGGAGTTCCATCATTTCTGACTGGGTCAGAGATGTTCATATGTCAGAGAGTGGATCCCCTAGGACCATAATCCAGGTCTCCGTCCTACAAACAGACTCCCAATACACTTACTGTCAAAGCCCCAGTTAGCCTGGAACCCCCAGTCCTCTCAGGGCTTCTGGGCATGAGCAAGTCTGAGAGACAGAGAGCCCCAGATTAGGAAACTGTTTCTTGTTGTTTTAAGTGCTGTAAGTGGGGCTGCTGAGGTGGCTTAGCAGGTGAAGGCATCTGTTGTCAAACCTGCCAAACCATCCTGGAACCCATGTGATGGAAAGAGAGAAAAGACACATACCAGCTGTCTTCTGACCTCCACGCGTGCACCATGCATACACCCCCCCCAATAACTGTATAATACGTATAATAATTTTAAAAACCTGTAAAGTCCTAAAAAGGGCTGGAAAATGGGTCCAGTGGTTAAGAATACTTGCTGTCCTTGCACTGGACCCCTGTACAGTTTCCAGTACTCACACGCGGCTCCCAGACATCTATAAACCAGTTATAGAGATCCAATGCTCTCTTCTGGCTCCCAGGCACCAGATATGGATGTGGTACAGTTACATATATGCAGGCAAAACAAACATGCATAAGTCTTAAAAAAAATATAAAGTACTAAGAATTGGACCCAGGGCTTCTTGCCTGTAGGCAAACATTTTACCACTAAGCCATGCCCAACTTCTCTTGCTGGTAGATTCTAGATGAGAATTCTACTGTTGAATCATGACAAGACTGGGAGACTCTAGGCAAAAGCTCTACCACTGAGCCACACCCCCAGCCCCTCCCCAGGAGATTCTAGGCAGCAGATCTACCTCTGAGCCACGCCCCTAGTGCCTTATTGGAGAATTCTAGACAGGAGTTGTACCACTGAGCCACACTCCCAGCCCCTCCCTGGGGGGATTCTAGGCAGAGGCTCTACCTCTGAACCACTCCACAGTCCTTTGGTTTTTGTTTTTTAGATTTATTTTTACTATTTTATGCATATGGGTGTTTTGCTCACGTGTGTGCTTGGTGCCCAAAGAGATGGTAAGCCTCCATGCGGGGGCTGGGAATTGAACCTAGGTTCTTGGCAACCACAAGAAGTGCTTTTAACCACTGAGCCAACTCTTCAACCCAAAGATGGTGATATATATATATGTTTTGGTTTTTTGAGACAGGGTTTCTCTTACATAGCCAAGCTTAATGTCCATGAGTGTTTAACATCCTAGTTACATTCTCAATGCTAGGCTTCAGTTGTGCTGTGTAAAGCAGGGGCCCCAGCTCTGCATGGCAGTCTACAGAGTGGCTGAGGCCTTCTGTAGTGACCTTGGAGAGGGTACTTCATACCTACAGGCCAGTTTCTCCTGTCTGTCTGGACGTGGTGGCAGTACCTCTCTGCTAGGGTTACTTACTACAGGATTGGAAGGAATCCCCACGCAGTCTTGGCTTAGGCTGGCTTGTAGGCTGGATCTCCCACAGATGATGCTATGATTGCACTAGGCTTGTGTCCTGGAGTTTTCTAGGCAAGACCAGGACAGTTTTCTTCTGCCCCGCCTCCCAGTGCTTCACCCTTCCATGGAGCTTCCTACCCTCCTTGAAGAGTCTAGACAAGGGCTCTGGAACTAAGCTCAGAATGCCGGGACCTGCCACTGTCCCCAGGCTCACCTCTTTCCCTCTTTTCTCCCCATCAGCTCTTACCCAGTGTAACTTGCCCAAACCCGCACAGCTTCATGATCAGCACACTCTGGGATGGGCTCCTGCCTGCCCTATAGCAGGGTCCTCCCTGCCCATCTCTAGGTTTTTACAGCCCCTCCTCCCCCACATACCATGACAACAGCCTAGTTTCCAGGCAACAAGGGGCATCCTGCCACTTGAGTTACTCTCTTGCCACCCTCTGTCTGGCAAAACCATCTCAGCCTCAGGACCAGGAACTGAAGGCAGAGTGGCTTCTTCCCAGCATGAAGGGGGAAATCCTGCAACTTAGATACAAGCTTGTGCTCTCTACCAGGGTCCAAGGAGAACATGGATGAACTACTATTGACTAGCCATGGCTACTCCATCAAGGGGACAACATCTGCGCCCTGACCTGGAGTTGAGACCAAGTGATCATTTTTGTGTGTGTGTGTGTGTGTCCCCAAGGCTCCTGTTCTCTAATCCTACCTAAAGGTACAGTTGCCCTCTAAGCCCCCAGAGAAACATAGCATGCCACTGGCTGTGAGCAGACACAGAGAATGAGACAGTTGGCTATGCAGATGGTGCCCTAGTGATGGTCAGTGGAGGAAGACGGACCATGCATGACATGGTGGCTTCTTGCAGGGTTCCAGGTAGACTCCAACCTTGGGTCTCTGTATGTGGCCTCTTCTCCAATAAGGGGACTCTTTCTGACATTGGTACAGGTGCTGTGGGATGTGACTGCATTTTTCTGCTGCTTTGCTCCCTGCCCCACCATGCCCCTTTCTTGCTCTGTGGACACCTGTTGTTTGGAGACAGAAGTCTCACTGTGTAGCCCTGCCTGGGTTGTCATAGACTAGTGAAGGCTGGGATCGTAGGGGCACCATCCTCCTAGCCAATAGGGAACCTCAGGCCTCAGGGACCAGGCATGGATATGGGAGACCCAGGGGAATGAGCAGAAATGGGGGTTGGGTCTCCCAGTGTTGCCACAAGAGAGGGCTGACAGGAATCCAGGGAAATCCCAGGCTGAGAATGACAGGATAGCCCCTGAAAAAAGCAGATAGGTGGAGGCAAGGTAACACCTTGCCACAGAAGCCCTGGTAGAGAAGATGGGATGGGCACGAGGAAATGGATGCTGGGGGAGGGGGCCCTGGCAGGCAAGCAAAGCCCAAGCCTGAGCTAGGCTATCTATGCAAGAGGCCAAGCAGAATATCCTCTGCTGCACAGAGCAGCTTCCCTGTGGGCCCTGATGGTGTGCCTGAGCTCTGTTTCCCAGCTGTCAGGGGCCCTTGAAGCCTAAGGTCTCAGTTCAGCTGTCCTCTGGTGTGATAGATCTTGGTGGTGCTCTTAGGGGTATGAGGGGCAACTGCTGGGGGGCTCCCTGGACCCTGGCATCCCTTTAGCACACCCCCTTCAGTCCTAGCCCACAGCAACAGTATGGAGAGTGGGGTTACTCATTTCTACAGTTACAGGCAGGGCCAGCGTCAGAGCCTCACTTTCTGTCTCTGAGAGGAGCATGTGCGCAGGAGGGTTTCTGTCTTTGTCCTTCCTTCCAGGTCTCTGTGAGTGCCGGATTCCAAGTGTGGGGACTTCGTCCATGGTGTGTGTGTGTGTGTGTGTGTGTGTGTGTGTGTGTGTGTGTGTTGTTTGCACACTCCATTTTCCTCTAGGTTAATTTGGACTCCTCTTTGCTTCTGGATGGCACAATATTCTCCAGCTCAGCAGAGTGGTTTTGGGTCCCAGGCTCCCTGAGTCTGTGTTAACTCAGTGGCAATGTGTATCCCTTTTCATCTCCCGACTGACTTTTCCCTTAGGGGAAATTAACATCCCCCTCCGTGTGTGTGTGTGCGTGTGTGTGTGTGTGTGTGTGTGTGTGTGTGTGTTTCAGCGTAATAAACCCTTGTGTGCATGGGAAGCCATTCCTCTCTCTGGACTCCCTTTTGAGTGTCTCCCAACAGCCTCCCACAGAGCTTCTCTTTGGCTTTCCTCTTCTGCGTGTATTTGAATAATCAGGAGGTGGAGGACCATAAGGAATCAGAGAAGGCCCAGGGAAAAGGAGGAGACAGGTCGGAAGGGGAAGAGGAAGCTGCAAAGTGCAGGCAGAAGATGCTCCAAAGGAGAGAGGCCGAGACTGGTCACGGTCCTGGGAGAGGAACGTGGAGGAGAGCTGCCTGGACCAAGAGGGAAGCCTACTCGGTTACTACCAGCTGCCACTGGAGCCCAGAGTTCCTGTCTGCGCGGCTGGACTCGGGATGTGAGGCGCATAGCAATGGGCGATGCGGAGGGAGGCGCGGCTGCAGCTCCCAGCTGGGGAGGGGGCAAGAGGCACCCCAGGCTCCTCCACTGCCCAGCTGGGGTGCTCCCGGGAGAATTCACCAGCCAGGGAAAAGTCACCCGAGGCAGCAGGGCAACGAAAGGCCAGCGGTGGGAGTGCTCAGAGAGGAAACGGTGCTCAAGAACATCAGGGGACTCAGAATCTAGCGGAGAGACTGGCTGGTCCCCTGGCCCAAGAGGTGGAGTCTGAAGAAGCTGACGGTGGAGACCTGGGAGGGACCCTGGACAGAGCCTGAGCTCCTGGCCTAGGATTGACAGCTAGAAGAAAGGAGACCGGGTAGAGGGTTCTGGAGAGGATCTGAGGTTTTGGGGACCGGGGAGATGGGATCCGAGTACCCTAGGTGAGAAGACAGGAAGACAGATGTTTGGGGAAAGAAGGGTCACAGAATGGGACCTCCAAAAGATCTGGGTTGAAGAGAAAGGGGGTACCAGCTAGCAAGGTTAGGAGCTTAAGGCAAGGAGAAGAATGGGGCCTAGAGGAGCGCAGGCCCAAGCTGGATCTCCAGGAAGGAGGGTGGAGGGACGTCTCCGGGAGAGGGTCAGAGAAGGCTCGGTTTAGGAGAAGTGCAGTTAGGAGGCCTTGGAAGAACAGGTGTGAGGGAGGCCGGCAGTGGCTGGGGAGGTCCCCTCGCGAGAGCACCGAGTAAGCAGGGGTCCCAAGGAGACGTGCAAGGACCGCAGCCCTGGGGCCTGATGCGGATCCAAGGAAAGGGGGTCCTGGGCGGAGGGAGGGGCGGGACCCACGGCCAGAGGGAGGAGGATCGCTGCTGGGGAGTGGGATCTGAAGCTGCCTCCCTCTCCAGTCACCCCCTCTTGGCTTTCCCATGTTCACTTCCCAAACTCCCCGGTTCTCCCCGGTTGCCACGGCAACCGCTCCTGCCAGGCGCGGTCACCAAGGAAACCCCGTGCCCGCCTCTCCCCCTCCCCATCGCCCGCACGCCCCCCGGTGGCGGGGAGGAGGGCGTGGGGGAGCAGACTCCCGCCCCGGTCCGCAGCCGGTCGGCCAGCTGCGGTCGCCCCGCCGGGGACGCCGGTCCAGGTCCCGGCCCGCATCCCGGTTCTGCGTCTCCATTCCGTCCGGCCCCATCCTGGATCCGCGTCCCCATCTAGCCCAGCCCCAGCCCCGTCCTGCCCCGTCCCCGCGCGCCGCGCGCTCCGACTCACCGCGGGCTCCGGGCTCCCGGCGAGGGGCGGCATGCCCCGCGGGGTCCGCTTGGGGCGCGGGGCCTGGGCCGGGGGCGTCCTCGGGGTCGCGGCTCCGCCCCCGCCCGGCCCGCCGCCCGCCCGCGCACCGCGCTCGCCGCCTGCCAGCCTGGCCGCCGCCCGCCTCCGCCGCGGCCCCGCCGCTCCCCCCACCCACCCCCCCAGGCCCCGGCCCGGCCCGGCCCCCGCTCGGACGGTGCGGCAGCCGCCGAGAGCAGCCGAGAGTCCCGCGGACGCGAGCGGAATACTGATGCTGGTGGGGAGCGGGAGGAGGAGGAGGAGGGAGGAGGAGGAGGGAGGGCGCTGAGGGGAGAGTGGCCGGGGAAGCTGGGGAGGGAGGGCAGGAGAGGCGGCGAGGAAGGGGGAGGGGGCACGGGGAGGGAGAGGGGAAAGAGAGGATGGAGGGAAGGGGAGCCGGAGCCAAGGGGGAAGGGAGCAAAGGAGGAAGGGAGGGAGAAGGAGAGGAAAGGAGGAGGGAGAAGGGAGAGAAAGGGGAGTGGAGGAGAGAGGGGGTTGTAGAAGAGGAAGTGTAAGCGACGTTGTGAGGGACGGAGGAGGGGAACGGGGCTCGAACTTGGAGAACTCTGAGACCTCCATGGAATGGATGGGATGAAGGGGACCTGATGGGCACTGCGGGGAAGGTGGGGAAGAGAGAGGCGGGAAAGCTGGACAGCGGTGGAGGAGACACACGGGGGTTGGGGGCAGGGAGGCTGGGAAGGAATGGGATGGCAAGAAGAGAAGGAAAGCCAAAGAAGTATAGGGAGAGGGCTGGAACGAAGTAAGAAGGATGAGGGTTAATGCTGTCACGGAGCCAGAAGGAAGAGGCAGGGATGCCGGGAGGGAACTGAGGCAGGACCTGCCGGTGGGTGGAATAGAGGGGCCCGGAGGAGGCAGTAGAGCTGGGGAGATATTGGGACTTCAGGACAAGGGGGAGCATTGCCTGCTGTTCTGGAGCTCCACTGTTAGCCAGACTCCTCATCAGTCGCCATTCTAGGAAGGGCTTTGGAGGAAGTCTCATGCGGGAGTGGAGCCTGTCTTGGGCCTGGTAACCACGAAGGAGAATGATCAGGGGTATACTGGCTCTGAGCGCTCACCCCAGGCCTGTCAGTGACCAGGCGCCTGTGCAGAGCAGAGGCAGGGCCCAGCCCCCTACACTCTCACCTTTCCAGGTGCAGGCAGAGGGTGCTGGGACACATGGAGAGGTGTGAAGCTGGTGCCAGCCACGGGAAGAGGGGGTGGGGCAGGATGCCTGGGAGAGGTCACAAGGACGCTACCCTTCTCCACTTCTCTGTGGATGCTCTCACCTGCTCTCCCCTCCATCCCCAAAGGCTGGGCACTGAGGAAGGGGCTTGGGACAGAGGAACCCAGGAGGGTTGGGAGGAGGCAGTTTCATTACAACCAGACACCCCCAAGTTCTTCCAGTATTAAAGGTAGGCAGCCGCTTTCTCTATCTGTGCTCACTCCTCAAAAGCCTGACTACTAACTTAGGACAGGGAAGAAGGTGAAGAATAAGGGCCACTTCTCTCAGGGCCTGGGTCCTTGTTCTTAAAACCGGCAGAGTCCAAGAGAACAGGAGGAAGCCGCCAGTGCAGCAGCCAGTCTTGGAGCTTGGAGGGAAGGGGCCACACAGACATTTGCTGAGAGCCTGGACCTGAGCTCACAGAGGGGAGAGGTCATGGGTGGGTGCCTTAGAAATAGCTGGGGGTGGGTACTGAGGGACACACAGAACTGAAAGCCACAGAGGACAACCAAAGAGAGGAGGGCCCAGCCAGCACCAGAGCCTACTAGGTGCCTGGCATAACCAGGATAGGGACTTGGTAAAGACCAGGGTCCTTGGAAGCACCACAGATCCTTGTCTGTTGGGGAACAGGGCTCTCTGCTTCAGGGTCAGCTGCCAGAAATGTGGACTTGTGGAGGCTGAAGGTCTACAATCCCTGTACATCCAGCCAGTAGTTACCAGAGGGTCTGGGGCCCAAGCCAGAGTTCCCAGGGAAGGAAGGGAGGACACCAGGGAAGCTTCTGGCTCTCCTAAATCTCAGGCTTACTGTCTGGGGGGAGGAGGGTGGCTGTAAGTGCTAGAGGAGGGGTGGGCAAGCCCCTGATCCTGGGCAGCTTACTCTCTAGCGGACAGGGCAACTCAAGGACCTGTTCCAGAAGGTGCACAAGCCATGAAGAGAATAAGAGGGCAGCAAGGAGGAAGAGGCTGGGGACGGTGGGGCTGAGGAGACCCACAGGCCTGGAAGAGGAGGCTTTGCATTCAGGCCTAGATACTGAGGATGAAGTAGAGGCAGGCAGAAAGGGAGCATCAGATGACAGCAATGAGGGGTGGGGGTGAGGAGGGGTCTGTCTGAATGTGACGACAACCTCCATGCCACCCAGCCCTGCCTCAGTTCTGCCTTATGTTCTAACCTTCATCCAAGGCTCGTCCTGATTAGTGGCAACCTTAAGACAGGGTCTCATGTAGCCCAGGCTAGACTCAAACTCACAATGTAAAAGAGGATGACCTAGAACTTCTGATCCTTCTGCCTCCACTTTCCAGATGCAGGATGACAGCCATGTGTCACCATGACTTGGGCTGAGCATGGAACCTGGGGTTGCGAGCATTCAAGGCATAGGCTCTGCTGACTGAGTCACAGCGTCCTTCCTTCACCACTGTTTTTGACATGGCTTTGGACATGGCAGAACTTGTATTAGATGGGCCTTATGGTTTAGGTTTGAGAAGTGTCCCCCCCTCCCCCCCCCCCCCCGCTCACGCTTTGATCAACTGTGGGTAGCACCGTTTTGATGGCAAACAGAAGTGGGTCACTGAGGTTGGCCTTCAAAGGTCTAGTTCTCTGCTTCTCAGGCCCTGCCATGTGAATCGATTCAGCCTCCTGCCTCAATCCCAGACATCCTCTCAGAAAATAAGGAAAACCCCGGCGTCAGGACCTTCATGATACACTAAAACCCCCCAACACCAAACTTCTCCAGGACTCACTGAGTTGATGTCCCCCAACATCAGCCGCCCCCAGAACATACTGGCCCCCTCACATTAAACCTCCTCCCCAGGACACACTGAGAGCCCCCAACACCAGCTCCCCGGAGGATGCACTGAAACTCCTCAGAAACCATGAGCAAAAGTGCCTCCCCCTCCCCTACCCATTTTTGTATTTTTGTTCCCAAACCATCGGAACAGCTGTATAGTAAGAGATCATGACAGGGATCCTTCAAGCCACAGAGGCCTGAAGACATACGTGATGTCAAAACACCAGCTCCAGGACTTCCCGAGGACTCAGCACCTGCATTCACGCCCAGCATCCATGGAAAAGCCATTGAGATAAAATGGAAAGGCACAGTGGTGTGCACCAGCCATTTCAGCACTGAGCAAGGAGAGAGGAAGGTCCTCAGGGCTGGGCAGCAGTTAAGCTCTAGTGTCTACATGGCAGTTCACAACTGTCTCTAACTTCCGTCTCAAGGGATGTAATGCTCTTTTCTGGCCTCCGAGGATACCAGGCACTCATGTGATGCACACACATACATGAAAGCAAAGCACTCACACACATGCAATTTTAAAAATAAAATAAAAAAGCAAAGAGCAGCTGAGAAAAACATTTGACAATGACGTCTGGTTTCCACATGCACCTATATGCAACTATATATATACACACACACATGCCTGCACACACATATACATATGCACAACTATATACATACACACACACATGCCTGCACACACATATACATATGCACAACTATATACATACACACACACATGCCTGCACACACATATACATATGCACATAGACACACCTGCGCATACAGAAACAAATACCCACACCTACACATGTACACATGCCCACCCACATATACACATATGCACACGCATACACATGGCTGCACACACACCTGCACATACATACACATGCGCATGCCCGTACATATACATATTTGCACATAGATGTTTACTACACAACTACACATAAACACATCTGCATACACAAGCATGTCTGTATACACACATTGACACAAACAAAACCAGGTTAGGCAGCTCATAACCCCTCGTGAGACTGAGGCAGGAGGATAGCGTTTGAGTCCAGCCTGAGCTATTTATTAAGACCTTCTCTCAAAACACAACATCAAAAAGGCAAAGGGAGTGCGGGGAAGATGGTTCACTGGGGAGGCTTGTCATCAAGCTTGGTGACCTGAGTTGATTCATGGAACCTCCCTGATAAAGATCGGGGAGCTGACTCCTCAAAGCTGTCTGCCCTCAGCATGTGTGCTGTGCCACACAAAAACCCAAACAACTGCTTTTAGGTGACTAGAAATACGGAGGCCTTTCAGCCAGTGGCCCGTGACTGTCATGGTGAGATCAGGAGGGGCTGCAGCTTCTACCTCACTTGCTGGGTTGTCGCTCCTTGGGTCTTTGCCAGCTTCTGAGCTGATAAAATTCTCAAGGTTGCCATATTGGGGGGAAGCTCAATGGCTCACAGAGAGGCTCTAAGAGTCAGCCTTCCCTTTGGAAATCAAGGGCCAGAACTTCCCAGCCAAGCCTGTCCCTACTTCCTGACTTACAGGAAGCTTAAGAGGGTATGAAGTGGTTTTGCTGTTTGAAGTCACTACGTACTGCAGGGTGATGTATTGTCACATAGCAGTAGGTGAGGAACACAGAGCACTCACACTTTATCTTGGCCAATGTGAAGCCATTTTTAGGGAATGGAAGGTGTGGCTGGAATGAGCATGCGTACCACCCGGAACTTGGTTTCCATACGATATTTCCTACAAGCCTTGGGGGAATGACTGCTTCCTTCTCTAGGGTGGGACAAATATCAAGTAACCTAGAGAAAGCTACTGTTCCAGAAAGCCCAACTATAAATAAGTAGTCACATCAAAAGGACACAGGAGCCCACTCATAAATATGGGGACCATGTGAGAGTCAAGAAGAATGAAAGGTGTTGTGTTTTTTGAATGTGCGTGTACATGTGTTATGTACATATACGCATTATTATGCCTGGCATCACTATGACAGCATCTTTGTGGAAGGAGCGATGCATCATGGACACTTGGCATCTTTTGCTTGTCTTTGAGGCAGGGTCTCAAGTAGCCCAGGCTAGCCTCAGACTCCCTAGGTAACTGGGGATAACCATGAACTCCTGATTGTCCTGTCTTAGCCTTGACGTTTATGACAGAATCCCCCTCTAGTTCTCTCTGCTTCCTGTTCTGCCAAGATGTGATGAGCCCTGCAAGCGAGCTGCCTCATGGACCACAGCCACCTCCGTGCCTTCCCTTCCACGATGGTCCTGCAAACCGTGAGCCAAGCAAGTCCTCCCACCCTGAAGCTGCTTCTTGTCAGCCTCAGGAGAAAGTTAGACACTCTGAAGGATCAGCCAGCAAATCCATAGGATGGGACATTCTTGAGGACGACCAACATACCAGTCTGTCCAATAAGACTGTGCCTGGTGTCACAGGCCTGTCATCCCAGCTGCTTGAGAGGCTCAGACTGGAAGATTGTTAAGTGCAAGACCAGTCTGGCTTACAGAATGATTTGAAGGACAGCCTGAGCAACTTAGGAAGAGCTTACCTCAAAATAAGTAAAAAGAGGTTGGGGAATGCCTGCCTAGAATCCCCCAGCGAGGAGCTGGGGAATGGTTCAATGGCACAGCCCCTACCTAGAATCCTCCAGTGAGGGACTGGGATGTGGCCCAGGAGTCCAGCCCCTGCCTAGAATCACCCAGTCAGAGGCTGGGGTGTGACTCAGTAACAATGCACTTGCCAGGCATACTTGCAGTCCTGGGTTCAATCTTTAGTTCAAAAAAAAAAAAAAAAAAAAGATGGAGAGCCTGTCCTAGTCTTGAGATTATGAGGTTACAGAGATCACCCAGGTGCCATTCTAGTTTAGAGAATCTTTAAAATTTTTAAAAGATTGATTTGTTTTTATTTTAATGTGTATGGTGTTTTGTCTGTGTGCATGGTTGTGCACCACGTGTGTGCAGTGCCCATGGAATCCAGGAGAAGGTGCCAGATCTTCTGGAATTGTTGTGAGCTGGCATGTGGATGCTGGGAATTGAACCCAGGTCCTCTGTTAAAGCAGGCAATGCTATTAATTGCTGAATCGTCTCTCCAGCTTCGGAAGCCTCTATTTAAAAGTCTTTGGGCAACTGGGGTGGTATGAACTAGGGCTGCCTTAGAAGCATCAGTGAGCTGCTGCCATTGTTGTTAGCTGGATTGTGGGCTTCACACATTCCAGAGCTTCACATAGAAACACTCACAGCTGACAGGCTCACAATGATGACTAAGCTGTGGGAATCATGGTTTCCTGAGAAATGTCCAAGAGGTTTAAATGCCTGGTCCCAAGTTGGTGGTGCTGTTGTAGGAAGTTGTAAAACCATTAGGAGGTGGAGTGTTGAAGGAAGTAGGTCACAAGGGAGTGGGACTTAAAGCTTTGCATCTTTGTCACACTTCCTGCCCCATCTCTACTTTCTAATCTGTCAAGAATTGCTGAGTCCAGGCTCCTGCTCCGTCTGTCATGGAGCCATCTGCTGCTGTGTCTTCCCTCCATGACAGGCTGTGCCTCTTGAAATCATAAATCAGTTTGGACTTCTTGGACTGTTTTGTTTTGTTTTGTTTTTTGGCCAGGTGTTTGGTCAGGAATGAGAAAGATCCCTGATAGTGGGTTATGGTCACTTACCACAATTTTCCCAACTTGTGTGTACCTGAATGTTGTCAGGAGCGTGTGAGGGGAGATGAGCTGTGTGAACACCGAGGACTGCTCAGTCCCGTCTCTGCTCAAGCCCCTCCCTTATTTGGACACACAGATGCTTGACAACCCTTCCACACCTGGTGGGCCAAGCAGAGCTTGTGCAGCCGTGCTACCAGCCCACACCTTGGCTCTGTGTCAGCCATCCTCACACTGAAGCACACCATCAGCTCAGCTGACAAGAGAATGAAGGAATTCTATTTCCTCTTGCCCAGGTCCAGTCCATCATCCATTCCCACAGTACCACATACAATCTGTATTCATTTCCAACAGTCCCTTCCCTCCATCACTATTGCTACCCCAGAATCCTAAAGCCAGCTTCAGGTCTCCTGGCTGGCCTGATCATGAGGACTGTCACATCCCTCCAGGACAGCCCCCACAGGTTAGCTGGAGTGCACTTAGTGACAAGTAATTGCCATCGTGCTATCTCTGAGTGCAACCCACTGTGCTCACCACATCTGACCATTGAAGTCCCAACCCTGGCCTGGTCCTGATACTGCTCAACCCCATCACCCTTCACCCAGACTCTGGCTTCTCCTGCCACAGGAAGCTTACACATCCCAGCACCTCTGCACCAGCTCCCCTTTGCTCAGCGCCCTCTGTGGACTGGCTCTCACTCTCAGTCTGATCACCCTCCTCTCACCCCTGGCTTTTCTCTCATTGACAATGTTTCCTGTTCACCTCCTTGCCACTCACCAAGAATCCCTCCCTAGGAGTAAAACCAAGAGCCAAGGCCTGTCCCATCTCATTGGCTGTTCCCTTCCCTGAGTCCGGGAGACATCAGGACAACTGCATGTCCATTAAACTTGTACATAATAGTATGAGTACTATGTAGTCCTATGTGGCCTCGTAGACAATACCCTGTTGTCTACAATGTCATCTTGCCGGAACTAGAGATGATGGCTCAGAAAAATGTCTTTGCAAGCACAAGTACATGGGTTGGATTCCTAGCACTCATTCTAACAGACAGACAGACAGACAGACAGACAGAGAGAGAGAGAGACAAATGACAGTCGTGGTGGCCTACACTAGTAATCCCAGCACTGGAGAGACAGAGAAGAGTGGTCCCTGGGGCTCATTGACCAGTCATTTTATTTAATTGGTGAGACCCAGACCAGCAAGAGGCCCTGTGTTAAGAAACAAGGTAGATAGTGCCTGAGGAATGACAGCCAAGGGTATTCTCTGCCTTCCACACAGGTGTGCACACATGAACATGCACAGGTCACCTCCCAGCTTATTAAGATATTAACTGCTTTTCTTGAATGTTCTGGGTATGATGAAAGCTCCTGTGTTTTCTCAGGCCCTGGTGACCTGTGAGGTGGGTGTGAGGAGACCTGGTTGATTTTGTGGGGCCACACAAAACACCCAGTGAGGAAGCTTTGGGGCCCATGCTCACTCTGCAGGACTCCCAGGCACATGCTCCCTCCACTCTGCAGTGCTGTTTGTAGACGCCAGTAGTAAACTCTTCATTATAGGTACCACATGTAGGGGAGCCCCTGTTTCTGTAGATGATGGAGCCACCACATTGGCTTCCTCCTGCAGGGAACAAGCCTGAGATGGCACAGCCCGTGAGGTGGCTCAGTGCAAGACCCCAACACTGGACACAGCTTTGAGGCAATTGTACACACTCAACACTGGACACAGCCCATGAAGTGACAGTGTCCAAGCATCCATCATGGAGAAGAAGACTGATCCTCAAGGGGGAGAGACAGGAGATGCTCTTTCCTTTCCCTGCACTTCTGAGAATCCAGGATTACTGTTCCTGCCTTTTAACAGTAAGCGCATGTATGGGGCCTTGACCATGAGCCCAGGAAGCAAAAACCCATCTGGAAGATTCTGAAGGGGGTGCAACTGGCAGTGTGGAAAGGAACTACAGGATGCAGGTATCAACAATCAGTGCAGGTATTCAGGCTCAGACTTGTGGTCACGGAATTGGATGCAGACATCTAGAGCAGGACTCTAGGAGGCCCCAGAGTGAGCAGCAGCTTTGGGGAGAGAGGCAAACAGAAATGAGAGGCATAAAGTGCTTGGAGCTTGGTGTGGAGGATCTGGCATGGCCAGTGTCGAGGGGCCTCATGGGTAGCCACACCTTGGAGTAAGGGGAGTATCCCAGGATATAGCCATTAATATGGCTATTGATGAGTAACCACTGAGCCTGACAGTACCCACAGTGTCTTCTAGGAGCAGCCTTTAGAACATCCTCAACCCTCTAAGAGAAAGACAGTGTGAGGCAGGTTTCATCCCATGTGCATCCACAATGCCTGACGGTTGTCTGCAAACAGGAAAAGACAAGGAACATGTACCTGCCGTGCAAACCAGCAGGCCATCAGTGGAGACAGACCCAGGATGACTGGATGTTGGGACTGAGAGACGAAATCAAGCTTTTGTGGCTATGGTGAGTGTGTTTAAAGGGATGCAGGGGGGCAGAAGTGGTGCAGGGAGAGTCTCAGCACATACCGAGCTACAACAGTCAGAGGAAAGTCCTGGTCTCACACACAGGCTTTTGGAAAATAGCAAAGAAAGAAACCATTTCAAAACCATTTTACAGGGCAGCAGATCCCAACACCAGAACCTGACATCATGAGAAAGGAAATTATAGGCCGATATCCCTCATGGGCACAGATGGAAACAATTCTTAATAAAATACTGGAGATCAGAACGGTAATACATGGAAAGGTTAAGACATTGTGAGTGAGGGATTAGGCCTCGAGCAGTGTGTGTTTAACATTCAAAGAGCAATGGGTGCAAGTCAGCATGGAACACAGCAAAGGGGAGGCCCCGCAGGCAACATCTCAGAGACACAGAGAAACCCACAACCACATGCACAGGAAATCTGAAGCCATCTGCAAAGCCAGATTCTAGAACAAACATGCAGATGAAAGGTCAATGGGACATTTTAAATTATATCCAATGGAATTAATTATACTAGATGAAGATGAAGAAATTAAGTGCTGATAAGATAGTATCGAACATAAAGAATGCTTAGGAACAGTTTTAACAGAGGGTGCCATGCTCACCGAGTACTGTGTTGCCTAGCAAGTAATAAGAGGGAGGTTGCTTGCAGGTCGGAAGGTTCGGTGTTATCCCCTGTGGGCTTGGCACAGCTCCTACCAGAGCCCAGCTTGCTTCTTACAGAAGACACAGGTTCAGCCCAACAATTCTATGCAAGCCCAAAGAATCTTTTTTTAAAAAAGATTTATTTATTTATTTTATGTATATGTATACACTGTAGCTGTCTTCAGACACACCAGAAGAGGGCATTGGACCCCTTTACAGATGGTTGGTTGTGAGGCACCATGTGGTTGCTGGGAATTGAACTCAGGACCTCTGGAAGAGCAGTTAGTGCTGAGCCATCTCTCCAGCCCAAGCCCAAAGGATCTTAAGGAATCAGGACATTCCACAAAAGAAAACTGGACAAGCTGTTTGATTTCAAACTTAACCCAAAGGTCTGAGAGCTTGGGGAACGTGGCTTTGGTGTGAGGACAGGTAATTCAGAGTCGAACAGAGGTCCTGTGTGTACATCCGTATTTATGACCAGTGATTTGTTCCAAGAAAAGAGTCAAAGCAGGATCAGCAGGATGGCTTGGTGAGTGCCAGTGTTGGCCGCTAGGCCTGTCGACCTATTAGATTCCAGGACCCACAAGTTGAAGGCAAGAAGTGATGCCTACAGTAGTCCTTTGATCTCAAATGCATATACATGCATGCTTGCTCTCTCTCTCTCTCTCTGTGTCTCTCTCTCTCACACACACACACAACACACAAATAAATAAATAAATTTAATTAAAAAAAAAAGTCAAAGTCGGGGCTGCAGAGATGTCTCAGCAGTTAAGAATACTTGCAAAGAACCCCCTTCAGTTCCTAGCACACACACATTGTGGCCCCAAGTCACAGAGTAGCCAACATCCTCTTCTGGCCTCTGTTGGCACCAGGCATGCACATGGTAAACAGACATAAATGCAGACAACACATTCATACACATAAAATGAAATTTAAAAATAAATTAAAAAAATTGTAAATAGTCACAATGATTCATGGAAGGGCAGCCCAGGACAGGAGACCCTCGTACAGCTCACAGTTAACTTTAAGCCCTACGTGAGAGTTTGCTCAAGGGGGCAGGTGTGAAACTCAAGCCATCAAACTCAGAAAATAATCATGGAAATTCCCCAGTGTGAGCGAAAGGCCAGGACATAGAAGCAATCCCTATACAAAAACCACAGTAAATGAAAATTCGAGTCCCAGGCCTGAGGTCACGTCCTCAACCCAACCGTGGGACACTAAGCATGAAGACCATGAAACAAACCTTGCTTAGTGAAAGCATGTGACCACCAAGAAACTACAAACAAGGTCCAGGACTCTAAGGAGGCATTTTCCAGAGAAACTATAAATTGGCAACAGGCACAGGAATGCAGGGAAGGGATGTGCCCAGTGCAGAGCCACCCCATGGGAAGAGGCTAGCCAGTCTGGGGTGGGGGTGGAGTGGGGGCGGGGCAGAGGGTGAGATGCAGGCAGGGCAGAGAGTTGGGGAGAGGTAGAGGGTAGGGGTGAGGCAGGGGGTGAGGAGGGTTGGGGTAGGGGTGTGGTGGGTTGGGGTGTGGCAGGTTGTAGCAGGGTATGGTAGGGTGGGGCAGGGTTGTGGTGGGGTGGGTGGGGTGAGGTGGGGTGTGGGGGAAAGTATATGCGACACCCCAGGAGCCATTGGTGCAGGTCTGTGTGTGGTCCAACCCTGACACAGCTACAGCCTTCCACAAGAGGATGGCCAGCAAACTGTGGCCCATGAGTACAGAAGAACACAAACCACAGACCATAATGGAGAGGACAAAAGGACAAGCTGTGGCCTCTGAAGACCTCCTACAGACCAACGACTAAAGACACGTGGTCTCTCTGAAAACAGACAAAACACCTAAATAGACATTTCACAGAGAACACACGTTAGGGATTGATAAACACACTGAAGGGTGTGTGTGCTGAGGGCCGAGGGATAGAGAGCTCACCTCCTGTGCCTAAGCCCCCAGTTTGTTCCTGGTACACATACAAAAAAATATCAATACATTAAAATGAAATTTTAAAAGATTGTCTTAGAGTTTCTGTTTCCTTTTGTTTTCTGGTTGGTATGATTTAATAACCTGACAAAAGCAACTTAAGGGAGAAAAGGTTTCTTCAGTGCTCAATTCCAGGTTACAGTCCACAATTTCAGAGAAGTCAAGGCAGGATCTAGTGCTCAGCTTGCTGCCTCCACTCTTATGCATACAGTCGAAGATGCTCCTGTGCAGGGAATGGTGCCGCCCACAGTGGATGTGCTTCCCACACCAACTAACATACCCGAGACAGTCCCCACAGGCCTGCACACTCCAACCTGATGTAAACAGCCCCACGTTGTGGCTCCTTTCTCAGATGGCTCTCGGTTGTGTCAAGGTAACAGAAGTCACCATCACAAAGGTGTTCAGCACCCTACATCCCAAGAGAACATAGGTTGGACCACAATGAGAAAACTACTCTGCAAGTGAGACGGACCAATGAAGAAGACAACAGCAGATGCTGTTGTGAATGTGGGAGGGGTGGCAGTGCTTACACACTTCTGTGGGAGTGTGCGGAGAAGTGAGGTGGGGGGGGTGTTCCTGGAAGAGCTAAATACAGTCTACATCTACACTGGGACCTGGATCTTACCCCTGGATACTTCCCAGGACAGATGGAAACACATGTCTATACAGTCTACATGAGGACTTGGAAAAGGACAGTAGGCACATGCTTGTTACTGGTGGCACAGAGCTGGGAACAGCCCAGGGCTCCGCTAGAGCAGGCAACCCATGAGGTCTGTTCATAGCATAGAACAAAAGCACTGTTGGTCTCTGTATGTGTATACTGACGTATGGCAGACACCGTCCGGAAGCATTTCAAATTTATACTAGTGTAACTTTAATTTTCTCAAAACCTATTTTTAATGATGGTTCTTAATTGCTTTAACCTCCCTTCTAGCCCACCACCCACTAGAGGGAGTGGAAAAGAAAGGATATGGGGGAAGTGGACCTGTTTAGAAATGGTTCTTTGGAGCAAATCTCATCTGTGTTGCAGGAAGTCAGCAGTTCAGTTCACAGGTCAGCAGCAGCAGCTTGGTCCACTTGCAAACAGTTCGTGGATACACCAGCAGTCCAGTTCTGCAGAGTCGGGTTAGTAGCAGGGACAGCCAGGCAGGAGGGACTCAGACCAGCAGGGACTTCAGGAGCTAGGCCTCTCTCGGCTCGAAGATGCTTCCTGTGTTCACCTGTGTCTGCTTCAGTGAAACTTTCTTTCAAATGTTTGCCCCAGCAAAGCACCATCCAACACAGCTGACTTTCCCCAAAAAGACTCTTCATAGCAGAAGACAAGACGAATGAGGAAACCTAGGGGCTCCATTAGTTCTCACTTCTGGGACCAAATACTTAATAAAAGCAACTCAAGGACGGGTTTGTTTGGGCTCACAGTTTGCTGTGGGAGTCAGTTTTGTGACAGGAGCATGGAGTAGCTGCTCACACACACCCGCAGTGGAGAAGCAGAGAGGGGAGGATGCTGGTGCTCAGGGAGGACGCTAGTGCTCCGCTGGCTTGTGCTCCGCAGGCTGGTGCTCTGCTGGCTGGTGCTCCGCTGGCTTGTGCTCCGCAGGCTGGTGCTCCGCAGGGTGGTGCTCCGCAGGGTGGTGCTCCGCAGGGTGGTGCTCCACAGGCTGGTGCTCCGCTGGCTGGTGCTCCGCTGGCTGGTGCTCCGCTGGCTGGTGCTCCACAGGCTGGTGCTCCGCTGGCTGGTGCTCCACAGGCCGGTGCTGCGCTGGCTGGTGCTCCGTAGGCTGGTGCTCCACAGGCTGGTGCTCCACAGGCTGGTGCTCCGTAGGCTGGTGCTCTGCAGGCTGGTGCTCTGCAGGCTGGTGCTGCGCTGGCTGGTGCTGCGCTGGCTAGTGCTCCACAGGTTGGTGCTCCGCTGTCTGGTGCCCCGCTGGCTGGTGCTCCACAGGTTGATGCTTTGCTGGCTGGTACTCTGCTGGCTGGTGCTCCGCTGGCTGGTGCTCCACAGGTTGGTGCTCCGCTGGCTGGTGCTCCGCTGGCTTTCTTCTTGTTTAGTCCAGGACGTCAGCCCATGGGATGCTGCTGATAGGGTGACTCTTCCCACTCCTATTAACCCTTAGAAACTCCCTCATGGATGTGACCAGAGGTGTCTCCTAGGTGATTCCAACTCATAGCTGATTGGTGACAATGAACCAACATGTGTGCTGTGCTCACGAGTGGCAGCTGGAGCAGTAAGCATGATGTCAGACACCCACCTGCCACAGCGCAACAGATCTCAGACGCCGCATAAAAGACAGCCATCGCAGAAGAGGCCCAACTGACTCAGGCTGTACGCAGGCTTAGGCCAGGATGGGTCTGGATGTGCATGGAAGGTTTCTGCTCTTTCATGTGGCTACACACCACACACACACACACACACACACACACACACACACACACACACACACACACACTCACTTTTCACTGAGGGCCGAGGAGACAGCTTAGTTGTTAAAGTGCTAAACAATCGTGAGCTAGCTGTCTTATGGGTGCTGGGACTTGAACCTGGTGCAGCCAGTGCTTTTAACCACTGAGTCACATATCCAGCCCTGTGTGGTTTTTCTCTGCAAATTATAATATTTCTAAAAAAGGTATATGAGATTTGCAGAAAAGTGGATGGACTTAGAAAGTAAAGTATTAAGTAAGGAGACCTGAAAGAAAGGAACAAAGGAAGGAAGAAAGAATAAAAGAAAGAGAGAAAGAGAAAGAGAGAAAGAAAGCCCCCATTGTCCTTCATTTGGGTGTCCTAGCCACAGTGTAAGCAAGTGTGAATTGGAGGAAAGCCTAACACTTAGGAAGGAGATCCACAGAGAGTGACATCAGGTGACGAGGGTGGAGAGCACAGGTGAAGGGCAAAGGAGTCATGAAAGAGAACACAAAGGCCACTTTCTTCTAGTAGTTGGTTTGGGGTTTGTCTGGTTTCCTCACAGATTTGTGGTTGAGGTTTTCTGTGCATTAAAGTAGCAAGGACAGTCTCTGCATCCCAAAAGACCCAGCTTGTGCCCTTCCTCCAAGGCTGTGGTAGTTGGGCTTCCTCTTCAGCTCCTCTGGCCGTTGGTGCAACAAAGTGACCAGTTCCTAAACATACCTGTTGCATTAACATGCTTAGAGAAGACAGTGTGTTTCTGTTATGGTTGATTTGGGGGATGGGGTTTTGTAATCTGAAATTTTTTCCTTTTTTGTTCTATTTAAAACAATATCAAATCCTTCTGTTATAGTTATTTTATATGTAAACTGTATTGCCATCTATAAATACTTTTAAAAAATCTCTCATAATACATTCTGATGTCAGCTTCCAGTTAAAGTACTGTTTTTAAAATACTTATTTATTTTTTTTTACATAAAAAGTTTACTTTTTCTGTTGTTGTGGATGTGGAGAAACACCTGTTTATCAGAGACAATAGGATCAGGAATGTGAGACCAGCCTGGGTTACATGAAAGAGATCTGTCTCAAAAACACAAAAAAGGGTTTCCTTTTTATGAATGACCTATAGGGATGACTAAGCCACTATAGTACTTATTACTGTTGAGGACCTGGTTCAGTTCCCAGTTTCCACAACAGCTCACAACCGCCAATAACTCCAGTTCCTGGGGATCCAGCACCCTCTTCTGGCCTTCATGAGAACTGCACCCACGTGTGCTCTCATACATTTAAAGGAAGAATGCTTAGTGTATTGGTGCATGTCTTTAATCCCAGCACTTTTTCTCAGCTGCTTGTCACCTTGATTTTGAGACAGGGTCTCTCATTGAATCTGGAGTTCACTGGCTAGGCTGGCCAGCCACAGGGGATTGGCCTGTCTGTGCTCCCAGTGCTAGGATAAAAATGCACCCTGCCACAGCCAGTGTCTCCATGGGTGTTAGGATCTGAGTGTGGGTCCTCATGCTGGCGAGCGGAGGCAAGCATGCTGCCCACTGAACTATGTCCCCACTTAGCCTTAAGCACCACTGTGCTCACACTTGTTATAAAGCATGTCTGCCTTTGTTCTGGGTCACCAAATGCGCATACCCATGCTGGTACATCCTTCAAAACTTCACTTAATGCCATGCAATATACTCTGGCTATCCACATGGCTAGCACAGTCCGGGTAACAATTTGCCCCCTCTAGGTAGTGACACCAGTCATTTTATTTTTGGAAGATCATTCCAAACACTATCATGTTGGCTGTCTTTATATGCAGGCTTCTGACTTGGAAGAAGATTCCCAGGATTTGGTGCATCTAAGGATGTGGACATTTTTCCTTTGTGTGAAATGGACTGCTATATTGCTCTGTGAAAGGATGGCAGGCACACAGGCACACACACACACACACACACACACACACACACACACACACAACCAGTGTGCTGGGATGACAATCTTCTTCACCACATCTTGAGCATGTGTGTGTGTGTGTCCCCCAGATGTTGGGATTACAATGTCATACACTGCATCTGGAGGGGGAGGGGAGAACCTCTCCAGTGCTGGGATTATAATCTCCTGCACTGCATCTGGTATATGTGTGTGTGTGTCTGTGCACTGCATCTGGTGTGTGTGTGTGTGTGTGTGTGTGTGTGTGTGTGTGTGTGAGTGTGTGTGTGTGTGTGTGTGTGTGTGTTACTAGGGATGGAACCCAGAGTCTCTCCTAGTTTAGGTGGGATTTCTACTACTGAGCCTCCTCCCAGACTTTCAGTGGGAAATTCTAGGCAAAGACTCTACCACCAAGGGCAACCCAAGCTCTTCACTGGGGGGAACAGGTTCTCTTAACTGCTGTGCCATCTCTCTCACCCCCAGACCTTGAACTTCCAATCCTTCTCCCTGAGCTTTAGTTACTGGATGGCAGACCTGCGTCACCTGGTGTGGGACATACTCAGCTGCCTGCCTGATGCAGCCGTCCCTGAAGCTGGTCATAGTCTGGAGATTTCTTTCAGTTACTTGAACTGAAAAATATGCACTCTCCCTGACCTACAACAGTGAGCACTGGGGTCCTGCTGCTTACAGTGTGATATGAGGAGCTGTTGTTATAGAACACACACAGAAGTGCGTGCGTACGTGTGCACGTGCGCGCGTGCACACACACACAGAGTGCACACACATAGAAGCACACACACGGATGCACTTGTACATGCACTCACACACACATGCATGCACTTGCACGCACACACACTTATCTACCCCTGTTGCACACTGCCCTGTTTCCCAGCTCTGGGTATCGGTTGTGGGTGACTGTAGAGACTGTACATACATGGTTTAGAGGACCCTGCTCCATGAAATGGAGAAAGCAGAAAGTATTTTATGATTTACTTCTTTATTTAAGGTCAGTTAGTTAGTGACAGGGGATCACTATGTAGTCTAGACTGGCCTCTGATGTAGGCTCTCCCTGCCTCTGCCTCCTAAGTGCTGGGATGGTAGGTGTGTATCATGCCCCCAGCTCAACCAAGTGTTTCTACTTCATCTCCTGACCCTGAGTAGTCACACATGCCCTGGGGGGAAACCTGAGCAGTCATGCTAACAACACTGTTGCTCAAATTGTTGGCAGGAAACCCCCAAGTGCCCAGATGTCCAGCAAAAGAAAATGGAAAAACAAAAGCAAACTCAAGGGATTTCTGGGATACCATTGTCACTTTTGCAAGATGGAACAGAGATCTTTAAATACATCCGGATGCATTTCTAAGACAAAGTGTAAAGTTAAAAACCCAAGTTGCAAAACAGTGTGTACAGTATGTCTGTGTTCACATTAAACATTCATAAACTGGCCCAAACAATGGATATGGATATGTATCACATAACACATGAGGACAATCCATTATTACTTGGGCACATTCTGCAATATGTGTGTGTGTGTGTGTGTGTGTGTGTGTGTGTGTGTATGGTTTAGAGATACAATTTAGAGACTAATGGTTAGAAAAATATGCTTGCAGTCACTTAACAAAGCCTAGATCCAACCAGTACCTCTACAAGCCTTTTGAAGAATGGAGGGCTTTTTGAGGTAGGGTCTTTCATGGAACCCTCTTGATAGCTAACTTTACCCAAGTATCCCCTCTCTGTGTCTCCTGAATCTGGGATTCCAGGCAGTCTTTAAGCCTTCTTAGCTTTTTTGTGGTTTCTGAAGATCCAAAGTCTGATCCTCACATTTGCACAGCAATTCCTTTTTCTCTATTGTTGCAACGGGCTCTGCTCTACCTGGCTTGAGACAAAAGACTTAACAATGCCTGAATAGATACTATGTTGCTCTGCTCTGCCCTGCCTGGCTTGGCCTTTTCAAAGGCTGGGATTAAAGGCGTATGCCACCACTGCTCGGCTCAAACTGCCGTTCCAGTCTTCTTCGGGTCAGGGTCTAGGGAGAGAGACACGCAAGGAATGGAGACAAGACAGAGGTTCTGATCAAGTGTCTTTTATTGAAGGGAAATCTGGGGTATTTATACACTTTTGCCACGCCCCTTGTAGGCGCTTGGATATGACGTAAGCCTTGGAGGCGTGGCTAGCATGTGGATAGCTGCTTTCTAGCCGCTTTCTGCTAAAAGTCTGCTCCCAACACTCTATGTGCCCAGTTTCAAGGCCACAAGCAACCATCAGCTGACTTCTAGTTCCCTTTGTCCTGAGGGTATAGCCATTGCTGCCTCAGTTGAATGTGAACTCTGCCTTGGGTGGGTACAAGTCCCAGGGCTTTACCTCCTGTTCTCTAAGATGCAGTTGAAAATAAAAGTCCAGATGGCCAAGTATTGTATAATGTCTACAGGGTAGATCTACTCTGATTCCTTCTTAGTTACATGGTACATCCTGTGAGACCTTTGGCACTCTTACAGTAAAGGGAAACCTTGCCTGGCATTTTTTTTTTTTTTTAATTTTTGAAACAGTTGATTTTTTTTACTGGGTATTATATTTACATTTCAGATTTTAATCCCCTTGCCCCACTTTCCCCCACCACCCAGAAACCTCCTATCCCCCTCTTCATGCTTCTATGAGGCTGTGCCCCCACCTACCCCCCAACTCCCACCTCCCCACCCTCACATTCCCCCCTACTCGGTGTTTGTCCTTCATGGGACCAAGAATCTCTTCTCCCACCTATGCCCGACAAGGTCATCCTCCCCTACATATACAGCTGGAGTCATGGGTCCCTCCCTATGTGCTCCCAGACTGGTGGTTTAGACCCTGGGGTGCTCTGGTTGGTTGGTATTGTTGCTCTCCTCGTGGGGTCACAAACCCTTTCTGCTCCTTCAGTCTTCTCTCTAACCTCTCCATTGGGAAACCCTTGATCAGATCAGTGGTTAGCTGTGAGCGTCGTCCTCTGAATGTGTCAGTCTCTGGCAGACTTCTAAGGAGACAGCTATATCATGTTCTTGACAGCATGCACTTCCAGCCGTCCACATCAGTGTCTAGCTTAGGTGACTGTACATGGGATGGATACCCAGGTGGAATGGTCTCCTGATGGCCCCTCCTTCAGTTTCTGTCCCACGTTTTGTTTCCATATTTGCTCCCTTGAGTATTTTTGTTACTCCTTCTCTTACCTGGCATTTTTCATTACTGAGCAGCGACACTGGTCTGAATCACCCAGCCAATCATTATCAGCAACTTCAGTTACTCCCTCCTCTCAGCCCTGCTTCATTTTTCTTGACCCACTCTAGTTGACATTCTATGCTCAACTGTCCCCAGCAGGGTTGAAAGTGTCATGGCCACACCAGTTTTATTTCCTGCTCTCTCCGAAGTCCCCAGAATGTCTGACACATGTCATTGTACATAGTCAATGTTTGTTGAATAAATCAACAAGAAAACACCCCTTCCCCCCATGCTTCTGCACATCATGTGTGGGCCAGAGGGAAAAACCAGGGGATCAGAAATACTGTCACAAATCTAGAAGCTGGGTGGAGAGCTTTCACATCGAAACTGCAAATTAAGGTGACAACTTACCAAAGTGACTCAGAGAAGAGTCTCAGGTTTCCCTGGTTCTTGGTACATCTAGGGGTCTGCCATCAGGCTGAGAGGTGGGTCTTGTTGGGACCCCCACTTTGTTCACTGCTCCACTGTCTTTGCTTCTGCCACTGTGGCCTCCGTTTTTATCACCACCTTCTCTATCCCTGTCCTCCACAGCGTTATCACCTCTGGCCTGTCTTCCCTGTCTCCATGACTGCCACCGTCTCCTCTATATCTGGTCCTTTATCTCTTTCCCCTTTATCACTGTCTCCTTGGTCTTAGTCTGTTGTCAGTCTCTCTGTGTGACACTGTGCTGTTTATGGTATACGTGCTCTCTCTGACACTATTTTTAGAGCTGTTACTCTCAGTCTTGGCCTGGGAACCTTTGTCTCAGCTGCCTCGGGTCTGGTGCTAAGAGATCCTGTTTCTGTTTCTGCTTCCCCTAACTCCCTGTTCCTGTCAATACCATGTCCGACTCTATCCTTTCTCTTCTTCTCTGTCCTGACCCTGTCCTCAGACCCTGCCTCAGTGCCCTCCATCTGTCTATGGCCCATCCCTCTACCTCTGTCCCTTCCACCTTCCTAACAAACCCCTTTGACCTTTCTCAGCACAACCACCATCTCCTGGCCTCTGGGGTTTCCTGGATGCTAACATTGCCTCCCTGTCACCTCCTGCTTCTCCCTGGCTGCGGTTTAGGCCTTGGGTTCCTGTGAGCTGTGCGTGTGGGAGGTCTGTGACCCTGAATAGCTTTCTCTCTCAGCCTGTATCTTGTGGTCTCTCTGTGCTCCTGTCCCTCAAAGGGACTTTTACAAGGCCATCTGCTTTCCTGAGCCCTTTCTTAGAGTGCCACCAATCAGTCTGGCATGGTCTGGCTGTCCCTATCTGGCCCCTCACCTCACTCCTCATCTCACACACTTTCCCGCCTTTTGTCTCCAACAAGCGCATGAGAGCATGGGCACATGCACAACAACTTCTGTTTTCTGAGGGGAGGGGGAAGCTCGCGTGTTTCTGCAAGCTGGCCTGGCAACTACTGACGTCACGGAGACGGGCCCCTCTTATTGGCTTCCTTATACTCGGGCGGTGGCTAAGCGTTGCCAAGCGCCAGGCGCTAGCAGAGAACCCTAGAAACTCGCGTTGTCATGGCAACTCCGCTTTCACGCGACTCCTTTGCCATTTCCGCTAATTTGATTGGGCAACTCTTGCCTTCATGCCTGTTTCTGATTGGATGTCAAAGAATTTGGCTGCTTCCTTTCAGTACTTTTCCTCTCTGCTCTAGGGAGCAGGGCAGTGTGACTTAGAATCTCCAAGGGAGTGTGAGGAGCGTCGGCCATGACACCGGAATTCGGCCTGAGTCACCTGACCGGGCTGGCTTTCGTACACGCAAGTTCTCTTGCCTCCGGTTAGAGGACACCAAGGAACTCCTGGCTCTTAAAACCTTGGTTACTGATGGCATCATCAGAGATCCGCTGGCGATTGGCGCCCTCTCTTCTGGCTAGCACCCAGAGGCTTTGCCAAAGGACTATAACGGGAAAGAAGAAACCCGTGTGTCCAGGAAGTCAGGAGCCTGTTCTCAAGTCCTTAAACATGCAAAAGATGTCATTATTATTATTATTATTATTATTATTATTATTATTATTATTATTATTATCTTTTCTAACCATGTGACTAAATGTGCTCAGAGGAGACACCTCAGCTAGGTCTAGACACCTGTCTTTGTTTTGCCTAACAGTTGTTATCTATGATTTTCTTTTCTATTAATGGATTTTTAAAAAATTACCAATGGTAAGCTTTTAGAAAAAAAATCTAGTGAAAGTACAGAGAGTTTCATTCGCATCTCAACACCTCCCCCCAACTTCCGTTATTATTAATACCCTCACAGCAATATGAGACATTTGTTTCAACGGGTGAGACCACATTAACACAGTGTGTTGGGTGATCTCAGCCAAGTTGACAGGATCTAGAATCACCAAGGAAGGAAGACTCTAGCCATGCCCGTGAAGGATTATCTAGGTTAGGTGACCCCTGGCTTTACCCTGGAGGAATTATCCAGATTGGGTTCTCTGAGGAGAGAAGAGCCTACCTAACCGTGGGCGGTGCTAGCCCTTGAGCCGGGGTCCTAGTTTGAATAGAAAGCAGCTGAACAGCAGTCATTCATGTCTCTCTGCTTCCTGACTGTGGATGCAAAAACATGACTCACTGTTTCAAGCTGCCACCGCCATGGCTTCCCTGCCAGGATCTGTGGTATCCCCAAAATGCGACAATGGACCCTTCCTTCCTTAAACTGCTTTGGTTCCCAGTTTTGTCCCAGCAGTATAAAGAGTAGCTGATCCATTTTTTTGTTGTCGTCCCTACCCTGGTCATCATGAATAGAGCTGTTACAAACGTTCTAACAGGTTTTTACCTCTTCTGGACTAATGCCTAGAGGCAGGACTGAGGCTCAGTGCACTTAGTTCTTGTGAGAAAAAGGTCAATGTATCTTCAAAAACAGCATTGGGACTTGGCGTTCCTACCCACCACCAAGGAGCATTTGTGGCACTTCCTGTCCTCACCAGCATTTGGTGATATTGATGTCAGATTGGTGTACAGATTTGGGACTAGGATGGTTTGAATGAGAATGGCCCCATTGGCGCATTTATTTGCATGCTTTGTCCCCAGTTGATAAACTATTTGGGAAAGATTAGGAGGTGTGGCCTTGTTGGAGGAAGTGTGTCACTGAGTTTGGCCGTTGAGGCCTCCCCCCATCCCCTTCCTGTTGTCTATGGATGGAAAGCTCTTGGCTAATGTTCCAGCACCATGTCTGTCTGCCACCATGATGCTAATGAACTAGCCCTCAAGAAAAAAATCTTTTTTTGCAAGCCTCCAATTAAATGCTTTCTTTCCTTTAATTTGCAATTTTCTGACAACATACAATATTGAACATATTTCTATGTGCTTAATATGTTCGACATTTTGTGTATGTGTTTTCATGCCACTGCACACACGTGGAGGACAGAGCTTAATACTGGGTGTCTTCCTCAATTCTACCCTGTTTTGTTTTGTTTTTGAGACAGGGAATCTCTACATAGCCCTGGTTGGCCTTGAACTCACTTCTGCCACCGGATTGCTGGAACTAAAGGTATGTACCACCACAGCTGGCTTTCTACCTTGTTGTTTGTTTGTTTTCGACATGGTTTCTTTCTGAATCTGGAGCCTGACATTTCAGCTACACTGGCTTGTGAGGTCTCTTGCTTCTCCTGCCCCTGCCCTGTGAGGTTGCAGGTGCACTCGCCTGCACTCAGGCTGCATCTGAGCTCTAGTTCTTACACTTGAGAAGTACATGCTTCATGCCCTAAGCTGTTTCCCCACCACAGTGATGTGTGATATTGATTGTCAGCAAGATTGGACCTAGACACACCTAGGAAATTCATAATGTAAAATGCCCCTTTGGGTGACTGTGAGGATGTCTACAGAAAAGACAAACCTGAAAGTGAATCTCCACCCACTGTGTGAGTGTCGCTGTCTCTGTGAGCTGTGGGTCTGGATGTGGCGTCGTACACATCATAGGTGCGCAGCATTCACTCTGCGCTCCTGGCTTCTCAAGACTGACTGGGACCTTTGTAACCACGAACCCACACAAACCTCCCTTCCCTTGTTTGATCATGACTTTTGTCATTGGCAGCCAAACTATCTGTGTATCATCTTTAGTAAGGGTTGAGACCTTTCCTTCATTTGTGAATTGAATTATCTAAGTTTTTTTAGTTGTCTTTTGTGTCTGGTCTCACTTAGCCCAAGCTGACTTTGGAGATGCTATGTAGCTGAGGTTGCCCTTGCCCTCTTGTTCCTCTGGTCTCTATCACATGACTGCTAGGGCAACAGGTATGGGCCACTAGGGCTGGCTGGGTTGCCTTGCTCTTTCTTACTGCTGAGGTTTCAGAGTTTTGTGTATATTTGGGGCAGCAATCCTTTACTTGCTGTGTTTTGCAAAGATTTCTTCACGATCTGCAACTCTCCAATTTGTTTTTTTAAAATTGCACTTATGTGTGTGCTCATTGCTTGGTGTGAACGTGCCATCACATGTGTGCAGGTCAGAGGACAAGTTGTGAAACTTGGTTCTCTCTTCCCACTATGTGGGTCAAACTCACGTTGTCAAGCTTGGCAGCAAGAGCCTCTACTGAGCCCTGTTTTAATTCTCCTAATTTCTGATTTTCTTTAGTATTTATTTATTTAATGTATATAAGTACACTGTTGCTGTCTTCAGACACACCAGAAGAGGGCATCGGATCCCATTACAGATGGTTGTGAGCCATCTTGTGGTTGCTGGGAATTGAACTCAGGACCTCAGGCAGAGCAGTCAGTGCTCTTAACTCCTGAGCCATCTCTCCAACCCCCATTAATTTTTGATTTTCACATCGTCCTTCTTCATCCAAAATCCACATGTTTTGAGTATTCTCTACCAGGGACTTATGTGTCAAGCCTATCCAGTCAGAGTTTCTAATCACCCCAGGCTTTAATACTCAGTCTAGAAATGGACATGTGGCCCAAGTGACAATAGATTGTGGTACTTTGATCTCAACATTCAGAGCAGAGCTGCCTGCCTTCTGTTAGGTTGCTATAACAATAGAACGAAAGCCTGAACTTGGGGGCCAGAGAGATCTTTTCTTGAAAATTTTTTTGTATTCGTGTATGTGTGTATGTGTGTGTGTGTGTGCGCGCGCGCTCCTGTGTCTGCATGTGTATACATCTGCACAAGTACATGCATACCAATGCAGTGCTCACAGAGGCCAGAAGAGGGCATCAGATTCCTTGAGGCTGAGGTTCCAGGTACTTTTGAGCAGTGTGACATAGTTGCTGGAAATCAAATTCAAATCTCTGAAAGAGCAACAAGCACTTTTAAACAGTGAGTCACTTCTCTAGTCCCTTAAGTTTGTTTTCAGACAACTTTAATGAGGCTTGGTTTATATATATAATAAAATGTGCAGGGTATTTGTTTTGAGTCAGGGTCTCATGTGCTCCAGGCTGGCTTCAATTTCTTGTGTAGCCCAGGCTGGCCTTAAATTCCTGCTCTTCTTGTCTCAGCCTCTCCCTGAGTGCCAGGATACAGTGTACACTATCATGTCTGACTCCAGTTTTTCAGAGATCCTTGTGCACATGGGTCTACAGCAACATTATTCACAGAAGCCAAAAGGTGGGAGGAGATGCCTCTGTCAACGATGAGTGTCTCTGAGGATGTGGAGCAATACAGAGGGCTTGGTTAGCACGCACGCAGCTCACAGAGCCCTGAGTTCTGTCTCCAGATGCAGAAGTACAACATAGCAGAGTAGTAGATGACTAGGTGAGTAAACGTTGTCTGTCTGCAGATAAAGTAGTACTGGCTCATCTCTGAGGATGAAGCTGGCCTGAGTATGGTAGCTCATGGCTATGATCTTAGCACTTGGGAGGCTGAGGCAAGAGAATTGCCATGAGTTCAAAGTCAGCCTGGGAGAGACAGGAGGGAAAGTGGGGAGAGGAATGGAAGAGGAGGGGGAAGGAGAGAGTAGAGGAAAGTATAGGGGAGGGGAAGGGAAAGGAAGAGGGGAAGGGAGGGGAAAGAAGAGGAGAGTTAGGGATCTCCAAATAAGATCCCCTTGGTTTTAGACCTGCCCCACATCCAATAGCAGATGTTCTTGTAACAGACAAGCAGAGAAGCTGGGGCAGAGGTCAGTAGGAGGCCTTGCCCAGCATGCAAGAAGTCCTGGGCTCCATTCCAACTTCACAAAAACCAGGGATGGCGGTGCACTCTTGTCAACCAGCATTTAGAAGGTAGAGGCTAGAGGATTCGGAGTTCAAGGTCATCCTCAGCTACGTGATACATTCAAGTCAGCCTGATCTACATGAAATCCTGTCTCAAACAAAACAGAGACGGGACACGGGGACAGTCCTGTGAGGATGCGACTAGACTGGAGTGATGTATGTTAGCTATGCAAGGCCAGGCTTGCCCACCTCCATCAGTTGCCAAAGGACAAGCATGGATCAGATTCAGCAACCGAACGCATCTTGACTTCTGACTTCGGGTCCTGCCTGTGTGCTCAGCCAACCATTTTGAAGTTCTAGCCATCAGACCGAAAGAGTAGCAGCTCTGCAGGCTTCTATTTTGCACACTGGGAGACTTTGTGGGAATGCTATCTATGAGAAGGAGTCGTGAGTGAATTCAGAGGAGTCAATGGTGAGCTGTGTCAGACATCTGGAGGCCCACCCCTCCCTGCTGTGGTGCACTTCTTATGGGACCATTCATCAAAGACCCCTGTGCTCCTGATTAAAGAAGTATAAATTTGAGATGCTTTGTCATAGGGACAAACGGGGATGAGGTCCCCAGAGTGTCTGGACCAATGATGAGAGGAGGAGGAGATGGGAGAGTCCTACAGCATGCTTATAAGAACTGTCAAGTGATTGGCTTAAGTTGGCCATCCAAGGCCTAAGCAGGATGGATCACTCGGAGCTTTTGCCCAAATATGAGGGAACCCGAGGAGGCATGGGCTCACTTCATTTTCTCAGAAATTGTCTTCTCTTGGGCCAGTTTTAGCAAGTCCTTGGTGAGTCCCGTTAATGTCCCCTCCCGCTCGTCCCTCTCCCCACTCTTCCCCTGCTCATGCTTCCTTGCTGTTGAAAAGCCCTTCATGGAAGAGAACCCAAATGATAAGAGGTCACTTTCCCAGAAGGCTTTGCAACCTGGAGTTAGTTGCAGCTAGGTTTGGGCAGTTGCTGAAGTTGTAGAATTCTTAAGGACACGGTGGCTGCGTAAGGGAGGCCACTGACTGAGGCGCCTGCTTGGATGTCATTGCTTAAGAGCAGGCCACCTGGTCCTGTACTCAGGAGAGGAAGGCCAAACTAGCCTCTAAGCTGCCCGTTACCTAGGATAGTCTGTCTTTGGAAGTTTTTTTAGAAGCACACAAAAATTTCTGTCACTTCTTCTACAAAATGAACAGTTGGAAATTCTGTTTTGGTTTGCATCTGTAAAAATTTCTGTTTTGGTTTGCATTGTATCATTTGGAGGCTAAGGTTTGGAGAGATCACTTAGTGGCCTTGTCACACACACTCTTATGATCCAGCACATCTCCTGGTCTCAGGGAGACAGGAGCACCAGGTGGAATGAGACCCACAGAGTGTGTTTATTTCTGGTGGTGATAGCAGCGGGGGTGGGGGGGATCGGCCAGACGCAGATGGAAGGACAGAAGGGGTGGACGCTGGAGGGGGTGTCTGTTCAGGGGACATCAAGGATTAGTCTGTCGACATTCACAGTGAGGACACAGGCCAGAACAGCAAGACTTAGACAACAGCAAAGGGACAGACAGACAGACAGAGGAGTGGGGGCAGGGGTCCCCAGACATGCATGGCCCCTGGCCTCTAGGGGGAACTCTGGGGATAAGAAGACAGACAATGGAGGCCGAGGACCTCCCACCCTGAAACAGGGAGCTGGGCCTGCTGCCTCCTAGCCTCACACCTCCAGGATAAGGAGGGGCAGGTCCAGGCAGCCCTGCACCAGCAGCTCAGACATTATGGCTTCGAGGAGATGAGTTCACAGTCTGGGCAGGAAGGGATGGGTCCTGAGGGTGCCTGGTTCAATCCCAGGCCTCGACCAGACCTAAAAATTGAAGAGGAGAGACCTGAGAGGGTAGGATGTAACCACTGCAGTTGTAGCAGCACCTCGGAGGGAACCTCGCCCCTCTCCCTCAGGCTCAGCCCCCTCCCTCAGGCCCGGCCCCCCCACCTTGCTCCCCTCCCTCAGACCCTCCCCCCTTCATGCCTAGTCCTTCTCCCTCAGGCTCAGGGAGCCAGGCCCAGTGCTCCTCCCTCAGACCTAGGCATCTATACCCAGCCCCTCTTCCTCAGACCCCTCCCCCTCCCTCAGGCCCAGCCCCTGTCTGTTAGGCCCAGTCCCCCTCCCTCAGGCCCAATTCCCCTCCCTCAGCCCCAGTCCCTCTCCTCAAGCCCAGTTCCTCTCTCTTAGGTCCAGTCTCCCTCCCTCAGGCCCAGTCCCCCTCCCTCAGGCCCAATTCCCCTCCCTCAGCCCCAGTCCCTCTCCTCAAGCCCAGTTCCTCTCTCTTAGGTCCAGTCTCCCTCCCTCAGGCCCAGTCCCCCTCCCTCAGGCCCAATTCCCCTCCCTCAGGCCCAGTCCCTCTCCCTCAAGCCCAGTTCCTCTCTCTTAGTTCCAGTCCTCCTCCTTCAGGCCCAAGGGGCCAGGCCCAGTGCTTCTCCCTTAGACCCAGGGATCCATACCCAGCCCCCTTCCCTCAGACCCACCAGGCCCAGCCCCCCTCCCTCAGGCCCAGCCCCCTCTGTCAGGCCCAGCTCTCCCTCCCTTAGGCCCAGCACCACACCCTCAGACTCAGTCCTCCTTCCTCAGACCCAGGGATCTATACCCAGGCCGCCTCCTTCAGACCCAGGAGTTCAGCCCCCCCCCCATCCCCATCCCTCAGACCCAGTGGTCCTCCTTCAGTCTGGAGGTCCTCCTCAGGCAGAGCTCAGAGGTTCCCCCCTCCTCTGGGTCTTACCCTCACTCTGAATTCTCTTTCTCTGACAGTCCTTTGCCGCCCTTTGTAAAGCTGCTCAGCGTCTTCTCCTGGAGTCGGAGGTGAAAGAGAACAACCTTCTTACCCTGCAGGACAGGACGCTTCTGCCCCACTCCTCCGCATGCTCTCTTAGTTCCCTGGGCTGGGGATGGTATCACCATCCATTCTACCAGTGGGGAAACTGAGGCACAAAAGATAACTATCTAAAAACGCAAGGAAGATAGGGTCCTGGAAAGGAGCCATATGGCAGGCAGGTCTGGGGCTCAGGAGGTCAGGGGTGGGGGTGGGGGAGCCACAGAGAGCTGTCAGGCTGTGGCCACACTCAGCACACTGAAGCCCCACCCTCCAGTGAAGGTCTCCATCCTGCAGTGTCACCTAGTGGTGGCAGTGTGGCTCACTGGAAGTTGCCAGAGAAGTAGAGTGAGGGAGATCGTTGAGACAGTGAATGCCCAGGAAGACACAGCTTCTGTCCTCACAGAAAGGTCTCATCTCTCAGGATCTCAACCCTGAGCTCTGGGCCTGGCTGTTCAACCCACTGGAAAAGGGGCTTGTGGATGTGTGTGGGGGATGCAAGTCTCAGTGGAGAGAATTGTCTTGGGGTTAGCCTCAGCCTCAGTGTTAGGGTTAGCCTTAGACTCAGGGTTAGGGTTAGCCTCAGACTCAGACTCACTCATTCCATTGCCCAGGCTGACCTGGAACTCATTCTGTAGTCCAGGCTGACTTAAAACTTAAGGCAGACTCGCTGTGTCTACCTCCCGAGAGGTCTTACAGGTGTGAGACCGTACCAGCTTTATACAGTGTTTCAGGGTGGAATTTTCCTTAGAACACCAAAGTAATAGAAAAACTATCAAGAAACAAAGATTAAGGTACTGAAATCTACATTATTCTAAACAGAACTTATAGTAATTTGACTTTTCTTGGCTTCAGTGGACGCAAAATTGTCAATATTTTCAAAGTGGATGTCTTTGCAGAGAAAATGGTCACCATTGACAGTTTCTGTGAACCCAAGGATGAGTGTGTGTGTGTGTGTGTGTGTGTGTGTGTGTGTGGTATATACATGTGTAGGTACATAGTGTATACATGTGTAGCTTTGTGTGGTGCTGAGTGGGCTGTGCATGTGTGTACTGTATGTGTGATGTGTATATGTGTGTACAGGTGCTCATATCTATGTGTATACATGCCTGTGCACATACGGAGCCCAGAGCAGGATGAGGGTCCTCTGGTGCTGCTCTCTCCCTAATTGCCTTGAGACAGGGTCTCTCCCAGAACCAGAACCTCACCACTTCAGCTAGGCTGGCTGCATGGGAGCTCCAGGTCTTGGCGGTCCCTTCCCCTAGACACTGTGGTTACAGGCATGGAAGCTGTGGGTCATGGGGATGCAGACTCAGACAGGCATGGCAGCCGTGGGTGCTGGGAATGCAGACTCAGGTCCACATCCTTGCAGAGCAAAGGTCCTTACTAACTGTGCCATCTCCCCAGCTCCACTTCGTGTTTTGAGACCAAGTCTTTCACCGGGATCTGGGGCTCCTCAGTTAGCCTATGGTGTCTGGCCAGTGAGCCCCAGGGTTTCTCCTGTCTCTCTCTTCTCACCTCTGGGTTTTAGGGTGTGACTCCGGACCTGATTTTTACCTTTACTCTAGGGATTTAAACACAGTCCTCACGCTTGCACTGCAAGTACTGACTAAGCCATTCTCTCCAGCCCCAAGAGGCTATTATAAACAGCTTGGCAAGACCGAGAAGCAGTTGCACAGTTTCTAAATCAAGAATGGCCACTGGTTGGAGCTGGAGATGTTAAGGGTTAAGAGCACCAGCTGCTCTTCCAGAGAACCTAGGTTCTGTTCCCAGCAAGCACACGGCAGCTCACATCCATCTGTAAGTCTGATTCCAGGGCATCTGACACCCTGTTCTTCTGACTTCTGCAGGCACTATGTGTGAACCGTTTGCAGACCCACAAGCAGGCAAAGCACCCATACACAGAAGTTACATTCTTTTCTAAAAGTGGCCACAGCTGCTCAGCCCTCTGACCTGTGTCCCCTCCTCACCTTGCCCACCTGGATCTCCTTCTAAGCCCCTCCCAATGCCCACCCTCTCTTCCAGAATGCTCTCCCAGGGCCTGTATGGAAGTCCTTCTACCTCAAAAGACTCAGACCACAGGTCCGAGGCAAGAAACCAACACACAGTGGTCTTTGCAACGGCCACTACCCCGTGACACTTCGTTATGTTGCCTTTTGAATATGTGTTGCTGTTGTAAGTGGTGTTGTGGTGTTGTGGTACACATGACAAGCAAGTGCTCTGTCGCTGAGCCATGCCCTCCTGCCTGATATTTTCTTATTCATTCAAAAAATCGTTCTCAGCTTTACACCACCATCTACTAATATTCACACCTCGCTCTGGGGGAGGGGGGGGAACGGTTTATCACCCAGTTCCTTCCTACATTTTGTGTTTAGCATCTGTGGGAAAGAGCAGCAGCTGGCCGCTGCTGAACACTCAACAAACTGAATCCTCATAGTGGCCCTCACCATCGTTGCTAACCACAGGCCGGAGAACCGGGAAAGGAAACAGAAGGCAGGTAGAGTGACTGGCTCCTAGCTCACATAGCGTCAGACTCAGGCAGCTTGGGCCCTCACTGGACTCCTGGTGCCCATGCATGGCAGAGGCAGCCTCCACTCACCTCCACTAGCTGGTGCCAGTGTTCCACAGGCTTCCGGGGGTTAGCCAGCATCTCTGCCCAGTGTTCTCTCCCATGTGGGTCGGCAGCCTCTGGACCCACGCGGCACACCCCGATCACTTCATTGTGGCCAATGCTGGGGATTGGGAGAGCGATTACTGGAAAGGTCAGGGGAGTCAACCAGCCACCTCCAACCGCACCTTGTCCCACCTCGTGGGTGCCTCTCACCAGTCATAGTCTACCACTGCGATGCTGAGACCCACATTCTCCACGCTCTCGGGGGCCACATCGAACACCAGGGCCTCGTTGTATGTGGGGTTCAGTGTGTTCTTCTTAATGGAGGTCTTCCGTTTCTTCAGACGCCGCCCCTCACTGATCAGAGAGGCTTTCACATAGGGGTCTGTACAGAGAAGCCAGGGGACTGAGCAGGGGCTTTCTCCCTCAGGCCCAGGGGCTCAGGCCTCAAGCCCTCCTCTCTCAGACCCTAATCTTCCTGCACCCAGACACACCTGAGAAACCAGTGAGGTCCATTGCTTTGAGGTTAGAGGCTTTGATGATGGTCACGGTGAGGCGCCCGGCCGTGGGGAGGTAGCAGAGTGAGAAGTTGAGCTCCCCAAGATCTGCCTTTTCCTGCAGTGGGAAACAGAGGGCAGCCTGACCATCTTTCCGCTAAGCTCCCTCCGCTCCACCTTCACCACTGCTAGGTTCCCATGTACTGAGTGGTCTGACTCTCGGCCAAGGCCACACAGCTTCCCTGCTACAGATGCTCACCATCAAAGCCTGTTTTGTTCTGTGGAGAAGCCGGCGGGGCCCAGAGACCAGGGAAAGGGAGAGAGAGAATTGGCAAGAGAGAGACGGGAACTGAGAGAGTGTGGACAGAGGCAGAGAGAGAAGGACATGGATAGAGATCAGAGAGAGACAGAAACCCAGAGGAATAGGCAGG
The DNA here is from genome assembly GCF_011762505.2 of Arvicanthis niloticus. Taxonomy (NCBI): domain Eukaryota; kingdom Metazoa; phylum Chordata; class Mammalia; order Rodentia; family Muridae; genus Arvicanthis; species Arvicanthis niloticus. The sequence continues at coordinate 18,084,886 of NC_047658.1, read as the reverse complement.
CAGGAGGTGGGGGGATAGACAGGGAGAGTAGGGCGCTGACCTGGTGGGCAGGAGAGACAAAGGCCAAAATAGAGAAAAGTAGTCAGAGACTGAGGTAGAGACCTATGGAGAAGTGGGAGCAGTCATGCCAGGCCCAGAGTTAGGGGAACACACGGGACTTCAGGCCTCACAGGAGACAACGATGGCTCAGGAAAGAAACCAGGCTGAGGGGGAAAGGTTTCATGAGCAGAGAGAACAGCCTGGGCAAAGGCCTTGACAGCAGTGAGCTGTGAGCAGGGTCTAGATTAGTGTGTGTCAGAGGCTGGAGGCCCTGGGCCATGGGTCCCACCGGACTCTGACCACGCCTTCATTCCAGAGTGTTCAGGAAGAAGCCTCCCTGGAAGCTTCCTCCTGGTTTTCGTGTGTCTTCTGTGCTCTCCAGCAATCTTGCCATGCCGGAAGGCTCTGTGCATGGCTCAATCTGTCTCTTCTCTGTGGTCTCCAGCCACCAACCCTGTCCCCTCTGACTGAGCGTCTGCTCCCACCTTGGCACTTGCTTCTCTAGGCCTCTCTGTCTCTGTTTCTCCACTCTGGTGGGGGAATGAATGGATGAGAGGGTGAGCAACCGCCTCAGGTAAGAAAGGGGGTTGGGCAGGAGACGGGGCGGAGCCAGAGCAAGGCTCTCAAGTGGACACTTCAGGTGGCAGCAGCGTGAATGTGAGTCCTAGGTCCTGGAGACCGAGGGACAAGCAAGCTGACCACGAAGAATTCCTTATGGAAGAGCTACAGGGACCTGCCTCATCCATATCCCTGACACACGAGAAGACTGAAGCTCAGAACTGCCCCCTCCTGGCTCCCCAAAACTGGTAGGGATCACAGATGGGAACTGGATTGGGTATGAGGCCTGAGGACCAAAGGGCTCCGGACACTCAGCCAGGCCTGGGCATGTCACTGGGACCGCAGGGGAATGAGAGGCCTCATGCCAGGGGCCATAAAATCAGAGAGTCAAGGGTATGGGCTCTTTGATCTGATGCTATGAGAAGTAGGGGGAACCCAGTATATCAGATGTCTGAAGATCCAGGCGGTAGGATTCCCAAGGAACCTCAAAAAGACAGAAAGAAAGGATACAGAAGGGTTTGAAGGGGTGTTTGAAGAATTAAGACCTTCAGAGAGGGCCTCAGTAGCTGGAAGTCTGGAAATGAACAAGGGGCTGTTGAGAGGGAAAGTTATGGAAGTGGGAGGGGAGAATGAGTTGGCTAGTGACACCTGGGCCAGAGGGCAAAAGTCACAGTGCTGTAGTGTGATGTCCTGAAGTATTGGGTGGGAGACAAGATGGGGAAGCTAGGCTTAGGGCCTGACTATAGTTTTCATAAAGCTAGAAAGGGAAGAGACCCCCTCAAGTTCCTCTATCATCCTAGCTTCTGTGGCTGCCATATCCCCTCAGAATAGTGCTTGCGACACTCTGGGATGGGAAATAAGGAGGTGGAAAGTCCCAGTGTGAGGAGGGAGAGTGGCACGGGGATCTGAGCATGCGGAGAGGAGAGCTGGTGCCAGGGCCCGTTGTGGATGGAGCCACTGACCGAGCCACCCTCCAGGATGTCCCTCCAGAGCGGGCGGTCGGGGGGCTGTTCAGCCAGCTCCAGCAGGTTGTCCAAAACCACCTGGCCAATGAGATCATGCCTCGAGAAGCGGTCGAAGTCGTAGACACTGAAGTGCAGCTTGCGCTGTGCCAGCTCGGCCAGGGGTACTGAGAACTGAAACGTCTCGTTGAAGATGGGGTTCAGTGTCTTCCTGTGCACCTGGGGGATGGAGGCAGAGACAGATATGATGTCCACTGGCCTTGTTCCCAGAACCAGTAGGCCATGTATCCCATATCTGCCCTGAGTGTCCAGATCCAGCCTCCTTCCTCAGACCCAGGGGACCTCCCAAGCCTCCTCTTTCAGACTCAGAATACAGATTTCAGCCCTTTCCTATACTGATCTATACTCTGCCCTCCTCCTGAAGACATGGAGGTCCTCCCTAGCTCTTCTCTTTCAGGCCCAGAGATTCAAACCCCAGCCGTCCTCCCTAAGACCCAACCTTCTCTAAATCCTTTTTTCTCAGACCCAATTTCAGGCCCCTGCCTTCCTCCTTCAGACCCAGAGATGAAGACACCAGAATTCCTCCCCTAAACCCACAAGTCCAGATCCCAGCTCCTTCTCCTGACCCAGGGGTCTTCCTCAGACTCGATACAGACCTCAGCCTTCTTCCCTCAGATGCAGGAGTCCTCCCTAGCCCCCTCTCTCAAACCTGGTGGACCACACACACACACACACACACACACACACACACGCACGCACACACACACACGCACATGTACACACTCACACTCACGTGAGTGCACACACACACACACACACACACACGCAGGCAAACACACACACACTGTGAAATTTGCCCCCTTGCCCCTGACCTTGGTCTGGAATTTCTTTTTGCGATCAGGCAACAGGTAGATCTTGACGTAGGGGTCTGAGAACCCATTGGAGTCCTTTGCTGGGAGATCCAGGGCCTGTAGGATCCGCACCACAAGCTGGTCAGAACCATAGAGGTACCGGAGGGCAAAACTGATGCGGCCACAGGGTGCCCCTGCCTCCCCAGAGCCTCCGCCTCGCCGGCCACCGGGTCCAGTGCCCTGGTACAGCTCTGGCTTGATCTGACCGATGAGCTTGGCTTTTTCCTCTCCACCCGGGAGGGGTAAGGGGAGTGCAGGTGGTCGCTCCTCACTGCTTGGGTCTGCTTGGGTGGTCAGGGTCTGCTGGGTGAGGGGCCGAGGCAGGGCTGGGTACCTATGTGTCAGGGAAGACCAAAGTGAGGTTCAGATCTGAGTGGCATCTGATTCCATCTGATTCCGAGCCTTGTACCTGCAACCCTGCCCTTGACTAGTTATTTGACCTTGGATAAGACACCTGTGCTTTCTTAACCTCAACTTTCCCATTTGCAGCAGGGGTGTCGTCTGCATTTCTGAACTAGCCCCAGCCAGACCTCAAGATCATCAGCACTCAAGTTGGTGGCCAGATGTCCTTTTTATCCTGATATCTCAAAGTCATCTTGGGCCTGGCCCCCTATCTCCCTAGCCCATCAATAATGCTTGGTTTGGGGCTCAGCCTGTCCTCTCCCTGCCTGGGCTTCATTTCTCCCTCTCTAGATGGCTCAAGAGTTGGCACCTCTCCATCTTGGCTCCCAGCCCTGCTGTGGCTCCCCAGTGCCCTCAGGATACAGCCTTTCCACCTGCCACTTCTTGGTGTCCACAGCTTCATGTCCCAGGCTTTGTCCAGATTTGATCTCCTGCCTACCTGCCTCCTGGCTTTCCCCACCACGAACCTGGTGTCTTCTGCTCTTGCTTTCTCCTGCCTGAAATGTGTACAGATGCCTACCTGCACCACGTCTTAGCTTCCCCACCATACCAGTGTCTATCAAAGTACTTCCACCTCCAGGAAATTCTCAGCTTCCTCCAAGCTTTGGCAGTCTCCAGAGATGCTTTCCTGTCTCCCTAACGTGTACCCCTTGGACTGTCAGAGCCCTGCGGACAGAGGCCTGGACACAGTATGTATCTGAGGCCCAACTCCACCAGACCCTAAGCTTACACACACAGAATGAGGAAGAATGAGGTCCAGATTACTAATCATAGCTTACACTGCACAGGACCAATATTTGCCTATGCCCCAGAAACCATCCCCACTCCAGTACTGAGACTGAACCTAGGGCTTTCTGCAAGCCAGGCCAGTGTTTTTCTGCAGAATCACACCCTGGCACCTCACTGAGAGGATTCTACAACTCAGCCGCATCCTCTCATTCCCTCACTAGGGGATTCTAGGCAGGGGCTCTCCCACTGAGCTACACCCCCATCTTATTTTTATTTTTTACTTCAAGATAGGGATTCACTAAGTTGCCCAGACCAGCCTCAAAAACTAGATCTTCTGGTCTTAGCCTGTGAAATGGCTGGGATACCACATATACTACTATACTAGCTTCTAACCATGGATCCTTGTCTCCACCCTACTCTTCTGTAGCCTGACCAAGAAGAATTCAAGGCCCTGCTCCCTTCTTCCTAAGTCTGGGAGTCTAGGCCTCCATTTCATCCTCCCTAGCATCCAGGAGTCAGTATAGCATTACCTGTCCTGACTCTGGTATCAGAAGAGCCACAGATAGAAATGAGACAAAGAAGCAGAATTACATAGTGAAGCCCCAAGCCCAATGTCTTTTCTCACCTGGTGGTGGGTGCTAGACTTGTGACCTGCTGATGGGACTGGGCACTGGGTAAGCCCCCACCACTGGGAGGCAGAAGGAGCAGTCCAGAGCCTGTTCCACCCTCAGAAGGCAGCTCAGGGGATGTCTGGCTTGGTTTGACCCCAGCAGCTACCACAGAGGCCACAGCAGCCTCTGGATATGAGTCCATGTCCAGGTAGGAAGGTTCTGGAGGCTCAGAGCCCCCCAGGCCACCTGGTTCCAGCAGCTCAGCAAATGGTGGATGGTGGGCTGTGTGTGCATGATGGTGTGGGCCACCCAGCAGGGGATGGCCACCTAGGCTGGCTCCCAGATGGTGCCCACCACCTCCTACCAGGCCTGCTAGCCCAACCCCAGGGGCTAAGTCTTTGCGCAGGGGGCCACCGCCCACTGCTGAGCCTCCTTTGTCCCTCCAGGGCACCCAGCATAACTTCCAGGACACGAAGAGAGAGACACCCAAGAGGACGATGCCACAGAATGTCACGATGACTGACAGCAGGCTCACGGAAATGTCTGGAAAGAGTGAAGGGAGAGGTCATGGGTCATGAGGGGTCAGGTCAGTGATGCCCCGACTACTTTCTCAGTATGACTGAGTTTGAACTCTATGCTTCTGCTATGGTTGAACTGCTTTGTAATGGTTGTTTTACAGAGCCCGTGGGGTCACATTCTATAGGCAGCAGGTCCTGAAGACTGCGTCCAGGTTTCGGTCTCTCTAGCTCATGTTGCTTCTCCATCACAGGGCATTTCTGAAGAACAAGACCCCCAAAAGCTCAGAGACAATTCAGGGGAAATTTTGCTATCTGTCCTTGGAAATCCACCTTAACTTCTACGAGGCTTACACTCTGTGTTTGGCAAGTGAGATGAATCAACTCTGTTCTTTGTTGCAGTTGACGGCAATGAAGGCAAATGACAGGTAGAAGAATACAATAGCAAACATTTGTTGAGATGTGACAATTTAACTGGTACCTCAGGGTACCCTGGGAGATTAATAACATATCAGTTTCATTCTGACAACAGGAAGTGGAGGTCCAGAGACACAGGATATGGCCAGTCACTCTAGCTTACTTAGTGAACAGTGAGTCTGTTTCAAAAAACAAAGTAGACTGTGCCTGAGAAATAGCATCTGTGCTTGACCTCTGGCTTCCCTTGTGTACAGGGCACACACGCACAAACTCCTCCACACAAACACACACTCATACATCACAGGTGTCACATCTCAAAACCTAAGTTCCTATTTTCACACATTATTACTTTTTGGTGAATAGTGGCCCCACATAGACTTCCTTATTCAGAAAATCCGTCTCATGACTGTGGTCACATGATATAACATGCTAACTGGTACCTTCTGAATGCCAGTAATATGCAACCCTGTTTTACTGCGAAAGCCCAGCACAGCCCATTTCTTACAACCAATATTTTATGGCTCTTTCAGTAATTAGTACTAGGAGTGGGGTTTTATGGCTTATGGCTTCTTTTCTAATGATACCAGGAGAAGGATTTCATGGATGTAACTCTCTAGGCTGTGAGAATTTATCTTGGAGGCGACTCCTGTGATTGGAGTTAGAACAAGAATGAGTCCTGGCTCTTTGTGTATGGAGAACCATGTTGGGTGGGGCCAGGTAACTCAGTCACTGCCAGCTGAGACATCCAACCATAACTGCTGTGTTCAGGTAACAGTGAGAAAGAAGGAAACACCTCTTAGTGCTATGTCACCTGGTGAAGCAAAATCAGGGTGTGACATTAATCCTCATGCTACTGTGTGACCTAAATATGATATATCTCATGTCCCAGCTGAGAAGACGGAGGCTGTGGGGAAAAGGGAAGTCTTGGGAACGTGTGCCAGGTACTGCTGCAAGGACTCTGAGCTTCATCTAGCCACCTCCCTTGGTGTGCTCCTGCCTACACAGCCACCCTTCCTATGAGAGCCCTAGATGCTACTGAAACCAGAGTCCAGGATTTTAGCAGTCCTGGGAAGGACCAGGGCATGGGAGTCATGCAGCAAACTGGCCAGATGCTTCTAACCTTGCCAGTATAAGATCCCCATCTGAGAACTCTGGATCCTTCAAGCCTCTCCTGTTCCCCATGCCTGCCTACACAGCCCAGAGAGTGCAAGGCCAGAGCAGCTGTGTGCCTAAAGCAAAAGATACACTCTCTCCAAGCCTGACCAGCCTCTAGGTGGGAACCTGCCAGAACAGGCACACATCTGAGCGCTCCAAGCTCTTGAGATGTCCATCCTGTTGTCTCGGGCCATGCTAGGCAGTCAAGGACAATGCTAAATGACGTTGAGCCCAAAGCCTATTGCTGGAAGAACTAAAGACTCAGGGCTGCCACACACACAGTCCGTCCCATCCACGTGTGATGCTTGCTCCTCATTGTCAGTTAGGCTAGAGTTAGAACTACCTAGGAGCTAGGTGTGGGTGGCTCGTGTCTGTCATTTTAGTACCTAGGGGTGAAGATAGGAGGATTGCTGTGAGTTTAAGGCCAATGTGGGCTACATAATGAGTTCCGGGTCAGTCTGGGTTACAGAGTGAGACCCTGTATCAAGAAGCAAAACAAGGGGCTGGGGAGATGGCTCAGTCAGTAAAATATTTGTCCTGCAAGCAAAAGGACCTGAATTTGATCTCCTGAGCCCACATGAAAATAGCCAGGCATGGTGGTACACATGTGTAATCCCAAAACCCACAGAGACAGAGACAAGCATATCTCTGGGCTCACTGGACATGCAGCTAACCCCACTTGATGAATTTCAGACCAATGAGAGACCCTGTCTCAAAAAATTGAAAGGTATGTGCTGGCAGTCAAGAGCACTTGCTACTCTTGGGGAGGACCTGGATTTAATTCCTAGCACCTACACAGTGGCTCACAACCATCTGTAACTCTAGTTCCAGAAGATCAGACAGCCTCTTTTGGCCTCTGAGGGCATCAGTAGATTTGTGGTACACAGATATACATGCAGTCAAAATATGTAGAACATAAAATAAAAATAAAAAAGTGAACGGTTCTTAAAGAGTTCTCTGACTTCCAAATGCATGCACACACGTCTACGTATGCAAAGACATTTCCAGAGAGAACTCATGGAGGGGGAAGACCCACCCTGAGTACAGCCAGCACTGTCCTATGCCCTGTAGACCCAAATGCAGTAAAATAGGAAAGCCAGGTAGAACCAGCATCCCCAGGGTCCTGTTTTTCTAGTCCACGTGACTGCATTGCTGAACCCCACTGCCTCACCTCTGAACCTGTGAGCTCAGTAAATCTCCCCTCCTTTGTTTCCATCATGAATTTGGCCACAGTGACACAAAAGCTAATACATGTATCACATGCCCAGACTCCAACCAAAACCCTAAGCACTAAGGTTTGGGGGAGCTTCTCTGGTGGGTAATGAGTCACATACCAATATAATGGGACAATCAAAGATGACCTGTGACCTTACTGGAAGGGAACACTGGATAGTCAGACCTCCTGTCTCCTGGACTCTGCCTTTGATTTAGTCTGTAGCTTTTTGGTGTAATTAATTCTTCTAGAGCTAGCTGTGGTGGTTAGTGTCCATAATCCCACTACCTGAGAGACTGAGGCAGGAGGGTTATTTCAAGTTTGAGACCAACCAGGCCTCCATAATGCCTTATCAGATCCCCAACTTTCTCTTCACCTCAAAAAAAAAAAAAATTCATGATTTCTGATGGGGATATTTCATGGCTGCAATTAGGAAGGGGTAGATCTACAGGACAAAACTCCAAGGTCAGGGGATGGATGTTGGTCCATAACACACAGATATTTCTCCCATTTTAGTGGTTTGGAGACAACGCAGCAGCAAAGATAGAGGCAGGGCTCTCAATGGGGCTAGCCATAAAGGGGGTGGAAGGCTGAGCGGCTCTGCTCTGACCTTCCCAAGTCTTTGCTGTTGTGCAGTTGGGTAGGACAGCTGGGGTTCTGACCTGCATCCGGACCCCGGGGGTATCCTCTGATTCGCAGTTCGTTGAACTCTTGACACCTGTCATTGGTATCAGCATCTCGGACCCGTGCACAGAGGTCTGAGACCAGGATGAGGGCCCGCCGACAGAGGTCATCTTCGTAGTCCCCAGACATAGTGGCCAGGTGATCCTACACTTAAGAGTGGAGTGGGCAGAGATGCAGATGGAGACAGGAACAGGTACAGGGAGAAGGAGGGAGAAGGTCTGGTAAAGGGGCAAAGGCCAGAGGGTGGTGGCTCGGGGGCCAGGATTAGAGGATGAAAATGACATGTTATAGTCACTTCTTGGGGTCACCAGCCAATGAGAGCAGTTAAGGAGCAAACAGATCAACAGAGCCACACCAAAAGGCAGGGCACTCTCAGACTAACAGAATGTGCCCCCAGGGGGCCACAGATTGAAAGTCAGGACAGGTACTCTGAGACTCAAAGTGGTCGGTTGAAGGCAGCCATCGTTAGTGGGCAGCCTGATTGTGGCAGGTAAAAGCCTTTTGGGCAGCTGGAATGGCACTGGTGGGAGGGTAAGGGTGGCAAGCTGCTGGAGGGTCAGAGGAAGGAGAGTCAGGTGTGGGGCAGAAACCCCGAGTTGAGAGAACAGGAGCTGAGAGGACAGATGGAGATAAGAGAGAGGACCAAGTGAAGTCCGGTAGCCAGGGAAAGAGACACAGAATGCAGAGTATAGAGGTTCGGGGCAGAGAGGCTGGGGAACAGTGTGTACTTCATTACATCCGAGACATGGTGCACACAGAGAGAAGTGAAACAAGGAAGGCAGGGGTGTGGGCAGGAATACCTTCCAAAGAGAGACAGGTACAGCAGAAGAGAGAGAAAGGATGCTGCATTTCAGGTTGGACAGCCAGACAATGGCTGGAGACCTCAGATACAAGGCGTGAGAAGAGAGTTGGAAACAGACAGACAGATGCATGGTCAGAAGAGAGAGAGAGAGAGAGAGAGAGAGAGAGAGAGAGAGAGAGAGAGAGAGAGAGAGAGAGAGAGAGAGAGAGAGAGAGGGAGAGAGGACCAAGAGAGAGAGGTGGAGGTGGGAAAGGAGTGAGTGACACAAGGTTTGGGCTAGCTAGACATTACATGGGTGGGAAAAGCCCCCCCCCCCTCCGAGGGAAAGAACGAGGGCCAGACAGTCAGAAGAAGGGGGGCTGTTGAGGAAGACTGACTGCCATTCCGCCAGGGTCAGACTCACCTGTGCTTACCCCTGCCTTGTCCTGGGTGGCAGCCGAGGCGGCGGGGGGCGGTAGCCCATGGGGGTTGCAGGGTGGACGAGCCTAGCCGCTGCGGACCGGTCCCCACGTTTGCCAGGTGGCAAGAAGGGGGGCTGATGACTGATCTAGGGACCCAAACCGGGAGGGAAAAATTCAGCCCAAGCTTTGCATCTTGCCCCACTGGAAGTAGCTGAGCGACCCCAGATGACCCCGATGAGGTCCAGCCGCCCCCTCCCACCTCCGTGCCCCCAGCAGCTAGTTAAAAGCTTAGGGACTACAACTCCCAGCTGGTCTTGCTGCTAGTGCTACTGCAGTTTTATCGCACCAGGGCTGCGAGGACTGCTGGGAGTTGAAGTCCTCAATGCGTCTCCGGTCTGCAGAAGATGGGATTTTTTGGGGAGGGGTGCTGGAAGGGTTAAAATGTCAGGGTCCCAAGACGCTGCAGGAGAGGGGAACGGAGTCCAAGACCTCTAGAGGTCACGTGGCTCTAATCACTTAGAGGTCATGAGATGGGTCACTAATCCCCATACTCTGGGGATGAGTGGACGAGGGTGAAGTGCACCCAGGTGTATTGGAATCGAGATCCCCCTTTTTCCAGGGCCACGTGCCCCTCCCCTGGGGCGTCCAGCTGGCACTGCAGACTCAGCTCCCCAGCTCCAGATGCGCCCCTCTTTGCACCGACCTCCGCGCCCCCACTTGGGGCCGCCCCCTTGGGATGAGGCTGGGGCGGGGGCGGGGGAGGGGGAGGGGCGGACTCACCGGAGCCCTGGCTGCCGCAGCCCCGAGCGCGCGCGCGCCCGCCCGCCCGCTGCCGCGGTGCCCGCCTGGCTCCTCCCCACCCCTGTCGCATCTCCTCAGCTCCTCCCAAACCCTTTCCCCTCCTCCCCCGCCAGCTCATGCAACCCAAAAGCCAAAATCAGTATGGCCTTAGTGTGCACCTCCCTGGACTACGGTTGCAATTTCACCCCAGTGAAAGGCCACCTGAGGGACCTAGAAGGTTAGGATTCAAAGGTCCCAGGCCACAAAAACTCCTTCCTCCAGGGAGCAAGACCTGAGTTTACAGCTGAGCAGGCAGGACTGAAAGCTGGCCACAGTAGGTCTCAGGTTTTAGGTAGAGACACAGGCACTGGATTTGAATCCTGCCCTAGTCCCCTGAGACTCTTAGCATCTCAAATCCTGATGTCCACCAAAATACAATAAAATTATCTCCTAAGGGATGATCTCCTAAGGCCCCTAAGGGTTTGAGAAACCAGTCAATGTGCATCAAGCACTGGCACCAAGTAGGTGCTTAACGACTACTTAAGGGCGCAGAGCATCCGGTTTTTACCTTGTTAATAGCAGCTAATGAAAATTGCCACTCACTGTTACCAATGTAATGAGTTAAGAGCTTGGAAGAGCATGGAATCTTCACCTTGGCATACGGATGAACACAATCAAGGCATTCCCATTTCACAGAACAATTGAGGCCCATGGAGATTTAATTCTTCCGGTGAGGTCCTGATCTACACAAAAGCAGCCCAGAGGGGTGGCTTGGAAGTCCCTGTCTCCCTCAATTGCTATTGCCCTCCCTTTTCCTCCAATCAGTTATACGAAACAAACACAACCTCCAAGGCCTGATGGCAGAGGTCTCTCATCCCAGTCTCTCTGGATGCTGAGGGAAGAGGATAAGCAAGTACAGGTCAGCCTGGGCTACAGATGAGTTCAAGGCCAGCCTCCACAGATGGGTGAGACCATGTCCAAAAATAAATAGAGAGCCCGGGATGCAGTGCAGCCGGAGAGCGCCTGTCTAGAATCCTCCGAGGAGCAGGGGGCATTGCTGAGAAGTAGAGCCCTTGTCTGGTATACTCTCCTAGTAAGGCGCCTGGGCTATTAGCCTAGTACACCAGTGTTTGCTGAGCATGTCTGAGACCCTGGGTTCAAAGCAACCTTTTTTAACTAAATTGTCCCCCACCTGGTAACCTATGCATGCAATTTGCAGTTATTATATGTCAGATGCCTCCAAAAAGATTCCTGACTCCACCCAGGGTCCCACGTGTATGCTTCTAGCGTCCTCTCACGGAAGCAAGCACAGGTGCCTGCCCACCAAAGGTGTGAATGCCCTCAGTGCCCAGCCAGTGCCATCCCTGCCATGCAGCTCAGCCTGACCAGGCGGTGACACACACGCAGAAATGTGCACACAGATGGGCTTGCCAGCTTCACATGACACATCTTCAAAGAAACACTGAGTCTCAGGCAGCTCAGATACTGCGAGGCAGCTGCAGCAAGAACTAGCCATCTGTGCAACTTGGGAAAATGCATGTGTGTTCAAATGCCAGCTCAGCACACTGTGCAACTTCTGCTGGGTTTTAGTTTCTAACTGCCTCAGCTCCTCTCTTTAAAAGTGAGGATGATTTTTTAATTAACTAACAAACAAAAAACAATTTGGACACTAGGTTTTACTATGAAGCCCAAACCAGATGAGAACTAGTAATCCTCCTGCCTCAGCTTTTTGAGTGCTATTACTGCCAGCCAGTGCCACTACACCCCCCAAAGATGATGATAATTGGTACACATGGGTTCATGTATGTGTGTGTGAATTCATGCACATGTGATGTACACGTGTCAGGGTGACATCTATCTTTTTTTTTTTTTTTTTTTTTTGCTGACCTGTGAGCTCCATGCATCTTAGCTGCTTCTACATCCCAGAGCTGAGATTCTACCTCCCAGAGCTGAGATTAAAGTAGGCGCCCACCATCACACCTGGATTTTTATACTGTTCTGGGGATCAAACTCATAGCGTGTTTGCTCAGTAAGCACTTTACTGGTGGAGTTTTCTCCTGGGTCTGAAAATGATAGTTTTTAAAAAATCAGATACTGCATCATTGTTTTGAAGATTAAATTAAATTATCCTGAGTTCTGCTTGCCTAGAGCCACCCATGAGCTCAGTGTAGAGCACCTGTCTAGTGCTTCTCAGGTAAGGGACTAGGGGTGGAATTCAGTGGTAGAGGCCTGCCTAGAATTGCCCAGTGAGGGGCTCGGAGGTAGAGCTAAGACGCTTTCCATCAGTTAGTGTTTGGTGCTGCCATAACTAGTACTTATACTTGTTCATTTGATCCTTAGCTGCATTTGACAAGTGAGAGAAGGGAAGAAGGTCCCAGAGGGCAAGGACCCTACCCACTCACATAGATCTGAAATGGCTGAGGTCACTTGACAGTCACTTTGGGTCTTATTGGGGTGACCTTTCTTTACATTGTTCGAAGGTGTGCCCCAGTATCTTCAATTGCTGATTCTGTACAAAGAGCTAAGTGCGGGCAGGATTTTGGTATTGCCATTTCTATGCCCATCACCAGTTTTCTATATGCGAATGCTTGTTATTCCTCACCTGCCCAAAAGATGAGGGTCAGGGAGTCTTTATTGCCCAAAGGCAACACTAAGAGATGATCAGGTGTTGTCTTGCTGCTGGTTGGTTCAGGCCAAAATAGGGATTTTGTATAATAAAGAACTAATGACCAGACCTGGGGCTGGAAGAATGGACAGTAGGACTTCTAGGGAGAGAGAGAGAGAGAGAGAGAGAGAGAGGGAGAGGGAGAGGGAGAGGGAGAGGGAGAGGGAGAGGGAGAGGGAGAGGGAGAGGGAGAGGGAGAGGGAGAGGGAGAAGGAGAAGACTACAATGATGGGGGAGACTTGAAGAGAGACAGAGGGGTGAAGACACTGAAGGAAGCAGAAAGGAGAGAACGGAGCTGTAAGCAGGTAGTGAGTGAGAACTCTTGTAGGGAGAGATGGATGGTGGAAAAGTTAGGTTACGTTTAAATGAGCTAGCTGAGAGACTGGTCTAACTAAAGGTCAATAGCTTTAAACTGTATAGAAGTCTGTGTCTTACTTAAAGCACAGGCAGGTCCATAAAAGCCCTGCATTCGGGTCTGAATCTGGAGCCTTGACTTTATGTGTATCTAGGATATTTGAGGGCCTTCTGTGTTTCTGTCACTGGGTGTGAAAAATGGAAACCAAGAAACAAAATGCACTGGCCATCCTTTTTGATTTAAAAAAAAAAAAAAAAAAAGGTAAGTAATACAATTCTTCAATTCACCAATTCTTTCCAGGCAGACAAGATGGCCTAGTGGGTGAAGGAGCTTGCCACCTAGAACTCACATGGTGGAAGAAGAGGACTGACACCTGAAGTGGAAATTTCTGTTTTCTTTGGAAAGTCAGTTACATCAATGATGTTCTCCTGGCGAACCCAGGTAAAAGGGTGTTTTGTAGAGCAGACGTGTGAAAGAACGCATGGTGGAGGCATACAAATCTGACCCCACAGATGTCAGGAACACAAGCCTCGGTTTGCTCTGCTCCACCTCGCTATTCTTCACTAACAACACACATGGACTGGTTTGCCTAACATTGTGCTGCTGAGTTCCGCTTGTGGTGACGCCTTAGAGAGAAACTCGCCAAAGAACTTCTCTTGAGGTTCCTGCAGCTTCTTGCTGCTTCTGAGTCCGAGGCCCCAGGCCAGTTGGTGAGGCTTGGACTTTCTTCAGGATTGAACTTTGGCTGCTGGTTCATGCCAAGAGGACTGGGCTATAGCTGCTGATTCGTATTTGTGTTTGCTGATATCCTGATAGCAAAGATTGGATTTGCCCCCAAAGAACTATTTCTAAACAGGCCCACTTCCCGTGTATTCTAATAACTTTTCTCTTCCACTCTCTCTGGTGGCTGGTGGGCTGGAGGGGAGGTTGAACATTTATTAAAATAGGCTGCCAAAATTTATGTCTACAGACACTCCCAAGTCATCCTCTGATCTACACATGTGTACCATGGCATGCATGTGTACACCATACAGAAGATGTGAGGAAATTTTTTAAAGTTTAGAAAGTTAACATTGAGAGGTCTGACAAGGAGATGGATGAGGGCCATCTTGGGACTGTGCAGACAAGCCTAGGGTGTTGAGGGTACTGGGAAAGATGTCAAGGGAGGCTTCGGAACTCGTGAGCTTATTTCAGGGGCATGGCAGGATCTAAGGTAGAGAGAAATGAAGGGAGGAGGGTGTGTGGGTTTGATTGAGAATGGTTTCCATTGGATCACAAGTTGAACTTGGTCCTCAGTTAGTGGAATTGAGAAGAATTAGGAGGTGGCTTTGCAGGAGTGGGTGTGGTCTTGTTGGATGAACTGTGTCTCTGAGGGTGGGCTTTGAGTTTTCAAAGGCCTGATTCACGATCAGTCTCTATCTCTCTCTGCCTACAACTCGTAGATAAGATGTCACTCTCAGTCACCCGGCCTTTATGCCTGCCTGCAGCTATGCTCCCCACCATAATGAAACTATAAGCAAAGCCAGGATTAAATGGTTTCCTTTTAAAAGTTGCCTTGGACATAGAGTTTCACCATAGCAACAGAATAGTAACTAAGACAGAGGAGATGCTTGGAGAAAGGGAGAGTCTGAGTGAGGCCTGGGTAGAAGTGGGCTGGGCTCAGTCAGTGAGGAGCCATGAGGAGCTGCTCTTCTTCATTCTCCAATATCTTCACTACTTTGGACAGTGCCTGACCTATCACAAACACTCACCAAGTTGAATGAATGAATGAATGAATGAATGAATGAACAGTCAAGGGGATGAATAAAGAAGCAATGGATGGGTGGATGGATGATGTGGTGGTTTGAGTGAGAATTGTCCCTTAGAGGGTCATGTGTTTGAACACTTGGTCCTTGGTGGTACTACTGCTTAGGGAGATTACAGAATCTTTTAAAGGCAGAGCTGTGCTGTAGGAAGTGGGTTGCTCGCCAAGGGCTTTGAGTGTTCATGGTCTCTGTCCCCTTCAAATTTCCTTTCTGCTTCCTGTTTGTGGTTGAAGGTATAATCTCTAAGCATCTCCCTCTGGTTGTCTTCTGCCAGGTTTCCTCAGCTGTCCAGACCTTCCCCTCTAGAACCAAAAGCCCAGATAAATTCTTCTACAAGTTGCTTTTGGTCATGGTGTTTTTATTTATTTATTTATTTATTTATTTATTTATTTATTTATTTATTTATTTTGTTTTTCAAGACAGGGTTTCTCTGTGTAGTCCTGGCTGTCCTGGAACTCACTCTGTAGACCAGGCTGGCCTGGAACTCAGAAATCCGCCTGCCTCTGCCTCCCAAGTGCTGGGATTAAAGGTGTACACCACCACTGCCCGGCTGTCATGGTGTTTTATTACAGCAATAGAAAAGTAGCTAATAGAGATGAATGGAGAGATGGATGATACTCAGATGGCTGGCTAGATAAGGATAAAGGGTAGAGGGGAAGACTGGTGGACCGAGGGCTGATGATGGATGATGGTGTTTGTGAATAAATATTGGAAGAAGAAATGATAGGGTAGTGGGTGAACAAATGAACCAGTTTGGACAAATCCCTTTGTTTTCCTTCCCACAATCCCCTGAGGTTCTCTCTCCACCTACCCATTCCTGCTCGCCTAATGAGAATCTCACATGATGCCACCTGACCTCACCTGAAAAACCTGTGCTTGAGGTGGGCCAAGCTAGGTCCTGGGGCTCAAAGAGAAGCTATACAGATTCATATACAGCTCTGCCTGGAGATAGTTGCCCATCCCTCCCAGTGTTCAGTATAGCTAGAGATAACCTCAAGAGAGAGGTCAGCCAAGTTGCCAGGGTTGTGCAGAGGGAAATAGGAAAAAAAAACCCTCCAGAGCTGCCGCCAGCACTGCTGCAGTTCTGACATCATTTGTAGAACTGGAGGAAAGTGCTGACTCAGGAATGTGGGTCCTGGGCTTGTGGCCAAGGGTTACTGATGGCCTGACAGAGGTGGCAGGAGTAGCAGAGAGAAGTAATTGGCAGCTGGACAGAGGGAGCAGCCAGGGAACAGAGGCAGAAAATTGAAGAAATGGAGACACAGAGCGATAGATACGAAGAGAGGGAGGAGGAGAGAAGAGATACAGGGAGAGATGTACCAGGTAGAGATGTACAGGACAGAGAAGGGGCGGGCCGCACACGGAAAGTTGGGTGTGAAGTTTGGTGAGTCAAGCTCAGAAAAAGTTGAATGTGGGAGGGGCTCAGGAGGCTCCTCCCCTCCCTGAGGAAGTGCTGGCTGATGGTTATTGGTGGAGGGGGAGCCATTTTTCTTTAGTAGTATAGCTGTTTGCAAGTTGTTTCACTGTAGTAAATAACCACACCCAGACTCATACAGTTCTAATTAAACTCAGTGGGTTAAAAAAAATGCTGGACACTGGCAGCGCACACCTTTAACCTCAGCAGTTGGGAGGCAGAGGCAGGTGGATATCTGTGAGTTCAGGGCCAACCTGCTCTGCAGAAAAAGTTCCAGAACAACCAGGGCTACAAAGAGAAATCCTCTCTCGAAAACCAAAAACTAAACTAAACTAAACTAAACTAAAAGTAGGAGGGGGAAAGATGTTGGGAAGAAGAGTTCCAGAGGATTGGGGGAGGGGGAAATAAGAGAGGTGAATGAGAGATAGAGAAAGTGACAGTGTTGGAGAGATGCCCGGAGGAAGCAAGAGACAGCAGAGAGGTCTGAGGAGGTTCTGAGAGGCTAGGTGTGATCAGAATACAATATACACATATATGAAATTGCCAAATAATAAATGAAATATATGTATGCATCTGTGTGTATATCTGATGTATTTATTTATTTTTAAGAACTTAGGTTGGGTTCCAGAGAGAGAAAAGAGAACTGAATTTGGAGAACTGATAGTTGTTCCGGCTACTTTTCTATTGCTGTGATAAAATGCTGTTACAAAGGGCGACTGAAGGAAGAAAAGGGCTTATGTGGATCACACTTCCAAGGCACAGTCCACTCCTGAGGGAAGCCAAGGCAGGAACCTGAAGGCAGGAACTGTGGATGAAAGTTGCTTTCTAGCTTGCTTGCAGACCCAGGCTTCTGCTTAGCTATCTTATAAATTCCAGGCCCACCTGCCTAGGGAATGGTACCACCCAAGTGGGCTGGGTCTTGCAACAGCCATTAACAATCCACAATCCGAGCTAGGCAGTTTCTCAAATAAGGCTTCTTTCTGATGACTCCTAAGTTGTGTGGAGTTGACAGTTAACCAGGACAGAGAACTTTCACTGAGCCATTTCACTGGCAAGAGAAAAGAAACTGATCTCAGAGACCATGAGTGTAGTGGTTTGAATGAGATGTTCCCCCACAGTTTTGGACATTAAATACTTGATGCCTAATTGTGGCACTGTTTGGAGAGTTTAGGTGCGGCCTTGCTGCACCTAAACTCTCCAAACTCTGGGTCATGCTTTCAGAGTTAAAAAACTTGGGCCACCCCCAGTTTGCTCTCTGATTCCTAATGACAGTTAAAATGGGAGCCATCAGCTTTCTGTTCCTGCAGCACAATCCCCTGCCACCACTGATTCTTATCCCTGGGGAAGTAAAAGGCCACATAAATCTTTTCTAAGTTGCAGTGGTCATGGTGTTGTTGTTTTGTCTTTTTTTTTTTTCTTTTGAAGATTTTATTTTTTGTATGTATATGAGTACACTGGTATGTCAGACAACCAGAAGAGGGCATCAGATCCCATTAGAGATGGTTGTGAGCCACCATGTGGTTGCTGGGAATTGAACTCAGGACCTCTGGAAGAGCAGTCAGTGCTCTTAACCGCTGAGCCATCTCTCCAGCCCAGTCATGGTGTTTTATCACAGCAACAGAAATGAAGACTGGTCTTAGTTGCTTAGCCTTCCAGGCTGCCCTGCCTGATCTGAGCCTGTATTCTCTTCTTCTACATACTATAGTCTCACAGGGATAGGAAGGGCAAGGTCCACTGGGCTGGGGTTGCATTGTTAGACACAAGAGGTTCACTCATTCATTCATACATTCAATGTATATGTCTCTGGGCAGTGAAAGAGACATAAGTGGGCTTAGGTGTTCCTGTGGCCATGGCAGTCAAAAATGCTCCTTGTCCTACAGAGATGGAATTGGAAAAGGCGGCTGAATGAGAGAAAGGGAAGGTCCAGGGAAGAAGCAGAGTGGTTGCATTGTTGCACACAGGACTCATGTTCAAATCCCTGAACCACATGTATGCAGAGACTGCTGGTGTCCACTCAGGGTTGTGCTCATTGGGGGACATGCACATACCCAGGAGAAACGCTGGGAATCACGGTTACGGAAGACTGAATGAGATCATTGAGATATATGGGCTTTTTAAGTGGCCAGTAACAGCCAGGCATAGTGGGGCACAACTTTAATTCCAGCACTCGGGAGGCAGAGGCAGGCCAACTGTGTGTAGGCCATCCTGGTCTACATAGCAGTAAGTTCTTGGTGGAGGGGGTACACAGTGAGCACTGTGTTGAAGGAAAAAAAAAAACTAAACTAAAAACCAGTCCCCTTCCCCTAAACAAAACAACCAACCAAAACCAGCTACACTGACTGAAGCTTAGGTTTCTCAATTTCTAACAAAAATGGAGAGTTTCAGGCACAGCTGGATCCAGCCATGCTGTCTTCCCTCCATATCTCTTTGCTTCAGGCAAGTTCTGTATCTGCAAGATAACACAGTGGCCACGCCTACCCTTAGAGAAAGAGAAAGAGATGCCTTAGCGGTGCTCCTGAATCTGGAGTGATTGGTAAACTTGTCTCAGAAAGCCACAGTGAAACAAAGACCACTTGGGAAGGGAGAGTAGGGACTCTATCCTCAGAATGGGCGTGGTGACAGGTTCCTGTCGTTTCTGATCCTGGAAGGCAAGGACTTGCCTGGATGAGGGAGTGAGTTCATGATCAGACTGAGATACATAGGCAGTTATTAAGAGGGAGAAGCAAGCTACAAAAAGGGAGCCTTGTGGTGCCTAGACGAAACAGCTAAAGGTTTCACAGCCTCCTCGCTTCACAGTTCCATTCTCACAAAGGATAGTCTGCCGGACACCTGTCTGCATAAAGACCCCAAAGCCTGACTGACACTCAACGCCACTTTTCTTACATTCAGGAATAAGAGCCCCAGCCTTGCTCTCACTTTCGGCACCATGGTAACCAGACCTTGCCTACCGTCTCCCCCCCCCGCACCCCCCCAAGAGAACTCGGTTTCTGTTTGTCTCCAGGAGTCTAGCCGGTGCTGAGCAGAGGGCAAGTGGGCTGAGAGGGGAAGAGAGGAGGGCGGGGCGGCGGGGGTGGTGGCAGAAGTAGCTATGGAAGAGAGACTGAGGAATGGGCCTGGAAGAAGAGGAACGGGAAATAGGGAGGCTCAGAGAGGGTGACAAGATTGGGGAAGGACTGCAATGAGGAGAGGGCAATCCAGGGGGCTGGGGAGGTGCTGGGGAGGCTGATGGAGAAAAAGACCAGGGAGGTGGGGGAGAGGGCAGAGACTTATGGGAGAAACCTGGAAAACAGCTGGAACAGGGGGGTTAGAGGGAGGCAGACAGAGAATTGGGAAAACCGGGGACAGGGATGCCTCAGGAGGCGTGAAGAAAGAGAGGCCATGAGACAGGAAGAGAAGGGGACGAAAGAAGAGATGCAGGAAAGCAGGATGTGGGGCGCACACCGAGTCCCGGAGGTTAGGGGAAAGCGCGTGTCCTTGTGGTCTCAGCCTTCCAGTTCCGTGTTTGTCCCTCGTGGTTTCAAAGAGCAAGAAGCAGGAGTCCAGGGAAAGAGCTGGGGTGTGTGGCCCAGTACGAGCACCTCGCCCCATCTTCCTGGACCTCCCCCGACCCGCCTCTCCAGGATGCAGCCTGAGATGGAGCCTTTCGTCTCCCCCAACGTGGGTACGCACAGGGAGACAGGTGAGCAGATCCGGGGGGGGGGGGGGCGAACCGGCATTCCCACACAGTTGGTCCTCGAGACTTGAACTACATTTCCCAGGAGCCCCTGCCTTTCTCTGGCTGGTTACAGAACTGCTTTTCCCAGGGTTGGGGGGGGGGGGTGTCTGCAAGTCTCTGGCCAGTGTGGTAAGCCTCAAACTACATCTCTCAGAAGATGTTGCAGTTCCTCTGCTAATACTCTGAGCTCATACTACTTTTCCCAAGAGGCTCCCTTGCCAATAGTCTGGAATCAAAACTACATTTCCCAGAAGGCCTTGCAGATCCCTAGCAAGGACTGGACTACAACTACTTTTCTCAAGGAACTCTGCAGGTCCCCAGCCAGTGTTCTGGGTACAGAACTACACTTCCCACCAGACTCTGCAGTTACCGGGCTAATTAATAATCTTTTAACACGAAGTGCTGCTGCTACCTGAACGCTACTTCTGGGCCCAAAACTACATATCCCATGAGACACTTGTAGTTCCCAGCTAATACTCTGATTCAGAATTCCAGTCCCTTCACCCTCTGCAGTGCCTTGGCAAATACCTTCGGTTTACAAAGAATTTATCATGAAATGCTGCAGTAGTTCAACGTCTTCCTGTCCACAGTCCCTGATTCTCATTTTTAGATGTCCCCACCACAAACCCAGATGCAGAACTAAACCCTAGGTGCCAATCTTCCACCCCAGCCCCACTCAGACACTCCCTCATCACACACCCCACTTCCACCTGCCCGTCATCTCTGTCTTACTGTCTTTGGGTCTTTTCTTTGTCCGTAGTTTTACAGTTTGCCACAGGAACCTTGCCTCTCCGTCATTAAGTCTCTCTGCTTCACCTGGGCTCAACCTGGTTCCAGGGAGTCTCCCTAACAACAGCTAGACTATAGCTGTCTCTTGCCTGCGTCAGCCCTAGGGCTTGCAGCCCGTTTCAGCACAGCTCACCTCCCAAATGCTGAGTGACATCCCAAGAAGACTCCGGATGGCCATAAGTAACTGAACCATAGTTGTAGTTACATAAGTAACTATGTAAAAGTAGAAATGGCATTGTTCTGCGCAAAAAGCACAAAGAGATTAAAATCAGGGACACCATTATGGACCCAGTTTCTTTCATGTCTCAGAGTTTTGATTTGAGATACATTTCCTTGGCGTACCACATAACTTTGTCTTGCTTATCTCATGGTCACATTCCCAACCATCCTTCCCAGAAGTCTTCATTCTGAGGGCTCCCTGGATGTCCTTCCCTACCGTCTCAACTGCAAACACTAAGCCATCTGCCTCGCTCTACCTAGTAAGAGGAACAAGATGACCTAATCATTCCAGCTCTGGCTGCTGCCGAGGCCCCTTTAACAAGAAGCATTGCTACTGGGTCTCAAGCAGTCCTAGTTTTTTGGATGCTTACCTGGTGGAGATGACGAACCGGAGTTGGAACATTTTGGTTTAAGCCTAATGACTATTTCTGAGTACCTGGGGACAGAGCTATAAACCTTAAGACCAGCCCCCATGTGATTGCCTTCCTTCATCTAGACCCCCACCTCCAAAAGATTCTACCGTCTTCAAAACCACTGTTGCTACCCAACTGGGTATCATTTGCTCAAACATGTGAGCGAATAGGGGTTTTTCACATCCAAACTACAAAATCTAGCAAATTCCTACAGTCTGTAAGTCTCACTGTAGACTACTATTCCTCAGGGAAGCCTTCTGTGATTGCCCCAGGGAAGAATTTCCTCTCTGCTTCTAAACTGGGAGTTCTCAGGGGGGCAGAGTGGATATTAGTCATTTGGCTAATACTCTTTTTAAGTGTTCTGGTGAAAGGATGTTCTCCATTGTCCTCCAAGATACACAGGAAGCATACAGATGCTGTTAAGGAGTGAAATTCTTGCATCAATTAATTAATAAATACCTCTTTTTCAGTGTTTGGAATCAAACCTAAAGATTTGTGGTGTCAGACACACCACTTGGCAGTTTGGGCTGCATGGTTCTGGTTTTGGAGTTAAGGATATAAGTAAGGGTTATAAACTCTTCCTCTGCAGCTAAGGAAAGCTGCTGATATCAGGCGTGTGCAGGCGTGTATGTCCTGCCTGGAGGCTCGGAGAGGCCATTGCATGAAGCTGTGAATGGGAAGCCTGGGTTGTGTTGGAGACCTCAAGATGTTGGAGATGCCAGAGCTGTGGGATGGCTGCAGAAGAAAGCTGCCAACAGGGAGCAGGTGGGACCTGTCACCAGACTGTCTTGACCCACCAGCTCCTGAATAATGACACAAAGACTTACATTTATTTATGAAGCCTAGACCTTTGAACTTGAACTTCTGAACGTTTTTGTTGGGATTGTATGGGCATGGGTACTTCTGAAGTTGGAATGAATGCATTTTTGCATTATGATATGACTCTAAGCCTATGGGGGCCAGGAAGTGGAATGTGGTTTGAATAAGAATAGCTCCCTCTAGGCACATATATTTGAAAGCTTAGTCACCTGGGAGTGGAAATGTTTTAAAGGATTAGAAGTAGTAGGCGGTGTGGCCTTATTGGAGGAAGTGTGTATTAGGGATGGGCTTTGAGGTTTCAAAAGCTCATGCCAGGTCCAGTCAGTCTGTCTGTCTGTCTGTCTGTCTGTCTGTCTCTCTCTCTCTCTCTCTCTCTCTCTCTCTCTCTCTCTCTCTCTCTCTCTCTGTGTGTGTGTGTGTGTGTGTGTGTGTGTTGCTCTCTCAGCTTGAGAATCATAATATGGCTCTCAGCTACTTCTTCAGAACCTCTCCCACCTGCCGCCATGCTTCCTGCCATGATGCTAATGGCCCAAAGCTTCTGAAACTGTAAGCAAGTCCCCAGTTAAGTGCTTTCTCTTATAAGATTTGCCTTGGTCATGGTGTCTCTTCTCAGCAACAGAACAGTGACTGAGACATTGGGGGATTCTAGGCAGCTGCTGTACTCCTGATCTCCAGGCTCAGCCTTTTGTTATCTGAGGCAGGGTCACAGTTTTTAGCTCGGGCCAGCCTGGAATTTTTGAACTCCTTGTGTAGCCTTCTGAAGAGCTGGGATGATGGACTCTGGCCACCAGGCCTGTTAGTTTGTGTACCTGTGTGGTGCTGGGAAAAGCTATGAAGTTGCTCTACCACTGAGTAATGTACTTTTGTCAATCCAGTGCATAATTATGGGACTAGACATGCTGTCATGGCTCAGAAATATCTGGTGTGTCTTTAACATCCCCTTTCCTGAGAAGTCATTCTCGTTCTTCACAGAGATTTCTGAGGTTGCCATGCCGT